>NW_023425404.1:140441850-141853100 GCF_014108245.1 Pipistrellus kuhlii
TCTAGCTTCATAATTAAAGTTTCTCTTGCCTTTTAGAGTAAACACAATTCCAGCTACAGGAGACAAGAATGACCAGTTCAAGTTCAAGGGTTCACTGCACATGAATATCCATAAATGCCCCTTGACAGTCTCGGTAGCATAACGAACCTTGCAATTGCTCAGCAGGCCGTCACCACAATACATGAACATAATGCCTCCAGCTTTAAACAACAAAAATTTTACCAATAATCCAACCAACTGTTACAGTTCACATTAGGGCTTTGGAAACTAATTAAGTTGCAACAGTTCCTCTTAAACCTTAATAACTTTGCAGAGAGTTTTGCTTTACTGAGCTTTGGCTTTATTGAACTATGCTTATGGGAAATAATTAATAGAAAAAGGTGTTGGCATTATATACCATTGGGAGATGTCAATTAGCAAAAACCCTCCTTCAAAATGACACCAGTTAATTCCAGCATGAGTCCTCAGAATGAAATAGCCGCTCTCATAAGCAAATGCCAGCGCCTCATTGTCTTTAGGAATGTCTGCAATCATCCCCCATAAACCTCCTAGGGCAATGCTCTGGCCTGCCTTCCTCTTGCCTATGCACTGAAGGAATTATTTTCATTAAGTAAATGTATTTGAATAATAGTAGACTCTGGTGGCTCTTCCGCTGTAGAAAGTTTGCCTCTGCAATACAATACAAAGTATTGGAAAGTTAATGATACACAGAAAAAGGACCATTCATTATTAGCACCCCTAGTAAAAAATATAGAACATTGCAGACAACAGATGCATATATGAGCATAAAAGCAGGCATCTCCTCTACCAAGATATTCAGATAATATCTGGTCTGGGGATTGAAGTATAAGACTGAAAGTCAAAACATTTATAATCCATTTAGGGTCATATATTTTGACTCTTGTTTTCCCAATCAGTAAGCTGAAGACTGCAGAGGCACAAAGTAATTAGAATATAGATAATAAGTAAGTTCAGGATTTTTAACTTTGCAAGGAGCTACCCTTTGCTGTTCTCATCACAATGGGCTTATTATGACTCTGGATACCTTCAGAGCAGGCTTGACATGAAGGCTCAGCATTTTATCATCGGTTCAAAAGGCAAGTTAAATAATAAAGCAAGCTGGGTTTGCCCCTCAGAACCACACACGGAGGGAAAAGCATGTGGGATCTGGTCAGGAGAAATGGAGGAATTTTGGTTTTCTCTCATCCGTGTTTTTAGTTAGATAATCTCAAGATAACTGGTTTAACATCTCAGATTTCAAAATATCAACCCACAAATTAATTTATTTTAGTTCCAGTAGTTTAAAAAGAAAAACAAAGAAGAAATAAAGTCAATCGAGGAAACAGGTTCTTCTGGGTTTGGAAATGAATACTTTTCATCATGTCTTACAAAAGCTCTAGCTGATCTTCTGACCCTAAAAGAGCACCACTCCTTTTGTAACTGGCCATGGAAAAAGAAGCAACAGCCTGGACTATGAAGAATTTTAAATATTTAGTTAAGAAAAATCTGCCTTTCCTTTTTAAATGGTATAGCATAATTCACCACATTTTATAAAAATGAGATTCAGAATAATCCTGATTACCATTTTTATCTAAAATAATATAGCCATTATGAAAAAACTTTTGTTATCTAAAATTCCTATGAACATTAAAGAAAATTTTTTTCAGAAAAATGAAAAATACTAGTAACAACACCAAGAATATAAAGACATAACATGCCTGGAGTATGAATGGTGAGAAATCATGCATTAAATTGGATAGAGCCAGTATAGAGAAAAAGTAGTTTTGTACAGAGGTACAGCTTTATAGCCATGTTCTGATGTCTACACTTTTTTGTAATTTAGGGTTGTTTTATAATGTTATAATTTGTGATTGAATTCCTGACTAAGATTATAAAATTGAATAGATCATATATACAATAAAAAAATTAAAGATTCTATATACTACATAAAATTACATTCTACAAAATGAGCAAAGATATAATGTACACACTGATTACACGAGGGGCCCTGACATACTGTCAAGTGTTCTGTGACACATAAAAATGCAATCATAGACTTATGCTAGCTATATGAAAACCTAGACAAGTGTTTAACAATGAAATTTGCTATCTTCAAATAAGCGTTTAAAACTTTATCAAGTATTTTTAATTCATAGCATATATTTGGTCAACATTCTTCACTTTCTCTTGATAAACCAAACTATGGTAAACAGAAATATGATAAATAGAAAGAGAAAAAAACATTCCAGTGAACTGAAACTTTGAGCACAATTACACAGATAGTCAAAAATTATTCCCAGCAAATATTATGTTTCTGAAAATCACTTTGAAATTTAAAAATTGACATGAAATCTATCTCATTCACCTTCTCTCCTCCTGACAAAATGTACTGGAGCCTCCTGAAACAACAGTCTCCGGAACGAAATTCCTGTGCAAAATGCAGAGTCTATCAGGATACTCACACCTCTACAGAAATGAACCAATGAATGCAAGCCAGCCAGCTAATCACATCATCAGCATTTCACTCTAAAAGATATACATTTCTGTTCACAAATCATTAGGGCTTTCTTACTTCCAATTAATTTCATATCTAATCCATAATATTAAGACCTGGTAGTACTATATTCAAAATATATCCCAAACTGAGCTATTCTCACTACTGCCACTGCAAAGACTCTAGCTCAGGGTACCATCATGTATCTTGCAGAAGCTTGGAGAAGTTTGCTCTCTAGTTTACTGATTCTACTGTGTCTTGCCACCGACTGAGTCCTCCACTCAGCAATCAAAGTTACATCCACAAAGTGTAAGTCTCATATTACTTCCCTGCTTAAAACTCCCCATTACAAATAAAACCACGACAGTGGCCTACATGATTTGGCCTCTGCCTGCTTCTTTAACCTCATTTCCTATAATTTTCCCCGTTGTCCAAAGTGTTCCATGAATACTGGTTTTTGGCCTATCCCTCAGACATACCACATTCATTTCCTTTTAGGACTCCTATACTTGTTTCCCTAGCTTATCCTCATTATTTAGATTTCAGTTTTATGACCATCCTAACAAAAGTAACCACCAACTTTTCTAACTTATTTTATTTCCTTCAGATCATTTGTCTCTACCTGGCTTGATCATCTTTGTTTATGTATTTATTATCTTTGTCTTCTTGAATATCAGTGCTTTGCAGGCACGTACTTGGTCATGTTCACCACCATGTCCAAAGCATCTATAACTCTGCCTGGCACACAACTGGCACAAGGGACACTTTTGGAATGTATAAAGTAAGTTGGATTATCATATTGCATTTACAGATACAATAAACTCTTGCTGCTTGTGTTCTGGAATGGCTTGGACCACAGACTGGGTAACTGGGAAGGCAACCCTCACAAGGGCAGGCTCTATGGGTTATAGGGAAGGTACAGGCACTGACCCCCCTCTTTGATACCATGATGCTCTGAAAGCTTTCCCTAGACCTGGGAAACCCTGAAACGCTGAGACACTCACCTGGCAGGGGGGAAAAATTTAATCTGAAAAGCATGAAATATCTTTAGTTTTCAAGTTAAATCTAGAGCCAGAACAGATAAATTCATGTTACTTCTTCCTTTAATACACAAAAATAAGCGGTGTGCAACTAGAGATTTTAATATATTAGCTACTAGAATCATCCTTACTCTAGTAGCTAAGGATGTTAGCCTCCTGGGCTAAATTATAGAGAGATTCAGCAAATCTGAACGCAACTACTTACTCTTAGTAAGTAGGGTCATATTGCTGAATTTTAAAATAGAATTGTTAGTGTGGTCTAATGGAAAGGGCCTTGTCCCGAGGGTCACAGATCCCAGCTCCACTGCAATAGTCCCTCAGCTACAGTTCCTGCGAGGAAGCAGAAATCTCCTTATGCCTCACAATACTGTCACACACACACCAAAGGACATACATACCCCATGTGAAAGCGTGGGACCTGTAAGACAGTGCACAAAATTAAAGTCCTCCCATTAGGACTTCTCATTCATGTAGTACAAACATGCCTATATTAAAATATGCTTTGTTGAGAGTTCTGTTTCACTTGAGCATATGCTTAAAAAACCAGGGAACCCTAAAACATATGACACAAACACGTATAGTCACATTTTAAAAGAAGTGAGTGTTGTGTGTGTGTGTGTGTGTGTGTGTGTATGTATGTTTAAGCTGGAAACATGTTAGGTTTCATTTACTTTGAACTGTATGGGGATTTCATTAGAAATAGGAAATACTCTGCCCTAGCCGGTTTGGCTCAGTGGATAGAGTTGGCCTACAGACTCAAGGGTCCCAGGTTCGATTCTGGTCAAGGGTACGTAACTTGGTTGCGAGCACATACCCAGTGAGGTGTGTACAGGAGGCAGCTAATCTATGTTTCTAACTCTCTATCCCTCTCTCTTCCTCTACCTAAAAAAAATCAATAAAATATATATTTTTTAAAGAAATAGGAAATACTCTCACACTTGAGAGAATAAAGGTAGTGGCAATTCACTATAAATAAGATATACTACATTTACAGAGGTAAACAAAGCATTTGAAGTTTTCTCATATAACTTTGGAATATGATTCTGCTAACAGGGTAGTTTTCTTTACATAGTTAACAACCCTAAGAGACTGCTGGTAATCCATAGCAGAGTCCTACCTGCAATAAATCAGGTTGTTCTCTTTTCCCCTGTCAGGAAAATAGCTTTATATTACATCTTTCCAATTCATTTAAATTAGTAGTTCTGTGGCATATACTATTTAATATCATTTTAAGGAAGTCACATTTAGAACTCAATTCCCAGTCTTTTTATACACTCACATTTCAGAAATTGCATGAATGCCACAGAAATGGACTTCTTCATAGGTGCATGCACTTATGAACATCACAGATATAAAAAATTTCGTCTCTTAGAAGATAACATTGTATCTCTGGACTGGGCAAATCATGTGACTTTTTAAAAAATAAATAGCAAGGATCACCTAGAACTTCAATACAATTTTCTTCAATTTCATAATTTGGTTCAAATATTGAACATCTGCCAAAATACACAGAAACCAAACAAAATGTGCCAAATGATTGTATGAAAAGCACACTGTAACAGAAATTGAGAAATGCTGATTGAGGTAGTTTCTTAATCAAGGTAGTTAGAAAACACATCTGTTTTGGAACACTTACCTAGTAACTGTACAAAAAAAGGTGTTTTCTAACAGCCACTACTAAGACTTGCTTCCAAATGGGGAGTTTTCATATTTTCTTTCCAATAAAACAAAGTGGCCCTTTAACAGCCATATGGTCCTGTGCTCTAAAAGAAGTTTCATTCAGCAGCTATTTTTAGATGCAGATTTCCTTATAAAATGTACTGCAGTCACCACGCTGAATGAGCCTTCGTGTTTCTGTGCACAAAGCCTCCTGCGTCTTCCAGGCTCGGTGGGCCCCAGGGCCTGTCCTAGCTCTCCTCTCCCAGCAATAAGACATTAAAAACTACTAAATGGTTTTCTAAACAACTTACTTTTCATTTACTTAGAAAGCTATTTTGGGAGGGGGGGAATACATACCTCAACAAAAATCTTTCCCACTCGGCACATACTCAGTACATATTAATTTTCTGCTGAGCTTTTTAAATACAACACAGTTTGCCAAAAATACCTGAAAATAGACCGGAGTTCAAAAAGCAAATCAGCATCTCTAGGCCAGCCAATATATCAACCAGCATTAGCAATGGGGAATTTAAAGTTCTGAGGTACAGTGTCACTGTTGTACAGAAATATTATTATGTTGTATTGCTTACATATGCCTTAGATAGTATGTGTAAAATACTGCATAGTTTTTAAATGTGTACAAAGTGTATCTGCCCTATTATACAAGGAAGTCAGTAAGAACTGAGCTGGCAACTTTTGGTAGGCGAACAATGAATGCCAGAATGCCAAAAAAGGATGTTTGATAGGTATGGCTCAGCATATACCTTATGTAGTTGTATTAGTGTCGTGAAAGAAAATAATGAGTAGATAAATTTTAAAATATTTAATTTGGAATCAATATATTGTTTCCATTGTAATTAAACACTTGGTTTAAATTTTATCTGTGATGCTAGCTTGACAAAAGTGTCACAAATGAATAAGAGGTAAGAATAAATATCTCAAATCTGATGAACTGAGGCCTGAATTTAGCTGCTCAGCTAAAAGCTTCTTGAAAATCTCTAACACGTAGCTACTTTGCACCAAGGAAATAATACAAGCTTTATACACTCAATAGTAAGTGACATGACACATATCACCTGTTCTGCTCACACTACATTCTTTCTAAGCCAAGTAACTACTGTGCTTTCTTACATTTTCAATACAAATACAGCAAAACTGTTTAGGCTCTTTGCCCATTTTTTAATTAGATTGTTTGTCTTCTTTTTGTTAAGGTGTATGTGTTCCTTATATATTTTGGATATTAACTCTTTATCAGATGTATCATTGGCAAGTATGTTCTCCCATGCTGTTTGCTCCCTTTCCTTTTTGTTGATGGTTTCTTTCACTGTACAGCTTTTTATTTTGATGTAGTCCCATTTGTTTATTTTCGCCTTAGTTTCGCTTGTTCTAGGTGATGTATCCACTAACATATTGCTATGAGAGATGTCTGAGATTTTTCTGCAGATGGTTTCAAGGATTTTATGGTTTCATGACTTACATTTAGTCTTTCATTCATTTTGAATTTAGTCTTATGTATAGTGTAAGTTGGTTGTCTAGTTTCTTTTTTTTTTTTCATGTATCTGTCCAATTTTCCCAAAAACATTTATTGAAGACGCTATCTTCAGTGTATGCTTTTGCTTCCTTTGTCAAATATTAATTGAGCATAATGGGTTGGGTTGATTTATGGGGTCTCTGTTTTGTTCTATTGATCTGTATGGCCTGTTCTTGTGCCAATACCAGACTCTTTTTATTACAGTTGCTTTGCAGTATAACCTGATACTTGGTACTGTGAACTCCCTAACTTTGTTCTATTGTGTTATTTATTAAATAATCTCATACAGCCCAATACTTGCATATCCACATATGTCTGTTTCTTTAATTGTATAGAATTTCATAGGAAATTTCCATTATCTTCACAATCCAGTGATTATAAATAGTGTTATATCTGTAGAAGGCATCATTTAGGTAGAGCAGGTTTTTCAATATCAGCAATATCAATATTTGGGCCATATAATTGTTCTTTGTGGTGAAATGTCCTGTACATTTTAGGATGTTTAGCAGCATCTGCCATTTCTACTCACTAGATATCCGTGGCACCTCCTCCCATAGGTAAAAATAAAATATATCTTCTAAAGACATTGCCAACTGTCCCCTGGAGGGGAGGGCCAGGGGAAAGGGGATAAAGCTGCCTTTGGGTTGAAAATCACATATTTAGGTGAAATTCACAGATTTTTATTTTCATTTTAATTGTAAATTTAAATTAAGTGAAGACTCTCTGATTAGGTACAAAACCAATGAATGTCAATATTTTGCATACATGCAGGTTTATATAAATTTACATTTTAATCTTAAATATTACATTAAATTGTCTCAAGGTATCAATGGCAGAAGCAACTATTTCTGATTTTTCGAAAACATCAATTCAGATGTTTCCTTTCACCATTTGAGGTAGATTTATTTTGGTTATAGTCTGGCCAAAAATGGCTAGAAGTACAGGAAGTTTTATCTGAAAAATGAACATGGACCAAGTCTTATAAATTGGCCCTAGTGCTATTTCCTATCATAGCTCCTGTTTGTTTACATTGGAGTTCTTATAAATTGGGTGTTATTTCCTTTCCACTAAGTTTCAAGGTATTACCAGGGAGGTGTTTTTTTACTTCTTCCTCCCTCTTTTTCTCCTGCTTCCCCCAAATAAATAATGCATTGCTTAAACATAAGTTTAAGACTGAGCCCCAAACTTCAAAACTGCTGTGAATTTATTTTACCTAAACCCACCCTTTCACTTGCAAGCATAACAGTCTCCTTAAAATGGAAATGAGCAAAATACGCATCGTCTAGGAGGTACACCTCCTTTCCAACAGAATCATTTATCTGGTCATTTCACAACTAAAACTTGCAAATTCTTAAGTAAATCAGTTCCATTTATTTTGACTTCCTGCCTAGGCTCTTCCTTCCAGAGAAAACATTACTCTAATATTTTCGTCCATTAAGTACTCTAAAAGTTAAATGCCCCTATTTAAACAAAACTTACCCTCGCTACACACAACACACACACACACACACACACACACACACACACACACACAATTAAAGGAAGCCCAGATTTCTCTTATTTCTCTGGATAGAGTTATACTTGCCTAGCTTCAAAGAAACACATACTACCTCCATTAGAGACATTTGTGTGAGCCCGTAACTCAAGTGGTAAAACAAATGGCTTTGTATGGAATATGTAGCAGTGGCTGACAGCTGCAAAACTGTCCTTGACCAGTGAACTTCCAGTGAAAAAAGCTGTTGAAAGTTCATGCACCCCAAATGCACATTCATTATAATTAAACAAGAAGATTACACAGACATTGCTGACAAGGATTATCAAAATAAAACGGCGCCACCTGCCCCTTGCTCTCCCATTAATTAGTAGGCAGTCTGAGGTGCCAATTAACAAGAAAGAGAAAGGGATCAGTAAACACAGCTCAAGCTGAATCTGAGGATTAACTCTTCCAGCTCAGGTCCCATTATTTAACTGCACTGCACTATGTGAATTTGCCTATGCAAGCCAAAACTGAATCCTAGGCTATTTTCTAAAAGGAAATCAAGTATCATAAGGAGGACACTTCAGTTGTATGAAATAATTCCCAAAATAGCTGTCCAAAAAGTTCCTATGATTCCATGAACAAGTGGCCATTCAGTATTACAGAGAGATGCAAAATACTGAATAATCCAGATAAGTCCAGTGACGGAAATACTTTCCGACGATCAAGTACCACTCTGTGGTAGTTAACATTAACTCTGGAAAACAACTAGAGTACTGTATGGTTAGTAGTAACTAGCAACGCTCCTCCCCCAACCCCCAGCTACTAAATAACAGTTTATGGGCCTGAGACTACAAATTTTTTAGAGTAAATGGTTTCATTATTGGTTTTATAGAATTATTATTAGTTACTCTTACATTCGATCAGTCACTCTTTTTTAAAAAGTAGTTTCCAAAAATAATATAGGTATTTCCATACAAGTCCCAGCTAGATCTGTAACTTCTCTATAGATAGTATTATTATTCTGGAAACCTAAAATTATTTCTCAAAATAAAAAAGCACCATAAATACAAATTATGAACAAAAAATGCAAATTTTATTACATTGTTACAGGTGGCTAATATAGATTTTAATAACTATATTTCTTATTAATATTCTAATTTTACTTGTATAATAAAATTTGTCTTACTTAATTGACTTGCGTTTTTTTTAAATAACAGTGTTTTCCTCAAAATTTAAAGAGGATTTCCATCCACAAAAGCCTTTCACATTTGTTTACCCATTTCACAATAATATTTTTCTCTTTAATGTAAATGCAAGTTTATCTAATCTCTAGAGTCACCATAGCTGTAAGAGAATGTATTCTATAACAATAACATTTTCAAGTCCTCATGAAAAAAAACGTAGAAGCCTGGCTCGAAAGCTATATCCCACGGCCATTTCAAGACCCAAATTCCACAATGATATTACAGTGTACATTGTGCTACCTGTAAATAATGGCCTCGAAGATCTGCTGAAAGAGTTAAATTAGATTACTACTCGTTTAAGAAGATTCCTGAAAGGCCACGATTAAATACCAATGCTGAGTGAAACTGCAATCGTTTGCCCAGGAAACACCTGAAACATTACCTCTGACAGGCAACACTCCTAACACCTACCTTAGTGCCACACTGCTCCCTTATTCATTGGGTCTGGTATGGTGAAGCCTAAGCACCTGCATCCTTAAGAAGCACACCTGGTGCTTCTAATACAACAATGCATGGCCCATACCAGGAGTGCCCTTAGATATGCAAACAGGGTCCCTATTTTGAGGACTACACTTTGGAGGTGCTGGCTCCAATCCTCTCTTGGCTGCCTACCCCACCAGCTACTATGGATCCAGGGCCCAATGGGATGTGCCTATCTGTACCAGAGTCCTTTCGGCTCTCACTCCGCATGCCTGTGACCCCAGGATTCTCTCCCCAAAGAGCCTGAGAGAACACTCCTAAACCAAAAGGATAGCCAAGGGCAACTAGTACTGGCCATGCAAGACAGGATTTGGACAAGAGGGCTGAGATGTCCACATATTCAAAGTTAGTCCCTGGTGGCACAGTAAGAAGGAAGAGGGGAAGACCAACGTGGGGTGGGTCAAGAACCAGGGTCAGATATCTCTCCCCAGCAAGCAGTAGTCCAGCACAGAATTCAGATAAACATGGGACTCTCCATTGGAAAAAGTTGGCCTTCCAACTTCAGTTTCATTTGAAGACTTCCAAAGAGCAATGTTGACAGGAGGAGGAGATGCCTGTGTAGTTAGCTGAAGACTGAAGATTTGAAACCTTGCAGACTCCTCTTGTGGGCATTACATGTGATGTCTTGGACAAAGGGGTTAAAGGAGGAGAAAGATGGATGAGCGGCTGAATCTTGGGTGGAGAAGGAACCACTTGCCTGCCTGCTTTCCTGATTGGCCCTAACTGCTTTTGCCTTTATACAAGGAAAGCAAAAGTGAGTGTTTTCTCTGTGTCAAATGTTTGTAGGAAGAGGTTGGAATGGCCAAAAATGAGGACAAATCCTCTTCCCAACACTTCTGTCTTGCCTGGTCAATGCTGCTGCGTCTCCCTAGAATACATGGGTGGGAAAATGGTCATTCTGCATTCGTGCTATCCACAATTATTTGGCATAAACTGTTGCCTTACATATATTTATCTAATAAGTTAGATGGTATATTTGTCAGGGTAAAAGGATAAACATATTTTTTATAATACTATATTAGCCTAATTTGTAACCTTTAAATATTTTGGCACATGGTATGTAATTCTCCATTCATATTCTTGCCCCAGGCTTTGCAAAAGTCAGGGGAAGGATCTGGAAAACACTTTGCAAACCCCTTGTTAATACTTTCTATCTCTCTCTTCCCCATGACATTTTTGTGTCTTCTCCTTACAATCCATATACAGTAAAAGAAAGAGAAATGAAAACTGGTTCAAGTATTAGCCAATCGCTGCAATAGTAGCAAATGGCAAAAACATGAAAATACCAAGCTACATCTCCGTATTTGTAAAGATAAAGAAAATATAAAATGTTTTCATGTGCCTCTTGGCCTTCCTTCTGTCTTCTTTTGAAAAGATTCTATTTAGGTCCATTGCCCATTTTTTAATTGGATCATTTATCTTCCTTTTATTTAGTTGTATAAGCTGTCTGTAGATGTTGGAGATTAAACCTTTATCAGTGATAACATTTGCAAATATGTTCTCTCATACAGTGGGCTTTCTTGTTGTTTTGTTGATGGCTTCTTTTGCTGTAAAAAAGCTTTTTATTCTGATGTAGTCTCATTTGTTTATTTTCTCTTTAACTTCCATTGCACTAGGGGCAGTATCAGTGAAGAAGTTCTTTTGGCATACGTCTGAGATTTTGCTGCCTGTGGATGCCTCTAGTATTTTTATGGTTTCCTGTCTTGAGTCCTGTATTCATTTTTAGTTTATCTTTGTGTTCAGTGTAAGTTGGTTTGAAAGCTCAAAATACATCAGCAGGACAAATACTGTCAATGCTTCCCTGATAGGCCCACTTCATTCATTTTTAAGAATATGTGCACAAAATATTCAAACCTAAATTGCCATAGTTAGTCTGTCAGTCATTCTTTCATTAAGAATATTGATCCATGAAAAAGAAATTAGGTCAATAGTGATTCCTTGAATAAAGCTGTTTTACTTACAGTATGCAGTGTCTTACCTGATAAAATCAGGTAAATGGTCTTATATGATCAAAGGTTGAGACTAAGTTGATAATTTTATTACTTTATGAAGGACATTTTAAGGTTAACAGTTCATTTTTCTTTTTTTTCCAGAGTGTGACAGTAAAGAACACAAAGGTGAACAGTACACCTGCTGCCACCACCACCTTGGTTGGCATTGAGATGCCAGCAGTTTTCTCTAGCATCAGAGGCCTGGTGCATGAAAATTCATGCACTGGACAGAGGGTCCCCTCAGCCTGGCCTGCCCCCCTCACAGTCTGGGAGCCCTCAGGGGCGGGAGGTGATCTGGCGATCAGGGAAGGCAACGCCCCATCACATCTCTGCTGCTGCCCCTGCCGGCAGCACAAGCCTCAGCCAGCCCTGGTTACCTAAGCCCTGGGCAGCTGGGCCGCTGCCATCCAAGGTTTGCTGCACCTTGGGCTGGCCCTGGGCAGCTACATGGCAGGCCTTGCTACATGCCTGCTATGCCAGTGGGGCTGAAGGGACTGGGCACTGCCATCTTTGAGGGCGGGACAGTCAATTAGCGTATTTCCTTCTTATTGGCTGTGGGCACCACCATCTTTGTGATGGTGTGAGGGTCAATTACCATATTCCCCTTTTTTTTTTTTTAGACAGAATTGTTTTTGAACCATCAGAGCAAGTGTCAGCACAGTACAAAAGGCAAGTATCATCACAGTGTTATTATAAAAACAGTTTTGAATACACACATGCCCTTAAGGGTTTTTGGAGACCTCTTAGTGGTCCAGAAACTATATTTTGAAGGCCGCTATTCTGACTGTGACGTTTAACATGTATCAAAGAGCCCACTGAGGAAAATGAACACCCGCATCCCCACCCCAACACAATCCTCACGGATGACACTCTGGGTAGCACATAGCCATTTTGTTCTTTAACAGAGTATCTCCTTTAACTAATATGTAGAAGAAAAATCACTGGGAAATACCAGCAATTTAAAAAAAACACATCAGTTTTAAAATCAGGAGATCTGAGCACGAGTTAACCCTGATAATAAATATCTGCAATTCTAATCACTTGATTTCCAGAAATCCACTTTATGTGTAAAGGACTTCAATTAAAAATGTAGAAAGTCTCTTTTAGGATGCTGATGTTAAATGATAAAATCAGGTAAATGGTCTTATATGATCATGCCCACATAAACACCGAACTCAATCTTCCCTGAACATTATCCACAGCCTGGTTAATGAACTTTCACTATATATAACTCCAATACATTGAAGAAGAATGTCACTCAATTAATTAATTGCATATTAGTTGGATTTTAGCATAATAGTAAAATTTAAACATATTAATCAAGTTAATATAGATGAGATTTTTTTCACTGCTTCTTAAATCATGTTACTGAACACTCAGAAAAGATAATTTTTATTAACTTACTAGAGGCCCTGGGTATAAAATTCGTGCACAAGGGAGGGGTGTCCCTCAGCCCAGCCAGCATCCTCTCCAATCTAGGATCCCTCAAGAGATGTCCAACTGCCTATTTAGGCCCAATCCCATTAGGGCAGTCAGACATCCCTCTCACAATCAAGGACTGCTGGCTCCCAACTGCTTGCCTGCCTGCTTTCCTGATTGCCCCTAACTGCTTCTGCCTGCCAGCCTGATCAGCCCCAAACCACTCCCCTGCCAGCCTGATTGATGCCTAACTGCTCCCCTGCCAGCATGTTTGCCCTAACTGCCCTCCCCTGCAGGCCTGGTCACCCCTAACTCCCCTCTCCTGGAGGCTTGATCACCCCCAACTGCCCTCCCCTGCTGACCTGATTGGCCACAAATGCCCTCCCTTGTAGGCCTGGTCCCTCCTACACCCTCCACTGCTGGCCATCTTGTGATGGCCATCTTGTGTCCACATGGGGGCAGTCATCTTGTGTTTGGAGTGGTGGTCAATTTGTATATTACTCTTTTATTACATAGGATTCTTAATATCCTGGAACCTATATTTTCAGGATAGATTCTATTAATTTTAAGATACTCCAGCTTCTGAATTTGGATACTGATATAACATTTGCTGAATTAACAAATACTTATACTAATCATAGAATTTAGAATTAGAAGGTACTTTAGCATTAATTTAGTAACAGAATGCAAAAAAAAGTTGCCATTCTTCTTTCTCTATTAACTATTACAGAATAATTTATTCATTCATTAAACAAATATTTATTTAGTACTTACATAACTGTCAGGCACAACTCTAAGGCTCCAAATATATAACAATATATAAATCAGAGTCCCTGGCCAAATTTATCACTCTGTTGTTTTCTACTGACACAGACATAGCCTCAGAATCCTCAAAACACAGCACCAAGGAACCATGACTAACCGAATTTGCCACCCACATCCAGTTAAATATCTGAATTTTTGGCTGATAAAGTATCTGAGATGATGCCAGATGCTACAGCAGATCCTAAAGAAGTTCCACAGTCTAATAATTAGGGAAAATATTATATACATTTGTAAGCAAATATATCATGCAAATAGTATGATAAAATGCTCATTTTGTAATATAAAATACAACAGGCATCCAGATTTCAATGTAGGATGATAACTTCTCACAGTGTCTCTTCCAAATCCACCACCTCTTCACCCTTACTATATGTACCAGTGGTCCTGTCCCAGAAGTTTACATTTCCTGGTTTTCTTTAGTCGTCCTTAAGAACACTGTTTGCGCCCTTAGATGTACAGTACATTTGAAATCCTGAGAAGCGGGCAGTCTCAGAACTCGTTTCTCAAGAAGGTCAGCCTCTTGCAGAGGACAAACAAGCTAGCCTGGGAGGCATCTCTGCGGGGGGCGGGCTGTCTCATATGGCTAATTCACGTGGGTCCCTTCAGTACTCAGCCGTACCTGTCAGGCAGCCAAGGAGCAAATGTCTATGTTTTCTCAAAGGAAAATCAGATAAAAATGATTTTATCCAAAATAAAATCAGTTGGAGGAAATACATGAGGAGCCTTGCAGGGCTGGAACTTAAAATTTAACTATAAACATAAAATTCTATGGCTTTTACATAACCAAACTGGACAAATATGTTGTCCCATTGTTTGATGGGGGAGGTAGGAGAATCACTTTTGAAAATCCTATTTACTAGCTTTGTTCCCCTATTTTGTGCACCTTCCTATTTCTCCCCAGGCCATACAATGTTACTTCAGTGGAAGAACTCATTATTTAATGGAAAAGTTGCATGATGGCTTTAACACAAGACAAAGACATTTAAAAATACCAACCAAAACATAACTCTCCCCTTTAAAACCTGATTTTGACATTTTTAATATTATAAAGTTTAGTCTTCCAGGAGCTCTTTTAAAAGTGCTCTTTACTTATTGGAGACAGGTACCTATTTGCTTTTATGGGAGTCAGCGTTACTAACCTAAATAGTGTTCATTATAAAGAAACTCTTTTCTCAGAAATGTCATTCCTTCCTCCAAGTACTATTGTGCTATGGTGTCTTTGTGTACTCATAATTTGGCCTGTGTTATAAAAGTCTATAAAATATATAGTAAATGAAGGACAGATGTTTTTAAAACATTGGGCCCACAATGAAGTTATAAATACTGCTAGCACAGTAAATTCTGTGATTAAATTTAGTCTGTTTATGCAATAAGGGTATTTACACAGCTGGAAAAGTACCAAAAATAACTGTTGTAAGCTAATATTAATTCAAAATCAATATTAATTAGAAGCAGCCTAGGTAGAGTCATATAAAATTGTCTGATGGCTAGGTTAAATGTTTATACTTAAGACCACAAATGAATCATACATATCAAGAATCAATTTCTCTTTGATTCATACACCATGTAAATTATTGAAATAATTCACATTTTATTCGTTTGTATCTTTTGACAAATTATTGCCTCATTTTCTCCTGCCTAAAACACATAGCTTCCCTCGGACAGACCTAAGGTTCTGAACATATTTGTACTTTGAGACACATTTCTTTAGTTGTTCCCTTAGTTTCTAAATATCTAACATATTAGCAGGAATAGTTATTCTAATCTCTACATGGAGCCATGAATTTTTACTTGATGAGTTAAGAGAATGATAAATATCCCATGGTCTCACTCATTTGTGGTATATAATAAACAATATAAACTGATTAACAAAAACAGATCCAGAGACAGAGAAGCATTGATCAGACCATCAAACCTCAGAGAGATGGTAGGGGAGGGTGGGGGGAAGTAGAGAGATCAACCAAAGAATTTATATGAATGTATATAAGCATAACCAATGGATACAGACACCAGGAGGGTGAGATCATGAGTTAGGGAGGCGTTAAGGGGCAATGGGGGGATAAGGACACATATGTAATACCTTAATCAATAAAGAAAAAAAATAAATTAAAAAAAGAACAAACAAGTAGAATTTTTTTTTTAGTTTTAGGATGCTAATGAACTTCAAAGCTATCCATCAGGGATATTTCAGGATAGGGCACTTGCACATCAAATTTATGACTAAAGAGTAACGTCCATTTTTCTACTTATCTATAAAATACTTCCACCAATATCTTAAGTAGAGTATATGAAGAAGGAAAAAAAAAAAGAAAAAAAAAAAAAGCTAGTCATCACCATCACCCATTATTCATTCTTCCTTGGCAACAGAAACCTGGTTTTTCAGGGCAGCAAAATAACCAACTAAAAGACCATGATGTGGTCATTTGATTAAAAACTGGCCATGAAATGTGACCAAAGATGGGACATCTTGGATCGCTGCTTGCAAGGAGGAACCTGACCAGGAGGTTTATCCATATGACCTATCCCTCATGTCTCCTTCTGTCCTGCTGCCTAAAAAACTGAACATGGCAGCTGGAGCAGCAATGGCAACCAAGGTCCATAATGTGTCTTTGAAGATGGAAGCCCTGTGCTAGTTTGGTGAAACCAAAAATAAAAAGGGACTAGTTCCTTGATGTCTATGAAACTGCCACAACCTCCCTGGTACCTCTGTACTTCTTTATATGAAAAAGAAATGAACTTCTGTTTTTCTACCATTATTTCTAGTTTCCATTACTTGCATCCAAATGCAATTCCTAAATAATATAAAGAATATATACAGAAGATGAGACATTAAACACATACACCATGCCCCGCTGTCCGGTGAGGATGACCCTACCTAGTCCATCACAGAAGATATTACAAGCTTAACATGATTTAGTTCTATATAGACATCAAAACTTACCATGAAGTAAATATTCCCTAGCTATTACTAAATACTTGAGTGGTTTTCTTATTAGAAACTCTAATGTAAAGATACGCCATTGCTCTGGAATACATGGGTATAGAACTCTTGGTTGCTTTCAGTACCCTGGAGTTTAAGGAGCTGGTCTACACAACCCAACACACGCAAGACACTGGGCGTGGAGGGGTGAGGGCAAGTGTCAGGGAGTAGGGGAGGCCGGGGGGAGGTCCGTGGGAGAGAGTGGGAAACAGACTAATATTTGTAATACCTTAAACAATAAATTTTTTTAAAAATTCAATATGACATACACACACACACACACACACACAAGAGCTGGTCTAAGGGGAGGAGATAAATGAAGCTTCATTTGGACCAAGTAACTTCTGAGGAGCAGAGACTCTAACTCCATTGTTATTGAAGTTCAACAGTATTGAAATTATTTTCTGAACTGGGATGATTCTGAGAGCCAGGCACACCAAGACACTAAAAAGAAAGGGAAGATCATAAAAAATGATGGGGTGTTGAGAAAACTGGTTGCAATATAGTGGATAACTGAGGATGTTTCTCCAAAATAGAGAGGGTACTGCTTCAGGGCCAGCAAGGACTAATCCCAGCAGGAACAGAAAACACACCAATGAACAACCATCTGCTGGAATGTATGTTAACTGTCTTTAGGAGTGACATAGTGTGGCAGGTACAGAATAACAGCAGTATGAAAGATGGTGCGTGTTATTTTCCAAGCATGACATGACTATTTACACATGAAAATATATCAACATTTCCTCTAAAACAAGCCCTTGCTATTATACATTTTCTATCTTGATAAACCATACCAGCATCCATCCAACTGGCCAGGTCAGACAACATTCGAGTGTATTTGTCACTATTCTTGTTCCCTACCCCTGAAATCTAATTGATTTTTGCTTTATAAAAGTCTTTATAGTTCCCTCTACCTTCCGGCCCTCTGCCTCTGCCTTAAGTCAATGTCTTCATTAGGTCTCATTCTGGTCACCCATTCCCCATGCCAAGAGAGGGACTCTTCCCAAGTGCAAAATCCCACTTTTCATTAAAATGAAAGTGAGCCCCAGAAAGTTGACTAATGTGTTTAAAGTTCATGCAACTACTTGGTGGTAGAGGAAGTCTGAGAGCTCAAGCTAACTAGAGGCTATCCTATTAATTCCTTATCAAAATCTTAGGACTCTTTCAAATAAATTATCTAAGTAGATAATGAGGTTATCTTGAAAACTGATGCTTGAGCTTGCCATAAATATCATACTTCCTCAACTCCATGAAATCAACTTTAACCTACTATGGCTGATCCTTTAGGAAGAAGAAAATGTACAAGAAGAGAAGATTCAACTATCAACCACCATGTCTACAGCACTGCAGGTGCAACAATGTGTTCTTATACAAACGCTGGACTGTCGGGGGCCTTCAGGTACACTCTAGGTCACTGACTAAAAATCTTACACATAATTAAATACCTACTGCAATAAAACAGCAGCCTAGACAGCTTTCAGTCAAATGGTACACTAGCTGACAAACAAGTCTTAAAAAATCCATTCTAAGTTTTTATTTTAATGTTGTTGAATTTATTAATCTTTTTCCTATTGTATCCCCTGTTTACGTCTAGTAAAATAAATTCTTATCTTACCCTACAATAATAAATATTTTTCTAAATATTTTATAGTATCTTTTTTTCATAGTTAAGTTTTTCTTCCACACAGAATCTGCTTCTGCTAATGAAATGAGGTGAGTAGTCTTCAATTTGAATGCTCAGTACAGATGACTAATCACTGGTTCTGTAGTGGAAACTCAGATTCAAGGCTCACTGAGACTCAAAAGGAGAGAAGACCAATGGACTGGTGGTGTCTGCCATGGATAGATGCGTTGCAAAGCTGAATCCCATAGCATGTCATTACAGATGATAAGAAAAAGAAAAAATAGCCCTGGCTAGGTGGCTCAGTTGGTTAGGATAAGCCAAGGTTGAGGGTTCAATCTCTCATCATGGCACATATAAGAATAAGTGGAACAACAAATTGAAGTCTCTCTCTCTTTTTTTTTCTTTCTCTCTCCCTCCCTCTCTCCCTCCTTCCCTATCTCTCTCTTTTCCTCCCCTCAAATCAATAAACAAAAACAAAATGAAAGAGGGAGAAAAAAAGAAGTTAAAGGAAAAGAAAGACAATTTGATAAATTCACTCCATTCAAATTTTATGACTTTTTACATAGTTCATATAACTCATCATCATCATCATCATCATCATCAACATACTGTGTGCAATTTACCCCATATAGAGTAAGACGACATTCAGTAGTTTATTTAAACTGGCTTGTATTCCTTATAAATGTTTTATCGACATACCAACACTTCTATGAAAAGCTTTAGGAAAATATTACTACTGCACTATATTCTGATTAAGAATTTTTATGTGATAAATCAGTGAGTCTCTAACTAGACTCCTATAAGCTCATTTTAGGTATTCTGCCACTATAATCATATTAAATTCATAGTTTCAGAAACAACCGAATTAAACTCATAAAATGTTCTCAGTATTAACACTCTCATAATTTATTTTTCTTAAGTGACTTGCACCTGTTACTCATTACTTCTACTAGTGTCTGGTATGGGTTAACATATAATTACATATTTATTTCTCTATATTTTCACATATTATAATTAAGTTCATTGAGTAACTATTCTATTAAGGTCAAAACTCTTAGCTTTCCAGTCTGGGATCTTCATCCTACCCACACTTTATGTAAATTTTTCCATTCATAAATATATATACTTGCTCAGAGCATTTGGTGAGCAAAAGGTCAAAAAGAGACATGGGTGTGAAAACGCTTTAAAAATTTACAAACAAGAATTATAATTTATAACAACATTAAATTATGTATTACAAATATGGGGCTAGAATGGTCATGGAAAAAAGTCAGTAATTGTTAAAGGTCAGTTTTACCTACTGTTTTACTTTCTTCCATTTTTTTTAAGTTTCTTAACTAGTCTAAAAATAAATTATATTTGTTTAAATGTTATTTCCTGCCCCCACATAATTTCTAATAAAGTTCCTAGAAAACAGCAAGGAAAAGGAAAAACACTTAACCCACAGTGTAACTCATCCCAGTGTGATTTATAACTAATGAGAAAATCTAGTAAGTCTAACTGAAATCAAAGAGTGTAGCGATTACACTTGAAGATTTACCTGCCACAAATAAGAACATACTTTCCTAAGTATTTGTTTTGTTATCTCTTTGCATAAATAAGAAGTGAGAAGAGTAAGGAATGAAAGGAGTATAATTCAGATTTATTTTTTCTGTTTGTAACTAACAACACAGCCTCGCCTTCCTTGTTGGGAATAAAGCTACAGCCCCTGGTTTGGTCCTCGGTTACACTGGAAAGCGGCCTGCACTGCTATGCAAGGTCTCAAACCGTTAGAAATGCATAGAAGTGGAAACGTGTAATCACCTACTTTAAAAGAAAATCATATTCTCTACTGCAAAGTTTTTTGAATCAGAAAGAACTGGGTTCCAATCCCACTTCTTTCCAAAGTCCTACTTTCCAAGCTTTGTGATCTTAGCCATGATTATTTAACCTGATTTTACTCCTCATCTTTAAAAAAGAAGGATAATAAAAAAAAAGAAACACCTCACAGAATGACCAGGATAAATGAGATTCTTGTCCTATATACAAATCCATGGCATAATGTTGAGCAAGTTATCATTAATTATGAAATAAAAGGATAAATTACTTTAGGAAAATTGTGAAAGATACTAACTGTACTTTAATATTTTATGATACAAGATTTTCTTACTTCCAGGCATTTCATATTTCCATTAAACTTGCAAAGGTTTCCTTCAAATTGTACCAAAAAAGACTTTTCTGATATAATTGGGAGACAAATGGAAGAGAAAAAAAAGATAGAAAGGTTAAAGTTTTTTTAAAAATCAATCATACAACTTGGTATGATATGTAACTGGCTAAGATACAACAGACAATTATGAACAAAATAAAAAATAACAAAATAACAATGAAACCAAGATGAAAGATGAGGGAAGATGAGCAAGCTGGTAAACAACAATGGTAACAGGGTTGGGGGCTGGCTCTTGGATGGACAGGGTGATCCTTTGCTGTCCACCAGGTCATTCCAGGTCAGCCTGCTAGTTGAACTGTCCAGTGTAGAAGTGAGGAGCCATACGGTAAGCACAGGACAGAAACACAAAGGACAAGTGGCCATCTGTGTGTTCTACATGCCTCATAATGTTTGAGAACCAGGGTTTGATCTGGAATATGCTTTAGTCTCTAAGAGCATTAATTAATACTACCGATGATATACAGTTAGTAAACAGAAACATATGTATGTCAGAGAAAGCATTTCATTAAAATCTAACCAAAACTTTAAAAAAAATGATTTTCAACCTCTGGAGCATACCATAAGCTGTGTGGATTATTAAGAAATTGAAATCATGTCAGCATAAATATCACATTTCTTTTCTACTAGGGGAAACACGAAGTATACTAAGAATGGCTTCAAACTGACCACAAAATCAGCTCCCCTAGTTAAGAACACATGGTTTTCGTATATGTACTTTAAGCTGACATTGTGCTTTAGGAACTTAAAGAACCAACCTACATTAGACTGCCACAACAGTGCAATAAAAATTGCCATTCAAAGTAATTGTCTATTTCTACCACTAATATTTTTTATTGATTACTTTTTTACAGAGAGAGGGAGGGAGCAGAAGAGAGAGAAACACCGACTTCTTGTTTAACTCATTTATGATTCATTGGTTGATTCTTGTATATGCTCTCACCAGAGATGGAACCATAAGTTTAGCATATTTGGATGACATTCTTAACAACTGAGCTACTTGATCAGGGCTCAATATATAATAATAAAAAGGGTAATCAGACCAGACATCCTTCCTGACAAAGCCTGGGCCAGAGGGAAGCCAGCCCGGCTCCTGGGTGCCTGCAGGTGGCCCAAGGGAAGCAGCCTGGGTCCCAGGTGCCTGTGGGCAGCCAGAGGAGGGAAGCACCCCGGGTCCTGAGTGCCTGTAGGCAGCTGGAGGAGGGAAACCCGGGTCCTGGGTACAGGAGGGAAGCCAATGCTGGCAGCCGGGGTAAGAAAGGCCTACTCTTGCATGAATTTTCGTGCATCAGGTTGCTAGTCAATAATAATTTAAAAGGATTACAAAAGACTATGCTCATTGTTTGTTAATTTATGTAAACAAATAAACAAAAAGAAATACACATTACAAGAATTGTGAATTACTTTAGTAGAACAGTGTGTTCTAAGTCACCATTATTTCCTTCTCTATTCTTGTCAAGTTCAATTTGTCAACAAGCTCTGACAATAAACAGAAAAGTAAATTTCAAGGTCAGTAAGCTAAACTAGTGCTGTGAATAATGAGAGAGTGATTTACTGATTAAGTTAAAACTGGTATAGAGAGAAATGAAAAAGAGAGAGACTCTAAGTAAGGTGAATTTATATACAGAAAAAGCAAATATTTACCTGGAAACTTAATATAGGAAATCATATATGGAACTAGAGGCCTGGTGCACAAATTTGTGCACCAGTGGGGTTCCTTGGCCTGGTCTGTAGGATCTGTTCAAAACCAGCTCTAGGGGTCCCAGATTGTGAGAGGGCTCAGGCCAGGCCCAGGGACCCCACAAGTGCACAACTGGGGCTGGGGAAGGTCACGGGAGGTTGGCCAGCCGGGTAGGGACTGCAGAAGGGCTCCAGGGATGTCCAGCCCATCATGCTCAGTCCTGATCAGCCAGACCCCAGCAGCAAGCTAACCTACCAGTCAGAGCTGGTGGTTAGTGCATGTCATAAGGAGAGATTAAGCAACCTTAGCATATCATTAGCATATTACACTTTGATTGGTTGAACAGACTACTGGATGACTGCATATCAGGCTTTTATTATATAGGATAATATTCCAACTATGCATTGGGCAGTTCTACTCATCTATATAATAAAGCTGGAAACTAAAAAGAAATTATTGAATAAAGGAGAAATAACATGAATAATCTCTTTAAAAGTTTTAAGATTGTCAATACATATACTGATGGATTCATACTTTTCTAACTAATAACATAAAAAATATAATTACTTCTAATGAATGGCTATAAAATAAAAATAAAAAATCCAGCAAAGTGTAGTGTAAATCTTACCACATACATACGAACATATCTACAAAGGGCAGAGTGACCTAAGGAGAAAAAAGTCCTGGCTTATCTTTAAGCAAAATAGATTGCCTTGAGTTCAGTGAAAAACAAAACAAACAACTTCACCGTGGGCTAAAGTATAACAAACAAGATTGCAAATTATGTCTTTGTATGAATGTTTACATGGATTCCCCCATACACTCACATATACAAACAGAAACTGTATTTACGAGGTTATGTCTATTCATAGCAGATTAAGCTTTCCTCTTTTACATCTTCCAGGTAACCAATTAGTATATATGTACTGAGTTTTAATGATAACACAATTCCCTCTCCTGCTTTAAATACTGAAGCTCTGTACCACAGCGACAACTGTGAATCTCTCAACCTCGAGCTGGAAATAGAGATGAGAATGAAGGATGCCAGTTAGACAGACTCATTTATCCCCTGAATGAAACTTGTAGTTCCAGAAACATGGACCCAGAAGGCACAGTCACTCCCTGCTGACCTGGCAGGCCCATGCCAATGTTCCTGCCAAGGTCATGAGCAGGTGTGTGAGGGAAGGAATGGTGCTGTGTGGTGTGAAGCATATGCGAGCAGTACTGAAAGATGAGTTGATTCAAAAGAGAAGAAAATTATACAACCAATAAAGGTACTAAAATTGGAAGAAGTTGAAAGGTTTCTTTTTTAGCATCTTTCACACTGATTTAAAGTATAGCATTATTCCTTGCCATTTTAGGATTCTGGCATCTTTCGTGCTGATCCCAAATAATTCAAGCCTCTTTATATCCCCAAGTTCACTGACTTGCCTATTTACTCTGAACATCACTGTTCCTGAGCTCATTTTTTCACAGACGGATCCAAGTTAAGAAGGGTTTTGCCATCTGACCTACATCTAAGCATAATTTCTCATTTTGGCAATGCTTCTCTAAGAGATGGACTTTGGCCAGGTCCAACTTTAAATCACGGCCCTATCACTTACTAGTTTTGTGAGGCTGATCAAGCTACTTTACATGTGGGGGTCTCAGTTTCTTTATTCTAAAAAGAGGAAATCAGAATAAGTCATTCAAGGGTCTGTTACAAGGATTAAGTTAAATCATTTAAAGTACTTGGTTTAATGCCATATCTGTATCTAGAAACCTTGATAAATGGTGGCTATTATTAATGCATAATTTGTCACTCACACAGAATCATATTCTTATTAGGTCGGCTTTAACATAAGTAACATACACAGCCTCCTGTCTACAGTAATTTTAAGGAGCATGCCAAGTTATATCCAACAACACTTTAACATGTTCCAATGCTTAAATTTCATTTCAGAAGAAATGTGAACTTTTAGTCCATAGAGATAAAAATTTTAATGCAATACAACTTGAGAGGTAACATGAAGATTTAAATTTGCAGCACAGGATACAAGATAGAAGTGACTTCAGCAAGAAATGGGGGATAGGGGAATAATAATTCAACAAAAGCACTGAAGTACTTGTTGAATAAAGTCCATGTGAATCACAGCATTAAGAGTTGAATAAATTAAGCTATAAAATGTAAAAAATTAAGCTGTAAAATGTATTTTTGGATAGAAAAGAGCCTTTAAAGTTTCAAAGGATATGAAAACTATATTGGTTAGATTTTTTTATAAAGGTATTTCAAAATATACTTAATGTTTAAAAATGTATAAACAAACTTAAAAAGTAGAACTTTAAAGAATTAAGATCTTTGGTTTACCAAAAAAAGACTCTTCTAACAAGAGAAATACAGCTCTGAAAAAAGAGTAAGCATATAAATAGATCAATGATAAAGGATATTAATAACTAATATTGTCATCAGATTCAAGTTGACTAATAATTAAATAAAATATCAGTTTCCTCTATCTTATTAGGAAAGATTTAAAACTATAAATCTCTTAGGAGGGAAGAGTTTGCAAAGATAGGTAATATATACTTAAAGTACAAAGTACCAATCTAATGAAAAATGTTCACTAAGGGTTGATCAGACTTTTTCCATTTATTGAGATGGTCATTTTGATTTTTTAATTGAGGGAGGAAGAAACAAAAGATAGAGAAATCATAGCCTGAGGTTGAAAACATCTTTCAGCTATTTGCTCAAAAAATATTTCAACTTTAGATATACAAGTGTTTTTGGTGTTTTGTTTTGTTTTGTTTTGTTTTGTTTTCAAAGATCTTAATATTTATAAGAATTAAAGGAACCAAAGAACCTCATTTTGAGGGCGGAGGGAGTGGTGGGAATAGAAATAACGGAACCAAATCTTACTAGAAGTTGACACATACAAAACAAGCTTGTTTTGACCTTCCCTGCCCTTTAATTACTTGCATTATTTAAAGAACCCTAGATGAAAGTCAATGTACTCTGCAAAAAGCACATTTGGTTCTTTGATTTTTTTTTTATTTTAATGGAAAAGTTTTCCAACCATTAATTAGAACAAAGAATCATCTTAAAAACAAAGTTATAAAATAAAACATAACCATATATTCTCTGTTGGAATCCCTTAGATGTCATCAAATTTTTTTTTCAGTTTCTGTCTTTTGTTTCAAGATTATCTGCCATGCTCAGCTAAAAAGAAGAATAGTTATGGAACACAAATCTGGCTGTACTACCAGAGAGCACCGGAGATGTCATGAAAACCAGCATGGACATATATTATGGTGATGACTGGAAAAGTACCCCATCCCAGTTGGGGGCAGTAATTATTAGCTATAACTTTTGGGAGTTATGAAATAATGCAAAGGAGTCTAATGCAACACAAAACACAGAGACATGACAAATTGAGCTTTACATGCAATATGCAGGGGGAAAAAGGAGAACAGTTACAAACAGAAAAAGCCATAATAATAAAATATAAATTTTAATCAAAATATGAAAAAGCTATTTTAAAAGCAATATTTGGCAAGTTACATCACCTCTCCATATCACATTTGCTCATATCTATAAAATAAAAGTTAAAGTATAAGAGGTTTAAGATTCCATATCCATGATTAATTTATTCTTTTCCTTTAATGTTCTATGAATTCAATGATATGCAGTTATAGGAAAACTTTGGCAACTTACGCTGCTCACAATATTAAAATAAGACTTTTTTGTCCTGCCAAAAGCCTTTCTGCCTCATTCTAACCACAAAGTTCTTTGACCTCATCTTGATGGAGGTGTTCTTGCTTTTTATTTTTATTTTTATAATAATCTTTTAATATTGAGGCAACCTTGGGTTTCTCTTATCACTGGCTGAAGGAAACTAGGTACATTTCCATGTCCACAACCAAAGGAACCCTGTTCTTTCAGTGTTACAATACTTACATTATTTTATATGACAGGAGTTACATAAAATTTATGCTTATAGCACTTTGGTAAGGCACCTTCTCCATACATATTTAACTGCAGGGTACTTATGCTGGTGAAAAATATCTGAAGAGAAATTCTATATTGAATTATGATCCATTCCAAGCAACTTAAAAGCCTACTGAATTTGCCTATGAAAATACCAATCTTGTTTTCATTCCTGAGACAGATACAATTCAAGGTTAAACAAACAAAAGAGTCATATTCAATGTCAGGGAGAGTTTATAAGGTTTCAACAGTAGTGGAAACTGCTGGTCGCATGCACTAAGAAGTAAAAATAATCAAATTAAAAGTTGTGAATCACTCTGAAATGTGCATGAAGCTTTACATTTGTTTCTGGTTTATGAAATATTTCATATTCAAAGTAAGTATTTCATGTATGGTAGGAAAAGAAAACACAATTAAAGGCAAAATAAATTTTGTTTTTATTAAATATCAGAACTAAAAGAAAAAGATGCTGTTTCTTACCTACTTTTTTAAACACTGACATCCTTTTCTTTCAACATTTCTATTGTGAGGAGCAAATCCTCCTAATCAAAATGGAATATCCCCTTTAAGGGTTGAGAATTTTTAAACCATGATTTTCTATTATTTTTTCAAAATCCCTTACTATCTCTATAATCCTATCTAATAAAAGGTTAATACGCAAATAAACCAAATGGTGAAATAATTGGAACAACCAAACAACCAGTGCACTGACCACCAGGGTCAGCCATGTGAGTAACATAGCAGGCTTTGGCAGCGGTGGGATGGTGGAGCAGGTGAGTGGGAGAAGGAGTGGGGCTGAGGCAGACAGGGGACCAGGGACCACAATGGGAGAAGCCCGCAAGGGCGCCCAGGATGGGTTGAGACTTGCCCCTGTGCCTACTGCAGCCTCACGGCCCACAGTCACTTTCAAGGTGCATGAATTTGTGCACTGGGCCACTAATAGTAAGTAAAATTAGGAGGATACACTTTTATCAGTAACAGTGGGAGCCATTCCACTCTGTATGAGTCTCTCCAGATATTCTAGTCTCTCCAGAAATACTTTTTGGGCCTTTTGAAGGTGTAACACGTCTTCAGTTTTCTGGGGCACCATTTAACTAAGCAAAGCTGTCCATGTGGAGCAGCAACTGGTGGATTTTGTTGACAAATTACATCAAAGTAATTTAAAAGTAGTTGGGGCTATTTTTCGTGAATTTGTATGTGGTAACCAATATAATTTCAAAATTTTATTATTCAAGTAACTTTATGAGTGCAACAAATATCTGCTTACATGGATAAACACATATACATACATTCTGTGATTGGTGGTAGAAAGAGAAACAAAATAAAATTTTAAAATCATTGTTATTGTTTCAAAAGCACTTATCATCTATGTGAGGGGCATTCTTACAATCCAATTAATCAAAGTTTAAAATCATATTAAAGTAAAAGTCTATAAAGAAGAGACGGTTTTGAATATTAGAATGTTTGACGGTTTTGAATATTAGATGTATCATTGGCGAATATGTTCTCCCACTTAGTGGTTTGTCTTTTAATTCTGTTGATGTTTTCCTTTGCTATACAATAACTCTTTCGTTTGTTGTACTATCATTTGTTAATTTTTTCTTTTGTTTCCCTTGACTGAGGAGATATAATCTAAAGTTTATAAATAACTTATGAAACTCAACACCCAAAAAACAATCCAATTTTTAAAATGGGCAAAAGACCTGAATAGTCACTTCTCCAAGAAAGACATACAGATGGCCAATAGATACCGGTATATGAAAGAATCCTTAATGTCACTTGTCAGAGAAATGCAAATTAAAATCACATTGAGGTATCACCTCACACCTGTCAGGAAGTCTATCATCAATAAATCAACAAACATCAAGTGTTGGGGAGGACATGAAGAAAAGGGAACCTCACACCCTGTTTGTGGGAATGTAGACTGGTGCAGCGACTATGGAAAGCAGAATGGAGTTACTTCAAAAAATTAAAAATGGAACTGAATTATGACCCAGTGATTCTTCTTCTGGGGTTTTATCCAAAGAAACCTGAATCCATAATTTGAAAGAATATATGTACCCCTATGTTCATTGCAGCGTTATTTATAATAGCCAAGATTTGAAAGCAACCCAAGTGTCTATCAGTAGTTGAGTGGATAAAAAAGCTGTGGTACACTTACACAATGGAATACTACTCTTCCATAAAAAGAAAGAAAAATTTACGTTTTGCAACAGCATGGATGGACCAGGCGAATAGTATGCTAAATAAATAAGCCAGTCAGATAAAGACAAGTACCATATGATTTCACTCATATGTGGAATTTAATGAACTAACTGAACTACCAAGCAAAATAAAGACAGACTCATAGATAGAAGACTCATAGATAGAGAGCAGGCAGACAGATGAGGGTTGGGTGGGGAGAAATTGAGCAAAAAAGAATAGAGAGAGAGAGAGAGAGAGAGAGAGAGAGAGAGAGAGAGAGAGAGAGAGAGAGATTGAGAGAGAGAGAGAGAGAGAGATTGAGAGAGAGATTGAGAGAGAGAGAGAGAGAGAGAGAGAGAGAGAGAGAGAGAGAGAGAGGAGAGAGAGAGAGAGAGAGAGAGAGAGAGAGAGAGAGAGAGAGAGAGAGAACACACTCATGGACATGGACAACAGTGTGGTGATTGCAGGGGTGGAGGTGGAAGAGGACTTAGAGGGGATAAATGATGACAGAAAAAAATAAAATTTAAAAAAGAGAAGAGGTAGTTTAAGATCACCATAATAAAGTTTTTCTTTAGTTCAAGTTCTAAGTGTCTGTGCTGTGCTAGGTCTTAGAAGGACCTTAAAAAAATAAATGTTAAAGCCTGGCTACAAGTAGCTTGCAGTCTCCTGTTGAAAAAGAAACACAGAACATATCAGACTTTCAAAGTTCTGTGACAGAGGTCTATACAGGAGGCCAGACCACAGAGGCGGACAGTGGACCAGCAGGGATGCGGGGGAGGGATGCCTTCATTAAGATTGAAAGGCAGAGACTAGAAAGAGGGTTTTCATGGCATAGGAAGCATCATAAAATATTCCAGGAAAGGGCAAAACTGTATGGTTTATTTTGAGAAATACAAGATGTTCAATATCGCTAGAGCATAAGGCAGAGAAAAGGAGAATATCCTCATGGGGGCAAGAGAGAGGGAGAAAATACCCCAGAAAGAAGAGCAAAAGATGACTGCAGAATAAAAGTAGCAGTAGGATCAAGAAGAGACTCATTGTACCAAATACCCTGACAGAGAAGTGGTCATGGACAGTGAAGTGGTCGTGGTGTGGGGGTTGACCCTTTTAAGGGTCATACAGCAGATGGAATGACAGTAGGAGATTAGGGGCAGTAAGATCCATTAGGAGAGTAGCATGAATTAACATTTCAAGCTAACTTCACTAATCGCTTCAATAGCTAACACAAGATACAAAGAGCCTTGTATCATTTTTATAATATGTCTATCTATAAAATGTTATTTACAAATGTGATAAATAACCAATATCAGAGTAACATTAAAGCCAAAATATATTAAGACGGCATTTCAAATTTTATTATGCTCAATCAACTTTCAATGAAAATATATTACATTTTAGACACTGTCAACCAATGTCACAATTATGTATTTTTTCTCTTAATTTAAGGGACAACTTTCTTTCGTTTATTTTTATTGAAGTAATTTTATTTGGCCTGTTTCCACCAAAAATTTCCACACAGTACCTCAGAAACAACATACCAGATGGAATAAAAATAAGACCAATAAGAAAGGTATAAGAAAGCAATATCATATATTTATACAATGTATAAAGTGAATAAATAGAAGATATTGAATTAAGAACTGAATTCACAATCTTGATCATGAGATATTACCCAGAGGCAGAAGAAAAGAAAAATTTAATTAAGAAATGCCCATTCTAGATCAAACCTGGCTACATTTTCAAAATAAATATATTATTGTCAAAAATCTAAATAAAACTCATTAATAAACTAGTATGCAGAGCTTACAAAAGTACAAAGAAAAAAATCTTGATTCAGAAGCTAAAACAAGCATTAAATGAAGGTTAAAATATATTGATAGTTTCAAATTAAATAGTAGATTAGCCTTAAAGCATTTCTGAATTAATAAAATTGACTTTAAAACATTTTGCATTACTTTAAAAATTATACTTGATTTTCAGAAGAGATGCTCTACAACAACTGGCCTTATTTCATGGTGTTTAGACCTGTTCCAGCTACTGCTCAGGATAGGGTTTATCTCACTTGAGAATGAGCTGGCTCCTCTATGTCAGCCCTAACACAAACCTATGCCGGAGTATTCGTTTGTCTTTGTATGTCTTTTGGCCCCCAGTCAAGCCGTACAGAAACTTTAATATTATTTTTGTTTTTAACTTAAATATGTAGTCCATAAAATCCTTTTCAAAATTTATTGGGGTGATACTGGTTAATAAGATTATATAGGTTTCAAGTGCACATTTCTATGATACAGGACTTGTATATTGTGTTGTATGCCCACCACCCAAAGTCCAATCCTTTGGGATTGTCTAATCAACTGTAATGTATGACCTAACCTAAACTTCTTAAAACAATCGTGATAATGCTTATTTTCCACAATAAAAACACTCCAGCCACAAGGAAGCTTTCAATACATCAGTAGATAAGTCTCATCAAGCGAATGCCATACTTCCAACAAGGCAACATAGCTTCCTCCAAGCTATGCGTGATAGATATAGAACATAGGCTTATCCATCCCATGAGTTTTCTAAACCAGACAGTACACCAATGACAACCTTTCTGTCCCCTTCAGCACCATTGCTCTTCATGTGAATCTGGGATACGCAAAGCAACGATGTTACATGAACATACCACAGCACCGAGCACACCAGAAGCGTGTGTAAAAGTGCTAAGTGTGATGAATGGAAAAAACAAACCATGACTGCGTAGAGCAAGGGATGTTAACGTCTTTAGTAGAGAACTGCCTTTTGTAAGAACCAATCTCACAAGTCATTGGGCAGGCTGAGAAACTCTCCCCCAGGCTGAGTCTTTTGCCCCTTAGATTAAGGAGACTGCTCCTAGTTTCCATCACTCGGTTCTCTCTATTCCCACAAGGACCATTATTTCACTGTGGGGCAATGTCAGAGGGACGTGAGCGTGTACATGTTGACAAGGTCTGCTTCATCTTCAACATTCACCTACCTGACTTTCCCCCTATTCCATTTCTAGACCACAGGCTACTGAAATGAACTAATATTCATTGTTTAAATCTGGTAGAAATGAAACAGGAATGTATCACTAGGAAGATGACAAGTTTGACAGAATGAAGAAACAGAAACTTGCTGATAGGACACACCATGACAATGATGTCCTGTTCTCACCGCCCGCGTTATTTAAGTGTGTTATGAATGCACACAGCACTCTGAGGGGCGGTACACAAAACGACACTCCACCGAGAACAGGCTCCCACAGCAGGCAGCCCCCGCTCAGCATTAACATGCTGCACAGCCCTCTGCGTCCTGGTGCAGAGCAGCCAACAGGGAGATGGGGTTTACGAGTAACAGAGAGACTGAGCTGGCTAATTACTTACCTTCTCACTTATGACAGGCTGGCTCGTCTAACTTTTTGTTTCCTCTCTTGTCATAGCTCGGCGGCAAACGGTTATGATTCAGCAGAGGTTTGGACCTGAGAGTTAAGAAGAACTTTTTTTAATTAAAAAAAAAAACACAACAACATTAGACATGAACGTCCCCCAGCACCGCAGTCTTGCTTTCCTTGCCCTCTGTGAGAGTGTCTCTCGTTTTCTCTCTTTGCAAGGCAAGCTACGTCGTGGTCTATAAATATTGACCCTGACACTTGCTCAGGCCTTTACTTGCTCATGGCACAGGTCTGTGTTACTGAACACCGTGGTAATGCGCAGGCAAAGTTCTCAGCTGCTCAGACAAAGCTGGGGATTGGCTCACTACCCAGCAACCCTGTGCCTGCCTGGAAATACCATTTTCCTGCCAGCTTTACAGATGCTATGGGCCTTTCCTGAGGCCCAAATCAGGCACAGAAGGGCAATTATGAGGTTTGTCTCAAGAAGTCGTTTTCCTCAAGCAGGTGGAAAGAAAGGGGAGGGGGGAGAGGGCTGGGCACAGTGGAAGACAAGAAAGGAAATACCACCTTTACTTTGGCCAAACAACATCATCTCAAACCCTATATAAAATTAGACCTAAATATCATTCAATCAAGCTTCACAAAATGAAATTATTACAATTTCTACATATTGTGAGTGAGCAAAAGATACAGAAAAGCATTTTCTGCCATAGTTGTTAATGCTCCTCATAGAAAAAGGCTGTGTTTTTTAGTTCAAAATCCTTATGAGTAATGGAATACAAAGAAATATTTCAACCTCAATAAGTGCATTTCCAGAATTATAGAAATGCACTGGAAAGTATAATATTAATAAAGATCGATTTATGTATTTGGTGAAAAAAGCTAAAACATAACTCAAATTATATGAGTTATATAAACATAACTCAAAGTAGTATTAACTACTACTAGATTTTAATCATGAGAATTATAATTATTTTACTTTATATATTTTTCAGATTAAGGATAAACTCTAAGCCATGATGTTTGCAGGTGATATGAACAAGGACAGCATTACACATGTATACCACATACAACATCCACAGTAGGAATGGTTAGAAAATAAATCAAGGTCATATTTCTTTTTTTTTAGGCAAGAATAATCATATGTTTGCTTTATTAACATTTCCTCCCTTGGTTAAATTCACAAAAAGGGCAACTTTAGCAATAACTTGGTCACTAACTCGTTTTATAGTTGAGAAAATGTGCTTCCAGGCTGGTTAACTTCACATGGTCACAGGCAAATTTACAGCAGAGTTAAAACCAGAGTCTTTCCCTTATTGCTCACAATGGTGTGCTCCTTCTAGCACAAGAGTGGTTCTCAAATTCATTTTTTAAGTTCAAAATCCTATCTTCATGTGAAATCTTAATGAAACCATAGCCAGAAAAACAACTAGCATAAAACAAAATAGCCTTTTACAGATAGACTGACCCAAAAAAAGAGTTGTGCACAAGAATTAATTAACAATTGAAATCCACTGTGCTTTATTTCATTCAATAATATTTATCCAATAAATTAACTTATTACCAGGAGAAGTACACAGCCAGTTGCTGAAGAGACAAAGGTAATATGTAGGTCCTACTCTTAGAGATCTCCCAGTCCAATTTCAGAGGGGAAAGAAAAACTGTGTTCATGTAATAAGGGAGAGTAATGAGGGAGCATATGAAACACAGGCATCTGAGCCAATGGGAAGTGAAGGTATAATAGGTAATTCTTCAATGCACACTTGTGCGTCTTAAAATATTTGTAGAAGGCAGTGAGGCAAAAAAATAAGACAATAAAGACAAACAGGCATGGAAAAGCAGGACATGGAACTTCAAATAGTTCTTACTGGAGCATAGAACGTGGAGCAGAAAATACATTTTTTTTTAAATGTTAAAGAATGTGCTTCATTTATTCCTTTCCATCTCCACAACCCCAGAATCACTGGTCTTACTGTCTCTATAGTTTTGCCTTGTTCTGAATGTCATGTAGTTGGAATCATACACTATCTAGCCTCTTCAGACTGGTTTCTTTTAGTTGGCAACTGAATTAATAGTTTTAATGGAGTCAATGTCCAAATTCTCTTCTACATAAACTCTTTATTAATATCTGGCTAACAGCGATGCTTTATTCACAACAACCTTTCTTCTACTTCACATGAGAAAGGGACACTCTCTTCTATCCCAAATATTACGATGGTAGATTGCCCTGGGGTCATAGAAAATTTATAATTTTAAAATTTCAATTAATTCCTTACATTTTTGATGAAGAGAAGTATGATAGAGAAACAGTTAAAGACTTTTAACTATAAAAATATCACATAAAAATTCTATGAGGAAGTGAGATGGAAATACAGGTCAAGAAAATAAAATAGTAATGTAAATTTTTCAGCTTTTAACAGAAGAGTCTATTCAGTATTATTTAAATGAATAATGGTTTTATTAAATTGCTGTGGATTTAGATTCCATTGAGTATTCTTAAAATAGTTGATACAGGTTTTATTTTAAAATGTCAATAGTTCCAATAGGGTAAAAATTAAATTCTTTGCAAGTACATATTTTACCACAAGTGAAAAATTGTAGATGTTAACTTGGTAATGTGTGAGTGGTTACATAGTTTTTCAAAATTCCTTTAAAGGTATGTGAACAAAAATAGTGGAAGACTGCTAGCCTACTGTATAAAACCCAAGTTTTTAACCTGGAATATAAAACTTTTCATCACCTTTCTCCCTCTAAGGAGATTTCAGGGCAGTGAAACTATTCTGTGTGAGAGTGGAATGGTAGGTACATAACAATATGCATTTAGAAAATCCTAGAACTGTACCACACAAAGAGAGCGCCCAATGAAAACTATGGACTTTAGTTAAATCTTTCTCTTGTCTTTCTGAAGCATGTGTCTAGAGGAGCATTATAATTTATTGAGCAATTACCACCTAACAAGGGCTTAAGAAATATATTATCTAACTAAATACAATCCTGACAAGCGGGTATGCCTTTGCTATTTGAAGATGGAAAAAATTAGGCTTAGAGTTATTAAGGAGCTTGTCTGAAACCATATAACTTATGAATAGTGGATATGAAATTCAGCCCAAACTTTAACAAGACTACAGTACCACATACTGCCTTTATTTAATCATTTTTTAAATCATTTAAATAAGATAGAGATTGCCCATGCCAGGCAAGGAAGTGGATTCAACAGTACCCTAACAAAATCAGAAGGAATAAAAAGATTCTTCCTGCATTTATTCAAGGAACTGGAAGAATTTTAATACTGAGTGTTAAACAGTAGCATAAAGAAGAGACTAACAAATTAATTAATGGAAACCAGTGGACAAAATTAAGGTAGGTGATATGCCCTATTAAGAAGAACTTAAAGGGTTTTATCTTCAATTCAAATAAAGAGAAAGGAACACATCAAGAATCAAAAATGTGCAGAAACCGGTTTGGCTCAGTGGATAGATCCAAACCTGCGGACTGAAAGGTCCTAGGTTCGATTCGGGTCAAGGGCATGTACCTTGGTTGGGGGCACATCCCCAGCAGGGGGTGTGCAAGAGGCAGCTGATTGATGTTTCTCTTTCATCAATGTTTCTAACTCTCTATCTCTCTCTCTTCCTCTCTCTAAAAAATCAATAATTTTTTAAACCAAAAGTGTAAAGACTCGATATTGTCAAAATATCAGTTCTTACATATTTTATTTATAGATTCAATACAATTCCATAAAAAATTCCAGGAAGTTATTTTGTGGAAATAAATCCACACTAAAGTTTATATAAAGAGGCAAAAAACTCAGAATAGCCAATGCAATATTGTTGAAGAACAATAAAGTTGGAGGCTGACACTAATAGACATCAAGACTTATACAGTTGTCAGCCAGCTTGGCTCAGTAGTTGAGCACTGACTATGAACCAGGAGGTCTTGGTTCAATTCCCTGTCAGGGCACATGCCTGGGTTTCGGGCTTGATCCCCAGTAGGGAGCATGCAGGAGGCAGCTGATTAAGGAATCTCTCTCATCATTGATGTTTCTCTCTCTCTCTCTCTCTCTCTCTCTCTCTCTCTCTCTCTCTCTCTCTCTCTCTCTCTCCCACTTCCTTCCTCTCTGAAATCAATAAAAAAAAATTTTTTTAACTTATAATAATCAAGATAGTGTGGTGTTGGAGGAAAAATAGACAAATAGCTGAATGGAAGAGAACAGAGAGCTCAGAAATAGGCTCACATAAATATAGACAACTGATTTTTGACAAAGGAGCAAAGACAATATAATGGAGCAAAGATAATCTTTTCAACAAATGGTGCTAAACAACTGGACCATCCATATCAAAATACTTAATCAAGAGAAAGATTTTATACCTCTCCCAAAAATCAACTCAAAATGTATTGAAAAACCCAAATGCAAAATGCAACACTATAAAACTCCTAGGTAATGTTGGAGAAAGCCTAAATGACTTGAGTATGGCAATGAATATTGAAACACCAAAGGCACAATCCATGAAAGAAATAATTGATCAGGTAGTTTCATTAAAATTAAAAATTTCGCCGAAACCCGGTTTGGCTCAGTGGTAGAGCGTCTGCCTGCGGACTGAAAGGTCCCGGGTTCAATTCTGGTCAAGGGCATGTACCTGGGTTGCGGGCACATCCCCAGTAGGGGGTGTGCAAGAGGCAGCTGATCGATGATTCTCTTTCATTGATGTTTCTAACTCTCTATCCCTCTCTCTTCCTATCTGTAAAAAATCAATAAAAAATATTAAAAAATAAAATTAAAATTAAAAATAAAATTAAAAATTTCATCTCTGCAGAAGAAAATTTTAAAAGTATGAGTTTGGCATGAACCTCAGTTGCTGGCTAGATCCCTGGCCCTGATCAGGAGGCAATTTATTGATGTCTCTCTCACAGTGGATGATTCTCTCTCTCTCTGTCTTTCCCCCTCCCTTCCATTTTCTCTGAGAGAGAGAGAGGGAATAAGAATGAAAAGACAACCTATAGACTGTGAGAAAATAGTTGCAAAAGACACATCTGATAAAGGACTGTTACCCAAAATGTACAAAGTACTCCTAAAACTCAACCATAAAAAAATAGACCATTTTAAAAACTGAGTCAAAGACCTTAACAAAAACACCAAAGAAAATTTACAGATGGCAAATAAGTATATGAAAAGATGTTCCATATCTCATGTCATCAGGGAAATGAAAGCTAAAACAACAATGAGATACCACCAGACATCTATTGGAACAGCCAAAATCTGGAACACTGGCAACACCAAGTGCTAAGAAAGGACACAGAAGAACAGGAACTTTCAGATGTTTATGGCAACTCTATTCATAACTGCCAAAACTTGGAAGCAATCAAGATGCCCTTCTGTAGGTGGATAAATTACCTGGGGCACAGCCAAACAATGGAACATTATTCAGCACTAAGAAGAAATGAGCTATTAAGCTATAAAGATGTGGAGGAAACTTAAGTGCATTTTAGTAAGTGAAGGAAGCCAATCTGAAAAGGATACATACTATAATTTCACCTATTGCACATTCTACAGAAGATGAAACTATGGCGATAGTAAACAGATCAGGATTTGAGAAATGGGAATGAGAGGGATAAGTAGGCAAAGCACAGAGGGTTCCTAGAGCAGTAAAATACTCTGTATGCCACTATAATAACAGATACATGTCATCACCTATGCATCCAAACCCATAGACTGTATACCACCAAAGTGAACCTTAAACTATGAACTTCGAGTGATAATGATGTGTCAGTGTAGGCCCGTCAATTGCACAAATATACCATTCTGGTGGGAAACACTGACAATAATGATTATACATGTTTCGGGGCAGAGAATGTATGGGAAAATTCTACTTTCATTTCAATTTTGCTGTGAACCTAAACTTCTCTAAAATACAAAAGTCTTTAAAAAGTCAAAGGTGGCTTCTCCTTCTGGTAGCTGGGTCTTTGCCGAGGCAGAGTTATATAGAAAGAAGGAACACCTTGGAAGATAACTTTAGTCTCTAATGGGATGAACTTGATGTATCTGCTATAACCAAGCAAATATGTACAGAAATCATTAAAATATATTGATTTATAATACAGGAGAGAGAAAGACTGTACCAACTCAGTAACCTTCTATTCTTGTTTTGGGTCTGGAAACCAATATCAGCGATTCTCAACACAGAAACCAAAGTAATCACTTAAAAAGAATTCACTCAGATTAATATTCACCTCCTACTCAAAACCCCTACCGGCTTCCCATTTTGTTAAGAGTAAAAGCTCAACTTCTTATCTATATTAATAAAAGGGTAATATGCTAATTAGACCAGATGTCTCCCAGACATCCTTCCTGACAAAGATGGGCCCAAGAGAAGCTTCCCGCCCATGGTCCTGGGTGCCAGTGGCTGCAGCTCAGAAGAAGCCACCCACCCTTGGTCCTGGGTGCCTATGTCTGTGCCAGCCCAGGTAAAACTAGCCCAGGTCCTGGGTGCCTGTGGCGGACCAAAGGGAGGGGAGCCCAGGTCCCGGGTTCCTGCAGGCAGCTGGCCGGAGGAGGGAAAGCCTGGGTCCCCGGTGCAGGGCCAAGGCAGAGGTAGTTAAGGGTGATCAGACAGGCAGGCAGAAGGGTTAGGGGAAATCAGGCAAGCAGGCAGGCAAGCAGTTTGGAGCCAGAGGTCCCAGATGGTGAGAAGCATGCCCAACTGCCGATTTAGGCTCAATCCCTCTAAACCAGCAGTTGGACATCCCCCGAGGGGTCCCGGATTGGAGAGGGTGCAGACATGGCTAAAGGACCCCACCTCCACCCCCCATGCACCAGTGAATTTCATGCACCGGGCCTCATGATGTCTCTGACAATGTCCACTACACCCCCTCATTTTCTCAGTTCCAGCCCGCATGTTCTTCTATTGTTCCTTAATGTACCTGACAACTTTGCCCTTCATGGCTTTCAGCTTGCTGTTCCTTCACTGGCATGTTCTCTTGCAGGCAGCTTCAGGGCTCATTCCTTCACCTCCTTCAGGTTCCGTTTCAAATACCTTCAAGTGAATCCTACCACTACCATACTATTCCAAATGACAAACTTCCTTATTTAGTATTTAACTAGAGGCTCAGTGCATTTGGGGGGGGGGGGGGTGACCCTCAACCCAGCCTGCACCCTTTCCAATCTGGGACCCCTCTAGGAATGTCTAACTACATGTTTAGGCCTGATCCCAATCCTAAACGGGCAGTCGGACATCCCTCTCACAATCCAAGACTGCTGATTCCCAACTGCTTGCCTACTTGCTTGCCTGCCTGCCTGCCTTCCTGATTTCCCCTAACTGCTTCTGCCTGCCAACCTGATCACCCCCTAACCACTCCCCTGCCAGCCTGACTGATGCCTAACTGCTTCCTTACTGGCCTGATTGCCCCTAATGCCCTCCCCTGCTGGCCTGGTCACCCCTAACTGCTCTCCACTGCCGGCCTGGGTCCCTCCATTGCTCTACCCTGCGGGCCATCTTGTGGCAGACATCTTGTGTGTTGGAGTGACAGTCAATTTGCATATTACCTCTTTATTAGATAGGATTATTAGATAGGATTGTTACTACCAGTCTCTTCCAACAGAATGTAAGTTCAGTGACAGCACAGGTTTCATGTGCCTAAACTGAGTCTTCCACACAACAAACACCCAATAACTGTGTGTTCTATAAAAACTTAGAGATCTGTGAGCCACTGGCCAACATAGGTGGATCCTAAAGACATGAGGTCTCTCAGCAACAGAATGGATAATGAAAAGTAACCCAAACCCAGCATATAAAAGTTGAGTCAAGAAAGAGAAACCCACAAAAACTGTAAAACAACTATACGTATAAGCAGGAGCAGGATGAGAAAATGAGAAAATGAATGAGGATGGGGTATTCAGGAAGGAGCAGTCAACAATGATGAATGACACAGAAAGATCAAACAGGAAAGGGATTGAAAACAGCCCATTAAACATAACACTCACCAAGCACTGGATTCTAAATATTGGAGCTGTACATTTTAAAAGGATGAATTGTAGCATATTCCTGATTATATTTCAACAAAGAATGTATTTAAAAAGATAGAAAGAGAGCAATGGTGGCTGATCTGTTTCCACTGGTGTTGAGAGGTAAGCAAGTGAAGTGAGACAGAGAATAAAATCTCGCTTTGCCAGTTTGGCCAGGACGAAAAGAGAAAGAAAGAGGTAATAACCTATAACCACAACCAGATAAAACACCAACAACTCACTATGGTATCGAGGTGAAGTGTCTTAAAATCAAGCTAACTTGAGTTTTGTTTGTCTCAGTTACATAAATTATATAACCTTAGTTTCCTCATCAGTAAAATGGGTTTACTATTACTCCCTATGTCACTATCAGTAGTCTATTTCTTTTTCATTTTTGAGTAATAATTTATTGTATAGATATGCCACATTTCACTTATCCGTTCATCAGCTGATGGACATTTGAGTTGTTTTCACTTTTGAGCTACTATAAATAATGCTGCTATGAACTTTAATGTACAAGTTTTTATGTGACCATATGTTTTCATTATGCTTGGATAAATGCCTAAGAGTAAAATTGCTAGGTAATGTAGTAATTTTATGTTTAGCATTTTAAAGAACTGTGAAACTGTTTTCCCCAAGTAGCTGCATCATTTTATATCCCTACCAACAATGTATAAGGGTTTCAATTTCTCCACATACTTCAAACACCTGTAATTACCTGTCTTTTTTATTACAGCAATACTGGTGAATATAAAATAGAATCTCATTGTGGTTTTAATTTGCATTACTCTAATGATTAGTAATGTTAAACATTTTTCAAGTACTTATTTGCCTTTTGGCTATTTACTTTTCACTTCCACTGAATATAATTTCAGAAAATCCTAGGACCAAATAAAACTTAGAACATATTTTTAAGGGCCAGCTTGTTGTACCTGGCATAGATATAGCTACTCACTTGTTAGCTGAAGAAATGATTAAACTAATAAATAAAATATTAAAATTTAAAAATCCTTGACTTATTACTATATATTTAACTAACCATTTGAATTTTTATGTAATTTCAATAGGAAGTAAGAGAAACTTTTCAAAGGAAAAGAAACTAAAAAAATATAATAACCAAGAAAACCTGCTAATCTTTTGTTTAGTATGATGGTAAATATCTACATTAGTATTTTTAGTCTGGTAATACTAAGTTCTCTATCAGATCAATGTTAGGAAAGGAGAATTGTAATCCAGTTACCCATTAATATTTTCATTTAGTGCTTCCTTGAAGGTGCTTCCTTTACAAAAGCAAAGTATTGATTAAGTAGTGAATGATTTTTTTTAAAGGTTGTTGACAAACTTAATCAGATATGAATACTACAGATTTACCTACCACTATAAATAATGAGACACTCCTCAGGGGGAAATGGGTACAGGAAAATATTAGTAACCTATGCTCGACGCCATGTTTCAGAAAGACCTGAGGGAATATGTGGCTTTCAAGGGAAATGACTGAGGAGGAAAGAAAACTGACTCTACAATGGTCTGTTTCTCCTTGTTTTTTCCTCCATGGGCCTACTGCTAGTCACATCATATACAGAGTCACTTACCTTTAACTCTAAAGCTTTTTGTTCTCAAGTAATAAATCCTTTGGGCTCTCGGGACCCACAGGAAAATCATACACAAGTCTACTAGCCTTTACTGCTGCCAGTTTATTGTACTTACCCATGATTAGCTTGAGAAATATTGACTGTACAGTTAATAAATAGGTGATTTGTTCTTCTCAACTAGAACAATGTTGTATATAAATTGAAAGAAGAAAAATACTAAATAAGAAAGTCATAGCACAGAATGGGTATCTTTTTTAACTTTCATTTTACATCGTACTAACTAGTACCAAACTAAATAAAACATTTTATCATGTATAAGTAGGAATTGTTCTGAAATTCATAGTGGATAGAAATTATATAACCAGAATCAATAACAAAGCTCAATTATGTTTAATAAAATAAGGCGATATAAAGAGTGAAAAGCATCAGGAATATAAGGTTACTTTTATAGGACAGTTGTTGCTAAATGGTCTTACATCAAAACTACACAAATGCCTCTTCACGCTCAATAATATCTGAGATCCCAGCTACATATCAGTATTTCCATTTGTTTTTCTCTTATAGCCACACACATATCGTATTTATATGCTACTAAAGATCATATCAAACAGTGTTTTTAATATAGCAAATATTTGCAATATAATATCAAGCATTTACTTCTTTTTAAAAGTATACAATTCTTAAAATCATCACATAAATTTATTTTTTATATATATTTTATTGATTTTTTACAGAGAGGAAGAGAGAGGGATAGAGAGTTAGAAACATCGATGATAGAGAATCAGCTGCCTCTTGCACACCCCCTATTGGGGATGTGCCCGCAACCAAGGTACATGCCCTTGACCGGAATCGAACCTGGGACCTTGCAGGATGATGCTCTATCCACTGAGCCAAATCAGTTTTGGCATTCATCACATAAATTTAATACCCATTCCTGAAAATGAAGGAATTAATTTTCATTTTTTATTAAAAATGAAATTTTTAATAAAAATTTTTAATTTTAAAATTTAAATTTTAAAATTTCTAATTTAAATTTTGCTACCATCACTCTAAACTGGAAATTAGGTTAAATCTATGGGACAATAAGAATCTTTATGATGAGAATTTTTAATTCCATTAATTTCTGAATAGCTTTCTCTCATCCTAAACTTGTAGCTGAATTCTTAATACTTGTTACATTTTAAAGAACAACTCATTTGAGGATCTTTTAATTCATATAGATACCCATGGTAAGCAATGTGACATTGACTTAATGGAATATTTATTTCTAGACCAAATTACAGTACATTTTGTTGGACAGCGGACCTGAAATCTCGAGAAATTAGTAGGTGTCCTCTCTAAGGCAGGAAAGGAGAGCAGGGAAGATGAGGGCTCCCCAAAACAAGCTACACATGCATTGCTGAGAGTGCACAGGGAGGAATCCCAGCCAGGAAGGATTCCGCAAAAACTAACAATCCAGTGGAGGAGGGAAAGCCTTGTTTACCACATTTAAGCTGACCTTTTTCACTATTCATTCATCATAAGGCAGTAGCTCATAAAAATATCACTGAATGATTAAAATTTATCAGGCGGTAAAAATGGGAATGCACATTAAGTCTGATCATTCACAAAATAAAATAAAAACATTTATTTCACTACTCTATGATGAATCTGTTTTCAGAGGGAGGATTTAGACCATAAAGCTGAGGAATATAATTATTCACTTTAAAGCCACTTTTTTCTAATCAGAACAAAATTCCAAAGAAAGCAAGCAAAACAGGAAGGAAATAAAGCAAACTAATTTTAACAAGAAATAGATGAGCTAACCATTTTTGGTTCACATATAGAATGTTTCTATTGGCTGTTTTGCTTCAAAGGACCTGAAACTTTCATTAAATGTACTATCAAAATTAACTAAGGTATAAAGCAAAAAAAGAGATGAAAAATGAAAAAAATCCTACTACTTTAGAATAGATGAAAATTGAACAACAGGAGTGAACAATAGCCCCCCCCCCTCAATTAGCTTCATTCTGGTATTTGGCCTAATGTTACCAAGAACAGAGCTGGAATTGGGCTGAGGATATGAGGATATGTAGGTGGTAAAAGGAGAAAAAAAAAAGAAATAAAAAATTTTTTATAGTTATTTTATGCTCCAATAAAAAGATGAAATAATGGTAAATAGCACCTCTGCTTAGTAATAACTTGCTTATATATATTTTTTAATATGTTTTTATGGAATTTTAGAGAGAAAGGAAGGGAGAGGAACAGAGAGACAGAAACATCCATGAAAGAAACACATCATGGATTCACTGCCTCCAATATGCCTCCTACTGGGGATCAAGCCCTGAACCCAGACATGTGCCCTGACCTGGAATCGAACCTGCAACCTCTTGGTTCCAGAGTTGATACTCAACCATTGAGCAATACCACCCATTTTGTTTTATTTTGGAGACAATTTGCATTGAACTTCAACACTGAATTGAAATAAGTGTTTTTCATAACTATTTGTGTTAGCGGACCTGAAACTTGATGCTTAAGTAGCACCAATAGAGAATATAAAATAATATTTTACAGGATTCTCAAAACATACCCTAGGGGTCAAGGGAACCCTGTTGATGGGGTAAAACCTCTCACTGCCCAATTCTTAATAGCATGTACAAATCTAACAACTCACATTCACATGGCACTTTGTATTTGAAGTATTCTTTCTCATGTCATCTCACTTGATCATCAGGACAAGCCAATGAGAAAGTGTTCCTATTTCACGTATGAGGAAACCGAAGTTCAAAGCAGGTAAGGCAACAGCCGGATGTGTCAGAGTTTGAAAGTAGAGAAAAAACTGAATTCAGGTCCTTTCACATTAAGTCCTTGGACCTCACCACTATACTTTTCAATAATATCAGAGGGGCCATATTCAAAAAGTTATTTTCCTGTGGAAAAAATAATAATTTCTAGGGGACAGACTGAAGCCTTCCAATTTGAAGCACACATATTTTTGTTGAGAATGGCACCACACACACATTATATTACCTGGGTAATGACAGTCCCACCACTCGGTCATCCAAGTTAAAAATTTCCACGTTCCACTTCTGCTCTCTCCTATTTCCCATCAGTGGCTACATACTCAGGTTTCTATCTTTGAAATACAGACTCTCAAGTTTGTCCCCTCTTTTCCTTTCCCTCTGTTCCTACCAAAAATCAGGTTTAGCTTTTACGGAGCCTTAAATACTGAAACAATCACAGTGTGGTCTCCTGTCACCACTCTCCTTGCTGCCACACCAATCTCCCACAATGCCACTGCACTCAAGACTGTCTCTCAGCACCTCTTCTGGCTGAAAAACAACAGAGGGTCCAAACGCCTCAGCACAGAACACAGGCCTCTCCCCTATGCTGACCTGGGGCTACCCTTTCGGTTTCGTTTCCCTTTGGCCCACAAATCCCACATTACACTCTCCTACCATACCCAGCCTTACTATGTTCACTGGGAATGCTGACGATAGCAGCTCTTCCACGGGTCTGTGTTCCTCTTCATACAATGTCCTTCTGTAAACTTTTATTTCTATGGAAATTCAGCTGGTCCAAGACTAGCTCCAACTATATGGGAATGCAAAACTAAAGTGTAAAAACAGAAAACTTCTTTGGATGCTGTGACTCAAGACTTCTTTCTCGCTTTGCTTGTCACCTCCTTCTTAAAAACATGTCAAATGGCTCGATTTGCACTGGTAGTGATCCCTCCTACAAACAGAAAGGAAAAAGCACACACCAGTCCCCGGAGTGTCCGGCAAAGCAGGGACACCTCCATGCATCTCAGGATGATTTGGGGAAACCTGGCCTGCATTTCTGTCCTGAGTAGCCACTCTTCTTCCTCTGTTTTACAGTCTTTGTGACAGAAAACAAGGCAGTGAACAATTGTACAACATTAACCATAATATGTTCATTTCAACTGTGTAACTGCCCTTTTGAAAGACCTACTAATCCAACTTTCAGATAAAACTATGCATAGTAGTACTGGCGAGATTTTGAAGCAGGATATAATGGGGGAAAGTAGCCCTAAGTAGCATTTAAGTGCTAAAATTGTGACCAGAGCACCGATGGAACTAACAGTGCCTCTACCAAGAGAATTCTGAAACATTTATTTGTCCATCTAGAGATGGCTACATTTTCTTTTGGGCAGAACATCAAAGTTCAGAGTACACTGATGAAAGTTATCTTTGGGTTTACCAGCAATCAATACCAATTAAAGGCTACTTTTAAAATGCATATCAGGTGTTACTGGAAAATGCATCCATCTGAATAGCAGCTATGGCAAAGAACTTTATCAAAGAGGGTAAAAAACATATAAAAAGTCCCATGTGAGTGATGAAAACCTTGTTTAGATGACAAGCCACATATTAGTCAGAAGCTAGTGCTCAGACTTATTGGCACCGACAACATTTTCCTAATTTCCTAAGTGTGCATAACATCACACCCCCATTATTTATTGCTCTGTTCTATTAAAACTATTTCAGCTTCCTTGTATTCCTGACAAATCTATTTTATAATTTTAAATATATTTTTATTGATTTCAGGGAAGAAGGAAGAGGGAGAGATATAGGAATATCCATAATGAGAGAGAATCAAGGATCGACTGCCTCCTGCAAGTCCCCTACTGGGGATCAAGCCCCCAACCTGGGCATGTGCCCTTGATTGGAATTGAACCTGGGACCTTTCAGTTCACAGGCCAACGCTCTATCCACTGAGCCAAACCAGCTAGGGCTAGTTCATCATTTTAATTAGCAGTTGTAATGCTTCTTGTGGAATATTTTGTATTTACTTATGCTTTCACTCAAGAAAACACTTGCTGAGGATCTGTTATGGGTTTGGAACTATACACAGTTCCTCTTCTCAGGGAGGCTGGAGGCTGGAGAAGGTGTCAGAGGACTGGTGAACAGATCGTTATAATAGAGTAAGGCAGTGGCCATGGTACAGACAGAGCACAGAAAAACGGACTCCTCCTGTACACGGAGCTCAGGGAAGGCTTTTTAGAGAGGGAGGTGATCATCTGACTTCTTAAAATAGAAGTTAACCAGAGAATATATGATGATTGCAGATGTGTGGCACTTTAGGATGATAGAAAGATTCCCCCCCACCACCACCACCCAGCAACACAGTAGAGTGATGAATGAGAGCCCCAATTGATGGAAACTAGCCCAGGCATAATATAACTTCCCTCAGAGTTTGTCTTGGGTGTTGCCACATTTCTAGGTTAACTTTGTCTTTGTTTATTGACATTTTCACTCATTTCATCCTATGATTTATTCTGATTTTTTAAATGGGATCCCAAATTTTTTCAAGCTATTTTTTTTTAGTGTAGATACAACAATGTGTATTCCCATCATCATTTTCTATCAACATTTTTAGAACATATTTTTACTGATTTCAGAGGAAGAGTAAAAGAGAGAGAGAGAGAGAGAAACATCAACGATGGCTGAAACAGGTTTGGTTCAGTGGATAGAGTGTCAGCCTGCGGACTGAGGGGTCCCAGGTTCGATTCCGGTCAAGGGCATGTACCCTTGGTTGCGGGCACATCCCCAGTAGCGGGTGTGCAAGAGGCAGATGATCGATGGTTCTCTCTCATTGATGTTTCTAACTCTCTATTCCTCTCTCTTCCTCTCTGTAAAAAATCAATAAAATATATTTTAAAAAAAAGAAAAGAAAAAAAGAAAGAAACATCAATGAGGATAGAGAAGCATTGCTTGGCTGCTTCCTACAGACCCCACACTGGGGATCGAGCCCACAACCCAGCCATGTGACCTTGACCAGAATCAAACCAAACCTGGGACCCTTCAGTCCATAGACCAATGCTCTATCCACTGAGCCAGACTGGTAGAGTAACATTTTTATTCATTTATTCAAAAAGATATCTCTTGAGCAACTGTGACATGACAGGCTTGGTTAAAAGTGCTGGAAATATGATGGCAAACCAAACATGCTGGGCATGCCCTCCTGAACTCTACATTCTAGTGGCCAATAAAAAGAAAACTAACCACTGACTGTGATAACATCTGGTGGAGAAAAAGAAAGGACATGCAATGATAAAAGTGGCACAGAATGAAGTGACAATGCTGGGAAAAGGAAGCTTCCACGTGATGATTAGGAAAAGCTTTGCCTGTGGCCACACTCTTGGAGCTGAGGCCTGATGATGAGAAGGAGACAACCATGTAAAGACATGGAAGAAGAGCATTCTGGGAAAAGACACTGCTAACAGTAAGACCCCTGGGTAAGAACCATCCTGGGTATTCAAGTGACAACAAAAAAGAAAAGGAGGGGCAGACCAGAGTTGGCACACAATGAAGTCAAATAATTAGACAGTGACTGAATAGTGTGGGTGTTTGGGGACAGTGGTTTTGAAACTGTGCTGCACATTAGAATCACCTAGACCAGTGGTCGGCAAACTCATTAGTCAACAGAGCCAAATATCAACAGTACAACGATTGAAATTTTTTTTTGAAGAGCCAAATTTTTTAAATTTAAACTTCTTCTAATGCCACTTCTTCAAAATAGACTCGCCCAGGCCGTGGAATTTTGTGGAAGAGACACATTCAAGGGGCCAAAGAGCCACATGTGGCTCGTGAGCCGCAGTTTGCCGACCACGGACCTACGATGCTTTAAAAAATCCAATACGCTCTTTCGGCTGGTATGGCTCAGTGGTTGAGCTTCCGCCTACCTAGGAACTAGGATGTTATAGTTGGATTCCCATTAAGGGCACATGCCCAGGTTGCAGGCTTGATCCCAGTAGGGAATATGCAGGAGGCAGCCGATCAATGATTATCTCTCATTATTGATGTTTCTAGCTCTCTCACTCTTCCTCTCTAAAATCAATAAAAATACATTTTAAAATTTTTTTCAAAGTAACAAAAATAAAAACCCAGATGTCCAAGTCATATCCCACACCAGTTAAGCCAGAATCACTGGAGCAGGAGCCAGAGACCAATATTCTTTAAAGCCCTCCATGTAATTCTGACTTGCAGCCCCAACTGAGAAGCACTAATTCGAGTAAGGAATTTAGTCTAATTACATAAGCAGCCATTGGAAGATTAAAGTTGTATCTGAAATTTCTGCCAGGCAAGTAAAGTGTTTCACGTCTAATCTGGTAAAAAGAAGAAATACATTTTAGGAATATGTTAATTTCTAAAGCACACTCTCCTTCAGAACAACAAAAACAAAAGCAACTACTGAAATACTTCCCTCTAAAAAGTCAAATCATTTAGGTAAAAAGTTGTTGTCCTGAAAATGCCCAATGCAATTATATCCATTTTTGATTAATTGATTTTATGTAGTTGCTCTATACATTCTAGAATACATTTGCTTATCATTGTGAATAACTTTTTTTTTAATTAATCCTCACCTGAGAATATTTTTTTCCACTGACTTTTAGAGAGAAAGGAAGGGAGGGAAGGAGAGAGAGAGAGGAACATTGATGTGAGAGAGGCACATAGACTGGTTGCCTCCTGCACACTCCCCAAGCTTTAACCAGGGCCAGGGACCAAACCTGCAACCAGGTACATGCACTTGACCAGGAACTGAATCCAAGACCCTTCAGGTGCGCTGGCCAACATTCTAACCACTGAGGCTGGTGGCCAGGGCATGAGTAACTTTATTGTCTCTTGAGAGAAAAAAATATGATAAACAAAACATTTAAGAGTCTCTAAATTTTGCTTACATTTTTTTTTTTTTTTTTGTAACATTGACCATGGGATCCCTCTAGTATGGAACACATGAGTACTTGATCTCATCTGCTATAAATCCCATCATTTTGTAGCACTTAATTCTGGTATCTATTGTTCATTTCAACACACTTTCTTGGAGTGTATTTAGTAGAGAATGAAGTCTCCTCAGAGTAGTAAAAGGTTGCATTCCCCAAATCTTAGCAACAATTTAAATTCTTATTTTTTAACAACTAATAATCATGCACAAACTAAGAAACCAAAATTAAATTGTAAGAAAAGCAAAAGTGATCAAATCCTGCTCACATTCCAGGAAAGAAAACCAATCACCTGGAAATTAATTTAACTATCGTGTGGTGTGACAGTCCTAAGAGTTCTGCTGACAGAGCATCTCTTCCAGGGTCTAATAGCTTATTAAGATCCACTAACTGAAGAAATTGCATTTAACAACTCAACCACTCTTTAGAACATAAACTTATATACTTTTATTTACTTATCCTCAAACAATATTTTATCAGAATTGCATGTATGAATATTACACAACCCCCAATTTTTCTTTAAAGGTATTTCAAAGAAGTCAACACATTTTCTGCACACTCCATTTGTTATGGAATTCACAGTTTGTGGTAAAAGTGAATGGCGATTTCTATTCAAACCTTTCTTCTTAAAGCTCTCTCTCTCTGATAAAACCAGCCAAGGTAATCTACCTCAAAACAGCCTTTGAATTCTTTCTGTGCCTTTAGAAAACCTACAGCATTACCAACTTGTATTTTATCCGGCTTCCCTTTTCTAGTAAACAATACCTTAATTGAAATCAGGAGCTATATTTCATGCATTTTTCCATATTCACAGTAACTTTCTTTATGGTGTTAAAGAAAAACCTAATTAATAAACGTATAATGAAGGCTTAAACTTCCACTACTGAAAGTAAGACACATTAAAGCAGCATAGTGCTTATATGAACTTTTCAAATACATGTTACCACTTCAGGGCTCTGACTACTGTTCTCTCCCGTCTTGGTAAATTAAAGAGAAGTCAGAAATACTTGAAAATATGAAATGAGAGGTACTGCTATGTTCCAAATAAGAAGGTGAGATCAAGGAGAAAAACGATTCAAAGATTAAAGACTGCAGACTCAAATGAAAAATAAAATAGGACCATGAATCGTTCAGTCACTCTGTAAACAATTTTGAATATCAATATATACCAAGCACTTGTAACATACAAAAGTAAATAAGACACAACCCCTGCTTCCAAATAGCACACAGCCAAAAGCTATATAATGCACAGTGATAAGAGCAGTAGAAGAGCTACACATATGGTAAGATATATAGACCTAAATCATAGGGGAAGTAAGGTGAAAGCAAGTCTTAACAGGTGAGTAGGAAAGGAAGAGGCAAAGGGAGAACCATTCCAGAAAGAGGCAGAGCAAAGGCATAGCTGTGACAGACAGGATAGTTTGTGCCAGGATGAGAAGCAAGTCTCTGTGAGGCAGCAAGGCTCCCGTGCAGAGAGGCAGGTGAAAAGGTACGGGAAGAAGGTACCTGATCCTGGAGGGCCTGGTCTGTCATGAAAACATACCTTAACTTTTTCCTGCCTGGCAATCAGAAGCCGCTGAGCAGTTCTAAAAGCTACATTTGAAGCTCTGTGGAGAATGGCTGGGAGGCTGGCAGGGGAGTCAAGCAAAAACAAACAAAACAAAAAAAAACAACACATAAAGGCCCAAAAAGTTTGTTTCAAAATTATTAACAGTCTTGGCCAGCAGGGCCCACTTGGTTGGGCATCGTCCCATGTTCCTGACCTCTCTCTCTAAAAATCAATTTTAAAAAACTTTAATTATTAACCAATTTTGGGTTATCTGACCTTACACAATGCTGAAAAAATATACTTAACATAATTATGACTCTGATAATCAGGAAGTTACTGACCTTCTTAGAAATAAGTAAGTTTTTTTATATGCCCATGGACACAGACAATGGGGTGATGAGGGCCTGAGATGAGGGGGAGGACAGGAAAAGGGCTAGAAGAGGTTAATGGGGGGGGGGGGAAAGGAGGACCTATGTAATACTTGCAACAATAAAGATTAAAAAATAAAATAAACAAGTTTTAGAATATGGGTGGAAAACTAATAACAAAACATTTAATTCCTAAAAATGAATGACAGGTTCAATTTTTATAAATAAATAATAACACTAAATAAAGTATTACTTCTTTTTGTAGAACAACTAAGATGCTAAATGAAGTAAACTGAAATGATCTGAAAATAGTTTTATCAAATCTGACATTCCAATTGTCACCTCATGTTACTTATGATCCAGTTTTCAGTGTTTTTATATTCTTTTGTAATTTGTTGCTTTTATAGGCTTCCTATTTCCCTAAAGCTCTAACATCCTTTGTTTGAAAACACAATTCCATTATTTCAAAAATCAGGTTGTAATTAAATGAATTACATCTGTCAGTTCCACTAGGCCGTTTGCTAGAGTTCAAATTTTATCTCAGAGAAATGAAACTGAGGGTGAACTGTTGAGGCAAATTATGACTATGACATAATCAATCCTGTTTTGGAATTTTTTTTAACTATATTGTGCATATAATTTAAAAGATCAATAATTCTCTGAGTAGTACTGCCTTCAATGTCGCAATGACCAACATTTCATTGTCAGGAGGCCAGGTCGATGTCTAAAAACTGATGTGTTTCCCTAGGTACAATTATTGCCATAAGCGGTGACCATTTATTGTGGTGTTTTCCAGTCATTTTTGTGTCACCTTTGATCTTGGGAAGAGGGCTAAATGGAAGCTGGCCCCTGACAGCCCTGTGAAGACATAGTTGTCCCAGGTAGCGGTTTTCTGGTTTCTTGGCTTCCACAAGCTGCTTCACGCCTGGCTCACCTACACAGGCTAGCTGGGTAGCATTATTGCAAAAAGCGAAAGGGGAAACCCAGGTAATAAGATGCAGTGAACAGGGTCCAGCGTAGGCAGACTAAACATCTGCGATGGCCAGAAACGTTCCCCAGCGCATGTTAAGGCAGTGACAGGAGACACGCTGAGCTGGGGTGGCCCGGAAGAAAGGAGATGCTGGCAGCGGCACATTCATCACCTTTAATGAAGTTTTCGCTGTTCATAGTCATGAAGCTCAACCAAATGACTCTTGATATTTTAAAAGATTAATTTTAGAATCAATAGGACAACCTGTCAGTACTTATACAGAGCTAGATTTAAAATTTCTTTCCTTATTTTTAGGAAACATTTTTTTCTCTTCTCTTACAAAAACACAAGGTTTCAATAGCTGGCCAGATCAAACTATTACCATTCATAAATTCTGAATGTCTGCAAACTTGATATAACTTAAAACATGCACCACCCACAATCATAATTTTGGCTTAGACAAGAGGAAAACATAAATTTTAGAGTCTCATTAAATGTTTTAACCAGAAATCCACTGAATGATTAAATAGCAAAAATTGAGAATGAAAGCAAGGATGATCAAGTTGTGTGTTTTTTTTGTTTTTTGTTTTTTGTTTTTTACCATAAAAGACTGTCTATCTCTTCATTGACATGCATACCTTTGTTTTATCACTTTGGAATTAACCTGTAAAGATTAGGTACAAAGAAGTGTGGAAGGCTTTATTTTTTCAAAGATGGCCACAGCAATATTCCCCCACCCCAATTGCTCTTCTTACATCCTATTGAGAAGTGGGATCTCAATTCTTTCTCTGTGAAACTGGATGAACTTATAGCTATGGAGAAGTGGCACTATGTGCCTCAAGGCCAGGCAATGAAATGTGATTTGACTCATTCATCAGAATCTGTGACCTTGGAGCCTTTAGCTGCCACATTAGCAGTCTGACCATGTACAGGCACGCTGCTGTAACAAAGACTAAACTAGCCAGTGTGGAGAAGTCAGAGAGGCCTTGAGACTACAGAACTAGAGATCAGCCTGCAGAGCTGCTCACTGCTTTAGCCTCCTGCTGTTCCAGTGCTAGACACCATCTGACTTGCAAAGGCAAGAGGCCCTGAGCCAGAACCGCCCGGTTGAGCTCTGCACCAAATCCTGATCCAGAAAATCAGGGGAGGTGGTAACTTTGGTTAGGCTGTTTTAAACCACTAGACTTTACAGTTATCTTTTTAAAGGCACAGATAACTGGAATATACTTTGATACCAGAATGGAAGCAGTATAATAATAGTAATAATAAAGTATAATAATAAAAATGTAAACTCGAGACATAAGGTACTGACCTCTGGACCAGATAGAAGATGCTAGCCAAAGGAGTGGAAGCCGGATAGGCCTCAGAGTTGGACCATAAAGGCTCCAGAAAAAATAAGGACTAAGTTTTCTAAAGGCAAAGAATAGAAAACTCTTGTTACATAGTGGCAGAACATTTAGCAATACTACTGTCTGCGATGATGTGGCAAACAGGATATGTACCTACGGAGCTCCAAGGAGCCAGCTCAGGAGGAATTCAAGCAGGACACTCAAAGGAACACCTCTTTTCTTTTGTTGCTTGAGAAGAGATGTGGGTAGGGATCGATGAGTTAAAGAAAATGTTCAGCTGACAGAAAAATTTTGAAAGAACTATTCACTCAGTTTGAAAAGAAAACTATTTTTCATTTCCTGTTACTTCAGAAAGCAAAAGAGTCTCAAAATAGGAGCAAGCTTCAGGGAATAAAATGCCAAGTATAGTCAGAAAGAGTTGGTCTATAAATATAAGTATGCATGTTACTATAAATACCCTCTTTTAACACTTCAGGAATAGTCAGATGATGCTCCATAGACCCCTTAAGACAAATAAAAGGCTTTCTAAGGATCGTAAAGGCCAGGTAACATTCTCTGCTAAACAACCAAACTACTAAGAATCTTAAAGGTGTTACCTCACTGCATCCCCCCAGGGAACACCTGGTAAAGGAGTGATTATCTCCAAAATGTTATGGGTGTGGCCTTTGCTAATAGAGTAGATTCTAAATTGATAAATAAGAAACCCTGCACATTTTGTAATTATACCAGCTGGGACTAAACAGAAACAAAGACAACACAAAGTAAGAGTGGCCCTTGGATGCCCAAACTTCCCTGCATAGGAAGAAGATTGAGAAGGTCAGCTATAGATGCAAGGCAGGGTGGGTTGCTGTGTGTGTGTGTGTGTGTGTGTGTGTGTGTGTGTGTGTGTGTATGTGTGTGTGTGTTTTAAAAGAATGATGATTTAGAGAATGGAAACAAGAACTCAGTCAGGGAAGCCAAGAGTCACAGAGCAGAATTCCCAGGAATGAGACGGAGCCCGAATTAAGCAAATGGCAGCAGGGACATTTGGGTTTCAGATTTGGTATGAAGTATAAGAGCCCCTCATCTCTCCCTCTTGGAACAGGAAGAACCACAGAATATTTTTATGTTTCTCATACCACTGACTTTGAGGTGTATGAAAGGCAGATAATTCATCTCTTTTGCTCACAGGTTTTCAAAAGAACCTACAGTTCAAGTGTTCTCAGTATTCCAGGAGCCTTGCCAAGGACCTGTATCTGTACTGGGCTTGGTTTAGAAACAAGGCCCTGGACTTTAAACTAATGCAGTAACAAAATGAGACTTAGAGGCTTAGAGGGCAAGAAAAAGCATATTTACATGTGGGGGGGATGTAAATGATGATGGTCAAAGGGTCAGCAGTGGTGGGTTATATGTCCCCCAAATAACTCCAATAATAACACCCATACTACCACATTCTTCTTATAATGTAACTGACACTCCAACCACCAAGCATTGGAGTTGATATTATTTCACCTTGATTCTTTTTGCTATGACCTACGTGAACCTGTGTGATGGACAGATTGGATGGTAGAAGGGCAAAACAACACTCACCCTGCTTCCAGTAACACTCATTTTCCAAGCCTGCAGCTGCCACCTTAGCAATGTCACTGTCTTGAAGCTGCAGGCTGTGCAGAAGCCCAGGTTAGGCCATGGGGACAGGCTACACGAACAGGCCCTGAGGTCACATGAAAGGAGAGAGATGCCAGACTAGCCCCAGGTGCCTCAGCTGCCCACTGTCCCAATTCCAGTCACTGCCTGCCCGCAAATGCACTAGGCCCTCAACCAAAAGCAAACAGCAGAACCCTACACACATCCCTGACCCACAAAAACAGTGATAGATAAGTTGTAGTTTGAAGTCACCACGTGATTTTTTTTTTTTTTTTTTTAGCTAGAGACAACAGAAATAAAAAGCACAAATTATTACATCTCATTCTGGCTACATACGGGAAACGTCATAAAATTACTAAAAATAGAAATAGATTTTCTGACCAAACTTTACAAAGGAAAACAAAAAAATGTTAAAGACATTGTCTATAAACCTTCTGGTGTAATCATTAAACAAAACCAAAAAGTGGACCCAGTCAGAGCACATACATAGGTTATAGGTTCCATCTCTGGTTGGGGCCTGTGCAGGAGGCAGCTGATCAGTTTCCCTCTCACATCGATATTTTTCTCTATATCTCTCTCTCTAAAAAATAAAAAATAAAAAAATTTTTTAAAGATGCTTAGATTTAAACTACCTAACTCTCTAAATGAGGACCTGGATCTTTTTCCTGGTGCCAGGTTCACTATGATGAGGACGTAAAATATGTATGAAGCTGTGGCCTGCAGTAGAGGAACCTCTGAATTAAATTGGAACTGTACATGTGTATCCATCATGTCTTAATTGTCACATGAAACTATACCCTGCAGTTAATTGGCACAGGTGACAGATGTGAGAGCTAAATTGTTTTTCCTTAAAGTGACAAGTAATAAACTACCTTAGTAAGATTTAGCTTTCAGAAACTAGTTCAAACACCAATGAGATCACTCTATTCCAACCAACAGATGCTCAGGTTTGTTTTTTACTTAAACTGAACCTTTCTGAAACTCATCCATTTCTAGAGGGAAAACAGTTACTTTTATTTATCATTATCCATGATCCAATTCTCTCATTTCAGACATACTGAATCTGAAGCCTGGAAAGGTTAGGTGACTTTTTTTTACAAAGTCAACCAGTTAATAAAATGCATCAAGTTGTTTCTTCAAACCTTACTAAGGTCATGTATTACTTGTCACTTAAAGGAAAAAAACCTTCAAAACATAACCAGAAAGTATTTCATAGAATGTCAACACAACATAGTTTCTCTGACGACTCTTACCAGTTCTTTGCCTCACTACCTGAGGGGTATATTCCAGATTCTCACAAACCCTTGTTTAACATGATTCTTTTATGCTATTAAACATTGTGTAGGCCCCCAGAAGGCCCCTCTGTTTTATTTCAGGGGTGGACAGAGCACCTTACAGAGCAGGCCACACATTGGGAAACATCTGGGTTGGTGGTCAAATCTGTCTACATTCTCAGCACCAGGGCCCCTTCCTCCAGAAACCCTCAGAGAGCAGCCTGCTCAGTAACCTGCCTTCCTGAGTTCCAAAGCTCCGAATTTCTGCAGTTGAGTTGATTTCTTTTGTCAAATTGCTAAGGGATAGGTTTCCGTTACCTGCGCAGTCAGAAGAGTACCTTGAAATCACTGTTGGGTGATCAACCACACCCTCTAGTTGAAAACTTAGCAATGGCAGACTCCCCTCCAAAATGCCATTTTGTTACAGTAACTGAAGTGTATGAAGTTTATCAAAAAAGACTATCAAGTGTTTTTATGGTGGTCTCTTAGTAGCTTTGTGGTTCAAACAGGAATAAATAACTGTAGATACTAAACTTTAATGATGCTTACAATCTATCCAAACCTTCAAAGCATAACTAAAAAGTATTTCATAGAATGTAAAATATCATTATTTATATGATGTACCAACCACCATTTGATGTAGAACTGGGTGAAAAATGCTATGATTGTCAAATGTGGACATTAAGATATACCCTAAATCCAGCAATTGTAAAGTGTGTTAAGACTACATGTCTAAGGTCAATTAATAAGGTCTGCTTGATATTAATGTATTTACAAGCTACAAATATTAAAGGGTTTTAAAAAGTAAAAGATATATGACAAAAACATAATCCTGGCTTGCCAGTATCTGAAAAAAAGATTTATATATATATATATATATATATATATATATATATATATATATATATATATGGCTAATATGCTTCGTGTTCAACCTCCCGACCGGTCGCTATGACACACACTGATCACCAGGGGGCAGACACTCAACACAAGAGCTGTCGTGATGTGCACTGGCCATTTACAGAGCAATAGCACCACAGACCTGATGTCCACAAAGCAACACTCAAGCTTTCCCCGAGTGGGACACAGGCCCCACCCCCACCCTGAGTGAAAGCCCACAAATTGCAGCTGACTCTGCTGAGACCCCATGGAGCAAAATGCAGCCCATAGTCCAGCCCAGCCTGGAAATGGCAGCTGTGGGCGCAGGGTAATGACGTCACGAACAATGACCAGCTTTCTCTTTCTAACAACTAGCCTCACTGGAGTTTCTTCAGCACAGGAACATACTTGCTTTGTAGCCAGGTGGAAACACTTTACACTGTAATCAAATGTCTAGGAAGTGTTTTCCCATGCCTCATCTCATTTAATCCTCACAGATGTCTTGGATAAGTAGATAGGAGACTTGGTGGAATCCTATTTTCTTTTCATTAGCTGGAAAATGGAGATTTAGAAAGCTTATAAACTTGATCTGATTGAAAAGAAGAAAGAAATGGTGGACCTTGAAAATGACTTCAGGTTTTCTCACTGAGCAGAATATAGTCAAAGATTGCTACAGTTAAATATTTTTACCCTTTGTTCTCCCTGCATGATCTACAATAATAATCTGTTTAGTGTTGATATTTACTGATATTTATTTAATTGTGTTGCTGACAATTACCTGAAAGAAAAGTTAGGGTGCTTCACTGGGCAGGGAAAAGTTTAGCTAAATCAGCAAGCAGGTCTAATTAAGCAAGTTTATCTATATATATAAAGATCTCTTTGGTGCCAATCACAAGCATGTGTTTCAATCTGTCATTGTCCATTGTGAATTTGGTTGACACTTCTATTATAGAGAAAGAGTTAATAACAATATTAAAATATTTCTTCTAATTAATTTCCTTTCAATGTGCATAAATCCATGCACTGGGCCTCTAGTCAGTCTATAATTGTAAATCTTACATGTGGTATATGTTTAAATATTTAAAAGTATAAGAAACATTTTAAACTGAAAACAACCAGAACATAGTGGTCATTAACTCCTTAGGAGACATCTAAACTGCAAGACATAATTATTTGACAAAATCAGAATTGCAATTTACAAATATTTTTTGAGCTATATATACTATGCACCAGGCTTTGTTAGAGAACTAAATATACAAAGGAGAACAAAGCAGGCAAAATTCCCTGCCAAAATTAAGCTTATATTCTAGTGGAGAAGACAAATAATAAACAATATTCAAAAGTGAAATGCATCATACGTTAGTAATAAATGCTAAGGAGAAAACTAAAGCAGAAAAGGAAGATTTTTGCTTTACTGATTCTGTGATTCCAGTAAGAACATAATCTCCTAATCCCCAATGCAAAAGGGATGTTTAAAAGCAATCAAGACTTTGTAGGACTAAACCAGCAAGAAAAACAAAGGCTTTGTGAAGGGCTATGAGTTTTCTGAGAATATTACCCAATGTTAAAGAAGGAGTGGGGGTGGAGATGGAAAAAAGGCCATCTGCTTTTGAACAGAATGAACGACCTAGTTTACCAGCCTGGGAAGCATGTCCACTTCCAGAATGCACTCACAGGAACTGGTGGAATGCTGCTGTACAAGGAGACCTGGAATGTATAGATGAATGTGCAGTTTTCCTAGAAAACCCACATAGCAAGTAAAAGAGGAAGCCGGGCAAAACATGTAGAACACCACACAAACCTAACAGTAGAAACTGGATCAGAGAGTAGATGTGAATATCAAGGAACAGAGTAAAGATCTAATTACTTGGGAACACAGAACAAAGGTAAAAGAAAAAAAAATGGTGCCAATGGTAAAACTCCCTAATCAAGAAAGATCTTACGTTCTCATTGGCCTAGAACAGGATGGATTCTAGAGCTGACTGGAACACCAGAGGCCTTTAGGCTGTGTGCCTGCCACCTGGACAACACCATGAGCTCCCCAGAAGTTTTAGAATAAGGATCAAAGCTCAAATGACCTGGGAGGGTATAAAGTGACATTGAGATTACCACTTGTCAATTATTCTCCCATGCTCACATTTCAGTGGCTAAAAAGGCAGTGAAAACTTTCTCACTGACATTCTTCTACCCAATAAAAGTAGGATATCTAATTTTTAAATAAACATATTTTGCCCAGAATTTAATATAGCTTTCTCATTATTTCATTTTAAAGGGGCGCCCATAAAAAAATAACTTTCTAAAACTTGCCCTTACTTTCATAAAAATTAATTACTCACCACGTACAAGAGCTTAGCCTGACAATGATCCTCCCCGTGGAGGCTCAGTGCGGTCTGGTCATGGGAGTGAGGGGGGAGCCACTCTGACTAGCAAGCTGTAATCACCTTGGCCTCTGGCTACCTCTTTCTTTCTGAGCAAATAAAGTTTAATAAAAGCATGCTAATATTAGTAAGTAATGACATCTAGAGAGATGTCAGGAAAGTTCAAAAGTGACAAAAAGGAAAAGAAACAATATCTCCCTGAATATAAAGTTGTACTTATATAGCTAATGGGAAAATTAATCAAACTATGACATGCTATCATCACTACTATTATGGAGAGACCTTTTAAGTGAGATAAAGGATAGGGTCATTCTTCTTTTATGTGAGATATCTCAGGATCTCTAAAATTTTCTGTATATGATTTATTTTGAGCTCTTTTTGTACTACAACCAGAATTTCGAATGTTCTTACCATTTTATTAAATAGTAAAAAGAAAACTAATCTCCTTCACATGGACAAAAACCCGTGCAAATGAAAGTTACCTGTTCTTTAACAGAAGTTAATAAGAAAATGGAGCACAATTTTAGAAAATTGCAATAATTCTGGTTGATGTACATAATCTATGACAGTAAAGTTGCATTTATAAGAGTCCCTACTTTCTGAATGGTTCCTGTTTGAGGCAGCCTCTCAATTCAAATACCATTATTCATCTTGGAAAGATGTTAAATGTATTTGCATGTCTACTTAATAGAGTTGAAAAGTGCACAAAAGATCTAAAAGGGCTTGGTCTTGGTGAAAAAATACAAGAAGAAAACTATTTCTTAATTCCATGGTTTTATTTTTCTACTTACCTGCAAAGATAGACTATCACCCAACTTTGAGATATTTTGAGATACCTATCTCCTGACTGCATGTCCGTATTTCAGGGGTGGTTAAAGTGGGTTTACAGTTATAATACAAATAAATAATGCAATAATTAATCAATAATAAGATAAAAATAAACTGTTTCATGTACTTACCACTGTAAATGTATTTTTGCCAACCCCTATATATAGTAGAAATATCTCACACACTTGGTTTCTCTGCTCCCTCTTGTCATTTTCCAAGATAAAATAATTGTCCCATTACAGACTGACTAACATTTCTCCAAATGTTAGGTCATTCCCTTTATGGAACTTCCAGAATCTGTTCAACTTCTCCACCATTTCTTAAGATACAACTGGGTATGTTCATGAAAATTTTCCGGTATAAAGCTAGGATATAGAATACTTTTCAATGACTGCATATAATCTAAATTTAGTCATCAAACTTTAGGTTTTCAACTCTATATGTCCTTTAATGCTAATAAAATGCTATAATTTCTTGAGCATGACAATTAAATCATAAACTCAAGACCATTCATACCATATATACGTACCAAGTGAAGGTTATAAAACAACCCAGTTACTGGGAGGATTTCCATATAGCTCAGTATGAAGAATTCATGACTTAAAGAATATCCGCTGAATAATGAACTATTTATTGGAAAAAATATTATGACCAATTCAAAAGTTTGTAGTTTTTCTTCACAGAAGATTCTTTATCCTTTGAATTAGTGGACATGTGCTTGTTTTTCTAATAATAAAAATTTACATTTTTATGGGTATCTAAATGTTCTAGTTTCTTCTAAAACTGAGCTATCATTCATTGCAATTACTTCTGGTGCTATTTTTGCTTCTATACTCATTTTTATTCTTTCAATAATTTCTGAAAAAGCTAATTAAATATATATATATTTAAGCACCACTTAAAATCTAAATATTTGTAAGTTGGTTATATGAGCAGAATGACTACTTTTACTTAGGTAGGTTTGGAGCTAATTTTAGCTTCAACATGTGTTCTCATGCAATGTATTCCCAGAACAAGAAAAATTACCAGGGCTGTAAATCAGAAAAACACAGTACTAGTTATCCAACAACATTGCATTACTGCCACTTAACATGTGGTGAGAACGATATTGCAACACGGCATATATCAACTTTCATCCCATTTCAAAAGTCAAATATTTAAACTAAGGGAGTCCAAAGCCAAGCTTTGTGTTGAGAGATTCGAAATCTTTTTTCTACAACTGTGTGGTCGCATGTCCATTCACTCTAAGTGCTTTGCTGGCTAATGCTTTCCCTGTGTGCCAATGGCCTTGCTTTCCAATGTTTCTTTGTCTTTTCCAGTTTCACAAATGTTCCATTGTTGGATCACAGGGTTGATACTTTTTAAATACTGTTCAGAGCTGTTGAGTGCCTAAAGATATATTTATCATATCAATACTCTTGTGCATATATGTGTAAACATGAGAACATACACAATTTACTCTTTCAGTCTAAATCAAACTATATTTTCTTTGAAACATATTCACCAGAAAAAAACATTTCTTCAGTGTACAAAATAAATTCAAAACAAAAAACTCAACCCCACAAAATTTGAAACGTTTAATCAAAGTTATTAATTCTCTATATTCTCTTTAATTTTTTCAGTGCCCTTAAACTAGGAGAAAACTAGTCTGTCTAAAGAAAAAGAAAAACAAAACCAACAAAAAAATTGCCCTGTAACTTTAATTTGAAATATCTTACAGAACCCAAGGAAGAAAATAAATGGATTCGCATTGCATGAACTCACTCAAATATCTACATCTTTTTCTTTGGTTATAGAGAGCTTACCTCAGACTTCTCCAGGGGTAAGAAATACCATAACCAATTAACTTGGTGGAGTGCCTACTACATGGATAGCTCTTGACATATGCTAGCTCAAGTCATCTGCACAATAGGCCTGAAAAAGTGGGCATTCCCCCATTTAACAATAAGGAATATAAAGTCCAAGAGGTTTCAATTTGACCAAAAGTATGCAGAGCTATGAATCAAAACCAATCGGACTACAATAGATCTCTCTTCTGTACTTATCTTTTATCTCATGAAAAATGGACACAGAAGGGTTTAATGGATTGTTCCCCTTGTAAAAGTAAATATAATCTCATTAGAATTACAATATCAGCAAATAATATACAAAGCACACTTTCTTCTATTTATAACCTGAGCAAGTAAACAGGTATTTGCTTTTCAAATAATCAACAAGTAAATCATAAATGATAGGCAGTACATAGAAATAGAAGATGAGGTATCTGCAATCAATCAAATAAAGCTCATTGAGGTGATTGATCAATAAAAGATATTTTACACAGTGTTCCTATAAAATGCACATGACTTCAGAAGTAAATAACATACATATTAAGAATGTACAATAATATTCTAAACTAATATTAGGTTGTTAAAGGTAAGCAAAATGGGTGACTGCCAATGCACTTGCTAAAACCTGCTCCTACATGGAAACTCTGTCCTGGGAAATTACATGCTAGAAGCTAGTTTTGTGCTGTAGATAATGAATATGATAGATGCAGTAAGCAGATAGATTGAGAAGACTTCTAAGATGACTGGGAAGTTGACTTGGACTCGAGAGAAATTTAGCATTAGCATAAGGGAGAGGGAAGGGTATTCCAATAAGAGATGGCATCTAAGTGAGGATCAAGGGCTGGGATAAACCTGAAACTTTTAAACATCCTCACATAGCCAGAAAGAACATGAAGGTGAAACTCTCATTTCCAAGATAAGAAAACAAGTTCCAGAGTGGTGAATGGCTTGCCCAGTCACACAGCGACAGCCAGAGCTAATGGAAATCACTCCTCACCTACTTGTATAGCCAATGCAGTTTCTACTCTAACTGTGGTTTCCCTCCATTTCCTAACTGAACCCCAGGCCAGGGATTTTTGTGACATTGCCTCAGGAATCCAGTGGGGATCCGTGGGAGGCGTATTCAAACATGGCAGCTCTGCTTTTATTTGTTTTATATATTGGACTCCTGATAAGATTTGAAGAAAAGAGTCTCTTTGTGTTAAAAAAAAAAAAAAAAAAAGCACTCTTCAAGGTTTCATTAGTGATTAACATCGTTGAGTTCTGATCAATGTAACACAGGCACAAATATTATAAAAAAGGAAAAAGCTTTTACCCTCCACTAGCTTATTTACTTATTCTATAACCAAGTACTGAATGTATATGGTGTGTCAGGTACTTAGCTATACAGTGGGAAATTTAATGGTGGACACAAAGCTTCAGGTCTCTGGCCTGGGGTCAGGTTGTGGTAAACCAGAAGGACATAAATCAAATAACACCACAAAGAAAAACAGAACAGTGCTATGATATCTGGCATGAGGGAAGGGTGAAAGATGCAAGGAGATTAAATGACAGGAAACGTAAATCTAAAGAGTCAGCCTCAGTAGAGGTGAAGTCACTGTGTGAACCACAACTATGCAAATGTCACTGCTCAATAATAAGTATGCATAGGACTCTATAATGACACAACCTGGGTCATGCTGAACTCAGCCACAGGGGAAGGGACACCTAGCGGTGAAGGTGGCATTCGTGCTTCACCTGGGAAGAGTTCAGAAGGACACATTCTTGCAGGAAAGGGGAGAAAAAAGGATCCCTCAGAAAGAGGCACTGCATGTGCCACAGGAACAGAACCGGGGGTAGACTAGTGGCAATGAGACCAAGCAGAAGCTGCTCCTATTTCACAAGCAAAGGATAACAAATACTGACAAGCCATCCTCAAGGACAGAGTAAAAGGCGGTCGACTGAAAAAAGACATAAAGTTACAAAAATATGCAAGGGCCAAGTCAGACAAGGCCTTACACACTACCCTACAAATTGAGATTTAACTGCACATTCTGCCATGGGGGTGACGTGGGGATACCGGAGGCTGGAATCTGGAGGGTCACAGGGTCAGAACTGCCTGCTCAACAACTCACCCAGCAGGCAGTGGGGATGACAGACCAGAATTGGGGAGACAACTAGCAATGAGACCAATCAAAGCTGCTCCTATTTCACAATCAAAGGATAACTAGAACTGGAGATTTCTTAGAATTCCTAGCACACTTTGGTACTCAAAGAGTATGGTAAGTGATTAATAAATAAATGAATAGGAAACAATGCTGGCATGCTAGATAGAGTAAGGCAAGAATATAAAGAATCATAGAAGACAAGCAAAAATGTTATAACCTGATGCTACAAGAAATAGAAAGTCACTGAAATTTTTGACCAGAGGAGTAATAGAATTTAAAGTGTGTTTAAGAAAGCTTATTATGTTATAGTATATCTGGTAAAGTGAATAAATGATAAAACTATAAATGATCTAATGAAGCTTCCAAGAAGACATCTAAAGTCATTCAGATATGAGATGACAATGTTTAGTCTGGTAAGGGATAAGGAAAGAAAAGATAAAAGAGACAGTTTCACAGAAAAACAAATGAGGTCAATTGATAGACTAGATGAGAGGTCAGCCAATTTTTTCTATACCAGGTGTACCAGTTAATAATGCAGATTTTGAAATAAAAGAAAACATGATAATTTCAAGAGAAACATCAAAAGTGCTTTATTCAAAGTAATGTCCATCACTACCCAGTTTCCCCAAAAATAGGACAGTGTCTTATACTAATTTTTGCTCCCAAAGATGCGCTAGGTCTTATTTTCAGGGGATGTCTTATTTTTCCATGAAGAAGAATACGGTACACATTTATTGTTAAATAAAAATAAAGGAAATTTATTACCTGTATACGGTACGGTAGTACAGTAGTTGTCAACACAAACCAGACAAACTGTGAATCCTACAGTATCAAGAATTTACTCATTTATTCAATGACAATCATGTCATCATCTTCTGGAACATCATCATAGCAATCCAATTCCTGAATTTCCTGGTGAATTTCTTGTGACTCCATTTCTTTCAGAATCAGTGGACCAAATCTCTCATGTTTAGCCTACAGGGGCCTTATTTTCGGGGGGATGCCTTATATTTCACTCAGAAGTAGGTCTTATTTTCGGGGAAACACCGTAGCTACACTTTTCCCCCATTTTTTCAGGTAATTTATGGATACCGTCTCAATATAATTTTTCTAGTTTTGAGGCAAACCATTCAGATATCCAATTTTCCACTTCTTGGTATGTTTTGAAGTGCTGCTCAGAAAGTGCGTGTGCCATTGATCAGAACAACTGGTAATCTGAAGGAGCAAGATCTGGTGACTACTGTGGGTGGGTTAATACTCCCCAGGCAAGATCTTTTAATGTGTCTTTAACTGGTTTTGAAGTGTGTGATGGTGCATCATCATGAAGCAAAATACTTTGCCATGTCTTCTGGCACATCTGGTTGTTTTATTATCAAAGTGTGGTTCAAATTGATTATTGTCAGTAGCAATCAGTATTAATGATTTCACCTGGTTTTAGAAGCGCATAATACACCACATCTTCCTGATCCCACCAAATGCAGAACATTGTCTTCTTTCCAAAGCGATTTGGCCTTGCAGTCGATGTTGATGGTTGATCTGGATCAATCAATGATTTTGTTTGTTTGGGATTCTCAGAATAAATCCACTTTTCATTGCCAGTCACAATTTGATGGGGAAAAAAAGAAAAAAAAAAAAGAAGAAAAAAAAAGACCTTCTTTCATACCATTGAAGCAACATTTTACTGATGACTTTTCAGTTTTCCATTTGTCTTTCATTCAGTTGATGCGGCACCCATTTTCCTTCCTTTAAAATCTTTTCCATTGTTTGTAAATGATCAGAAATTGTTTGCTGAGCAGCATTTAATCTTTCTGCAAGTAGTTTTTGAGTTTGACATACATCTTCATCCAATAATGCTTGTAATTGTTGATCTTCAAACTTTTTTGGTTGACCTGGACATCTTTGTCTTTCACATAGAAATCATCACTTTTAAACCATTTAAACCAGCGTTCACAAGTATCTTGAGATGAAACATGCTCACCAAAAGCTTCCCTAAGTATTCAGCAGCACTTTTCTTCAAAATAAAGTAATGAATTAAAACTTCCCGCAAATGCTCTTTTTTTTTTTTTTTTTGGCAAAAACGACATTTTAAAACATAAAAATATCTATGATTTTAACACCTTCAGCAAATTTGACATCTAAAGTTTTGAAGCTTGTTGTCAATATAACAAAAGAGCATACATATCAAATTGCATATATATTATGTCAATATATGTGTAACTTCATCTACTGAAAAAAAAATTGGGGAAACTGGGTAGTGATGGACATTACTTTGAATAAAGCACTTTTGATGTTTCTCTTGAAATTATCATGTTTTCTTTTATTTCAAAATCTGCATTATTAACTGGTACACCTGGTATAGAAAAAATTGGCTGACCTCTCATCTAGTCTATCAATTGACCTCATTTGTTTTTCTGTGAAACTGTCTCTTTTATCTTTTCTTTCCTTATCCATTACCAGCATTATTAACCACTAAACCTAGTAAATGGTTGGGTGATAAAGGTTTCAGGTTTGGGGTCACATGGTCTCTAACACAACTATTCAACTCTGAGCCACACCTACCATAGACAGTATGGAAGCAAGTAGGTGAGGTTGTATTGCAAGAAAACTTTATGAACAGAGCAGGCAGTAGGCTGGACTGGATCTGCAGAGCTCAGCTGACTGATTCAGGGCTAGATATAGCTGGGGCCAGTGCATCAGTCATTAGTATCTTCAGTCATGAGTGAAAGAAAACAAAAACTAATGGCTTCAAACAAGAAAAAAAATTATTTCTTTCTCATAAACAAAATCACCAGGTAACAGAAAGGTTTGGTAGGGCAACTCCACAATTCCAAAAGACCCCATCTCCTTCTGTATCATTTTCCCCCACCATCCTCAACATGTCACTGCTAGCTTTTGGTTCAAGATATTTGCTTGAGTTCCAGCCATCACATAAGCATCTCAGCAAGCAGATAAGATGAGCTAAAAACAAAAACAAAAAAGAAAGAAAAAAAAAATAAACGCAAACCTCTTCACTTCCGTAACAATTCTGTAACTCACAAATCTTTCTACTTGATTAGCTGTCTAATGTCATGTAAAAGCCAAAAACAAAACAAACAGATTACACTTATTTCAAAATGAATGGCTAAAGTGTTTTGAGCCTTTATCATTCATTCTCCCTAAACCAGAAAATATTTTTTGGTTCACCTCTTTGGCCTGTATAAAATTTCTTATTGGCTGAAAAGTTACTCAATAAACTGTTTTCCTTCTGTCTGAAGTAATAAAACTATACAACACTATAAACATTTTCCATGTTTAACTCCAAGATATTTGGTTTTCTGGCTAGAAACAGTAGAGCTTTTGTTTTTAAAATTAAAGCAGACCCTTATACCTAATTTGCCTCAGGATGTCAAATAGTTTTCTCTTGTTGTGTTCTAACATTACTATCACCAAATACACATGGACATAAAAGAAATTCACCCCATTTACTCTGGTTGTCCCTGAATACAGTTCATTGACATAGCATGTAGAAACACACACACACACAACACCCAAAGATAAGATCTCCTAAAGATTCTAGCACACAGATTTATGATGTGAAATTATATTTAAAGTAAACAAGAACCTTAATAATACAACCATTATGACAAGATATTTCATTTAGAACTGATAATACAGATACAATATTTCCTCTTATTAAGATACAATTTTACTTTCCTTAAAAGATGATTTATGACTAAAATTGCAATCATAAAGCAAAAGAGTCACTAAGTTATTGGCCTTTCATATTAGCTAAAATAAATAAAAATTAAGCATCTCAGATTACTCTAACAAATTAAGAGAGGATTGGTTTTTAGAATCATGCAATAATTCAACATATGTTTACACTAACTCTGGATTTAAACAATAATTCAAAAACTATTAAGCTTTTACATTAACACTGAAAGCATGCAGACAATTCAATTAACATTTAAATCTTTGAAAACTAATTTTTAAATTATCTCTCACATTGATCTTTTTATTTTATACTTTTAAAGGGATTTCAAAAATAAATAATTCACAAAACTTTCCAAGTGGTAACTGAAGTCATTCTCTCTACCCTAGATTTTCAGATATATCTCAACTCACATAATATTTTATTACCTGACATTTTAATCAAAGATAAAAAATGCACTAGCTAAAGTATTTCCAAAGCTCTGTGAAGTAAATTAACTTTATGAAATGGAACTCAACTACATATTTTGTAATGAAATTTTATATTACATTTCAAGAAAGAATGCTGTCCTTATAAAGATACTAATGTGGCTCAGACAGTAATAATGGCAAAAATATTTAACAGAAATGTGAGAAGTACAAAATATTTTCATAATCCAAAGCAATATTCAGCTTTCAGGAGTCTCTATAAAATGCCTACTGACTCACTCAGGGCTTACCCAGGAGGCCAACCTGACTGGACAAGGAAGAATCCTTGGACCTCACAGTGGAGGGAGAGGGGAGCCCCTGAGCACATTGTCTCAAAGGGCTCCTCATCTTACGAGGCTGCTACCTACCTAACCATCATCATGGATTGCAAACAAGATCATTTCAAATGCTTTGAAAATGCATTTATTTTAGTTATACGAGTAATATGTGAATATATATTTACTTTTTATGTTAGAAAATATAGCCCATGGACACAGATAACAATGCAATGAAGATCAGGGAGGGTAGGGGGCCGGCTGGGGAAAGGCAAAGTGTGGGGGGAGGGGGAGTTGGGGGATATCTGTAGTATTATAGTTTCAACAATAAAAAAAGAGAAAAAATTAAATTAAAATAGGCCAAGAGAAGGACTCCAAATTCTTAAATATTGTATAATACTTTTTGCTTATCTTAATAAAATATATATTTTTAAAAACACAGAAATTTATAAAGTAAAAAAAAAAAGTTTATAACTTCCTAGATTTTTTTTCATATCACTCTCCAGTTCAATAGTCTTTACTATGAGTTAAAAAAAGAAAAAGAAAAAAAACAGCCGGAACCAGTTTGGCTCAGTGGATAGAGCGTCAGCCTGTGGACTGAAGGGTCCCAGGTTCCATTCCGGTCAGGGGCATGTACATTGGTTGCGGGCACATCCCCAGTGGGGTTGTGCAGGAGGCAGCTGGTCGATGATTCTCTCTCATCGATGTTTCTAGCTTTCTATCCCTCTCTCTTCCTCTCTGTAAAAAATCAATAAAATATATATTTAAAAAAAAAAACAAAAAAAAAACAGCTGGGCTTTCAAGTGACTCTAAAAGCTGGTCTCCCTTTATCTTATAGGCATTTATCCTCTCACGACTTACAAACATAAAGCTATTTTCCTACCAAATCAGCTTTCTCCCACAATTTTTCCAACCATACTATTCTCATTCAAAACTCAAGATTCCAGACATTATTTATAACTCCTGACCTTTTGCTGGAACTCGTACTACCATCCTCCCTACCCAGCGAAAATCCTAATGTTCTCTGTGACCTGTCCTGGGCCGAGTCTACTTATTTCACCACACTGACATCACTCTATTTTGACACCAGGCATAACCTGAGAAGTCTTTATGTAAGTAAGCCAGGAGAATTTATTAATAACAATACTGTGGACCTACTATTATGGCTGAATTGCATCCTGCCAACATTGATATGTTGAAGCCCTAAGTACCTCAGAATGGGACTGCATTTGGAGATAGAGCCTTTCAAGAGGGAATTAAGTTAAAACAAGGCTGTAAGGGGGAACCCTATTCCAATACTACTGCTGCCTGGGAAAGAAGAGATTAGGACACCAAGAATGCATGCTCATAGAGGATGACCATGGGAAAAGGCAGCAGGAGGGTGGCCATCTGCAGCCCCAAGAGAGAGGCCTCATATGGACCTGACCCTGCCAGCACCTTTATCTGGGACTTCCAGCCTCCAAAACTGTGATAAAATCAATTTCTATAGTTAAGCCACCCACTCTGTAGTATGTTGGTAGGCAGCCTTAGCAGACTAAGATAGCTGCCACATGCCCAGACACTGTGGAAAGTGTCCTCCCTATGTTAATGTGTAACCCAGAACACAGCTCTATGTAGAAAGTGTGGTTGCTACCTGCGAAAACTGAAAGAAATGAAGTAATTTGCACAAGCTCAAAGTAGAACCTAAGTCTGCTTTCCTCTAAAGCTTATGGTGTTAAACACCATGTTTTAATGACCATATGTAAATGATCCAATGATAACATTACTACTAGTATTACTGCTTTCTCCGTAGGATGTTGATGGATGATGAGTGAGTGGATTAACAAGTATTATAGAAAGCCTTCATGGCTCAGTTGGTTGGAACATCACCCTGTACACCAAAAGGTGGTGTTTCTATTCCCCGTCAGGGTACATACCCAGGTTGCAGGTTTAATCCCCAGTCGAGGTGTGTTCAGGAAGCAACAGATCAATATTTGCTACTCACACTGATGTTTCTCTCCCTCTCTGCCTTCCTCTCTCTTAAAAAAAATAAAAATAAAAATAAAAATCCTCTGGTAAGGATTTAAAAACCTTTTTTCTTTTAAAAACAGAGTTGTTTAGAGAAATGCTCAAAGAATGGAATTTGCCATACATATGTTTATCTGGGTTACATCCATATTATGCCTCTTACTATATATCAAATATCAGTGATAACACATAGTAACAACCATATTTCACTGATGTGTCCAAACAGTGTAGTGAAAAAAGCAGATTTTTAAAAAGTATCCTTAAATCCTTCATAGAAATACATTTTATATCAGTAAAATTTTTACCTTCACAATAGGCATATTTTCACCCTGTTAAATCTCTGAAATTAGAACACACATCTTAGAGTTGATGATGTATTTTAATTCACTAATTGGAGTTACATGTTACCTCCTAGATGTGAGTGAAAAAAATGGATGGTAACAAAATCATCTCTGAAACATGCCTGTGATGAGCTAAGGAATACAGAGAGGTGAGCCAGCTACCAAAACTGTTTCTCATCCAAAATTCCAGTGCAGACAATGAAGAAGAGGAGCAAAAGAGAGCCAACGAAACAGCAAACTTGGCAGGGTGAGTATCAGAGCTCATTTTAAACATCCTGAAGTCTTGCAAGAAAAAAGACAAAAAAGGAAGAGCCACAAAGAATTCGTACACACCTACTCCCACACACACTGCCAAAACAAAAAACCACCCAACGGAGGCAAACTCCATGGGCACAGCGTGCCCATCAAGTGGAAGCTAGTCTCACACTCTGTAATCACACCTCATATACCGCCTTGGAAGGCACCCTCCGAGGTGAGGCATCCAGTTTCACAGCCATGCTCAAACACAGGATTGTTACCACTAATCCACAGCAAGGTCTGTGAACAACAAGAACGATAAGTAAATACCCACAAGAAATATGGCCCCAATTAGAGGACTCCACACTTGCCCTATTGACTATTCATCTGTGATTTTGGCAAATGAACAAACCAATACCAGTGACTGAATGCTGTCTGCATCAATAAAGGAATCCACAATTTAAAAAACTTTTTATCACAATCAAATCTGTTCATCTTTAACTATCTTGTAATTTCTATTTCTGTTAGAAGCTAATGGGTTTTCTTTGATGTCACAAGGAATACGGCCTACATCTCACTAAAAAAAGATAGAGTTACAACCAAATCAAATTGACACTCAGCTTCTTTGATGAGTGAAAAAAAGTGATAGATTAGTTTCAATTATTTTCCCTTTAAACAACACAATAAAAATCAGTCTGTTTCCACCAGAAAGAAATTACTGATGGTATTTGCCAACTATACACAATTTATGTTGTAAAGTTTGACAAGAGCAAACACGCTGTCTATCAAAGTTGTTAAAAATAAAAGTCTAGCCTGTTATGCACCCAAGTAACTAGAAATTAAATCTACTATCGTAAATATTTTGCAAACTCAACATTCTGTTCTATTTCTCACTAGAGATAAGCTTTACCAGTTGTTTTTAATCAGACAAATAAGGAAGCATGAAAATCTGATGTGCTGATCTAAATTTAAAAGAAGTTATAAAATTATAAAATAAGCTACCCCACATTCCAAAACCATAAAAGCCTTTTATCTTCCTGTGTTGTTGTTAATAATTATATTATGTCTTTATGGGAAATGAGGCTATGATAAAAAGGAACTTTTCTTTAAAAAGGAAGTTTTATAGGGCATGATTAAGAATATGATGAGACAAATTTAAATGTTGCATCTTGAGGAATTGTAAAGGCTTTCATTTCACTGTTAATTTGTGAAAAATGAAGAACGTATCTTCATGATCACAGCTAAGTAAAATCTACTGACATCATCACATTAATCATTTTTAAAATGGGGATAATAGCAGTTACTGCCTCATATATTTAGTGTAAGAATTAAATGTTAATACATGTGAAGCACTAAGAACAATGTCTTGCAGAGTATCCTATGTTAGTGTTTGCCCTTAGAATTAATACTAATATTAGCTATTAGTGTTAGCTATTATTGTTAACACATAGTGTTAGAGCACTATCTGAAGGCTCAGTCTGGTTTGGTCTATTCACATACAACTCCACTCAAGGTGCACCCACAGGAAGCTCTTCTCACTACCCACAGCTTTCATAGACATGGCTCTCTTCCAAACTCCTACTGGTGTCTGTTAGTCGGACTGTGTGTCCTACCATTTAGTTACATGGACCAAGACCAATGTACACCTGATGACGGGGGAGAGGCCATGAATATGAGGGGGCAGGGATATATGAGAAATATCTGTACTTCCACCTCAATTTGGCTGTGAACCTAAAACTGCTCTTTAAAAATAAAGTCATTAAAAATCAATAATCAATCGAACAGAACTCTTGGGTTTCAGGATATGCACATATGATACACTTCCATGCTCCTATATAGTGGCTGGAACCCTTTCTCTGAGGAAAATAACATTTATCGAGACTCAGTATTATAGTCAATCATACAGTGCTAAGTATGGTGTCAGGTGAGTGCTAGATTTATTAGGGGATCACTTCGTAAGTTAAATGTCCTACCACTATGCCGTACAACTGAAAGTCATATAGCAAATGTCAACTGTAATTGAAAAATAAAACGAAGTTAAAAGAAAATATTAAATTTGATACTTACTTTTTAGAAGTCATTTCATCCTCAGTAATTCTATCAGATAGGAATTAATACAGTCATTTTGTAGTCAATAAAACTGAGTCTTGGTGAAGAAATTTACTGAAGGAACTTGCAAAGGAGAAAGTCTAGCAACCTGTAGCCTCTTGGAGACATTATTACAAATCCCAAACTGCTTTTCTTTCCACTAAATCATGGTGCCTCGAACCCCTAAGTATCAAGCAATTCAGTACAATCAATTCTTAAATCTGAGTGAGTAGGTTTACCCTTGTGATCTCTGGCCCTTTAAAAAAAAAAAAAAAAAAAAAAAAAAAAAAAAAAAAAAAAAAAAACCTTAACTGAAAGCCCAAAGCAGGTACTCTTTTCTACCGCCTGCTAGTTGAAGATGAAATAGCTTTGAGATGCCTCCAACTTACTGTAAAAATATGTTCCAGTCTGGCCGGGTAGCTCAATTGGTTAGAGTATCAGCCCCATATGCCAAGGTTGTGGGTTCGATCCCCAGTCAGGGCACATATGCACATATAAGAATCAACCAATAAATGCATAAATGAGTGGAACAACAAATTGATGTTTCTGTTTCTCTCTCTTAAGTCAATCAATGAAGAAAAGTTTTAAATATATATTCCATAAAGAGAACCTCAACCAACATTTTAATAGTAATGATGAAAGAAATGTAATGGCACATACTAAAACCAAAGTATAAATGAGACTTGTTTGTTCCCCGAATAAGATTTCTGGAAAAGAAGCACAACCTGTTCCAAGTACAAACAGCAGGAATTGGAGACCAGACCAAAAAAAACCTACAAAAGTGAGATTATGCAATCTGTGGCACATTCTTAGGCATTTGATAATGAAACCAAAATATTAATACAATTGTGATTTTTAAAAATTACAGTTATCTTTTTACGTAAGAGAAATGTATAAATGAGTGGCAGAAAAACAACATATCTTTTCTATCAATTAAAAGGTCCTAAGGAATCAGTCTTCTTCACCTGATTCAAAGTCACCCAATTCAATTATTCCACACGTAGGCAGCAGCTCAGTAAGATTAAATTATTTTCTCTGAGGGAGCAACGTAATTTGTGCCTGGCACACAATTAACATGCTCCTGAGCGAATAAAAGGAATGAATGAATTTTCATTTGCAAACAAATTAGAAATATAAATCCATCCATGAAAAGAAAGTCTAGTCTCTTAACTGACTTCACCTTTGATTCTTTTCAGAGAATGTGCTGACAAATACACATTTAATCTAAGCTATACATTTCAGAAAATAAAGACGTTTAACTACCTGTTTGATAGTATATACTTTGCCTCCCTTCATTCACGGTTGTGAGAGAACATCCATAAACTGCTTGAAAACATCCCTGCCTGCAACAAATGAAGTCCCACACTCCTCAGTGAGGCATGTTCCACTACCTCCCCACCCCCGTGTCTCTACTCCCTACCTCTTCCTAAGACCAGGCAGTGACCGGGATTTAGCAAATTGAGGCAGAATTCTAAACACCTAGCTGGTTTGGCTCAGTGGATAGAGTGTCAGCCTGCAGACTGAAAGGTCCTGGGTTCCATTCTGGTCAAGGACACATGCCCAGGTTGCAGGCTCTATCCCCAGTAGGGCCATGCAGGAGGCATCCAATTGATGTCTCTCTCTCTCTCTCTCTCCCTCTCCCTCTCCCTTCCTCTCTCAAATCAATAAAAGTATATTTAAAAAAAAAGAAAGGGAGGCCCCAGGAGATTCTGTTGTGCAGCCAGAATATGAAACTGCTATCTCCCTTTCACAAATAATGAAACTTACACTCAGGTATATAAGTTGCCCAAGGTCACATGGCCTCTTAAAGGCCCTGGGCTCCACAAGGATAGGGAGCCATGTCTATGTTCCTGTTCTTCTCCTCTTTGTTTTTAGCTTATATCTGAATGAGAAAGATTAGCTGTCTCAAAAGACCTACTTACTCATTCAGTTTTAGGCAGAAATATTGGTTTTGTGCTCAAATATAGTATTTGACTTGGAAAATGAGAACTTGCAGTCAGAGACTGAAGGCATTGGGATTCTCTCTTGCTTTCTCTAGTCTAGCCCTAACTTCGGCCTGTCTTCCATATTCTCCCTTCATGCTATGTATGCATCATGCTCTTCTTCTAGGACCTTCCAGAATGAATCTAGTGGTATTACTGTAGAAAACACACCTGGGGTGGACAAAGGCACTTTAGAAGGGTTTTAACAGTTGGAGAAATCCAAGGGAACAGGTGCAACAGGGGAACCAGGCTGTGACCAGGCTAAGGACAGAGGTGTGGAGTCAGAAAGCCCTGGCTGGACCCTGTCAGATATGTGTCACTGGACATGTTACTTGTTTCTACATGGGAAGTGCTTGAAAATTAAATGAATTTTGCATAGAAATAAAGTACCTAACACAGAATGGCAGTCCAAAAGTTATAGTTAGTAGTAGTAATCTGTGCTGCGCCAGCACAGCCAAGAATTCGGAGAACCTCAGGGAGGGCCAGTGAAGGATGAAGAAAAGACAGACAAAGAAAGTTGGGTCTAAGTGGATCTTTTATCCCTGGCTGAGGCCACAGAACAGATCAAGACTGCAAGCTGATGGTTTATCTTATAGTCAGAGGTAAACAAGGTAATTTACAATGTTCTTGTAAGTTTCACTTCTTTTTGGCAGCATTGGTTGCACCTCCCACAGCCCATTAGCTACCCAGGAAGGATCTAAGCAGTAGTCACAAGATCAAGTTTAATTATGCTAAGAGAGCTGTGCCCTCTAAACTGGGACTTGTTTGAGGCTTTGCCAGTAGGTCAGTCTGAGGATTAACCCTATAACCGCTCCCTACAGTAATCCCAGTGTAGTACCGCCTTAAGGTGATGGATAGTTCTTGGAAACTGTCTTTAAGCAAAATGATGCATAATGAAACCAATATTACCACAGGTTGCTAGTAATTGATACAAATAAGAGTTATGTTTTTATGTCATATTTCTGGTCATAAGACATATCCAAACTTCTAAATAAATCCAAAAATATTTTTATATTAAACATTGGAATACATGTGAGCTACACATACATTTAAGAAAGATGAATAAACACAAGTAAGATCATTCTTTTCCAACCCACTAATTCCACTCCAAGGTTGAGGTTGGCCAGAGACTATCCTGGCAGCTAAAGGTGTATTCACACCCACAGGCACTAAGACTGGGATAATGTTGACAAGCCATTCATCTCACACCTGCACAGGTTTGCAATGTGGGAGGAAACTGGACCGCAGAAGAGAACCATGCAGACACTGGGGAGAATGTGCAAACTCCGCCCAGACAGTGGCCCCAGCTGGGAATTGATTTTTTTTTCTAATCAATATTATACCAAAGTGGTGTTGAATGCAATGATGTTGTTCAGGGACCTACTGTAGTATGGTCTGAATTTGTGAGTAACTGGAAGAATACTATTAGAGAAAGTGTGATTCAGGACTAAAGCCAGAAAGAGCCAGAGGGTGCAGGTTGTAGGGCCTCTTTACAAGAATAAAATTAAATTTTAGCACTGGTAGGGTAGCTCAGTTCCTTAGAACATCTTCCGGATGTGGCAAGTTTGCAGATTCAATCTCCAGGAAGCAACCAATGAATGCATGAAGAGGTGGAGAATAGGTAGAACAGCAAAGTGTCTCTCTCTCTCTCTCTCTCTCTACCTCTCTCTCTCTCCCTTTCTCTCTCTTTCTCTGATAAATATATTAATTCATAATAAATACTATTATTAAAAAAGAAGAAATTGCAAGGACTAGTGCTAAATGAGCCAAGATGAGCCAGATCATTAAATCTTACTACTACACCATCCTTGGCTACTTGTCCAACTGATCCTATCCACACAAAAAGGTATGGATAGAATAACAATATGCTTGTTAGCCAACCAGAATTTGACTCGCAAATCCTGCTTGGCTAACAAGCATATTGCTTCAGTTAACACATTTGTATTGAATATTTACTCTCATCCCAATCACAAGGAGGGGGTAGAGGGGTTACAAGTAAAAAATGTTCCACTCCTCAAAGACCTTATAATCCAAGGGTGGGGAACAGTTTTTCACACCAAGCACTATTTAAATATTTATAACACAATCTATGGGCCATACAAAATTATCAACTTAAATATAGCCTGCTATATTTGGTCAAACATTTAATTAACTCACTCCTAATGCCTTGGCAGGGCCAGACCAAATGACTTCAGGGGCCTTATACTGCCCACAGGCCAGATGTAACCCACCTCTATTATAATCTAATAGAAAAAAAAGGTTAATACCCATGAAAGTAGGTAACTAATTATCTCAGAAACAGGCAAGCAGCCATCTGGAAAGAACCATGACTATTTTTAAGATGGTCTTATTCCATACTAATACTCTATAAGCAATCTTTCGCTAGAAAGTCTCACTTTATCCTATTTGTCAAAGTTACCTTCACTATGAGATAAGCATGTAAGTAGTGTTAAGGCAATCTGGCAGGCGCAACTGAAACTTTCTTAACTTCGAAAATATCACTTGTTTAAAAGAAGTTCATAGAATGACTGTGACATATTCAATAAACAAACCATTAAATCTCTCAACTTTGAGTAATAATCAATCCAAACTTAATCATAAGAACACAAAGATTAAGATTATGACCTCACACACTTTCTACTAAAGTCAGATCTTTTATCTGAATTTGCCCTTCTGAATATTATGATATAAACTAAAGTTCTAATCTCAAGATATAGCATTTGAAAGAGAACAGCATATTTATTAATGTGGGCCTTTTGCTTAACTGGAGGGAGTAATTTAGTAACTGAAACTAAAAACTGTAAATTCACCATTTATTCACAATTCTGGGCTATTCTTAACAATACACACTATAGGTTCAATCCTTGCCACTAAAAAAAAAGTTGATTTTATGTAGCTTATTTCAAAACTGCTTCAGTGCCTTCTGTAAGAGTTTTGCCAGAGTCATTTTTCCTTTAAACTTCACTTCAAACTACATGATATATGAAAACAATGGAAAAAATGATAGTTTAGAATTACTGTTCTTTAATAAATACAAGATGATATTTTTAAAAACCACAAACAATTTTCATTTTCACTGGGAATCTAAAAAAGAAAAATAAACATTTTGTCTTCTAACATTGCTAAGTAAAAACAACTAATCCCCATTCAAAAAATAAAAGTGATATCAATAACAGTCTTAAAAATTAGAGCTCATGGCTGCAAAGCAGTACTATATTATTAATTTTAAGAGCTTACCTATGTATTAAAAATTTATTAAGATTCAAAGAGGTAACTATACTCACTAATATTCCATGGCAAAACTCACTACTTTTAGCAAGGATCATGCATTTCTGAAATTGCTAATATTCTAAAAGTCTAGATTTAAAGTAAAATAAGGAATTATGAAAGACTAGAGGCCCAGTGCATGAAATTTGTGCATGAGTGGGGAGCATCCCTCAAACTGACCTGCACCTTCTTCAATCCAGGACCACTGGGTCCTAACTGCTCAACTGCCTGCCTGCCTGATAGCTCGACTTCCCTAACCACTCTGTCTGCCTGCCTGATGCCCCTAACTGCTCCCCTGCCTGCCTGATCACCCCTAACCAACTCTGCCTGCCTGATTACCCCTAACTGCCTCTGCCTACTGGCCTGATAGTCCCTAACTGCCCTCCCCTGCTGGCCTGGTTGTCTCTAACTGCCCCCCACTGCTGGCCTACTCACCCTTAACTGCCTCTGCCTCGGCCCCCACCACCATGACTTTGTACAGAAGGACATTTGGATGGATGTCTAGAAGACATCTGGTCTAATTAGCATATTACTCTTTTATTAGTATATTCTTATAAAAAATTTTCCCATCTCAGGAATTTTAATTTCTTATATAAACTCTCTGAAGAATTTTAAATACTCCAGGAAAAGGCATTATTTCAAGGTTACTTTATCTATAGATAAATAGTCCATAGATACTTAATCAAGAGATTATTTCCCACCATATTAGATTATTACTTTTATGGTAAGAATAAGCATTTATATTTTTCACCTTCAAGGAACAAGAATATTTTTCTTTTCTATTTAAAAGCTGGGAAATAGAACAGTCATATGCTAGAAAATCTGATCAAGCTTTCATATAAAATCCAATGAAAGATATGCTACATCCATTGACACAAACTGCAATTCTACTTTGACCTTATGAAGTTATGCTGAGAAAGAGATAACGGAAACCCCCTTAGCCAATGTGCTAAATGGCAGTCGCTCTTGTTTTCCTTTGTTGTGTAACGAAATGTTCCATACATGGGGCCCATGACACCACAGATCTGTTCACTGTTTCAAGGCTCAGAGTTTGGCTTCATTGGTTAAGCATCAAGCTTCCCTATCACTGGTACAGACCTGAAAAAGTGGTTATGGTTCATAAAGTAAAACTCACAAAAGTGTACAGCTGCTGTTCACATTCTCAAAGAAGTCTGTTATAACAATGATGTCACGGAAAAAGGCTGGAATGTATTACATGTTGCAGACAGCCAAGCCATTCAATGGCTCGTCAATGCAGGTATACAGGTTGCACTGTAAACATTACGGTAGCATTACAATAAGGCAAAAAGTTCATTAAAGAAAATTACCGGGAAAAGGTAATGAGGGCCTCTTTGTAGATCTACTTTTAGGAAGCCTCACTCACCACTGGAACTACACAAAAAGTAACAACATCACCATCTCACAGTCTGATACCCTATTGTGAACCACAAAGCTTTGCAAAAATTACAATATAAATTATTAGGCCCTTGAAGGAACCTATACAAGGTCGTCTAAACAAGAAAACTATGTCCCTTTATTTACCATATATATTTTTTAATATATTTTTATTGATTTTTAGAAAGGAAGAGAGAGGGATAGAGAGATAGAAACATCAATGATGAGAATCATTAATGGGCTGCCTCCTGCACACCCCCAACTATGGATGGAGCCCGCAACCAGGCATGTGCCCTGGGCCGGAATCAAACCTGGGATCCTTCAGTCTGCAGGCTGATGCTCTATCCATTGAGCCAAACCGGCTAGGGCACTTATCAAATATTTTTACATAGAAGCACAAAGGATTGAACCCTGATCTTCAAAGAGATGCAAAGCAATAATACACTTTAATTTTAAGACCTTACCTATGTATTATAAATGGCACAGAATGTTAAGTAGTTTCACACTCTGGAGATGTTAAAAGAGGCAACTGGTTTCCTTATTTTAGTATTCTTTTACAGGAAAACATATAAGCCATTTCCCAAGTGAGAATTTTTCAAGTGATCTTAGAAAAGCATGAATATTCTAAACAGGGGTCCTCAAACTTTTTAAAGTGGGGGCCAGATCACGGTCCCTCAGAGAGCTGGAGGGCCGGACTATATGAACTACTAATTCCTACTGTAACACCTCGGCTGCGCTCACTGCCCAAAAAACCTGGCGGGCTGGATCAGACTCCTCTGCGGGCCGCATGTGGCCCGCAGGCCGTAGTTTGAAGACGCCTGTAAAAGTTTGCACTCTATACATTTGCACCATTTTAACTATTTTAGTGGCAATCCAAATTAGAGAAAAGAGAAACTTGGATCATCAACTATCTCATACAATAAAAGCCCAATGACCAAAATGATGGAACAACCAGAACAACCAGAGACCAGAATGACTGTGGCTCCTTACCCTGCAGGCCCCACTCCCTAGCGGGGACCTCCCACCCTGATCTGGAGTCCCCATCAGGGCAGGCCAGCCATCCCCCACCCATGCACTGGACTTCAATCCTATACAATAAAAGGGTATTACGCAAATTGACCCTAACGGCAGAGCGACCAGAATGACCACTTGGCCAGCCACTATGAGCCACACTGACCACCTCTCTGTCACTTTCCCCAACTAGAGGGCTCTGATCACCCGATGGTGCATGGGGAACCGGGGGTGGGTGGCAGGGGATGCGGGCAACACCAAGCCTAGGCCCTGCCCTGCTGGTTGCCCCACACACAGAGGGTGACCTGCTGTGGGGGTGGGGTCGGCGAGTGGATGAGAACAGCTGACCGCTCAGTTCCTCCTCCCAGCCAGCAAGCTCCAATCACCTGATGGCGAATGGGGAACCAGTGGTGGGTGGTGGCAGAGGGCAGGGCCAGCTTCAGGCAGCCAGGGAAAATGGCTCTAATCACAGACCAGACCTAGGGACCTCACCCATGGGCGAATTTCGTGCGCCAAGCCTCTAGGGTAAATTTTGGCTATTAAAATTATTTGAGTGCTCAAGAAAAAAAAGAAAGAAAAAAACAGATGCAAGACATTGAAAATTTCCCAAACTGAAGTCCCAAATATGCCACTAATTGTCTCATCTTGAAAAAAATTATTTAACAGCATTCAATTTTAGTTTCTGCAACTTTAAAATGAATACCATGACAAACAATGGTATATGAAGCTCCACTTCCCTACAATAGTTTTTCTCATCCTACACTCATTAGGCATGGGAGGACCAAGCAGTGGAATGATGACAGTTATGCTATTCTAGTCCCCTGACTTAATCACTGTGCACATATTAATTCATTTAACCTTCAAACAAACCTATGAAGCAGGTACAGTTATTATCTTCATTCAGAGGTAAAGGCATGGAGGAACATACATGTGAAGTAGCTTACCCAATGTCACACAAGGAATGAATGGAAGGGCGAGAATTCACGTACCAACAGCTAACACCAGAGCCAGTTTTTCTGCCACCATGGTAGACTACATATCCTGGCATATATTTTAGAATGGAGAATTCTAATTGTTTTAATTTTCTAGTAAATAGGAAGAGTCAGAACTCAATAGTGGAAGGTTTAATGACTGAGGATATTACAGTACTTTAGATCGTAACAGTGTTACAACCCAGGACCATATATAAGCAGAAGTAGTATTCATATTCCCCTTAGTTCCTCATCAGTTTCATTTGTCCATAAAATGTAAACATATTTTCAATGTTGCAAATAAGACTATTTTATCTGCATGGACATACTGTATATTTTGCCTGAAACTTTCAGGCAACATTTCTTAACACCTGCTTATATTTGGAGTTGTGCTGAGGCTAGAATTCAATCCAATAATGGTATGCCATAAAGTAACAGCAACAGTTAAATTTGATATCAGCTATAAGATGGCATTTAAACATGGTATCAGTTACAAATAACTACAGTTTGAAAATGAGATGTTTCAGGCATGATTATTTATAGCTGGAGGCAAACGCTACTTATCACCCTGGGAAACGGGTTTGTTTAATGCACTGCCTATTGAGACTGGTTTATTTGGTGGATTAATAGTAAGTAAACAAAGGATAGTTTAATCTCAATAGTGTGAAACATAAATATTCAAGAAGTTCAACAGTTTGTTTAACATCTTGACAAAGTGTAATCTATTCATAAAATATCCTAAATGTTCTCAATCCAGTCTTATGATCACAAACCAGGTAATTTTACAGATAGAAAAGACCTTGTAATTATTTTACCTTTCATTAAGAGGCAAAATGGAAGAGATCTTTCCTTTCATTTTAATAAGCCACCTAGCTCTAAAATTTTGAGTGTTCTCTTATATTGTATCTTCAGCAGCTGTGAAAATAAAATTATTCTGATTCCATTTAAATTCCTTCTTGCCACAACATAAATATATGTGCCAAAATATACACGATTAAAAGAAAAGTTCACTTATCGCCACCAGAGCTACGCACAAGACAATCCCAGTCCTCCCACTTCTTCCTTCTTTGGATGCAATAACAACATGCAGGTACACCTCCAATTAGACTGGCTTTTCTGTCTGCCGGTCTTGGGCAGCGCCAGAAAAACTATGTAATCAGAGAACTCCTTTTACAGTAAGCAGCCACCATGCAAGGTAAGTATGGAAATAGATTCTCAATCATTTGAAGAGTTTTGGGCACAGATGGCAGAACACCTGTTGGAAATGGATGAGTGATACTCGAAACACAAAACAATAGAAGCCAAGCACTGTTCACACAATCTCTGCCGCACACTTTTCAGCATCAACAACTAAAGGTTTATTGAAAGACTCATGAAAAAGCAACAAACTAGAATAAGGGGAGCATTTTGGGGTTTTCTTTTCTCAAAAAGAAAACAGAACAACCCAGTGAAAATAAGCTCCCCAAAATGAGTGGTTGCCTAGGCAACAATCTCAGAGATGTGTGAAAAAGTTTCACAAAAAATGCAGACTTTTCTTTCTCTATGTTGCCCATATCACCTGTTAAAACTTTCATAACAATTTTTATCTGTTTAAACATCTAACTCTATTTTACAAATAAATATAAAAATACATATGAAGAATATATTCATTTTAGCTTTACCATTTTGAACTACTAAATGTTTACTCACTCAAAGTAAGTAACCACTTTCTTTTTTCTCTTTTATCACCAATAGAATAGCCAGGGTTCAAGTTTTATAACTAAAATATACAAGGTAGTGAAGAAAGAACCTAGTTACATTTCATTACATTTATTACCAAACTAACATATATATAATGTTAGTTTGGTAATAAATTTAAATTTTTCATGAATATATATATTCATCATTAAAAATTCCAACATTCAAATGAAGTATATGAATTTCTATCTCTGCGAACTCATTTCTAATCAATCAATAATTATTTAATGCATTGTTATATTGCACCTGTCCCACGTGCCTCAAAATTCAGAGCAACTTTTATGCAGTGAGTTAAAAAAAAAAAAAAACTGAAACAAAGAAATCAGTTAAAGTCTGTGCCAAACACCAGTTATTCAAGAATGAAAGATTTGAAGAAAATTGTGAAGTGAGAAAGAACTTTAAGGGTGAATTTTGGAGTCCAACACAGGATAAAATAATAGAGCTTGGTAATATAGTCAATTCAGCATAAAGGAGAGGAACAAATTTGGTGTCATTAGAGTGGCCTAAGTGCATAGCTTACATGATTTTTAAAAATTCCAAAATACTGAATTGAATAAAAATCTAAGTTAACTAGCAATCTCGCTCATATTAAGACACCATATGTGTCTTGTACAATTCACCAAATACTCTTTCTTTACATCTTCAACAATTGTGATAAAGACAAAAAAGAATCTTTAAAAATGTAAATCTCTGGTAAGAAATTTTTATCTGCAGGGACTAAGGCAAGGTGAAAATCTCAAAACCAATATTGCAAAAGCCTGAATTTATAAGAAGTCAGATGGGGAAAAAAATAACCAAATCCAGTATCTAATTGTATTTTGAATTCTTATCCTGTTATTTCATAAATTTCATATTTTTACATCATAATCACTTCAAATGCATTAGTATTGTTGGCCCAGTTCCTGGACCAAAAACGGGGGTAAGGAAGTAGTATCAGATTAATTTGTAATCAGTATCTGACTCAAGACAAACAATTCGTACTAAAGCACTGACCACACTAACTAGGACACTGCTGAAATTCTCCAGGTACTTTCCTGAGTGTTGGTTTTCTTCAATTGTGGTCAAGGTACCCTAAAATGCCTTTTGCTTTAAAATATCTTGAACCAAAACAAGACATTTTCCTATCTGATACCTGGAGAAAGTTACATCAGCCTGTGAAAATCAGAAAATATAGTCACTAACCCTAAAAACTATAAAATAACCACTAAGATTTTTTGTGACATATTACAAAATTGTATGAGTAATATATCACCTCTACCTGATTACCTCTATCAAAAAATCATGAGAAAATAAGAAAGCTATGAAATATGAGTTACCCGTTTCCTCTAGATCAGACTTTAAATAACAAAGTTTATGAATTTTACAAACTTGACAAAATCAAGCACAGATTCATACTGCACTAGTCTAGGACAATTTCCAAATTTGCAAGTACAATGGGCACTCAAGCCCACTTTCAAATTGCAATTTTAAATTTTTCATGACACCCTAATAATATCACAGACCACCACATTGTCAAGAACCATTAATTTTATGTTGAAAAGTTTAGTTATTACTCTGGCTTTAAACTCATAGTATTGGGTTTCCCCTTAATTATAGAAGTTGTGAAATTAACTCTAGCGCAAAGGAGAAATGTGGGAAAAATTAAAAATTTTAATTGTAGCTCTTTTTGGCTCACATACAGATCCTCATAAGAATCCATCACTTTAAGGATCTGGTTCCATCATCTATTTCCTTAATCATTTGTTGAAAGTTGTGATTCCCAATTTAGAATCTCAGAGCCTTAAAAAATACTTTTCCTTCTCAAATGGTAGAAGGGACACACAGTGATTAAAAGTTCAGATTATAGAATCAGATTGTCTGGGATCTTGGGCAAAGCTCAAAAACCTCTCTTTGCCCTAGTTTTCCTTCCAAACAGGGTTGTCATAGAAATAGGGTATTGTGGACATTATAATGTGCTTTTAAAGTGGGTTTGGGTCGAAACTGGTTTGGCTCAGTGGATAGAGCATCGGCCTGCGGACTGAAAGGTCCCAGGTTCGATTCAGGTCAAGGGCATGTATGTTGGTTGCAGGCACATCCTCAGTAGGGGGTGTGCAGGAGGCAGCTGATTGATGATTCTCTCTCATCAAAGTTTCTAACTCTCCATCCCTCTCTCTTCCTATCTCTATAAAAAAAAATCAATAAAATATATGTTTTTTCAAAAAGTGGGTTTGGTATGAGGTCAACGTAGCTATTAATCTAATTATTTTCTGTGGTGCTGTGGATTCCACAGTACCTTGAAGCTACTATCTCCCTATGTTTGAAAAGCTTGACCATGTTCCAATACTAAATTCTAAAGACCACAAAGAGCTTGTAAAAATTGAAGTGATTCTGGACTGAGATGGAGTATAAGTACTTCCTATTTCTCCCACGAGGATAAATAAAAACTCTTACACCATCTAAGAAACATACACACAAGACTATGGAACGTGCAAAAGACCTTAAGGAATTACATGGGTGTAAGTTCCTACGTTTTCTTTCTGCCTCATATATCTTTTTGGCTCACATCCAGATCTTCACGAGAATCCATCACTTTAAGAATCTGGTTCCCTCATCTATTTCCTTGAAAATGAGAAGTGTATAGTGCATATTGTGAACTTAATCGTTTGCTGTGTGTGAACCTCCTGCTCACTCCAATTCATTTTCTCTTTTTTTTTTTTTTTGACTCCCCAGGAAGATGGTTTCTCTTCCATCAGAAAGTAATATCCAACTTACTGAATTAATTTTTTAAATATATTTTATTGATTTTTTACAGAGAGAAAGAGAGAGGGATAGAGAGTTAGAAACATCGATTAGAAACATGGATCAGCTGCCTCTTGCACACCCCCACTGGGGTTGTGCCCACAATCAAGGTACATGCCCTTGACTGGAATCGAACCTGGTACCTTTCAGTCCACAGGCAGACACTCTATCCACTGAGCCAAACCGGTTTCAGCACGAATTAATTTTTGTTTCTCCTTTCATTTTCTTTTTTTAAAATTTATCTTTATTGTTGAGAGTATTACAGATGTCCCCTTTTATTCTTCCATTGATCCTTTCTCCCCCGAGCTCACCCCAGGATTTCACTGCACTATTGTCTGTGTCCATGGTTATATGCATGTAAGTTCTTTGGTTAATCTTTTCCCACCTATCACACCCCTTCCCTCTGAGATACATCTGTTGCATGCTTCAATGTCTCTGGGTCTATTTTGCTTGTCAGTTTCTTTTGTTTATTGGATTCTACATGTAAGTGAGGGCATGTGATACTTGTCTTTCTCTGACTGGCTTATTTCACCTAGCATAATACTCTCCAGGTCCCTCCATGATGTCTCAGGGGTACAGAGATCCTTCTTTTTTATAAGTTTACTAGAGGCCCGGTGCACGAAATTCATGCACGGGGATGGGGGGTGTCCCTCAGCCCAGCCTGCACCCTCTCCAATCTGGGACACCTCAAGGGATATCCAACTGCCTGTTTAGACCCAATCCCCACTAGACTTCACTAGGCATGGATTAATATCTTTCCAACACATACCAAGAACCCACCTCAACTTTCATTCATTGTTGTAATTTCTCCTGTTTGATCTCTGACCCTTTACAAATAAAAAGGACCAATATTTGGTTTTATACTAAACCTTTATAAACAATCTAAGACTTAGTAAGGTACATTCCTTCACTATCCCATTACCCTCTTATCTAGTTCATGAAGCCTATGTCATACTTAAACTTGACCTTTGCTCTTCCTCCACTTACTGTGTATCTGTATACTATTGTAGTATGTGTATGTATATCTGCCAAACTTCTATAATATAAACTAGAGGCCCGATGTATAAAGATTTGTGCAGAATGGGCCTTCCTTCCCCTAGCTGCTGGCATCACCTTTGCGCTGGCCCAGAGCCACCTTTCCACCTTCCCACATTGTCCAGAGGCCCAGAGCGTCCCGCCCCCCCTGCTGCTCAACGCCTGTGTATGTAAATTAACTGACCATCTTTGTTGCATTAATTTGCATACTCACTCCTGATTGGCTGGCGGGCATAGGGAAAGTATGGTAAATTTGAACCTTTCTCTGTTATTAGTGTAGATAATTCTTTTGTACACTATGCTTTATCTTATGTTCCCTAACTATTTCATGTGTTTAAGACTTGTCCACCAAACAAAAATCACAACCTTATTGAAACTAAGTCACATCCTTATAATTTTCATTCCATAATAAATATCATGTGATAAATATGAAGCATGTATTAATTTGCCCATTAAACACATGACAATTGAAGCTCTACTAGTTAATGTGCTGAGGGCTGGGGATAAAGAGGAAAAAAGAAGGCAGTGCCTATCCAAAAGGGGTTTACAGAGCACTATAAGAGAGCCAAGGAAACATTTAAAAATGCATTCAAGGCTTATGGGAGGAGAGAAAGGAAGTACCTATCTCTGCCACGGAAAGAATCATAGAGAAAAAATATTTTCTTTAAATGTAATCATGAAGGATAAATAAAAAATTTCCCAAGTAAACAATAAGTAGGAATTGCACTCAAGAAACAGGGAACAGAAAGTGCAAAGGAACAGAACCATAAGTGAATGAGCAAGCGGATGAACAGAGAAACTATAGTATATTCATAGGCTATGAGTACAGGTATAGAAAGGATAGAGCCAAGCGAAAAGATTAGAATGGAAGGCAAGACTGAGATGAAGCTGAAGGACATAATCCTGGAGGCATACAAGGACATATATGCCAAAGGACATAATCCTGGAAGCATCAAATGTCAATGAAGATAGAGTGGTCTGAACAGATATCCTTTCTGCTGACAAAATGATGAACAGTTTGGAAAAGGGAAAGGTGCACAGATGTTAATAAGCTATTTTACAGTATAACTGAGAAATGATAAGGATCTGCACTAAAGGATGCAAGGATGGAATCATACTCATTGAAAGCACAGATGTGGGTTAACATAAGAGAAGAGCCAAAGAAAAGACTCTGAACAACATCAACATGTAACATGAATTTTTACTGAAAATCAAATCCATTCTTAGTTCGAGAATAAATGAAATATTTTTGGATCTTTAAAATTGCAGTTCTCAATTAATAAACAAGAAGAAACAGGTCAAGAATAACTCTAAAGCCTAAAATGGAAACTATGTTTATCTATCGACTAATCTTGGACTGTCTTTCAAACACCAAATGTTCCAATGTTCATCTCTCCTGCCCACCCCCAACCTTTCAAAATGAAGGACTGCAAACATACCTGTTCATCAGGTTTTCTTTTTTAAATGGGTACAAATAAAATTCACTCACAGGCAGTAAATAAAGTCCATAGTCACTCTTCTCATTTGATCTCTATGCCATTTGACATCTTACCTTCACCAGTACCACCCTCTTCACACACACACCCACAGAAATTCAAATGACTTTGTTAACACCTTAACTAACTTGTATGTGGCCTCGCTAGACATATGGTGAATTGTCTCAATATAAGTTGATACACAAAATCTATTTATGGTCTTTCCCTTAATAACAATTACTTAATTTCTAAGAGGTGTACTATCAGGCCAAGTCTGACTTGATTTATACTACTAACCAGATAAATATGCTGCTGATATTTATAGCATAGAATGCTCTTGATGATTCATGCAAGGTACACCCACTTCCGATTCATTCACTCTCTTGACCACGCTGAAACCTGCAAAATAAAAGAAATAATAAATAACTACAAAAACTGTTGATGTGAGGCTCACTTTACATTTCAATAAAAACAAAATAAAAATGCACACAACACCTAAATCTTTTACTCCACTACTGCAGGCAACATAACTTTAAACTTTAAAGAGACAAAGCAACTTTCCCTTAATTCATATGCCAATATTTATTTACTAAAGGCCCGCTGCATGAATTTCGTGCATGGGGGGGGTGGGAAATGTGTCCCAGAGCCCAGCCCTCTGGGACTGCACCCTCTCCAATCTGGGACCCCTGGAAGGATGTCTGTCTGCCCGTTTAGGCCCGATCTTAAACAGGCAGTCACATTTCTCTCACAATCCAGGACTGCTGGCTCCCAACTGTTCCCCTGCCTGTCTTCCTGATTGCCCCTAATTGTTTCTGCCTGCCAGCCTGATCACCTCCTAACCACTCTCTGCCAGCCTGATTGATGTCTAACTGCTCCCCTGCCAACCTGATTGCCCCTAACTGCCCTCCCCTGCAGGCCTGGGTCCCTGCAACTGCCCTTCCCTGCAGGCCCAGTCACTCCCAACTTCCCTTTTCTGTCCAGCCTGGTCAACCCTAACTTACCTCCTCTACAGGCTTGATCACCCCCAACTGCCCTCCCTTGCAGGCCTGGTCCCTCCCAACTGCCCTCCCCTCTGGTCATCTTGTGGCTGCCATTTTGTGTCCACATGGGGACAGTCATTTTTGTCCACATGGGAGCAGACATCTTGTGTGTTGGAGTGACAGTCAATTTGCATATTACTCTTTTATTAGATAGGATTCTATTCATTTAACTAGTATTCTCTAAGCATCAACTCTGAGAGTTATCCACTCATGCAGCACACCTATACTGAGAAGTGCATGTGAATCTTGTTTATGCCGCCTTCAGGTGAACTGACTACCAATATGTGAATGAGGACGGCCCCACCCAAAGGCTATCATTGCATCCTTTAGTTCTCAGGTCTAACATAGCTTTCCTGAAAGCCATTCCCTAAAGATCATGGCTCACTTTGCACCTCACACACATTCCAGTCACTCCCTATCCCTTTAGCCTGTTCCCCCATCTGCATCACAAGCAGCCTTGCCTTGAGTTCTGCTATTCTTTGTGTTTACAGTTATCCCCCCTTATCCATGGGGCATATGTTCCAAGATCCCCCCCGAGGGGATGCATATATAATACTATGTTTTTTCCTATACAAATATACCCATGATAAAGTTTAATTTACAAATTAAGAGATTAACAACAATAACTAATAATGAAATAGGTAAATTGTAACAGTATGCCAACATAAAAGTTAGAGGTATGTGGTCTCACTTTGATAACTGAGATGGCAACTCAGTAAAGAATGGGTGGGTAGTGTGGCTACTCTGGACAAATGGAAGATTGACATCCCAGGAGGGACACAGCGGGGCAGCAAAATATTTCATCATCATACTCAGAACAGCGCACAATTTAAAATTATAAGTTACTTTTTTTTCTGGAACTTTCCATTAAATATTTTTAGACTGCGGTAGACTGCAGACAGTTGAAATCATGCAAAGTGAAACCTCAAATAAGGGGTAACCACTGTACTTTGTGTGACTCCCACTATTGGATCATCAGCTTCAGTAGGGCTGAGAAGTCATTCTTATTTGCCGTTTTATCCATGGTGCCTACCACAGTGCATGCCACACGCTCAGCAGACATTTGGTGGTCTAATGAATGCTTCCAAATTCACAAATTCTATTCTAAATAAAATCCTAACAGGAAAGCATTGATTTGTTACCTCTCTGTGGGTTCCCATGATCCAGAGAGAAGCATAACCCATAGCTTGACAAACTAATATGAATAGATTTATTCACTTCAGCTTCTACTCAGTGCCCTGGATTCAGTGGCAGTTGAATGTTAACTGCCCTTGAAGTATATTTAAACTGTCTCCAATGTGAAAGAGGAGTGAGAAAAGGAACCTAAGAGGAAATAAAACTAATCTCCTTCTGAAAGAAACATGAATACCATCGCCAGGAATTCATAATGCAAACACATTTTAAAATGCCATTCAAGCTTCAAGTTCCTATTTGTTCCTACGAGTCACTGTGGCTGTGAGGGCATCCTCCCTTGGAATAGGTTAATTCAGAAACTGTGGCCTTCTCTATCACTGGGCTCCTCTGGAGGTCAGCTGCACATTTGGATTAAGTAGCATGAGGGTTCTGTGTAGCACTGCAGTAAAATGCCAGAGAAGAAAACAAACAGAAAGGCACACAGAATCCCGCAGTATCGGACTTTCAAAAACATGTGATGGAATAAAGTTCTGTTTTCAAAATCTATTTTCTTAAAGAACCCAGTATTAATTGCATGTTGATGTATAAAGCACACAAAGTTGCATTTCTCTGCGTTGGATACCAGACTCTCGGTTCCTTGAGTGCAGCCCATTGTACGAAAGCCCCAGGTCAGGGGTGCAGTAGACAAGTTAATTAGTCTATTAAGTCTCGGTCGTATCCTGGCACTGATGTTTAGGTTAGCACCTTCGGCAACAAGTTCCTAATGCTTAACTATGCTGCCATTTGTTCCTCGGAGAAATTAGGAATGAAGGGAGAAAAAGAAAACACGGCTGGGAAAAGTTCCCACTGACCTAAAGGCAGAAACACGCACGTGAGTCAGGGGCAGATTGGTGTGTTCGTAACAAGGAGAAAAACTCCGGTTGATTAGTTCTTGCTATTTTAAGTGATTAGGAGAAAAATAAATGGCTTCATATCTAAGGGACATTTAAACGGCATTTAACACTCCACAAAATCAACCCAGAAAAGATGATAATTTGCTATGACTTAGCACTAAAGAGAAACCAATGACCTCATGTGACGGATCTCTGAAGCGCTTCGTGGGAAGATTAAACATGTTGGGCTCACTATTTGTGAACGCTACAAAGGACTGAAATGAACCAAATCGCCTGTTTGGGAAAACAGACATGTGAGAATGTGTGAGCATGCACACACATGCACACACATGCCCACACTCACACCCACACAGATAGGAAGAGAACGAGGAGGGAGAAAGAACTAGGGCTTATCTTCTATCTTACGGCCATGAGCTACTTGCAGGGTGTTTCAAAAAGAACCAAATACCATACATAGTTCAAAATTCAATAAAAGCAACATTTGTTTATTATCATACACACACCTGTGCGTTGAGCAGGGATTTTCTTTTCTCCTTTAAATTTTTCCTCCTCTTTTATTCAGTAGGGCCATGGTACGGTGAAATGTGTGTATAGCATCCATGACCCAGAAGGGTGTAAGAGATCAGTAGACTCTAAAAGCTGTTTATGCATAAGAATTGGGTGTTGAGATGTCAGGAACAATAATGAGCGATGAATAACTCAGTGTGCAATGACACGATCTGTCATAACAAATATCTGTCCCATATTAGGCAACTGCACTGTGCTACCACCTTGATATACCCATAAGTCCAGGCCATTTAAACTCCAACCAGAATGCTGGATGACTGAAAAGACTACCACAGTCATTATTTCTGTATACCCTATTGTTTGGCTAATTTTCTCCAAATTGAGGATTATTAAAATATAATTACATTTACTGGGCTTTTACTTCAGAAAAAAAAAATCTGATATACTGACATAGGAAAAATTAGGTAAGATGATAATTTAATATCATTTATACTAGCAAAAAAAACTGAAGCAATGCAAATGCCCAACAATACAATAATAAGGAGAAAGTTAAATAACTCATCATCTAAGAGAATATTAAGAAGTCATCAAATGCCATGCTTTCAGGGAATGTTGAATTCCGGGAATCCCTAGTTTATGGCAGGCACAAAGCAAAGAATTGTTAAATGAATAAACTGAAATGCAGTTTAGATAATCATGTGCATATTTGATTCAAATTGTAATACCAATATTCACACTATGTAAAAGTGTATTATATATATTTTGTGTAGAAGATGCACACTCATACGAAAAAAGAAGAGACACCAAAGTCTACACAGAGGTTACATTTGGGCAGGAGAACTATACTCTACACGTCCTGCCCTTGCGATTAGGATTGAAGCGGTTGTAGCCACTACCATAATTTGAATCCAGGAGTCCAGTGATGCTTCTGGTATAATCAGCAGTGGAATGAAGGATGAATCAGAACCTTCTGAGTGACATTCTCACCATTTGCTCAGACCTCACTCTAAGCCCAGCAAATTCGATAGCCTCCAATATCTTTGCCCCAGGTATGATTAATCCCTACTATTAAACTGTTCCCTCTTAATATGTGCATAAATAAAATGTCTACTTATCTGAGAGATGTACAAATACACAATATTTCTCTATCTGTGGGCCTAGAATTTTGTCTTCAAGGCCAAAACAGGGGTGTGTGTGTAGATGTATTTGACAAACTCATCTGTTTATAATAAATGACCCTCAACCTTCTTCACATACGGCAATGTATATTTTTCCATCTCTGCTGCAAAGAATCCCATTCTTCCAATTAACAGTTCAATTTCCCTCAAAAAAAATCATTTTGAAAATGATTTTTTCAACATTGCCAACTTTTTTGACTGTATAAAAGATACAGTTATTCCCCGGATTCTACTTTTAAGATATAAATTATTGTATAGGCAAAGTACATTCCAACTTATCTCCTATAAACATTTTTTGTGGCATCATCTATGCCCCTTAAACATCTCTCTGTGTAGTTTTCTTTCCATCACTATGAAATCAAAACAAACAGCCCTTTTTGTGCTCTATTTGTGTGGTTACTATGGTAGTGATCTGGATTTTACACCTAGGATAATCCTATTTGAGGTGGGAAAGAGAAGTATGGAACCAAAAATTTGAAATAAGTTAGGGGAATGGTCAGCACCTTTAAACATTTACTTTTCTCCTGGAACAGCCTTTAGCCAAAATCTATAAAACTCTGACCTGGGTCTTTAGTTTCCTGGAATGGAAGTATTTAGCATTATGATGAGAACACCATGACACTGGCAAAACAGACAACCCTTCCCCTTGCTCTTAAGGAGCATTGAAATTCTGTTTCTCACTGTTCTCCGAATCCCCACCTCCCACTTCCCCCAGTCCTCGTCAGGCCCTGCTCCAAAGGCTCTAATGACCAACCATGGAAATGCCATAGGCTGATTGAGAGTGATGGCAGGCAAACGAGACAGGACACCCTGCTCGCTTCACACCTTAAATGTAGAGCTCTCCCCCAAATCTCTGAGAATGTCACTGTAGGTGACTCATGGAAACAAAGAAATGCTGTACATTTTCTATTTTCATGGGTTTCCTGATTGTCAACATTATTATTTCTTCAAATATTTGCATCAAGTGAACCAATGGTTTCCAAAGTATTTTAGAAGTCCCCACCCCCACTTTCTTAAATAATATCCTTTAACACACACAGACACACACACACACACACACACACACACACACACACACACACCTCTCCAATAGACAATATAAAAACAGCTAATATGATTGATGCAAGGCAGGGCCACAGAGCTCTATCAACATCCTGCCCACCTACTCCTTGGCTTCCTCACAAAGGCCCCTTAAACATCCTTCAGAATTCTAGGGCCCTGGAATCATGACTTGAAAACCAATTAAAGAGATCCTGTCCTTGTAATCCAAGACTTAATATTCACAGCCTCAGCTATTCTAAACAATGTAAAACTCCATGATACACAGTCATTTGTAACTTTAAAAATTGTTAGGCATCGCTAACTATTTTCTAAAAAATTCTTCCCCCTTGTTAAACAAGGAAAATTATGTCACAATGGTATTTTTAACTCTGGGAGATCATCAAAACAGGCCCAAGTTCTTAAAAATGCATTATGTCCTCTTAAATTTGTTTTTGACAGAGGGGGGAAAAAAGCACTATATTTCTTATAATTAGTGAATTAATTATAAAGCGTAGAGTCAGAGGCCAGAATCATGTGAAATCTTATTAGATAATAGTAACTGTTGCAGTAGTTTTAGAAAGGAAAAGTAAAACAAGCATTGATCCCCATGCATCTTAGATAGCCAACTAAATGTCCAGAAATTTAATACACCCTGCTGCATATTTGTTGAGTTCTCCTAAAAGACAGGTTTTAAAGAGTCAATAAAAAATGTTTTTTTAAAATATTCAGAATACTGTAAACATTACAATATTGTATCATTTCAAAGAGACAATTGAATGTCATGAACATTTCTGTGTCATTTTATTATATACTAGAGGCCTGGTGCAGATACATGTACCAGTGGGGTCCCTTGGCCTGGCCTGCGGGATCAGGCTGAAACCAGCTCTTCAACATCCCTCAAAGGGTCTCAGATTGCAAGAGGACACAGGCCAGGCTGAGGGAACCCCACCAGTGCACGATCTGGGCCAGGGAGGGACCACAGAAGGACTCCAAGGTGTGTCTGGCCTCTCTTGCTTAGCACTGATCAATCAGTAGGATCCCAGCAGCAAGCTAACCTACCTGTTGGAGTGCTTATCCTCTGATGGTCAGTGCACATCATAGTGAGCAATTGAGTGGCTTAGCATATCATTAGCATATTATGCTTTGATTGGTTGAACGGCTGACCTGACAACTGGACACAGCATATCAGGCTTTTAGTATATAGGATCCTCAAGAGATAATCTCTTGAAATATTAGCATTAAATCATTTCCTATTTAAAAATAAGAGTTTTAATAGCTAATCCCACATTCTAGCATAATTGTTGATGGCTTTTCTACATTTGTACTTATAAATATCACCAGGTAGTGAGTTACTTCCAAGTAGAATGTAGGTTCTATTGATCTTAGTATGGTTACTCATTAATTTATTTAACATTCCTATTGTACCCTTACTGGCTTTATGCTAAATACTTACAAGTAATAAGTATATATGGCAAAGCATCACAGACCCTCTCCATAAATACTAAAAGTGTAACAAACAAATTATTGCCATACATTATCTTAGAGTTCAACATAGAGTGTCACAGAAGCACAAGGGAGGGACAGAGAGCTCACCTGGAACAGAGGGCACAGGGCAGACCTGAGCTACCGGGACTGCTTCAGCTAGGTTCTGAAGACCATTGGGAGCTAATCACAGACATGTGATGAAATACAAGATCAGAAGATGTAAGCTGCACCATACATTCAAGACTCTCATGCCATACTGAGGATTTTGCATTTTATTCTGAGAAACCATTTAAGAATGAGTTCTTGTTAAGTCATTTTGACTAATAGATGCTAAAACAGAAGGAGCAAAACCGGCTGCAGGGAGACCAGGTAAGGAACATGTACGGTGAGAAAGCAGGGGTCCTAAACTAAGGCCATGCTAATCAAAACAGAGAATGGTGGCTATGCTTGAGAAGTATTAAGGAAATAAAACAGGAAGAATTTAAAATCTGGGGTTGAGGAGATAGACAGCAGTCAAGATATCACAGACAATTCTTAGGTTCCTGGTTTTGGCAACAGGGAGAATAATAGTGCAGTTTGCTAACAGTGAGGACACAGGAGGAGAAGCAAACCCTTTGGGATTAAAGGAAGGAAGATGACTTTAGCTGGGGACATGGGTATGTCAAACTTGAAGCTCTGGTGGACATTCCACGTTCTGATATAAGAGCCATTATCATTTATTACTAACAAATGAAGTTAGGAAAGTAGACCAAATGATCCAGGAGAAGGCCAGGGAAGGAAGCTAAGGACTAAACTCCTGGGAGAACCAGCAGGAGGCAGAGGGCGTGGAGAAACCTGTGAAGGAGGCGGAGAAGCATCACACAGGTGAAGTGACGTGGGTTAGGGGAGGACAGAGAACAATTTTGAGAAGGGAACACCTAAGATTCAAATGATCCTGAGATACAGCAAAAGGACTCAAAAGAGGCCAACAGATTTTAGAGCAAAAGAGGTAATCCTTGACCTTGGCAAAAATAGTTTTAGCAGTGAGATGATAATAGAAGAGAAACAAAAGCTGTTGGGGATAAATATGATGTGAGAATAGAAAAGAAAAATAAATTCTAGCATAGCACCTTGTACATATGAAATGTACCAATTATTTCCTTTTTTAATTCAATTTATCAGGGTGACATTGGTTAATATGATTATATAGGTTTCAAGAATACAATTCTATAATACATCATCATATGATGTATTATAGAATTGTATTCTTGAAACCTATATAATCATATTGCATTGTATATTTATCACCCAAAGTCAATTCTCCTTCAGTCACCATATATTTGGCCCTCTCTATCCTCCCTCTGATAACCATCATACTGTTGTCTATGTCTATAAGTTTTTGTTTGTTTTGTTTGTTTATTTATTGCTTTCAGTTTTAAATCCCACATAAGTGAAAACTTATGGTTCTTGACTTTTCCAACTGCTTTATTTCACTTAGCATGATATTCTCAAGATCCATCCTATATAATAGAGGTAATATTCAAATTGACCATCATGTTCTTGCATAAAATGGCCACCCACATGTGGTCACATAATGGCTGGCAGGGAAGGGCAGTTGTGGGTGATCAGGCCAGCAGGGTAGAGCAGTTATGGGCAACCAGGCTGGGAGGGAGGGCAGTTAGGGGGGCCAAAATCCCCCAAAGCAATACCAAGAAATGGTTTATGATGGCTGTGACTACAACTGAAGCCTCAGTGGGCAGTAAGAGAAGTGCTCTGGGACACCCATTACATTCAGCACTTAAGATTCATTTAAACCATTACTTGAGCCAAGTTTCAAGTTCCTCAGTTTAAAGCCACATTTGTTAGGAGACATGGCTTTGGTTTGTTCTAGGTGTATGTATTAAGAAAATTAGTCAAAGAACTGTGTCACAATCATTTCATTTGTGTGTGTTTTTAATAAACCTTAATGGAATCAATAAAATCACTTCAGCCCTAAAACATTTGTGAAACTTACAAAATACAAACATATCATCATGCTGAATTAGGCCATAGATTTTTGTGTGATGTAGCAACGTCACCCTAATTCATCGCTCAATTGATGGTTATTAACTATTAATTGCAGTACAGGAGGTTTTTATCCTTATATCACCTGTTAAATACTGCAATTAAGTCTAGGAGCTATAAGAATTACATAATTGCATTTATCATTTGTAAAGAACATACACAAAAGTCCTTGAAAAAATAAAGTATCTTAATGTAAAATATCTGGCATGAACCGAAGACCAAAAAAGCAAAAGTAAGGATCCTGTTTTACATGTCTCCTTTAAAAGTTTTACAATCCAAGACAAAGTCAGTGGTCCAGGCCAGCTGTCTTCTTCCCTCGCACCTGACCAAACAGTATTTTCCTCTTTTCTTGCAAGAAGACTTCACTGGCATGACAACACAGGGAGAGGTGGACACACCCAGTGTTGTCTGAAAAGAATCCATCAGAAATGAGGTGAGATCTCAACTCTGACCCTTTTTCAGTTTACCAAGATTAAAATGTACCTGGTCTGCCATCAAGCTCATACAGGTATTTGCATATAACTCCAAATCTAAGAAATTTATAAAAGAATGTCACGTATCAATTAAAATGACTTGCAGATACAAACATTAAACACACACACACACACACATTTACTCATCAGATGAGGCCAAGTTTCAAATTCCTCAGTTTAAAGCCACAACCATGGGGGGGGGGGGGGGGGGGACATGTGAGGGAGCACATGTGAAGTCCATTTTATCTAATTCCTGTTTTCTCTCCCAAAACAGCTCCCTCTTCTATGTCAATAAGATAACCAATATGGCTCGCTTAGTGGTCGAGTGTCAAGTGTCGTCAACTTATGAAGGAGGTTCAGGTTCAATTCCCTGTCAGGGCACATGCCCAGGTTGTGAAGTGTAAACATTTTTAATTGAAGTAATACTTCCATTTGTGAAAGTCTGGTTAACAAGCCTAACAGAAAATAAAATAATATAGCAGAGCAATATAAGACTCAAATATGATCATGTGATTTTTCTTTATAGATAAGACCAAGAAGAGTTTGAACCAAAAATTTGCAAAATCTGTAAAACATATGCTGGAACCCTAGTGTGGGCTGTGCGGGAGGTAGCCAGTCAATGCTTCTCTCTCATCTTTGATGTTTCTATCTCTAACTAACTCTCCCCTCCTCTCTGAAATCAATAAAAATATTTTTAAAAAATAATAATAACCAACATTCCAAAGACACACAGCCTCAAAACTTTGGAATTTTCCTCAACACCAGTCTCCCTCAGCTTCTATATTCAAATAACTGCCAGATACAATGGATCCCACGTACTCAACATGCCAAGCATTTGTCTCTTTCTTTCCATTACCTCCTTTGTGATACAGTTAGGCCCTTTCCTCTTTGAGCGACTTCCGAAAGCAGTCCAGTTCTTCCTAAGGAGTTTCAACTGCTCCCCATAAAGTCCAGTTCCAAGTCACTGCTTTCAAGCCCTCTGCCTAGCAAAGTACATGAAACACTCCTTGACCTGGCATTTAAGACACAACCTCATGCCAGTTTTCTTCATGAACAACCTATTTAAGGCCTAATAATCTGAAATTCCCAGTCTTTACTCAGGGCATTTCTGCCAACTGAAAACTCTTCCCCCATCTCCTCTCACCAAAACAGACTGCTTAATGCTTCACTAATAATCTCAAGTGTTGGTCCCTTCACAATGGCTCCTTTCCCCAGCCGCTTCTGACCCTGTCCTTTGATTGGCCCTCACAGAATGCCTATGTCCCCTATGCTTCCTACACTGTCTTCAGTGTTATTTTTGCTTCTGTCTTTTGCCACTAGTCATCCATTGGGTCCACGAGGGTAGGAAATGTGCCACAGCTATTTCTCATCTCAAGGCACCTACTAATCTGATTATAGTAACACTGTCAGTACTTGCTGGATTTAATAGAAAATGTTCATGCATTAATGCAGGTCTGGAGGCAAACCAGTTCATCAGTGACCCACAAGGAGTGAATGAATTGCTGGGTCCTTTAGAGCTTTTACTGCTCCTTTCCTGTGAACCATGCTCGTGATTCCTGCTGGTTGTGTCCAGATGATCGGAACTTACCAGTTAACTGTCAGTGAAACCTAGGAAATTTGGAAGAATAGATTACATACAAATAACTTTCAAGCAGAGAAAGTAAACATTAGGCCAATTTTGAGACAGGCAATATCTTTTTGAAAGTAACTCCTATTATTCTACCACAGGAAAAAGTAATCTCTCAGCAAGTTTAAAAAAAAGAAAGAAAGAAAGAAAGACTTTAAATTAAAGATGTGTTTTAGAAAACAACACAAGTTAATTTGAGGCCCTTGTTTTCTAAATTTTATCTACTAGATTTTCACCTTATGGACACGATGAAAAGATACTATTTTAAACTATTTCTCAAACTGCAGAAAGCAAATATAGCCATCACACACACAGACACACACACTCGCACACAAACTATAAATCAATATAACACTATAAGATTCAATGAAAATAGTGACAGCTTTAAAAAATGCAACCCAATGTATAGCCAAATAACTCATGAAACTCAGCATGCATTGCTGACTTTGGACATGATCACCAAATTTAACAAGGTGTTCTTGAGAGAAACAAAATAAGATAGGTCCCCGGAGCATCCACTCAAAATGGCAGATGCATCTGAACTCCAGGGCAAACTCCTCTAGGCTAATATTATGGTTGGCCTTAAATTAAGATTGTAAAGTGTAAACATTTTTAATTTAAGTAATACTTCAGACACAGGAAAGCTCTTTGTTAAAGTCTGGTTAGCAAGCATAACAGAAGAAAAAATAGAAGAAAAAAAAAACAGAACAATATAAGGCCCAAATATGATCATGTGACTTTTCTTTATAGATATGACCAAGAAGGGATAGATACAAAAATCTGCAAAATCTGTAAAACATATGCTCATTAAAAACACATTAAATGCCCTGCAGTGCAATCTGGAGGAGCACATCTATTTTTCATAAATAGTATTTCACAAAGTCATTCATCATTGAGTCACACATATCAAAGCTGTCATTTTCAAAAAGAAAGAGAAATGTGTGCCTTGCAGGTAATCTTTGCTACATGAAACTGGATTGCTGCAAATTACCATTCACTGAATTCCTTTAAAGCACTGATTGCTGCCTGTCACCGTTTGGCACAACCCAATAAAAGGTATTTCCCACCAACACCTCCCGACCACCACCATCACCACCCATTCAGCTTTAGAAATCTGCTTGGTTCCTTAGCTTATCTTCTTAAATAGATGGTTAAAGTCTTTACGAATTTCCAAACTCTCATTAATATCCCCCCAGTACGATGTGTCCAAGCACTTTTGTACTTCTCTTTAGATGTTAATTTGCCATGGACTCAGAATATCTTTAAGGCATCTGCTCTGAGTTATTCTTCTAACACGAGGTGAAAGATCTGTGCTGATCTGTGAAACTATTTTCAAATAATTATTTTAACTACTAACAACACTTTGGAGATAACTAACTAAGGTTAGGAAGCCAGTATGTTATTTTTTTTTAAACAGCAAAATTAACTGATTTATATTGGGACAGGCTGCTTATCTTTGGCATCGTAAATCTTAGCCCTATCATTTATCCCTATGTTTCTGGGACAAAAAAGGGAAGAGTTGACCATAGACTGAAAAATTGACTAAAAGTATATGACATTATTGCTATTCTGTGTATACTATGGGAGAAAACCACATTCCTAGAGTCTTTCTAAATAGGTGGAGGGAGGTCAACAAATTCTGATCAAGTAGGCATGAATTTCACTTCTTGGAAGCAGAAGGGAAAAGTAATCCAATATATACTTTGTACAGTCCAATACAAACTCTTCCTTTAATAGGTGAGAAAACTAAGGTCTAAGCAGACAGGTGATTTTACTTCTATGAAAGTAAACTAAATTAGAAAGATCCAGGCAGAAGTACCAAAGGCTTTGAAGTATTAGGCAAAATTCACTCAGTGGCAATGATTTGCTCGAACTAACTTACAGGTAAAGGAGATGTACTGGCTCCCATACTACAAAGTTAATAAGTGACTATGAGCTTCAGATAGGGCCTGATCCAATAATTCAATGAAATAACCAAGGACCCAGCTCCATTTCATTTCTCCACTCTACCCTTTTAGCTCATTATTCCAACACCGGGGCCAGCAATTCCTGAGGCTAACTAGTTTCTCTGCTCAACAAGAAAGAAAGCAGTGTTGCTCTCAAATATCAACCAAAGCCCTGTGATCCAGTTTATTGAATTGGCTTAGGTCACATACCCACCCTGCCTAGCTCACGGAAGCCAGAAGGATGAAATACACTGACTGTCTTCATCTAAACTGCAGGAGGCAAAGTCAGTTCCCTGCAAATTCAGACAATCAGAGGGAAACCAGGAGCTTTTCTAATCCTATATCTGAAGGCATTTGCCTATGCCCATTTTTATAGTCCCTGTTTTGAGATTTTGTAATGTTGACAAAGCAAAATAATATATATTTTCTCCAATGTAAGAGTACAGTTAAGTTTTGCCTAAAAATATAAAAGCAAGAAGTCACTATAAAGGAGATATATCAGGTGATAGGATGATTTCATTAATTCTGAAACTCCAACTTTACCTTGCTTGTTCCAACAAAAGTGAAAACAAGTAGCTAACGTGGCCAGATAGGAATAATAGAGATGTGTCAAGTAAATGTTTTAAATACCTAGGGGCAGAGAGGAAAAAGAAAAGTATTTTCAGAAGGAAGAGAAATTCCTTCCAAAAATGAAAAAGAATACCACAGTCTCCAACACAGCCTAGGCTAGTCAAGACATAACATCCTTAAATCGAATGCCACAGTAATTGGAAACAACTGAGCATGGAAGGCACCCTCTCAATGGTAGTTTATTCGTGTTAGGTAGCCCACGCTGTACATTTTCCTAACACCCTTTCCAAGTATAAGACAGACTTTCAGAAAAACACCATCAAGGAGATCTAGAACTCAAATTACCCTTGTGCTGAAAGATCATCTAATGAATACATTTCAAACTGCAAAACAGAGCAAAGGAGGTTGTGTAACCACTCCTTCCTCCCACTATTACATCTTTAAGAAGAACACGCTGGATTTTATTTAATCTACAAAAATATAGTTTCTGAAAAATATTTCATGTGACCAAAGATCGTTGTATCTGAAAGGACACTACATCCATTTTTTTTTTCTTTTTTAAATATTTAATTGTGGTAAAAACACAACATATGTACCCTCTTAACAAATTTCAATGTACAATATGTATTGTTGATAAGCACAATTGTCAGCAGATCTCTAGAGCTTATTCATCTCAGTTAAATGAAACTGTATGCCTGCTGATTGGAAAAGCCCCATTTTCTACTTCACCCAGCCCTGGCAACCATCATTCCACTCATACACAATTCTGTGAATTTAATTATTTTAGATACCTCATGTAATAATACTAAGATAAAGCATGCAGTATTTCTCTTTCTCTGGCTGGCTCAGTTCACATATGTAAAATGTCTGCAAGGTTCATCCATTTTATCATAGAGTGCAGAATTTCCTCCTTTTTTAAGACTGAATAATATTCCATTAATGAATATTCCATTTTCTCTATGCATTCATCTGTCAATAAACACTGAATTTCACTTCTTGGCTACTATAAACAGTTCTTCCAAGAATGTGGGTGTGCTAGTATCATCTCAAGATACTGATTTCAATTCTTTGGATAAATACCCAAAAGTGAGGTGACTGGATCATATGGTAGTTCTATATTTAATTCTTTGAACAGCCTTCATACTGTTTTCTATAGTGATTGCACCACTTTATATTCCACCAACAGTGTACAAGGGTTCCAATTTCTCCACATCCATGCCAACACTTGTCTTTTTTTATAACAGCCATCCTGAATGGTCCAAGGTGATAGCTCACTTGTTTTGTTTTCCCCAATGATTAGTGATGTTGAGCAGGGTGCATGGGTGTGTGTGTGTATGTGTGTGTGTGTGTGTGTGTGTGTGTGTGTGTGTGTGTGTTTTAATATCTACCTGTTGGCCATCAGTACGTCCTCTTTGGAGAAATGTCTATTCAACTTCTTAACCCATTTTTTAAATCAGGCTGTTAGTTTTTTTGCTATTGTATTTTTGGCATTTCTAATATAGTCTAGAGATTAACTCTTATCAACCAGCTGGTTTGCAAGCATCTTCTCCTATTCAGTATGTGGCATTTTTAATCTGTTGTCTGTTTCCCTTGCCGTGCAGAAGCTTTGCAGTTTGATGAGTCCCACTTGTTTATGTTTATTCTTGCTGCCTGTGCTAGTTGTGGCATACCCATGAAATCACTGCCAAGATTAATGACATGAAGATTCCATGTTTTCTTCTAGCAGTTATTCAGTTACAGTTTCATTCATTCAGAATTGATTTTCATTAATTTTTGTGCATAGTGTAAGACAAGGGTCCAATTTCATTCTTTTGCATGTGGATGTCCCATTTTTCTAACACCTAAATTCATTATTTTTCTAACTGAATCTGAGAAACTTAAATCCAAAAGGTTTCAATCATTTTTCAGTATCCGGTATAAACACCAGAATTGGACTCTGAAATTCATTCAACAATTATTATGTATCTATATTACTATGTACCTTGAGCAGTATCTGTAAGCCAGTCTACAGTCACCAAAACCTAATGTATCAAAATATCTAAAGAACACCTTCAAGTTCTGTATTTCTTTCATAAAAAACATGTTCAGAGTACATAAGCCTGTTGCATTGATATCCCAACTCTGTTTACTTGTTCAGTGACTGAAGAATAGCTTCTTAACTCTCTTAATCCTCAATTTTCTCATCTGTGAAGAGAAATAACATAGTGCTACCTCTGAAGGATTAAAAGTGGCTAAAAAATATGAAGTTCATTTAGAACTGAGAAAATATCAAATACATGTTAATAGTAATTGGAAATAACTCAAAACACAAATATATATTTTATTACCAGTTTTGTTTTGTTAAAAATGAATAGAAGGCCCTAGCTGATTTGGCTCAGTAGATAGAGCGTTGGCCAGTGGACTGAAAGGTCCCAGGTTCAATTCAGGTCAAGGGCATATGCCTGGGTTGTGGGCTTGATCTCCAGTGGGGGCATGCAGGAGGCAGCCAATCAATGATTCTCTCTCATCATTGATGTTTCTATCTCTCTTTCCCTTTCCCTTCCTCTATGAAATCAATAAAAATATATATTTTTAAATGAACAGAGAATTTTAAATAAAACAATTATAAAGCAAAGTGTCTGATAAAAGAAAAGCAAGCTGTGTAAAGATGGATTAATTATACACAAGGATATCTTGCATGACTGTAGACATTCTAGAGACCTACACTGGAAGTGAGTCAATGAAATAGCTCTTTTGATGTGAGTTCTATTGAGATGTAGGAATCTAATAGTAGCACAGAAGCAGTGCAAGTATTCTATGCATTTTGGTCCTTCTCTTTAGTACAACTTAGAGAAGGAATGTTATCAATGGTTAAAAGACTCCATAATTTGGAGGTTAAGTTCATAGAAGAACCTGCAAATGTGCTTAACATTTATCTTTAATAAACATTAGTAAGGCTAGTTTTATGGATGATCCTTATTCAAAATAAAGGCATAGCAAGGAGTCGTCCAGAGATAAAATCTGATTTCAGAAAGTAATTATTTGTACAATAAATAAGCAGGCTAACATTTTATATGTTAAGATAATTATAATACACATTATCATTGAGATAAAAATATCATGGAGTCACCATGGTAAGAAAATTACAATTCAAGCTTCCTCTCTGCTTTAGATTTTGCAATCTTATTACCAACTTTGAAAGAACAAAAGTAATAATTGCATTAATAAAATATTATTGCCCAGCCTGTGTGGCTAAGTGGTTAAGCATGACCCATGAACCAGGAAGTCCCCAGTTTGATTCCCAGTCAGGGTGCATGCTCAAGTTACAGGCTCAATCCCAGGTGGAGACCGTATGGGAGGAGGCCAATGGATGCCTCTCTCTCATGGATATTTCTGTCTCTATCCCTCGCCGTCCCTCTCTGTCTAAAATCAATAAAAAACATACTTAAAAATAAATAAAATATTATTAGCGGACTACTGATATTACTTTTTATAGTTTGCAGAACTAAACTAATTGTGCACTTAATATGCATAATGCTTAACATATGGTTTGTGCTATATATTACACATTGCTATTATATTAATAATATAACAGAAAAGCATAAGAGTATCACACAAAATATCCATGCTACACATGCATGTAAGATACATGCTAAGGAAATAATTATAATTTTTCATAAAGAACTGCCAATCCAAGATTATTTATTTGAAATATGTAGATCATTTTTCAAAATGAGCATATTTGGATCACACACAAAAAGGACTCTGCTTCATTTTCTCTTTCACCAACTTCCAAAAAAATAAAAATAGAGATATTTCAAAATTCACCAAAATCTCAACATGTCATTTAGTTTTAATGTTATCAACCTGCAAGGAGACAGGTAGTACTTATCTGCCTACAAAATGCAGTATTTCTACTCTAAGCCAACTAAGGCTCTACTAATTCTGTTCACATGTTAATCAAACTGAAGCACTCTCTGAAGCTACACCAACACCTCACAAACATCTTGGTTCGGACTCTAGAATAAGACAGGTTCAGAATGCCATGCAGATTCTCGAGACACAGAAAACACCAGGGCCTGGCAAAGGAGGAGAAGTTTTCATTCTGCCACAGCAATTCTTTAGAGTTTAGAAGTCACTCTTTAGAGTGTATATACATGCAGCTTAATGGGCATAGTGCTTCCTTAACCTTTTCAGAGGGAAAAAAAGGTGATGAAGCACTCAGCTTTGAGCACATTAACCCAAAACTCAATGTTCACAGATAACCGTGATGAGTTATTTCCCCTTGAAAGAATACATAAAAATATCTAGTTAGTTGAATTTGTTTAACCACTTGGAAAACAACAATTAACCAGTGCCAAGCCTTGCCATAAGCGCTCAAACTCACTATGGAGCTATTTGGGATTTGATTTTCTCCCAAAAATGTAATGAAGTGAGTCTAGTCTGAAATAGGGGTCACTGTTTAAAATCAGTCAGCATTTGGCATGTTTCGTGTTCTGCTTATGCTCCTTGGCAACAACAGCGCAGCCAACCAGGACTTTTTAGTGCTCTTTCTGGGGATGTTTGACAACTCCTCACTCCCACAGTCCTTTAACATGGGCTTCCCCAGGCAGGGATACAGATCCCACACTGAGCCCATAAACCAATTAGTGGGAGGCCTTGGCATCGCATTCAAAGACCTTTATAAAAAATCAGCGTAGCCGGCTGTGTGAAATCTGACGTGTGGGGAGCCCCCATAAAACTCTTTAATGGAAACTAGGGGCTTCTTCTGGAAAAGGTTGAGAAGCCTGGCTCTGGCTGTATAATTAATGTCGTTATTTAACAACAGACAATCAGCATTTCAATAAAAATAATCAAAAAGCAATAAAAAAAATAACCTTAAGAAACCTGGGCAATAGTTGACACATGTACAAGAAGTTGGAATAAGCTGCTCTTTAGAAAGAGGGGTTCCTTGTAAGTGATATGGTGATTTTGATTATTACGTTTGGAAAACTTGTCAGAATGCCTTTTAAAATAGAAAACACAATGAACACCCCTTTTCCTCTTTTTCTCAGTGAACCCACTACATCTGCTTGGGTTCTGACTTTCTGATGCCATTTATTGAGATATAATGGACACACAGCATTGTATTAGTTTTACGTTTGCAACATTACAATTTGCTATGTGTCTATATTGCAAAATGATGACTACAGTGAATTCAGTTGACATCCATCACCACACACAGTTACAAACCACTGTTTTCTTGTGATGATGAGAACTATTAAGGTCTACTCTCTTACCAAAGCTCAAATACACAATACGGTATTGTGGACTATAGTCATCATGCTGTACATTACATCCAGAGACTCACAGAGCACAGACTGGTGGTTGCCAAAGGCAGGAGACAGGGGGTGAGCCAAATGGATGAAGGTGGACAAAAAGTATAAACTTCTAGTTATATGATAAATAAGTTCAACACATATGTACTTAAAACTCATATAAATTGTGTTTTTAAAAAATCTCTGGGAATTCCTAACCCAAAGGCAATGAAATCTTCCAAAAACATACTTTTTCCACTAAGTTTAAACAATTACTACTATTCATAAACAACTAAAAGATAAATACTTTCTAATAAAAGAATAAATAATATAATGCCAAAATGACCTTATTATCCTCACTTTTTACTCATTAGTTTTTTCCAGAACAGACAAGAATGACTCCAAGTACTTCTTAATATAATGATCCTGATCATGGTCTTGTGATGACAGTTTTAGAAAATTAAGGATCATATTTTCATTCATAACTGTTAAGAGTCGCCAAAGGAGGAATGCATGAGGCTGAAAGGTATAAAGAATTATTAACTTGCCGAAACCGGTTTGGCTCAGCGGTAGAGCGTCGGTTTGTGGACTGAAAGGTCCCAGGTTCGATTCCCGTCAAGGGCATGTACGTTGGTTGCGGGCACATCCCCGGTAGGGGGTGTGCAAGAGGCGGCTGGTCGATGTTTCTCTTTCATCGATGTTTCTAGCTCTCTATTTCTCTCCCTTCCTCTCTGTACAAAAATCAATAAAATACATATTTTTAAAAGAATTATTAACTTATTAAGTCATCTGGAAAACCAAAATGGCACCAGCACCTAGGGATGGGAAGTCAGAGATCTTAAAGGATTGTAGTTGGGCTTTTTCTGGGCAAAAAATTCTCTGGGTGGATCCTAAAGGGAAAGACACTGGTCTTAGCAAGTGGAATGTGGTCTAAGCTAAAGGGAATGTCAGTTGTGAAGTGTTCTAAAGGTCAATTCCAAAGGGAGAGGTTATTGATTCAATTATTTGATCAGACTTAATGTAACCCCATTTCCATATCAAGAATGACTTGACCTTGCCCTGACTGGTTTGGCTCAGTGGATAGAGCATGTGGACTGAAGGATCCCAGGTTTGATTCGGTCATGGGCATGTACCTTGGTTGAGGTGCATCCCCAGTAGGGGGTGTGCAGAAGGCAGCTGCTGGATGTTTCTCTCTTATTGATGTTTCTAACTCTTTCTCCCTCTCCCTTTCTCTCTGTAAAAAAATCAATAAAATACATTTTTTAAAAGAATGACTTGATCAGCCCTGGTCAATTGGCTAAGTGGTTCGAGCATCAGCCCCTGCACCAAAGGGTCTCAGGTTTGATTTATGGTCAAGGGCTTGTAACTGGGTTTCAGATTCCATCCTCAGCCCCAGTTGGGAGGCAACCAATCAATGTTATTCTCTCTATCTATCTATCTGTCTGTCTATACATCTATCTCTCCCCTCTCCCCAGTCCCGTCTCTCCTACCTTCCACTCGCTCTAAAAATTAATGGAAAAAATATCCTTTGGTGAGGATTGATGGGGGGGAAAAAAGGGATGAGGATACTCATGAGAATAAGGAGCTTATTTATTAATGTGCTGTGATGTAAGTATATTTGAACAGTTTTAATGTAATTGCCTCAACACTTAAGTCTGAATAAAATTAGCAAGTAATGTCTTTCATTCTATAATAATTGAAAAAACCTCTTGTTGCTGTTATCTGTGGAGCCATTAATAAGATGACTGAGAGTAATTGTATATATACATGAACAAGTAGCAACTATGAAGTAATAGAAATGGTCAAATAGATCACAACTGAAAATTGACATTTTCATTCTTTTGTACTAATATTTCATCATGTTACTTAAGTGTCTTGGTATTAAATATTTAAAGAGTGGCAAAACAAGAAGTAACATTTGTCAAACTGAACAATTATATTCAATTTATTTTTTATATGATTTTAGAATTACATTTTACAATTTAGCCTTCAGTAGAAAGGTCAATTCATATATGTGTGATTTTTGCAAGGATGGGGGGAGGGGGGAGAATTGGTTCAGAGAGTGATTCAAAATGTTTTTGATAACTATCTATTTCCCTGAAGGTATTAAAACTTCAATGGCTTTTTCAGAATAAGATTCAAATAACTCATGTTCTTTCCAGGTTGTGGTTTTAGTTAATTATTTTAAAAAGGAAGCAAAAATGTAAGGACAGCCAAAAACAGTCAAAGCCAATAAAAAAATAAAAAAAGAACAAATAATAGTTTTAAAGATTTCAAAGCATGGGTGGATGATTTAATTTATAATAATACCTTCAAAGCTACAAATACAATATTCAGGCATTTTTAATGGAACCTGCCAAGGTTGAGGAGGTACATAAATTTTAAACATAATGGGATAAATCGTCTTTAATCATTCTCAAATGACCTTTCTACAAAAAAATCATCAATTTTTTAATGATCAAAACCTCCATAAAAGATATTATGTGATTATAAGCTTTATTATACAATATACCAAATGAATTTCATAAAATGTATGTCTTACTACTTAAATATATGCACATTATAAAATATATTTTACCACCTTATCATTCTAATAAGAGTTTTAGACTGCCTGTTAGTCAAAACAATTAAATATGTTTTCACTTTAATTAATTAGTATGGTCTCTTTTTCCATTAATCTCTATGATTACCTTCTCAATTTTGGTCATCAATTCCTGTAGGCAGATCCTAAATATTATCAGTACCCCCAACATTCCCTATCAAACATTTTTAAGGAACCATCACCTTCTTTCCCCTAAGCCTACTCACTCAACTCTATCCACTCAGACCACTCTGACTTCACAGGAATCTCAAGTTCACAGACTCCTCAGTTCTCTCAGAATCCATTATCTGTCTCTTTCATTTATATGCTTACCCACCATTAACCGCTAGAGTTTCTCACTTTGTTCTGGGCCCTCTTGTCTCAATTAATGTTCTCTTTCCAATGTGGAAAAAATACATATTAACTTCTCATTTTATTAATTGTATAACATAGGTTGAATTTTAGAGTGGAGTTTTTATAAGTAACGGAGGATAATGTGGGTGAAAGAAAATGACACAGCATCTGAAGAAAGACGCATGCATTTCCATTGGAAAGCCTGTGATGGGTGTTGATGTCAGATCCTGAAGAATCACTTTGAAGATTGCTCATCTTAGAGACAAAGAGGCTACAGCAAACCATAGACTACAGTACTGTGTCACATGGGTTAACTGCTTTCATGTATTATAATCAAAATGTGTACTTGAATAAAGAAAAACAAACAAACACTGAACTCTCAAACAAATGGAAGCTCAGAGCTTCAAATCATCAAATGTCTATGTCCATCTTAATTCTCTATTCTGTGTTTCAAGCCTATATTTTCCAACATAATGTTACAAAACCAAGCTCATCTGCTTCACTCACAAACCCGGTCTTTTTCAGTGTTCCCTCTTAGTGAATAGGCCTTTATATTCAGTTGAACAAACAAGAAACCTAGAAGTCATTTTGAACCCATCTACTTTCACCCAATTTTTAAAAGTAATCACCAGATCCCTTTCATTTTACACCCTATTGATCCTTCAAATTTGTCCACTTCTCTCCATCTCTATCACCCAAACATAAACCTTTAAAGTCCTGTACAAGCCAAATAAACCTCTATACATGTAAGCAGTATATATGTCTCTTTCATACCACTTACCAGTCTGGACACTTTACATTTTATGGTGTGATTACCTGAATAAAGAATAATTTTCCCTTAGACTTGCACTGTTCAATAAAATAACCAGCAGTCAGCACGTCTAGCTATTAAAATTATATAAAATTAAGAATTCAGTTCCTTGGTTGCATTAGCTGGATTTCAAGTAATCAACAGCCACATGTGGCTAGTGGCCACAGATATGCAACATTTTCATCATTGAAAAGTTTTATTGAACAGTACTGCACTAAACCATAAGTTCCATGATAGCACGGTGCACCCACCAGAGACCATCGGAACTAGAAACAGAGCCTGAAACATAGTATGCTACACACACACACACACACACACACACACACACAGAGAGAGAGAGAGAGAGAGAGAGAGAGAGAGAGAGAGAGAGAGAGAGAGAGAGAGAGAACTATCTCTAGCAAGAATGAACATAAGATAATGGAACAATGACCAGAAATCATCTTCTAAACACCATCTACTATTTGGCACATCTCTTTACCATTCTTTAAAAGAACTTCTCTAGAAAGCAGAGCAAAGTTGACATACCTAATTAGAATGGCTTTCAGAGGACTGGAAAACTGGTTCAAATCTGCCCCACCACAAATCTCATTTACTCTCCATTTCCACTCCATACAAGGGCTAACAAAAGGAAATGCCTTTTTTTTCAAAACCAAAACCAATTGTCAGCAGTGGCAGCAATCCTACACCTCATTCCAAGGTGTTTTTGTGGGAGTTTTGTTTTTGTTGTTGTTGTTAGTCTTCAGACTCATTACTGTCTCTTAAGTTTATATGTTAATCATGTAAGACTCACAGCATCTACTGTTGAACTGGAGATGGACAGCAAAAAAACACACTCAATCTCTGCTTAGGAGCTAAACAATACATTCATGCTGTCTACTTGGAAACTATTTCCTAATGAAATCTTTACTAACTATACTTAAAATAACAGTTAAAAAAATTAAACCAAGACCTCATGAATCCAAGGATTTTCACCTTTTTCAAAAGCAATATAACTTTCCGGATGTATTTAAAAGTGATTATTTCCAAGAATTATAAGAATTCTAATTTTAAGGAAAACGGCCTTTGAAAATTGGCTGGAAACAGCATAAAAACAATAATAATGAGGAGGAGGAGGAAGAGGAGGAGGGGAGAAGAAGAAGGAGGAGGAGGAGGTGGAGGAGGAGGAGGAGGAGGAGGGGGGGAGGAGGAAGAAAAAGAGGAGGAAGAAAAAGAGGAGGAAGAAAAAGAGGAGGAAGAAAAAGAGGAGGAAGAATAGGAGGGGAAGTGGAGTGGAGAGGGGAAGAAGAGGAGGACGGGGGAGAAAGAAAAGAAGGGGAGGAGCAGTAGCAGTACCACCACCTCACTATCTATGACTTGTTGGAGAAACAAACAAAATCAGGGTACACATGAAATAGTAAATCAAATTTAATTTCGTCCAAGTCTTACCCTCAAACTATATATTACTCCCAAACCCACTTATTCCCCCTAGAAATTACAATACACCCTGGTTGTGAGGACAGCTGGCTGGTTATCCTGCAAAGATCCATGGTCATCTCCCACAGCATTCCCCATCCTTTATTGCATTTAGGCGGGGACTTGTGGCTGATTCTCAACAAGAGAACCTTAGCAAAGGTTATGTATGTCACCTCAGGACTTGGGGGTAGATTTTAAAAAAGTTGATGGGCCTTCTGGACAATCTCTCTTCTTCCATATGACACTTTGGGGACATCCAAGGAATTTGGAAAGCCGAGGTCTCTGAGCAACTAAATGGAGCTAAGCCCACTCCTCACCAAACCTCCACTCACCTCATATCCTGCCACTAGTCAAAAATCTTTGCTTAGGTGAGAAATTAATATCTAGTGCATTAATCCATTCTGTCCTTAGCACATATACTACTCTACCTGAACATACCCCCTACTGCTGCTCAGGATTGAGAGTTATTGGCCTGGTGAGCCACCACTAACTACAAATGGGAGTGCATTACACAGATATACTAGAGCAGAGACAGTTTGAAAATGGTATGACTGTAGTATTAGCTAATATTTCTCAAATCTCTAATTTTGTGATTTTAGTAATCAGGCTTAATCTCACTCATTCCACTGATATTCCAATGATGTGGCAAGTATCATGATGTTAATAACATTTCCTTAATTTCCACAAACTACACCAAAGATTGCAGCCACTAGACAAGTCCTAAAAACAGAACAGGTATGCGTATAAACTAGAGCAAAACCAAGTTGCTTGTAATTCTTTAATATACCATGATTTTATTTTATTTTATTTTTATTTTTATTTTTATTTTTTTGATGCATGGCATTAAGAAGCCCCTGCTCACTTTCTTCTCCTTTGTTTCTGATAGCCAAGATTCCCTGGTTTTAAAACACAGCTCTTCTCCCCACCCTCATTCCTAGATAGTTAATCATTTCCATCTCTTGCCCTTTTCACACTACACTGTAATTTAACAGTTTACACATCAATTCTGTTCCAGATACACTTGAGAAATAACGTGGAGTCTCATTCATCTCTATATCCTTAGAGTCTGACATCAAGTCAATAAAATTTACACTCTAAATAACATTGATGAATGAATAATTTTCTCAGCCCCTTCCAAGTTGCAAAGACAAAAGACTAGACTAGTATGTTTTGAATACATTAGTATCTATCAATAGGCAAAAACAAGTCAAGTCAATAAAGTAAAAAGCAGTATATATGGCTGCCATAGTACTGGATGAGTCAACTTTAAGTTCTCTTTGTTTTTTTATCAAAAAGAATTGCTAAACTGAATTATCTGACATCTTTAATACTGTAGTTTAAATTCAAAGTGTAGTAGAAATAAGCAATTATATCTTAAAAATATATATTGAATACCCAAACATTTATAAAATTACTGACTTGACCAAGTCTCTCTTTTTTTTTTTTTTTTTTTTTTTTTTTTTTTTTTTTTTTTGTCATTGGTCTCTATTGGCTGGAAAGAATTCAAAAGACTTAAATTTATTTCAGTGAATATATCTGAAGACCCAAAGTAAGCTCAGAGTTCTACCATCATCTCAGATTCTTGATGTGTTTTTCTTAAATTTTGAGGGGGAAAAATACTGCAGAGAACAGTATAAATGAGGCATGATTTGAAGCAAAAATCACTTATAATAAAGGCAGAAGGTTCTCAGAGGAAAGAAGAGAGTATCTACCCTTATCTAGAGTCCCTTAGTTGCCATAAATCTGTGTCACTCTTGGACGCACACAGTCTAAAGTAATCCTAGCATCTTTAGTGTGAATACGTCACCTACAGTTCCAGAGCCTATTTTAAACTTGCTTCACATACAGTTTTCTATGAGGGTGTCAGTGAATGAGAACGCCATTTGGGGACCCATCTCAGAAACCCTTTGTTGTAGCGACAGAAGTACCTTAAAAGGAAATATGAAATTTAATTAGCATTCCAGGGGTCCCGTGCAACCGCAGGCATCTGGAGGCACAATAGGCCCCACAATCTCCAGCCATTCAGCCATGCACAGACTTCTGAGGAGGTCGGTTCTGGTTCAGAACTGACCTTGAAAGTGTGCAAAGCTGGCTTGTCTATCATAGTATACCCTTTACAACACCCCAGAAGTAATTTCAGTGAGAAAGAGAAAAAGTAAGGAGAAATAATGTGTAAGATCAGGAAGAGGGAGAAAGTTTTCAGGAAACAATCTTTATAAGTTTATTAAGCAAGAAGACTGTAATGGCAGTTTATACCAAAATTTGCTTACTTTGTGCTATTATTCTAGGCAACTTACATATATTAAATACTAGAGGCCTGGTGCACAAAATTTGTACAGGGGGAGTGGGAGGAGGGGAGGATCCCCTCAGCCCAGTCTGCACCATCTCCAGTAGGGATCCCTTGGACATTCCTCTCACAATCCTGGACCACTGGCTCCTAACCACTCACCTGCCTGCCTGATCACCCCCAAATGCCCCCCCACCAGCCTGGTTGCCCCTTACTGCTGCCCCCTTCCAGCCTGATTGCCCCCAACTGCCCCCCCCCCCTCACTGGCCTGGTTGCTCCTAACTGCCGCCACCCCGCTGGCCTGGTCGTCCCATGCAGCCTACTGTTCATTCATTTGGACATCTCTCACTAACCCCCCTGCCAGCCTGGTCACCCCACAAAGCCCATTTGGTATTTATCTGGTTGTTTTGGTTGTGATATGTATGAATTTTAATCTTCATAATAATTTCATGAGATGGGAATTATCATAACTCCATTTTATACATAAAGAAGTTGAAGCAAAAAATTGATTTAGTAACTTGACCAAGGCCACACCTTTATAAGTAGTAAAGTTTGGCAGTCATTTCCTAGATTTTGCCTGCTGGCTCTACATGACAGCTGCCTCTCGTGTCAGCTATTCAGAATGGATAAACCTAGAGTATAGTAGGTTAGTGTCCTCCAAAAACTGATATCCACCCAGAACATTGGAAATCGGATCTTCTGCAGAAATAATTAAAATGAGATCATATTGGATCAGGGTGGGCCCTAAATCCAATGATTTGTATCATTGAACTGATGCAGCTACAAATGAAAAAAAAAATGCTAATGACTGCCAAAAGCCAGCAGGAGCCAGGAAAAGGCAAGGAAGGGTTCTTTTCTAGAGTCCACGGAGGGAGCAAGGCACTGCCAGCATCTTCATTTCAGACTTCTGTCCCCAGAGCTATGAGAAATTTAATTTTTATTGTTTAAGCCACCAAGTTTGTGATCATTTCTGATAGCAGCCCTAGGAAACTAGTACAGAGAGTAAGATCATGAGTCGTCGATAAGAAATATAAACATGGAAGAGTTAATAAAACAAACAATATGAGTTTTTCATTTTTTTTTAAAGAGAAAAGACAGCTGACATGAATGCATTAATAAGGCACCAATGGATTTAATGAAAGTTCCTGTCTGTAGCTGCAGATAACCATCAATCCACCCTTTAATCATGACTGAGTTTTTGAAATGAACTACTACCTATAAGAAGACTGAAGATGAAGAAGAAGAAAAAATGGGGATCATTGACATATGAATGTGATAAACCTTGAGAAAGAATAATATCATTACAGACAATGATGTATATAAATATGAGAAGCTGATCTGAACATATTCTTAAGGAATGCTACCATTTACAAGTTTAGGATGAGAATCAAGCAAGAGAGACTGAGGAACTGAGAGTTACAAGATTACCAGGAAAGAAGAGCATCCCAGAGGACACTAGATAATAATGTTTTTAGAAGGAGATTCAAACAATACTTGATGAACAAATAACAAGTGGCAAAAAAACTGAATCCAAATGTAGTATGTAAAATATCACATTCATACACTAAGTGATATGCTACATTTACCCTTACAAATTCTGAAATTCCAATATACTTTTAAATCTAATTAAATCTAAAAAATGCAATACTTATTAAAATTCTTGTCTCCTGTTCAAGGTCAACAGGTGAAATCCCCCCTAGTTCTTTAGAATCTACCTTCCCTGATTACCTTTTACCTTTTACCTTGTAAAGGCTCCAGCTATCTGTGCATTCCCATTCATTCTGCTACTAGATAGAAAAACTAATAAGTCACCCAGCGAACACTAACAAGCCATCTTTTGTTCAGCAATGGGGACATAAAGATCTCCCAAGCTATAAGTCACCAGCCCTTACCCTCAATGAATGAATACACACAAGTAAGCCATGAATAATGAGAACATTTATATACAGTATGATGCAAATATGACAGCAATAGGCTAAGGATTCCAGAAAGCTATAGAAAGTTGGCCTCTAATTCTACCTAGAGGTTTTCTGAAACAAGAGGGCATTTCCTGATTTATGTCTTAAGAGTTAAGTTAGTTAAGTAAGGAGGGAATGGAGAAAAAAGGGGTTTTGGAGAGAAAAGACTGAGCACACATCTGTGGCCTGAGTATCAAACCCCGAATGCTTGAAGCACATAGCAGGCACCCAATTAAATTTCCTGAATGAGAAGTTTAATGCTGAACAACTAATGGTCTACTATTGATAGAACCTGATTCCCTTTCACCTGTCATAGGCAATGTTATTCTGGACTAGAAACCATAAATGATGCCTTCATCTCATTGAAAACAGGAGTACTGTCAGTGACAATATTTTCAGAGTGCATGGTATACTCGTGTGGTAGAGTCAACACCTGGTCACCAAACATCAGTGTGTCAAAATGCACATGCCCAGCTACCACCTCTGAACTGATAAAGGGAATGTCTAGGAGAGCACAGGCATGCCCATTCTGAAAAACCTCTCCACGTGACTGACTCTATTTCACAACCCAGAGTTCATGACCTGAGCTGAGGGCTAGCAGGTTTGAGTACCTGCTATCCTCTGAGTTATCTGCCAGGATACAGGTGGGATAATCCTGGCAGAGATTATAATCCCACAGTTGCTTTGCAAAACCCATAATTTGCCTAAATATTATAGACCTTGTTTGTTCTGAGGAGCTAAAATGTAAGCTCTCCCCTAAAATTTGAAAGTAAAAGACATATGATTGCCCTCCAGTGTTTAATTCAGCACTAACAGATCAGGCCTGAGAGACATAAAATAAAAGGATGTGTCTTTCTTGGCCGAACAGTCAGGAAGTCTACCAGTGAGTCATGAAATGTTTTTGCTTTGGGCTGCCGCCCCTGAAGTATGAATATTTTATGTAATTTTTGCCTGTGTAAAACTCCAGTGTCTGGTCTGAAATGCATTGGTATTGAGCTGGGCTTTTGACATAACAAAAATAGCAAATATCAAGCACAACAACAAAATGAGGTTTTAATTTTAATTTGGTCCACAGGTAATTTTCAAGGCATTATCCATTTGGATTCCCAAATCAACCAGACATCAATGGAAACATTGATTTATCAAAATGTCTACAGAAACAAATTTTTAATCTCAATAGTTACTCAGCTTCAATGGCCAGGAAAAAGCAGTGTCACCTGAGATAATGTGAATTACATCCAAATACTTTTCAGGAGAGAAAAATCTCGGCTGAGCAGAAACTAAGAGTTTCTCTGAGAAGAACAAACCTTAGTTGTAAAATACTTCTTTAAAATCACCAAAATTACTTTGTTAATTTTATTATGCTTTAAATATTCCTTTGTAGCTTAATGGTGTCCCAAAAGGAAGTAAATTACTGCTATTAATGAAAATTCAGAATAAACAGTAAACATATATATATATATATATATATATATATATATATTCTACTTAAATTATAAAATAAGTCATTTTTTTCCTAGTAAATGCAAAAAATTCCAAACTTTCCATCGAGATAGAAAAGTAATTAAAAAAAAAATCAGAGAGACAGATGGGTTCCCCTACCCTCCGCATGCCCAGCTCTGATGGATTGGCCTTTAGCTAAGTTGTGACAACAAGAGGTATTCTGGGTACAGAGCCCTCAGTATCACAGCTACCAGGAATGCAGATGAATGCAGAATATGCAACAAGGTCCCTCTATCTTTTGGGTACATATATAATGGAGTTAATTAAAGGGGAAATAGAAGGAAAGCTATCCTATCTAAAAAAGAGGGAATATGCTAATTGAATCCCACGCTTTTGCAAAGATGGAGCAACATAGCCAATAAGGAAAGAATATGCTAATTGACTGCCCTCCCTCAAAGCTGGTGACGCCCACAACCAATAAGGAAGGAATATGCTAATTAGCTGCCACACCCTCAAAGATGGCAGTGCCCACAGCCACAAGATAGTGGCACCCAGTCCCTTCAGCCCCCCAGCCACCCAGGGATGGCTCAAGACCCAGGCAAGCCTCGGATGTTGGCTGCCTAGCTGCCCAAGGCCAAGCAAGCCTCAGATGTCAGTTGCCCAGCCACCTAGGACTGCCTGAGACTCAGGTAACCAGGGCTGGCCAAGGCTTGTGCTGCCAGCAGTGACAGCAGCAGAAATGTGATGGGGAGTTGCCTTCACCTGATCGCTAGGTCACCTCCAGCCCTGGACCATGAGAGGGGGCAGGCAGGCTGAGGGCCCCTTCCTCCAGTACATGAATTTTCATGCACTGGGCCTCTAGTGTAACAATAAGATCTGATGAGTCAAAAGAGGCCTGATCTTTCTAAAATCCAAGTCCACAGAAAATACAGATTAATTTTTAATGATTAATCCATATCAACAATGAGTTATTAGGAGTTGTTTATAAATTATAAAAGCTATAGTTTTCAAAGGATTAACTACTCTGTTAATAATTAGTAGGCTCCACTACAGAAGCAATAGGAAGTGGCAGTATAATCTATATATTCAGGGTATGATCAAAATTGGGAAATGAAAAATAAAACCATTTGCTATTCAATGAATAACACTAAGAAAATTAATTTAAGTCAACACCTGCTATTAGAGGAGAAATTAATGACACTCTGACAATCATTACCACCTTAAATTGCCACTGTCTTTAGACAATGTTTGTGAAAAAATTCACAAATGGTGCATGAGGTAAGTGAAGAAATCATTTTTAAATTATTCATCCAAAATAATTCTCATGATGTCTGCCAAAAAATGGGGATTATTTAAAGATTCCAAGACTAGTAAAGCTAAGGGTTATTAAAATTAGAGTATTCAAAATTGAGAGCAGTTTATTTCATATAAAATACTGCCTTTATCTTCTTGTACCATTTGAAGTAAGCACAGAGTTTTGAGGGATGGGGAACAAAAACAAGTAATAGAGGAGTGCAATAATCAAAGCTTGTTTTCTTGATCTTTGCCCTGTTGTAGAATAAAAGCAAAGCAAAGCAAAAGGATGAGTAGGATCAGAATCAGTCTTTATCATACATGAATTTCATAATCGTAAAACCCCAGAATGCTTATCTTCAAGCTTGCTACTAGAGAAAAAACTTTACATTATTAGTTTTGTCACATTTCATTTTCAAAGCAAAAAAATTGCTTCACCAATCATCACAATTTTATCTTTGATTTCTCTTACTAGTAATTCACAAATCACTTGGTGAGTCTGAATGGAAACCAACACAGCTAGTTACTACAAGGCCAATGTAGTAAATAATATTTACCTATTACCCAAAGCAAAGAATGAACACTTGAATTAACCTGACATTCTAACTTCCTGTTTGCTAACATTTTTATATGCATTGCTTACCACTTTTTGGAATAAAATAAAATCGATATTAAATCTAACCAAGGAGACAAAGTGCCTGAATACTTTGTCATTAACATAAGCACTAATTTCTATTATAGAACTGCACATATGTAAGTCATGTGGCCAAATATATACTGTAATACTGCCCTGTCCTGGAATGCATTTTAAAGTAAGTCACTGGTGTCAGCTTGCTAGCTAATGAAGTGATGTATGACATTGCATTTAAAGTACAAAGAACACTATAAACATAAAATATTATCATGCAGAATACACATGTGACATTTTAATTTCCTTAATATAAGGATTCCATATTTCAGTAAGATATAAATGGCAGTTCATTATTCATTAAAATTGAGTTTACAAAATAAAACATAAATGTGTACATATTTATTTGCTTTCATAAGTGTATTAATTTTCTAGCCTTCTGCCATAAAAAGAAAATACCACATATGGGGTGGTTCAAACAATGGGAAGTTTTATGTAAATAAACTCTATGAATTCTTTGCAGTTTTTTTTTCTATTTTCCCATTGGTACAGGTAGATCTAACTGACTGATCCCACTTCTCTAGTGTATTTACATGATAAATAAACCTTATTTTGCTATTTGTTCCTCAACAGAATGACAGTCAGGTTGTTTCTTGTACACTCATACATACAGACTCACAGTTTCCACAGAGTATACCAAGAACAACAACAACAACAAAAAATTCAAAGCAATTTTGGTTACCCTATTAATCATTTTTTAATGAAACAGAGTATAGCAGAGATCAGCTATCCATGTATTATATATAGTTAGCATGTATCTATAACTTGATATATCTATCTACATACAGATACATACATGAATGGTGCAATGTACACTCTAGTGCAGTGTTCTTGTGCACATGCAGGAGAGTTCCTTCCTCCACAATAGACACAAGTCCAAGGAAGTGCTGGGTCATAGGATACACATATGTCAACTATCCCAAGACTTGTCAGATTGCTTTCCCAAGTAATAGAAAAGAATTCCCTCACCACATTGAGGCAAAAGTTAGGAATATTAGACACTGTTGGTTTGTGTGGGATTTTTTTTTTTTTTTTGCCAGTTTGATGGGTATAAAGTGGTATTTCATTGCTTTTTTAGTGTCTATTTCCTAGGTTAGACACGACCATTTGAGTTGGACAATTTCAGGACAGTGAGTAGTTGGTCAAGAATAGAGGGGAGAATCTCTCAGTCATGATAAATTCACTTCAGAATATTCTGTGTCTGCTCCCACCCCATTTATTTTCTAGTAATAAACCGCCATACAGCGTTTCCACCCCTCCCAAGATCTGAACATAGGGGTCTAGCAATATATATTAGGCACTCCTTGCCCTCTAAGGCGAGATCTCTAAGAATAATTTATTAGAAGATTTCTGTAGTATCCATCTTCTTGTTACAGACTATAAACTAAATTTCACAAAGCAATATTTATCCTTACATGCGAAGCACTAGTATTTTCCATTTTCTTTTAATCTAAGGAATTGCTAGTTATAACCCACTGTATTGGTGACATAACCCCATTAATGGGTCACTATATTCTATATGAAAACCCCAGATGTTTTCTATACCCATTTACCTAGAAACAAGAGAATGTTTTGTGAGTTTCAACCTCTGCCCAAGGCGTTCCAGAATGCTGGCCCACTAGTGTGACAAGAGCTCCTTTTACTTTCACACGGATGTCACAGGGCAGGATCCTGCGAGGTCTGGCACTCTTGGGACATACTACTAAAGGCTATTTTAACTATTCTGGGATGTTGTTGTTTTGTTTTGTTCTGCTTTATCTTTTGGTGAGTTGTCTTTCAGTTTTCATAGATGTGGACCAGGATTATATGTTAAATATGCCTATAAGCATATTCTATTTTTTAAGTACGGTAATTTGAGTTTCAACATTAGCCATTAAAAAATAATAATAACAACAAAATTGCTTCTATGCTCATAGGAAGCAGCCAAATAACTTATTGCTTGTTTTTCTACCATTCAAATACATACAGATATCTTCTTTACTGTCTCAATTATGGCCTCAACTAATACTATACTGTAAATTAAATATATGCATCTTTGAAAAAAATAATCGGGTTTAAGATGTTTGGCTTATTTGAAATTGCTTTCTTTGTTAACTTTTCTTTTTCTCACACCTCGACACCTGTTTTTAGCACACTTTCATTGTATTTAGCTGCTCCTAAGCTCTGAAGATATCTAAATATTTGTATTGATATATCCATATGAAAACTTAAATTTTACATTTATAATTCTGAATTACAAGTACAGGGCTTAACATTTTGATTGAACACATAAAATGTTCTTAAGCCTTGTTACTGCTATGCTGACTATAATTTTCTGGCTATTTGTCTTTTCTTTCCATTTTATTGGATGCCATATCAAAATACATCATCCAGCCAATTGACGTCTGAAGTTCAAGTTATACACAAAGCCAGTACTGAAGCAGATTTGGGGGCCTGGTGCGTTACAATGTGGTGTCTTTCTAAAAGTGTGCATACACTCAGCATGGAATGTTATGATTGGATAAGTTACAGGTTTCCAAATTTAAAAAAAAAAAAACTAAAAAAAACCCAATGCTGTTTTCATTCCAATCTTGTTTATGCAAAGGTTCTGAAGATTAGAGCTGGCAGGTTATTCCTAACCCTTGCCTTTCCCTGCGCTCCTCTCTCATACAGGGAGTGTAGAAGTGACAACTTGCTATTTTCAGGAACTGTACAGTAGCAATTTGAGTAGCAATCTCTGTGCCTGGAATAGACTGTCAGAAACATATACCTGAAACTACAACTGTGCAATGCGTGGGTGAACAGGGAAAGTTAGCTGATACCAAACGTATTTATAGGAAGAAAATATATGCCCAATTTAATTCCAGAAGAAATACTCCCATTTTAAAAAATGTTTTTAATATGCTTAATTTTCTGACTGACTATTATGAATGTTCTCAGTGATTTTTCAGGAATTTGAGTTAGGAAATTTCTAATAAAGAGTTTGTTAAAGACCAACTATAAAATATCGACTCTTCTTTTGTTACATATCACTAAATATAAATATATCACATTTAATAGCAGGTCACATAATATTAGTGCAATGATACTAATTAGAACTCGTCACATCTTTAGATTCATATACCCATTTCATATTCAACTATATCATTTTCCAGTGATATCAGTTATTTGCTCTAAATAATACATAAGATTTAAAGAAATTTAATCATTATTCAAAGTACCAAAACCATGTTAGTAACAGTAAGGGCCTGAATGTAAGGGCCTGAATAAGACCTAATGTCTTTGGTGGCCCCCAAAGACATTAGGTCTTATTACCTAGGACCTATGAATGTTACCATATATGATAAGATCTTCGCAGGTGTGGTTAAGGACTCTGTGACAGGGAGATGATCCTAGATTACCCAGGTGGACCTTAAGTGCCCTCACAAGTGTCCTGAAGAGAGTGAGGGAGATGTCACAGGTACAGAAGAGGAGAATATAACGGACCACAGAGGCAGACACTGAGTGATGAGGCCTGAAATCAGAGGATGCCAAGAGCCACCAGAAGCTGGGAGAAATAAGGAATGGATTCTCACCTCGAGCCTCCAGAGGAGCAGGGGCCTACTGACACCTTGACTTAGCCTTCATGTCCTCAAGAACTGTGAAAGAATATGTTTAAATTACTTTAAGCCTGTGGTTGGTAAACTATGGCTCATGAGCCACATGCGGCTCTTTGGCCCCTTGAATGTGGCTCTTCCACAAAATACCACGGCCTGGGCAAGTCCAATTTGAAGAAGTGGTGTTAGAAGAAGTTTAAGTTAGGGAGAGTAGGGAGATCTGGGGAAGATAAGAGATCAATCAAAGGACTTGTATACATGCATATAAGTACAACCAATGGACACAAAACTCTGGGGAGGGAGGGCATATATGGGAAGGGGGGGTCAATGTTATATGTACATAGATAATAATTTAATAAAAATTAAAAAAAGAAGTTTAAGTTTAAAAAAATTGGCTCTCAAAAGAAATTTCAGTTGTTGTACTGTTGATATTTGGTTCTGTTGACTAATGAGTTTGATGGCCATTGCTTTAAGCCACTAAGCATGCTAATTTAGTACAGGCTTCAGGAAACTAATATGAGTATATAACTGCTATTATCTCAAGATAACATTGAATTCTCAAGTTAAATTAATAAATTGGGGATGAGGGGTCCCCAACCACTTGGGGAAATGGGAGGCCCTCTTCAAGTGTGCTGGGGAAAGTCTGAGAAGGAATTTTGAAAGAGCAAGATCTAGAAACGTGAAGTGTTTGAAGTGTGAAAAGTCAGGAGAATGCCTAATCCAAGGAGCAAATTTAAACTACAATGAAAGCCTTCCAGAAAATAATTTCTCTGCAAATATCAGGAGCATTAAAGTACTCTCACTCCTTAATTCAGTAATTCCACAGCTAAGAACCAATATTTATAATACATATCCAAGTCAGATAAAATTTTATGACTGTTAATGTTCCTAGTAGCACTTTATAATATTAATATAAAGAACTAGAAACAATCTAAACATCTAAATAGAGAAGACGAGTTAAGTAAGCCACAGTATGTTTCTTTAGCCAAACATTTTATATACTCTTCAAAAATAATGTTTAAAAAGAATTTGGGGAGCCAGGCTGGTGAGGTTTGGTGGTTTAGCACTGATCTATGAACCAGGAGGTCACAGTTCAATTCCAGTCAGAACACATGCCTGGATTGCAGACTCGATCAAGGGCTGGGGGCGTGCAGGAGGCAGCTGATCATTGATTCTCTCTCATCATTGATGTTTCTATCTCTCTCTCCTCTCCCTTCCTCTCTGAAATCAATTTAAAAAATATATTTTTAAAAACAATTTGAGGAAAAAGAATTCATGATATGATATTACATATCAAAAGCAGCCTGAAAAGAATTTATACATTATTGCTTTTAATTCTTATTTCAAATGTACAAAAAGAATGGAAAGAAATATACAGGTTTATAGTTCACTTTTACCTTGCTTAATTTTTTAAAATTTTATTAAAATACACCAGATACTTTGGGGGGGGGGGGAGTTGGCAGGAACAAATGCTACAGTTTTCTGGGTGATTAGAAGACACAAATAAGAATAAGACTATACCAACCAGAATTCCCAAATGCTTTCAAATGTATCTCATCACCTACAATGTCTTTGAATCTCCTTGAATCTACCCGAGTCACACTTTATGTTGGGAGCACAAAAAAGTTTTGGAGGCCACTCACAGTCATCCTACACAAGCAGAAAGAGCTGGGACAAAGCCACATGTGGTCATTTCAGACTGTGGGCTGAGTCCACAATCATCATGATGACGGTGCAGCACAGAGCCAGGTTTGGCCTGGGAGACAGGGTAGCTCTCCTAATCAACAAGCTTTAGGAAAACAGGCTGAGGCCACAAACCCACTCTGACTGGCTGATGCATGTAAGCATGGAAATCCTATCAGGTAAAATGCTTCAGGTTTCCCTGTGACCCTTTGATTCATGAGTAAGCCAGGGAATCAATAAATCAGACTTTCATGAATATCGCCTACTATATATAAGCATAAATACGTAGAAGATATCCAACCTTTCAAATCAGCACTATCTCTTCATTTCACCTATTTAGATTCAGGATATAGTTTAATGTATTGGTCCAAGTCTTCTTTACAATAGGGTCTTGATTTTGACACTTAGTCATCTTATACTAGGGGCCCAGTGCACAAATTCGTGCACCTTGAAAGGAGCTGTGGGCCGCAAGGTTGCAGTGGGCTCTGGGGCAGGTCTAGGCCCACCCTCGGCATCCCCACCCAGCCCCTTTCACTGTGGCCCCCGGTCCCCTCTCTGCAGCAGCTCTACTCATGCTGCCACCACTCCCATGTGCTCCCACATGCTGATGGTGCCGGCCCCACTGACTGCATGGAGCAATTGGGACAGTGCCAACAGCGAGTGCAAGCAGGGCTGGTGCTGTGCTGTCAGTGGGTGTGAGGGGTGGCTGCTGTCCTGATAGCCCCTAAGGAGAGGGGAAGGCAGAGAAGCTCTTAGGAGTGATCCGGGCCAGCAGCCGCTGCTCACACCCACTGAAGGCGCCAGCAGAAGGTGAGAGCAGTAGCTCGGCAACTGGCAGCAGGTGTGAGTGCCCGGCAGGACCACGGCATGAGGGAGCAAAGAATTTTCAGTAACTACCAGAGGCTCACCTCAATGACAGCAACTGGTGCCCCACCTTGGTCTGGCACCGGGGCTCACCTGCTCTACCATCCTACCACAGCTGATGCCCACCATGTTCTGCACATGTCCCCTGGTGGTCAGCACACGTCATAGCTACTGGTTCTTCAGTTGTTCTGTTGTTTGGTTGTTCCGCCATTTGATCTTATATATTAGGGTTTTATATATAAAGATTCTAATAATCTAAAGCCAATAATTTTCCACAAATATTTACTCATAGTTGTAATTTCACCTATTGGAACAAATTTAAAAATATGACTCTGTAAAACTCTAGAAACATAATGTAACTTAAAAATACATACAAAAAAAATGTAGTTAAGTGTTTTCAAAATGTTACATTCTCAGATTGTAGAATCAATTCATGGACATTTTATATTGGTAAATACCCCCTAGAGAGTTCTATAGTCTTTTAGTTGTGAACTTAATAAGTTCTCAAAGAAATGAAAATTATAATTAATTGGTGGAGGAAAGATGATGCACAAGTTAGAACTAATTTTGTATTTTCATATTTGGATGTAGCAAGCTTCAGAGCATCAGAAAATCAATCAAATAAAACCAATTATAAAATGTCAATTTAAAACTCTGTTCCCAATTTTTTTTTTCCTGTACTGAAACAGATGTTTTGATCGTCAAGCCTAGATTTAACTGGCAAAAATATTGCACTCATGGGCTATGTATATATGCACAGACCTAGTGATATACCTTAATGAAATATCCTATGTAATAAAAACCTAATATGTAAATAGACCAAACAGCAGAATGACTGGTGGAACCACCAGTTGCTATGACATGCACTGACCACTTGGGGGCAGGAGTGCCCCCAGACTGCAGGCTCTAGGTCACCCAAGGTGGGTACCAGTCAGGACCCTCCAGTTGCCCCACAGAGAGAGGCAACTGGCGGCAGTGGAAAGGGGTGGGGCCAGTGAGCGGGTAGCACCCGGCCGGGCAAGACAGGTGCTAGCAGGGTGCCTCCCAATCACCCCACTGTTCGCCCCACAGATCAGCCCTGATCACTGACCAGGCCTAGGGACCCTACCTGTGCACGAATTTCATGCACCAGGCCTCTAGAGTGTGTGAGTGTGTGTGTGTGTGTGTGTGTGTGTGTGTAATTAATTTGAAAAACTGCATTAACTTCAATAGAACAAGAGGACAAATTTTTCAAATCTCTAAAGATATTCAATTTTATCATTTGAGTTAATAGTTTTATTTTTTATAAGCCCCCCAAAAGCTTTAACTAGAACTATATCTATAAGTAGACAGTCTTTACTGCTATCTATGCAAAAAGTTACATCTAAAGAAATATTGGTGAAATTGATCACATACATACACACACAGAATAAATATATATATATAATGCCTAAGCAACTGGCTGACCGCCGACTGGCCAACCTGCTGACTGGCCGGTAGCTATGACACACACTGACCACCAGGGGGAAGATGCTCAATACAGAAGCAGAAACCACAGACATGGATACATGGAACAAACTGATGAATCTCAGAGGGAAGGGGGAAGGATGGATGGTGGACAGAGATTAACCAAAGATCTTATATGCATACTAGAGGCCTGGTGCATGGACTTATGCACCGTTGGAGTCTCTTGGCCTGGCCTGAGAGGATGGAGCTGAAACCAGTTCTCTGACATCCCCCGAGGGGTCCCAGATTGCAAGAAGACACAGGCCAGGCAGAGGAACCCCACTGGTGCACGAATCCATATATATTAAAAATATCACCAACAGAATTCAACTCAAATGCCAGCCAGAAACTCTCTTGAAAAACCCTACTAGTACATATAAACACAGATCAGTTAGTTTCCTTTCCTTTTTTGATTGATATGCTTGTATTACATTTTAGCATTAAATAAAGAATATAGTGTAATCACATTTGCCAACTTTAGAATGCTCATATGATGATTTCCAGTAACTGAACACAAAAGCATAACAGTTTAGGAAAAATCTTGATTTAAAGAAAAAAATAACTAGAAGTGCTATATGTAGCATATTTTAGACACCCTTCAAAAAGGATAGATGACACACATCCTATAAACACCAGCATATTTCTTAATGATTACTTGGAAGTGCAATATGTTCAAATGTAACCAATGGATTATATGTATAAACCTGTAAGCTGCCTCTAAGATATCAAAATCAATATAGTTTCCCTTGATCCAACTGTCTGATGGAACAACTCTTGAAAGAACCTGAATGTATAATTTAACATCACAGCTGAAGTGCAGCAAACTAAGCTTTTTCGTGAATTAATTTTTAGAATTAATGGATTTTTATCCAAACTCCCCCTATTTTGTTTTGTTTTTAAAAGGAAAAAATAAAGATAAAACATTTCTATTTTTTCATAGATTATAAATCAAAGTAAAATTGAAGGCTGCTGCATAAACAGTCCACTGACTGCATCTGTTGTGAATGACACAATGATCTCTAATGTACAGCGTTTAGCCTATTCACCTCTTTGCTGCCATCTTTGAATAAACATGTCTTGAAGCACCATTAATCTAAGCAATGAGGGCTATTTTTCTTTTGAGAACAAACACATTTTCAACTTTGGACCAGCTATACAGCTGTAAAACCAAGAGAAAAAAAGAATTTCGTGATACTTGTTTACATTAAAAATTGAACATGATACTACTAAGTCTCTCCAAAGAGAAGTTACATTCAAGAACTTCATACATCAATATAAATTATTTTTCTTTTCTACTATTATTCTTCCATATCACAGTACTTCCAGAATAACTATTTTGCCTAAACCTTATACAGCCAATAGGAGGAAATTAGTAATTTCATCATGGATTTAATATAATTTCTTTAAATCCAATAATGATCAAAGGACTGACTTTATTTAGCCATTTTAAGAAGTAAATGTGAAATGTGAAAGGAAAAAAAAAATAACTAGCAGTCTGTCTTAGTATTCAGTGCCTAAGATTACCAAGTTTGAAAATAATTATTCTTCAAATAATTCCAAGATAACCAAAATTCAAACCAACTACGACTCACTATTAGAAAAATGACCAAAAGATATGTTGAAGAAAATGAATGTCCTGTTTTATAAATATATCTTAAACTGTTCTATTGGGGAGCAATAAGCAAAATGAAGTGTTCTCAAAAGGAAGTCCCTAAAGAACCAATCCTTTAAAATATAAAAAAGTTATCACAGCATTGCCCTGAGACTATATAGAAATTTCTGCACAAATGGTAATAAAGGGCTCCTTTCTTCCTTTCTCTCTTTTTCCTCTTCCTCCTTTCCCCTCTCCTCTCCCTCTCCCTCTTTTCTCCTTTTTTCTTCTTATCCTCCTTCTCCCCCTCCTTCTTCCTTTCTCTCTTCCTCCCTCTATATCGCCCTCCCTTCCTCCCTCCCTTCTCTCTCCCTCTCCCCCTCTCCCCCCCACCCCAGCTCTGCTTTTATAAATGCCATAATGGCTATGTTTGCCAAAGGAAAACAGGTGAAAAAAGGAGATATAAATGCTTACTGTTTAATAAAACCTGGCCTGTGCCAATACACTGGAGAAACTGTTCAAGAACAGTTGATTCATGTGAAAAAGTAACCCCTGAAATGTTGCCAAGGTCACGCACACCCAGGGTGATCCCCAACACACAATGGGTACCATTGGGGCATTTGCAAAGAGAACTTGCTGGTGGGTTATTTTTACATCATGCATCTGATTGCAAGCAAGTGTGGAAAAGAAAATGCAAGCTGGTTGTGCTTTTACAGTATTTCATTTCATTATCCTTCTTGTGGGGTTACTAAAATATTAACAGCGCCCTGCCTATGAGATATATGTGATCCCTTTCAAGGTGGGAGTTAGCACTGTTTTTAAGTGAAATACGAGAGCAACATTACAATTTCCAAACTCAATTTCAGTAACTACATTAACATGACAAGGTTCTCAGGAACTGCCAAGGACAACAACAACGGACTGCTTACCTAGAGCAGCACATTTCACTGTGGGCCCCCAGCTCTGTGCCTCCGCCCCCTTTGTGTGTTACCCATTCCTGACCATGCCACCCAGCAGTCAGTTCTCTCCATCCTTCTCCCCTTTCCTCAGGTTAACACCTCCCACTGACATTTTCCCTTCAATGTCAATGGTGATTCTCCAGTGGCCATTTTATACATGTGGAAAAAGCACCAAGAAATCTTTGTGAAGTCACGAAGACTCCAACTACAGAACAGTGAGTGAACCCAATTTCCGAGCACGGAATAATGAACCCTTCTTCCTCGCCGATGGGAGAAAACCAATATTCAATTTCTGTTTATATGAGAAAGGCCCAGCTGTTCTTTATGAACTTGGTACTCAGATGTGTTTCCCAAATTTGTGAAATAAGAAAAAAAGAAAAAGAGCAGCCCTATTTTCTCTAAAAACAGGTGCATGTATTTCTTCTTGGGAAGCCCACACACAACACGTTGAAGAGTCCACTTCACACAAATTTACTACTCCAATATTTGAAAGGCAGGAGGGTGAAGCCTCATTGAGGAGGAGCGAAATGGCCCATTACTATAGACAGAGAAAGCCTGTCCTGCATTGACTATAAAAAGTAAAGTACAGAGTCTGGAGCCAAAGGAGAAGGTGAGGTTTGCAAGGTTCTTTTTGAGAAGGTGAAAATATGTCTTTAGTTTTGGGGATTACTCATTATTTCACACTTTTACCTTATCGTGTATTAGATTGTACAGGAAGATTTTTTTTTACTATTTACTTATTATTATAGAAGGATAGTTTTTATTTTAAACATGTACCACACTGTATTTTCCTTTTTCTAATATAAGTTAGCAACATTATGTCAAGAAAAAATTAATTGTTCTTATAATTATTAATAACAATTATAACTTATTTGACTACATAGTGCTAAATTTTTGTAACCTTCATTAAGACATTGTAGAACTGATATTCTCACTTTACAGATGAAGAAACTGAGACTCAGAAAATAAAAAAGATTACTCACACTGGACTCCAATGCTCATTAGATAACATTTCCTTAAGAAGTAGTAGAGCTTGGCCAGTGTGGCTAAGTGGTTGAATATTGATCCATAAACCAAGAGGTCACTGGTTCTATTCCCAGTCAGGGCACATGCCCAGGTTGCAGGCTCAATCCTCAGTAGAGGACGTGCAGGAGGCAGCCAATTGATGTTTCTATCTCTCTGTCCCTCTCCTTGCTCTCCCTAAAAGACATGTGTGTGTTTTTAAGTAACATCTCAGTCACAGAATGCACCAAAATATACAAACCTTGATTTGGGAGCTTACCTAATTTTTAAAAACACTTTCAACAACCTATATCTAATAATTAAACTATTCAAAAGTTGACAGATAAATGGAATCTGAGAAAAGAATCTGGGATATTTCTCCCTCTCATCCTGAACGAATCCTTGTGGATATTTTAAGAAGGTCCAGGTCAAGTATCAAGTCTTCTATAAAGTTTCCTTATCCTCCAGGCTGACTAGGTTATAGAATTTATTTAGCTATTAATTGTGGCTAAGAGGTGTTTTTTTGTGTGTGTGTTTTTTTGGGGGGGGTCATCAGTTTTTTTGGTCAACAGCACCTGGTTGCATGTTCAATAAATCTTTGTGTTCAATAAATGCTGGTTAAAAGAATACAAGTGCAAATAAAACAGCTCAGCTGTGAGATCAGAAAAAATCTCATCTCATGTAATTATGAATACAAATCAAAACTTGTATTACAGCTTCCCAAACTTCAACACCTATGTGAATCATGCAAAACTCTTATTAACATGCAGACTCTGATTCCACAAGTCTGCAGTGGGACCTGGAGTTCTGCATTTCCAGGAACCTCTCTCAAGCGATGGCACTGCTGCTGCTTTTCAGACCTCCCTTAGGGTACCAAGGACCTAAACTGCTGGGGTGGCACCTACTGGACTCAGTGAATGTTCTGGAATACCACGTGTCCTTAAATGTTGACCTCTATTTAGGCCTGGCACCGAACCTCCAGTGATTAAACTTAGTAACTAAGAGCAATTATGTGTTTATGTGTATTTCCCTAGACGACACACAAGCTTTTTTGGAAAGGACTGTTCTTAATGAAGTTTGTCTTTTCAGTAACAACAGGCAGGACAGTACTGTGCATGCAGGAGGGACTCAATCTGCTATTAGAGAAGTCAGTACAAAATTAAGTACTCGAGGGTAAATGCTATTGTTAATTTGTTTATCTGTCACAGCATTTGGCATAGTGTCTCAAACACAGGAGAACCTCAGTAAATCAATGTTGAATAAATGAATGAGCAAGCAAACAAACCATTCCTTCTCTGTAAATCATCAAGGGTTGTTTTGTTTTGTTTTTCATCATGATCAGTGCTAATTTCTGGCACTTGATAAAAATTCAAACTGATCTGATAAGCCCTCAATATGAATGCATTTACAGTGTTAGAGGGATAGTACAAATGATCTCTGTGTTGTTCTGGTTTTGCATGTTGATTTTTTTTTTTATTCAAATGCTTCAAACACTTTCACTCCAACATTTCCTTCTTGCTGTGCCAGGATTGAAATTTGTGGCCAAGCTGTTTTGTTTTAAGGATGACTTCCACTTCAAAAACCGCTAGTACCAAAAAGATTAGTGTTAACCATGTGAGAGAAACCACTAAGATCATTCTCTTCCCTTTTACATTTAAGTATCAGGACATTAGCTTTGTATGCACACAAAAATTACTAATCTAGGAAGAATAAATAAAACTTTACATTATTTCCTAAATGTGCCCTTTAAACCAATTTTTGTTATTTTTTTGTGTTATGCAGACAAATGTTTCTCATAGTATTCAAAAAAGGATGTGAATGGTTCATTGAACCGATTTTTATTGGTTTTTCTCTGTATATTTCAGTAAAGTAAGACATATGAGGTATGTACTGTGGAAAACGCTAAAAGTATAAGCTTTTACATACCAAACAAGCATTGAGCACAATGACATACAATGCATACATTAAGGTGATAAATATCCCAAATATCTAGCAAAGGTTTGAGACAAATCATACAGCAAACATTGGGAATTGTTTGTGAAATATTGTGAAACCATTAGAAAAGGATATAGAATATTGCATTTTTATTTTTTTTAATGAATAAAGTTTTAAAAATATGCACTGGACTAAGATGCATTATTTTTCCTTTATATACTTCTGTTATAAACTAAAATGTGACCCCCATTCAAATATTTATACATTGAGGCCCTAAACCTCAATGTGAGGTTTGAAGATGGAGCCTTTGGAAGATAATTAGGCTTAGATGAGGTGGAAGTTGGGGGGCTGAGTAGTGCTTTTAGAAGAAGAGAGAGAGCTCCCTGCCCTCACCTGCCCTCCACACCTTCACCAAGCCCACCCCCACCCCAAGGGAGGACACAGTGAAAAATCAGCCACCTGCAAGCCAGCGGGAGAACCCTCCTCAGATGCATCTTGGTGGCACCCTGGTCTGACTTTCAGCCTTCAGTACCACGAGAAATCAAATTTCTGTTGTTTCAGCCACCAACACTATGGTACTTTGTTATGGAAGACTGAGCTACCACGATTTATCTGGTTGCCTTTTATACCTTTACATAGGTTTAAATTGCCATGAATGTGTGTTTTATGATAGAGTAAGAGGGTAAGTTGGAATTAGCAAATAAACATTCATTCTTGAATTGCCAAATATTCGTAAATATGAGAGAGAGAGAGAGAGAGAGAGAGAGAGAGAGAGAGAGAGAGAGAGAGAGAGAGAGAGAGAGAGAGAGAGAGAAACACTAACTCTGCACTCACTTTAACAAGTAACCCAGAAATAGGCTTCGGGTGAGGGGTTACCTCATTAGCAATAAGCGCAGACATGCAGACATTCCCCTACACAAAACCCCTTTCAGCAGCATCAGAAAGAGAATGCTTTTTGCATGTGTCACTTCTCAGGTCCCAGCCCCTAGCATGCTTCTTGTTATATGCAATTAGCTCCATGCCAAGATTTAGTACATTTCATAATAAATCCCTTGACCGCATTAACTGTGGGCTTGGCAAAGATGGAAAGGCTCTATTCACGACGACAGAAAACAAGCCACAGGACTTACCCCAGAGCAAAACTCACTTGCTGGATGCCAACACACTACAAATTTCGACAGTCTGCCATGCCCTCCTGTCATCCCTCCCCCCTGTTTGGAGGAGGGGGCAGAAAAATACAACCTGCCATGTGATTGTGATTAAGGAGTATATACGAGTGAAAAAGCTACAGACAAATTGGGTTTGTTTATTTCTTCTTCCTCCTCCTCCTAAATCTTGTTCCTAGCTTGTTCCCTTAACTAAGCCTCCAAACCCAGCCACTCCACGAAACCCTAAAATCCCTGCACAGATGAGATCCAGAGTTTACCCTCGTTTAAACAGTAACCATCTGTTGCTTCGGGGAGACTGTGGCTCCCTCTCAGGTTTCCTGTTTGGGGGCACGAAGGCTGTGGGACATTATGGGTATTCCGGATGGGAAAGCTCTCGGCGGGGCAGCAGCATCAATGGGGAAAGCCAGGGGAGACCCAGGAAGAATAGCACTTCCTCTGTTCATATCAGAACAAAGAGTAAACCTTTCCTTTTTTCAATGGCCTTTTTTTTATTATTATTATTCAAAGGACCCAAATGTTAGTACTGCTGAGTAGAATATGAATGAGCTTTGGAGCTGCACAAATCTAAATTTTAATCTTAACTTATTTTCATTTTACTCTTTTGAGCCTCAATTTCTTCATCTGAGAAATGGAAATAATACAGTTATCAAAGATGCTTAGACAGAACGTGTCTACTATGTAAAAGATATTTGATAAATCCAGTATGCTGTGTGTTATTATTGGAAAAAATTTTAACCACAGCCAAATTATGATAAAAAGAGAAAAGGCAAGCACCTGGCTGGCATGGCTCAGTGGCTGAGCCAGGATTTCACGGTTCAATTCCTGGTCAGGGCACATGCCCGGGTTGCCAGCTCCCTGATGGGGTGCATGCAGGAGGCAGCTAATCAGTGATTCTCTCTCATCACTGGTTTTCTCTCCCCCTCTTCCTTCCTCTCTGAAATACACACACACACACACACACACACACACACACACACACACGTGTGTGTGTGTGTGTGTGTGTGTGTGTGTGTATAGATATAGATATATAGATATATATATATATATATATATATATATATATATATATTTAAAAATAGAAAAGGCCAGGGATAAACTATCTTTACTAAAACTTCACTAAGTTCCTTTTTTGATAACACATTTGAAATATCACCATTATTCTATTTACAATAGAAATTCGTTAAGATGGGGGTCTCTTTTAGACCCATGAGACTTTCACTTCCGGTACTGACATACTAAAAGAGCTACATTATAATTTCTTTCTCATTCTTTGAGTATCCAGTAAACACTGAAAATAACAAAAATAAGGCTACTGAAGCCTATATTTTATTTTTTGAAAACTACTCTTATTTCAGTTTATTACAGTGTACTATAAAATTTAAAATATTTCAATATGGGTAAAATGTCAGCTTTTCAGTGAAAGAAACAACAGACTAAGAGGCTTCCTTGGAGATCTATCAGTAGTAACTTTTCTAACAATAAAATCCAATGAAACAGTTTAGACCCATGTAAATAATCTTAAACACATTTTGAAATTGGGAGTAGCCTACCCTGTTTCCCCAAAAATAAGACAGTGTCTTATATTAGTTTTTTCTCCCAAAGTTACGCTAAATCTTATTTTCAGGGGATGTCTTATCTTTCCATGCGCTAGGTCTTATTTTCGGGGAAACACGGTAGAAATGTTGGGTCATTTGTACCAAGTTACCACTTAATCTCTCAACGCTTTATTTTCCTTATCCATAACATGACTAATAATAGCACCTACCTCATACAATTGGAAAGAGTTAAATAATGTTTACAAGGTGCTCAGGAAAGTGCCTGATCCATAGAGAGCACTTAGTCTCAACATCGGTACTGTCATTCATGCCATTGTGTAAGGAAGAATAATACAGTCACTATTGCTTGCATTTGCCAAACACAATCTACAGTCCCCTGCCCCTGTGCTTGTAGGAGAACTTGACCTACCATGATCTTCTTCCCCGCGGTTACCTTTCAAAAATCCTCCCAGATCAGAAGTCACTTTCTCCATGGCTTCCTCTACCCTCCCACCTGAAACTTATCCTTGTCCCTGATCCCACCATCACACTGTGTAAAAGAACAGTGCATACATACAATCTTTTTAATTACACACATGGAGAGGCTGCACAGGAAAGAGGAGGAAAGAAAGCTGCTAAGGAAATGGGAGAGAAAGGACAAAAAGAATAGCGACCGAAGCGGGGGAAAGAGGTTTTACTTGGGTGACAGAATGAATGGAAATATTTCCTTCTTTTCGAATTTGGACCTCCCAGGTGGGCTAAAACAAGTCTAACTCAAGTAATTTTTTAAAAGTTTAAAGTTACTTTTTACCAATAAAAACAAGGCGTCAGTGGCCATCTCACTGCTCTGCCATATCAGTAAGAGAAGGGCTCCTCGGGCAGGGCGCCGATCAGAAAACACCTGCATAGAAGAAGGTCCTCCTCTACCAAGCGGAGCGACAACCACTTCTTTTACTGAAAGGATTGTTAGGAAATATACAAAATAAAACGATGTCTAAGTACTTGTGAGCTGCAAAAGTGAGATCAATAAAAATCAGCAGTTGGGTTTTAATGGAACTGAATGCCTACTACGTGCAGTCTGTGAAACGGGATTTGCAGTAGGCAGGCCACAAGGTACATTAGAACAACAACGCAGGGTATGGAGGGCTTCTACTTAGCATCTGAAATCCCTGTTCGTCCAGAGCAGAAAAACCGTAGAAATACTCAGTTAGATGCTGGGTGTTTTCCTATAGAACTCACGTCGATTCTACCCATGTCACAATGACTATAACTACCCAGTACATGCCCTGGGCATTTCTCCCAAGCAAAGGAAAGTTTCTTTTGCATCTCTGTACACAAAATGTTTGGCACATAATAGGAAACACAGGAATTTTACCGAATTAGGCATCAGGACTGGCCCATTTATAATTTTTATTCAATTCTACTATGGCAGGTTTTTCTTAAACTCAACAATCCTGTGACCCTGACAGCAATGAAGATTCATACCCTTTCTGTTCTACAAACTTGGTGCATAACAGGAGGTCTTCTCTCTGTAAACTGATCATTTCTATTTCCTTCGAAGCCCTTAATATGTTTTGTTATAAAATTCTACTTTTTTAAATTCTTTATTGTTTAAAGCATTACATATAGTATTACATATGTCTCCTTTTGCCCACACTAACCTCTCCCCAGTCACCCCCAACCGCCAGTGCATGCCCTTACCCCGCTAGAGTCTGTGTCCATTGGCTATGCTTCTCTGCATGCGTACAAGACCTTTGGTTGATCTTAATGCCCTGTGATTGAAAGCTATTTGCTATATTTTTAATTTATGAAAGCAACTGCTGTTTTCTTGATGACTGATATGTGATAAACTTTTGTGAACATGTGATAGGCACTTGAGAAGAATGTGCAGTCTCTACTGTCAGAGTATAGGATATAATATGAATATATGAATATATATGTATATTCATTTCGAATTTGGACTTCCCAGGTGGGCTAAATCAATAAGGCCCACTCTGCTGATTATGTTGTTAGACCTTTTATCTCCTTACTAATTTTTTGTCCACTTGATCTGTCCTGTGCTGAGTGAGGTATACTAAAGTCACCAATTTTCAATGGGTTTCTGTCTTCTTGCCTCTCCTGCAGTTTGTTCCATAAGAATTGTTGTAGGGTTGTACGGAACATTCACACTCATAAGTATTATACCTTCATTGCAGAGTGTGGCTTTTAGAATTAAAAGTGTCCGTCCTTGCCCAGTTGGCATGGCTCAATGATTGAGCACTGACCTATGAACCAGGTGGCCATGGTTCCATTCCCGGTCAGGGCACATGCTTGGGTTGAGGGCTCAATACTCGGTGTGGGACATGTAGGAGGCAGCCCATATAATGATTCTCTTATCATTGGCATTTCTATCTGCCTCTCCCTCTCCGTTTCTCTCTGAATTCAATGAAAATATATATTTTTAAAAGTGTCCTTCCTTGTTACACTTAGAGCTTTGAGGTTTGAATTCCACTATCTGATAGCAGGACCAATGCCAGTTTTCTTGATATGTTCTTGCCCATCCCTTTAGTTTGGGAGTTTTAAAATCATCTTGATTTAGGTGTTTCTCTAATAGAATTGTACATAGTTCGGTTTTATTTGTATGCCAAAATGAAAATGCTTTTAACTGACTTAACCCCATTCACATTTATTGTTATGGCTGATACGTGTAGTCTGAAATGTGTCATTAATGTGTTCAATTGTGTAAAATTTATTACATTTGATGTTTGTTGTTTGCTATGCTAAAAGATTTGGGATGGTATTTAGGAAAGACTAAATTCTACTTATTTTCACTGAGTTTAATTACAGTAATAAACTGTTCCTTGTTGCCTGGCTTTGTTTGTATGCCGATGTTGAAAAGTCTGATAACCAGTCTAATCATTTTGCCTTTCTATATTATATGCTAAATCTCAGAGTTGATATTTTGAGGTTAAATTTCTCTTGTAAACACTTTTAATGTGCAGACATTGAGGGTTTTATGTGGGGGTTTTTTTCTATTTCTAAATGTTTTCTTGTACTATAGTTTTAAAAGTTATATTATTCAATACATAAATTTGTTTTTCTTCAGGTCAAATTATTCCTTCATTGCCTGTCCTCCATTTTCATTATTTGCTCTCTGATCTGTTTTGCTGCTTTATGTCATTTGCATTCTCTTGGTACTATTCCTGTCTTTCTTTGATAGCTTTTATTAATTTTCATTTGTGTGTATTCTCCCTTGGGTGCCTATTAATTTTTCTTTATTTTGGGGATAACTTTGCCTTCCACTTACTTGAGTTCAATACTTCAATACTATTTTTCATTTTTTTCTTGTTTTTCCCCCCAATTTGTTTTTAGTTTTAAAACATCTGATTTAAGGTGAGTTATAATATACTTAAATACTTGTTGAGTCCATTGAATTCTGTTTGGAGGGTAGACATAGGTTTGCTTGTTTGTTTGTCCTATTTCTTTTTTTAATATATTTTATTGATTCTTTACAGAGAAGAAGGAAGAAAGATAGAGAGCTAGAAGTATCAATGAGAGAGAAACATAAATCAGCTGCCTACTGCACACCTAGGGATGTGCCCACAACCAAGGTACATGGCCTTGATCAGAATCAAACCAGGGACCTTTCAGTCTGCAGGCCAACGCTCTATCCACTGAGCCAAACTGTTCAGGGTTGTTTTTCCCATTTCTTGGTTGTTTTCACGGCAGGAGAGTTATTTCCCTCCAATCAATTGCACTGCTGCTTTGTGCAAAAATTAATTTCCTGATTTTCTCACTGGTTTTGAATAGGTTTATTTTCCTCCTGTTAGACTGGTGATATTGGAATATTTGAATACAGGATGCAATATGCAAATGATGTGTGATATGCACTGATGATGCAGGCACTTTAGCTGGGTAGTCTGGTTCACTTCTCTATTTATTTGATGAGGTGGTAGGGGATAAAAGGGTTGTGGGTTCTGAATGATCACACTGATTTTCTTTTGTTTTACAGAATCCAAAGTGTAGCCCCTTTCCTCCTTTTCCCCCTTCACTATCAGCTGCCAAGGAACCTTTCTTCCTTCTTTTCACCTTTTCCCCTCCCTGAAAAGCTATGCATTTGCAAAACTGTCCCATTAAACTGCTGGCCGAATGCTTTGACTAACACATGCATTCAATATTTTTCCTGAAATCTTGCTCAGATATCAAGATCTCTGAACAAGTCTGATAACCCAATTTGAAATCCACAAACACTGCATCTTTTCAAAGTACTGAGAGTCAGACTGACCTAAATCCAAAGGTCCACTCAACCAATTCCCACCAGGTTATCTGAACCTGGAAAGCAAAGTCCCTGCTTCTGATTTTCATCATCTATAAAAAGAATAGTTTATATTATCTCCTCTCCTTTAAAGAATTCGTGACAAGAAATGAGGCAATGTTCCCTGAATGCTTAGCATAGTACCTGGCAAGTAGAAGGCACTTTTAACCAACAAGAACAATAATGAAAGGGAGAGGCCAAGTGGCAAATCCTCACCCCCTCAAGCTAAACTCTGCTGAGAATACTGTTTCTTGTTTATTGAACAGCATGGCTATATGTGTTCCCACATGAAAACATGCGTCTGGTGATAGACTAGTTCTTGCTTCCTGGACTGGGGAAGGCATGAAGACTATCATGCTTCCCTCTGCATGCTATTAAGAAAATGTTCCTATGGAAAGAAAGACAAAAAATTAAACAATCCACAGAAAGCTGTCCTCCTCCTCCCCAGTCCTTCAATGGAGAAAGAATAGTAAAAGATGACAATATATGAGCCTTTTTCATGCCAATAATTCCAAACTTGGCTATCCAATAGGTTCACAAAACAGGTGGGTTTCTTTTTTTAATAAATAGCCCTGAGTTAGTAGAATTCCTTTTACCTCTGCTATCTTTATTATAAACATGTATTATTTTCACTAATAAAAATATTTTAAGTGATTCAATATATTTCTAGACAATACATATATGAAATGAAATTCAACACATTTGACAGCTGACATTGTGGAGGGGGAGAAGAGGGGGGAATATATATGTGCATTTCAGTTCCTATGTTCCTTTCTCAGTGTTTTATAAATATAGTGACATTTTAACTTTAAGCTGAGCAACTCCCAGAGTTCACTGTGTTAAAAGCCTTACATACTGAAGGGCGGGGACAACATTAAAGCTATAGTATCTCCATTTGTCCTAAATCTTACTCCTTGGGAAAGGAGTATGTAGGCATCCTTACTCCCAGCAGAATGAGGAGGGCCTGCTTCACAGGCTGAGGTTCTCCCTGCTTTTCCGATTTATTCTTGTTCACTGGCTAGCAAGAAATCCCAACCCTGAAGCCAACCCCCGATCCCATCAACAACTTGGAATATGACTCATAGATGAATGAAACTTTTTCCAAACTCCTCATCCTGGCACTTCAGCCCTGCCCCAGGCCCCAGATGCTCTACTTTGGAAGCAGACAGCAGCCAGATCAAGACCTATTGTTTCTGGCTCGCTCTCCTACCATCTCTCCCTAAGAGGAAATTTCCATGATTCGGATACCCAAGTCAATGTCGAGTTTTCAGTATAACGGCATAATGTACTGGACTTTACCAAGATGAAAATGTAACCTCAAAACCCTTAACTTGGGGCAAGAAAAATTAAGTTGTATTGATAGCCCAAAGAGCAGTAACAATAATAGTTCTAAATTGCTTTTTTAAAACTGTGTTATTGTGTTTTAAAATAGTTACTATAAAGCTAGCAAAGGAATATTTTATAAATATGGAATGAGTAACTTTCTGAAAACTTTACTAATTATGTTTAGTAATGATATAAAAAATGTTGGCAGAATTCTTTTCACTTTATTTCTGGAAAAGTTTGATCAGATGTGATATTAAAAATTTTGATAAGACTTCGCTATGGTAAATTAAAGTCAAACACATTAATAGTGTAACTCCTATGATGCTACTTCTCATGTTATTAGAAAAGATATAGGAAAAAGAAAGCACATCTTCCCATCATTATTATGAACCAGCTCACCCTGCAATGTTCACACAGAACAAGTGTCAATCAACTCTTTCATGTTCTCATCTGTTCTTTTTTCTTTATAGAACCTGAACTGGCTCAATCTCACTGAAGCACCTGGTGAAAAATTCTTATTCTCATTTCAAGTTGCATTAAGATTTCACTTATTCTCCAATTCCTAAGAGCAAGTTAGGCACTTCTGTAAACTGACTTATAAATTCTCTGACATCCAGATCCTTAAATGCTACTAATTCACATTCACTGTCCTTTATCTTCATCTAACACCTTCTGTCTCAGAAAGAGTTGTTTATTCAACTTAGATGTAGTAGGATGTCAAGATATTTAGGTTTGAAGCTTAGAGATTTCTCATTTTCTCCCTGTACTAGATGTATAATTCAGGTGGCCACCACCAGGTGGATGGCACTACCTTCATTAAAGAAAGAGCAATTTTTTTTTGTTAGTCATGACCCAAGGATAATTTTTCCATTGACTTTTTTTTTTATAGAGAGTGAGAGGGGGAAAGACAGAGAGAAACATCAATGTGAAACACATCGATTGTTTGCCTTCTACATGAGCCCTGACCCTGACTAGGGCCCTGGCTGGGGAGAAGCCTGCAATGGAGGTACATGCCCTTGACCAGAATGGAACCAGGGCCTCTTTAGCCAATGCTCTATCCACTGAGCCAAATCAGTTAGGGCCAGAAAGAGCATCTGTAAAGAGCAAATGAGCCTGGCCAGCATGGCTCAGTGGTTGAGTGTCAACCTATGAACCAGGAGGTCAAGATTTGATTCCAGGTCAGGGCACATGCCCAGGTTGTACACTAGATCCTCAGTGTGGTGAGCTCAATGATTCTCTCTATTCATTGATGTTTCCATCTCTCTCTCCCTCTCCCTTCCTCTCCGAAACCAATAAAATATATTTTTAAAAGAGTGAATGATTTCAGTAATTTTTTTTTCAAAACTCTAAAAAGAGAGCAACTAAACAGTTACTGGAATCCATAAGTCTTTCAATAGAGTTACACTATAGAATATGTTTAAAAATGACACAGCCCTTGGGAACAGGTGTTCAGATCTCCTCAGTCTCCTACACTCTCTCCTCAGAAGATTTTCTGACCGGTTTCCTGTGTCTGAAGCCTATCATATTGTGAATGTGAACTTCTTCACTCAAAAAAGCATTTAATTCATGTTCCTAAGTATTCCATTTTCAAAGAAATATGCAGTGATTTCCTCTCATAGAATTCGCCATTAATCTTGTAATATTAAGCAAATATTCTAGGAAGCATAAAAATAAAACATTTTCCAGACAATTTTTAATAGACAACATAATGAGTCACTAACCAAAAGGTTAAGATTCTATTCTCCTTTATTGAATCCTACTCTCACTTTCGTTACAACAATTTATTTCTTTAAAAGCATGAACAGAACTGTGGAGATTAACTTAAAGGAGAGTCAATATTGGTATTCCCATAGAAATATGTATATATTTGTTTTTGACTGAATACAAATTAGGTGGTCAAAAATGAAGAGATGTGAGAAATACAGCATTTTCCCCAAAGGCAGGATTTGGCCAAGAATGTGAGTTTGCAGCTAAAGCTGTCAGTGATATGTGAAAACCAACAGCCTGCTAGTGGGTAACTGTTCAAATGATGTCACAGGTTTTCAGTGTAACATTAGCAATAAAGGTCACACAGTGGTTAACTTCGTCCCAGCTCGATCACGTACTAGCCAGGTAACCTTGGACAGGTTCTCTTTAACCTTCCAAAGTTCAGTTTTATCATCTTTAAAATGGGAAAATATTAACAGTATAGTCTCTACCAAGTTGTAAAGATGAAATTGAAAATATAAGAGGTACTTGTAACATTGCCCCAACATGACAGCTCACTATAAAAAGGAGCTATATACAGGGACAAAGTGGTTAGAAAACCATCTCCAAAAGAAGCGTCACCAAGGTCATTGGCAATCTCCTCAGGGCGGGGCCCTCTGAGGTCCATACCACCTGTTTCACCTTTGCTCTCTCAAATGAGGGCAGCCAACTAGAACTATTGGCCTGAAAGTATAATGGCTTGCATTTGCCTGAAAACAGCATAATTCTAAAAATGTTATCGTGATGATATCAGCAATATTTTGGAAAAGGTTATTACCAAGAGTGTAAATGTTTGTGGAACAGATTAAACAGGTAAGCTAACATTTCAAATGAAAGGTACAAGTTAATTTCTCATTATGTAACATATCGACATCCACTTTGTCCTATTGATTTACACCAGTTTCCTTATCTTATGTGTTTTTACTGCCAATTAAAGGAACAATTGTACATTCTAGTCATTGTATAAAATCTCTTATCTTTCTGTTGCCTTCAGCATACCACAAAGTCAAAATGTCAAAAAGCAAAAATGATGCCTAACAAACATCCTAAATTCTTTAATAATTACTATGACCTTGACTTTGCCAACAAAGCATGAAGTGACCTTCCCTTCCTTTCACATCTAAGAAAGAATAAGTTGAATTCCAACCTGTCAATAAAGGGGGGGGTGGGGGGAATTGAGTTGCTATTAGTTTCAATCTATTCACTTGAGAAAAGTATGGGTGACCTTTAATCAATTCAAATGCAAAGCCAATGTAATAATTAAATTGGGGGTAAATGTCTATTAGTACTATAGTATCTCAAAGCTCTAATTTTTGAGTTCTTAGCTTATAAACATAAAAAAATACAGGCAGGCAATCTTTGGGTTATGTCAGATTCAACATACATCGTTTCGTGGTTATATCACCACCTCCCATTTATTTATAAAAAAAAGTTCCATCATTTCAACATATCTACATATGTGCTTTATGTTTTTTTATTATTTATTTACCACAAGTAAAGGTCAGAAATAGTTATCTTTCTTTTATTTTTTTATTTTTATTTTTTTTCTGTTTCACTTCATTACTGCTGTGTATGTGCTCCATATAAGTAACATAGGTCCTTGTGTAGGTGGATTCCGACTTATGGCAAAAATCGTGTTACATCACGCTGTAGGAACAGATCTCCAACGTAATCCAAGGACCTACTATATAGTACACTCCATCCTATATAATATAACCCTAATATGCAAATAGATTGAATGGTAGAATGACCAGTCACTATAATGCCCACTGACCACCAGAGGGGAGGCACTCAAATGCAGGATGGAAGGGAGAGTGGTGGTCCAGGGGGAGCACTGCTCAGCCAGAAGCCATCCCACCTCCACTGCAGGCAGGTGATAGGAGCAAGGGATCCCAGACTGCAAGAGGGATGTCTGACTGCTGCTTAGGCCCAATCCCCAGGGAGATCAGTCCTAAGCCAGCAGGTGGACATCACCTGCGGGCTCCTGGACTGCGAGAGGGGCAGGCTGGGCTGAGGGACCTCCCTGTCCAGTGCACAAATTTTGTGCACCAAACCTCTAGTATGATATAATTACAGATATCTTATGAAGTTTGACTGCCATCTTTCAAATAAAAGCAAACATAAAGTCTAGATAAGCCTGTAATTTAAGGATGTTGTTTAAATCACATATTTTAGTTAAAAGGATAGCCACAAAATTTGAGTAAATAAACCATATTTTCATCTAGAAAATTTTCTAATCAATTTTATTGCCTAAAATATAGAAAATAAGACAAACTATAAAATCTTCATAATCCTTTGTTAGTTTTCACATCACCAATATCCTATTCTAGTAAAATTTGTATAAACCACGATTAGATCTTAATTAAGTATGAATATGGTTTTCCAGTTAAAAGGCATAAACAAGAAAGAAATAAGGAAGAAGGCTAAAAACAAAATGCTTGTGTGGTCAAGTAAGGTCAAAAATAAGACGATAAAAAACTTTTCATTATAGCAATATTAGATTAAAAAGGCCAATAAATTAAAATATGAATTTAATTGACAAAGTGATTTGACTGCCAGACTTAGTGTAATAAAATTCTACAATTCCAAAGTAAAATAAAATCAATATTATATACTGTTAACTCAAAGTTACCATAGAATTTTGTTAGACTATAATATGTTTAACCCAAAATCAGGAGAAACCTTGATTTGATTCACAAAAGAGAACATTTTCAAAATTTCATGAGGTTGTGAGGCCAAATATGAAATAAGTTGATTTAGTTTTTATTAACCCTGTATTTTAAACCTATAGCAAGTTTAAAAGTATTCCAATCACAAAGAAAAATTATTAATAAATGGTACAATCAACATTAATCACATCACTCTACAAAGAGCATCAAATTGAAACGCTTAGATAGAATAGGTAGTATTGCTTGAAATGCCTACATGAGACCAACTCACTTTAGAAGCATTGTATTGGGCCCTAGCCGGTTTGGCTCAGTGGATAGAGTGCCGACCTGCAGACAGAAAGGTCCCAGGTTCAATTCTAGCCAAGGGCACATGCCCGGGTTGTGGGCTCGATCCCCAGTAGGGGGCATGCAGGAGGCAGCCAATCAATGATTCTCTCTCATTATTGATGTTTCTATCTCTTCTATCCCTTTCCTTTCCTCTCTAAAATCAATAAAAATATATATTTTAAAAAAGAAACATGAGTTCTAGGAGCAAAATCAAAAGAATAGCAGTGCTGATAAAAGGAAACTGCTGGGCTAAGGACTGCTGGTTTGATGCCAGGAATCCTTTTATGTTGGACAATCTACTGGGGTGACAGTTCTCACTGCAAGCACTGAGTCTCCAGAGAAACTCCATTCCAAGGTCCTCAATGATAATTTGCCTTGATTCTCTGGAAGCAGGATGCCTAAGACCTAATGACAGGTGCTAGAACATTTCTATAGAAATTGCTATAGAAATCTGGGAATTTCTATAGAAATTGTTATGACCATATCGTAAGAGAATATATCTAACTGGAAGCAATGTTGGTTCAATTTCAGAAATTTTAAATCACTTTACAGCACTGATAATCTGGGTTTGATAATGAGCAAATGATGAGGAGTACCAGAGGTACTCCATTTGAAGAAAAGTAAACATCAGCTGTTCACTCATTAACTTTGCTGTTTGTGTTGAATTTTTTAAAAAGATGAAACCTTTTCCTTGCTTAGGGGGCTGAATTCACACACAGCAAAAAGCAACTACATAGTCACATTTCCTGTCATACATCTGGGCCTTAATAAATGTGAAAAACACATCAGTTATGGAGGAAGGCTTTTTACCTGCACTATATTCTAACTTTTTAAGAATCTAGATCTTCACTGATTTTTTTCAATTCACCAAAGAAAAGTTTGGTTGAAATAGGGTTAATGATTTTAATTCATATCACACCAGAAAACTTGTTATCCTCTTACCTCACAGAGTCTTGATTTATATTCTCAGAGAAAATCTCTAAGAATTATATATTTTATTATGACAAGTATTCAGACATTGTAGTTTCCTTCACTTGCTTATTTTGTAGTGAAAATTTATTTTCACTATTGAACTGCATTCATTTCTTCCATCACAAATAGAATACATGGACTGAGTATATATAATTCAACTATCTTGGAAGGTCAGCTGAACACCTTGATAATGAGTAGATTACTTGGCCCTTCATCAGAGAATCTAACTCACATAAATTCAATTGAAAGGGACTTACAGCAATAATTTCACTAGTCTTTTCTAAATAATTGTTGTATGCCAGACATTGCAACAAGTCCAGAAGACACAAACATGAATAAGCTACACATATTAGCCTTTTTTGTTTGTTTCATTATAGTACTAGAGGCCAGTATACAAATTTGTGCACCTTGAAAGAAACTGGGCCGCGAGGCTGCAGTAGGCACAGGGGCATTCTAGGCCTCTCCTGCCATGGCCCCAAGTCCCCTGTCTGCCAGCAGCCCCGCTCCCCCCACCACTCCCACGCACTGACAGCACCAGCCATGCTTGCACCTGCTGATGGCGTGGAGCGACTGGGGCTGGTGCCAGCAGCAGGTGCAAGCAGGGCCAATGCTGTCAGTGGGTGCCCCAATTGCCCCTCAGAAACAGGGGGAGGTGGAAATGCCTCAGGGGCAATCAGGGCCAGCAGCCACTGCTTGTACCCGCTGATGGCACTGAGTGATCAGGACCAGCCCCAGGCACTGGCAGCAGGTGCAAGTGGCAGCTCTGGTGCTGGCTGCAGGTGCAAACGCCTGGGGGATCATGGCACACAGAAGCAAAGAATTTTCAGTAACGACCAGATGGCTCTCCCCAATGACAGCGACCGGCACCCTGCCTTCGTCTGGCACCCCTGCTCACCTGTTCCACCATTCCACCACAACCAATGCCTGCCATGTTCCTCCCATGCCCCCTCGTGGTCAGCGCATTTCATAGCAACCAGTTGTTTGGTTGTTCCGCTGTTTGCATATTAGCCTTTATTATATAAGATTGCTTTTAAGCCACTTATGAATAAAAACTTGTTTTATATACCATCTGCAGACTCTATTTGTAGAAATGCCCAACTCCAAAGTCTTTTTTCAGAGAAAGAAAACAAGCAAAATAGATTCTTTTGGATATGGAGATATTACCAATGTAACTTAAGAAAACAAAAACAAAATGCACATGTGTAGATGCCAACAACAGCTTTTAAAGGCACTGCCTCAAATAGCGAAAACAATCCTGAAAAAGAAATAAAGATCTCCAGTAAGCCAAGAGAAAAAGTGTGGTGTAGATATAAAGACAGACATACTGACCAATAGAACAGAATAGAGAGCTTAGAAATAAACCCTCACATATTTGGTCAAGTGGTCTTTGGCAAAAGGTTCCAAGACCACTCAATGGGGGAAAAACCAAAACAGTTTCTTCAGAAAATGATGCTAGGAAAATTGAATATCCACAAGCAGAAGAAGTTGGATGAAGTTGGACCCTTGACTTAAGAGTCAAACTAAAATTCTTAAAAGAAAACATAAAGGGAAAGCTTCATGACATTGACTTTGGAAACGAGCTATTGGGATATGATAGCGAAAGCACAGGCAACAAAAGCGAACTTAGACCAATGGGAGCACACCAAACTTCAAAAACTTCACAATCGACAGGATGGAAAGGCAAACTATGGAATGGAATGAAACATCTGCAAATCATATTGCTTGTAAGGGTTTTATATGCAGCATATATAAGGAACTCTTACATATCAATTTTTAAAATGATCCAATTTTTTAAAAATGAGCAAAGGACCTAAATAGCCATTTCTCCAAAGATGATATACAAAATGTCCAATAAGCACATGAAAAGATGTTCAACATCACTAACCATCAGGGGAATGCAAATTAAAACCATTGAGACACCATCTCAATCTATGAAGATAGCTATGGTTTTAAAAAAAAAAAATGAAAATGACAAGCACTGGAGAGATACGGAGAATCGGAACCCCTGTACATTGTTGGTGGGGATATAAATGGTGCAGTTACTATAGAAAGCAGCATGGCAGGTCTCCTAAAGTTATAAATACAACTACCATACAATCCAACAATCCCATTCCTAGACCCCTATGTTCATTGCAGTGCCATTTACACTAACTATGATGTGGAAACAGCCCGTGTCCATCAAAAGATCAGTGGATAAGAAAGCTGGGGCACATTTACACAATGGAATACTACACAGCTATAAAAATGAAGCATCTCTTACCCTTTGAGACAGCATGGAGGGACCTAAAGAGTATTATGCTAAGGGAATTAAGACAGAAAAAGACAAGTATCACGATCTCAGTTACATGTGAAATATAATGAACAAAATAAGCTGATAAACAAAATAGACCCAGAGACATGGAAGAGACTGTGGAATCTCGGAGGAAAGGGTTGGGGAGCAGTCAGGGAGGGAAAAACCAAAGCCCTTGTATGCACAGATGCATAGCCATGGACAGGCAGTGTGGTGATGGCCTAGGGGGGAGGGACAGGAGCAGGTTAGAGGGATTCAATGGGGGAAAAGGGAGGACATCTGTAATACTTACAACAATAAAGATACATTTTTTAAAAAGGAACTAAAAGCAGGATCTCAAAGAAATATTTGCACACCCACATGAGCATTACTCACAATAGCCAAGAGGTGAAAACAACCCAAATGCCCACAGAAAGATGAATGGCTAAACGAAATGTGGTATACACATAACAACGGGATATTATGTAGCCTTTAAAAAGAAGGAAATACTGTCACGTGCTGCATTATGCAAAGTGACATAAACCAGTCACAAAAAGACAAATTCTGTATGATTCACTAATATGACCTGTCTAACCTGATCCAACTCATGGAAACAGAAAGCCGAATGGTAGCTGCCAGAGGCCGGGGAGAGGGAGTAATGGGGCATTGTTTAATGAGCATAGGGTTTTGTTTTGCAAAATAAAAAGCTATCTGTTGCAGGACAATATAAATACACTTCACACTTTTGAACTATACACTTAAAATTAAGATGATAAATTGTATGTTATGCACTTTCTATCACAATGTTTACAGGCAATAAGACACAGGTAATATACATAACATGAATGACATTACAAAGTCAGGATTCATATTCTTGAAGTACATGGATAAGATTTAGTAAATCAGAGAAGGCTTGAGAAGACTAGGTAGATGATCCAACCTACACAAAAGTATCTGAAGGAGACAAGCAAAAATGCAGGCAAACAGGCAAACAAGAGAAGAGTGGTGAAGATAAACCTAGAAAAGGAGACTAAGGGTCATATACTGAGGTGGTCAGGACTCCATGGAAAGGCCCTGAGATGACAGAAAAACATACCACTCCGGCCAGACAGACCAGAGATGTGAGAGAGTGTCATCAGGATCCCTGTTACAAGGTTGCCCAAAGCTGCCCCAGGAGGTCTGGCTTCAGGTGAGCGAAATTCAGACAGAACATTTCCAGAAATCCTTTAGGCACAGGGGAGGTGGCCACCTCATCAGCTGGCTTTCTCATAAATGAAGGCATCACCCACAAAATAAGTTAAAGACCGTGTGAACTGGTATTACCTTTGAATAGTATGAAACTGAAATGTCTTCACTTCAAACTCCATAGAAGCAGAAGTCATATTATACCCTTCCGTTTATGCCCACAGAAAGCATCTATCAGTCACCAGGCAACCAGTGATCATCTATTGCAGAATGTTTACTTGGGGCTGTTCTAAACACTTGAAATTGTTAAAAGATAAATCTTAAACATAACAAAAAAAAAACCCAGTAGATGCACCAGAAAGTAAGGTTACTAATTTAATATACTTCTATTGTATTCAAAAAATATAATTGCAAAATATTTACTCCAAAGACTTGTAGCCCTCACTCAATATGTGACACTAATAAGAGACTTCTTTTTACCACATTGCTCCTGTATTAAAAAAAATAATATTGAAAAGAAATTTTCATAGTTTTAGAGGGTATTTAAACTAGTTAAGAGTTGAGGGCTTTGTCTACAAATATTTACACTTACTTTTACTTAAATTATCATTTTCGAATTCCCAAACCATATTCTAACACTCTGCCTTCAAAGCTATTAGACTAAGATGTTTTAAACTGCTCTGGGAAGGTCACGGAGGCTGCCCAGGGCCAGGAAGAGAAAGCAGACCTCACAGCCTGGATGTCAGTTATCCAGCCCCTGGGCCCTCGCTCCGAGTGCCGCAGCTTAAAATCATTATAAAGATAGCATTAAGACAATTAAACAAATTACTTGGAATCAAGAGTACTTAAAATCTAGTCCTAAACTGGGGGGAAAAGGTACCAGAGGACAACCTCAGAAATTGAGGGAAATTATAGAAAAGTGTTACAACATGAGTAAGCATTCATTTGTTGGCCTCCTGCAATTTAAAAATTTTCAAGCATTCTAGAATCAAACCTTAGGGTATTTCAGCAATGCATCCGAACTAAAGAAGCCCTTCAAGTACCTCAGCAAAATACAACACTCAAAATAGCTTGTGTATTTAGGTAGTAAACTAAGTTGTTTAAAATTTTCTGACTATTCAGTATCCTTACTGAAGCAATTAATCTTCTCCTGTATGTGTTTACACCTTGTACTATTGTTCGAAATAGTAAAGTGTTAAAGATCCTGTTCTGCAGCATAAAATTATAAGTAGATGATGTAACAAATTATTAAATTCTGAAATCCAGAAAATTCTAGGCGCAAGGGAAAAACTATTGATTTTTTTTCCCCGAACAAAATTTCATGGAATACAAAGTGGGGTGGGAATCATAGATTTTCTTCCCTCTTAGTAAAGGCCTTTAAAACAACACAAATATGTCACAAATCAAGAAACATAACATTGGCAAAATATTCACCATCCTGGTGGTGTAAAATATTTAATATAAAATTATGAAATAAATGTAAAGCCTAAAAATAGCAGAAGGGATTACAACAGTTCCAAGTTCCAAACATGCTCCTATTTTACTATACCGAGACTAACAGCTTCCTTTACAAAAGGACGTACACATTAGCTCACCTACTCTTCACAATATGCAGAGTGCAGGGCAGTGAGGAGCTAAGTCTTAGAGTCAGAGAGACCCTGGGTATGAACTCCGGCTCTACAGCGACTGGCTGTGCGATCCATCTTGGGCAAACCACTCAACTTCACTAACCCTGTTCTCCTCATCTGTAAAACGTAGACAAGAATGCCTAATTCACATTTACTATAAGAATTAAGTAAAATAATGCACATACATCATTTAATATAATACTTCTCCTACCTCCCCCCCCCCAAAAAAAAACACATCATTTTAAAGGTGAATGTCTGAAACTCCTAGCCAACAAGAGTCTACTTGAGAACTCAGACTACTCAGTCTCTCAGCTGAGGTTGTTTTCACTGCCCCCCAACTGTCCTTCAAGAGCATACCACCAGACACTATCCACACCACCATGGGGAACCCCAAAATCTACAATACATCAACCTTTGTATCATCTAATATTCAGAGAAAAAACTTCCAGAGTAAGGTCAGAATCCAATGCAAGACCTTCAATATTGCAGAGCAATTAACAATCACTGTGCTAACAGAGGGTAATTTTTGTGAGAAGAATATGAATTCCACAAATAATGCAAAAGCCTTGTAACAAAACAAAAAAAAGTTTTCTTTCACCTACTCAAGAGAAGTTCTATTAAATGATGAAATATTAAATCCCTTTCTTTTTCTTCCTAATTCCCCACTGTGTAAGGTATGATGAAACAAGCACAAGGACTGAGGAGAAATAAAAGCTAAGGATACTATTAATCCAAAACATGCACTGATAACTTAAAGCTGACAGTTTCCATTATAGCAGTAATCCCATAAACATAAAACAGCAAATAGCATAACCAGGCAAACATGTTCTCTATCACAAGTAGGTAAAACTGCATCCCCCCCCCCCCTCTCTCTCTCTCTCTCTCTCTCTGTTTGAAACATTTCAAAAAGTCTTGGCTATAAATAGAGAGAAGAGGAAGTCAATAAACTGAGAGATATATCAATAAGACACTCTACAGTGATGAAGAACTATTGTGTGACTATGATGGCCCATGAGAGCCAAAAACCTTTCTTCAAAACTGCGTTCCAAGTTTTGTGGAAGAAAATCACAAAAACAAGCCCAAATATGGCATTAAGTTCACACTGCAGGAACCCTTGTAACGTGCATTTTTATCCAAAGGTTTAAAAGCAAAATTTAGTTAAGACTGGACAAAATTTATAAAAATAGAATTTTACAAGGCTATTTAGGACAAGATAAATTTTTTTTCCTTAAAAATCTAAATTTCCTCTAGAACTTCTTTCATTAGCAATATAACTTTTAAACATATAAACTGCATATAGTTTTGACTGTTATCCATAAGACTTGCTAAGTATCACCTTGAAAATACTACTAATGATGTATTCAACCTAAGAGACATTTGTTATGCTTTACACAAATACTGACCAGACCTCAAAGTAGAGAGTGGTACTGCTATTTTTTAAAAGCACTCATCCTCACACCTTTGGAAAGAATATAGATCAAGCATATATAAAACATAAATAATTTTATAAAAACTAAATTTTTGAAAGAGATATTTATATGATCTCGGGAAAATAAATTAAAATATTACTAATTAGAAAATCTATACATACTTAGAAACAGAGTCACATTAATTTTATAATGAATAATTGTATTTCAAAACCAAGCAGGTGTTTTGAACCTATACAATACAGAAGTAAAACACATATAATTTTAATCACACTTAAAAGAGAAATACTACCTGATTAACCTATAGCCCATTTACAAAGCTGAAAACTAAAGATATATGCTATCTGAATAGTATAAATTTAGACAAAGTAACTCAGATTAAAGAGCTGGCCAAATACACTTAAAAGTCTACATCTGATCATTTAAGAAGGGCCTCAAAGGAAAAAGGAATAGGGTACTTCAGCATATGATCTGGAAGAAATTTTAGCATCACAGGAAAAATTTGACTCTCTTCTAGTGTTTAGTATTATAAAGGAAAGAGGTTTGAAGGGGGGAAAAGTGTAAAATTGTTTTCATACAATATGTGAATAATGATTCTAGACTTTAAAAGAAAAGCTATGGCAGTTTTATCTTTTACATTGATAAAAAGAGTAAAATGAAATTCAAGCATTATCTAGCAAGTAGCAAAACAAATCATTCCTCCTTTATATGTGTGGATAAGACAGTAAAAATTTACACAAATTACAATGTTCTTATCTTTTAAAAATGGATTTACAGAAATTTAAGATACAAGTTTTGATTTTTTTTTTTTTAGCCCTGTCCTCAGAGAACTCTAACATTGAATTTTCAAATGTCTGCATGAAGACTCATGCTACTATGTAAATAAGCCATGCTAACAAGAAATTATGAGTTAAGGAAGAAATTAAAGGGTAACATTCAATCCATCATGTCTACTCTACCAAACTTGGAATCCCTGAGATGAAATATATGTCTAAATAAATTAAAATGACTAGTTGAACGTAAACACTCACCTTTTTATGCAATAGTGTTGATTAATTAAGGCAAATGCATTTGCATACATTCAGACATTTTCATGTTCCAAGAATATTTCCATCCTGATTCTTTTCACGGCGTTAAACATTGGCTTTTGTCTTTTCTCTGCCGAGCCTGGCCTTTCCCTCAGATGCAACAGCTCAAGTCATGCTTAACCTTCAACACTGGAAACAAAGCATACTTCTTGGCCCTTCCAAGGAAATGTAATCCCATTAGTATCCCATGCCCAGAGCCAATGACAGTGGGGAATCAGCCCTCTTTTCTATTAAATAAGGAAGTATATTATTATCTTAATATGCAGTTAAAACTAATCTTCAAAAATACCATAATTATATTTAAGCCATAAACACTAAGCAATGTGTCAATCACTTTTGGAAGGTTCTGAAAAATTCTGTTTTCCCAAAGATTTGCAAACTGGTATTTTTAATCTACTCCACAAGAAAAGAAAGAATGTCCCATATTTCTGTGAGACTCTGACAAGTTTTCTTTAGGTTAAAAAAGAATTGAAATAACAAAACGTAGATAGCCAAAGTTAGAGAGGCAGGCAGAGAGACTAACTTAAGGCCATTCCAGCTGGAAATTGAGATGTCATTGACCAAGACCCTAAGATATGGGTACAAAAAGAAGACGACTCAAAATTAATATACTAGATTCTGATTTCAGTGTTTATGTGCCTAGTGATGTCACTAATAGCGGTCTCACTTACAGGTAATAGTACAAAAGAACTACACTTGATGGAATTGATCAGGTGTTCAAAACTGGTAATACTGAGTTTGAGGTATCTGTAAAATACACAAAATAACTGAAGTCTTTCTTTATTCAGAGTCAAGACTTAAGGTGGGAGACCTGCTATATGTCTAGAAGCATGTTTGTGAACGTGAGTCTACCCAAAGCAAAGTAAATCAAGCTAGAGTAAGAGACAAAGTGGTCTCTCAGAACCTAGAGAACACAGATATTATTTTTTAATTCATCTTTACTGTTGAAGATAAATTTGTATGCATATATGCATAGCCCATGGAACCAGACAATAATGTTGCCAAAACTTGGGAGGGGCAGGTACAGGGAGGAAGGAGTCAATCGGGGGGGGAAAACAAAGCAAAAAAAAAAAAAAGGGGGGGACATCTGCAATACTTTGAACAATAGAGAACACAGATATTAAAAAGCCAGTATAAGAGCCTATAGAAGAGAAAGTCATATAAAAAAGATGAAGTGAAAAATATTATTCATTTAACTAATATTTATTGTGCTCGATATGTGGCACCATTAGACATAGGGGATATGACAGGGCCTACACAAGTGTTTATGGGACCTGGCAAATCAATGGTCATTAGTAACAGCAATTCCTGCTACAGACAACGAAATAAACAACGAAAGGTGGTCAAGAAGACAGACAACTTCCTTCCAGAGAGAATTAAAGCAGCAGTTAGAGGCTGACATTGGTCAGGGAAGAGTTCTGAAAGTTGGTAAAGAAGGAGTTAGCAGAGAAGAGAAAGAGAGAAAATTGGAAAAGACTGAATGAGCATATCGTTTAAGACAGGGCAGAATCTCCATACTGAGAAAGAAAGGGAGGTAGTGTGAATGTGTGGGAATATAGGCGGGTGCAGGTAGGAGACATAAAGCTGGTGGGCATCTCTCAGGACCCGTACTTTCTCAATCAGAGAAAATAATTGTCATCCTCTGAAAAGCCATGGGCTATGTTGATGTAGAGAGCTTGAGAAGATGGATGACATCACAGCCCCCTGATGAGAAGGGGAGAAGGAGCAGACTGGAGACAGGCGCATGTTCGGCAAACAAATAACTGAAAAATAAGAGGCTTCCATGATAGAGGTGTTGGACACTTCACCTTGAAACAATGGGAACTGTGGGAGGGAACTGTGGGAGGATCTTAAGTAGGAAACTGTATGAACAGATTTGTGTTTTGAAATATGTACCACCGTCTCATGTTTGTTTTAATAGTAAAAATAACTAAATCTACATTTATTTTTCTGAATGTACATATATATATATATATATATATATGTATATATATATATATACCTGAAAATCCTTAGCAATGCTACAAATTATTGTATGTTATCATTTATAACATATAAAATCAACCTCCATATGCTACTAAGCTATTAAAAATACTTTTATGTATAATAAAATATCAAACAAAAACCAAAACTACAAGGATCAGAAATAGTAGCTAAACTAACATTTCCCTTCTATGGGAATTCAAGTCATCCTAATACACGAAATGACTTTTTAATCCTCCCTCTACCGCTACTCCTGCCTGACAGAATCTTCTCAACAGTCCCTTGATGGCGATTTTTTAATAATCGAAATTTTTTTTAAACCCTGACTTTCAGTTTGACCTCCTCCGACCAGTCACCATTACTTCCCACCTGCTATGAGGAGATGCAAAATAGGAGAGAGGCCGAGATCCAATCTAAAGACAGGATTCCAGTGGGCACACGAGCCACAGATTATTGCTTCTTTCCAATATTGCTATTACAATACCTACTCCTGGAACTGTGCCCACATAAAATGTTGATACTTGAGAACATATCCTGGCTTGCCATCATTTTTACTTTTGTTTCTATAAGTACTAACATGATATCAACTAAAATCTACATATATTAAAGGAACAACCCAAATACACAAGTCATATGTATCTGAATGTATCTTCCATTACCTTTAACCTCTTTACCATGTAGTACCCACCCACGTACTGAATCTCATTTTGCCTGGAAACCATGCATTGTTGTGTAGTCATTAAATAAATACAACATCTAATGGGCAAGTATAATATATCTGCCAACATTAAAGATGCTGTATGATTATTTAGATGTGGTTACAGGAATGCACCACAGAGCAACTATGAAATGTGTAGATGAACCACAAAGATATCTGCCTCTTCCATTTGTATAATTAACACTATTTCTGAAATAAGTTTGAGTCTGGTTCTCATCACAAATGATTCCAGTAAATAAAACACAGCCACATTGTCGCCTAGAACTTGAGAAAAATCATATCATAAAATGTTTATCCACAGGAAAAGTCCATTTTAAAATACATTATGTCAAAATGAAACATTAAAGGAAAATACACAACCCAAATTAGAAACCAAATAGCAATTGCAAAATAAATACAGAGTGCTAGTCATTTCTTCACCTTCCAGTTTGAGTAGCCTGAAGGTCTCAGAGGGAAGCTGGGTGGGAAAGAACACCCTAGCACTGCCATTCCCCACTCCATGGTGCCAAATGCAGTGACCTCCACGGCCCCACGTTCCTCAGTGTGGCGACTACCGACAACCACTGTCCTGCAGAGACACATCCAGCACAGTGAACTATCTGGAAGCCCCATTTCTATTACACACAACACTCTCTAAACTAAAATATTTTATTCTTCAAAAAGTTTCATAATTTTGCCGAAACCAGTTTGGCTCAGTGGCTAGAGCATCGGTCTGCGGATTGAAGGGTCCCAGGTTCGATTCCGGTCAGGGGCATGTACATTGGTTGCGGGCACATCCCCGGTAGGGAGTGTGCTGGAGGCAGCTGGTTGATGTTTCTCTCTCATTGACGTTTCTAGCTCTCTATCTCTCTCCCTTCCTCTCTTTTAAAAATCAACAAAATATTTTTAAAAATAAGTAAAATAAAAAGTTTCATAATTTTTAAATAAATTTGGAATCTCCCCAAATCATCTTGCCTTCTTTTAAGGCTTTTCAGTCAAGATTAGGTGTTGGCAGACAAGTACAATAGGACACATGGTAACTACTATATAAAGTTAGCAACTACTATTATTATTTCCACTAAAATGTATTCTTTCCTCACACCCAAAGTTTAATAAGCAGTAAGTGCAACCTATTCACCTACATGGATGAAATTCTGCCTTAGGATTATCCTCCTTTTTTTTTTAATGCTATGTTATTATCTCTCAGGACAAAAGTAAAAAACCTATACACCTATATGAAATAAAGAATGGTATGGGATGAAGTGGAACAGAAAGGCAGTCTGTGCAAGAAAAAGACACACAGACATAAGAAAGCGAACTTTCAGGTGGACTGGCAGAGAATTTCATAGAATCAGTATGAGTCAGGTCTCAAAACTCCATGTTAACTATATTAAAAACAGAATTTACTGTAATCTCAATGTTATTAACAGGAAGAAGAGCAAACTCCTTCAAAAACTGAATAGAATGATTATCTATAAATGGCAGATAGCTTCTAAAAAAAAAATGAATATACCTCATTACACAGACCAAGAGGAGTTACAAAGATTGATACAAAGAATTTAATTCATATAATGAATCCTTATGCCTCAGCTTTTTTCATTTTCTCGAAGGATACTTAAGCAAACCTATTGTGTGAAACTGCTGTTTGAGACCTAAGAATTAAAAAATAAACAGGAAGTGGCCCTTGTCCCAAGAGCTGCCCTTTGTGACATTATGTTTATCTCATTCCACAACATCTGATGACTACTTTGGAAACAGTATTTATTTGCTCAGCATCTTAATGATGTTTCTGGGACTCTACGTTCTCCTAAATACACAATTTTTGCTCCTTAAGTCTACATTCTCCTAAATACACAATTTTTGCTCCTTAAGTCTGTAGCCTGTATCACCTCATTCTCAGGCCTCATTTGATTTCCTTGTTTCCCAAAGGCGACCAAATGCCCCCCTTTGTAGTGAAATCTGTACATAAAATAAACAGCCTTGTTAATGCTTTCAACCTTCAGTTTTCTCCCTTCATCGGCAGTACTTCACCCAGTGTAGGCAATGTGAGGGAATCATGTGGGAAGGGGGAATGGGTGCAGAAAAACCGGCTTCTCTTATTCCAATTAGGGAGTTCCAGGTGGGAATTCCAGATTAAAAAAATAAAACACAGTTCTAATTAGTTACAGATGAAGATCCCCAAAACCACACTGGTCGCAATACAAACCGTTAGCTGAGCTCCTGGAGACCCAGGAAGAGGATTTTTCACGGGATAAAATGGAAATGATTTCCTTTTGAAATCCTAACCACACCAGCCTTTAGTCATTTATATGCTATTAAGTCATTTGCTCACATTCTGGGTCAAAGTTACTCAAAAATGTTTTATTGTTATTTTCACATATTTTTCAATTATTATTATTACTGCATATTAATTCTTTAAAAACACACACACACACACACACACACACAGTCTTGTCACTGAAGCCTGCTGTTTTAAAGTTCATCATCTTTATGCCACCTGGTTTGGGATTTGGCTGCAAAACTGCCACACTGCACTGATCAAAGTGTTCCCCAAATCAAGAACGCAGGAGCTGACCATATGAGGATTCCCGTGCTTTCTATCTTTGAATGCTCTGAAAGTAAATGTGCACAAGGTCTTCTGAAATTGTCTTACTTAGTTAATTAATGTGGGAGGAGCAATGCTTTTGACCTGTGTTTTGCCACAGTACCTAAAATAAGACCGGCTTATTGATGTCAGCATTCAAACACCTCTCACGAGAAAGCTGTTCACGTTGTGTGCTACCATCTTCCGTTTAAATCACACAAAAATTAACTTGCATAATTGAAAAGAGAAAAAGCTGTTTTAAAAAAAAATTATTGACTAGAACATAGATTTCTTTCAACTTCACTTTACAACTTAAAGTGACTACGACCCATTGTAACATAAAGTGTAACATCTTGAAACTTAATTCTTTCACCTCCCAATTTAACTTGCTCTAGACAGTCTGATGGGACCACAATTCAAATTCTTCAAAAAGGCAAGGAGCAAAATCACTTCCAGATTTGCCTCTTAGCCTAAAATTCTTGCATTAATACAATAATCTGAGATGGCAACAGTAAGCTATATTGACATGCCTATCTATTAACATACCTGCAAAAAGAAAGGAGTCATCTCTGAATGAAGAGAAATACAATAACAAAGACAAGAATTCGTTTGGACTTAATCTCACCTGTGAATAATTAGAAGAATTTAAGTTGATTTGGAAAGGGTGGAAAAAGACTGAGGAGATAGGATTACAGTGTCTTTCACTTTGATGTATTACAAGTGCAGAAAATGAGGAAGAAGAAAGCTTAAACACAGTGTGCACATATGTGCACAGGAGCAGACATACACACACACACACTCTCCACCATCAATGGCTAACCTTCCTGCTTAGTGTTTCATGGCTGGGGTTTAATAGCAAATAAGATAAGGACTGTATTCCGTTCTTTGATTGGAATGAAACCAGGAAACATACTGGTGAAACAACTATGTTCACTCCACTTGACTCAGAATAACCCTTTCAAGTTTTTGGTCTATTAGAACTCATCATTCACACAGTTAAGAAGGAACCAAACCTGTGTGTCATTAAATATTTGGTCAAAATCTCTCTCTCCACATCCTATATAATAAAACCCTAATGTGCAAATTGACCAACCAGTCGCTATGATGCGTACTGACCACCAGGGGGCAGACACTCAATGCAGGAGCTGCTTCCTGGTGGTGACTGTGCTCCCACAAGGGGAGTGCCGCTCAGCCAGAAGCCAGGCTCACAGCTGGAGAGCGCAGCAGTGGTGGCGGGAGCCTCTCCCACCTCTACAACAGTGCTGAGGACCCCTCAGGAGATGTCCGCCTGCTAGCTTAGGCCCACTCCTAAGCCAGCAGGCAGACATCCCCCAAGGGATCCCAAACTGCAAGAGGGGGCAGGCTGGGATGAGGGACCCTCCTCTTCCTCCCACCCCTAGTGCATGAATGCTGTGCACCGGGCCTCTAGTTTTTAAATGCCTGATTCAAAATTCTAAAACAGCAAATAACCATAAAATTCCACCAGAATTATGGGTCCATTTTATATCCTCTAATGACTACTGAGTTTTATACTGGCAGTTCTCCAAACCTATTTTTTAATAATACATTTTAATAAAAAAAGGGGTTATGCCCTAGCCAGTTTGGCTCAGTGAATGGAGCGTCAGCCTGTAGACCAAAGGGTCCTGTGTTCAATTCCATTAAGGACACATACCTTGGTTACAGGCTCCTCCCCGGCCCAGCTCCTGTCAGGGCATATGCTGGAGGCAACCAATCGATTGTTTTTTTCTCACATGGATGTTTCTGTCTTCCCCTCTCTCTTCCACTCTTTCTAAAAGATCAATGAAAAAATATCCTCAGATAAGGATTAACAACAAAAGAAAGGATTACATTGCTTCTGAAGAAATTCTTATTAAAAAAAAAAAATTTTACATGTAAGTACAAAACAATTCCATTGTTCAGAGATCAATTTAAGTTATTTGGTATATTTACTTCTCTTTTTATTAAATTAATCTATTTTTTCCCAAACTGGTATTTAAGGGACATTCTTCTTCTAGATGATAATATCATGTTAATATCTATTAACTCACTATTTTCAATCTTTATTCTTCTCTAAAGAAGTTCCTCAAGTTTGTTCTCCACATCATTCATTTCATATTTCAAAACACTAATTCTTCTTTTTCACCTCCTCTGTAGACTTATATCCCACTCCCAGTTTCAGTGTTCCTTCAATCTTTCCTTACCTTTCTTAAAACATGTTTTCTCTGCTGCAGTTTCACAGATATCATACCTTCTACCGTCTGCTCTGCTAACCTGTTTTCTAAACGTTCTTCTAAACATTTGCAAAAATGTGCTTTTTCGTTTGCATCTTCAGGCTGACATGACTTTAGCCTAAAATACAACAGTATATGTCCATGGCTCCCACTTCGTTGAGTTGTTCTATTTCCTCTTCCTGTGATGATGATGGTGTCCACCATCCAACAGAGGGCTTGCCTGTGCTCTTGGATGGTTATAGAGATCCCTTCTCAATGCTGTAGCTGGAATATAGATGGACATAAAGAGTTACAAGCCCAATTCTTAGCGACTTAAGTTCATTTAACGCTGGTCTTCTGTTTCGCAGAGGGACCTTCTCTTTAAACACGGCTGGTCTGAAAAGAGTCACCCACAGACTAAAATGCCTTACCCTTCCATTCTCCATTCCCACCTTGATCTCTCTACCTGAGGTGACCTGTTCCTTTCAGGAAAGAGTAGTTAATGGCTCCAACTCTCCCTCTGCTTCGTGTTCTTGCTGCTTTCTTTGTTCTGACAGCTGCTGTACAGATGTAAGATAACAGAGGGATAAGTGATGGGAATACAACAGCATCCTCAGGAAAACAGCACGCCTGCCTCCAACAGAGAGCTGCAGCCTTTTCTCTCTGTTCAGAGGTCATGGCTTGAGATGGGCTCTGTTTCCCAGTCCAGTTCCTTGTAGGAGGAGGAAATGCATCAAAATTTCAAGCAATTTAGTCCTTTTCCTCCTCATGACTGCGTTTGTTTTTTCTAGGTCTTCCTTAGCCTTTTAGCAGAAAATTGGAAGAGGCTGTGTCGGCAACTACTTTTAATGGGAAGCCTCTCTAAATTTTAAATAAGTTAAAATCTGATTATTTCGCTGTCAAGCACAAGAACTCATTTGATCCCTTCATGTAACTTTATTTATTTTAAATCAATTTATTAACGCTGAAAAGAACAACACTCAGGAGACCAGCAGGCACTGTTTATCTAGCAGTCACAGACACACCACCAGTGGCAGCAATGCAAGCTCCTTTTCTTCCCTGATGCCTGGCACCAGGAAAATGAAAAAATCAGCAGGCTGTCCCAGTCTTTAGAGTTGAGGGAGTTAAAAAAAAATACGCATTATCTTTCACCTCCTGGGTTTTGTTATTCACATAGTTTTGTTCAGCAACAGGGCAGTGTTTTCATATTTTCTACCATTCTAGACCACACAGGCAGAATGAGCTCGCTTGCTTATCGCTGATGAGCATCAGGATGTTGGCAAGATTGAAGGACTCGGCCCCATCAATTTCTCATTGCCATTTTGACACTTAACTAACACCAAGTAGACTTTCTGTGCACAGTTTACTTTTATACCCCATACATCTCGCTGACTCAAAAGAAGGTAAAAGAAGGGGGATTACAGATCAGTGTCACTAGAAATTAGCTTCTCTGAAGGTCCGTACTCGACCCATTTTAACCGGGGATGAGCCACATCTGAAAAGACTCATCAGAACACCACTGCAACTTATCAGCACCTGTTGCAGAGTCAGAGAAACCTGAGTTTAAATGCTGGCTCTACTATTTAATAGTTGGGCGACCTTGAGCAAAGTAATCAACCTCTCTAGGGCTCTAACCACGCCTGCTTCATCAGATGGTCAGTAGACTGAGCGAGATAAGGCAAGCAACACAGCTGTTAGATAAGTGTTCTATAAATGCTTCCCGTTGTCATCATCCCCCCCCCCCACATACTTTTAAATAAAATGCTCAATCTTTCCATGAAGTCAGTGAATCTGTACTTAGAGGAGAGAAAAGTCTGTCTTGGTAATCAACCCCAATGGGTTGCCAATAATCAGTAATTTGCCTAAAGATTTATTTTTCCACCTACATGATTAGATCTTATACCATTCAGTGGATACGAAGCTTATTCTAAGATAAGCCAATGTGAACACCTTATCCTTTTTGATTAAAGTATAAAGTAGGAAAAAGTGGGTAGTCTACAGAGGAGGAAAACAAACAAAAAAACACCCTGATGCATTGGAACATAGAACCTATATTTAAGAGCTTAGCCTAGAGCAAAGATTCTCAAGAGAATCACCTGGGGTTGCCCTTTATGAAAATAAGCTATCACATTTTTGGCTCACACAATGACAAGGAAATATTACCTGCTTTTCCTGGACTGAAAAGAGGTCTGCTTAAGTTTAGTGCAATACACAAAGGAGAATTCCAAACAGAGAATATTATTGGGTCCCTCAAAACTTTGAATGAATAGAGACTCGTGAGAGTGCAAAATATGTTTATAATTATCAGAATATAGAACTTGCTCCATTTTACAGAAACGCATAGTACTTAGGAAAGGTTTTTAATACACACTGAATTTTTCAAGAACACAACTATGCAAATCAAGGAATTTGTTTTGTTCCAAGTCTTGTCAAAAGTGGTTCCTCCCACCAAACACTTGCGCCGACAATCTCAATACTGCATGCTTTTGGCATCGATGATACAACAAATTTTTTTTAGCCTGAATAGTAGCTATGGTCATCATAGTGATGCTACACATATAAACAAGAATCCATTTCATAGTTCTTGGAATGGTCATGCCCAATTATTTCCATACTAGAGGCCCAGTGCGAGATTCATGCACTCAGGGGGGAAGGGGAATCCCTCAGCCTAGCCTACACCCTCTTGCAGTCCAGGAGCCCTTAGGGGATGTCCAACTGCTGCAGAGGCAGCAGAGGCTCCCACCGCTGCTGTGCTCACCAGCCATGAGCCCAGCTTCTGGCTGAGCGGCACTCCCCCTGTGGGAGTGCACTGACCACCACGGGGCAGCTCCTGCATTGAGCGTCTACCCCTGGTGGTCAGTGTGCATCATAGCAACCAGTCGTTCCGCCATTCGGTCAATTTGCATATAAGCTTTTTATTATATAGGATAAAAATTCATGTTATTTTTTTAAATGTATGTAGTAAGCCCTAGCCAGTTTGGCTCAGTGGATAGAGTGTCAGCTGCAGACCAAAGGGTCCTGGGTTTGATTCTGGTCAAGGGAAAGTACCTCATTGTAAGGCTCCTCCCCGGCTGGGGCTCATGTAGGAGGCAATCGATGTGTTTCTCTCACATCTATATTTCTGTCTTTCCCTCTCTCTTCCAATCTCTAAATATCAATGGAAAAAATATCCTCTGGTGAGGATTTAAAAAATAAAATGTATGTGTTAAACTTTTTTATAAAAAAATAATTTTCATATGATTTTTGCTTTATTTTATAAGAGGGTTACAGTTGAATATGACATCAACTTTTATCACTTCAGGATGTTAAGGGACTGTTAAAAATAGACAAGACAGCATGGAATTTGAAGGAATATAGTGCCACACTGCTTTGTGGTAGTCCTCAAGCATAAGTTAGCCCACAGAAAATGCAAGAACTCAGTTACTTTACTTTCAACTACAGATTAAACAGGAAAGAGTAAGTATAACTTGAGTACAAAGAATTTAGGCTAGGTATTTTTAAAACAGCATCCTGAAGAAAAGGACTACAAATCACTAGAATGAAACATTTCTCATCAGCATATTTAAGAATGTAATGAGCAAAGCTTTCTTAAAGATTAAATTTTCTGCTTCTGCTGGTTCAGTATGCACCAGGACCTGGTCCTTTCTTGCATTTTGGCTACATGAACCCTTTCTCCAGGAAAAAAAAAAAAATTAAACTGGACTGTAAACTGGGGAAGTTCTATAATTATTTATTTAATTTTTTTTTTAATTCCACAATGTTGCATAATTCATCCATACAAAATTCAGTCTTCAGTAACAGCTTTGGTGTTTTTACAAAAACTGAGGGTGAAGTGTGATATCTATTCAAAGTTCTTAAAACTTGACTGTGGCATGTGCTGCTAGTCTAACCATGACCTCCTGTCACCTCTGCAAGGAAAAGATTAAGAACTAAAAAAAAAAAAAAACAAAGAAAGAAAGAAAGAAAGAAATAACACTGGCCCTGAAAAAATCAAAAAAATCAAAGCTTATTTTGGGTATCTTTTCATCTCAGTACTATAACAGTGACTTTAAAAAAAGTGAATTTAGTATCACATACATTAAATTTAGGACCATAATATATATATTTAGGACAATAATATATAAATATACACATATTACAGAAATATAATAAAACCATTTGCATCTTTAAACAAACATTTTAAAGTAGTTCAAAGTTTGTTTTTATTTTTTTATTGATTGGTTTTAGAGAGAAAACGGGCGGTAGGGGGAGGGGAAGGGGGGAAGGGACAGAGGGACGAAGTGAGGGAGGGGGAACATCAATGTGCTGTTCCACTTATGTATGCATTCCTGTATGTGCCCTGTATGTGCCCTGACCGGGGATCAAACCTGCATCCTTGGAGTATGAGGACAACACTCCAACCAACTAGCTACCCGCCCAGGGCCAAACTTTGATACTCACTATAAAGCGCAATTCGGAAATGAGTGAAGGCGTTTAAAAGCTACAAACTTCCAGTTATAAAATAAGTAAGTTCTGTACAGCATGCAATGTACAGCATGGTGACTAGAGTTAATAATACTTTACTGTAGAAAGTTGCTAAGAAATTAAATCTTAAAATTGCTCATCAGAAGAAGAAAGTATTGACAGATGGTAATGGGTTAACTAGACTTTTTGTGGTGGTCATTTCACAATGCATACAAACAGCAAATCTTTTGTTGTACACCTGAAACGAATGTCTGTCAATTATATCTCATTTTTCAAAAACAGTAAAGCTCAGTGACACAGTTTATGTTCTTAAGCTTTTACAAATTAACATATATTAATCAATAGAAGTCTTTAGAGCGGACCTCTCCCATATTTGACAATCCTATGGGTCAAACTTCAAAATGACATGCATCTTTCCCAGGGGACCTTTGTGTTATTTTTACTCCATGAACGTCATGTCACGGAAAATTTAGTACACCAAACAAATTGCTGGTTTTAAGTAATAAACAGCATTTGTTCATTTTAAGTAAATCAAGACTACACTTCTTCAAATCAGTAAGTTTGACAGGGATAATATAAGCAGTGGTACCAATCTGAGTTTGCCGGTCCCTAGGAGTCTGAAAACTCTAGGCTGGGGACAGGAGGCCACAATATATTAGGTTCTAAAAACAAAATATGGCTATTAAGAGCAAACCAATTTTTCACAAATGGACTTTCACTGTTAAACCACCCAATATTTCTTTGTCTGAATTCCAGAATTTCTCCTGTAGCTGAAATTCCACACATGGTCCCCATATCCCCAAAGAAATGCCCTTTCCAGATGAGTTCCTAAGAACAGAACTATGTTTCTTCGAAGTCAGCAAGCAATTTATAAAAACTACAGTAGCCCCCAAGGGAAGATCAACTGGCAAGTATAAAATTACTTCACATACACTGCAGTAGTGGCTCTGTCTATATTTTAAGGAGAGAAATAAGACAATGATGATCAAAAAATAAGATACATGGATTGAGATCATTTTAAAGTGGCTGCTTATCCTTACATGAAGGAAATACTACTGATTAATTTTCATAGCCCTATAAAATATCTGAATCCCCTTCTGAACTTGCAAGCACCTAAATGTAATAAAACCAATCATGGACTTTCATTACCTTGACTACATTTGGAACTAGAAAAAATAACTTGGTAAAACATCTTATTTTTAGTCATATGAAAATAAAGCTTACTAACAAAACTATATTTTTGAAACATGTAACTTAAAGAAATTAATTTATATAGTAAATTGTTTATATTGGTTATATGCTAAAATTTATATTGATGCTTCATATCAGACATATAGTAATGTCCACATATATGTGTGTGTAAAACATACTTTTCTATCTATACAGATTAATTGAAATCCTTTTCTTCCAAATATTCACTTATGCCCACAGTTGACATTCAAAATGCTGTCCACCTGATGCATCACATATGTAGTCAATGAGGATGGAGGCTGGCCGTTAAGAATCAAGACAGCCTTGCCAGCATCCTAGCTGAATACTATACCTCCTTCCGCCTCCCCAACCTGCAATAACCAAACTCATTTTGTATGCATATGTGAGAAATACACATTGCACTGGACGCAAATAGGTAAGAAGGAAAACTGTGTTCACCTTTAGCACGAATTACCAGAAAAATACATCTTTTCCCCATCTGTTCCCATTCTAATGACCACTCCTCCTTAGGGGCTTCCATTCATGCAACATGTATTTATTGATGACCTACTAGGGGCCAGACACTATGCCAGGTGTGTCTGGGAGAAGGAGATGTACAAGACAAAGACAGGAGATTCCAAGACGCACAAGCTCCTCCGTTCACAGAGCTTACACACAAGTTTATAACACAGCTGAAGAAAACAAATGTTTCTTTATATGTATGTTTGTTTTTCCTTATTTTTATTGAATAAGACTTATTATATGCCAAGCACTGATCTAACAGTGTTAAATTGCATCCATAGACTCATTTATGTTAGCATAAATATAAATATATAAAAACTCAAATAACAATTCAATAATTAAGAATAATATAAAAATCAACATTAAGATAAAATAGCTATTTAAATTAGAGGTATGTATTCAAAGAATGTCAGTTCCTGGATGATGAGAAAATTTAATTCTGGAAATTGATAGAATAAAAACAATTTTATAATAAGGACAAAAAAATGCTCTAATACTAATAGTGATTTCTCAAAACTAAGTTATATTGTCATTAAAATCTATCCTTTTAATCTAAGATAATCCATGTCTACATTAATTTTCAAAAGTTAAATCAAAACTATATTTTGAAACATATAACTTAAAGAAATTAAGGTTAACCATACTTTTAATTCTTAAGTCCAGCAAGTTATAAATCATTCAACATTATCTTCTTTACTGGCACTCATGGAAACCAATGAATTGGTTTGACTAAGAGAGTCAACCTCAACTTTTTTTTAACCAAAATTACTTAAATTTGGAAATCTAGCATATTTTTTTCTGAAAATGTTAACTTTCGTGTTAACTGATGAATTTACCTACTCTACTGAGCTTACCAATAGGGCTTGCATGATGTTCATTAATCCTCTAAGGATTTCCCCCTCACTAGCAGGAAGACAGTTACTATAGCATTCTCCAATTTACACAAAGGTTTGTGAATTTCCATTGGAAGCAGAAGCTTCTATTTATTTATTCAATAAACATTTAGTTAGCACCTTCTACAAGCAGTAAATTTAAAGAACACATGCCAATCACTGTGCTGGCCACACCCAGGCAAGTAAAGCTATTTACTGTGCCCTTGGGAAACAGAAGACAGAAGCAATGAAAGTTTATCCTAAGAAGAAAGGGGGAAAACAACACATGAATACAGAAAGACGGTCAAGGTATAAAAGCAGTCTGGGATATCTGCTTAGAGCAGGTCTCAGAGATAATGGGGGCAGGAGGCTGGAGAATCAGTGATTAACCTGAAGTCTACGCACTCCCCAAAGGTTCATTCACAGGATGCAGGCTAGAACTTGGATGGGGGAAAAGATTTCATCATGGTTTTGTTTTGTTTTTTAATATTTAGCTGGATGTGGCATTTCCTTTAACTATGAAAGTAGGCAACAAGTCACAGTATCAATACCTATGACCTTGTCACCAATCCACGTTCATATCTCAGTTGTTTCAGAGAGCTCACAATGTTGTTTACTTATTAACTACTTTGAAATTGAGGCAGTCATGCCACTAGAGCTTACTGGTTATGAACTCGTGTTAATTTTTTATATTTTGAAAACTATTATATTATCTCATTAACTGATTTCCTTTGTAATATTTTGACTTTTTTTTTTCATTAAAAAAATTATCTTGAGGATGGCATATATCCGTTTACCTAGTCTGTCAAAAAGGAAAGAACAACTGCTCTGAAGCATGAGGGAAAGGATTTAAAAAAAAAAAAGGTAGGGAGGGCTCTGGTGTAATCTCCCTGCCCTGTCTCAACTCTGTGGTCAGAGTTGGTCATCTATCTACTCTCACTCTCTAGTATCATCCACTCTGTGCTCATGTGCAATGTGGGGGCTGGTGGAACGGCATCAATCGCAACGAGTGGAAAGGAAAGAAGCCAATCAGGGGACCATCCTCCATGTGCTGGAGATTTTGGCTGAAGGACTGTAATAAATGGAGAGAGAATACAATACATCCTGTTGCAGGCCACGGCTGTTACAAAAACCCACTGACCACTAGCCTTTCCTTTGGTTCCAGCTCTGCTTGCTCTCTCTCCATCCCTTAGTTCTCATTGCCACACCCTTCAATCCTCTCTATAGGACAGCCCACAAGAACTAAGCACCAAATTACATAAACAAGTAAATACCCAAAACCCTCATACTTTAATAACTCGCCACATCTAATTACTGACCTGCGTCTGTACCTACACACTGTATCTTTCCTCCTGACTAAACAGCGTGTGTCCATCCAGACGAGGCCCCTCCCAGTGCCTTTTCTGCACTGGGTCCCATGTCCTCTGGCTAACGCAGGGACAGCACCGCAGCAGCCATCGTTCCACCCCTGGCATCCTTAACTGGATCATTCCCGTGCTGGATGTCCTTTCATGTTTTAAAAACAAAATCAAAGCCAAAGAACGTCTCTTGTCTCATTTCCTACTCCAAATGCTTTTTTCCTCAAGACAACTGTCTACATGGCCCACAATGTCTTCTTCCACTCTTGTCCTCCCTTGAAACCAACTGGATCAGGCTTTCCCTCAACATCCCAGCCTGCTTTTATCAAGGGCATCAGTCGACACTGCTGCTGAACTTTAAACAGGATTTCATTAAGGTTATCGATTCCTTGTCCTTAATATACTTCCCTCACATGACTGCCTGGATACACACAGTCTCCAGAGGGCCTTCTACCTCACCTCCTCTTCTCTTCCGTGGCTGGTTCCTCCTCATCTCCCCAACTTCCAAATCTCGGAGAGCTCTGGGTCAGTCTTCAAATTTAGTTTCTATCTACTCTCACTTTCTAGTTTCATCCACTCTAGCACCTTTAGCAAAAACCTATATGCAGGCCTGACCGGTTTTGCTCAGTGGATAGAGCATCAGCCTGTGGACTGAAAGGTCCCAGGTTAAATACCAGTCAAGGGCATGTACCTTGGTTGTGGCACATCACCAGTAGGGGGTGTGCAGGAGGCAGCTGATCGATGTTTCTCTCTCATCAATGTTGCTAATTCTCTAACCCTCTCCCTTCCTGTCTTTAAAAATTATATATATAAATTGTTTTATATATATATATATTTTTTTTTTTTAAACCTTTGTGCAGTGCAACTCAAATTCCTATCTCCAGCCAGGCTTCCCCCTGAGCTTCAGCCTCAACTGTCCATTTTACTGAATATCGCAACACGTCCTAAAACCCAACTCCTGATTTCACCCACACCTTCACCTCTGTCTCCCTGGGCCAGCCCATGAATGGATATTCATCCTTTGATCTGAAAGAAATCCTTGCACTTGCTCTTGATGATCCCCTATTATTTACAATCTTTTCAGTTCTTCCTTTAAAATACATTGGGTCTTACTCTCGGTCATCAGCTCCGTGCCTTCCACCCCGGCTCACCCGGATAACTACAGTCGGCTCTAGCCGGCTCTCCGTTCCCATCCTTTGTCCTAGCATTACTCTCCATGCAGCAGTCAGGTTGTCCTTTTTAAAGCCAATGACAACTCATGTTACTCACTTGATTAAAACATCCCCAGAACTTTCCTTATCACTAAAAATACAAGCTAACGTCTTTAAGTCTGCCTGCAAGTCCGGACATGACCGAGTTGCCTGTCACCTCTCTGACTGCCTTCTTGGTGCTCTCCCTGGGACCCTTCCGCCCCAGGCAGGCTGGCCTCCTTGCTGGACTTCAAGAACTTCAGTCACATGGCCGCCTGGGGTCATCTTCGTTTGTCCCTCCCTCCCCTCCTCCCCCATATAGAATGAATTCCACATTCCCCTAAAAAAATATATGAAAATCCCTGCAGTGATGAATTCTTTAAAATAATGTCCCCCTTTTTATACTTCTGTTGCCGAAAGATGTCCCCATTGGATACTGAAGGGGGTTAATTGTATAGAGAACTATTATACACAGCAATTCAATGAATTTTAACTCCCCTCCTAAAATGACTTGCACAGACTCAGTGAAAGAGCTTCCCTGAAATTTAGCTTACCCTTGCTATGAATTCATGACTGAGTCCTAAGATTATGACAGGTAGGCTAGAAACCCATTTGCCAATACTTCCATTATAGTAAGCTGGACATTTTTATGCTTACTTTCACTGCAATTTGTAAGACACCTTTTAATATACTTGGTAAGTTAACAAAGATTAAACACAGATTCCTGGGAGAAAAATAATTCTTCTACATCTTTTCCCTGTATCCTGACCTCCTCTTAAGTCAAAATAATAACACTGACTAAGTTAGCATGTCTTCTTAAAGGGTTACATGTAAATGTACTACACCCCCACATGTTTGCTTATATCTAGACAGCATTTTAATTAAAAACGGGTTTTTAATAATGATATAGATATGAGATAGAAACTTCAGGCTGTGGATGAAACAAACAGGACTCTCCCTAAGTTTTGAAAAGTCGTAAGATATGAATTTCCTGGTTATTGTCAGTCTCACCTTTTCTAACCAATTTATATTGAACTGCCTTAAAATGCAAAACTTTTAGGTACTGAACTGAAATTACTAAAAAACATAAATTTAGCCTAAGAAAACTATTCCCTCGTGTAACTTTTTACCTAATTACTTACTCTTTATATTATGTAGTTAAACATCTTCTAGGAAATATGTTATCTATTATGAGGTGATGGTTTTCTTTTTCTCGTCCTTGAGGGTTAACATTCTATGTAGCTCTCAGTGGTGACAGCAGAGAGGTCTCCAAGGAGCTGAACCAGAGGAACCAGCACAACTACTAATCTAATTCTTCCTCCTCCTTCCTCTCTGGATTTCCCCTGAAGAGCACAGGTGGAAATAGATGGTTTCTAGGTTCTGGCCCACTATTATCCTCTCAGCCACACTCATTAATCTTATCAATTTGCACTCCTGATTAATGAAAACCATGGCTCGCTGAGAATTACCCAGCGATCAATATGAAAGTGATTTGGGATTCAGAGCCATTACTTCTTTTTTCAGCGTGTCTTTCTTCCCTAGAGCAAAATCCTGCATCAAATTAGACGGCCTATGTCTGGGAGTGTGGGTGGAATCTGAAAGACAAAGACAAAGAGGAAGGCAGAGAGAGAGAGACCTGACCTACATCCCACTCCAGCCTTCTGCAGCAGCTCCCCCACTCTGTGCACCCCATCCCTGTGGCCCAGGGGAGGGGTTTAATGGGGAACTGTCTGGGTCCTCCTACAGGTTCTCCAGGATACTGTAATCTTTAGCAGAGAAGGTGACCAGAGATAAGTCATCCACACCTGGGAATATCTAGAGTTGAGTCAAGAGGTAACTGGCTCCAATCCTAAAGCCTCATAGTTCAACTCTTCCTTTGGGCTGTTCTGAATCTTCCCCATAAACCTATTTTCCTTAAGATCCTTTTGTTCCCTGTAACTATAATAGAGGGAGCTGAATGGGACAGGGTTAGGAGACAAGAAAAAAACAAATCCACAATGGAAAAACAATCCAGAATGAAATGATTCAAAGTAAACAATCCACAATGAAAATATTCAAATAATGCAAACAATTTATGCTTGTTAAAATCAATAATGATGATTCAAAACAGAAAGAGAAGTATACTTGCATTTAAAACTTCTCCAAAGTTCTTTGTCTGGGGTGGTAGCCACACTACACCAAGGAGACTAGAAGTGCATTGTGAAACTGAAGCATGAGATGAGTGCCCTAAATAAGGGAGGTGAAGGTGAGCTGCATCTCAATGAGCCCAGAGAGGAAAGGATTCTTAAGACTTTTTAACCAGTCTTCGCTTACCAAAACAAAGACGAAATCACTCACCACCTGGCTTCTGATGCTTCCGTACACTTTTTTTTTTTTAAGTTTCTAATTTAATTTGTCATTGAGTGAATGAAACTCATAAAATAACAACCAAAACTAAACCTTCAACTCAATATTCTGATTAGTTCAAATAAACTTCTCCAATAATCCAGCCTGTTCTGACCAACGTAACAAGGATGAAAGAACCCCAGCTCTATTATGTTGCTGGTGAAGAATGGCACCGTGGCCATTCATCTGAAGTTAGACACCTGAAAGGAACCTGGACAGAAGAAACACATCAAAGACCCAGCGAAGCGTGACTTCAAAAGGTACAGCACAGATGTGAGCTTCTGGGAAACAGCCTACCCAACGCCAGAGCTCAGACTTGGAAAACCTCCGAGCAGTATCACCACGAATTGTTTTCATAATGAACTCCCGCAGATTTACCTGGCAGAGGTTTCCTGTTTATTAATAGAATAACTAAGAATAAAACAGCGTGTAGTTCAGACCCGGGACACCACGGTCCAGCTGCCTAGATTCCACAACGTGATAATTTACTGGCTCTGCTGGAACCTGAATTTTTCAGGGTTGATATAAGTATTAAATGTACTTATGTTTTAAACCTTAAAACATCGACTGGCATACAGTAAATCCTAAAATCCAATTCCTGATAGAAAATAATCAAGAGTTTTCTTTACTATCCAAGTCCCATCCCGAGATCTGGGTTTCAGAGTAAATGGATAACTGTTTCCTAACAACAGACTGGAAGACATAAGCGTGTGTTTATGTATGTATAAAATGATAATATCGTTAAATGTAAAAGGTCCTGAACAGTACTTTCAGTAAGGCATTTTTATTAATGAAGACAGATTTTCTTTCTCTTAGTTATTTTTCATACTGTAATTATCTCCGAGGAAACCTGAGGTTAAGAGTTCACTTCTAGCTTTTAAAATGTTCTGCAGCACAATTACAGCTACTAAACACATTCACAGACTGAGTGTAATGGCCAAGGGTACAAAACATGTTAAAAAATCAGGTGTTTCCAGATATTTTTTTTTTTTACCACAGTTGTTAATATTCAAGAGGTGGCTAATTCCAAAGACTTGTAAACGGAAGTGAATTATGGATACCTTGCCCGTAAAATGGACCGTAATTTTTTTCTAAAAAATGGTTAAGACATATCTAGGATATAATATTTAATAAATGCCTTTCAGTATTCTCCTTATTTTATATATAAAAATGCATTTTAAAGAGCCCATCTGATTAAAATTACATAAGGCCTGCTTACAAACACTTATGGGTTCCGAAGGCTGTTTAAAGGCACAGGTTAAACAACAGCTTTTGGATAATTCTTTTTACTCAAAGAATCAAGCAGAATTGTTATGCCTATGTAAGTGCATTATGAAATATAATGCAGAACTGTAATTAATATCTCTATATATAAAAGGCTAATCTGCAAAGTGTCCCCTGGGGAGTTCGACCGGGAGACCAGGAGTTCTATTGCTCGCTATGATGTGCACTGTCCACAAGGGGGAGCAGCATGGAATGAAGGAAGGCCCTGGCCATGGCAGGCAGCAACCGGGGAAGGGAAGCCCTGATGGGCAGCCAGAAGACCTCTATCGGCCCTGATTGCTGGCCAAGCCCAGGGACCCTACCCGTGCATGAATTTCGTGCACCGGGCCTCTAGTTTAATATAAAACCAAAGGCTTTTTTTAAGTTTCTGCTTCAGCTATTTGTCCAAGGTCCCTGGGGAGTGCTCACTGGCCCTTCCCACTGGTCCTGTGGGAACTCTCGGTGTATCACCAGCATCCGTTTCCCCTTCCCCAATAAGCCCTGGTTTCCACCGGGAGCCCATGTAATCCCAGGGGTGCTAACTCCATTCCCGGCCCCAGGGAGGGAGTTCCCAATCTAGCTGCCATCTAATCAGTCTCGGCACTCTCACTGACATTTCTGGGGCAAATGCACTTGGCTCTTCCCCTGGAGAGCAATGGCGTGAAGATGTGACGTCATGAGGACATCCCACCTGAGGATGGCACCGCACCAGCAGGCGCAGCAGAGCATAGCCCCAGGGGTCCTCAAACTTTTTAAAGTGGGGGCCAGATCACGGTCCCTCAGAGAGCTGGAGGGCCGGACTATATGAACTACTAATTCCTACTGTAACACCTCGGCTGCGCTCACTGCCCAAAAAACCTGGCGGGCCGGATCAGACTCCTCTGCGGGCCGCATGTGGCCCGCGGGCCGTAGTTTGAAGACGCCTGAGAGTATCTCAGAAGACAGAGCTGGGTCCCTATGACACCCTGAGCCTCCGGGGGAACCTTGCCTGAAGCCTGATACCTCTGACCTTTCAAATTCTGTGGGCCAGGATATGTCTTTTATTGTTTAAGTGTTTGAGATGCATTGTATGTGAAAAATTGTAAATATTTTTCTTTTTTAAAAATAGTTGAAAAAACACTGACTTAAGAGAGCAAAGATCTTATTATCCATTCACCTTATCCTGCATCCAAGTCAATTCCTCTTTCTCGCTCTACACTCTCCTCTCCATCACTATTCCTCGGGTGGGCTTGGCATCAAGAATGCCCATCAGCCCACACCCATACCTTCCTTTATGATTTAGCTTAAAACTTCCAAGATCCTGTCTGTGGCACAGTCAGCTCAGAATGGCCCGCCCAAAATTTTCATGAAACCGCATTTGCTTCTTTTCTTATATTTTTTTGCCATCTATTAGCATATTCCGTGACAACTGGCATCACGGGACATTTCTTCGCTGTGAAGAAACTGAACATAGGTAACAGAGTCCTTCACTTATGAACAATTTGGATTTTGTATAAGTTTCCTTTCTTTCCTGAAAATCTACACCTGAGAATTCATCTCCCATTTTTTCCTAGATTTTCAAAACCCCAAACAAGACAGGAATCTTTACCTGCCCTCCTCCACCTCCTAGTTTCAGGGAAAAGGTCTCCTTTCCACCAATAAAGACCATTCAACTTTTCTACTTAAAGTAGAAAATTAACTCTGTTTGTTTGTTTGTATGTTTGACTTTTCCGTAATGCGCAACTAACATTTTTAAATCACCTGCATGGCTCACATTATAATTTTTGCACAGCACTGCCCCAGCAGCAACCGATTTCAACTGTTGTACCTTCTCTCGCCCATGACCACACTAACAGCCCTGCAGCCCTCAGGCGAACAGTGTGTCTCTTCAGTGTGTGACTCCCTGTTTGGAATTCTGCTTCCTTCTCTTTTTCCAATAAGTAGTTCAGGGGCCATCTCAGCCCCAGAGCCCTGCCCACCTGCCTTCCTCCCTCCCTGTGAACCTGTCTCCCCCTCTGGGACCTGCTGTACGATTTACTGATTTCTATCGCAGACCCATAAAATGTGGCCACAGATAAGCCCTTAAATTATGCTGTTTTCAAAGCAGCAAATGCTTTAAAAATTGCAATCAGGTAAATAAAAAGAGCAGTATGTTTTTTGTTTGTTTAAAAAACAAAAAAGGTTTTTACATGTAAGACAGAAAACAACCAACTAGTGTATTCATAAAAGGTCTTGCTCAATAATAGGCTTATCCAGGAAAGCGTAATAGAGAGCTGAAGTTCAGATAGCACTCCAGCCTCTGTCCACTTTTCGAAGTTGGAACTCCCATTATAACCTGACTCCACATCTATGTGCTGCCTGCCTTAGGGTCCTGCAATGCCAAACAATATTCCTAACCCTCTGACATTTACATCTCACCTAAACCCCACTCACAGTAAATAAGTATTCATAGTTTTTTTTTCAGACAGGCAAAGATAAAGCACAATGCACTACTGTGTATAAATATTACCTTCTAGACATCAGTTTCTGCCTTAAATTCCTTGCATCCAGTGTAAAAATGTGAGCATAAAAATGCATCTCTAGCCACAAGAATAAATAACTGTCCATTTTACTTTGAAGTGAGTGGTAAAACTGTCCATGTATTTCTGTTTGAAAATTTCTATTAAAACGTATACCTGCTAATAACCAGTGGCCCATATCAGGAGGAAATAACCTTGTAAATTATTTATTTTTAAAATTCAGAAGCGTTTCATTTTTAATGTTTAAGAAAAATGGATTTAGGCAGTATAGCATAGTAGTTAGAGGGTGAGCTTTGAAGTCAGACTACGTGAGTTCAATTTAGCTGTGAGATTTAAGGCAAAGTCACTTAACTCCTCAGGGTTATTTTTATTTTTGAGGATTAAATAAGTTTATGAGGATGAATTAAAAGGTTTTAAAAGGTGCTTGGCAGAAAGTAAATGGCAAAAATAAGTTACTTATGCTTCTGAGCCAAAAAAAAAAAATCATAAATCTAGTCAAAATACAAACAGAGTAAATATTTCCAAATCTGCACAAAGGACTATTTATTCCCTAATATATATAGTAAGTGCCTAAAAAATAAACAAGAACAAAGTCCAACAAGTCATAAAAAATAGTATGAAGAAGTGTTTTACAAAAAAATCAAACATAAGTGGTTTTTAAATATATGAAAAGATGCTGAACCGCTCTCATAATTAGAAAATGTAAATGAAAACACCAACAAAATAACATTTTTCCTTATCAGCTTTGCAAGAATTGGAGAGCTTGCTAAGATTTTCACTGGTAGCACAGAAGGAAGGACGCAGCTCACACCACGTGGGTGGGCATGGAAATCGGTGCAAGCTCAGTAAGGACAAGTTCGTTCCTGTAGCTCTGTGCACACATCTATATAAATAGAAAATGACTGGGAAACCAAATATTCTATCATATCCATGGCCTTGCACTTATAATAATAATGTAGGCTTATTGGAATGGCTAACAAAATATATTAAATGAAAGCAAGATATATATATAACTGTGCATTTCAAGATATATAGCTGCTCTAATCTATATGCTAGATCCACTATTCTGTACCACAAGCATATATGTATTACACACACACACTCACACACACACACACACACACACACACAATCTCTGGAAGGATGAACCTGGTCACAGAATTGACATCGAAATGGTTGGGAGCCAGGAGCAGGAGGAAGCTCAGTTTTGTAGCGTTTGAGTTGACACCATGTGCCTAAAAAACATATTCATTTAGTAAATGAAATAATTTACTTTTTATTCATTTTTGTATGCTATCTTCTTTTAATTGAATTTATTGGGATAGCACAGGTTAATAAAATTATGTAGGTTTCAGGTATACAATTCTGAATGTGCATGGATGTGCCCTCTAAGCTAGAATATAATATCTTCTGCATATTGTATTGTGTGCTCACCAACCCAAGTCAAGGCTCCTTCCATCACCATTTACACCCCCTTTCCCTCTTCTACCTCCCCCATGCCCACCTCCGTGTAGCGGTCACCATACTATTGTCTGTGTCCAGGAGTCTTTCCTTTTTTTCTCTTTGCTTAAGCCCTTCGCCCTTCTTACCCAGCCTGGAACCCCCTCCCCTCTGACAGCTGTTCTCTGTATCCATGAGTCTATCTCCAAAATTATTTATCTCTCAAAACCAAAATTCAAAGCCTTTTTTAGTCTGTTGCACCAAGCCCTTAAAGCATCTCCGCATGCTGAAGAACCACAAGTAGGTGAGTCATTATTAAAATAATGTCCTTCAGTGTTTCCAGCAGTCTCTCCTTTAAGTGGCTTCTAGGAAAGACCTCCGCTAACGGAAGGTTTGAATGTATACCAAGAATCACTACTGACAACCACTTCACGGACCGTCATCACCGTCAATCTGAAAAGCGATGGTTTTTAAGTGACTAGTAATCTCACTTTTTAAGAAAAATTAGCATGGCTTTAGGAGACAGAACCTTTACATAGTAGAGTTTTACAAAATAGACACATGACGACTTGGCATCTAAAATACACTACTGCATCTTTCTGGTCATATCTGCTTAATCACCAAAGAGATTATCCCTATGACAAAGCAAAATGTTTTGCCAACTGATGTAATCTATTGCAATCCTGAAAAAATGTTTAACCCTATGAGAAAGTCATTCCATTTTTTTAAGGCATTTCTTTAAGAAAATAATTTCACATGGTGTTAGCATGTACTGGGAATAACTTCACAGTTGAAGAGCTTGTGTACAAACTGCTGTCCCTCCCCCCAAAAAATAGTGTTAACAAATCATGACTTGCATTTAAAAAGTGCTGAAAAGATAAGCCTGGGTGTTCTATAAAAAAAATAAAAAATAAAAAAAATAAAAAGCACCTTATAGGAAAATCTATGTCTTCTAAAATCGACCTAGTAACTTCAAAAGTAAACATTTGTCAAATGGATGACAAGCTGAGGAGAAATGACTATTCCCTATTTTTACAGAATATTTTCAAAGAAAAACAAATACACTGCACATTATTCGGATGCCCCTGAGAGTTTAATGACAGCCTTCCCTAAAGCTGTCCAATCAGTGGGGGGGGAAATTAGTGCCCTTTATTATCAAAATATCTAAACTAGCCACTGCCACTTCCCTTTCAGAGCAAGATCTGCAGGAGCGGCTAACTGCTGTGTGTTGGTGATGCTGAACCTTCTGTACTGGATAATCAATGATCCAGAAAATATAAAACACTCCATTTCTGGTGAACCATTTTATTGGTTCTGGTTCATAATGTTCTAAACCAGAGAATTTCATTTCCTACACTAAACCTTAATCTCCTAGGGAAACAGGAGTTTGAGGTCTTTGAACAGGTTTGTTTCTGACCAGTTTTTCACTGCTTATTTCAGAAGACTCCAGCGATTCATTCAAAAGAGAAATCTTTCAAAAGCTGGGGGGGGGGGGGGGGGGGGAATTTCAAAGGGGAAAAAAAAAAGCCTCCCCTCAGCTTTTCAAACCAAACAGGAAGGAGCAGGGATGGGTTTTCAAGTGTACAAAGCTGGGAGGAGGAGGAGGAGGAAGGGAGAAACACTAAATGTAGGGAAGACCGTAGGATAAACTTCAGGGGGACAAGGAGGAGAGGAGAAAATAAGGAATGTGACCTAAGGGAAGTGCTCTGTGCTCCATTGTACTTGTAAGGCCTTTGGCTTCCCACTAGCTCTGATTCTCAGTGGCTTCGGCAGTCCACTGCCTCAGGGTGAGCACCTGCAGGCACATCCCCAGGCACACAGCTGAGCCTCCTATAACCCCCCAGTAGCCTGGAAAAGCTGATCACGTTGAAGTATAATATTTAAATCCCCACATAGAATGTGGAATGAATGGCAATATTCAAATTATGATTAGCATATTTCAAGCATAATAATATTTTGTTCTAAATTTTGCACAATTTGCAAATATCAAAAGAAATGATTTCGTTTAAACCAAACATTACACTCTGTGTGGGTACTTCTCAAACACACAGGGAAGCATTTACCTTCTCAAGTTTCAAGAACAAAAATGTCTAATCTCATGTATCAGGATTATCTGGTGATTGTGTTTATAATACCCAAATATGCAGGATACCCAAGTGTACTCAGGGCAATTCACTTACTCATAATTTACTGACTTCCTCACTTGCACACTTACCACATATTTATTCTGTGCCCACTATGTGCTCAGAACAGTTGTGGGTCCATAATGCCCTACAGTGTGGAGAGACGACAAACAAGCCAACTGTATCAGGATACTGTGAAATTTCTAGATGGAACACAGCCAGTAACAGGGGCAGCATCTAGTGCACATGTGTCAAACACAAGGCCCGCGGGCCAAATCCGTCCCGCCAGGCCTTGCAATGTGGCCCGCACCACACTGTCATCACTGCACTCCGCTGCGTTTCCATCACAATGACAGTTTATGACTGTTCAGTAAACCATTCGGCCCGCGATTTAGGCTGGATTTTAGATTTTGGCCCCTTCTCTGATTGAGTTCGACACCCCTAATCTAGTGTGTGAGTGTGGAGTGCAAATGGGACTATTATCTATCTTTGGGCTAAGCATGGATGTGCCCTTTGAGCTAAAATCTGACACATGAGAAAACAATCAGCTGGCCATGGGAGCATGAGGAAGAGAGCGTTTCAGGGGAGAGAATAACACACAGATACAAAATCCCCCAAAGACTAAGAAGAAGGAAATGTAGAGAACAGTTAAAGCCCAGATCATGGGGCTGTTTCATGGGCCTTGTTAAGGGTATTTTCTTTACCCTGAGAATAATGAAAGGTCATTGAAGGTCAAATAAAGCACAATGATCTCTAATCTTCACTGATCACTGAGTATGTGCCAGGGACTATTCTAAGTTCTTCATACTCTTTAACCATTTTAATCTTCATAACTCTATGAAGCAGGTCCTACTTCTACCTACATTTTAAAGGTGAGGAAACTCTGTAAAGGACAGAAAGTTATGTGGCCTGCTGGATGTGTGAGCAGAGTAGGGATCTGACCTATGCAGTGTGGCTTGTATACTCCCCTATCTACAAGGGACCAAACTGATTATGCAAGTAAATCAGCTGCTCCGTGGAGCAAATACACCTTCTCCATCAAGGATTCTAGTTAACTGGAGGAATGATAGTGCCTTCAAATAGATAAGTATTTATCTCCAGCAGTAAACCAAAATAATAATAATACTCATACATACTTATATAATTAACATACTATTTCAGACACTATGGCAGTAGCTAGACTCTATTAGAAGTAAATTTCCCAAAAGAAAACCCCAGTAATAACAGTACATAAAAGAGCTTTAAAAAGGGAGGGGGGAGGAATCTAAAATTAAAAATTACATAGAATCAAGTCCTATGTATGAGATTGATAATTAACAGGCAGTTAATAAAGATGAGGAACTCAAAACTATTTTAAATATTGGGACTTTAACATTAAAACTAGATTTATTCACACAGTATGTACAACTTATGTGTCTAAAGAGACAGTTATATTCACAAATAATGAAATACACTGAAGCACATAAATGTAAACATACAGATAGAATTCTCTAATCATACATCATTTGTACACATCAACATCTCTGAGAAAGGTTTTAAGCCATAAATATTTTTCTTTTTTAATATATTTTATTGATTTTAGAGAGGAAGGGAGAGGGAGAGAAAGTTAGAAACATCAATGATGAGAAAGAATCATTGATTGGCTGCCTCCTGCATATCCCCCTACTGGGGATCCAGCCCACAACCCAGGCATATGCCCTTGGCTGGAATCAAACCTGTGGCTCTTCAGTCTGCAGGCCAATTCTCTATCCACTGAGCCAAACCAGGTAGGGCAATGTCATAAATATTTCTAATATTGTTCCCTAAATTTGGAGTTTTCCCTTTGGAAGATATCTGAATAAATAACTTGCTATTTGTTTCCAGAGGCATTCACAACAACTCACATATACTATGCCAGAGTTATTTATTTAATATAAGTGTTCTTCTTATAATAGATAACTCCATCATCATATACTTATTTTATTAACTTTCAGTTCCAAAAATTTTAAATTCAGATTCTTATGCTCTTTGTTTTTTCTACAAGCCAGCTTACAAAAGACAGACGCCTGGGTTTATACTCCATGAGGACGTGGCCACTGTTCACAAACCCAGACTCACTACTGCTTTTCCCTCCCAAATTTGGAAACGCTTTGGGGGTTCCTGTATTATTTTTCAGGTTAAACACTGTGCAATACAAATAGCTTCTTACATTACATCGTAGTATTTTATTCTGCATTTCTGTTGAGGAACTTTCCACAATGCCTCAGGTCTAGGCTGTGTGCCCCCCCTTCTTACCCAGCATCTTGGACTTCTTACCAGAGCACGTCTCTCCTTAGACAACACGGTGTCCTTGCCTCTGCCGTCCCATACACAACAAGCTGCTTGATGGTCAGCACCCTGTTTACCAACATAGTGCAGCACTTAGCACAGTGCCCACCAAGCCCCTATTAAGCCAGTCAGTAATTATTGAAAGAATTTCCTAAGAGCCAACATTGTAAGGAAATTATGACCTGCTGAAATAAATGGAGGGAGTCAAGAAGCTTTAAAAAAAAAAAAAAAGGATAAAAGCAAAGCTCCTCATGAAAATTAAAATCCTGAGAAATTCTTTCTAATCCATGGTGTGCAAGCATGCACTTCTTCAATACATGGAAGCATAAATCTAAAGGAGTCAGGGTGTGGTGCGTAAGGTCAGATGCACAATCGAAAGCTAATCCAACTCCACTTTTACTAAACCCTGAATCATAAACTTTCAACACCTTTTTTTATTCTACCACACCTATGCTACTTGGCAAGTATACATTTACTTTTTTCTCCTTTGATGGTTTCACACACACACACACACACACACACACACACTCACACCCCTGCATGAAAAGTTAAGATCTAAACATCCCCACTCAGAACAGAATGCTGGCTTTATTTTAAAAGCATATATAGTTTAAGTTCATTAGATCTTTATTTTCCGAAGTATGTTCCAGAAACCCAGTGCAGTGATTCTCGCACGCATCAGAGTCACCTGGAGGGCTTGTTAAAACAGACTGCTGGGCCCCACCTCCAGGAATTCTGAGGCAGAATGTGGGGAAGGGACCCCGATGATAGTGGGGTCTGCGGGTCTTGGACCACAATCCCTTAGGGTGTTGTTAGCAGATGATTCGTGAGATGAAAACATCCATTCTGAAATACTTTTAAAGAGAATGCAACATATTCCATCTGGATGCCCTCTTAAAGTTTCACTGTGCACATTAGCATATTAAAAGCTCTGAAAAGTTCTGCTGTAAATTAACAGTTGTAGATTGTTTACCAAACAAAATTATTTAACCCTGAAATCCTTTAATCAAAGAACAATTATTAACATCTTACCACGCTCTGAGGAATAAATACACTTTGGAAAAACCGACATTTGCCTCTTCAGAACTGTTTCTTAAAATATATTTCAGCAGAAAATAATTCCGTCCTTGGAAACAATCCAACTTCTTACCACGTATGAATCCTGTCCAAATAAAATAACAGCATCTCCACTTCAGATCAGGCGTGGTTCATCCAACCATGAATACCCTTTCTTGCAAAGCTAATTTTTGTGCTTGGTGGTGTGAGGTAAATACCAGGTTCTCATAATGCTTCAATCATCAATCCATTAATTAAAAGTTATGCATAATTTAACATTGTTTTGAATCTGAAATACTGGCAGCCACAAATCTATATTATTTGTTCACATTTACTAACTAAATACTTAAAGCAATGGAATAAAAGGCCTTAAGCACATTCAGGTCAAAATATTTTCTCACGCGTGACCCTATCTACTATAAAGACCTTGTGTAAAACTGTGGGCATTCCTCCCTGTGTGCTACCGTGAGTTAGATCACCTAGAAAAGAACAACAGGATGAGTCACCAGCTTATGGAACTAAGTTATGACATGTCTTTTGACACACATCCTAGTCATCTCTCTAGTACATTGCACCGCCTCTTTGGTAACTTTTATACTCATCCTGTTCATCTTATCCAGCAACATTTTTTTTCCGCCTTCCTTTTAATCACAAAAACCGTGATTACACATTTAAAATCTTTCATTGTATAGTAAAAGGTCAGTACTATAGAGCATGAATAGTGCTGTATTAAAAGCTAAGCACTGCTGGCTGCCATAAGAATAGCAAGAATGAATTTCTAGGGAAATAAAGAGAAAGAAAAGACTTAACTCTTAAAGAAGGCACCAGTGGCCCTATAGCCAGTTTGGATCAGGGGAGAGAGTATTGGCCTGAGGACTGAAGGGTCTCAGGTTCCGTTCCAGTCAAGGACACATGCCTGGGCTGCAGGCTCAATCCCCAGGGTGAGGCATGCTGGAGGCAGCCGATCAATGATTGTTAATGTTTCTATCTTTCTCTCCTTCTCCCTTCCTCTCTGAAATAAATAAAAATACATTTTTTAAAAAAGGCATCAGTGAATATTTAATAGGCTTTAAAGAATGTAAACTCAGTGAAGAAGAAGATTTTTGCCTGTGCTAGTGACTAATCCGGTGCCTGGCGCACTATAGGTATTCCATACATATTTGTTGAATTTATGAGTAAAAGACTGGCAGGCAGCAATTTCAAAATATCCCAGAAACACAATATGTTTGAGGAAGCTTAGTCCTCTATATAAACTTGATTTTGTAAGGGTTATTTAGATTTCCAAAGGGCAATATGGCCTTACATAACATCATCAGAACAGAGGAACTAGCCCTGGAGACTCTTATCCTACAAAAGAAGATGCTTTTGCTGTTCCGGTGTCAAACAACACAACCAGAGAAACACAGTGGGGGGTTAGAAGTGGGCAGAGAGGACCAATCTGGAATTATCACTGAAACAGAGAGAAAAAATATCCTGAATAATCAGCTGAAAACTAGCTGGAGAGAACCCTGATAACCTGGACAGAAAGTGGAGACTGCAGAGACAGGCAGGAAGGACAGAGGCACCAAAGGGCTGGCTGGGCTCTCACAACAGCAGCTGAAGTTCCGGAGGGTTATCTCAGCTGTTGGGGGTTCTCACCCAGAGCATCTAAACCCCAAGCAGGACCCCACCCCCCAACCCCCCCCCCGCCATCCCAGAGCATCAGAACCGAGAAGGGTACCCACACATCTGGCTGTGAAAAGCAGCAGGGTTGCTGTCTGCCGCAGAGAAAGTTGGAAATTCAGTACCCTCTTAAGGGGTCAATGCATAACATGTTGTGCACAGCCACTCATCTTGGGCTCTGGCAGAGGGAGGGCAGAGTGGACTAGAGCTGTGTGAGGGGAGTCCAGGGTTGGGAGTTCTGGGGTTGGAGCTCAGAGGGCAGCCACCCCCCCATTTCCTCTGCTGAGTCATTCCTTCTTACTGCAGAGGACATCTTTCTCCTGCAGACTTTTACCACATAGCCAGCTTTGCCTGGGGAGAAGCCATCGCCCTACCCTGCTGGAGAACTCTCACCCACCCTGTGGAGTCCATAGCCTGAGGCAAATTAAGAGCTCCAGAGTAACAGCCAGACTGTAGGCAGAGGTGGATCTCTGGAGGCTTTGAGCATTTGCCTCGCTCCTTCTGGACCCTGGACTAGGAAAACAGACCTTGGTGCACCTCGTGGTCCTTTCCAAAGGCACCCAGGCCTAGCAGGAGGAACCACAAGCTATAGCTCCGAACGACACGCAGGGCCAGTCACAAACAGCTTCTGACACTGTCCTGCACCAGAGACTGGGAGTCTTAGCACATCTACCTAATACGTACCCAAACAGGCAGCTAAAATGGTAGACAAAAAGAAAAGCCCCAAATGAAAGAACAAGAGAATTCTCCAGAAGAAGAGCTAAATGAAATGAAGACAAGAAGCTGTGGTACATATACCACATGGAGTACTGTGCAGCAGTAAACAAGAAGTGTCTCTTGCCCTTTGGGACAGCATGGAGCACCTGTAGAACATCATGCTAAGGGAAATAAGCTGGTCAAAGAAACACAAGTATCACATGATCTCACTAATGAACGAAATAAACTGATGAACAAAATAGATCCAGAGACATCGAAGCATGGAACAGACTACAGAATCTCAGAAGGAAGGCGGGTGAGAAGAGATCAACCAAAGGACTTGCATGCATATATTCATATATTCATAACCCATGGATACAGACAATAGTGTGGTGAGGGCTGATAGTGGGTTCAAACGGGGTGGGGGGCTTGGGGGGGAAGAGACACAACATTTGTAATACAACAATATAGACTTTTTCAAAAATAAAAAGAAATGGGGCAAAGAGAGCACCTACTATATAGAATGTCATTTTAGGAAGAGCATTCATTTAATGAGCCAAATTAGGTTATATTTTATATTAGAAAAATTACTTCCTAAAAATCCATAAGCTTTTTTTTTTTTTTTTTTTTTTTTACAATTCAGTAATTTGGGTTTATTTTTATAATTATATCATTTTGAAAGTAGCAATATGCTACATTTTTTTTAAATCATGTAAATTATTTTAGTTAAAGAATTTACATCTGTTAGGCAAGTCATATCACAGTTACTATATTTTAATTCCTGCATTTTACTGGCAAAAACTGTTACCTTTGGAAATATAAGATTCCTTTCACTGAAATCTCTAAGTTTAGTATAAAAGTACTGAGTTCAGTTTCAACAATTTAATATTATGACTATGTACTTACCTTTCGTCATGGGTAGACAGAATAAAATTTTTCCTAAATTACTAATAACAGAGACTCTGACAGGAGGCAGGGTAGCGATTATGCATCTGTTTCCATTTTTATTATTGCACAGAACTTTCCAGATGTTCCTCCTTCACTGGTGTTCCCCAAAGAATACATTTACTAGTTTCCCTTTATAATCACCTTATTAATATTAAGGACAATTAAATGAAAAAAAGAAGAAAAAAAAACTTTCAATAGAAATCTCAATCTCTTTCATATAAATCTCAATTTATATTACAAGAAAATCTAAACTCCACAGGAACAACATCCCTTATGAAAATGGCTTACACAAATAAGCGTGAGGACACAGCAGAAAAGCACAGTGGGGAAGAGAACAAAGTGAGCAGGAAGTAAATCTGGAAACACTCTGGCCCCTGGTGAGCTTTTTATGCACACTGAAAGAAGACCCCAATGTTGCAGGTGTGCAAATGGCTGCACTTGACAGAAGAACAACATCTGCAATATCCCTTCAACCCTGACTTAACCTTAACATTCTTCACCAGCTATAAACTCTACTACCAACAGGCTGCAGCCAGAAGCCTCCTGTGAGATTTCTACTTACTTCATATTTAAGTAACTAATGTTTCATTTATGCTTCACAATGCGTCTTCAAAAATCTAAGTTCCACGTTCAGTGCCATTCTGTCAAGTCATTTATCTCTTGACTGGCTATAATCAAAGAAAATAAACAAACTATGGCCCTGGCCAGTGTTGCTCAATGATTGGAACGTTGGCCTGTGTACCAAAGGGTCGCAGGTTCGATTCCAGGTCAAGAGTACACACCTAGGTAAGGTTTGATCCCTTGCCCCAGCAGGGGTGAGTATGGGAGGTAACCAATCTGCCTCTCAGGTTGATATATCAATATTTCTCTCTCTCTCTCTCTCTCTCTCTCTCTCTCTCTCTCTCTCTGTCTCTCTCTCTCTCCTCCCTCTCTCTCCTCTCCCTCCTCCCTCTCTCTCTCTCTCTCTCTCTCTCTCTCTCTCTCTCTCTCTCTCTCTTTCTTGTATCTCTCTCCCTTCTCCTCCACCCTTTCACTCTCTCTAAAAATCAATGTGAAAAATGTGCTCAGGTGAGGATTAACAAACAAAAAAAAAAAGAAAATATTTCATACTGTTTTCTTATAAATGTTTAAAATATTTTTCACACAAGTAAAAACAAACTTTTATACTCTGTCCCAGTTATTAATGACATAGAGGGGAAAGTAATACCCTAATTCAAGGCATGAAATAAAAAAGAAATGTTATCATGTATGTGGCTACAAAGTTCAGAAAACCAGAGAAAAATGTTCCTTTATTGTCATATTTTTTAAATTTCTCTACAAAAGTAATATATATTTATCAGATTTGGGTGTTGTTTTTTTTCTTATACAACTATTTTCACTGATATGCAATGAAATACATTTTGCTTTCACATTTGGCAAAGCACTCTGACATTTGTACATAAGCAGTATAGATTTATCTTCTCGAGTAGCCACTTTGATTTACTCCCCAACATCTATCAATATTTTAACACAAATGTTAAGTATAAGCCAGTCATTGTCATTCATTTCCTTTTCAATGATGATTTAGGAATGGGCAAGTGGCCTGATGTTTTCTAATAAGAGAGGACAAGTCTTGCCGAAACCAGTTTGGCTCAGTGGTAGGGCATCGGTCTGCGGACTGAAAGGTCCCAGGTTCGATTCCAGTCAAGGGCATGTACATTGGTTGCGGGCACATCCCCAGTGGTGGGGGTGCAGGAGGCAGCTGGTCAATGTTTCTCTCTCATCGAAATTTCTAGCTCTCTATCCCTCTCTCCTCCTCTCTGTAAAAAAATCAATAAAATATATTAAAAAAAAAAAAAAAGAGAGAGAGAGAGAGAGAGAGAGAGAGAGAGAGGACAACTCTTCTCTGAGGCTCTGGGCAAGATTTCTTCCATACCAAGAAAGACACAGACAAAAGGATGGTACCTGTTCTTCCTTGTAAAATGTTCCCATCTCTGAAGATGGTGTGTGAAGCTATTAGCAAAATGATGAGGTCAACATAGACTGTCAGATACTATAGGTGAACTACCACCACAAAATCCAAGTCGGCCATAAAAATATTGAGCCTCTCATCTGTACCAATCAGCTCTGGCACCTGACCTCCACTTAAGAGATTATAAACTCCTTTCTTGTTCAAGTCAGTCTGAGTTGGAATTTTCTCTCTGTATGAAAATTATTCTGATATACCAAATGTCAATTTAGATTAGTTAAACTGACTCAGGGGCTCCATTCATATCTAAAACATTCAGTAACTAATTTTTTTAGAAAATACAAACTAGACAGTAATTTGAACATTATATACAGCTTCAAATTTACAGACCAAAACAGAAATTTGCCTAATATTAAAATGTGTTTACTCAAAAATCTACCACCAAGTTTCTCCTAGTGTTTTCCTGATTTAACAGAAAAGTTTTCTGTGACTCAAACATCCTATATAATAAAGAGCTAATATGCTAATTAGACCGAACAGCAGAATGACCTGGAGACATCCTTCTGGATGAAGCCTGGGCTGCGAGGGCCTGCAGAGACTGGGAGGAGCTGTGAGGGCCGAGCCCCTTGCACAAATTGAGGGCATGGGGCCTCTAATCTATATATATAAAAGCCAAAGGGACCAGTTGCTATGATGCACACTGACCACCAGGGGGCAGATGCTCAGTGCAGGACTGTCCCCGTTGGTCAGTGTGCTCCCACAGGGGGAACGCCACTCAGTGAGCTTACTGAGCTGCAGTGGCAGCAGGCGCAGCGGGGCCAGCATAAGCAGGAAGCAGGAGGTGCAGGCGCCAGGCCTGGGCGTGGGCTCCTCCTCGGCCACCTGCCGCTTCAGGCACTACTACATCTCTCGAGGGATGTCAGACTGCTGGTTTCAGCCTGATACCCGCAGCCTGCGGTCCCTCAGCTTGGCCTGCAGGGACTGAGCTGAAGCTGGCAGTCCGACATCCCAAAGAAAGGAGTAGCCTCTTAACTGGGGAGATCACAAGGAAGGAAAAAGTTACGGTGGGAAGGTTTCCTCAGCTTCCTGCTGAATAGATGGATGTCGGGGGCAAGTGCTGGCCCTGGTGAGGCCAATCAGAATTATACCGCAAGTTAATGCATCAACATCCAAACAAAAATGCTTTAAACTGTGAACCACTTGAATGAGTAGCTCCATTAGGCATTTAATTTCCCTTCACTACAGTTTTGAAAGAAATGTAAACAACGAGTGAGACTTTCAACTCTTAAAAACTAAAAAGACACCAAGATAAATGTCCTCCCATCTTAGCCATGCTCGGAGCAGTACATGGAGCCTTCCTCTAGTTCAGGCGTCCTCAAACTTTTTAAAGTGGGGGCCAGATCACGGTCCCTCAGAGAGCTGGAGGGCCGGACTATATGAACTACTAATTCGTACTGTAACACCTCGGCTGCGCTCGCTGCCCAAAAAACCTGGCGGGCCGGATCAGACTCCTCTGCGGGCCGCATGTGGCCCGCGGGCCGTAGTTTGAAGACGCCTGCGTCTAGTTCCTGTCTCAGGCAGAAACCAGCCTGGGAAGCACCGGCAGGGTCAGCTCTCTGGCACACGGGGGGCTGGGCTGCGTGAGTAGTGACGGGCTCACGGTGTGATGCATGCTATGCAGGGAGTCCGTTCTTTTCACTTTTTCTTCAAACCGTAACCAATATCTTCTTCTCCTCTGCCAGCTAATCTCTCAGAATCACTTTCCAGCCACTGGCTCCCTGAAGTGGGGGCAGAGATCCTCAAAGCACCGGTCTGGAAACAGATCTGCCCCCACTTTTCCCCATAGCTCACGCACCCCAACCCAGGGAGCCTGGCCGCCCACCAGGAGAGAAGCACCGGAGAGAGGGAACCAGAGCTCATTTTCCATTCAGTCAGTCTTCCCACCAACTCTCAACAGCAAAGGGCCCTTCCCTTTGTCCAGGCCACTCTCGTTTTCAACAAAATCTTGGAAGTAGCTTTGCCTCAGAATGCTTTAAAAACGTACGCTGCGCTTCAGTGAGCTCCACACAGCCTCCCTCGGTGACAGGTGACGCCAAAATACTTCAACTGAGCATTTCGAAGAGTTTCTGATTGACAGGAAAGCCTACAGCATGGGACAGCGGGGGCTGCCTGGGGAAACGTTTGCCAAATGTTAACACCAAACATTAACCTGAAGACACTTATTTTTTTTCTGTGAATGCTCTTTAACGAGGAGGCTAAAATATTACCAGTATTCTCCTGAAGTACACACCTTAGGAATAGGATTTCCCATTCAAACGTAATCATCAGCCACAGTTTGGCTGACAGGGGCTGCACCACAGCATTGTGGGAAGAACACTGGGCTGGAGAGCATTACGCCAGAAAGGTCTCGGTGTGTCCTTCACTGGCTCAGCAGCTGATGAGGTAAAGCTGCTTATTCAGGAGACCAAATAGGGGTGAACAGGTCCCCCCACTGCCTGGCTTAGCTTGCATTCCTGGAATGCACCCACACGTAGGTATCATGCCTATGGTACTGACATTTCCATAACCTTCGGGGACCCACCTCAGCCCAAACCCAACTGTAAAGCCACTCCTCAACCCCAGGGACAGGAGTTCAGTTAGTGTTATCGAAAAGGACAGGAAAGAGGAGGTAAGCCATCTCTTAATCTCTCTTATATCTCCTCCTTTCTTTCTATTCTACCCTGCTCACCTTCTTCTTAGTCTTTCTTCTCTCTTTTTTCAATTTCCCATGTTCTTTCCAACTTATTCTAATCTTTCCAAAAATCGGGACTTTTTAAAAACGCTGCGGGACGCAGGACAAATTGTTCAAAAGCGGCACTGTCCCGCCAAAAGCGGGACGTCTGGTCCCCTTATCCATTACCCATCCATCCAACCACCATTAACAATGCTCAATGCGCCACGAAGCTCTGGACTGGGAACCTAAGGAGCTCCGAGTCCAGTTAAAAAATCAGACAGGTAAGCAGTCACCACACAAGTGCTGCCAGGGAGCGCTGTACCAGCTCACAGAGGGGCGTGTCGCATTCGGGTGGGAGGGGGAACAGAGGCGGTAGGCAGAGTCCCTTACCTTCACCTCAACAGACGCATGGACCACAAGCAGCCTATTCTTTTAACTAGCTGCTGACAACACGGCTCCTCCCAGGCCACAGAACATGAATGAGCCTTGTCCTTATTACAGTTATAATTAAATCCATACAGTTTAGCACTTGTAGCGTGTCCTTTCCTGTATCCATAGAGCCTCGCACAATGCCTCACACACAGTAAGAACTCCAGAGTTTTGTGGAATTCACTTCAAACACTCACAGGTACTGCTTCTTACTGAACTCTATTGATCTCATTGTCTTAAGATCCTTACAGACAGGAACCACTTCCAACATTAACTTAAGCCAAAACATAACATTTTTTAATAAATTCCATTTGGGATGAAAGCTTAGAGTGTTTTGAGTTGTTTTTTTTTTAATTATATATACACATATATGTGCATCTTAACCAAAATTATTTTTGAGAAAATTTTACTAGCAATATTTTTAAATCTTTATTTTTTGTTAGTATTAAACATCAAATATGCAAAATTAAACTTACCTCTTAAGTGCTTAGTAATGCTCACTAGTTACAGAATACATGTTTCCAATTAGTAGGTTGCAACACCTTTTGGCTTCATTTTCGCCACTATTTTCTGTGGCAATAAATTTAATTTCCCCCCAAAAAAAGTAGCTATAGATTATGGAGCCCAGTATAGATGTGTAACACATAAATAAGTCTCAGCCAGCTTTAAAGCATATTAAAGAGAGTTGTGAAATAGATGTGTAAACATGAAATTCTGAAGTGTTAATCCAGTGACACTTAAGTATTGGTTTCAGTTTATAAACAGATTCTTTTAAGGCTTCTAGGCAAAATCTGAGGAAGGGCGATGGCGAGCCTGTCCCAGCTGGGATGAGTTACAGTGCGCTGTGAGCTCTAGCGCTCTCTCCCCGAATCCATTATTCTGATTATTGGGAATACCTTATTTTTTAAAACTCCAATTTTAGTTCTTTGGGGGAGTGAGTGCTTCAAGTAGAATGAATTGGGTTCTTTTTCCCTAATTGGTTTACATTTACTCCTCTAATACATGAGGCTTCTGAGTGTCCATTTGATTAGGTATCTACGCAATTCTGTTACTGCCTATAAAACTGAAAATATACTCACATTTCTGACTTTGGCATTGGTGTTTTACAACCCGAGTTTAGAATCCCAGGTACAACAAGCCCTCTGAGAGCACGTTGGTCTCCTTAAAAGTTCTCGTCTCTTTCAAGTACTCAGAGAAAAGGCTTCTGTAACTTTATGAGAAAAATGTTTGAATCACACATCACGTCACTTACAAAACACTTTTCCATGGAGCAGTCCGCACGTCCCGGGAACAGACTAGAACAAAGCGCTCTCCCTGCCCTGGGGGAGGTTCCAGTCCCACAGAAAAGGAGGCGGCAATCAGGTTCCATCCGTTGGCAAAGCGCTCGGAGTCATGGGCTCTGCAAAGCTCTCCAAGAAAACAAAGGTCTACTGTGGGTGACATATGTCCCCATGGTTTTTAGATTCCTGGAATAACTTACTTTTTGGTGAAGTTATGCCACAGACTTCAGAATCAGACCACCTGACTAAAATTCCTGCTCCGCAGAGTCAAGGCTGAGCATCCTAGGAGACTTCCTCTAGCTTCCCTGACCTCTTTGCTCAGGTATATCAGGAGGATCTCCAGGGGCCTCACTGGGGGAGGTAGTGGAGCAGAACTCAGAACAAGATGTGTTTCCCAAGCTTCAGGGATCCTACAGTTTTGTCTGTAAACACTGAAAATAAACCCAGAAAATTTCTATTCATTTAGCTTCTCACTAATCATGGGGGAGGGGAGAAGATGGTGCTAAGGAGAATGAAAAGGAAAGAATAAAAGCTTAGATCAGAGTGACAGTCTGTTCCCGGAACCGTACCTTTTGGCAGGACTACAACTGAATAAAATGTGTTCAAGCCAACCTTTAAAAAATAAAAAAATCAATAAGTAAATTCTGTTCCACTGTTAAGGTCTGACCAACTGTGTCCAAATGTACAGTACTGCGTGAGCTCCCTGTGAAAAACTTCCTTCTCGGCATGAAGCAGACACTTACATAGTCCCATAAAACCTCTGTCAGCATGTACTTGAAAATCTCAAGAGCATCCAGATTAGAGAGGTAGGTCCCCACCAATGCTGTATTTGTGAAGTCTTGAATACGGGGCTCACATCTAGATCCTGGGGGAGGAGGGGAAGAACTTGTTTACACACGCGCAGAGTAAGCAGCTGCTTAAGTGGTGTTGCTGGAGGGAGTGATGAAAGGGCGCCTGAGCTAAGAATAATTCCATTGGCTGTGCCCAGCGCCTGGATTCCCACACGGCTGGTTCCTGCTTTGGAGCTCACGAAGAACCGCCTGCTAAAATGCAACTGGAATCAGAGCGGGTTGCTCTTGAAGCTATTATCCGCCAATACTTTAGCTCAAATTAGTTCATTAGCCACTTGTGTCATTTAACAGGGCTCAGAGAGGATGAGATGCCACAAAGACAAGTTGTAAGGAAGGTTAAGAAAGGTCTGAATACTTGACTTTTGTCCAGTTGGCAGGGGGGGAGGGGGATGGAATATGTCAAAGCCATTCTCCCTGAGAGGACTGAGCAAGTTCTAACTCTAAAATTGTACCCTCCGGCCCAAGACTAACCCTATAAGAGAAAATTAAACAGACTTAAAAGGTCTAGAGAATGGATATGGGATTTTTTTTCTATAAATAACCACTTATTCACCTCCAAATCAGGCTAGACTAAATAAAACATTTCTTGAAGTAGGAATACTATGTATTTTCAATTATAAACAACTAGAGGCCTGTTGCATAAAATTTGTGTGTGTGTGTGGGGGGGGGGGGGGGGGGCCTCAGCACAGCCTGCACCCTCTCCAATCTGGGACCCAGTGGGATCAGGCCTAAACAGGCAGTCAGACATCCGTCTCACAATCCAAGACTACTGGCTCCCAACAGTTCACCTGCTTCTACCTGACTGCCCCCAACCACTTCTGCCTGCCAGCCTGATCACCCCCTAACCACTCCTCTGCCAGCCTAAGTGCTCCCTGGCCAGCCCGATTGCCCCTAATTGCCCTCCCCAACCAGTCTAGTCACCCCTAACTGTCCTCTCCTGCAGGCCTGGTGACCCCAACTTCCCTCCCTGCTGGCCTGGACACCCCCAACTGCCCTCCCCTGCTATCCCAGTCACCCCCAACTGCCCTTCCCTGCTGATCTGGTCACCCCTAACTGCTCTCCCGTGCAGGCCTGGCCTCCCAACTACCCTCCACTATGGGCCTGGTCCCTCCAAACTGCCCTCTCCTGCAGGCCTGGTCCCGCCCACTGTCCTCCACTGCAGGCCTGGTCAACCCCAACTGCCCACAACTGCCCTCCCCTGCCAGCCATCTTGTGGCAGCCATCTGTGTCCACATGGGGGCGGCCATCTTGTGTCTTGGAGTGATGGTCAATTTGCATATTATGCTTTTATTAGATAGGATAGTAAGTAATTGTGCGGGGTAAGGAAATAGCTTAGGTTAGAGTAGGGGTGTCGAACTCAATCAGAGAAGGGGCCAAAATCTAAAATCCAGCTAAATCGTGAGCCGAATGGTTTACTGAACAGTCATAAACTGTCATTGTGATGGAAACGCAGCGGAGTGCAGTGATGACAGCGCGGTGCGAGCCACATTGCAAGGCCTGGCGGGACGGATTTGGCCCGCGGGCCTTGTGTTTGACACATGTGGTCTAGAGCATTTGCTAAAACACAGGATCTTGACTAAAAAATCAGGAGCACACTTACAATTCCACTAAATTTAGTATATTCCACCGAGTGCAGCTGTTCCATCTGAGAACCGATGCTTTCATCTCAGCACCCAGAACAGTCCCGGGGACAACTACAGAGAGAGTATTGCCTGGAAGCTAAGAGCTCAGACTCTACCCTTGAGGTCCAGCTCTGTCTCTTATTAGCTGTGAAGCCCTTAGCAAGGCATTTAGCCCCTTTGTGCCTCAGTTTCCTCACAAGTAAAAATGGGGGTGATCATAGTACGTATCCCGTGTAGTTCTCATGGAAATTAAATGAGTTAAATATAGAGAGTCCTTAGAGCCTGACACAAAATTAGCAACATATAAATATTGGATATTATTATTATGAAGAAAGAAGGAAACCCAGAAGGCTACAGTAAAGTAGCAAGAGTATAAATAACAGCAGGTGACAAAGGTGCTGTAAGGAACTGACCACAAGGACATCTAGAAAGGAGTCCTAATAAAGTGATCAAATAGAGAGAGAATGCAAAGAGCAGTACTGCTTTTATCACAGAAAAATAACCCGGAGTATTTGTCCTCAAACCTAGATTAACAACAGAATCATCCGCAGAGCTTGGTAATCAGGGACTGCCTGGGCCCCACATCAGAGTTTCTAACTTCACTTTTAAAAGCCCCCCAGGTGATCCTACTGCGAAGCAATAGTTAACAACCACCCAGCTCGATTTACAGTTTCCATTCTTTTCCACCTCAATGCATTTGAGGCATATAACACATTCCATCCGTATGAGAAACCCCTCATGAGCATGGCTGGCAGAGGAGAAGGATGGAGCCACCAGGCTCTGTGGGCCTTCTCTTGAAAAGCATCTCCCATCAGCACCCTCTTGAATCTGAAGCAAACAGCAGACACTGTCTCTCATCCTCACAGTAACCCCGGAAGCAGGGGGAAGTATAAACATATTTAACAACCAATGAGACTCAGGCATTGATCAATCAGAATGACAGCAGCTGAAAGCAACAAAGTACTCTATAGTTGATTATTAGCCATGCCCATCAGGGATATATTAGGACTCCCAGTTTGCAGACAAGGATGAGAAACTGAGGCCTTGAGGCTAATGTGCCAAAGGCTCAATGTAAGAAACAGTAAAGCCAGAATTGGGAGTAATCAAAAAACGAAAAGGGAAAATTTCTGAAACTATGAAAGGAAAATAACACACGGTATTTGAAAAGTTTAGTGCTTGATGACAAATTTTCTAAGGAATTTATAGTACATTTTTCTCAGAATTAAACTGTTGTCTTCTATATTGGCCAAGAATTCTCAAAAGGCTTTTACAGATGTGAAATTACCATCTTCACACAAACAGGCAGGGGGGGGGGGGGGGGGGGGGGGGGGGGGGATGACTTGCACTTTTCCAGCTAAAGACTTTATGAGTAGGATGAGCCTGGACTGCTTTGTTTTCCTTAATAATAGTGCTTTCTAAGCTGCATGACTGTAATGCCTGTAAACTTCACTTTTTGGAAGATAAAGGATAGTAAACAATGCAATAGCCAGATTTTTATTGGGAAGCATTTTTATATCATCTTTTTTATTTCCATAGGAAAAAGAGCTTGAGCTATTGAAAATAATGGTAAAGAATAATAGTCAACAATGTAGGACTATTTAAAACCATATTTCACATTTTATAACAAATTCCAAATAGAATAAAGAGGAACATTCAACAGTTCAAATTATATAAATACTAACATAAACTAGATTCGTGATTGGCAAACTGCGGCTCGCGAGCCACATGCTGCTCTTTGGCCCCTTGAGTGTGGCTCTTCCACAAAATACCACAGCCTGGGCAAGTCTATTTTGAAGAAGTGGCATTAGAAGAAGTTTAAATTTAAAAAATTTGGCTCTCAAAAGAAATTCCAATCGTTGTACTGTTGATATTTGGCTCTGTTGACTAATGAGTTTGCTGACCACTGAACTAGACTATCAGCTATATAAGAAGAGTTTGTAATGACATATAGTTTTTAAATAAAAGTAAGGAAAGGAAAACCAATATACCAAAGAAATTTTAAAATGCCAAAATGACAGATAAAATATCAACATATATATTATATCTTATGAAAAATATATTAATTGTTTAGGATTAAATAGGCCAAGGCCATTGAAAACAATCCATACAAAAGTAATAAAAATGTAAATAAGTATCAAAACTGTTTTTGAAATCAACATCACTGATCATGTTAGTAGTCAAAAGTACAGAAAGAAAATAATTAGGTGTTATAATAATACTATGGGCCCAGTGCATGAAATTTGTGCACTGGGGAGGGGTCCCTCAGCCCAGCCTACCCCCTCTCACATACTGGGAGCCCTCAGGGGATGTCCTACTGATGGCTTAGGCTCTCTTCCATTGGGAACAGACCTAAGCTGCAGTCTGGCCTCCCTTTATGGGAGACGACAGGGCTGATCAGGGGAAGGTGCCAGCCTCATCACCCAGCTGCTGCAGCTGCCAAGGTATTTTCATCAACATGGACTCCAGTCCCTTCACCATGAAAAAATGACATTCTGTAGCATTTTCAAAATGTGTCTTTTATAGGCTATGACATTTCTTTCTTTCTTTTTCTTTTTATCTTAACCTGAGGATATGTTTCCATTGATTTTCCCCCCTTCCCTCCAATCCCAGGCTCAATCCCAAGCCTAAAGCCTCTGCCCCAAAAGGGGTCCCCAACCCTGAACCTCCTATCACAGGCTCAACCCCTTCCCAAGCCTAAAGCCTCTGCCCAATGGCCAGCTAGGAGGTTCCCAGGACCCAGGTATATATGCAAATTAACTGCCATCCTTGTTTGATTAATTTGCATACTCACTCTGATTGGCTGTGGGCGTAGTGTAGGTATGGTCAATTTACATGTTTCTCTATTATTAGGTAAGATGTCAGATACTATGTGCTTTTTATACATATCATCTAATTGACTTCTTAAAATGACCACATTAGTCAGACTATGGTATTTTCACATTTTGCAGACCAGTAAACTGATACTTAGAATAGATAAGTACCTTTCCCAAGCTCACACTTCTAGTCAGGTGCAATTCTGGGATGTGAATGCAGACAGCCTAATTCCAGCACCAATGTACTTGAGCACAGTGTCCCCTCAAATTACCAAAACAAAAAATAATATTACCAATATTATAATACCAATTTACCAGTATTACTAATAACCACCAAATTAGCAAAATAAAAATATTACTAATATTGATACCAATATTGACTATACATCACTAATAGGAGAATATGCTGCAGTTTTGAAGAAATTTAGCAAAATGTTTCTAGAGCAAGAAAACAAAATAATTTCCAATAATTCCACTTTTAGGAATATAACCTTGGGAAATAAGTGGAATAAATAGAATTACTTGCTGGACAATATGCATAATTCACATTATATAGCAGTTCTTATTATAAAGTCCAACTATCCAGAGGTATAACTGTATAATGTAATTTTTGTTATATTAAAATGTATAATCATTATGACCATTTTACAACAAAGAAAACAGCCAAAAAGATACGTTAAATACGCAAGTGAACAGGTCTCAGAGGGACTAAGTAAGAAATGAAAAGACCTTCTTAATTTTAGGTGTAGACGTCACATAATTCTTTAAATTTAATTTCCCATGAACGCTGTTATTTTGTGCAGTAAAGATATTCAGTGCAGAAATATAGTTTAACATTATATAGTACAATAATATATGCAAAGGACCCTGTATAAATGTCGGCAAATAGTAACCATTTCACCAACAGCAGATAGTAATTGCTAACCTTTATGCACTTACTCTATGCCCTGTGCTATTCTGAGGACTTTTTATGCATTAACGTCTATAATCCTCACAACAAGCCTACACTTACATTATGTCAAATGAGTTTACTAACAAGGAGAGCGAGGTGGAGGGACAGTAAGAAATGTGCCTGAGTACAGCCAGCTAATAAACTGCTGAGCCAGGACGTGTTCCAGAGCCCACACTCCTAACAACCACGCAGTCCTGCTTTTGGCACTCACCGTGTGACCCTGTCAAAAACGCTTATTCCTGGAAAGCAGGGTAAGGACATAGGTAAACAATTAGTAAGCATAATGTTTATGTATGGCAGGAACACGCTGTGGGTCTAGGAAAGCTTGCTTTCTGAACCCAAAGTAAAGAGAAATCATCTTCCCAGTTCCCCTTTACCAAATTCCAGATCTCTGAAAATGAGAATCTGTTTTAAAAAGATAATTTTAAGATAATATTATGAAAACAGAAAGAGGTCCCTGAGAAATACAATTTTATAAAAACAATGTCGGTCATTATAACATATCCTTATTCATTGTTAAATATTTATGAACAGATGACACTTGAGGTTTTTGCATCGCCAGTTTTAAATTAACTCTATCTCTCTCTCCCCCTTCCCAAATATAATCACAGCATACTCAGACTTCTACCCTAACCTTCAGACTTTCAAGGTGATCTACTTGACAACTGCCTACCTCACATTTCCACCTGCATGTCTTATAGACAGAGCAACTTAAAGATGCCCAAAACTAAACTCCTGCTATTTCCACCTCACATCCTTGCTTTCCCCATCTTGACACTGCTAACTCCATCTTCTAGCTGTAAAGGCCAAAAACTTGGGGAATCATCAGAGAGGAGAGTCATCCTTATCTGCAATCTGCCAACATATTATATATGGCCTGAATTTGAACACTTCTCCACTCTAGCTAAGCCACCATTTTCTCTCTTAACAGAATGTCAAATTCACCTCCTTACCACCTCCACCTTGGCCGGCTGCAGTCTACTCCCAACAGCAGTCAATGCTATCCTTTTAAACTTCAATCAGATGATGTCACATCGCTACTCAAAGCTCTCCTATCCTGTTAAATTCAGAGAAAATGCCAAAATCCTAAGAGCAGCCACTGAGGCTCCAGTGATCTGGCCTCCATTCCCTCTCATACCTCCTCTTCCTCCCCATCATACTATTCCATCCACACTTCTATTCCTGGTGACCCTCACCTGTAAGCCAGTGGTTTCTACCTCAGTCTTGGCACTGGCTGTTCCCTGCACTTGGAAATCCCTATAGGAGTCCCATGGCTTGTTTCCTCATGACCTGTGGCTCTCCTCACGTGTTCCATTCTCTGAGTGGCTCTCCTTGATGAGTCTAGAAATAACAGACCCTTCAACTGTTGCCATGTGGCTTCCACTACTTTAGTTATAGGTTACTATCACTTGCCCACTGTATAGATTTTCTTGTTTATTTGATATATTAGCTGTCTCCCTTAAGCAAATATTAAACTCCATGCAAGCAGGAGTAGTATAACCTCTCTTCACAACCTAGATCATCTCTGAACATATGCACAAGCTCCATAAACATTTATGTAATTACTAGAGGCCGGGTGCATGAATTCGTGCATGGGTGGGGTCCCGAAGTCCCACCCCAATCGGGGCCAATCAGGCCAGGCTAGCTGAGAAGAGGGGTCAGGGTCAGTTGGCTGGCTGGCCCTGCCCCCTGGTCAAACTCCCAGTCAAACTCTCAATTGAGGGGACAATTTGCATATTAGCCTTTTATTATATAGGATTAACACATCAATTAATAAAATTAGACAATGGTTAAAATCCCTGCATGAGGTGAAGCAAAGGAAGAAGGCTTCAAGTAAAACAGAAAATATTATCAAAATAAGAAAAAAATAAAGGTTGTCTTAATCTTCTTGTATATTTTTATTTTTATTTTTATTTGTTTTCATGGATTTGATACATAATGCAAAGTCTATAAAACCAGGTATTTTTTTAAATTTATTAAAGAGTGAGTCAAATATGCTACTCAATTTAATTCATTATTATCTTTGTAATTTTTCATGACAAACAAACAAACAAACAAAAAAACACTTTCAGAAACAAACTGATGATGAACTTTTGGCAATTCTACCCATGGGCTCTCTCTACTAACCAGTTTGGGCTCTCTACTCCCAATGATTGCACTCTCCCAGCCTATGGTCTTTTCAACATTTACACACCACTTGCAGAGCTAACAGGGTTATTGTTCTAAAATACAGATCTGACTACATCATTGCTCAAGTTAAAAACTCACATATCGCCTGGCCAGCACGGCTCAGTGGCTGAGTGTCGACCTATGAACCTGGAGGTCACGGTTCAATTCCTGGTCAGGGCACATGCCCAGGCAGCTAGTGGGCTCGATCCCCTGTGTGGGGCATGCAGAAAACAAACAATCAATGATTCTCTCTCATCGTTAATGTTTCTATCGCTCTGTTTCTCTCCCTTCTTCTCTGAAATCAATAAAAACTCACATACCTAACCAGTGCCTACAAGAAAAAGCAGAAAGGCTCAGTATGATGTATAAAAACCAGTTCAATTTATTGAAAAAGGCTCACACACCACAATCCCTCCCCAAATTGCTAAATCTCCAGCCTTTTGAAATTAATTCCAGGATCCCAATCATGCCAGGAATTTTCAAAACTTCTGTCACTTTGCCCATCCTGTCCATTGCCTTGAATTCTCTAACCTCTTTCTATTCCAGGATAATACCAATTGATTATTCAAGGCCAAGATTATATGCTATCGTCCCTGTGAAAACTTCATAAACTTTCCTTAAAAACATTAGTCTCTTCCTCTTTCACCATTCCCTCTATAGTAGGATGGATATCATGTTAGAGTTCACAGCTTAGCCATTCTCTTCCTTAAATGAGTTTAGATTCTGGGGGCTAAGGACTAAGAGTGTGCCTATCTCACAGGGCACATTTTGTGCCAAAAGAATGTTTGTTAAATGAATGAGAACAGTAAGTCAATATCCTTTGGTCAGCAGACCACATAAATTGGAAGAAAAAAAAAACTTTAAATGTCCTCTCAATATTGTTTGTATCATTTCTAGAAGATGCATTTTTGAACTACAGAAGTTAAATGTTTTCAAGTTCTGTGAAGTACACAAGGACTTTATGAGGACCCCTTACATCTCAAAACCTATAAATTCTACGAAAAAATACATTTCCACATCTCTGAATATGGTAAAACTGTGTTTATATGGAAACACTGGCACCATATTTCAGTAGAAAACTTTTTTTGGCACTCATTCACAGGGAGCAATAAATCATTTCCTTCTGCAAATGAATGTTATTGTGGGTGGGCCTTTTATACAGAGAAAATATTTGGATTCAAATGTTCCCTCCCTGGCACTGGAGAAAGTTGTCATGACCAAGGTATTGAAGTTTAGCAGTTCTTAAAATTAGGAGTTTTGCACTCAAACATTCAGCATAAGCTTGATTTTTTTAAAAACCATTAATTCTCTTAATAATCAGCCCAGACTGTAGTATAATAACCAGATCGTTTTATTCACAAACGAAAAGAAACAGTGATTTAAGAAGGCTGGGTTGCCGCTGATTATGTATAGTCTCATACACTACACTATATTCCCAGTCCTCTGCAGTTAGAGGAGGACTAGCCAATAAGATGTGAAGCACCTTCCAACATGGGGGGAGAGACTCCAACATCCATTTCCCTGCAGTTGGCTTGATATACATAAGCCCCATGTAGGTTAGACATGGAAAATAATTAGCCTGGGTCCTTGGTTAGCCTGGGTCTTTGAGTCACTTTCAGAGAACCAGTAATTGGTAAGAAAACCTGTTTTGGACTTTATGTGAATAAGAAATAAACTTCTATCTCTCCTAAAGGTTAAGCACTGCACATTTTGGGATATCCTTATTATGCAGAAGTTAGCAATTTTGTAAATAAGTATACTTGTTGAGTCTAAAATTCGTAGTTGTAAACTTTAGTAAGTGTTCAGTCACTTTTTTCTACTACTTTTTCTCATTTCATAAGGAATCATATGAACATCTTATTTTTCCTTGTAATCAGTAAATCTTCTACACAGTCTTCCTAACACTATGTTAGACACTATAAAAGGTTTTTATATAAACATCATATATATTACATATTATATATAACAAATACAGATATTTAATTCCTGCTTTATATATAAGATTATAAAGCATATAAAATATATGTAAAGCACATGCCATTTCTATATAACTTATAAAATAAATATAATTTATACAACACATAAAATAGTTGATCCCTGCTTTAAACAATCATGTCTAACTAACCCAACTAGCATCCATTAACCCCCCTACTATGTGCGTGACACTGAGGTAACTAGTCAGCACACAAGGTTGAAAAATGACATGTACATCCCAGTAGGAATGCATACTTGGCATATTATTTTGGCTTTGCTTGTAAGGAAGAGCTTCAAGAAACACAATTTAGCTTTTTTTTAAATAAGTAGCCCAGCTTTATTCTTTTGAAGATTTAAGACTGTTTCATCCTTTGTTATTACAGTTCTACTACTTTTTGTCTGTTTCTTTAGAATCTTAAAGAGACATTGGAAAAAACAACTACAGAGTATCCCCCAAAAAATGTATACACATTTTGAATGAGTATAAAGCCAGTGTTTATTACACACAGTTCATTTTCAAATTTTAAAAGAATCTACAGAAATAAGTTTTTTTCAATATCTATTTTCAAACTGATGACCATTGTGATCACGCAAAGCAATGGAATCGCAAACATCAAGATTCATCTTGTTCAGTATTTGTGTGCCCTCAATTTGTCGACTGTTGCCGATTTTGTACCCTAAACTTTATCTTTTACATGTCCCCATAGAAAAAGTCTAGTGGCACTTTAAGGTACATTTTCTTTGTTCAAAGCTTAGTCTGACTTCACCAATATTTCAAATCGGTTAGACCTGAAAAGGAGTGAAAACCAAGTAAGTTATCAGCTGTTAAAAGCGTGTACACATTTTTGGGGATACCCTATATATCCAATTTCCAACAGCATTTTAGTAGGTGAGGTTGAGGTACGAAGTACATTTCGTGTATTTTGAGAATAGACTTTTTAACCAGGCTTTACATGCCATACAAAATACAAATAATATTGCGTTTGCTTTGTCTCTGTAATGATTACATCCCAATCTTGCTGCATTTCTGACCTTGGAATAGAAACATAACACAAGTTGCATTCACACACCAAATTTCAAGCTTCTCCTATTGCATTGATTCTCTAATCCTGGAAAATGATTACACATCACTCTCCGAGACAGGAACACAATGACTTCTTCAACTATTGGCAGTATGTAGTTATACATCTATTCATAGTGTTGTAAGTTATGTGCTTTTTCAAATTTCTACATATTGCTTAGCATTGAGTATAATTAAGTGAATATGGCACTCATTAAAAACAGTACATTCCTAACAAGCAATGGACAAATTGATGCAAAACAGTAAAAATACTTTGGCTTGGAACTAATTAAATGCCAACATGTAGAATGACAAGGGAATGTGCTTCAAAGAGCTACAACGAGATGGAGAACAACAGCTTTCATGAAACTCCCTTCTCATTTCTCCAGAGTTCAGTTTAAAGCTCATAAGACAGAAAAGAAAACACTATGCCATTTGAATCTTAGTCCATTGCCAACCTGTTTTGGGGTCCAAAAAAAGCCATAAATTCACCTGCTCCTCTGTGGTTTTAGACAACTGCAATACACTGAGAAGTGCGACTGACCCATACTTGCTCCTCTGGAGAATTCAGGTTCAAGAGTGCAATAACAACGGCTCCCCGAGTCCCTCCCTCTCCTCGTGGGTACACACTTGGCTGTACTTTAAGTCGAATCTTGGATACGGTCGGAGACCAGATGGGCATTTAGCTTTATGCAAAAACTTTTTCCTACTGTAGAAAGCTGACTGTTATTTCTGAGTCCTTCAGATTCTTGGCCACTGTTTTTGAAGAGTAAAACAAATGTGTTTTAGAAAGAGAAGGATCAAAACTCTTCATGTAAATACTGGTTCCCTTTTCTACAAGCTGGCACAGAGGGATGGGATGGTATATGCAAATGGAGACAATTTCATGAATGGGAGAAGGAATAGCCTATCTAATAAAGAGGGAGTATGCTAATTGACCATCACACCCTCACCAAGATAGTGGTGCCCACAGCCAATAAGGAAGGAATGCGCTAACTGACTGTCACACCCTCAAATATATTGGTGCCCACAGTCACAAGATGGCAGTGCCCAGTCCCCTCAGCCCCGCTGGGGTGTCAGGCACATGGCACAGCTGGGCCTACCCCCAGGCAGGTCCGGCACCTGCCGCTAGAGTCCTTCCAGTTCCCTGAGCCCCCAGCCGCTCAAGGCTGGCCTGAAGTGCAAACGAGCCTTGTATGTCGGCTGCCCAGCCACCCAGAGCTGGCCCAAGGGATGACTAAACGGCTGAACAAGCAGGTTGCATGGGGAGACCAGGCCAGCAGAGGGGGTAATTGGGGGTGATCAGACCAGCAGTCAGACATCCCTCTCACAATCCTGGCCGTCTGGAAGGATATCCGGAAAGATATCTGGAAGATGTTCAGTCTATCCGGTCTAATTAGCATATTACCCTTTTATTTGTATAGATAGTACAATTATGACCATTCTAAAATATTACATATGGAGATAAAGATGAAGACCAAAATACTGAAAAGATAGCAGTAATTTTCTTTGGGTAATGGATCCACGAGTACCTTTTCTGTCTGGTTTTCCCATAAGAAAAATATTTCTTATATTGTATACAAAATGCCTATATAGAAAAGAACATGCAAAAAGCTTCAAAATAGCATTAAAAACAAATAGGATGTTCATTTAATTTTAGAATTGCTGCAAAGTCATGATTATAGAAAACTACAAAATAAAAATTTGCAAATATTAATAAAACAATGTTGCAATAAAAAATCTACAGTTTTTAATTTTCAAATCCAAAAATGTCTAAATACTTCTAAACTATTTTACTAAAAAATAGTTCCCAAATAAAATTATTTCTATTTGGAGTTGGGGCAAACTATTTATTATTTTAAATGCTTAAGCAATAGAAAACAAAGTTACATTAAACATAATGTAGAATTTACTTTCTATTCTCCACAGACAAAAATATCGTGATGTTATTGTCTCCAATGACAATGTCCCAGGTATGTCTGACACATTCGTGGAATTTGCTGTTACTACATTTCACCTTGATGTTAAATTATTCTTAATTACTTAAGTGTGATTCTCTTCATTAGTTAATTTATTTATAATCCAAATTACATTCACAAATTCTCTAATAAGAGATTCATTCTCTCTCACTCTTTCTCTCTCTCTCTCTCTCTCTCTCTCTCTCTCTCTCTCTATGGTTTCTTAATTCAAAAATTAAGGAATTAAGACAGCCATTTATAATAAAAACCATACCAAACTTTTATATCAAATATTTTTGATTATTTTACTATATATGACTTTCATTATATAATATTACATAATTACATAATATTATAATGCACGAATTACTAGCAACTGTATATTTATTATTCATTATGAGCTTATGTAATAGTAATGTCTTTAATGTCATAAGAAAAAGGAATATCAATTGCTAATAATGTAAAATTCAGCATGTAATGAAGATGCCAGAGTAGGCAAATAAAATACTAGATACTAAGTTAAATTTGAATTTCAGATGAACATGAGTAACTTTTTAGTATAAGTATGTCTCATTCAATATTTGAGACAAATTCATACTAAAAATTTATTCGTTGTTTATCTGGGATTCAAGTTTAACTGGGCGTCCTGTATTTTATTTGGCAGCCCTAGAAGTAATGAAAGGAAAATCAAAACATTGGAAGCATTACTAAGTTAATTATATTTTGACCTGCAATGTGGTAACATAATACAGAGGAGCGCAAATAAGAAGGAATTTCTCGTTATTCCTCCTGAACTGTGACAAATCAAATGATCCATTGCATCCTCACCCAAACTCTGAGGCAGGTATTGCTCTGATTGCTCCTTAGGAAACAGAGTCTTCGAGCTTAAGTAACTAGTTTAAAGACCAGCAGTTAATAGTCTGCTACCAACAACATTGTTGGTCAAGGTGAATGACTGAGCCAACTAATTAAGTATGTTCAAATTCCCAGTTAGGATGAAGACCCTTAACTCTGGGCCTGAGATATACTCACTGTGTACACTGACGGAATTCAATGAATAGTGTTAAAAGTGCCTTGACACAGACTGAGTTTATCCAATCTAATAAAAGAGTGATATGCAAATTAACCATCACTCCACTACAGCCACACCCACCAGCCAATCAGAGAGAGTATGCAACTTAACACAATCAAGATGGCTGTGGCCACAGAGTGCAGGAGGGAGGCTTGGATTTCCCTGGCAATGGAGAAAGCCAAGTTTTCCACACACCCTGGCAAGCCCAAGCCTCCACTCAAGGGTACAAAGTTTTAATTATAGAAGGTAAATAAATTCCAACAGAAATGGTGGCAGCCATGGAGCTGGAAGAGCAGGAGGCTAGGGTTGACCTGGGCAATGAAGGAAGCCGAACTTCTGCAGCCCTGGCCAGCTCAGGCCTTCACTCCAGGCTATAAACTTTCAATTATAGAAGATACATAAATTCCAACAGAAATGGCTGCTGCCATGGAGCAAGCAGGAGACTTGGCTCCACTCCAGGCTACAAAGTTTCAATTGTAGAAGATAAATAAATCTCAGATATCAGGGCTTCCTCTTGAGTCGCCAGGGGGTGTGGCTGGCCTGCAAACCATGAAAGGGCCCTCGTCCAGGCTGCCCTCTGGACAAGGAACCCCGACCCTGATCCAAGACTCCCTTCAGGGCAAACCAGCTGGCCCCCACCCATGCACCAGGCCTCTATCCTATCTAATAACAAAGTAATATGCAAGTTGACCATCACTCCAACACACAAGATGGCTGTACCCTTGTGGTCAAAGATCCTGCCCTCAAGTGGACACAAGATGGCCACTACAAGATGGCCAACAGGGGAGGACAGTTGGGAGGGAGCAGGCCTGCAAGGGAGGGCAGTTGGGGGCATACAAGCTGACAAGGGAGCAGTTAGGCATCAATCAGGAGTGGTTAGGGGGTGATCAGGCTGGCAGGCAGAAGCAGTTAGGGGCAATCAGGAAGGCAGGCAGGTGAGCAGTTGGGAGCCAGCAGTCCTTGACTGTGAGAGGGTTCCCAGACTGGAGAGGGTGCAGGCTGGGCTGAGGTACCATGCCCTTTTCCGCCCCCCGAATTTCATGCACCAGGCCTCTAAGTTTTATATATGCCCCTAAGATCAACATGGCACAATAAGGAGAACATTCCATGTGTATAACAAAAGACTAGTTTCCTTGAATAAAGCTAAATTGAATGATACCAGTCATCTCTGAAAATGTATTGCTTGGAAAAATATTTATTGTCCTGCACTGGATTCCAATATGTATGGTAAACTGCTATATCCAGGCAAAAAAATTTTTTTTCAACTAAATGTAAGAGAATTCAGTGTATTAATTACATGGAAAACTTTCTTTTGTTACACTATTGTTGGCTACAATTTTCTAAATTTATATGTATTCATTCATGTATTTTCTTTATTCATTCTACATATAACTTTCCAGTAGCTACTATGTGTTAGGACATGGAGATTTCAACATAAAGAGTAACAGTTTAGGACAAAATAAAACATTCATTCATTTCCAGAGGATATTAGGGTTTTGCCAGAGTCTCATCTACAAATATGCTTATTTTCAAAATAAAAATATAAACTATTCTCATATTTACGTGTTGCAAATATACCTCCTTTCGGTGAATAAAATATAGATAGAGAATGGGGGATTTAACATCCATAAGGTGCATTTGTTTTACAATCTTAAAAGAAATAAAATTCCTTGAATTTCAGTGTAGTGTTTTATCCAAAAACAAAGTTACTTACATGTTACATCATCATTCATTTTACTAGAAAAGTAAACTTACATTTTAGTGCTCACTGCAGTGCTATTATTTAACTTCTCTGGACCTCATTTCTCTGCTTCAATATGTTATATAAAGACACTAGCTCAGTTCCTCCCAGTTCCAAAAATCTGTGTGTCCTTATTTCTATAACTCTAAGTCTTCATCTATCCCTTTAACAGGTACAACATATTTATTTGTTGTATGTCATAGAAAAAGTCTCAAATAAGCACTGTTGGTTGGTACATTACTTCAGCCAATGTACCTCCTAGCCTTTTCTGTCTATAATGAATTCCAGAATTATGTAAACATAAATACTATTAATATTACACTCTTCGTCTGCAGAAAGCTGGCCCAGAAGAGATCCCCAGTGAATTTGTTTGCCTATAGCCAAGTGAAACATTTCAGAATTTGACATTTAATCGGAAGAGAAAATTCTAACTGGATCTAACAGAAGGCTCACTGCGTAGGCATATGTGTTACACAATGGTTTCCACATCACACGAACTACTCTGCCAAAAAATAAGTTCCGAAAGAAAATTATTTCTACCTGAAGTGCAGTTCATAGTAAATACCAGATGAACAGGTTTGAATTATACACTTAAACTTTGGGGGGTGGGGGGATGCCTTCTTAGAGACTCAGTAATGGTCCTTGGCAAAAAAATAAATAAATAAATAATAATAATAATAATAATAATAAAATAAAAATATATTTTTCAAATGACAAAGCAAGTAGTATAAACAGCCATTCAAATCTCTGATCTCTGTTCGGTTTTGAGCTCTAAAAATCAGTAGGTATTTAACAATATTTTTAAGCCCCAAAGTCAAAATTTAACAAATACATTTTTTAATGCAAGACTTTTCAGAACATTTAATAAGCTAATATTTGTTGTAACTTTCCAAGACTCAGATATGCAGTTTGGGCATACATCCCTTTTGGAAGGAATTGTTGGAAGCATACTATGAACTAATCCTACAAAGTCTCGTTCAAAGATCCTGGGTCAATTTCCTGAGTCACTTTTTACCACTTTTAACAAACATACTTTGAAATGTTAATGTGCTTTTTTCCCTTTTGACTTTTTGAGCACATGACCTCTTCCCATACCTGTCCCACCCTTCCATCGTGGAGAGAATGAGATGTACCAGAGAATAATTGCAAAGGCAAAACAAGACAGAATAAATACTCAACTTGTAACATTCAGAGAGTAAGTTTTTGCAGCAAAGATAAGAATTTAGTAAATCAAGTTATCATTTCTTGAGAGAAGATAGCATAAAGCCTCTTTATCACTTCCTCTGCCATTTCTGCTGAGCTGAACTACAGAATTCTACATAAGGAAGGTCTGAGAGGAAGAGGAAGGAAGAATCCTGCCTATTTTTGACACTGGAAGCGTTGGGGGGAAAGGAGGAGAGAATGACAGGAAACTGAGATGAGTAGACAAGTGTTAGCGCTCCTTTACGTGTCATAATCCCACCATGCTCACAAGCTCCTCTCTCACTGGAGAGTCTTAGGTTACTCTTATGGAACTGGGATGAAGCCATATCAAAGAAAACCACAGTTTACTGGCAGGAAGGGAGTTGCTGAGCGTTAGCTTTCCTGAACTGCATTGGAATACTTTGTGGGGTAGACCAGACCCAGACATAGCTTAGAATCTGGCCAAGAAGCTTCTCCGAGGGAGAGAGATCACTGTCATACACTGAGGTGGTGCTGGAACACGATCTGCAAGGTGGATCACTCAGGCATGACCTAGTGCCAGACCTCAGGGTTTCATGGTCCAGCAAGAGCCAAGAGAAGCCTGGAGCCCGCACGTGAGTACTCAGTAAGAGAAATGAAAAAGAATGGACCATAAGTTCATCAGGTGCAAGCATGAGCACTGTGGTGAAAGAAGCATTTAGCAACCCAGGAAACAAGAGGCATTGCCCCAGAGAGAAGGGCAATGGGCAATGGGCACAAGGTCAATAACTCTCCCCTACCCAGCACCCTGTACACCTCGCCATTTTGAAGATGTGCTAGGAAGAAGGTTCACTGCCACCAGTGAAGAGACAATACATTCCTAAAACCTGATTCTGGTATAATTAACTCTTTCTTAATTAAACATATTACTTATCCTTTATTTATTTAATCATAGAGTACATTTTATCTATTGCCCAGCAAAATCCAGAGGGACAGTTTTCAAAGTCTATTTTTGTCTCATTTTCTTCTTTCATATTTGTGTATAAAAACTTCTAAAAGTCAAATACCTAGATAGTATCTTTCGATTCTACATCCTTGCAAATAGGTACATATTCTTAGTATTAGCTAGAGGACCTTGGACAAATTTAAATTTCCAAAGTCTCAGGAATTTTTATTTATAAAATATGAATAATAATATTACTACCTAACTTATGAAGCTATTATAATGAAGAAATTATACATTTAAACCACAGGGCACCACATCTAGCAGTGTCGTCAATAACGGAATCCACCAGAAAGCACTGTAGGAAAGCGGAGGATGGGGAGAGGGAATAGGCACAATTGTGCAGCAAGGGCACTGGGTGCTGGCACTTATCAGCCATGAGAAGTATGACAGTGGATTGGAAGGAGAAAAGGTAGAAAGAAATTCCAGGAAGGAGAAATACTTTGGACAAAGGTGTAAGCAGAGACCCAGGCACCATGGGGGTCTGCTATGAAGGATTTAGAATGACAGGTGAAGGCAGAAATTTTTCAAGTCATAGCCCTGGGTACAACCAGATTGATCAGCTCACCTACCTTACTTCCTACCACCGTGATAACTCTGTGCCCTAGTCACACTTACCCTCCAGCTCCAATCCCTCCAACTAACGCCACCCTCATCCGTCTCTCCCTTTCCTGATCTTCTACAAAACACACCACAGAAAAAGAATTGCATTTGGTTGTATCCTATTTTACACTGCTCTTTAAGTATCTGTTTTACATAAACCCTGCTCATATCAACAAACTGTAACATATATATGCCATTTGCTGACCAAAAGAAACAGAACAACTAAAAGACCTTACAATAGTTTTGCTTCCCACATGTAAATGTCTAAATAATCCTTAAAGTAAACTTTTATACTAGGCTATTTCCCAATTCCTGAAATGGCATAAAATAAATCTCCTACACACTCTTCAAATGTAAACTTTAAACTACTGTAAAAATCTCACATCTGGATCCAAAAGCTCATCCTACAAAAATGATATCTCCGATAATAAATGTGTAAACCTAGTTAAAAGAGCAACTCCTGACTTATCATAGCCAATGAGGTACTGCCAACAGTCTGGAATTTCTGTCTGTAGACGCAGCAATGAAAGAATGTCTTTTGCTAGAGACAGCATAAAGGCAATGATGAAAGAAATCTGGGAGCATCCTCTAGTTCTGTCTGAAAAAGAGAACATTTATTCCAATAACAAAATTACAGGTTTTGACTGAATTCCACTTAGAAAAAGTGATAGTCATTTTCACAAGAGTGAAATTATCTATTTTTTAAATGTGGCTTTCTATTCCCCTTTGTCTAGAACGTCTGAAGGAATTTCCCAGTGTCTTCTCTCCCCAGAGATGGGAGGTTGAGTCTGTGCCTCCATCCGATGTCATTGCTATTAAGTCTACTCAGACACAATCTATTCGGACATCAGGAGAGCAACAGAGAGAACTGGTTCGCAGTATGACTGATGGGAAAGCTTCAATGGAGTTACATTCTAGAGCATATTATGAGTACTATCTTTTCCTCTTCATTTCAAACTTGACTGGAGAGAAAAGCTTTATGGGGGAAGCCTGAGAAACTACACTGAAGCATGCCTAGGATGCTCGCCGGGGAGTTTTGGATGAAAACCACAGTGACTCACAGAAGAACAAGTATCTTGCTGAGGATACTGCCTGACTGCTGTCTTCCTCTCTGCATGACGCTTTCTGGAAGAGCAACATAAGTGAGCAGATCTCAACACTAAGATTAATTAATCTGTTTTCAAACATGAGGGTTGGGGGGAGGAGGGATAGAAGAGAAACCTTCCATGTTTATAATCCTGAGGACTCAAGGCGTAAATCACACTCTTCCGCTCCTGACCTCACCCCCAGTCAACACCTCCGATTATCAGCACCTGGACTAAACCCTCCACTCCGCAGCTCTGGCTGACAGGCAGATGTCACCATAAAACTTATCACTCGGCTAAACCTGCCAAAGGCCTGTCAGTAAGTAAAAACACATGTGACGACGTTTCCTGGCTTCAAGAAAATGTATGTGTGGGAGGCTTCATATAATGTGATTGGGGGGGGGGGGAGGAGATGGTGGTTTTATGTACAATTTTCAGCTGATATCTGGAGACACAAATCTAAGAATGAGGATGTTCTAGGACCACGTCAGGCTACTTGTGTCTCTCTGCATAGCTGAGAGACACATTTCATTGTGAATGGCAATAGTTCCTTCACAAAACTCCCAAAAGTGACTTACCAGAATTGTTTTCTTATTATAAGGATGCTGGGGTTAAGGAACCCTGGAATTGGAAACCCTTTTCAAAGAAAGAGGGAACCAAATAAATCCATACTTCAGTTAAGAGAGTTAACTCTGGCAACAGATTGCCTGGGTTTAAATCTTACCTCCCCCACTCACTAAATTTGACGCTAGTTAAGTCATAACTCTCAGAGTCCTGGTTTCCTCATACCTATGCAATGAGATTAAAATTAGATGAGACATAACCCTTGCTGGGGACTCAGTCGGTGGGAGCATTGTCCTGTGCACCAAAAGATCACAGACTCATACCTAGGTTGTGAGTTTGATCCCATATGAAGGCAACCAATTGATGTTTCTCTCACATGGATATCTCTCTCTCTTTTTCTCCAAAACTCAATTAAAAAATTGAACTCAATTTAAAAAAGTAGGAGGCATGCAGGAGGCAGCCTATCCTATCAATGTTTTGCTCTCACATCAATGTTCTCTCTCTACCTTACTATCTAAAACTCGGTAAAAAAAAAAAAATAATAGTAATAATAATATTGTATAATAAAATAAAATAAATATTTTTTAAAAATTAGATGACCCCTGACCCATATGGCTCAGTTGGTTGAGGGTCGGCCCTTGCAATGATTCCAGGGCATATGCCAGGGGTGTGGACTCCATCCGCAGTAGAGGTGTGTAGAGGGCAGCTAATCAGTATTCTCACATTGATGTTTTTCTCTCGTCCTCCCTCTCCCTTCCTCTCTCACTCTCAAATCAATAAAAACATTTTTTTTAAATAAGATATTGGAAAAGGGGAACATATGTAATACTTTCAACACTAAGGAATTAAAAAAATAAAATAAGAGTTACAGAAATCAAACTATTTCCAGAAGTATTATTGTTGAAACAATAAATAAAATAAATAAAAAATTAGATGAGACATATAATAATCACAAATGCTATATATGGTAAATAAACACAATATCTGGTATGTCCTAAACACTAGATGTTATGATGAAGAAGCATCACAGTTATATATGACTAGGGCTATTCTCCATCATCATCATTATAAATTCACCCCCTGACTAGCATGGCAAACAGTCCCTGTCAAACAGCATAAGTACTACTCTTTGCTTGGCAGCTGCAGTCAATAGACACTATTTGCCAGTCTAACTCTTTCACCCACTCAAGTGTTTGCCAAACATGCTTAATAAGAAGAATCATAGTGTACTTGTTAAAAATACAAACTCATGGGCCTCATCCCAACCCTATTCAATCAGAATCTCTCCAGGAAGGGCCTGGAAGTGTTTTATAACACACACACACACACACACACACACACACACACACACACACGGGCGCCCTCCACCACCCAGGAGAATTTTGTTATTAGACATAATTGGGAAATACTAGTCCAGAAAAATTCCACTTCACTGTTAATCTCTAGACCTAAAGTTAGTCACAGGTTTTGCCTCAATAGTTCCCAACACCTTTAAATTCATATTTAATATTTAGTTGTATCATTTCTTCCATACAACGCATTTGTCACTGCATTTCAGCGCACAGGATAGAACTTCAGCAACAGACATTTCTGAAATATTTCCCTTAGCACTTTAAAAATATTCTAAAAATGGATAAAATAATGATTCCAACTAAATTATATTAATATTTTACATATATCTTTTGAACTTGGAGTACTCCAACAGAGGCCAAACTATTTATACCTTATATATTTCCATATTATTTTCAGTATTTAAATAAACAGGAAAACCTTATTAAACCTGATCACAGTTGTAGGTTAAAGATAAATGAGAAACAAGCAACAATTATTTTGGAGGTTATTTCGCTGTTGCCTCCTCCTTACGGCACATAATAACAATATCCAGAGACACTGGAAAATAATTACTGGAACGGTGTGATCAATAGAAACTTGAGGAAGCCCCATAAAGACATCTCGGCAACACACATTCTCCTGGGAAAATCTGTTATCTTATGGTCTGCCCATGAGGAGGCTGAAGAACAATCAAGAGATGTGCTTAAGTAATGTCCTTTATCCCATTCGTTCAGACTGATCCTTAATCAACGCAAAACTTCAAAAAAACATTTTTAAAATCTCCTCTCCTAGGTTTGAATTGTTCTGTATTTATAAATAACTAGAGAAAGGTTTACAATATCGTTTTGTTCAATATATACTGATCCTGGTTGTCCAGGGTGTTAGGAAACACTTTGATGCCGCAAATATCTGTCACAGTCTGCAACTTTACCCAACTTACTGTTCCAGAAGGACAGCCAGACCTACTGTGACAAATACTACTTCACCTAAATTCCACCAATTCTGGTATGTCTGCAGCATAAAACAGCATTTTTTAAAAATATATTTTATTGATTTTTTACAGAGAGGAAGGGAGAAAGATAGAGAGCTAGAAACGTTGATGAGAGAGAAACATCGACCAGCTGCCTCTTGCACACCCCCTACCGGGGATGTGCCCGCAACCAAGGTACATGCCCTTGACTGGAATCGAACCTGGGACCTTTCAGTCCGCAGACCGACGCTCTACCACTGAGCCAAACCGGTTTCAGCATAAAACAGCATTTTTAAAAGCTCATGCAAACTTGACCAGACAATTTATTGGCCATCTCCAAAATATGCAAAGTACTATCACTACTTTTATAAACGCAGTGTGAATCTACCAAACATAAATTCAAACTGCAAGAACTGAGGCGACCCAGTTTCTAGCTCTGTATTGTAACCTACCTCCCCAATTGTTTTAGTATTAATATGCTCAAAGTGGTGTAAGTCTTCATTTCTATTAAGTTAATCCAGACTCACATTTTTTTTAAATGTTTCAATAACAGGTTTTCTATATATTCTTCCCTAGGAAATGAGTTACACCATATTTCCCCTTTTTTGTGATTATCTGGACAGTGCCACTGATGTAAGAGCACAAAGGGAGAAGGTAGTGAGGATGCGTCCTCAGCATTTATAAGTCATAAACCTCCTAGTTTTTCTGCCTCCAGCACCCCAACACTCCACCCCACAACCTATCCCTGACACTCAATAGAGCTACTGCACTAAAACTGGCATCTGCCCGACTGGCATAGCCCAGTGGTTGAGTGTCCACCAATGAACCAGGAGGTCACAGTTTGATTCCCGATCAGGGCACATGCCTGGGTTGTGGGCTCGATACCCAGTAGGAAGCTTGTAGGAGGCAGCTAATCAAGGATTCTCTCTCATCACTGATGTTTCTAGCTCTCTCTTCCTCTCTCCCTTCCTCTCTGAAATAAAAATATTTAAAAATTTTAAGAAAATAAAACTGGCATCTGATTATGTTAGTTCACTATGTTGCAAGAGCAACAACTCATCTTGGTTCTCCTTGACTTCCATCAAATATTTTATAAGATAGGTATATATATATATATATGACCTACTATATTAATATGCTTATACACATAAATTAGAAGTTTATAAAGGATGAAACTAAAAATAATTATTAACAGAAGTTTTCTTCTTTCCTTCCTCCACCTCAATGAACAAGCTCACCACTTTGGCAATCACTGTTAAGCTCAAGGATAACATTTCAACTTTTAAAATCAGGCCTTTATCTGCCTCTCAAATCCCTTTTTTTTTTTTCCAGTTCTATGATCTCAGCTTACCAAACTATTTCTATTCCTCAATCACAGGATGCCTCTTCCAATCTCAATAATGCCACAGAGGCTCTTTCTCCGGAACACCTCTCACTCCTCCTGCCTCAGTTTACCTGTTCAATGCCTGTTCAGCCTTCACAACACAGAAAGGCTGATGGGACCACTGCATCTCAGAATGAGCCGCGGAAGGGAAGATGAACCACTGTCTGCCTCCGTCCCTTCTCCCGTCTCTTTTCAGGCAGCTGCCACCCCACGGTGCCATCTCCTTCAGACTCAGCGCTGTGCTTTCTGGGTAGCACAGCCTCTCTGTTCAGGGGGTACCTCAGCACCGGGGCTACTGACACTCCTGCCCCAGGGACAGTGATGAAGGCGGGCAGAACCAGGCCCTCCTCTCCTCAGAGGAGGCTGGGACAGAAGTGACCAAGATGAGGGGTGGCAGAGGCAAGCACACAGTCAGGACAGGTGCTACCCCAGGGCTGCTCTGAAGGGGAAGCAGAGGAAGCTGCTGAGAGGTGGGCAGGTTGGGCCCAGAAGGCCCCAAAGGCTCATAGACCAGAGGCAGTGCGCTCCTCCTCTGGGCCCCTCAGGTGACTGGCACTCCCTGAGGACATGCAGATCTCCTGTGAGCAAGGAGGAGGCTGCCCTCACCTCTCCTCCAGGACGGAGGGTGCAGGTCATGGCAGTGCCTCGCAGTCCTGGAAAAAGGGAGTCCGTAAACCAAGCCACAGGTCACGTGCCAGCCACAGCTGGTTCAGTAGATTCGTATCTGTCATCCCCTCCTCCACGTCCCATTTTAGATTTCCCTCTCCCTTGACCAGTGCTCTGGGCAGTCTGGGGTTTTGCCTTCCAGGGTGACTCGGACATTAACTCCCAAGGGGATCGGGCCGCTGACTGCCTTGTCTTTGTCCGGCTATGGGCGCGTAGGTCATCCACTCACAGTTATCACAGGCAGAGCAGCACCAGAATGGGGGCCAGTGAATTCCCCAGAGTCAGGGTGCTGCTCCCTGCATCAACTGTGTAGTAGGAACCCTAACTTCCCCTGGTGTTCAAGGTCGGCTGGTCTAGCTGAAACATCTTGTATGCCTGCTGGTGCATTGCTATAAGCCCAAGGTGAACAGGTGGTATCACAGGCTCCAGTCAATGGCATTCTCACTGACACCCTCCAGCTACAGTGCTCTTCTCCCCACCCTCCGGGAATCAGGGCCTCTTTCCCAGCAGAGCCTAAAACTCAAAGACAGAAAATATAAAATCTGCAGGTGGGTCAACGGGATTGATGGTAAAAGATAAATCCAACTCTCAACCTTCGTTTTCAGATTATTTTCGTCTGCACCAACTCAGCTCTGTCTGTCTGTCTGCCTGTCTCTCTATCATCTATCTATGGGCTATTGACTCAGCACCATATATGGTCCATCCAACCCGAGACTTGTTCACAAGCTGATACCCTTACCGAGCCTTTCCTCTATTTCACAGGCCGCTCCACATGCTTCTGGGTGTTGGGGACATAATAAGATGCAAGAATCCTGTGCTCATGGACTCAAGTATAAAACAGGTCCCTTAGTGTGAGCAAATGGACCTATTATGCTGAAATATTAGACAGTCAATAGACTAAACACTTAGATGATAACACTGGCACGTGTCTGCAAGCAGGTGAATAAAGAAAGCTCTATCTGGTACATATATCAATTTTGGGTAAGGACAATTTGCTACCTCTTCCAAAATCAAACATGTCCAAGATATCCCATCTGCCACCAGGGGCTGGCTAGATGTGTCATGTCAAGGGCTCAGTATCTACTCCAACAGCAGGTTAGGCCATCAGCAGGAAGTTCAACAATGCATCCCTTGTTGCCTTGGTGAAGGGAATGTCCTAGGAAATATATGTGGTGGATTCTCAAGTCTCATAAAGCAAATCCTTTCTAATCCTGCCCACTAAGATTTATTACCTTTTCCTCAGTAAGGAAATGGAATTCTGACATCTTCACATGTCCTAGCCAGAACCTTAACTCCTAAACCACAGTTAAGTAGCCATGTGATAATGAATGTATACCCAGCAGTGTCTTACAGTCCATGTCGTAACCATCTTTTAATGTCCTCAAGATGTATTCTCCAAAATGTTCACCTGATCCCTGACAGTGCATACCGCCTTGCAATTGTTTTCACATACAGTATGTTCTTCTTGGAGCAGGGATCCCCCAACTAGCCGATGCTAAGATGAGACCTACTCAGACTAGACAAGTAACGAGAGATAATGTGACAGGACTCAAGAAGGATCAGCATCAACTTATAAAGAACTAACTTCAGATAAGGTCACTGTGTAGACTCCAGAGAAGAGAAGGCTATTTTCCCCTGGCCAAAAAATACAGGGAAATTTGAGGCTTCCAAACAGTAAGCACATCTACCCAAATGTCTTCATTCCCAGTTTCGGAGTCCTACTCTGTCCCTACCAAAGTCCTGAGTTTGACGGGTGACCTGTCATAACCATTCAGGGCTGCATGCCCGTCTGACTGCATCCTGGGCTAGTTTTCAGCATAGCATTCTCTGTGGATGCAGAAATGAGTCTGTCCCTCTTAAAGCAATTGTACAATACAAGGGTATTTTCACAAAGAACAAAACCATCTTAAATCTCATTTGCATATCAAACAAAAATTTGGATGAGATCTCCCCCCCCATCACTTCTGCCTTTGAGTTCGAGGATTTTTATGTGAATTAATAGCTTTTTCCTTAAATCATTCCTGATGTTATAAATTAAAATGCAGAATTATATAATTAAAAAATGATTAAAGTTAATTTGCATTTCATTTATGAATTTATAAAATTATATGTCAAAGGTAATGCTGAGTATTTGTAAGTAGTAAAAACTCTTGGGTTGTTTTTTTTAATAAAAATAACATGAAGTATGTTTCTACTTATTCAAAACTACTTTATTGTTTGGGTCTTTGATATTTTGTTTTGTCTTTTCTGAGCCTAATGGAGATTTTGTGAAAATAGTTGAAACATTTATTAACACACCTAAAACTATGAGTAAAATTAAATAGACATACTGTTGGTAGGATTACAAATTAGAATAACTTCACTGGTAAGCAATTTGATGTTATATATTAAAACTTTCATTTAAAAAATTAAGATCTATTCATAAAAAATCCACTACAGTATTTATTACAATAAAAAATAAGAAAAATGTTAACAAATAGATAATATTTTCAGTTATTGATTAAAATACTTTGGTGCATATTTAATGACATGAGAAAACATTCATAATATGATTTCAAGCAAAAAATAAAATACACATGGTTTGCACAGTTAAATTAAGATGGTAACTTCCAATTTTTTAAATCTAAAAATAATACATGAGAGTGAGAAAAATATAACAAAATGCTTACAAATAACAGACTCCAAGTAGTGTTTTCTATCATTTTAGTGGGCATGGTTTACTAAAAAATTTAAATTCTAATATTTTTACGCTAGATAACATTCATATTCCATTTAAGTGAAATATGATATCAAGATTCCTTTCCAGAACTAAGAATAAAACACATACACAATTAGCTAACAAAACAAAAAAAGCATTTACTGCAGAGAATTTTCTAATGTGAGGCAAAGAAGCAATGTAAGAAAATTAGAGCGCTTTATGTTTACAGCTTAAGTGAGCAAAATTACACCAAATTTTACCTAGAATTAGCCTTGAATTCATAAAGAAAAAAAGTAGGAGGAGGAAGAAAAAAGAGGTGGGAAGAATGAGACACAAGGGCCCTCAATCAAGGAAACTGGCTTACACGCTTCTGATGTATCATCGCAGAAATTTGCTTTTAACATAAAACGAAAAGGAGTCTTTTCTTCTATAAAGCACTCCCAAATACTTGTCTGCTTTTTTTTTTCATAGATATTGTACAGATTATAAATGTGATTTTTTTCATAGGTATTGTACAGATTATAAATGTGATTTTTTAAATAATCTTAACATCTCAAGCAAATTTTAATATAGAGGGAACAGTGTAAAGACAGAAACAAAAGATACAAAAGGAAAATTGTCAGACTTTCAGAGAAAAAAAAAGCTATTAATTTCTAACTGTAGTAATAATATTTGAAACAGATGTCTATCTACTCTCAAATCCAAACTGGATCATGGTTTACACAGTTTAATAAAACTTTAATTAAGGTTCTGCAATAGTGTAAACTGATCATGTCATGCAACTAAACACTTGCTTAATATTAACATCTCTTCAAGCTCCACTAATGTTAAACTTAACCAGACTTTTCATAATTCATCCAAGGGGAAAATGTCATTCAAATTAATAAGAATATAATTACTCTGCTTATTTCATTATATAAACCTTTTTTTAGAAGTGAAATAGAAATAGGATACCAAATTAAATAAAAAGGGAAGGAAATAACTTTGTTTCTAGAAGTTTCTTGTTTCTTACCAGACACTTAACATTTTAATATGAATATTTGTACCCTAAAAATTTTGCCTTTGGAAATATATTATAAGAAAATTGTTTCTCATTAAAATTGGTTAACTATAAAATTTCTTCATTCTGTTTCAGTAGAACAATCTCTTACAGATACCTGGTAAAGTAGGCCAAGTTCCAATGCCATATATATATATATATATATATATATATATATATATATATATATATATATGGCTAAGTGACCAACCATATGTCCATCCGACCGTCTGACTGACCAGCTGGCTGGTACATATGACGCGCATTGGAAATCTATATATATAAAAGGCTAATATGTTGTGTCTGAGCATCCAGGTAATGATGTCACATAGCAACACCTGGCTTCCACATTCCAGTGGACAACTTGTACACTGGCTTTAGTCAAAACGCAGAAGAGAATATTTTTTTCTGCTTCATGACCCAGGATGTATTTTTAAAACAAATACAACAAATGACATATTTTCTTATCTCTTTTCAAAGTGAACGATTTTGGAGTAACAAGGAAATAAAGGTTAGAATCATACAAAAAAGGGACGCCAACCAACTCTGACCAAGAACTTTGAGTGTTATACCCATATTGTGAAACGTGGAAAATCAGAGACACAAAAGACAGTTTTTAGCATTCGATACAGTTAAAATGGTGAGGATGCTAATTATACTGATTCAGGAAACGCATAATCACATATTGATACAGTGCAGAAAAGAACGTAAGAACGGAGACAAGGTGTGAGCAGAGAAAAGGAAGCTGTGAGTCCGGTGGAATGGGATTCATAGAACATTTTTCTGAAAGTAAACTATAAATCAGATTTCAACAGAGGAGGAAATCACAAGCAAAAAGAACAGTATCAGGATGAGAAATTCATAAGTAAAGTGATATGTATTGGGCATAAAGGTAATTAGATTATTTTTTCATTTTTCAACACAGCTTCCAAAGTTCCATATGAAGAGGCAACTTGCCTTACTCTGTTTCACCTTCTTTCTTATTTCTGATTCAAGAGTTTTAGGCCAAGAACGTTTTCAGCATTTCTTAAAAACTTCAGTTTTTCATTTATCTTGTTTCCCTTATCTCATAAGAGCAAATAAATCATGTAAAACAAACAGCTCAATCGTTTTCAGTAGAGGCTTCCTGATGCATGTTAAAAGCAAGTGCTCCAGGAAGGATTTTGAGGGGCAATGATAATTTGTTTACTCAATTCTATGTTACTCAGCTTGGTAAGTACCATTTTACTGTTAGCCTAGATTCCTTCAACACATACTGACATACTCTAGGAAAGGTTGCCCAGTAACATGCTCGCATTAAAAATTTGCTATGGATAATTCTAGAAAATACCACTGAAATCTTCACACATACAAACATTAAGAGTTCAGTGGTATATGAAAATATGGTTCTTAAAAGAAAATTACTGTTCAATTTGAAAATAACAACATATAGAGTGACCTAGGTATTTTAAAGGAATCTGAACATTAATCTAATCCTAGAATAAGAAAAGAAGAATATTTTAGGAAAAGATACAATGGGCATAAATTTCTCACAGAACTAGCTTATTGTACAACATTTCAACTCAGTTCAGTCTTTGCTTCTATATTAAAAAGGGGTATAAAAGAGAATACTTAAAATGGGTAACAATAAGTCACAAAAAACTTACTCTTATTGATTAGTGAAAAATTACAATCAGAAGAAAACTAACCTATATTGCTGGCATGCTCTGCATATTTTGTTTAGAGTAAAATTAGCCATTATAAGCTAATGCAGTCAAACATGAAACTGAATCTGATTTCTGAACAAAACCTTTTTCAACAACTGCTTTAAAGTTCTCAGAAAATAATTCCAAAAAAGTACAGTATTCACTAAGGCAGAATTACTTCCTATTATTTGCAATCCCCAAATAAAAGATTTATTTAAACTAGATGGTAAATGGTACACAGAATAATTACATAATGTATAAGCATCAGTCTCTCTTGAAAATCATTATAAAATCTCAGAGGCGATAAGGTTTGGAAGGGACTTGACTCGTGAATATTCTCTTTTGTCTCTGAAACTGCAAAACCACCTGGAGAGGAAAAACACAAACATGAAACAGTTTTGGTGCCCCGCTCTCCAGAAACCAGCGCCATACTTCAATTCTTAACTGCGATAAGATTTTCCGGTTTGGGTTACAGAATCATAGCGTTTCAGAGCCAGAGAAACCTTAAGAGAGGTTGGCCAATCTTTTATTTCAGTGATCAGTCTGGGATTCCAAAACTAATTATGGCCTTTCCTGCCTCCCAGTTGTATTCTTTTCAACATACTACTTGCCCCCCGCCTTCCCTGAAAGAGAGAACAGCTGTAAAATGCTAAAAATAAGGACAATAAATGTATTGAAACATATTACTCCATCTTTCATTACTGTGATGAGAAATGGCAAAACAAGAATTACTTGACCTGAGAAATGAGAACACAAAGAAGATCTGAATTATATAAGATTATGAAAGTTAAAGTAAAAAATAATCCACTAGCCCTTCCTTATTATATGGTTTCATAATCAAATTACGAAGGGTCATTCAATGATTTAAATGGCAGGTAAAATGAAAACAAATAAAAGGAAATACCCTTGACATGCATAACAAGCCTCCCGTATACACAAGGTTGCAGAACAGAGGTCGTATCATTAAATCCAGTAACATGATTTTGAAATAATCTGGATCATTAGTGAAGCAAATATCTGATTATTTATGTTCAGCATAAATACAATTCTCCATAATGGGAAAATTGTATTTTGGAATATAAAAAGTCACTCGAAGGAAGCTTTCGATTTGTTACAAATTATACTATAGCTTAGTATGCTTTTGAGTTTATTTATATTCCTTTGGAAAATCAAATGGTGATTACTGGGCTCCCCCCCCCAAAAAAATGTATTGACTTAACATTATACAGTATTTTAATGTTAAATTTTTTAAATTTACCATTTTACTTTTAATGCCGAAATCTATTTTAAACTTCACTTTGCCCATAGCACTTTGGCTCCACGTGAAATACACATTTAATCTGGTTATGTGGAAAACTCAAGATTTCTTTTTTAATTTAATAACTCTGCCTTAGCTAATCTCCCTGGCCATAGCCAAAAGGCCTCATTGCATTTTGTCCTGTAAACACAATGATATTATGTTGAAACAAAAGAGGACTTATGACTCTTTACAGAAAAGACGCATGAAGAGGTATGAAGTAAACTATCTGACCAGAGACAACGTTAGTTTGAGCAGGTTGAAAACTAGCCTGGAAAACTACTGAAGTCATTTCATTTCACTCTAGCACATTCTGACAAATCAAAATAGGAGATTAAAATATAGGTAATATCTCTATTACCTATGGTGATCTAGAGTCCATTTAAAATTTAAATATTAGGGGGAAAACAATTTATAAGCGTTTCAAGATCAAACTCTCCTTGAAGATTTTTATTATGTTTTTAGTGCATATCTTTTGGTTCCTGCCAACAATGAACCTTCGCCAAGCCTCTCAATCCAATGTTTACTATTAGGTATTATATATGTTACGGTGCTTCCTTCAAACTAATTGCTGAAATATTTAAATGTCATTTCAGATAGATAGATCAATTTTAAAATGATCTTTTTTTCATCGTTTGCATGTCTATATTCTTAGCAAATTACCAGAGCTATGTGTTTTCCCAAATTCACTAAAAAATGTCACTACATTTAACCCATGTTAAATGCACTTCACCTCTCTCTCTCTCTCTCATACACATACACACACGCACACACACACCATGTATATCAAATGGAAGTAAACTTTAGTAAAGATGTGGTACATTTGCTCTAAAAATAAACAAACAAACAGTGCCAGTAGTCTGTATAGAAATGATATATAACTGAAAGGAGGGAGGGGGAAGAGGGGAAATTACAACATTTATGGTTCAAACTATATTTTTCCAAAGTTTTTGAAGATTTCTATCTTTATCCATCCCTCTTCTCAAAATAGGATCAATAACCCAAGCCTCTATCTTGAACACTCTTCAATGATCAACCTTTCTCTATGCTCTCACACACAATTACCATTTCATACAGTTGTCATGCACAGCTCTCTTCCTTCCCTCTGGAGTCTCTCCAAGCTCTCGAACCGTCAGGGCTGAGTGCTGGCCTTCTCTGTATCATCAATAACTAATACAATATCTGATTCTAACAGTATACCAACATTTAAACATAGATTTAGAATCAGCTCCTTATTAGAATCCTGGACTACCACCTGGGACCCTCACTGTGCCTTAAATTCTTTTATCTACAGTATATGTAAAATGAGATAGCAATCACTACTCTGTTAAAGAAGATATTTAGCACATTGTAACATAAGACTCAAACAAGGTAGCCTCTTTATTTTATGCTTGCTTAAAATAAAGCAACCATCCACATTGATGCTTTCATTTATCCACAGCCTTTCACATTTCCTCAGCTAAGTGTTATCATTGTTTCTTGGAAAGTTGACAAATTTGTGAGGTCCATATATGCAAAAGCGTAAGGTCAGTTAAGAATTTAGCAAACAATGGGGTGGGACTAGCTTTTTTTTTTTTTTTTTTTTCAAGGGCTATCATGTGTTGGCAAATTAAAAGCTGAGTGGAGCCTCAAGAGAAAAATCAGTAGATATAATCTACTCCATTAAAAAAAAAAAAAAAAGAAGAAGCCCTTGACAAGGTACTGCCACAAAAGTTATTAAAAAGAACTGAATCACCATAGGACCCGGTGAACGTTTTACTGGAGAAACAAAGACGACGGGGGGGGGGGGGGGGGGGGGGGGGGGGGGGGGGAGGCATTACTCTGGCAGAAAACTATAAATAGGGAAGGTGCTGGAAATGGTCTTAGTTAACATCTTTATAAATGATGTAGAAGAGGAAATGTAGATTAAATTTTCCAGGTCTGCAAAAGATACTAAGTTTTTCCAGTATGTGAAATGCCAAGTCAGTGGGATAACCTACAAGATTTCCAAAATTTTATGAGTTACTAGGGGAAAACATCAATTACTATTCAAAGCAGAATACTATAGGGTTATGCATGTAAAAGAGGAAATATACACACTCTACTTCTCAAAATAATGAACCTTAGTGATAACAGAAAAGAGTTTAAAAATCATGAAATCAATGTGTTCCAAGAAAGCTAACAGACCTCACCAATATCAACCAAGAACAAAAGACATGATTCTCATCCTGTTTAAAACCATGGGGCACCTCTACCTGAAATACTACATGCAGTTCTAGTTAACACCGCCTAGCACTCTAAATATATCTGATGCCGAATAAAAAAATTATAACTCTACTCCAAAAAAAAGGAGGGGGGGGGTAATATTTAGAAAATGAGGAAAATCCAACCAAAAAAATAAAATAATCAAGTGAACCACAGAACAGGCCTAAGAAGTAAAATAAGAAAAAATCAGAATTCTTTGAGTCTAGAGAGGTGAAGGCAAAAGGAAATATTATAGATGTCAAGACTCACAGACTCTATGCAACCATGGAAAGTATAGACAAGACAAATATTAAGTTAATGAGTGGCTGCTATATTTCAACTATAATACTCAACTTGGTTGAGGAATGAAATGTAAAGCCAAGAAGTTAAACAAAATAAACAGTTTTCATCAGTTCCAAAAGAGACCAGTGGCTTATATTGAGGAAAACTAAGATATTTGGAGGATATAACACTTAAGTTTGAAAGTGAAATCATGAAACACCAGACCTAGACTTCCTTCACATATCTCCCGATGGCATCAACTAAAGACAGAGTAACAGAATGAATCAATTTGGCACTTCCTAAGTGTTTTCAACTTATTTTATTTTTCTCATATCCCGTCTATTTGTGCTCTCCATTTATTTTTTGACAGTGTATTGTCTGTGATTTTAAACATCTTTCCCCTTAGAGCAAGACATGACCATCTCTTTGAAATATATGAAATCAAGTTCTTTCATATTGCATAAATATTTAATAATCCCACTTGTAAGAAAGACATTACTCACAAACTAAAGATGTAAAATATTATTGTTAAACTGCATTATACCTTCCAGGTTTAGGAGAGTTGAGCCAAAAAAGGAATTTACAGTCTCATGGTTAGTTCTGCTGCATGTAACTTATAAGAAAGTGTTCAAGATTACATAAGAGTTTTCAAACCACTATTATAAATACTTGGAATTTCACATAAATAGGAACTAGCAAGTACTTGGTGAAAACCCTATATAATAAAATTTTAGATTTTTGTATGCCAGATTATATAAAGGAATGAAAATTATCTAGACCCAAGTAATAGCTACAAAATATTTTATATATGTCTGCACCATTTTAGTTTTATTTCTTCTTTTTTTTTACCTGTGAGCAGCTGTTTAAATGTTTAAAACACTTACATTTTGCCCTGCCAGCATGGCTCAGTGGTTGAGAGTTGACCTATGAACCAGGAGGTCATGGTTCAATTTCTGGTCAGGGCACATGCTTGGGTTGTGGGCTCAATCCCCAGTGGGGGGCATGCAGGAGGCAGCCAGTCAATGATTCTCTCTCATCAATGATGTTTCTCACTCTCCCTTTCCCTTTCCTTCTCTGATATCAATAAAAATATTTAATGGACATTTCATAAAAATATTTTGAATCAAGTATATAATTAAATAAGTGATTCATAACAAAATATAAATGCACCTTTCTGTTGTTATCTGTCTGTAGTAGAATTAAAGTATTTTAAGATCATGTTTACAGAATACCATTTGTCATTATGCTAACTTAGTCAAAAACTCAGCTAGTAAGGGCTCTGGAAATACTCTGGGGGCTCAGGATCACAAAAGCCAGTATGTGTTTAACCCCCCTCTGGTTCAGAAAAAGTAGAGGAAATGGGGTTTGCAAAAGTGAGAGAAAAAGAGAAGGAGAAAAGAGGAGGGAAGTAAAAGAGAATTCAATGAACACGCGTGTTTTCACAGCACTGAGGAGAAAAACAGCACAGTTCTAACATTCAGATGGTGGCAGGTATTGCAAAGGTTTGAGTATTTTCTTAAGCTAAATATATTTTTAAGTTCTTTAAACTGCTAAGTATAAAGTATTCAAGAAATGAAGGCATTACGTTATAGTCCAAGCACATAAAATATATTTTCATGCTGTTGATCACAAAGGACAAATGTTATCGCTAAAAAAAACTAGAAAATTGAGTTTTTAGTTAGCAATTTTCCACTGCTTCATGACTTTGTAAATCACAGATCACAGGGCAAGAGAGAATGCAAAAAATGTAGTGCACAAAATCTTTGATGTGCCTGAGATACAGATTGCTCCCAGGCAATAGATTTAAAAGAAGTTTTAGATTATCTGCCTGCTTTTTTTTTTTTTTTTTTTTTTTCCTTACAAACAGCAGCACCTGCTATTATTGGTAAAGGTATCAAAACGTAAATTCTACAAAATATTTTTTGGAAGAAGTTAATTTACATGTGACTTTTAGCTCAGCCTTAACATAGTCTACAGAATGATAAAACAGATCATTTTAAGTTATAGAATTAAGAATCCCTTACCATCTAAACATAAGGAGGAAGCATACATTATTCCATAAACACGCATAATTATGGGGTAGGAAATGCCTAATTTGCCTACAAAAAAATTGCAAGGGTTTGAGGACTAAAGCAAGGAGTGAATCAGGCCCATTGAGAATTACTAAGAAAAACATAATCAAACATAAATGCCACAGAATACAAAGATCATTTTCCAAATTGATTCCAGAAACAGCTCCTAGGTAAATTTCCATGAAAAGCTAATTTAATTCAATTAAACAACACAGCATGGTTTTTCTCTTCAGAAAGACGTTAAATGTTTTAATTTGCTAACTGATGTAAAAGATAAGTGTTTTTAAAGAGTGATTAATTTAATCTCCAGTGAGCTGAAGATTCAAAATTATTAAAGAAGGACTTGTGAATGAAAAAGGACTTACTGAGCTGATACATTTTAATCATTATGGCATCCATCTATGTACTTAATGAAGTGCACCGAGTAAAACTGAAAACAATTAGTGTTTTCAGTCCTTAGTTATGTACTGCCGTGTAAATATCATATTATTTCCTATTCGAAGTTACAGGCGACAATGTTTGTCCTCCATTTTGGCACAGTATTAGAACCCTACCTCCGACATGCAATGAAGGGAAGAGGTTTATCATTTAAAACATAAATCGCAGTTATTTTTGTTTGGGGATAAGGTGGGTTTCCCTGGATAACTTCTCCGAGTTCATCTCAGCATTACGCAAGTTCACGCACAGTCACTCAGGGTGGGGAAGTGATGCCTCCACACCAGCCTGGTCGTGGATTCCCGTGCGTCCATCTGGCTGCTGGCTGGGACGCTGGAATGACTCACACAAACGAAGCCACCTGAGGTCACCTACTCCAGGTCTTTTCAACAGAACTGCCAACTCTTACCAGGTGGTTCCAATTTCCGAGAATACTTAAAATAAGAGAGAAACTCACTCTAGATACACCATTTTATTTTCATATTGTCTCTGGCTACAGCATTTGGTAAGTAAGGAAGGAAGCCCTTTTGAAATGTAGATTACCAATCATCTGAAAGTCAGAAATCACCGCACATCTTGGATGGAGAGCATTATATAAATAAAGTCAAAAGGCAGGATACAAAACCATATTATATTATGCTCCCAATTCTGTAAAGAAAAAGGGACCCCAACTGTTAATAATAGTGGCTCTCTTTGTGTGGTAGAGTGGTTTTTATTTTATTTGTTACAGTCCCCTATAATTCCCAAGTTTACGTCAATGAAGATGGACATTATTATTAGGAAAAAATAATAATAAGCAGCTTTTTAGAAAACATTATACTCTGTAAACCTGGGGCTCAGCGATCCCCAGGGGATACTCGCATCTACACTGGCAGAAAGCCTTCCTCCAGGCAATGAAGAAAAACATTCATTTTACCCATAAAAAGACAAAGAGAAGGAAAAATCAGTAAGAACTGAGCTCCTTACTTTATGACAGATGTGCTGGATGGAGTAACAAGTGCTGGCAAAAGGACGGTGAAATGTTTAGTTGATTATTTGTAGCCATCTTCCCCCAAAGTGTGTTCTGAGGAACATTATTGGTCCAGGGATATATGCAGGGAAAACTCTATGTCCCACGGTCAAATGCCTCTCTTCGGGGCTGTCACAGTGCACGTCAGCACAATAAAAAGAAGGCTTGCAGTTTTAAAATATCAGCCACTCCCAGATTTCTTTTAGCATTTACTTACTTATCAAATGCTTCTGTGGTGTTTGCATGTGCCTAGCATGGCTCTAAGTACTTTACAAATATTTGCCAGTCTAATCCTCATACAAACCTATAAAGTGATCACTATTATTGTCATCCCTGTTTTACAAATGATGAAGCGGAGATAGAAGGTTCAGTAACTCGGCCAAGGCTGCACAGCTAACAGGTGATAAAGCCAAAATTCAAAGATAGGCCAACTCCACAGTCCCCACAATTACCCAGCAGGCTATGCTACCGCCCATAGGATCCTCCTTGTGCTGGCTACACCTGACATTCCACAGAATCACTGTTCCATGGCACACACCGAGAAAGCAAGTGCAATCGAGTCAAACATAATGTTATTTGCAAATTGCTTATCTGAATTAGTCAAATAGCTCATACGACTTCGAACTCCAGGTTTTCACTTAATACATAATGAGACAAAAAGAACTAGCAATGGTATTAGGCCTAAAAATCCCTACAACATGATGGCTAACAAGAGAAGTTTGGTTAAATTGTTTTCCCTCTCTGTGGTTATTTAATTAATTTTATCAGACATCATAATCCAAAGGAATTATGATAAAATAAAAATTTGCATGATTTAGGCCAGTGGTTGGCAAACTGTGGCTCACGAGCCGCGGTTTGCCACTCTGTTGACTAATGAGTTTGCCGACCACTGCCCTAAACTATCTGGAAACCAGAGCTGTTCACCCAGATAGCCTAATGGGCAAAGAGCATAAAATAGAATAAAATGCATACTTCATAGCATGAGCCTACCTGTCTCACTGACCTCATCCCTACCATTTCCCCTAATTGCCTGAGAATCTGGAGAGGCCAGCAGAAGGTATCTGACGTAGAGGCCAATGTAATAATGTGTGAGGTTTTAGCAAACTGAGTTACACAGTAAGAAAAGACACTCAGCTGTAGAAGGGACTCTTGACTAACTGGAAGGGTGTTAAAGATACAGTCAAAGATAATAGCTAGGTACATAAAAATGTGTCCACGTGGTATGCAACCCCTTTTGAGTAGAGTGCTACATTCTGTAATACAAGGAGCTAAGAGGACATTTCCCCACTATGTGCACTATTACAGGTAAATGGTTATTAGACAACAGCAGCAAAAGTAGATCGTTCCAGAAAAAGGACAGATTAGATGATTTAGTACCTTTTATAGACAGTTGTAAAGTGTATTAGTTAGATAAAACGCACTGATTTCTATCGAGAGATTAATTTACACAAAGGCACCATCATTACAGACTTCCTTGGAATTGTTTCAGATTCATAAATCAACAAATTAACTAGTGACAGATGTGTCTGTACTTGTTTAAGTTTATATCTATCTAACTGCTATAAAAATGACTAAAATGTTTATCTCAAGACAGCCAGGCAAGAGATGTCATAGAAATTATTGGATTGTATCTTTTTTTTTTTCCTTTAGCCACTAAATAAACACAGCTTTCAGGAAACTTATCTCTAAACTTGCTATTTAATATGGTCTAAAGTTGAAGGCGCAGGGAGCCATATACTTATTGGTAAATAGGCAAAACACAGTCAGCTGAATCAAAACTGGCCGGCGTGGCCCAGCTGGTTGGGTGTTATCTCATGTACCAAAAGGCTGAAATTTCAATTCCTGGTCAGGGCACATGCGCAGGTTGTATGCCCAGTCCCTGGTAGGGGGTGTGCAGGAGACAGCCGATCGAGCTTTCGCTCTCAAACCAATGCTTATCTTTCTCTCTCCCTCTCCCTTCCTCTCTCTCTAAAAATCAACTAAAAATCTTTTAAAAAATTATGGTCTCTAACAGACTACATCCAACAACATTCCATAAATACTTACCGAATGCCTATGGTATACTAGTTCATTGCAAAGAGTTGGGCATACAGTGAAAGGTGAGTTCCAGATCTAATATCACAGACTTTACAGTGAATTTTTTCAACACTGAGGGGTAGAGAAAATGACACTGGAACATGATTAGAGAATTCTGATTTGCTTCCTTTCCCTTGTAACCAGAACACGAACTTTATGTGACACCTGGGATCTGGAGGTGCTGAGGTCTGCATTTAAAAGTAAAAGCAACTGTTGAACAAGTGGGTTGCTGTAATGTAGATCACGTTTTAAAAGAAAGAAAGAAAGAAAGAAAAAGAGAGAGAGAGAGAGAGAGAGAGAGAGAGAGAGAGAGAGAGAGGGAGAGAAGGGAGGGAGGGAGGGAGGGAGGGAGGGAGGGAGGGAGGGAGGGAGGGAGGGAGGGGCGGGCCACCTGATCCAATGACTCATTCTGTGATAAGAACAATGTCGGATCAATCTCCCTCAGTTCCACCGGTGGCCAAACCACCACACACTCAGCTAGAGATGTCTCATAGCCTCCCACGTCATCTTCAGACACTCTTGCTCACATTACAGACAGACATGCTAAGTCAGACTTGTTCATTTCTCTGTTTAAAATGCTCCAGGGATTCAATGAAATGTACTTTGAATAAAAGGCACACTTCATAGCATGGGCCTGGCTATCTCCCTGACCTCATTCCTACCATTTCCCCTGACTGCCTGGGCCCAGTGTGCACCCAGCTCCTTTAGAGACAGCCCTACTGTTCCCTCTGCCGGGAAGTCCGCCCAGATCTTCACGGGGCTGGCTCTTTCCTCGAGAAGCCTTCCTGACCACCCTGTACAAAGTAGCCCCAGGCACTTGCTGTCACATCACCCTTTCTTGTTTTCCTGAGGACAATTTCACTACTGGCAATGATCTTCCTAGTGTGCTTGTTTATAGTTCATTGTGTTTCACTCTCTAGAATGCAAGTTCAATGACAGCAAGGACCTTGGGTCTCCTATGGCTGAGTGTTCTCACAGCATATAATAATGCCAGGCAAAGAGTAGGCACTCAAGCCTCCAAGTAAAAATGAACGTAATTAAGATAACTGACATATAAGTGGAGGCTCTAAAAATCATGAAAAGAGATTAATGTCTGATGCAAATGACACATTATCTATTCTTTTTTTATCTTAATACTATACGTGAGTTTAAAAAGTATTCAGAAGTATCATAAAATGTCCCTCTTGTCCACCCTTAACTCTTAATTTATTTCTCTTTCCAGATACCTAAAAAGTTATTGTTTTCCTCAATTTTAATCATTCAATGACTGTTGAATCTATATTTCTAGACAGGCCCATACACCCTCCTCTCCCCCCTACCTCCTCCCTGCCCCCATCTGGCCACTGCATCAAATCTGCCACACTGAATATCTCTCATGCAAACTCAGTTTCTCCTTATATCCTTAATACCTTTATCACCCATCCTCCAGATGCCCAGATTTAAAAGCTGGAAATTATCTTGATTATGAAACTCAAGTACTGGAAGGCAGATTGGAAAACATCAAGTGAAGTGGTCTTCAAGCCTTTTTTAAACTGTGTTAGCCTTTTTTCAAACAAAAGCTCACAAGGAAGTCTGATATGTAAAACAGATGAATTTGCAGTTGTTCCGGGAGTTAAACTGGTGGTCTCTGAAGAATAACTTCAAAAAGAACCCCTAATCTGGTCCAAACTTCCTTTTCTCCCCCAGCCCCCTGCAACACACAGGCAGAAAGTTATAGAAGAGAGAAGTTAAGTCTCCAGGAACTTAAATCTTCTCTGCAGGTAGAAATAATTAGTCTGCCCAAGATGACACAGCACTCAAAACATAAAAGCATTTAGAAGTCAGTGTTCTAAAAAGGCAACTATTACCTTCATACATATGTGTAACAAATGATTATCAGTAACTGCAGATGAAACATTTCATGCATGACTTTTTCTGATTGGCATGAAGCGAAAGCTCCAGGGTTCATACAATAATTGTTAGCTTCTAGCAACAGATTTATCAATTTCTAGTGAAGGAAAGCAATCATGAGTCCCGTGAAAAGAACAGTGGCCCCTGGAAAAAGAGCACAAGGTCTCAGTTCTGTAGCCCAGGTGGCTTTGCTGCCTACTTTTGCGCATGGTTTCCGAGCTCCTGGGGCCTCAACTACTTCATCTCTTTTATTAACGTGTGTGACAAGGTGCTTTCTAAGGCCCTTTTCATCCTTCGCTCTAGGATCTGTGATTACTCCAAGCTAAAGTACTTCCCTTAAGCAACCACAAAGAATTAGTACTGCAAGGTTGAGACAAATTGGAGAACAAATCATCCTTCAAGGATTTTTTGAGTTATTTCTCATACGCCAAGTACTTTGCTTGGTCTCTGAAATTCAGAGAGAAAAAAAGAAGAAAAGAAATGGAATACTACTCCCAGCTCAAGGAGAAAACAGCCCAGCAATGAAGAGCCAAGCAAGTAACTATGCTGCGGAGAGGTGACTTCAGAAGCTTAAGAGGCAGCCATGAGGGGTCTGATGAAAACTAGGTTGGAGTAGGAGACAACTGACTTCAGATGTGAATGATAAGGAGGAGTCGAGCGCCGAGGAAGAGTGGAGGTTGCTACACGCACCAAAAAAATAAATAAATAAATAAATAAATAAATAAATATCACATTTTAAATTGCCTTATAAATGAACAATAAAATCAGCATTTACTTATAATAAAAATAACTTATCAGGCCATCTTGCACACAGTTTTCCAAGTTTATGAGGGAAGTAGAATATTAAGTCAATTTCCCTTTCATAAATACTATTTAATGACTGGAACATTCTGAGGGACGCATATAAACACACCGAGAGCAGAAGCAGACGTCACTCAGGGACAGTTCTCTCACAGGGAGCTTCAGGCAGCCCTGCCTGGGCGACAGGCTGCAGCACCTGGCGGACAGGGTGGCAAAGCCCCCAGAAATTGTGACGATTCACGAACATGGCATAAATCAAGATCCTTAACTCACCAAAAACTAACATTTTGATTTAAAATCACAAAGCAGAGCCATTAAAATTCATCAGCAGACCCCAGCCCTGGAGTAATGAGATCATATCAACTTATATCTCGTGACCAAAAGGGAAAAGGTGGTTTTCTAAATGGTAATTCAGATTGGACAAATAACACACTGTATCAGGTTTTGTAGCCCTGGGCCATATTTGGCTAAAAACAAAGGTACATTATGCATGACTAAAGAAAACAGTGGAAATCAGAGCAATTAATTTCCCAGCTATGTTCCCCGTAAAAAATATTTTTTTTAAATCACTACTATGATTTGCTTACAGTACACAACCCTTTTCTGCGTCGCACAATGATCTAAGTGTGTAATAACTTGCATATTTCACTAAGATGTAATATCCTTCCAAACATCGTTATAGAGAAAAATTTCCAAAGAAATTATTGATCTCTGGAATGTCCCGTGTTTTAAAAATTACTGACAGATCCTTTTCTATTTCCTTGGCAGTTGGAAATGATTCTTCTTGATCACTAGAGTGTAAAGAGGTATAAGAGTACAAAGACGAATGTTTTCTTAAAGACAAATGTCCCAGGTGACACACAACATTTCTCATCAGGTTCCCAAAACAACAATTGGGAAAGTTGTCACCAGGATCCTAAAAAATATATTAAAGAAAAGAAAGAAAAAAAAAAAAAAAAAAAAACAGGTATCGGTTGGCATGAGTTTAGTAAAGCAGGAAATTTTCGTAGGTGCTTTTTCCAATTATTTTCAAATACTTTCTAGCTGTGGTGGAGCCTTTTTTTGTGTTTTGGGGGGAAGTCAGTAACCTTCTCCCAGGTGGCTGTGCTTCGCGGCAGGTATGCTGGGTACATGCTGGAGGCAATTCAGCAGCACCTCTGCTTCTGTTTTCCTTCCCTGGGCACCTTTGTGGCGGCTCAGTCACTGACCTCACCTCGGTGGGAAGATGACCAGAGCCATTACGAACAGTAACTCAAGGAAGCACAGCGTCCCCCTCCTGGGGAGAAGGACTAACTACCTCGACGGGCCCCATCCAGCTGAGAGGGGCTCAGGAGGAGTAAGACACGCACAGGGCAACTTCCAGGGGGGTCTTCCCTCCACGTCCCAAACCCTATCACCTTAGGGGCCAGACAGACACGCAGAGACCGGGCAGACACAGGGACCAGCGGACTGATGCGCGCAGAGGGCCAGAGGGGGGAGAAAGGAGAGACAAGGAGCCCACCGTCAGCCTCTGAATGAGAGTCCGAGAGTGTGGGAGAGGAGACGGAGAGGGGGAGAGATAAGGAGAGGGAGAAACCAAGGGAGCCGGGCAGGGAGAGGGAAAGGGAAAGGGCGGTGAGCGGGAGACAGGGACAAGCTGACCCAGGGAGAGCCAACCCGAGGGGTGGGAAGAGGGGGAGAGAGAGAACTGGAGGAAGCAGACAGACAGAACCGCCGGGAACATGACAGACGGAGCCACAGACAGAGGGAAGGGCAGGCAGGGGTCCGGGAGTCAGTCCGGGGCGGACAGTGGGGACCAGCCCGCGCCCCGCCCGCAGCGGAGGGGCCGGGTCCCCGGGGCGTCCGGGGCAGGTGGCTGGGAGCCGGGAGCCCGCGGCCCCCCGCTAGCTCCTCGTCCCCGTCCCCGCGTGCGCTCCGCGACCCCGTCCCCGACCCCCCAACTCCCGAGCACGTGTCCGCCCGCCCGTGCCAAGGGGGGCGCGGGGGCGCGGGGTCCCGCAGAGCCTCCCACGCACAAAGCGGCGGCGGCCACCCCCGGACCCTCCCGGGGCGCCCCCGCCCCCTGGCTGTGCAGCTCGCCCCCCTGTCCCTGCCGTCCTCACCCCCCTGCACCCGCACCCCCGCCCGGAGCGCCCCTGCAGCTCCCCGGAGCCCCGCGCGCCTCTGCCCGCCCGGCTCCCGCCCGCGCCGCCGCCCCCCGCACGCGGGACGCCCGGTCTCACCTCCTCGGCCGCTCCGCTCCGCACGGGGGTCCCCTCGCCGGCGCCGCGCTGCCCGCACCCCGAGTCCCCGCCGCCCGCTCTGGCCTCCGCTCCGCCCCGCGCCGCCCGCTCCGCCGGCTGCAGGGCCGCTCCGCGCGCGCCGGACTGTTCCCTCCGCTGCGGCGGCTCCGGATTTTTTTTTTTTTTTTTTTTTTTTTTTTTTGACTTGCCCTCTCCAGCTCCCGCTAGTGATTGGAGCCTGAGAGCCAAGTCCTGAGCGGAGGGATTGCACTCCTCGCACTCCTCCCCGCGCTCGGGGCTGCCCCCGGGCCGGGCCGGGCCGGCAGGAGGGAGGGCCCCTGGGCGCGGGGCGCTGCGGGCATCCCGCAGCCCCGGCCCTGGGTCAGGGGGGAGTTTGGAAGCTGACTGGCTGCACAGAGAGTATCACTTCCATTCCAATCAGCGATGCTCTCTTTTTCGTGTGGAAGAAGGGGTTTTGTTTTATTTATCATTATTATTATTATTATTATTATTTTTTAATCTCAGTTTGAAGCACAAACATTCTTGAGAGCTGGATGGGCGCCCTTAAGATGACCTTCTGCAGTTGACTTCAACTTTTCAGGGCCATGGACACTGGAGAAGTTGATAAAACTTTGGCACACTTGGTAAAAAAAAACCAATCCGTAAGCGCATCAGATTGTGCCTGCGGGTCTGGACAGGGAGTTTAGGAACCCTGAAACATATAGTTGGGTCTCCTAGGAAAACTATGTCTTTTCTTCATATAGCTTGAAGATGTGAGAGAAAAAAACAAAAAAAACAAAAACTAACAACAAAAAAGGAAATTCCTTCCATTTGCATTTGATGAAATTTTACAATTAGTCATGTTTATTTTGGAAACGTATATGTCCTTGCTTTGTGGTCTCCTTGCTAAACCTTTAAGTGTTGAAACATTTTCTAAGAACGTAAATATCTATTAAGCTAGTCCACAGTCTTGCAGGAGATTTAAAGTCAGTCTTTTTGCCAATTCTATCTCCCAGGGAGCTGTCTAATGATTTCCAAATAATTTTTCCTCCCAATGCCTTTCAGCTGCCTATCCTCCAGGATTAATTTCCTCCTTGTGTAAAATGTTGCTATCTTCCTAATGCATTGATAAACCCTCTCTAGAGAGCATCAAGTGTGTGATTTAAATAGTGTAATACAATTTCATTCTGACATAGCTTTTTCCAACTTTCTTTTCTTTTAATATCTTTTTAAAATATACACTCATTGACCAGCTACCTCCTGCACGCCCCCTCCTGGGGATGGAGCCCCAAAACTCAAGTGCCCTGACTTGAAATCCAACAGTGACCGCCAGGCTCAACCACTGAACCACACCAGCTGGGCTTTTACACCTTTCTTCACATATATTTATATTATCTATTTAATTCTTGGCCTATTTTTTCTCAACTCCTCTCTTTTCTTAGGTTATCCCCATTAAATCTTTTTTATACTAGACATTAAATATAATGCTTGGAACTTTTCTATAAGAAAATAAGTTGAAATGTGCATAAATGTATTTTATGCAGCTCCCACTTAGAAGCAGGTGGTGCTCCAGGGACTTATGAAGAGTCTGTGAAATGTGAGCACACTTTTACCATCAAAGAAATGTTAGGGACTGGGGACCGAAGCAGGACAAGCTGAGACCCACCCCTGTGCCCGCTGCAGCCTTGACCAGCCTTGTCCTTGTGACACAAAGGACAAGCTGAGACCCACCCCTGTGCCCGCTGCAGCCTCGTGGCCCACAGTTCCTTTCAAGGTGCATGGATTCATGCACTGGGCCCCTAGTATCTTCCTAAGGATCTTTGGACACAAACATTGATCCAGGGAATGTAGGGAAGACACAGAGATTCCATTTCAATTAACTTACCCCCCAAAAAAAGTAGGTAGGTTTCTAAAATTACAAGATATAAATAAATATATAAATATAAATAAATAAATAAAAATCCATGGGGTGGGGTAAGGAGGAGACAGCTTGGGGAAAGGTCAAGGGGAGGAAAAGGAAAGATATGTAATACTTTTTTTAAAATATATTTTATTGATTTTTTACAGAGAGGAAGAGAGAGGGACACAGAGTTAGAAACATCGATGAGAGAGAATCATCAACCAGCTGCCTCCTGCACACTCCCCACTGGGGATGTGCCCGCAACCAATGTACATGCCCTTGACCAGAATCGAACCCGGGACCTTTCGTCCGCAGGCGGATGCTCTATCCACTGAGCCAAACTAGTCTTGGCAATATGTAATACTTTTAACAATAAAGATTTTTTTTAAAAAATCAAGATCAGAGGAATAAAGAAATTTCTATAGGATTTCATTTTTTGAAAAAGCATTCTGCTGGCTGATGTGGGTCAGTGGCTAAGTATCCTCCTGGGCACCTACCGTGTTTTCCCGAAAATAAGACATCCTTCGAAAATACGACCTACTTACAGTTTTCCTTCTGAGTGAAATATAAGGCATCCCCCCGAAAATAAGGCCCCTCTAGGCTAAACATAAGAGATTTGGTCCACTGATTCTGAAAGAAAAGGAGTCACAAGAAATTCACCAGGAAATTCAGGAATTGGATTGTTATGATGATATTCCAGAAGATGATGACATGATTGTCATTGAATAAATGAGTAAATTCTTGATACTATAGGATTCACAGTTTGTCTGGTTTGTGTTGACAACTACCATACTACCGTACTGTATACAGGTAATAAATTTCCTTTATTTTCTTTTAACAATAAATGTATATCATATTCTTCTTCATGTAAAAATAAGACATCCCCTGAAAATAAGACCTAGTGCATCTTTGGGAGCAAATTTTAATATAAGACACTGTCTTATTTTCAGGGAAACAGGGTAGAGCTCACTGGTTCAATTCAGGTCAGGGCACATGTCAGAGTTGCAGACTCAATCTCCAGTAGGGGGCGTGCAGGAGGCAGCCGGTGGATATTTCCTTCTCCCTTTTCTCTCTCTCAAATAAATAAAAACATATTTTTTTAAAAGAAGAAGAAGGAAAATGAAAAGCATTCTGGGTGGAAGGAAATCAGAGAGGGCACCATTAAGGAAATTGCATTTGAGTTGGGCCTTAGAAAGCCGGATTTCAGGCAGGAATGTGGGATCTCAGGTGTAAACTGGTGTCTGAGATTCAAACCCTCTCCATTCTTCCTTGAAATTCATAGGAAAAGAGATAAGTTTTTTGTTGTTGTTTTTTAACTGGAACATTCTCAGAGAAATAATCAACACATGACTATTGGATCACAGAAGAAAAGATTGTTCCACCTGGGACTGCCAGGGAAAAAATGCAGAATTGTCACATTTTATCAGGGTCCTGAAGGCTGTTCAGAGAACAGAGGGTGGTTAGAGAGAGAGTAAGCTTTCTCAGTGGAGGGAACTGTGTGGGGAGGAGAAAGCACAGTGCCTCAGGGAGAGCTGGGAGGACTCAGCAGATGAATCTCAGGCTAAGCAGCTTTCAGGAATGAACTTATCAGACAATCTGATGAAGTAGTTTTTCCTTGTAAGGCGATGGGGAAGTATTAGAGATTTTTAAACCAAGGAGTTACATGGTGCCTTGGGATTTTTGGAAGATCATTTAGAAGTGTCTAGAGAGGAGAAATAGAAGCATAGAACTAATTAGGAGTCTTTCATGCAAAGAATAACGATCTGAACTAAGACAGTGACAGGCTACCTGGGCAGTGGGGTTTATAAGTGCAATCTGGACCACTAGGGAAGGAGCTGTGAAGACAAGAGGAGAGAGCAGTTCACTCTGATGCATGACAAGTTTGGGCAAAAGCACAATGTCTTTTTTATCCCATTGTAAACATAAATCATCTAAAAGTTCAAAGCATCCCAGGAGAGGACACAAGGCAGCAAGAGAAAGGACTCAGCGTGGATTCTCAGGCTTCTTTCCCATGTAGGGAAGACATTTGTTCAGTTCTGGGGAATCTGGGGAATTCACACGAAGTGAAATGGGACAGACCTGGGAAACAAGGTAACGCGGTGAACTGGCTTCTGTGCTTTCCGCTTCTCATTTTCTCCAACTGTTTCTTCTCTGTGGATACCCTCCCGCCCACATCTTCCCCTTTTGCCTCTACTCCTCTTGCAAAACTAAATAGGATCTGACAACCATTAATATTTTATTATAAATCAAGGCATACTATGTTAAGTAACATTCTAGACCAGTGTTTCCCAAACTTTTGAATATGTGTACCCCTTCTATAATGTTCGTAATGCCGAGTACCCCTCGTACTCATGAGAACGTATTAATAGAATTGGGCACGGCTAAGCACGGTGCATTGCATATCCCCACCAAACTCCGGTGCAACACGTACCCCCACCAAACCCTTCCCGTACCCCTGAGGGTACGCGTACCACATGTTGGGAAACACGGTTCTAGACCATGTGCTTTTTAATTATTTCTCTCTAAATGTGGAATAAAAGATTGTCTCTTTTTTTGAGATATTTTGGGAATGAAATGAAAGAAATATCGCAATGGAAGGAAGAAATATTTTATTCCCCCCCCCCCCGCCACCATTCATACTGCTGTAGTTGTTTTATAACCCACTGCAAATGCATTGACTTCACACACGTAAAATGAAAGGCCAAACCTCTCAGTAACTTGAGCATTTAAAGCCTCATGTATTAATATAAGAATGTATAAGTATTGGTGAAATGTGTGGCTTCTCCATTAAAAGCCACATTTAGTGCATAGTTACTGTGTGCTGGGCACACTACTAAGCATTTCACACATATTAACACATCGAAGTCTTCAAGTGGGTACGATTTTATACCCATTTCAGATCAGGAAACTGAGGCACAGAGGAGTCAGATAACATGCTCAAGGCCATGCTACAAAGTGGAAGAGGCAGGATACAAACCCAGGCAATGAGGCCACAGCACCTCAGCCTTCATCCGTGTGCTAAATGACTCCACAGCAGTGAGGACATTTTTTTAAAAATTTTCATGACAAGTTTATTTTGTTGAAAAACAAAAGAAAGGCAAATATTTACTAATGTTTATTTTATTAAAATGTAATGCACAGATGCATATATTTTTTATTGATTATGGTATCACATAATTGTCCTCATCCCCCCATTTCCACCCCAAACCCCTCCCCTTGAATGCCCCCATCCCCCTGTTGTCTGTGACCACTGGTTAGGCTTATATGCATGCACCCAAGTCCTTTGGTTGATCTCTATCCCCTTTCCCCCACCCTCCCCTATCTTCCCTCTGAGGTTAGTATCTAGTGAACAGACAGTAGACAAAAAGACATAAAGATCTTGAATCTAAGATAATATATGAGCCTGGTCCTGGACAGAAGGAAAAGTCAAAGTATGTGAGTCCTTTACATTTTGTTAAACAGTTTCCTAAGCTCTTGGAGAGCTAGCCGTTGCCGGGGGAAGCTGGCAATGTCAGAAACATGGGACAGCCGGGTTTGTGGCTTCTAACATTTCCCTCCCTGGGTCGCTTAATGCCCTCAGCCGGGTCCTCTGCCACGCTGTGAACTTCCTGTGGATCCTGTCCCTGTCTTTTCCTATTCTCCTCAACCACATTATGTTTTGACACAACCACTTTTGTTGGCTAGAAATGGGTGCGTTTAGCTCAAAATCAGATTTTTTTTTTTCATGCTTAATAGCAAATTGCATCATAAGGTATGGAGATTCCCAATGCAAACATTCAAGGAAAGGCAGTGATGGGATGTTATGGAAAGGGTTGCCAAGGTGAATGGGAGGGCAAACCAAAAACCTCTAAGACCCCTTTCTATAACCTGGATCTATATTTAATGTCATTAATGTGAATAATTTAAAATATTACTACAAATATCAACATAAATGTAATTAATGCATCTTTCATATAAATGCTAATATTAATGTGGATATTAAATAACTTTAATATTAATAGGAATGACTCTGTTGCTAATAATTCACTCTGGTGTAAAACATGTCAGTGATTATCTCACAATTAAAATACACCTCAAAGTACTCCCAAGCTTATACCCTAAAACTTCTATTTTCTGCTATTGTCTTTATTTCAATTTGTATCAAATGCTTGTGATTGTATATGGGGGGCGGGGGGTGGAGAGACACACAAATTCTAGTTATTCTAGTTACATAACAAATTACTTTTGTTCAATATGTCCTTTGGTTGATGTAAGTTTAAGAAAAATAGAATTCCTCAATAGGAACAGAAACAAGCCATGAAAAAAAAAACAAAAAAAAACACCTGAAATAGAAATGCTAAAACGATTTTACTTTCTTTAGCTGCCAGATTTGTTCCAATTTTTAATAAAAGCAGACATAATACCTACCAACTTACATGCTGCAAATTATCCACATGATATAAATTAATCTTTTTGAAATTAAATTGGAATACAATGTCATTTTTTTTCAACTTTAAAATTTTATTTTCTAAACTTCTAAGGTCCAAGTATATTTATTTTTCTGAACTGTCCTGCTCCATACACCTACATAACTCCTCAAACTGGAAAAATAGGAAAATAGTTCTGCAACAAAATTTATAAAAAGTAATTCTTACATCTGTTTCTTTGGAGTCTCATGTTCCTGATGACTTTTTCCTTCTAAAATAATTTGCCAACCCTGGAACTTTTCAGTGTTTCCCTGACTCACAGTATATTTACAATGTGTGCCTCAGGAAGAAATATACAGCAACTATTTCCTTCTGCACTAGAAAAAAAGAACAGAGAGTTAAAGAACAAAAACACATGAGTAAATCTATTAAGCTACGTGGGAATAATATTTTTGATTCTTATTAACTGAAAGCCTATTCTTTACATCATATGTTCTTAAATTTGAAAATTGTTTTAAACTAGTAGGAAAAAAAAAATGAACCTTTGTCCCATGAATTCAAAGATTGTACCTCATATTTATTCAGAAAGCTTTAACACTGTGTTAGTATCAGAAATAATATTGTATATAACTGTATTAATTCAAAAATGACATTTTAGAAATTTCTTGAAATTCCTAATTTTAAGAATAGCATATGCATTGAAATGGTTTTATGGGGAAGATATCCAACTAGAACATTGAAAGGTATATAGACTTCCATACCACAAAATAGCTAAATTGATTATCCCTAGGAACAAAGCCACAAACCTCTTTGGAAATATTCAACAAATTCTGGAAGTTTCATGCTATTTTGAATAAAAAGGAAAATAACTGAAATCTAAGGAGGAAAAAAACCAACAAGTCCTCCAAGTAACCAAACAAGCAAAAAGAAACGGGAATGAGGAAGCAAAAGATCAAGGAGGAAATATGAGTAAGTCACTCAAAATAAATCTAGATAGCTTTTCTTTCTAGAAGAAAGAAAGAAGTCAGTTTTGACACATTGTTTTTGTGATTTGGTCACTAAGCACTCTTCATTCAATTGAGTTCGATAGTTCCACAGCAGGTTAGAATACATGAAATGTTTAAGATATAATTTTTAACTCACTTGCTCAAAAATTCTTAAGTTTCTCATTTGTCTGTGAACAAGTCCATGCATCCCAGTGGGACCTTCAGAGTGCTACACAGTCTGAACTCAATATCCCCCTTCCAGCCGAATCTCTTGCCAGAAACTCTAACCTCCCAAACTGCTGGCCAGTCATCATTATACCTTCCACCATTTCTTCTGGCTAATGTACCATCTGGACCCCTGACCACTATCTCCTCATCATCTGGCTCGCACCTTCTAGACCCTAGTCATATGTCTTTTCGTTCACAAAATAGATTTTCATTTTACCAATCAAAATGGTCACTCCTCACACTTCCGCATTACCACTGTCGTGTTTTATACTTTTTAATATTCTTAATGCATGGCACAGTATCTAAGACATAATAGATGTTCCATATTTCTTTGCTGTTGAAAAAAGATAGAACAATAAAACTCCACAATTATGTTTAAATCATGAGGCTGGGTTTTAGAACCATCTGTAGATTTCTAACTGTATTGGTCACTCAGCAGAGGACTTTTGAACCAACAATTAACTCCCTACAAATGGGTTACATAGGCAGACAGATACATGGAGTTCTGTCTGTGATTTATTTAAAAAAAATTAAAATAGAAAAATGTTTTTTTAAATGAAGGAAAAGGCCACACACTTTTATTTACTGTGCAGTCAGGGCAAACAATGGCCTCGCACAGAATGGCCAGGCCAACCTGAGTAGTAATTTGGGTCGGATATAAAATGGGCCCAGATGGTAGTAGTTCAGTCAGGTTTGGGGGTTACTGACTCAGGGGTAAAATTACTTCATTCCTGGTTCAGGAATTCAAAGACTATTTTCTAAGATGGTTCAGACTGATACAATAAAAATATCATAGACTGGGTGGCTTTTTTTCTCACAGTTCTAGAGGTTAGGAATTGGAGATCAGGGTACCAGCATGGTCCAGTTCCGATAAGGGTCCCTCCCAGGTTTCAGATGACAGACTTCTCACTGTCCTTCCCATGGCAAAAGAAGAAAACTTTGGTCCCTTCTTCCCCAATAAGGGCAGTAATCTCATTCTTGAGAGCTCTACCCTCCCAAAGGCTCAAACTCACCATTAAGGTGATAGAATTTTAACGTCTGAATTGAAGGCAGTGGGCATTTAGTCCATTATAACTATTACCTCTAAATGGTAAAAAACAGTCATCAAATCATATACTGCTGAGAATGTCATCAGACTTTCGAGCATTCCTATCTGAACACGCAGTGTTCCAAGTTGCCTTCTGATGCAAATGAACGCTTCTTGAGGACACAAATTAGTAATCTGGAACCTGGTACATATTAAGGATTTGATAAACACATGAGGAATGAATGAGTAGCCTACCATGACAATGTATATCCATTTCATAGCATTACTGTTTCACCTACTAAGTGCTCTTATAGAAAAACTAGAGGCCTGGTGCATGAAATTCGTCAGGGTGGGGGGAGGTGTCCCTCAGCCCAGCCTGCACCCTCTCCAATCTAGTAGAAAGACCCCCAAAGATTGGGCCTAAGTGGACACTCGGATATTTCTCTCACAATCCAGGACTGCTGGCTCCCAACTGCTTGCCTGCCTGCCTTCCTGATTGTCCCTAACCGCTTCTGCCTGCCAGCCTGATCACTCTCTAACCACTCCCATGCCAGCCTGATTGATGCCTAACTGCCCCTGCCAGCCTGATTACCCCTAACTGCCCTCCCCTGCAGGTCTGGTCACCCCAAACTTCCCTCCCCTGCAGGTCTGGTCCTCCCCAAAACTGTCAGCCTGTGAACTGAAAGGTCCCAGGTTCAATTCCAGTCAAGGGTATGTACCTTGGTTGTGGTCGCATCCTCAGTAGGAGGTGTGTAGGAGGTAGCTGATCGATGTTTCTCTCTCATTGATGTTTCTAACTCTCTATCCCTCTCTGTAAAAAATCAGTAAAATATGCATTTTTAAAAATAAAAATAAAATAAAAGTGCAAGCTAATGTAATTCTAACCAAATACATCACTTTGTTCTTTTTGCTGTTAGTAATAAATCCATCTAGATCCATAGATTTACCTTCGAATACTGTTCTACTGTGAAACAAAAACAGGGAAACACTTAATGATTGAAGCTATTTTATCAAGTTTCACTCTCTTAAAGTTACTTCACTGCTGTGACCTATGGAGATAATATCACAGGCAGTGAAATGTTAATGAAAGCCATCATGCAGATACCAGAGAGGACTTTCAATATTGTTTGATGTAAAAAATATAATTTTTATGCCTAATTGAATTCCAAATTTAACAGATAGTAAGGAAATATTTTAACTTAGCATCTCCCTTTCCTTCTATTGAAGGTTTTAAGGTGTTGGAATTATATTAAATCTTAAGTTTTTATTTCATCTTTTCTCCTCTTCTAGCTGCTAAACTTCTTGAGGCTGAGACTATCTTTGCAGTTTTTTGTTTCCCCTGGCATGTAGCACACTTTGTAGCATGTTAATCAACAAGAATACATGTTTAATGAATACATTATATATCAGGCAACTCTAATCTCATTTTGAAATCATAAGTATATTTTTTCTGACCTATATTTATGAGATAGATACAGCTACAGAGAGGGAGGGGGAAGAAAGAAAGAAGGAGGGGAAAGAGGAGAGAGAGAGATCCGAATTAAAGGAGTTAATATTCTAACATAAGTCTTGAAATAGAGACATATCACCCTTCAGACTCCAAATACCAGCTCTGTGAGAGAAAGGGAAAGAGAGAGAGGGTTTTCTCAAAGCTGACAAGAACCCTGTGACAGTAGCCTACTGTGCACGTTTTACAGAACAGCATTTAGAATGGTGCTAACAAACCAAGGGACACTGAACAAGCATGAGGAGTATTCTAGAAATACTCTGTTCAGGAAAGACTACTTTTGCTTTTGAACAGACATTAACAAAGTTGTACCTTGCACGGTCCAAGCAATTGTACTTTTATGAAGATAAATTAATTAAGGCAATTGACCAAAAAGTTAATGACTGTGGGGTCTTTTAATGACTTTCAAATCATTTAATTGAACATCTTATGTAAATTATTACTGGGTCAGTGGAGGAAAAAGGGAAATATCTGTAGTGCTTTCAACAATAAAGATAAATTTAAAAATTATTACTGTATCTGCAACTCATCATAATCTCAAAATTATGGATAATATTTTTACATTTAGCAACTTAACAATTTTGTATTTAGAATTCAAGAGTTGTGAAAGCAGATAAATGTGAAATGTGCCTAGAATTAGTGTAGAGGTAGCTAAGGTATTAAGCACAATATTGTTTTTATGGCTGCTGTGGTTCTTTTAATGATCTTGGCTCTCCAGGATGACTTCACCTTAAGAGTATGATAGACTAGTGTCCAGGTGTGATGCTCATATGGAGGTGGCAAGGTTAGAATCCAGTTACCTGCCAGCCTTGCTATCTGTTATACCAAAAAGGCACTAAACTCAGAATTCTTGCCATACTACATATCACCTTGCGATAAATTACCATTTTGTTGTGTTTATTGTTGTTGTTGTTGTTTTAAATGTATTTTTATTGATTTCAGAGAGGAATATATATATTTATTGATTTCAGAGAGGAACATATATATAAATGATGAGTGAGAATCGTTGATTGGCTGCCTCTGCATGCTCCCCACTAGGGATCAAGCCTGCAACCTAGGCATATGCCCTTGACCGGAATCAAACCTGGGACCCCTCTGCCCACAGACAGGTGGTCTATCCACTGAGCCAAACAGGCTAGGACAATAAATAACCATTTTGAAGGCCTTGTTTCAGCATACCAGGGGAGAATATACTTCTTATTTCAAGATTCCTAAGTTTTACTGTGTTATTAAAAAGCAGCATTCATGGTGATGGTTGGTAAAAGTGGTGATCACTATGCAGTGTATACAAATACTGAATTATAAAGTTGTACACCTGAAATGCATATAATTTTCTTCTGAATTTAGTAGTGGTTCTATAAACTTATAAAATACACATGACCTTGTATACCAATCTACCACAATAAAAAACAAACAGCATTTATTCCTATATAATAAGACCAGGTTGACTGCATACAACCATTTTCCTTACATGTAATATAGGTCTTGCTATGATAACAAATGGAAAACCCTGATGCCAAAGTTTTCATTTCTTCAAAACTAACTTCTGGGAAATTATTTAAGTCCTGGATCTCACTACTTTAGATAATGTAGATCTAGAATATGTCAATATACATATAGCAGGTTTAGAAAAGAACGAAGATTCAGACACTTGAATTCCCACAGTCTAGCTATGTGCTTCTGTACGTATAGGGAATTCACTAAACACCACTTCACAGCACTTTTCTTACTGTGTTGTCTGGGTTTTGTTGTTGTTTTTTTCATGTAAAGCAAGGTCTTACCAAATCCTTTAGTCATGGTCTATTTTACTGCAGTCATATGGGTGTTACTGTGAAGGTGAAAAGCTAATGACTGCAGCAGGAAAATGAATGGATGTGTCATGAATTGTAGCCCTGTTTACACTTCTACTTTAACCATAATCATTTGTTTAAACAAAAAGTCTGATTTTGAATTTCCACAATTGTGTGCATATCATAAACATCTCATCTGTCAACACTCGCCTTTGTTGACACTCAGCATCAAGGACTAAAAATCTTATACTAACAAATAATTCTTCTTCATAAGACCACATAAACAGAACCTGGATTCATAAACTTGCTAATTAACACCTCTCGTTGCATTTTAGTTAAAACAAGTAAAACTTGATGACATGCTAATCATTTCTTTAAAACTGTTTCCTTTATCTCGCAAAAGCTTATCTTGTCCCAATGTTTGGTTTAGGTGGCTGATACTATTGATTTTACCTTTCAAAAATGTTCATCTCCCTCACCTGTGGCATGCCAATAGAGCCACTAAGAATACATTACATATCTTTTCTCAGATCATATTCTAGTTCATGTAATTTCCTCCTCCATGTTTCTTTTCCTCGTAGAGGGATTTATAAGATTTAGGATTCACTTTAATGTGCAGCACATTCTTTTACTTTGGTTTTCCTATTTAAACCAATGTATTTTCATAGAAAACACATTAGTAACTCTACCTTTCTATATACTTCATCTGGATTGCAGCCTCCTTCTGAATGGGCACCATAATTACTTCATTCCTGGACTTTATCAGAATTCATGAGCCAGCAGAACTGCTCAATCCAGTGCCGCCAGTATTTGAACCTAACAAAACAATCAATAAGAATTGAGAAAGGAAGTAAGAGTTTTTCCCCTTCTCTGATAACCTTAATTTATTCACATCTGTACTGCTCACCTGTGAATCCCCTAAGAAGCAATTTCACTGTGGTGTTAACAAACCCAGAAAGAGAATAACCTAGTATCTCCTGCTATACATTTACCTTGAAAGCTGTACCTGAAAAGATGAATAGAGAAGAGTGATTAATGAGTCTAATTATATAACTTATTTATTTATTCATGATTTATTAGCTAATGAGCTAGGTGTTAGGCAACTACAGTGAGCAAGACAGTAAGGCATCTGCCCTGGTAGAGGGTACATGGTAAGTGCTAAGACTGCATTAGATTCCACCACACAGAGGGTACTTAAATCAGCCGTTTGAGGATGGGGAAGGCATTACAGAGGCAGTGATAGCTTAGGGATTCCTGAAGGGAAAATAACACTCGGCCAGACAAAGGACAAGGAAAGGCAGGCTATATGATGCACTTGCCCAAAGGGCAGAGAGACCAGCCCATAGGCAGGAAAGAGAGGTATAGTTCAGCATGGCTGGTGCTGAGTAAGTACAACAGCAATCTGTGAAAGTAGAGGTAAGTGAAGCAATCTTGAATCAGATCATGAAGGCCATAATAAGGGGAACCATCATAGCACTTGAAGCAGGCTGGTTGGGTTCAAATCCTGGTTGAAACACTTATAAGCTGTGTCAACCGGGTCAACTTGAGAATCACACTTCATATTCTCTTTCCCTAGTTAGTCCTCTGTTAGCTTTGACCAGATAAGGACCTTGTGCAAGATTTAGGAGATGACAGTGAAGCTGCAGCCATTACCCTCTTAAGGTCATCATGGTTGGATATAGTGATGGACAGACTGAGAGGTATATGGAGGATTTCAGCTTGTCCTCACTATCCTCTGTTCTACTCCAAGCTCTCTTTCTCCTCACCTTTGGTTCCCCTGACCAAGAACAGTCCTAGGAGCACCACTGGGTGCTTAACTGCAGACCCACAAAGACATCAGCTCCCATGGACTTACCTGACAGCACTCCCACAGTCCCACTTGAGCAGCTAAATGTGCTTGGCTTTTCTCATTGACCTGCTGGTGACCCCTCTGATCTTTCAGCTTCTCCTTTAAGACCTTCTTTCCAAGAGTTCATAATACTACACCACCGATACTGTAATAAATTCCTTACCTCATAACTCAAAGTGGATCTGTTTTTGCTGACTGATAAACTGGGCATGTTACATAACCACGCCATGCTCCAGTTTCTTTATCTTAAAAGAGGATGATAACAGATATAATAGTTATTCCTTCAAGACAACCTAGAAAGTGGATACTATCACTTAATGAGCATACTTTAAGAAGTTCATACTTTGCCTTAAGGTGAATGGAAAGTTCACAAAAGATTTTTGATGAGAAAGTGACATGACTAGGCTCGTTTCAGACAATCAATCTGTGCAAGATGTGGAATGCAGATTTGAGGGGAATAAAGAGACACTTAGAAGTCTGTCACAGTAGTCAGAATTTGAGTTGCTGGTGGTCCTAACTTAAAATAGTGCCCCTGGGATTGAAGATTAGTAGTAGACAGATTTGAGAGCCATTAAGAAACTAGAAATGTCCTTCTCTGACTAATCTCATTACATAACGTCCTTAAGGTCCATCTATTTTGTCACAAATGGCAAGATTTCCACTGTATGATGTCACTTATGTACACTCTAAAGAAAGCTGAACTTGTAAAAACAGAGAGTAAAATGGTGTTTACTAGGGGTTGAGGGTGATGGGGGAAGAATAGAAGAGATTTTTAAGGGTACAAACTTGCAACTAGTAGATAAATAAGTCCAGGATACCTAATACAAAGTTCAGTGATTATTATATTATATATATATTATATTATATTATATTATATTATATTATATTATATTATATTATACTAGAGGCCCGGTGCATGAAATTCTTACATGGGTAGGGTCTCTAGGTTTGTCCAGAGATCAAGGCCGATCTGTAGGGCAACCAGGGAAGCGATCAGGAGGGGTCTCCCACTGGCATTCACCTTGGCTAGTCTGGGGGCCTGCAGGCTGGGGGCAGCTCCTGCATTGAGCATCTGCCCCCCAGTGGTCAGTGCGTGCCATAGTGACTGGTCATTCCACCTGTCATTCTGCTGTTTGGTTGATTTGCATATTAGGCTTTTATTATATAGGATTATAATATTATATTACATTACATTACATTACATTACATTATATTATATTATATTATATTATATTATATTATATTATATTATATACAACAAGCTTCCTAGGAAACTAGACCTTTATTTTCTGACCACACACACACACACGTGTGTGTGAAGTATGAGATGTGATACAGGTGTTAGCTAATTCTACAAGGGCAATCATACTACAATTTGTAATGTAACAAATCAACCTGCTGTATATCTTAAATTTACACAGTGTTGTATGTCAAATATATTTCAGCTAAAAGTAAATAAATAAAATTTAAAAATGTTTTTAAAAGGTGTACACACAAAAAAAGAGATACTGGAAATGACAAAACTTGTTAAATTATTAAATATGGAAGTGGAAGAAAGAAAGGCATAGAAGATTACTTTTAGGCTTCTAATTTAAGATATTGGGTGGATCATATTGCCATTTTCTGAAACAGAAAAAGTTGAAGAAGAACTTGTTTGGTGAGGACATGAAGAGATTTAGCTTTGACATGAAGAGCCTGAGGTGCCCATGAGATACCTAATTGGAGATGTTAAGAAGGAAATTGCTTATGTTGGGTGCTCTGTGTGGAGATCAGACATGAATGGTTGTCCCTAGTTCTTCCATTATATTATTATACTTAGAAGGTAAATACACTTTCAATAAAGGCAAGGGACTGAGTGGCTGAGATATTGAAAAATTTTTGCCTACCTCAGCATTTCTAAAACTTACTGGTCTCAAGAAAACTTCATCCTCATAAAAAAACCTTTTAGGACTCCAGAAAAAGTTTGTTCATGTATATTTAATATATGAGAAGTTTAAACTCTGCAAAGTTCCAGAGTTGGCAAATTATTTTAGAAGGAAAAAGTCATCAAACCAGGAGTTAAGTACAACACGATACATCATTATTTGCCCTATATAATTTTAACAAAGTTCTGTTTATAAACATATAACCAGAAACTTTTTGAAACGCCCAATGCAGCATTTTATCTTATTATCATGCAATCAGTTCCTGAGGTAATTAATCCTATAGAAAAGTTAAGTTGTTCTTGCACAACGAAAACTTTCAATATTGATTCTCAAAGTTGACTAGTGACTATTTCCAAACCGAATGGCATAATTTTCAGTGATATCATTTGTAGTCATAACATAAAGTTAATGTTTGACAATTTAAGAAAATAAACATACAAATTTACTTAGTGAAACCACTTCATTCTTCTGATAATAAAAAATAATAGCATTTGAGGGCGTCTTCCTCTTTCAAACTGTATAACGTTAATATGGAATATCCTCTTGTGTTAGCATGGCCGATAGAGATCACTCTATGTGACAATTTGGGACTACAAAGCAATACGCTGTTTCCTGTTTGTTGAGTTTTATAGATATGGCCAAAATGACCATGCTATTGAGGTTCAATTTCCTAAGAATATTGTAATTCATGTTAAAAATTAAAATTTACTCAGAGTATTCTGAGAATAACAGAAGCAGCAGAGAGTAAACAGTAAATCAATTAAAGAAACATTGAGCCCAAGTTGTTATATTATCTTGGTTGAACTAGAAACTTAATCTTCCTGCAATGGATGACCTAATTGTATTACTAGATTCCCTTTCTAGCGATAGAAAATTCTTCTCAGCCTCCCATGGTGACTCAATGTATTACAGAATGTTTCTTTTTTATTTCTCTAAGAGTGGAAGCTATTTTTAATCAGCTTTATTGAGGAATCATTTACATAAAACTTACCCATTAAAGTGTTTAATGCAATAGGTTTTGACAATGTATATCTTAATGTAACCAAGACCACAATCATATTACAGAATATTACTAGACACTATTTTCTTAAAATTGTCATTATTCTTTCACTTATTTAATAAATGTTTCTCAGCGTTTTGCAATAATACATGAGTACATTACATGAATAAAACACATAGACTCTGGTCTCAAGTGCTCATAGTAACACTGTCATATGAGGCCTGTGAGATGGGCCAGAAGACCAAGCTACACTAGACAATTCCAGAAATCCATCCAAGAGGGAACTAGGAGGAAATGATCACTTACTGAGTGCCTACTGTATGGCAAGTACTCTGCATTCATGAGTTCTTTCAACAAAACACTTTACAAGGCAATACAGAATAACAGTGAAAAGTCAAGGCTGTGAAGTTGACTATGTAGGTTCAAACCTCCAACCCTATCACTTACTGGATTTGAAGTCTTGGGCAAAGTGGTGAACATCTTTGCCCTCCAATTTCCTCATCTGTGAAACACGGGGAGTAACCCCTGCCTGATAAGGTTAATCTGTGTAAATGAACTTGTACGGGTGAAGCACTGAGACGAGCTCCTGGTGAAGCAAGAACTCGTAAATGCCAGCTATTCGTTAACAGTTATGATAGCACCGCGTCAGTGCATTTCTAGCCTCATTTTACAGGCGAGAACCCTGAAGTATACATTTAAATACCTTGTTTGGGGTCACACATACAGCAAGTTTCAGACTGTAATTTGAAAACAGGTCTGTCTGCCTCCCACGTGCATGCTCTTTCTACTACGTCTTGGTTGAATTAGTACGTAAAAGGCAATAAAAAAAGGGTCCAGGGAAGGACATGATTCTGTTCATCGTTCCCTCCTCTTGGAACCCTCGTGTCCATTTCCACTCCCAGTACCTCTCAAATAGCGATTCCTAACACACCACCCAGATGGACCAAGGCACCTCTGCCTCCCCAGTGCTAGAGATAATAATGATAATTTGGCTGTTATGGGTCATAACTGCATCCTTCTTTGGAAATTACTTTTAGTCAAAGGTGATGTCCCGGTATGAGGTCCTCTCCTCAGGGTTACTTTCACTTCATCACTGTTAATGTGACGTTTTAAAGGCCCCGGGCCTCCTTGCTTTAATCTGGTAGACTCCCACCTGCAGACCCCCCCAGTGACGTCAGCTGAGGCTCTGTTACAACTGACTTCTCTGCCCAGTCATACCTTCCTCACAGGTGCTGCTCCAGGAACACGCCCCAAGAAACCTGCTACATGCAGACCTCCACCTCAGAGTCATTTCCAGGAAATCCAGCCTAGGACTCAGAACTGGAGGTGGTCCTAGGAACAATTCTGTGATGGGACTTGGAGGAGATCAGAGGGGGGTTATGAAAGCCCCTGGAATACTGCAGCAATGCAATTGTTCACCACCATGAAGGAGCATCGGGTGATGGTGGAAAGAAAGCGCTGAGGGGTGCTATTATCTCAGTCATTTGTACAGGGATATACTGGTTATAGAACCAGGAATTAGATGGCTGTTGTTGGGTATTACTGCTGCATTAGAAAAAGTCAGTGAAGATAGTGGAGATGAAACACCAATTTAAGAAGTACGAGTAATAGACCTTCCTTGGCAAAGAGATTCATCTCCCACAGCTGGAGGGCAGAAAAAGCAGGGGGTCAGGCTTTGACCCTGATTAGAAAGAAAGCTTGCATTCTCACGCTGACAAGTCAGTTTGATGACAGCACCCAGACTTGGAAGAGCTTGAGACTTGGGATGGCAAAAGCTCAGTCAATGCACTCAGGAACTTTGAAATCTCAGGTGCTGCTGAACCCTTTGGGCCTGTAGAGTGGCCCGGCCTCTGTTGAAGATTAGAGCACCAAGCCTTTCTGAAAGATGAGCAGAGGCCTCTGCCTTGCAAGAAGCATGCCCCCCAGAGAATGGGAGGTCACCTCTGAAGGCTCAGGAGCCTGCAGCATCAGTGACCATTTTAAGGGCATGCAAGAAAATCCCTTCAAAACTAAAAGACAGATTGTCTCATCTTGGCTCTGCTGTCACTGAGAAAGCAGCACAGTGCATTGCAGGTCTTTTCAGATTTGGAGATAGCTTACCTGACTCACTTAGCCCCGATGTCCCTCTTTTTATCATACATGTACATCATGGGGTACTCCATTTCTGACCCTGAAATTAAATTAATGAATAATGTATCTTCAACATGTATGTTTAAAAACAGTCAGTAAAAATATGCTAATATAAATGAGAAGGAAGTAATTAATAATAAATTAGTTCATACTTCCATATGTAAATACTTTGATTCAACTACAGTAAAAGCCATAATTAAATGATCAGATTCTTTAACCTACATCTTTGATTATCAATCGTGACAATTATAACAGATTAATACAATTGTATAACTCAAATACCATGAATGATGTTGCTATCAACTGTATGATTTTCTAAAATGATAAGGAACTCTTGGAAAACTTCCAGGAATTAAAAAAAAATCACACCTTTATTTATCAGCTAGCTACATTTCTGGAAAATCTTTGTATTTTAAAACCATGAAAAATAAACCATTTGTTTACATATAAAATAGAGTCAGTTCTGGAATCAGAACACATTTTTACCTGCATCAGTGTCCTCAAGGATTTTCAAAAGTCTCACACAATGCAAGATCATTTTTATTGAGTAGAACTGTCCTTTCATTGTATGGCACTAAATTCCAATAACACTTCTAATTTGAATCACCGTGAAGGTCAAATGCCCCCTTTTGAAGAAGTATCGCTCTTCTCCCTACTGAGAACCATGACTCTGCCATCTGTCTGATTCTCCGGCCTCCTTGGCCATTCTTTGCACTCTGGGCCTCAGTGTTCTAGCTGACTGCTGCTAACTCCAAGTCCTTGTCTTTAGCACAGTCCTCTCTTGAGCTCAGACTTGTATCTTGAACTTTCCACAGGATGTAGAGCCTAGATGTCTCACCCATATCTCAAACTCAACATGTCCAAATCATCCTATTAACTTACATCTAACTTTCATCTATTCCCATAGTCTTAATCTCTCACACTGTCCTATAGCCATCTTTGATTCCCCTTGTGAATATGATCATGTCACTCTCCTGATTTAAACTCTTCAGGATGGACTATTGCTTCTGTGTTCATAAATGATGCATGTGTGTGCTTCAATCATGGCTGTACTACATTGTATTTTCATCATTTATATCTCTGTGCCTCTAAGCTGTACATTTCCTGATATTAGGAACAGTGTTTAATTCATCTCTGTATCCTCGGTGCTCAGCACAGTGTCAGACACAGCATGGACAGTCAATAAATATTTAGTGAATTAATGAAATATTTATAAGCAGCCACAATATTGATGATTAATTTAATGCGAGTGAGGTAAGAAATAACTTGATTTTATCAGAGGTGGATTTTGTAATGATCTTAACATAATCAATAATATGATTAACTATCAACCTTTGAGATTATTTTAGGGGGAAAAAATAGTCATTTAACTAAATTTAATACATTTTTTACTTTAAATGAATAACAGTAAGAAAGCTCAGCCTGATAGCTTAATGAGTTTATTTTCCCTTTGTGTGAACAAAGGAGCTGTTAAAAACTTTCTTCTAATCATAAGAGGAATGTGGGTTTCTTGATGTCCTTTTTCTTATTTATTTAAAAATAGTCATTAAATATCAACCAGGTGCCAAAAAGTGTTCCAGAAATGAGTCAACATTGACGCTAGGGGAGGATAACCATGGTGATGAAGATATGGTCTTTTCCTGGGGGCGCTCGGAGTGTGAGAGGGGCAAGCGTCTAGTCAATAGAGATCCATCACTGCCCCGTGGCAAGTGCAGCCACGAAGCTGTGTACAAAGCGTTAGGAAAGCACTGAGCCTTGTGATCCATGTGCCTTTGAGAGAGAGGTATTGGCCCCACACTATTGAAACCGTGTGCACTTATCTTTCCATTGCAGGTCTAGGGTAAAAGGGAAGAGGGCTAGAATAACAAAAAACCAGCAGAGCCGGCCTGACCTCCAGGAGACCCTGAACTTCATTACACCCCATTACAATGCGTTAGCATGGTAACCGCACCCACCTGGCCCTGAGAGATCCAACTCTGACCCTAAAAAGGAAGGAAGGGGTGATGCCCCAACCTCCCAAAAGTAATGCAATTGCCTTCCCTTCACTACGTTGTCCCCCTCCCCCAGACTTCTCCAGGAGAAGTTGATGTGAGTTCCATACCCGCCTCTCCTTTCTTGGGCTCTTGAATACAGCTTGCGCTGCTGAAGGCTCAGCTTCTGTTTGTTCTCGGCTCTGCCACACCGAATGGAGAAAAGACTTAAAAGACAGAGAGGCCGAAACCAGTTTGGCTCTGTGGATAGAGCATTGGCCTGCGGACTCAAGGGTCCCAGGTTCGATTCTGATCAAGGGCATATACGTTGGTTTCGGGCACATTCCCAGTGGGGGGGGGGGGGGTTGCAAGAGGCAGCTGATCGATGTTTCTAACTCTCTATCCCTCTCCCTTCCTCTCTGTAAAAAAAAAAAAAAAAAAGGAAAGAAAAGAAAAGACAGAGAGTTCGTCTGGGTGAGGAGGGTTCCTAGATAAACTTAACATTTGAATTGGGGTTCAGTTAGTATGTCAATCAGGGTAGGCTAGGTGAAGCAATGGTAACAAATGCCCCAAAATTTCTGTTGATTTCACACAGACTCCCAATTTTCTCTCTCACTCTCCTTACACATCCAGTTCTAGTTGGCAGCCCTGCTGCTCAGCAGAGACTTCATCTCAACACACCTTGTCACAGCCGCAGAGGGGGGAGGGGGAATAGGGACTCTCAGTCCTCTCCATTTCTGCCTGATACATAGCACATATGTTCACAGCACATTGGAAAAAGGAAGTACACGACCATGTCTGAATTAAAATGGGGGAAGGGCAAAGCAAGCCTACCAAGTGTCTGGAAGCAGGAGGAACTGGTCATCTGTAAACAGCCCTAAAGATTGTAGTTATCATGGCTGAACGAGACTGTGTTACAAGAAGAGAAGGCAGATGGCTCCAGACAGAAGGAATGCCAAGCAGGCTGTCAGGTGTCTATGCGCAATGATATTGTCTAATGTTGGCCGGGACATGGGCCATACAACCAGAAATGTTATAAAACAGTAGGAAGGGTAGGTTGGGGGCCACATCATTAAGTGTCTTGTTAGCAAATTGAAGGTTTAGACTTTTATCTATCAGGGATAGAGAATATTTCGAAAAAGCTTTGAATCAATGCAACGAGCATATCCCTGGCAAGCTGGGAGATGTTACAGAAGGAGAAGCGACTGTTAGAACCACTACACTTAACAAAGACACTGCACGAGGGAGCAAAACACCGTAATACTTTGTCCTCCGTAACCTGCATCCGCAGACTCCCCGGCTGCAGGGCCTGGGGCTGATATGTGCATGTGAGCGCCGATCACTGCCTTCTGGCTGGGGGTCTGGGCACAGGAGGGCTCCACACTGTGAATGTGCCCTCTGAGTAGAAAACCACAAGTCACCTGTGACTTAAGGGTAACAGAGGTTTTGTTTTTAAATTAAGGGTAAAATTACTTATGCCAAAGATGCCCCAGGGACCATTAGGTATCCATCAGGTAAAGCAACCCACACAGAGCCCTGAAATTATATAAATTCCTCCAGGGAACGTGGGGCTATCTCCTACTGTTCGTTTAATGGCCTGTTGATTAGGAAATTTAGTGAGGATTCTCTAGCAAACTCAAAGGCATTTCATCCAATCAGAGAGTGGGTCTAAATGACCAGAAAACATAGAGGTAATTGACTTATCTTTCCCACAGACACTGATGATAGAGTTCAGGCTTAAATTCACTAATTCCATTTAGAGGCTTTATTTTTTTTTCCCATCACAAACCAAGTTTAATACAGATATAGGTATAGGTACAGACACCAAAATCCAGTCACTCATTCATTTATCCGTTTCCTCAAAATCTAGCCAGGGTCCAAGCTGGATCGCAAACCGAAAATCAAACATGACAAACATGCTAATAAAACATGTCAAGCTCTCTTCAAGTTAAGTGAAATCTTTTCATGGGCTCGTGAATGGGTCAGCAATCGACCCGTCTGGAATCTTGGTCCCCCCTGCACCTGACAGGGCCTGTGCATAGAGAGGCCGCAGCCAGGAGTCGGAGCTGCTGTTGTCAGAAGAGACAGGACACAGCAGGGGCCCTCAGTGCTCAGGTGGCCACATGTGTACAGCATGGAGAGTGTAAGGTTTGAGGCACAGGAAACTGACCACCAAGGAGTTTTAAAGTAAAGTTTATTCCCCAGTAATGAGCGGGACTCATTATGGAGGTAGAGAAGTCAGAATTGAAGGAGTTGGGGAGTGGGGATGGACCCAGCTGGGCTGCCACCTGGACATGGAGGATCAGCAGCACTTGGCTGGTCTGGGGGTCCTTTTAAGGGGAGGAACAGGAGAGGGTTAGACCCAGGGCAGAACAGGAAGGGGTGGGCTCCAGGACACTTTGGCAGACGCTGATTGATGGCTCAATGTCTTGGAGATGTCTCTGTGAAAGGTGCCAGTAATGTCATAACTCCACCCACCAGTTGGGAGGAGGGAGAATCTTACAGAGGGAAAGAGTATTTTCCCCATTGTCTCACCAACACGCCATCGTCATATCATGGACACAAGGGAATACAGTACCACTTTGTAATACCCAGAGGCTGTGCAAGCAGAGCTTCCTACCCCGTTTCCCCGAAAATAAGACAGTGTCTTATATTAATTTTTTCTCCCAAAGTTGTGCTAGGTCTTATTTTCAGGGGATGTCTTATCTTTCCATGCGCTAGGTCTTATTTTCAGAGGATGTCTTATTTTCGGGGAAACACGGTGGTAGCACAACTCCAGGGAGTGCCATCTACATGGAGGTGCATGAGTATGCTTCTCCCTGAGGCTGTGAGAGCCTAGCCTTTCTGGTCCACACAGACTTGCACAACTTTAGCAACCCCGCTCAGGAGGTCAGAAGGCAGCAGCTCAGCAAAGATGTTAGCATGACCATGGAGAGCCCTCAAGCAGCCTCTCATCAGCAGAAATGGAGAACAGGGCTGCAGCAGAGGCCACGGCAGACCTGCTATTCAGCTCATATAAGACATTCCTTTCAATCTCCCAGAAATCACCGGGTGAGACATGCAGGGAACCTGGTCCTGCAGCTAGCCTGCAAAGAGCAAGCATTATTGCTCTTAGTGCAGCAGTCACGGGACCTGTAGGAACTTGGCTTATAATTTATTTTAAAATATTTATTGAGGACCTAATGGACCAGAGCACAGTGCTGTATATTTTTCAAAGTGCATTTTGAAGAATCAGCTTTGGCTGGTTTGCTCAGTGAATAGAGGACAGCCAACCTGCAGACAGATGGGTCCCACATTCGATTCTGATCAAGGGCATGTACCTCAATTGCAGGCTCAATCCCCAGCTCCAGGTCGGGGCATGTGCAGGAGGCAACCAATCAATGTGTCTCTCTCACATTGATGTTTTTCTCTCTCTCCCTTCCTTCTGCTCTCTCTTAAAATCAATGGAAAAATATCCTCAGGTGAGGCAATCCTGACAACAAAAAAGAATCAGATAAAAGGTCCATGCATTTCATCTTGGAAGTTTTGATTTTCCTCTGTGCAGCATCCTATCCTACGCTTCCCTCATTCAGAATAACAGGCACTCTGAGGGGGTGCGAGACTATGAACGCGCACGCATGCAAGCACACGTACACCTATACAGTCAGGCTTTTCTGGCTCTATTTATATTCTCATTTAAACAGAAATAAATACTAAAATCCCCACAGGTGCTTTTTTTCCTCCTGACTGCATCCAACATAAGTGATAAAACAGAAAAGATTTTCTCTTTTTCCTTTCAAATTCCAAGTGGTAATAAAAAAGAAAAAGTTCCAATAAACATTGGTGGTGTGGCCAGGCCCGGTGGAGGCATAATCTTTCCTTTTGTGTTCCAATTTATTGCCTGCCTCTAATTTGGTCTGCCCTCAGAATGTCCCTGCCAAAAGGGAGATGCGGAGAATGAAGGGACTGATTCAGATACACGGTGCCCTCAACACAGCTGTACCCTAAAACACGAAGGCCTTTCCATCCAAGTGGCATCTCACCTTACATTTCCTTGTTTTACCCTCGGACTTTGATCACTTGCATAAATAAAACAAAACCTGTGAAAACGCCTCATAGACATGATTTTACTCCCCACGTATATAAAATCTGCACTTCACTTTGAAGTCTGGTTTTGGTGCCACATACCAGGACAACATAAAAACAAGAAGAAAAAAAGTCAGCAAGCGCTGCCAGCAAAGTCAACTTTCCCCCACAAGATCCAAATATTCCAGGTTCACAGTACACATAAAACCTTTTATACTGTTGCATTGGAAAGGATATTTCCAGCGATCCACCCATCTGTGTTTTTTAACCTTTAAATTTCTTAATTGCCTAGATCATGCTTCACACTGTAGTTCTCACCCTGGACATGAAACTGTTAAGCCTCAAGTGGCCGATTTTTATTTTAGAAAAAGTTAGTTCACTGCTCAACAAAATAAACTTAGTCCCTCTATAGATTAACATTTGAAGACGGCCCCTTCCTTCCCCAAGTCTCAGACTCTAGACTAAGCTAATGTTTAAGCAGCAGTTTACCTGGGACTCTGACAAAAATTGCCTCAGAGGGCCTTTGTTCAATGTCCTTTCAGAGGTGATAAATGAGAAAGCACTTTAACAGAAATTGATTTAAGCAAAACTCTTGGCCCACTTAACGCTTTTTCTCACACCATTTTCTCCGCTGATGTAAAGTTCAGGTTGACAACTAAAGAAAGGACAATCACGTTTTAGAGGAAAGGAGATTTCTTACAATATAATACAGATGGCATGGAGAATTGAGATATCTATTAAAATAGTTTTGTTTGATCTATTGAAATATCAATAGGACTATTTCAGATTGAATTCTAAGGCACTAGTACGCTTCCTGTTTTAGTCATATTAGGATTTATACACTTTCTTGAAAATTACTTAACTCAAAGCTATTTAGCAGTAAGCACTCAAATATGTTTTTGTGAGTGAGGTTGGATTCTCTTGGAATAGTGGAACTCATTTTTATTTGATAGAAAGAATATATTTTGATAAGTGTCAGCAACTCTGTCACTTTAAAAAAAAATTCATTGCTTATTTGACACCTGGAAAAGTGATCTCTCAGTTTTAAATTTTCTGATGGAAAAGCAATTACATTCTAAGTAATGTTTCAATTATACTTCCCATGAGTCTTGTGGAAGTAAATCTGAGCTCTTGTTTCTTCTTAACACCTATGCCAAGCGTAGATTTAATGAAGAACTGAAAATGATAATATCATGCCCAAATACTAGAGCTGAGAAGCAGCAACTATGTCTCTGGCTTCAATTATGCTAACCACATAAACAATTGTATTGTTTATGATTCAACTGTATGGTCAATTTAATACAAAGCAAGCAAGCAAACAAACAAAAACACCTCTGTGGTCAGATCAGTTTAAATAGTCAAACTGTTTAACAGTGTTATCCACATTTATATTAGACAAGGTTCCCAAAACTTCAGCTATAAAATCTTTCTTTTACCATTTAATAAAGATATTTTTGAATCTTAAGAAGGATGTAACATGAGTGATGATTGAAAGTAGCAGTAAGAAAAGTATGGAGCCAAAACCGGTTTGGCTCAGCGGTAGAGCGTCGGTCTGCGGACTGAAAGGTCCCGGGTTCGATTCCAGTCAAGGGCATGTACACTGGTTGCGGGCACATCCCCGGTGGGGCGTGTGCAAGAGGCAGCTGGTCGATGTTTCTCTCTCATCGACGTTTCTAGCTCTCTATCTCTCTCCCTTCCTCTCTGTAAATCAATAAAATATATTTAAAAAAAAAAAAAAAGAAAGAAAAGTATGGAAAAATTGATGTTGATCTTGTACAAAAACAGAGAAGGTTACATTACAAGGGATGATAATGATAGCCTGGTTTAAGCAGCATAAACATTGTAATTTAAGTATTTTTTCTAATAGAAAACATGTGAATAGGCTGTTGTGTTCCTACATCAACTGGCATAAATATGCTTGCATAATTTATGAAAGACTAGAGGCCCAGTGCACAAATCATGCACGGGTGGGGTCCCTTGGCCTGGCCGGCTACCCTCCTTCCCCCAATCAGGGCCAATCAGAGGGCCAATCAGGGGGGAGGAGTCACAGGATGTTGACTTTGCGAGTGCACTGACGACAGGGGGCAGCTCCTGTGTTGAGCATCTGCCCCCTGGTGGTCAGTGAGCATCATAGTGACTGGCCAACTGGTTGACCGGTCATTCGGTCGTAAAGGTCACTTAGGCTTTTATATATAGACCAGAGGCCCGAAGCATGAAATTTGTGCCAGGGGCTCAGCCCTTGCAGCCTCGGCCTCATCTGGAAGGTTGGCCAGTCCAATTACCATATTACGCTTTTCTTATCATGGATAAGTGCCGGGATCCAGATGGCAAGGAGTAGCAGGTATAGGATTCACAGCCAGTTTTGTGGTTTATCACACCCCCTTACAGGAAATGAAAGGTGGAAAAGGAAAGAAAAGAAAGAAAAGCAGAAGATGTGAATATAGTCAAGAGTAATTGATGCTTATAAGTACATACTTAACTTTCCTGGCTAGCATTTTACGATCTTACCTGTATCATAACAGACAGAATCACTTCGACAGACAATTTTGTCATAATACGGTGGCACAGCACCACCCTTATTTAGCATAGTGGTTAGAAAGAGGGCAAGCAGGCAGGAACAAGAAACCCAGCCCAATTCAGTAAAAATGTGTATAGAATAGTTTGTTAAGGAAGTAAGTTGTTATTATTCTCCTGTATGCATAACAATAAATTTAAAGTGCAAATTAGTCAGGGCCATTCTTTAATGACTAGAATGAGAAGAAATATCAACTATTCTTTAATGAGTAGAAAAAGACAAATTTGTAGTTTAGTTCAGAAAAAAAAATAAACTTTGAACGTGGCCACTGAACCAGGGTGTCCAGTCCAGAGGCCAGGGAGAATGGAAAGCCAGCTGGCATTCCTTGAGCCATGCCATACACCCTGGTGGGGGCCTATGTCTGCCCAGAGAGGGAACACCGTTTTCTTATTTTTACAAAGGCACTTTCTGGACAAGCGAAAGCCCTGCTTTAAATAGAATGTTCAATGTTTCCTTGGGCTCAAGAAAATAAGAACTCACATGCACTGCTATAGGAGTTAAAGTAGTATTAATTGTTTGAAAGGCAATTCAGAAATATATGTAATCCTTAACATTGTCCATATCCTTTGATCCTTCAAGGCCCATCTTTAGGAATTTATTTTAAGGTTAATTGTCGGGGTGATTTTCAAATGCACTCATAAAATATTTTAATACTATTGTCTTCAAAAGACAGAGCCTAATTCATTTCCTCTTGAATGCGGACCGGTTTAGTGAAGACTCACTTCTAACAGACACAATATGACAGCTATGCTGCTATGTGAATTCTTAAACTAGATCATAAAAACAATGGCTCTGGCTTTCTTTCTCTCAGATCTATTGCTCTGGGGAGGGACGTCAGCTGCCATGTTGTAAGAACACTCGAGTAGCCTGTGGAGGGGCCCACGAGGGAAGAAGTAAGGCCTCCTGCTGAAAACCAACACTATCTTGGTGGCCACGAGAGTGAGCCATGAAAGTGAGTCTTCAGCTTCTGGCCAGACTTCTGGTGACTCTCCTTAAATGGTGTTGGGAAAACTGGACAGCCACAAGCAAAAGAATGTAGCTAGACCTCTACTTCACACCACACACAAAGTGGGTTACAGACTTAAGTATAAAACCTGAAACCATAAAACTCCTAGAAGAAAACAGGGGGTGAGTTCATTGACATCAGCCTTAGCAATGCCTTTTTGGATTGTCACCAAAAGCAAACATAAACAAGTGGGACTGAAACTAAAAAGTTTACCAAAGGAAACCATCAACAAAATGAAAAGACAACCTATGAGATGGGAGAAAATATTTTCAAATTATACAACCTCTAAGCAGTTAATAACTCATACAACTCACCCAGCTGGTGTGGCTCAGTGGTTGAGTGTTAACTCAGGAACCAAGATGTCACCAGTTCGATTCCTGGTCAGAGCACATGGCCAAGAGGGAGGCTTGATCTCCAGTAGGGGGCTTACAGGAGGCAACCAATGGATGATTCTCTCATTGATGTTTCTACCTCTCTTTTCCTCTCCCTTCTGCTCTTTCTAAAATCAATTAAAACATATATATATATTTTTTAATTTTAAAAAGAACTCATACAACTCAACAGCAAAAAAATAAATAAGTAAATGCATTTATTAATCAATTAAACATTCCTACTTTAAAATGGGCAGAAGTACTGCATAGACAATTTTCCAAAGAAGACCTACAGATGGACAACAGGTACATAAAAAAGTGTTCAACATCACTAATCACCAGGGAAATACAAATCAAAATCACAATGCGATATCTGCTCACATATGTTCGAATGGCTGACATAAAAAAGACAAGAGATAGTGTTAATGAAGATGTGGAAAGAAGGGAACACTTGTACACTATTGGTAAAACTGAAATTTCTGTAGACAATATAGTAAAAAGTATTGAGGTTCCTCAAAAACTTAAAAATAGAGTTACCATATGATTCAATAATCCCAGTTCAAGGTATATAACCAAAAGTAAAAAATAAAAACGGGTTCAGAAACAGCTATCTGCACTTTCATGTTCTTTGCACATTGAACACTACACAATAGCCAAGATAAGGAAAAAAACCTAATGGATGCATGCACACAGCAAATATGGGAATGTGTGTGCTTTTCTATGTGATGTAATACTATTCAGCCATGAGAAAAGACATCTTGCCATTTGTGACAACATGGATGGGTCTTGAGGAATTATGCTAAATGAATAAGCCAAAGAAAGACAAATACCATATGATCTCACTTGTATGTGAAATCTAAAAGAGCCAAGCTTATAGAATTGTGGTTACCAGGAGGAAAAGGGGAGATATTCATCAAAAGTACAAAAATGAATAATTTTAAGTTTGGGGTATCTAATGTGCAGCATAGTGATTATATATAGTTAGTAACACTATATTGTATACTCAAAACAAACAAACAAAAAACAAAAACATCAAATGACTACAGCCCTAGCTGATATCTCGACTACAACCTAGGAACCACCCAGCTATGCCTCTCTCTAAAATCTGACCCATAGAAAATGTGAAGATGATAAATGTTCATTGTTGTTTTAAGTCATTAAGTATGGGGTAATTTGTTAGTACAGCAATAGTCAATGCAGATATATACAAAATTTTCATACATGGATGTGCATTGCAATGTTGTATATCATAACCAAGAGTAAGAAAAAGTTAAAAGTTTAGAGTATAACTAAAAGAGTATTGTCATATGACTATCCATAAGATTAAATAAATGGTAAGCATTAAAAATTATATTCTAGCCCTAACTGGTTTGGTTCAGTGGTGAGAGTGTTGGCCTGCAGACTGAAGGGTCCTGGGTTTGATTCTGGTCAAGGACTTGATCGCCAGTAAGGGGGCATGTGGGAGGCAGCTGATCCATATTTCTCTCTCCTCAATGTTTCTAACTACCCCCCACCTCTCTGTAAAATCAATAAAATATAAATTTTTAAAAATTATATTCTAATTGTCTAACCACTATACTGTACACTTGAAATTAATACAAAATAATATTGAATGTAAACTATAATTGAAAAATAAAATATAATTTTTGTTTTTTAATTTTAAGTAAGATTTATCAACATAGAATATATTATCATTAAGTGAAAAGTAATTTATAAACAATTGGGCACAATGCAATTCTATATGAAAAATATTTCCATATATTTATGTGCCACAAGCACTACCCCAACAGTGGAATCTCAATACCCCAGATGTTTGCATTCCCTCTACACTCAGTATACTTAGAAGTAAACTTGCCCTTTTGTTCAATCCCTCTCGTGAGATGAAAAATTACTGTTCCTCAGAACGACCCATTCCATCATTAAGCAGCTTTGATTGAGAGGAAGTTCTTTTTATGATCTAAAGTGAGTTTTTCTATAACTTCCATTCAAAGTTTTTGAAATATATATAATTTGTGGAGAATTAAAGGAAATTTTTACCTCTCTTATTTACAAGTAAACTTTTATCAATGAAGCATAAGAACTTATTAACTTGTTGTCACCTGTTTATATTATAAGTAAATCCAGACTTACTGTCAAATACTACAGCCCTAGCTGTAAATTCTTCTCTTTTTTTTCCAATTTTGCCACAAGCACTACCCAAACCTCATTTTAATAAAATTGACATTTGTACAGGAAAAAAATTTCAAATACTTTGGACACAAGGATTTTTTATTTTAGTAATTTAAAAGGATTTACTATTCTATAAGATAGGTCCTGTGGATTTGTACTTTTAATATCATTCTTTTCCGATGATTCTGAATCTCAGATTGCACTTTGAAAAACCCTGTTCTTGAGGTTTTTGTAAAATAGAAACCCTTTTCTCAGAAAAACGAAGTCCAAAACTCCAGGGGTTTTGTGGACCTTCTTAAACCCACCATTGGTTTTCTAGCCTGATGGTGCCTGGGTCTATTTGAAGGCTCCTACTATGCAGCATAATTTACCTCCTGCCTGCATAAACGCACATTTTCGAGCCTATCCCATGTCATGGTGCACATATTAAATGATCACGGTGGTAGTACCAAGCAGAAAAGGCCCAAGGCAGGAGTTCCAACTTTCTATAATAGAAGCAGCCCAACTGCAGAAAGGAACCAATAGTACTGCCTGTTTGTGGCACGCCTGTAGGCCCACTATTTGGGAAACGCCAGTAAAGGCCAGATTTCTTGAAATAGAAAGCCAAATAAACATTTTAAAATATACCATGTTAACAATAAAAACTGATGTCTTGATGACCAGTTAAATTGGTCCTTTTCAGGATGCACCATACACAAAAGAATGGCATGGCCTCTCAAATGACCCTTAGAGGGACAAAAAACACCCAGTGGGAAGCAACTCTGAAATATTTTTATTCAGTAAACATGGATTGATACCTACTATAACACCAGATCTTGCTAAGGGCTTAAAAAACTCCCCTAGAGACATGGATTTTCTCACTCTTAACATGTGACAGATGATTTTTTTTTTTTAGAAAAAGAAACATGGATAAAAATGGGCATGCTGATATGATTTGAGTTTGCAAGTGAAAATTTGGACTGATGGATACAATCTCTGAGTAACTTCATTGTGTGATTTAGACTGTGTGTATTATAGATTCAAAAAGATTATGAAATTAAAGACTAGAATCAGAGACTTCAGGTTTAAGAAGTAGATTGAAAAGAATTTTCCACTGCTTAATACTTAAAGTTAGCCATATTAAAAGCGAAAAGATTACCTAACATTCATTAAGTGCTTTCTATATGTTGGAAATTATTCTAACCGCTTTCCATATATCAACATGATTTAATCTTAGTAACAACCCTGTCAGGAAGGCATTTGACAGACTGGGAAACTAACACCATAGAAACTGAATACCTGACCCCTAGTCTCAGAGCGAGCAAGTGGCAGAGACCTGCAGCCAGGCAGTGTGGCTCCAGAGAACATGCTTTATCCACACTATTAAAGCTGCCTTTCATAGATTAAAAAACAAAAACAAAAAAAACACTGCAAACCAACAAAAGAAAAATTTATCAAATCGCCTAACATGGAAAGAGACAAAACCACTGCAGTAAGAAACAGCCAGGTTCAGAATGAAGTGATGGTGAAAGACAAAGCTTGGTCAGAATATAGCCCTCAGCTTTCCAGAAACTGTAATGGTGGGTTCACAAAAATCTGAGAATTCCCACAAAAACTTCCAAATATGGAGGAAAAGAAATTGAGTTGGTTTTATTATCAAATTCCCCTTCTGACTGTGAAATAGTGGGCAAGGGCCTAAGGGAGGTGGGGAGGGGGAATGGGTGAAACAGAAAGCCATCCAAAGCCCAAGAGACCTCCTGAGTGTAAATGGGACTGAGCTGGAGTGAACTCTTGTACAGGATGTGTAATGAAATCTCAGGGAAAAAGGTGCAGGACCCCAGTTCTCACACACTATTCCTGTTCACTAGCATTCCTTACAGGTACAGAAAAAATTTTCTGGTGTGCAATTTGGCTTTTTTTCTTCTATTTTTGTCTTTATATTCATTTTTTGGATTGCTAATAGTCAATATGTATCCTTTTTAAAAACAAAAGAGTGATTAAGCTGAAAGAAGAAAAGTAGAAATGAAGGAAGGAAGGGTATTAAGATTGGTTCTTCCTCAGTGGTAGAAATGTTATGTTCTTTTTTGTATGCATTTATCTTTTTTAAATTTCTAATGAAGAGTACAAAAACTTTTTTTTAAGAAAAGGAAATATAACTGTAGGTAGGACTGAGGTTTCTCACAGGGATGCAAAATCAAAGGATTATGTGTAAAATTTCCTTGGTTGGGATGAGCTGATAATTTTTAGAGTGTCAGGGGTCCAAGACATAATTTAATCCCTATGTTCTATGTCCTGTATATTGTTACCAACGCCCCCCCTAACACACACACACACACACACACACACACACACACACGAGTTCCTGCTTCTCCTACCATCATGGTGCCTACACCCCTAGAAAGTACAGAAAACTTTGATTCTACAGAATCTCAGAATGAAATAAGACAATGAAACCCTCGTTTCCTTTGCCATTTGTTTGAGTCAATAGACCTATGCAAGCTAGCAAAAACTAGTTTTATATATTAGTAGAGGCCCAATGCATGAAATTTGTGCATGGGTAGGGTCCCTAGGCCTAGCTGGCAATCAGGGCCGATCCTCCCCCCCACCCCCCCTGCTGACACCCACCATGGCCAGCCTGGAGCAGACTGCTCACCGGCCCCACCCCCTGTTGCCGCTGCTGCCTGTTGCCTACCCCTGCTGGCACTCACATTAGTTGGCCTGGGGCCTGCGGGCTGGGGGCAGCTCCTGCATTGAGTGTCTGCCCCCTGGTGGTCAGAGTGTGTCATAGCAACCGGTCGTTCCACTGGTCATTCCCCCTTTCGGTCAATTTGCATTTTAGGCTTTTATTAATAGGATAGTAAAACCAAGCACATAAGTAAACCAATGACCACCATCAAAAACCCTACAAGACTCATCAGCATTTCTCCGTTCCCAGCTCCACTTGGGTTGAGTGTCACAAGTGATGTTGAGAAAACCACAGTTTCCTCTCCACTCACCCTACCTGGAGACTATAAGAGGCACCTCACTGCTCCCTCATGTAAGCTGTTATGAAAATATTGTTTTTGAAAAATGCTTGAAAAACCCAGCAGGCAGAGCAATTACCCTCAACTAATGATTAATCCACAGCAGAGTCACAGCGTCAGGATACAAACTGCGTGAAATGCCTCCGGCTTCCTTCTTGGGGACTCTGCCTTGTGTGTCCTCTGGATGCCTGCAGGGCCTGCGGAGGCTGTAACCAAGCGCTGTGCTAATACACAGACACTAAAGGCAGGAGAGCAAGCCACCATAGGACTCAGTTGTTCTTGTTTGGTTTTTTAAAGTGCCAGCAATAGCTGGAACCGGTTTGGCTCAGTGGATAGAGCATCGGCCTGCAGACTGAAAAGTCCCAGGTTCAATTCCGGTCAAGGGCATGTACCTTGGTTGCGAGCACATCCCCAGTAGGAGGTGTGCAGGAGGCAGCTGATAGATGTTTCTCTCTCATCGATGTTTCTGACTTTCTATCCCTCTCTCTTCCTCTCTGTAAAAAATCAATAAAATATATTTAAAAATAAATAAATAAAGTGCCAGCAATAAAGCCATACTACTTTGATTTGGTTGTGAAGAAACCAACTATTTTCAGGTGAAAATACTTTTGCTTACTAAACATGGATAATCAGGTGGTATGATAACAATTATGGATGCACAGTTGGAACTGTCGTAATCAGAGGGTTGAACTTGGACAAAAACAATCCATTTTGTTTCCAAAATGTATGTCTTTCTTCACACCATTGTCCTCATTATGTGTTTAGCAGAAGTTACTCCATTGCCTGAGAATAGAAATAATCGTCCTAAACACATGAAGAGAAATGAAATTGTTTTTCAACGATCCACATGCTGTGAACCAGTGGAGAGCCTGTGAAGAATAGAGCTCCGATTATAAATAAGGCTGAGGTGTGCTAACTATCCCCTGTGCTCATTTAGGAGTGGAAAGGATGAGGGATACATATAACTCTACAGCTCACTCATTTAATAAATACAAACTGAGCACGAGTGAGCCTCCTGGGGTTTTCTTTCCTCTTCTCTCTAGTAACAGCACCCAGGTGTTCCTCTGGGAGAGGCAGCTTCCCCGTTCCCACTCCCAGGCTACTTGGCTCCATTGATGCAATTTCCTCTCCTGGCCCTGACCCAGGATTGGCTCATTAGTGTTTTCTAAGAATCCCTTTGGCCATAATGATTGATTCAAGGATGGCACAGACCCAAAGACAGGGACTCGGTTCTGGACTTTTACTGGAAGTATTGGCAAAGAGAACCTTTCCGCTGGGTTGGCTAGGCTGAACAAAATGTGAATCTAACAATACCAGCAGTCATTTTCCTTCCTCTACTTCATTCCGTCGGAAGCTAAGATCCCTTGAAAAAGTGAGGCCCTTCTTCCAGCCCTAAGAGATCATGGCTGGGGTTTTAGGTAGCAGTGGTCAACCACAGCTGCATATTAGAATCACCTGGGAAACAGACACATCTGCAGCCTGGACCACACCTCAGAACAATTTCATCAGAATCTCTGGAGGTGAGTCTTGATATCAGAATTATCTTAAAGCTCCAAAGGTAATCACAATATGCAGCCAATATTGGCCCATGTTGACATTTCATGATTGACATTACACATTATCCTATGTCAATCATGATGATCCCTTCCTTTTGCTAGTGATTGGTCTGGGAAAGGCATGTGGCCCAGTTTGGGCTAATGTGTAAGGATCCAGTTCTACCAAAGGGAAGCTGGAGACAACACCTTGCATCTGGAAACAAGTTTTCTTCCCACTTGAAAAGACCACCTCTTGGGCAAAGGCCTTTCTTTCTGCTTTGCATCCCCCAGGGAGGAAGTGACAGCCCAATCATTATTACCATGATAGAAGATGATAGAAAAGAAAAGCAGGAAGAACCAGGGAACTTGGTGATATTGCTGTTTCTTTGTGAAACCTGCAAATGCCTGCCTTCCCTTTTCCTGTTGTGTGAAATAATCAGAAGTCTTTATTGCTTAAGCCACAGCTACTTGGGCACTCTGTTACTTCCTGCTGAAAGTATTCCTCAGGGGTGAGGGCTAGAAGGGGTCAACGGGGAAATGGGGGGACATATGTAATACTTTCAACAATAAAGATTAAGGGGGAAAAAGAAAATAATTGATCACTTATTTAAGAAACCAGTTTCTAAGGGAAATACGTCTTGGAAACAGTCAAAAAGGGCTGAGGACATGATTCCTGTATAAATCAAGTGTTTACAACATTCAAAAGGTAGAAAGGAGAAGCAGATTTGAAAGGTTTGTGGCATGGGATACTAAGAAACAGGGAGGCATTAATGCAAGAGAATGGAGTCATAGGACTTTTCTGACTCTTTTTAAAAAAATATTATTTTCCTTTAACACTCCAGGCATTTTAAATATACATAAAATCGCCTTATGCCAGAAGTCATTTCCTCCCAGGTGCAGAGTCTGTGTCCAGGACCAGGGATAAGGGAATCGCTGACTTTCCTTCACAGCACGTGCTGTGGGGTCACTCTGCGCCCTCGTCTTCTCCAGTAGAATCCCCACAACACACATTGCAGGGCCGGACCTACCCCGCTCGATGTAACCTTAACTGTTAAGCACACTTAGCAGCTTCACTACCCTGGGGGTTCTGGGCTCCCATACCGCCACACATCCCAAGTCTGTGGTAAACGTCCAAGATGCTGGGGAAACATCCTATCCAGTGGTGAGTATGCTGGCCCCTGCTCAGCAGTATCCTACAGGCACGGGCACTTGAATGCTCTGGGCAAATGGTGCTTATAATTACCACAGTAAAGGGACTTTTCTCTCAACAATCTTATATAATAAAAGGCTGATCTGCAAATCGACCAAGTGGGGTCGCTATGGTGCTCACTGACCACCAAGGGGCAAACACCCAATGCAGGAGCTACTCCCTGGTGTCAGTGCACTCCCATAGGGGAAGGGGGTGGGGGGGGGAGGTTGCTCTGCCAGAAGCCGGGCTCATGGCTGGTGAGCACAGTGATGTTGTGGGAGCCTCTCCTGCCTCCTCAGCAGCACTAAGGACCCCTTGGGGGATGACCACGATTGCCAGGTGGACATCCTCCGAGGTGTCCCAGGCTAAGGGACACCCTCCCCACCCCCTAGTGTACAAATATCGTGCACCAGGCCTCTAGTTAATTAATAACCTTAACCCATAGTTAGCAGATTTACAAATTCCAGTCTTTTGACATTTGTTGCCAAGGCTTCAGTAGATGAGGGCATGTTTGACAAGAAGCAAAGAGGGAACCCACTTAGACGGCACTTGCTTGTGGCATGAATACACATGTCAACACCTGACTCACTTACAATACCTCTGACTTTCTCAGCCCCAACAAGTGATCTGCCCATTTCACACCCTTAGTCCTAAGTCAGTCCAGATTCGCAGCAGACGGGAACTAAAGCCTGAGCCATGACCAGCCTCCCTTCTGGCGAAGCTCCGCTGAGTACTTCCCTCTCTCCCATGAGCCAGGGCCAGTGCTCCCGGAGCAGAGCTCTGTGCCCACATCCTCCCCACAGTGTGCCCACTGTGTTCCTCTGACTCTCCACTCTCATTACTGCTTGCCAGATGTTAACCTCCTTCTCTGATATTTCACCTCACTGTTCAACCTCTCACACACGTATTTCTGTGTCTGGGTTTCCTGGTTTCAGCTTTCCTTCCTCCACAGGCCCTCCTTCATATAACTGGGGTTTTCTCATGATCCTTCTTTGAAGTAACTTCTGACATCCTAATGTAGTATTCCGGCACACTCTTAGAACTGAAGTCCTATCCTGCGCTTATCAGTCACCTTCCCTAGGATAAAATTCTGTCCTTATTCTCCTGGTCAGGGTCTACTTTCTCCTTCTTATGGCTGACCCTCCCTTTTATAAATTGCCTAGACTTCCAAGGACCCCCTACCTTGGGTTTTCTGTTACCGGAAACTCTTCTCAAACCATGTCTCATCCTTATTGGACTGTGCTAGTCACTGTGCAGTTCATTCATCAGTCTCCACCTCTTGTGGAGAACTCTAAAGGTCTGATACTTTCCCCTACTTGCAATCTACCAGGTTACCATGCCTTAGGTTTATGGATGCTGGCAAAGGCAGAAGGATATCCAGTTGGAGACAAAGAAGTTTATTACTCAATAGTTAGAGCCAGAATACTAGGATTTTCTTACACCAGGTCTTCAAGGCCCATTTCTCACAGGGCCATGAGGTGACACTTGCGTACACAGTGGATTGCTTTCTAGGAGAGGAACACTGAACCTGAAGAAGCCAAATCTTTTCTAATGGCCAGTAAGCATGCCTGCTCTTTGCTCCATAGAAAAACACTATTTCTGTTTTCAAAGTTTGTTCCCCATACAGAGGGATATAGTCCAGAAAAGTAGTCCAGAACAAAACCACCAGTGCCTCTTCTGCAAGACATGCAAAACTATGAGAGACCCACAGAGAATCGTGTCCCGGTACCCTCACCATAAATCAGATATCCAAGTATTTATAATTCCTTCTACCTTAGTCAGCACTACCATCACATCTCAATGACTCTACTTCAGTGGGCTTCTCAGTGTTCTCCCTGTTTTCACTATCATCTTCTTACAATCCACTCTGTATAAAATACAGTCAGAATGTGATCCCTATAATATAATTTAGACTGTCTTAAAATCTCTTCTGCAGTGGCTCACATCACACTTAGTATAATATCTAACTCCATGTGGCAAGAAGTCCTATGAACAGGAAGTCCTATGTGTCCTATCCTTCACCTCCTTCTTTGACCTCAACTTCTACACTTCCTGTCTCACTTACTATGCTCCAGATCCCTGGCCTTCTTTCTGTTTTCTAACATGTAAGCATATTCCTTTATCCAGTTCTTGGCTCTTCTATTCCCTTTACCTGACATACTCTAGCCCTAGATTTTTGCAAATTCTGGTTCTTAACAGGGTCTTTCCTGGCCCCTAATTTCACTAATTCTGTCTTCAGCTGTGGTTGCAATTAAAGCTGCCTATGGAGTTTTTAATTTCAATTATCACTTGTCTAGTTCGGTTTTGTTCATTGTAAAATCTGCTTAGACTTTTGAAAAATGCAGGTATCTTTAAGTATGTCTTTCCTTTCCTTAAATGTGATTTGTCTTAAACATATAAATTTATACCTATGTTTTCACTAAAATATGTTTCATATCAATATTTGAAATTGATACAGATCTTGTTTTGCTTCCTGCTGTTCTTGCCTATGATACTTTGTCTTTTTGTGTGTTTCATTATCTTTCACTGTCAACTCTTCTTTTCCCTTGAAAAATTCTAGTTTAATTTTTTGAGTCCTAAATGTAGGCGGATCTCTCCATAGGGATTTGTATTACTTCTGTCAGGTACACAGGGGTACTAGCAGTCCTGAACACTGTAAGTTAAATTCAAGGTTAGAACTTCCTTTGGGAGGGGGGGGGGGGGGTGCTCAAGGAAGGAGGGCTATCAAAAGATGTAAATTTTGCCTATAATTTATTTATTTATTTTTTTTTTTTAGCACAGGCTTGTGGTTGAAACTTCTCAGAGATTGCTTTATTCATTTTCCCCCCATACCCTGCTTTGCCCAATAACTTTTCTTGCAATTCTTACAATCCCCTGAGGTTGGGGGAGAGAAAGAAGCAGAGAGAGTTTATTATTAGTTCACTCTTACATCCTTACACATGTGACATAACCCTTTGAGGTCCCAGTTATATTAGGAATTTGCCTGTGAGGCTGCCCAGCTTTACATTAGAAGGGCTCTGTCTTCTGCCCTTCACACTCCCCAAGGCCTTGATAAATTAAGCCAAGTTCATCACAACAGCTCTGCTTGCCTTTCTGGTTACTGCCTTTACATGGGTGTTGGCCTAATATTTCTTCTCTCTCTCTCTCTCTCTCTCTTCATTTTGATAATAAAAAATACACATATGCATAGCACTTGTAGTTCTTTTCAGTGAGAAGGTTAGTATAAACACTTTGACAGCCATAGTGCAGATGTGGAGCTCATAGAGGCTACCACAGTTCCAATACATATGAAATTCCCCCCCGCCTCCTTATTTCCATGGGTCCTGCCATAGTTGAAGTCATTGCTTCTTACCTGAACTGTTGAAACAGTCTTTCAAACTGTTTTCTCAGCCTCAAGTCATTCCCCATTAGTTTTATTTTCTACCCTGCTGAAAAAATACTTTGTGAAATATTACCTATTATGTGACTCTTTTACTGAAAAATATTCCATGGCTTCCTGTTGCCTAGAGGGGTCAAACTCTAGACTTGCCAAGTGAATGTGACTCATGTTCAACCACTTTCTTGTCTGAAGAGTGATACTCATCACTAAACCGCCCTGCACTTCCACATCCCCCTGCCTTTGTTCTAACAAACTCTTCTACCTAATGTGCACTGTCCTCTGCCGGATACCTTTCTTTTCTTTCTTTCTTTTTTTTAAATAAACACTTTTTTTTTTTAATATATTTTATTGATTTTACACAGAGAGGAATTGAGACGGACAGAGAGTTAGAAACTTCAATGAGAGAGAAACATAGACCAGCTGCCTCTTGCACCCCCCCAACTGGGGATGTGCCCACAACCAAGGTACATGCCCTTGACTGGAATCGAACCCGGAACCTTTCAGTCCGCAGGCCGATGCTCTATCCATTGAGCCAAACCGGTCCCAGCTTAAATAAACACTTTAAAAAAAATTTATTAATTTCAGAAAGGAAGGGAGAAGAGAGAGAAATAGAAACATTAATGATGAGAGGGAGTCATTGATCGGCTGCCTCCAGCACGTTCCCTAATGGGGTTTGAGCCTGCAACCTGGGCATGTGCCCTTGACCGGAATTGGGACTGGGACCCCTGAGTCCCAAGCTGGTGCCCTATCCCCTGAGCCAAACGAACTAGGGATGGATGCATTCCTTCTCATTCTTCATGGACCAGCCCCCACGCACACAGGAAGACCACCCCTTTGGCCCACTGCTCTGCCGTTCTACATAGCAGTACTTTGTTTCCATGGTCATCTGTCAAAACAGACTGTGAGGCTGAAGTAAGTCAGGGAGTGAGTGCCATTTATTTAGTTTAAAAATCTCTGGCCTTTCGCATAATGCCTGCCGCATAGCCAGTGTTTAATAAATAAATAAGTGAAGGCAGTTGGGTCGGCCTTTCTACAAGTCCAACATGCAGTTTTTTTGTTTCAAATTCCCCACTTAGGGCCGTGTAGTCATAGCATTTCAGAGTTAAAAGGCACTTCAGAAGTCATTACTATGAGTACAAAAAACTAGGGCCCAAATGGTTAGTGTAAAACTACATGAACCCTCAATTGGGTGTTTGTTGTGAAAATGAATGCTATTTATTCACTGTTTACTGAATACCGGCCATCGTTAAGTATGTTTTATTTTCTTTCGTTTTCCCCTTGACCCTATAAATTAGGAACGCGTACTTCGTTTTATGCAAAGTGTTTATCAGTTATTCCAACCAAACTTTGTGATCTGAAATAATGCTGCAGGTTCAAGTTATTGGACCTTTTCATGGCCCCTGGCACCTTCTCCTTCAGCCAGTTCCTGGCTGCCATGTAGAGGAAAAGGTTTTATTGCCTCCTTAACACCTTCTAGTTACTCTAGGCTCTTAATTTTCCTCCCCCAGGGCTGTTCCTGACTTAGAGGCTAGAGTGTGGAGCCCCTGTGTACTTTCTGCTTTTATCAAAATGGTGGCAAATTATTTCATAAAACTCTCCCCACACTTACTGAAAGCTGCTTCTTTTTGGAACAATGCCTACTATTGGCACTCTGGTTTTCTCAAGGGACTATGTATCCTCTTTACAATGACTTTACATGCATTTTAAATATATTTTCTCCCACACCATGTCATCCAAGTCTGAATATTTAACTGGTTTATTTTGTATTGATTGATTGATTTTACAAAGAGGAAGGAGAGAGCGTGAGAGAGAAAGAGAGAGAGAGAGAGAGAGAGAGAGAGAGAGAGAGAGAGAGAGAGAAACATCAATTTGTTTTTCCACTTATTTATGCATTCACTGATTGCTTCTACTTGTATGTGCTCTGACCAAAGATCTAATCCAAAACCTTGGCATATTGGGACCATACTCTAATCAACTGAATTATCTGGCCAGGCCTGAACATTTAACTGATTTACCAGTACATCTGATTCAATTAGGATTCCTTTAATCATAATCATTTTCTAATTCTGTGGGTTTTTTATCTCATTACATTACATAATCCTAGTATATAGCTTTTAACTGCTGCAAAGTAGTTTTCTAATGTTTCCAGATTCTCTATGGGTTGTGTTTTTTTTTTAATTGCCTATAGGCTACAATAGTAGGAGACATTCAATAAATTAATAGATTAGGCACTAATTGGGAGCTATTAACTGTAAAAAGTCTTCATAAATCAACCTGGATTTTGATATCTAAATTGTGTTGTTTTTGCTTAAATATTGTTTTCCTGAATATGGATATCATTATTAAACCTCAACCAAATATTAAGAAATTATGGAATTCTCAATAAATAGAGAAAAGGGGTGAGGTAAATCACCATTAGACATTGTTTTAAGGCAAGAACTTTACATAGATACCAAATTTAGTGAACAAAATTGCAGTAAGAAGGAAGGAGTACAGTGGGTCCTCTGAAAGTATCTCCTCACAAGACGCTTTCTGATAACAAAGGGAAAAGCAGTAACTTTATAGTAGAGAAGGTGGGCAGACACCACAGGAACCGAGTGAGCAAAGTTAAAACCACCGGTAAGAAGACACATTGACATTCCATTAATTCGGGTGTGATGAACTAAGAAGGGAACGCTGCTTCTGTGGCGTTCTTGCCAAAAACAGATAACCTAAAGCTAATCCTTGAAAACTGGACAGGCCTAGCTGGTTTGGCTCAGTGGATGGAGCATTGACCTAGGGCAGGTGTCGGCAACCTACGGCTCCAGAGCCACATGCGGCTCTTTTGAAGCTTTACCGCGGTTCCGACAACTTGCAAGCCTGTGTGAAAATGAAGGTAACGTCTTACAGCCCTGATGTGCTGACACTGTGCACTGAGGTTCAGGAGCAAAAATCCCATTAACCAGGTAAATTAAATATTTTAATTAGCTATTAATTTGCAAAAATATATTTTACATTGTTAAGTGAAAAAGTCCTTTTTTTTTCAGATTGACAGCTAACTGCACGATCTGGTCAATGGCATTAAGGTAAGAAACAATATATGCAGTGTTATATTTCTTTTAAATGTCGCAATGGTTTTGCAGCTCCCAGGTTTTTTTTTCCTTCGGAAACGGGTCCAAGTGGCTCTTTATGTCTTAAAGGTTGCAGACCCCTGACCTAGGGACTGAAGAGTCCTACGTTAGATTCTGGTCAAGGACACATGCCTGATTTATGGGCTTGATCCCCAGTAGGGGGCGGGCAGGAGGCAGCCGATTAATGATTCTCTCTCATCATTGATGTTTCTATCGCTCCCTTTCCTTCCTCTCTGAATTCAATAAAAATATCTTTTTAAAAAAGAAAACTGGACAAACCCAAATTGGGAGACAAAATAATCGACCAGTACTCTTCAAGAGTGTCCAGGTCAAGAAAGACATGGAAGGAGGGAGGTACCTCACAGGCTGGAGGAGGCTAAGGAGATGCAGAGTGGAACCCTGGATTGGACTCTGTATAACTAACACTCATTGGTGAGAAGACTGGTGAAACCCCAATAAGGCCTGCATTTTATTTACTGGTAATAGTATTGCACCAAAGTCCATTTTAGCACTATAGTTATACAAGATGTTAATACTGGGAGAGGGTGGGGAAAGGGTATACAGGAACTGTACTATTTGCATAACTTTTCTGTAAGTCTAAATTACTGCAAAATAACAAAGTTAAAAGAAATCATGAAATGTCAATGTAAGATCTCTAGGCTGTTTCTTCCTTTCTGTGTATTGTGGGTAAGAGAAAATAAAAGCTTGGGCCACTTCCATGGCCACTATTGGTGCCCTGGAAAGACTCCCCATCTCCCTTGCAAGCAGATCTGATCCTTTGGTTTTTCCTGGAAAAACTCTATCAGCTGTTCAGTATCTTTCCAATAAACGACTTCTCCCTTCTTCTTCTTCTTCTTCTTCTTCTTCTTCTTATTATTATTATTATTATTAATTTGTTTAAGATTGTCAGAAGAGTCTTTCTTGTCCCGCCGAAACCGGTTTGGCTCAGAGCGTCGGCCTTCAGACTGAAAGGTCCCGGGTTCGATTTCGGTCAGGGGCATGTACCTGGGTTGCGGGCACATCCCCAGTGTGGGGTGCGCAGGAGGCAGCTGATCGATGATTCCCTCTCATCGATGTTTCTAACTCTCTATCCCTCTCTGTAAAAAGTCAATAAAATATATTTAATTTAAAAAAAAAAAAAAAAAAAAAAAAAAAAAGAGTCTTTCTTGTTGTTTTGCAAGATTTAAGACTTTATTTAAATATTTAAAATCATGATTGCTCTGGACAAGGTGAAGTAAATAGATAAAAATGACTCCTGTTTTAGGCCTTTACAATGTGCTTATTGTCCCCACATCACTTATAAACTCCCTCCTCTTGCTCCTGTCCTCACACTCCCAGCCCCTCACTGCTGCCCTCTTCCCTCGCCCTGCACAACCTGCAGAGTGTGTTTACGTTGTTTATAACCAGCAATGTGTAGACACTCAGTATTTGAGTTCACCTCCCACTTCTGACTTCTTGTCCATTCCCCCCTTACTTTCCTCTTACTTTCTTTTTTAAATTTTCCCCCTATAGCTCCCCTCCATCTTGTATAACTATAGTGCTAAAATGGACTTTGGTGCAATACTATTACCAGTAAATAAAATGCAGGCCTTATTGGGATTTCACCAGTCTTCTCACCAATGAGTGTTAGTTATACAGAGTCCAATCCAGGGTTCCACTCTGCATCTCCTTAGCCTCCTCCAGCCTGTGAGGTACCTCCCTCCTTCCATGCCACCCTAGGCCCTTGCCCCTCCCCCCCCATCCTCATCTATAGATGTAAGCTCTTTGTACAATCTCTTCCTACATTCCCCACATTCCCTTTATCCCAAGAATTGTCTGTCCACTCCCTTTCCATGCCCCTGATTCTATTACATTCACCAGTTTGTTCTATTCATCAGATTTTTTTATTTGAATTTTAGATTCACTTGTTGATAGATATGTATTTGTTGTCACTTGGTTGTTCATAATTTTTTATCTTTACCCTTTTCTTCTTCTTCCACTTCTTAAATAATACCCTTCAGCATTTTATACAATACTGAATTCATTTAGCTTCTTCTTGTCTGTGAAGCTCTTAATCTGACCTTTAATTCTAAATGATAGCTTTTCTGGTTAGAGTAATCTTGGTTATAGGTTCTTTGTAGCTTTTCTGGTTAGAGTAATCTTGGTAATAGGTTCTTGCTTTTCATCACTTTAAATATTTCTTGCCAATACCTTCTGGCCTGCATAGTTTCTGTTGAGAAATCAGCTGACAGTCCTGTGGGTACTTCCTTATAGGTAACTATTTTTCTCCCGCCACTTTTAAGATTCTCTCTTTGTCTTTTGCCCTTGGCATTTTAATTATGATGTGTCTTGGAGTGGTCCTCTTTGGATTCCTCTTGTTTGGGGTTCTCTGTGCTTCCTGGACTTGTAAGTCTATTTCTTTCACCAAGTAGTGAAAGTTTTCTGTTATTATTTTTTCAAATAGGTTTTCAATATCTTGCTCTCTCTCTCTTCTTCTGGTACCCCCATAATTTTATATTGGTACACTTTAAGTTATCCTAAAGACTCCTTATACTATCTTCATATTTTTGGATTCTTTTTCTTTTTGCTTTTAGTTGGGTGTTTTTTGATTCAAATCTTCGACTTGATTCGTGGGATCCTCTAGTCTACTGTTAAATCTCTATGTATTATTCTTTATTTCAGTCAGTGTATGCTTAATTTCTGACTGGTCCTATTTATTTATTTGTTTGTTTGTTTGTTTGTTTGTTTGTTTTGGCATTCTTACTAAGATCCTTGAGGGTTTCACTTTCTGACTGGTCTTATTTATTTATTTATTTATTTATTTATTTATTTATTTTTGCGTTCTTACTAAGATCCTTGAGGGTTTCACTAAGTTCCTTGGAGGTTTCTAGAAGATTCTTGAGTAACCTTATAACTGTGGTTTTGAACTCTGTATTCAGTACTTTGCTTTCATCCATTTCTTTCATTTATGACATGTTTCTTTTTCTCCATATTTTGGCTGCTTTCCTGTGTTTGTTTCTAAGTACTGAGTAGCTGCAAAGTGTCCTTGAGTTGATAGAGTAGCCTTGTGTAGTAGGTGTACTATAGAGCCCAGTGGCTCAGCCTCCCCAATCACCTGAGGTGGACACTCTTGGTGAACCCCTTTGTGGGCAGTATGCACAATCTTGTTGTAGTTTGACCTTGATTGCTATCAGTATCACTGAGTAGAATTGACCTCTGGGCCAACTGGCTGTGAGGACCAGCTGTGTCTACAATGGAAGAGCTGCTGTGCAGGAGATAGATACCATTATGGGATAGGACTTGCTTCAGTGGGGCTTTGGTGCTCATGAGTCTGCCTCTTGAGTATGTCACTTATGGATGTGAAGAGTTGTAATCTGGTATGGTCTCACACTGACCACTGGGTATACTGACTCTTGGATCTCCAAGAAGGTACAAAGTCAGCCACTGCCTGAGGCCACCCAGTAGGAGCTACAGAGAGATTTGCATATTCCTCCTGTTAGTTTGGGGTTTGGAAGTGTCCAGATGAGGCCCAGCTGTGTAGCAAAGCAGACTGCTGCTGCCGGATTGATTGCTTTGGGGTTCCCTGACCCAACTGTTGCTTGTTTGACAAGTTTTAGACTGAGAAAGGATAGGCCATTTGTATGCAAAAGCCACTGTGCATAGCTTAGGTGAGTTGCTAATTGGGTAGGGTGGGGTCTCAAGAAATCATCAGGGTGGAGCTAACAACAATGGCTTCCAGTCAGTCCTGCACCAGAGAGGTCCCAGCGCAGAAAAAAATGACCGTTGTGTGCACCTCCATCTGGAAGAAAGCTGCCCTCACGTTCCTGTCCCAATGCCAGACAGTCCAGTTTCTCCCCAAGTCTTGCCTGGAACTGGAGTTCAGAGCAAGTGAGAGATTGTATCTCCCTCCTGGGTGCCCCTGGATGTACCTGAGTGCTAGTCTATTCCACACCTCCTACCAGTTTCTCCATTACCTCTATTTGTAGTCCTTATACTCATCCAGCTTTCTTGTGGTTTTGGATGATAGTTGTTCTGTCTTTTAGTTGTAATTTTGAAGTGATTGTAAGAGGCAGCAAGTATAGGTGTTTACCTATGCCACCATCTTGGTTCCTCTTTCCTCTTATTTTTATTTTATTTTGGTCTTACATCTCTTCTAATTCTTTTTTCTCAACTAACACCTTTCTTCTTTTCATGGTCTCTCTCCCTATAACTTCTAAGCACACAGAGCGACTGGCAGTATATTGTGAAAATCAAAATACCCAGCTTCACACCTTAGACTTTGGCTTTGAAAAGTACCTCTGTATACATCCTTTTATTTGACCCCATGAGGGGCCTGTGTTATTTATCCTGTTTGAATAAGGAAATAGAGTCCCACAGATGCTTACGAACCAGTCCATGGAGCAAAACAAGATGTGGGGTTCTTGGGCACCTACAGCTCCTGACCCAGAGGACTTCAAAAGCACTGGAGGAAGGACCCAGAGAGTTGTAGCACCAGAAAGAGGTCAGAGTCCCCAGGGTGGTGACAGGCCTGGGGGGCGCTGTGTGGCACACAGTGACACACTTCCCCTGCCTTCTCACACAGCACTCCTGGCTGTGAGGACCCTCGAGCTAGAGTCCTAGGAGTCTCTGTCCCACAGGAACAGCGACCAGTGTCTTTCTTTCGCTTCCCTAATGAAAAAGCGTCAGAGCCCTCCCCATAATCTCTCCTTCCAACACAGAAAATTCTCACAACTGTCATAGTCCTTATTTTTCAAAATGTAAAAATAAAGTAAAAAATGTTTTGTTATTCCAGTGCAGTTGCTCTCAAAATACACAGTGATTAGAGTAATCTATGTCATTTGGCAGTGGCTGCTGGACCACCCTTTAGTTTTGTCTGCTCCGTTCTCGAAGGCCATGGGAATTCTTGGTGCTCAGCTTTCTGTTTTCACAGCTTTGCCCCCACACCTGTTCCAAAAGCAATTGGAAGGGCTTGACTGGATCCTGATTCTTAATTTTCAGCTCACAAGCAAGAATGTTTAGGATTTAAGACATAATGCTGTGTTTAACAGTATAAGAGCTGAAGCTTTTATGTGGAACTATGACATAAAACATCTTTCATGATTTAGTGAAAACAGTATATTTAAGAGGGATTTTGTCTTTCCTGCAAGAAGACAAACAAGCATATAAGGTAAACATCTAAGGACGTGTTAAAAAAACAAAATTCAACCAAATGACTTTGAGGATCTGATTGCCTTTCATTAGCTATCCATGAATGTGCAGAGTTCCACCTAGCAACCAGGGGGACACTCAGATGAGTTGTACCCAATGGGAGAAAGAGGGTGGGGCTAAGAAATTTGAAAAGTGACTCAGGGTAGGACTAAGAAGTTGCAAGTGCGGATTATTTCAGGCAAGTGTGGAGGCTATGGGTCTCACCCGGCAGATGACCTCACTAGCATCGATCAGAAAGTTCCAGGCTGACTTAGACAGTTTCTGGGAGAGGTGGAAGCTGCAGGTAGTTCTGTATTCAGTCTTGGTTTGGGATCATGGGCTTGCAGCACGAGTGACACTATTTTGGGCCTTCTGTTTGGTAAACTCTCCCCCCACCCCCAGCCCCTTGATCATGCTTCTCAGCTTAACTGAGAAATGGAATAAAAAACTGAGGCATTGGTGTCACCCTCGGCTACTGCTCTGCAGCTCGACTGTTCCTTGGTGTGATGTGACCTTTTTGCTGTGACCTTCATAGGTCATGGTTCCAGGTTCATAATCCAAACATCGGTCTTGTTCCCTCTTGGACATTCCAGTCTGAGGGAGGTCATTTGCTTGGCAGTTAGCTGCTGCGAACATACATTCAAAGCTTTTGAGAGAATACAGAGAGATCTTTATGATAGCCAGACGAAGAATAACTCTCAATGATAGAAGTGCACTTCAGAACCATAGCCCCCAAGACCAAACAAACCAAAGAAAGCCCCCTTTGTAGGTGTCATCCTTTTAAGCCAAATGGCTTTCTCCGTGATGCTATGTAACTATGTCTCAACTTTCCCAGGAGTGCTGATCCAGGTAGAGCAGGTGGTGTTGGCCACAGCACAGATACTTCCTTGTTCAGTGAGTGTCTTGGGATCCCTCCTCGGCAGCTAATGCCTTAGCAAAAGGATCTATGATGTCTCTGGGAGTTAAGGAGAGGTGTCTGGTGATATGCCTATTATTATTTATAAGCGAGAAAATATGGCTTTGCCAAAGTTAGAAAATCCTAAATCACGGATTGTGCCTCCTGGCATGTCCTTTCTAGAACAAATAGGGCACAGTTAGAGTACCTAGGAAGCGTTCTCAGCCAAGCACCAGCAAGCCAGGCATTTATAGACTCCAGGAGAATGCTAACTGGTACAAACCAGGATATATCTTGTTGGGGTACATTTTCCCATTCAAGCCCAGGGTCCAGTAGTTTTCTCCTAGCCTGAAATAAAAAGGTGTTCTACATTACAGGGGTTACCTCCCTTAGCAGTGGCCTGCGAGATGTGGGTGATGGTGCTGTTTGCACTCCAATGCCAGAGTAAAAAGGGGGGAAAAGGAAAGAAGAAAAGGGTTTCACATGTAGCTAAGGCAGGAAGTCTTGATCTGGCATCTTGGGTGGGAGCAGTCTACACTGATGTCAGCCACTTTTCTTCTTAGTTTGATTTTGGGACCTCTAGCTGGTGTGAAGGACCAGAAGGTGAAGCCTTCTTCAGCCGTGAGATGTGCGCCCAAGTCTCGATGCCTTCTAGCTTTGCCACTGTGTCAGTGGCCGGCAGTACCTGGTCCGGTACCTGTCAGGGGCTAGAAGCCTGTGCTGCTCCGAGAAAGCCGCTAGAATACCCAGTCCCCAGGCTTTAGACTACACCCAGCAGGGGCCCTTGAATTCAGGCCTGCTATTGATGGGCTTCAGCATAAAATCTTTAAGATTCACAATCGCTGGTCATATCAGCATGAGACAAAGGGACAACAAAGGGTTACATGCCAGTAGACATGGGTCTAAAGGTAAAAACGTGTTTTCTAACAGTTTCTTTGCCCTGAAGGTATCAGCCATACGGCAGGGGGAGGCTTCAGTCCATCTCAAAAATGAACATGAACCGGCAGCCTCTCATCTAGCAACCAGAAGGGCACCCCTGACTCCTAAACTGTCTAAGGAAAGCCGATTAGGTCTTCAGATTTACTCAGCTGGATTCTGACTTTTAATGGAGGGGAGAAATACATACTGGTATGAACTTCCATTATTGTGACTTGATCATTTGATTGTAAACTTCTCCCTTATAGGATCCTGTAGAGCAGTTTCCCAAAGTGTGGTACGCGTTGCCCCCAGGGGTACGGGAAGAGTTTGGCGGGGGTATGCGTTGCGCCGGAGTTTGGTGGGGATATGCACTGCACTGTGCTTAGCTGCACCTAATTCTACGTTCTCATTAGTACGAGGGGTACTCAGCGTTACGAAAATTATAGAAGGGGTACACATATGTCAAAAGTTTGGGAAACGCTGCTGTAGAGCATCAATGCCTATTAAATGTTGTTTCATCAAACAATGAAAATACATTACAGAGAAATAATAGTTACTTCAGCATTTTCAGATGTTTGCCCACCTACATAGACCAAAGATCCCTCCAGTGCTACAGCTGTGTATGAATTACTCATTAAGGCATCAAGAATAAAATTACTAAATTAAGTGTGAATTAATTCAGTAGACACATAAAAGAGGGTCCAAAACTGTTACCTGAACATGGGTTAAGTTCTTTGGAAGAGGACTGGTATTACATGGTCATGGCAAAACAAGCTTTAAAAAAATCTTAGCAGATTTGGAGACCAGCAGGGAGAAAAAAAGAAGAAATTAATTCTGCAGGGCTCATCTGTCCTTCTTTGAACTAAAGGAAGAATTCCAGCCTAAACAACTGTAACTTTAAAATGTAAAATCACGACCTAGCCGGGTAGCTCAGTTGTCCCCAAACATCAAGGTGGCAGGTTCGGTCCTCTGAACAGGACACATAAGAAGCAACAACCAATGAATGCATGAGTAAGTGGAAGAACAAATCATTTTCTCTCTCTCTCTCTCTCTCTCTCTCTCTCTCTCTCTCTCTCTCTCTCTCTCTCTCTCTTCTCCTCTCTTTTCCCTCCCTTCCACTCTTTCTCTGAAATAAATGCATAAATAAATGTAATTAAATATGAGCTCATTTTTTCATTTAGAATTTACTCAACTCACAAAAGCTGCACCATAATTATGAGTGGTGCTGATTGAGTGGCACTACCCTTCAGCCTCGCTGTCCTGAGTGTCCTGGGTCAGGGCCGGTGGGCAGCAGGGCAGGCCGGGCTGTTTCTGCCCAGTGAGGTCAGGAGCAATGCCATGGTTGGAAGGGTGAGGCGAGGCCGGCTGAGGCTGGTCTGTGGGTTTCACAAAAGCAAAGCAGGAAGCAAGACTCTGAAACAACCAGTGAGCGGGAATGGGCACTGACAACTTCGGGTTTTGCTAGGAAACTGAGAAAGGAGAGGGGAATGAAGAGGTCTCTGAGTGAGCTCTGGGTAGCTTTCCTGGACAACCTGCCTGAGTGGCGTGAGTGGTTCCCCGAGGGAATGGCTGTGGGGGCGCAGTGAGGGTTGGGGTGAGGTCACCAAAGGGATGTGCACAAAGACATCAGTGGGTGCTGGCCTCAGCGGACTTCAGAGAGCACAAACAAAAGAGAAAGTGGACATTCACACTCAGCTTTTCTGGAAGGAAACGGAGTGACGTTCTGTCTCCTCACAGCGGCTCTGAATTATGCATGGGGAGGCTGGCCTACAATCCACGGAGAAATGCAGCCGGGTTCCTCCGGAGCTTTCTCCAGAGGACAAAGGGAAAAACTGTCATGAGCTTTCCCATGTGTGAAACGTGAGAACAAAAATATGCATGTCTGTGCACCTTCTACTACAAAGTCTAAAGACCACACTACAACACTTACAGTATTATTGAGGATTATTCCCATTTCAAGTGTGGACTTTTAAAACTGCCTCTTTAAACTTTATTTTTACTAAATTGTGCATATAATTATCAATTGAGATGCCAGTGGTACACAGACTGATAGAAAGCTTTTAATAAAGTGACCTGCAAAAGTTGTTAACAAAGTTGCCTTCTAAGTGAATAATTACTGTGTTTGTGAATTAAATGGCAAAATGGTCATTTCAAACAACTAAAAACACCATCTCTGCCCGGTCTCTGGTAAGGATTGGCTTGCTTGATCAAGTAAACTGCATTGTTCTGGGATTATAAAATAACTTAATATGAATAACACATTGCACTCTCTTTCAGATGGTCTGATTTTCATATTGTAAGATTTTGTTTAACCATAATTTGCCTTAAGAAATTTTGGATCTCTGCACAGAGGCTCAGGATCGCAGCATCTACATGAGCGGCTGTGTTATGACTAGAATCTGAATTTCCTGACTTCCCACCGGTACCATTTTCATTAGAACAGACTTAGGCAACTTTTGACAAAGTTGGTCAAACTGATGTTTAATTTAAAAAAAAATATATATATATAACCAAATGTAGTTCCAGATTTTGCCAGAATATTTATACTAAGTGACAATGAAAATAAAAAGAAACTCTAGCCTTATTAGTTTAGTAAAGAAAAAGTTTTCAATTTGAAACAGGGATCCAAATATAAAACTTTATGGATCGGGGCCAGGTTGCGCCGTTACGTTCATATTTTAGCCCCTAGAAATAAGAGTATAATGGAAGTATATGTTACCACTGTGGAAGAGGAATTGTGCCAATGTCATAAAATTCAATACCATAAGTTTTCAATTTTACACCAAAAATATAAAAAAGTATACAAATAAGAACACATTGAGAAATTATGCAGAAAACCTATTAAATGTTTAAGGGGCAATAAAACTGCCATCAACCCATTAAATATTCTCTTGGAACCATTAGATCAAGAGCCGATAGTACCAAAGTTTCCACAATTTGAAAAAAAAAGAGAAAAGTCTAAAGGACAGGCTTACAAAAAAATTACAAACATGGCTTAGTCATAGACAAGGAAATAAATGTATTAAATAGCCTACGCACTATACCTATCTTCATTATCATGCACCATGAGCCAAAGAATTGTTGCCAGAAAATGAGGGTGAGAGACAGGATGTTTTACTTCAGAAGAAAGTTACGAACTGGGAAGAACTTAACAGCAATTTAGGAATATATTAACCTCAGAATGTGACACCAAGTTTACTTTCTTTAAACAAAATTGGAAAACGAACAAATATTGTGTCTGTATGAGGCAAAGAACATGAAGCCATTTCCAAGGACAGCATTTGTAGACGACTTTTGGAACAAAAAAAAGTCAACTGAAAATCGGGGGCAAAAGACCAAAACTGCACAAAAATTACCTGCAGATCTTGACGGCAAAGTAAGTCTTTTCTTTGAAGTGGGGGGGTAGTCTTATACAGCGAACGGAGGCCTAAACCTATGTTTTAACTGTAAAATTAGGGGGTTGTCTTATACGCTGGAAAATACGGTATGCATGTAGTTTGTAAATCGGAAACAACTGATTTATGCGGTACATTTGTATAATGTTAATGAGAACACACCTTCATGTTGTTCAAATATTGACTGGCAATGTGAAAGATTTCTCTAACAATATTTTTCAATTGTTTTAGTCAGACTTGTTGAATTTCAAAGAAGAGAACTCAGTTAAGGAGGCTTTTATTATGATGACAGATGTGGAATCCTGGTTTTCTAACAGGTGTTTTTAGAAGGGCACATGATAGGTAGAAATATGGCCACGTTTTACCATCAAGAAGAGAGCTCTTACTTTGCTTAACTTTTTATTGTATCCACCTGATTTCTGTAAACTCTGGAGCCAAACTATCTGGATTTGAATCCTAAGCTAGTCATGTAATAGCATTTTTTAATAAAAATATTATTTTATGGCTATCATTGAGAAACATTCACTTCTTTTGTCTGACATTCTTCTAACTACTTCCAAATAAAATTCACAATTTAAATAGAGTAGGAGAATAAAAGACACTAACTTCAGCATCTATATAGCGTTAGTAATGTGGCTGATGCCTCTTCCTCTGATGCTCAGATCTGCAAATAGGTCCTTAATGGCCTTGCCTGACACAAATGAAATAGCAACCAGGGATCCCACACAGCCAACCCTCCCACCACAAGCCGGGGTGCAATGTGCCCCGCCTTCAGGATAAAGTCGAGAATCATAGGCGAGCCAGACCTTGCGTGGATTTGAAATCCAAGTTTATACCACCTGGGTATAAGAAAATTAAGGTGGCTCTATATCAGCAGTGTCACCAATTGACATATATTAAGGCAAAAAAAAAAAAGTATTACTATAAGTAAAGACAGTAATTTAATAAAGACAAAATATTTAACTGAGCAGGAAAATACAAAAATTTTACATGTGTATGCACCTCAGAATACAGCCTCAAAAGGCATAAAATGAGAAAATTCATCTCAACATAACAAAGAGCATATATGGACAAGCCCATGTTAACATCACATTCGATGATAAAAAGCTTTAAGCGTTTTTTCCTAAGATCAGGAACAAGACAAGATGCCCATCATCATCATATTTATTCAACCTAGTACTGAAAGTCCCCATCAGAGCAATTAGGCAAGCAAAAGAAACAAATGGTATTCAAATCGGAAAGAAAAAGGTAACATTTTTACTATTTGTAGATGACATATTATATTTAGAAATACCTAAAAATTCCACCAAAACACTTTTAGAATGAATAACTTCAATGATGTTGCAGAATGCAAAATCAATATAAAAATTTTGTTGTGTTTCTATCCACTAATAATGAATTCTCAGACAGGCAAATGAAGAAAATAATCAAATTTACAATTTCAACAATAAAAAACCAAACGCATACAAATAAATTTAACTAAGGATGAAAGACTGAAAACTATCAGACAGTAAAAGAAATTGAAGATGTTGCAAATAAATGCAAAGGTATTCCATACTCATGGATTGGAAGAATATTGTTAAAATATCCATACTACCTAAAGTAATCTACAAATTCAATGCAATCTCTATCAATTCCAATGGCATTTTTCACAGAAATGTAACAACTCAAATATTTGTATGAAAACACACACATAAACACAAATAACCAAAGAAATCTTGAGAAAAAAGAACAAAGTTGAAGTCATCATGATCCCTGGTTTCGAACTACTATATTACAAAGCTATAGTAATCAAAACAGTATGGGATTTACCTAAAAAACAGACATCCAGATCATTGAAACAGAATAAGGAGTCCAGAGATAATACTCATATTATAGCCGGGACCGGTTTGGCTCAGTGGTAGAGCGTCAGCCTGCGGACTGAAAGGTCCCAAGTTCGATTCCGGTCAGGGGCATGTACCTTGGTTGCGGGCACATCCCCAGTGGGGGGTGTGCAAGAGGCAGCTGGTTGATGTTTCTCTCTCATCGACGTTTCTAACTCTCTCTCCCTCTCAATTCCTCTCTGGGTAAAATCAATAAAATATATTTTTTAAAAATCAATAAAATATATATTTTTAAAAAATACTCATATTATATATGGTCAATTAATTCATGACAAAGGAATCAAGAATATACAATGGGAAAATTGTATACAATCTCTTCAATAAACTTGATAGCCACCTTGATGCAAAAGAATAAAACTGAACCATTATCTTGCACAAACTGGATTAAAGATAAGCATAAAATTATAAAACTCCTAGAAGAGAACATAGGTGGTAGGCTCCTTGACATTAGCCTTGGCAACATATTTTTATTTAACACCAAAAGCAAAAGCTACAAAAGCAAAAATAAACAAATGGGACTACATCAAACTAAAGAGCTCCAAGAAAATAAAAAGACAATCTACTGAATGGGGAAAATATTTGCAAATCATATATTTGACAAGTAATTCATGTCCAAAATGTATAAAGAACTCAATAGCAATGAAACAAACAATTTGATTTTAAAAATGGGCAGAAGAATAGACACCTTTCCAAAGAAGACATACAGAAGGCACATGAAAAGGTGTTCAACAATTATCAGGGAAATGCAAATCAAAATCACAATGAGATATTACCTCACACTTGTAAAAATGACTATTACCAAAAAAAACAAGAAATAGCAAATGTTGGCAAGGATGTGGACAAAAGGGAATCTTTGTGCTCTGGCTGGTGTGGCTCAGTTGGTTGGAGCATCATCCCTTGCATTGAAGAGCCGCAGGTTTGATTCCCAGTCAGGGCACATGCCCAGGTTGTATATTTAGTTTCTGGTAGGGACATGTATGGGAGGCAAGAATCACTGTTTTCCTCGCACATTGATATCTCTCTCTCTCTCTCTCTCTCTCTCTCTCTCTCTGAAATCAATGAAAATATAACTCGGGTAAAGATTTTTTTAAAAAAGAAAAAATGGAACCCTTGTGCACTTTTGGTGGGAACGTAAATTGGTGAAGCCACTATGGAAAAGAGTATGGAGTTTCCCCAAAAAGGTTAAAAATAGAACCACCAAATGATCTGGCAATTCCACTTTTGGGTATTTATCCAAAGAAAATAAACACAGCAACTAAAAATATATATATATATATATGTACCCCCACATTCATTGCAGCATTATTTACAATAGCCAAGATATGGAAACAAGTTAGGTATGTATGTGAGATATTTTACAACTTTTATGCTACCTCAGAGTAATAAAAAAAATTTTCCTACATCTTGTTCTGCTGCTTTTGAAGGTTGACTTTTTACATTTCCATCTTTATACACTTGAAGTAAGTTTTTGTGTATAATGAAAAGCATAAATTCAATACTCCCCCTATATGGGAAACCAGTAACAGCAGCACCATTTATTAAAAAGGCGACTTTCTATGGCTGATGTAGATTGAATTTTCTTATGTTCATGGATTTAAATCTGGACCTTCTGCTTGTTGCTATCGATCTGTTTGTCTATGCTTGTGTCAATACTACTCCTATTACTGTTTTTAGAACATATCGGTTATACAAAAAGACTTACTGAAAGAAGGTTTAAAATGATTAAATCCTATAGGGCATTAATAATAACTTAATTACAAAAATCTAACACATCATATTTCAGGAACCATCTAGTCTGCAAAAGCAATAACCTACATTTACTGTGTGATCATAGGGTTTAATATGTACTACTTATGGGTAAAAACTCTGGTCATTTAACAATATCTTTTAACTTAATACCGATAAGTGCAATGAATGAATAGATGATCTACAGTCAATAGATGATGCAAAATTTCTGGCATGTTGTTAGAAACCAACTTCATTGCTCTATAATCATACTTCAGTTTTGTAACTCTTGTGTTAACGTAGGTAAGCCGAAAATTGTCCTGCTCAGAGCTCCGAGAAATGGCCTCAAACAGAGGCACTGTTCCATTTGTCCTGGCAAGTTTTTCAAAATATGTCCACAGCCCTCAGCATGCAGACACCGAGTGCCAGTTGTCAGCAGAGAACTGAGCTCTTACTGCAGCGGGAAACCTGCCCTCCAACCAGGAGAAAGGAAATGAAAGGGGCTAATAGAACCTTGCCTTAACTTAGGCAACTTCAGGCAGCTGTGGAGGATCTTTCTAAATGTTTTATGGCACACTGGCATCTATCTCATTTTGAATTTATTGGAAATTGATTATCCAAAAGTCAGCTGGAAAAGAAGCATCAGGAAATGAGCTTTATTCTGTGGGAATTTCGCTTTAGAGAGGAGAGTAGGGTGTGCACAGTCGAATTTACAGTGCAAGCCCTAAATATGCCATGATGATTCTAGAAAAGAGCCCAGAAGAAATCCTGGCCAAATCTGAAGAGAGGAAAGGAGGCGCGAATAAAGACTGCGAGCACCCCAGGCGGACGAGATGCTTGAGCCTCCTGAAATCGCAGCGATGTACCTTCAACATATTCCCGAGGGCACACTCAGTTTCTACATTAAATAAAATTCCTTGTGGAATTAAAGGCCATTTTTAAAAACTGGTATTGCTCTCCGTGACTATTTCTGAACTTGCTTTTATTGAGTATTTTATAGGTCCCTTTTATGAAAACTATAAAATTTTAAGCTACTAACCAAAATCTTAGGTAAGAAAATAGTGAAATATGGCAAACCTCTGAAAATCTCTCCAAACCGAAGAGAATCATGTGCTACCAGGGATGGCGCCCCAGAAGAAGGAATGAACAATGATAATATCTAACATTTTAAAGGGTTTACTAGGTGCAGGCAGCAACATGTACCATTGTCTATGAACTTCATAACTTTATGAAGTAAGATAATATTTTCCCCACTTGACAGATTAGAAAACCAAGGCTTAGATAAATAACATCCCTATAATTGTATATCTAGGAAGTAGGGGATGATTCGGGATTTGAACTCAGTGGAGTCTAAAATCCACCCCATTTTTTAAAAACCAATTAGATATAAGCACCATATAGCAGCTGATGTAGGCAAATAATAGCCCCTAAGATGTCCATATCCTAACCCTCAGAATCTGGGAACATGGTACCTACATGCAAAAGGGACTTGGAAGATGTGATTAAATTAAGGATACTGAGCAAGCAAGCGAGCGTATCCTGGGTTATGAAGATGTGACAATGTAATCAGCAGGGTTCTTACACATGAAAGAGGGGAGTGCAAGGAATACAGGCGGCCTCCAGGAGCTGGAAAAGGCAAGAAACAAATGTGTCCCTGGAGCTTCCAGACGTGTAACAGAGCCCAGGCAAGCCCTTATCTTTAGCCCTCCAAGATCCATTTTGGACCTCGACAGAGTGGTACCAATTTCAATTCCAGTGCTTATTTCCCCCCCACCACGAAGTAATGCTCAGACCCCAGCTGGGAGTCCTACAATTCAACTAAATTCTGACACCATCTACCTGGAGAGAGCATCAATTTGCTCCAGGGGCTCCCAGAACTCACATAAACAGCTTACTTACTGGGGGCTCCCTCGTCCCAACACCTCCTCAGGTTCGCCAACCCAGAAGCTCTCCTAACCCCACCCTGTGGGCGTGCTCGGGAGGCTTCATCGCATATGCATGACTGAATCATTGGCCATTGGGGTCAACCTTCAATCACTAGGTTGGTTCCCTGGCAACCAGCCCCCATCCTTAGGTGCTTTCAAAAAGTTACCTCATTAACGTAACAAAAGACACCTTTGTTGCTCTCATCAATGTAGGAAATTACAAAGGGATTTAGGACTTCTGGGCCAGGAAAGGGGACAAAGTCTAAACACATATTTATTCTAAATCACAACATGGTAACTTCTGAACCCCTAGAACGGTAAGATAAAATCTTGTTGTTCTGAGCCAGTGGTCGGCAAACTCATTCGTCAACAGAGCCAAATATCAACAGTTCAAGGATTGAAATTTATTTTGAGCCGAATCCGGTTTGGCTCAGTGGCAGAGCGTTGGTCTGCGGACTTATAAAGGTCCCGGGTTCGATTCCAGTCAAGGGCATATACCTGGGTTGCGGGCACATCCCGGTAGGGGGTGTGCAGGAGGCGGCTGGTCGATGTTTCTCTCTCATCGACATTTCTAGCTCTCTATCTCTCTCCCTTCCTCTCCGTAAAAAATCAATAATATATATATATATATATATATATATATTTAAAATTTCTTCTAAGAGCCAAATTTTTTAAACTTAAACTTCTTCTAACACCACTTCTTCAAAATAGACTCGCCCAGGCCGTGGTATTTTGTAGAAGAGCCACACTCAAGGGGCCAAAGAGCCGCATGTGGCTTGCATGTGGCTCTAAGCAATGAAGTTTGTGAAAAATGTTATATAACAACTAGGAAACTAGCCCTGTGGCCAAAGAGAGTGTCTACTCCTGATTGCTTTAGGACCAGATTCGATGTCTAGAAACACAAGTGCTTAATAAATGCTTGTTGAACTGATGAGGGCCAACGTGTAATCCGGATTGCAGTCCGAAACAGGAGACATAAGTAGATGTCAAGATGTGGGTCTGTAAAGACCTCAGTTCCGAGGCCTCCCGAACTGAGGGTGACAGTGGGCCTCCCTCCGCTCCAGCAACCAAAGCCCCCCTTGTCAGCGGCTGGCAAATGTCTCTAATGATTTATGTCTTTTCATAATGAGAGCATGATAGCCATGGAGACACAGTGGCAGTGTCACGTCACCCCGGGGAGGGCTGCCTGGGTTGTGCACAACCAGAGAGCCTGTTCGAAACCCCCAGTCAGCGGCAGGAGCTTCCAGTGCATGCCTCGGGCTCCGGCTCCCAAGGACCATCTACGCGGGAGCCACTCGATATTTATTTAACCGATATTTATTGAGTATTTACTGTGCTAAGTACACAGAGCTTAAATTCAGATCGGGGAAGCAGCAGAGAAAGCCTTGCAGAAATGAGCGTGCAGAGAGCTGTGCTCCATGCTGTGACGGAGGACAGTGGGGGCCATGCCTGGTCTGAGTGAGTCGCTTAACCTTTTGGGGGAAGATTAGAAAAGTTGTTTAAAATGGGTTCAAGTTCTTTTTTATAAAAAAAAAAAAACAAAAACAGATATGATGTTGTTATGCAATAGGAGTATAAAGGCAAACTTCTCAAGTCACGTGGAAACAGGAGCACAGAGGATTATTTTAGAAGACATCGTGCCTCTGAAAGGCAGCCCTCAGGCCATGTTTTTGCTGAAAACCATTCAGTGGTTTCCCTGAGGCCCAGGATCGCTTCCAAACTCCTCGCAGGGGCCAGGGAGGGCCTTCCTGGTCCTCGCCCTGCTCCTCTCCACAGCCCACAGCTCCTGCCCTGCCCTGCTCACGGTGAGCTCCTATTCTTGTTTCTGCAGGTACCAACACAGCCCCACTGCCCCCGAAGTCTCCTTTGGTGCCCAGTCTACGTGAGGTGCCCCTCCCTAGCTCCCTGGGCTCCTTTCCTGTCCCCTCTGCTGGCACTCACCAGCATGGGCAGCGGTGGCTTATTTAACTGCTTATGAAATGGTGATGTCTCTAGAACAGTGGTCGGCAAACTCACTAGTCAACAGAGCCAAATATCAACCGTACAACGAATGAAATTTCTTTTGAGAACCAAACTTTTTAAACTTAAACTATATAGATAGGTGCATTGTTATCAACTTAATTAGGGTACTCCTAAGCTGGCCTTTGCTAAAAACTCAAGGGGCCAAAGAGCCACATGTGGCTCGAGAGCCGCAGTTTACCGACCACTGCTCTAGCACACGAGTTCTGTGACTGCAGGGTCCACGCTGCCACGTTCACTGGGGATGTAAAGGCGAAGACGGCCTGTGGACAAGGATGGTGGTGAGAAGGGGGAGAAAGGAAGGAACAGGGCCGGGGGCCGTGCATGGATGATAGAGATACGGCCCATGGGGCTGACCCAGGTGCGAAAGGTGAGTACGGAAGGTTAGAGAGAGCCATGATGTACTTCCAGGGCCACACAGCCAGGGTTTGGCTCCCAGGAGCTCTTTTTGCCATGTGGTCTGCCTGGGGCAGTTGATGGAATGCATCAAAGCTACGGAGGGAATAAGGCAAGAATTGGAGTCAAAACTCAGCCTACTGCCCACCAAGCCTTATGCCCTGGTGCAGCACTGTGTCTGCTCTGAGGACACTTCCTTTTTATAAAGATGACATCTACACCCATGATGTCTTGGCTGAATCTCACACACACACACACACCTTTTTTTTTAGGGGGCGGGAAGGTTATATGAACATAGATGGCTGACATTGTTTTATAAGTCCTTTGTCCAGTGGGACAAACTTCTGTAACTTGCCTATCCTTAGACAGAGCCTTTTTTAAAAAATTGGTACCAGGGCCAGATACAGGCTAGCCTACCAGGTTGAGATCTTGGGCAAGTTACCAATCTCTCAGTAGACTTGAGCTTCATCACCATCTACAACTCCTTGGCTCCTCCAAAGCTTATGTTAGTGATCTATGTCAGACAGTTGGCACCTAGAAAGCATTCAAAAATGGTAGCAATGTTGAGTGTTTAAAACATTCAGGACCCCATGCCATGCTTTTGTCTAAAAAAAAAAAAAAGGGAGAGATCAACCAAAGGACTTGTGTGCATATATTTGAGCCTAACCAGTAGTCAAAGACAATAGGGGGGTGGGGGCATCAATGGGGAGGGGTGGGGGTTGGAATGGGGGGTTGAGGACAAATATGTGATACCTTAATCAATAAAGAAATTTTTTAAAAAATACCTTGGGAACTACGCCCTTATGCAAGTCTTCCAGCAGGCACCAGAAGGCTTAGAGATGGCCGACTTGCCTGCTCTGCTCACATTTCTTGTAAAATCTTTCTTTGTGCATTATGCCCTTCTAGGCCCACTTGTAAAACTGCAGGATGCTGATTTCCTTACACATAATATAATTCTCACAATGGATATTTAAAATTTATGACCAAATCTCCCACATGAAGGTGGTCTGGCAGCCATAATTTTTTCCTTCTGTACATAAATGACTATTAACTTGCTGGCGTTTTGCAGACAGATTTTGATGAACTATGATATTTTGCTTAAAATCATTCCAAGAATAATGTCAGACTTCATAATTGCCTTACCCATGGCCACCAGCAAGCAGCGTTCACCTCCCCTGCACAGCTTATATTAAAAGGAATCAAACTGCAACCACAGGCAGAACTGCGAATTGGAGAGCATGGGGCAGACCGGCCCCGTTCTGCAAGGTTTCAGGAATGTGCTCAGCAGTGACACAGAACTCCGACTAGAAATATCTGTAAGTCATTTCTACAAGCACAGGAAGATGTGGTGATAACGGCTTTTGTAATTAAAAATTGGGGGGGGGGGATCTTGGCAGATGGATAACATAAAATTAAAGAACAAAACTTGGCAGGTGTTTCACATGAAAACAAGGCAATAATCAAAATTCAAACACAGTGTGGCAACAACAATATTTTAATTTGTAAATGGGTGCTGTTAAGAACAAATGTTCCCAAATACCAGATTATGTTAAAACATTCCCTCATTCAGAGCAAGATCTGGCAAATGTATATCTGCAAAAACAAATGCGTTGATGTACATCAGGGCTAGATTGCCAAGAATCTATATTTGGGAACAATTGTCAGTTATTCTGAGATTATGTCCTTACAACTTCTTTGATATTCAAATAATCTTTTTTTTCTTTTCAATGCAATGATTTGCATGGCAAATGAGAGTTGCCAGTCTGTGGAAAATTTAAAAATTGACAACCTCTGAATTTAGTTGTGAATGCTGCATAAAGCCTCAGAACCAAAGATTGACTCTGTTTTCTATTTTCCAGGCCACCAACGTGCTCTCAGGTAGACTGGCTCTTATCCTCTGCCAAAGACTGGGAGGGCAGGAGAGGGATGTGGGACCAAGACCTTGAACACATTCTCAGATGCAAATTCGGGGCAAATAGGAGAGCCACAGCCCACCACTTCTGTCCTCCACACAGTGACCCTGGACACCTATGGGGAGGGTTATAACATTCCTTTCTGTTCATAAAGCATGGGGGGGGGGGGGATCAGACTCATTATGTGATGTATAGTTCCCTTAGGAACTTGACTCAAATCCTGGTTCTTTGCATCACTTTACACCCTTAGGAATGAGCTTTCTTACCCACAGTCCACAGAGAACCGGTCTTCCGTCATGTAATCTCGGGCAAAATTGCTTTTCCTAGACCTTCTGTCCTCAAGGCAGCCTTCTGTCCTCACGGCAGCCAGACAAGGGTCAGACCCAGGGGGTAAAGCACCTCCCACAGGGACACTGCGCCCTCACTGGCCCCGTTAGCTCCCACAGAATGCTTCCTCCCCAGCATGGCTGGCTCAGCGGGGAGATCTGAACGGAGGTCAGTGAACACTAAGGATTGCCAGCCATTTTACAAACAGCCACATGCCGCAAATTTAAAGATCTGTTTTCAGGTATCGCTTGGTCCTTTTCCTTGCTTCTTCAGCCCTTAATTATGTTACTCTCCTGAGAGCGCTCCATAACTCTTCATTATTAAATCAGGGGCCTCACGCTCAGTGTGCGCTGGGCCAGGCGGAGAGCAGAGACGAGCGCTCACAGTGACACAGAAACACATGAAAAGTCGCGTCAGGACGGGGGCAAGCAGCCACCCAACCTCCAGTACATCAGGCTCCACCAGGAAGCCCCCAGGCTCTGTTTTCTGAGATCAGAACAGAAGTCTGACTTTTTGGATGTGCAATCTTCAGAATGTGTATAGTTGGAAACTATGTTTAAAACATTTAAACCTGATGACCAGATAAAGATCGAAACTGGCTAGTGGACATGTCTGTTTTCAGTTTCGGTGATAAAAGATAAAAATTGTGATCATCAAGACTGTCGCCTTAGCTGGTTGCTCAATGGTTAGAGCGCCAGACCACAGACTGAAGGGTCTCGGGTTCGATTCTGGTCAAGGGCACATACTTCGGCTGTGGTCTCGATCCCCAGTGCCTTCAGAGGCAGCCAATCTATATGTCTCTGTGACATCGTTCTCTCTCTCTCTCTCTCTCTCTCTCTCTCTCTCTCTCTCTCTCTCTCGCCCTCCCTTCCACTCTCTCTGGAAATCAATGGAGAAAATATTCTTGGGCAAGGATTAACAACAAGAAAAAAAGACTATCATGTTTCCCTGACTTACCGAAGGCCCCAAACTACCTTTTCTTTTCATTATGTTCTTGAAATCAGCAACTGAGTCCAACCCTCCGGATTTATCGATGAGAGCACAGAACATGGGCTTTGAGGAGAAGGTTTAATTCTGCCATATGCTACCTCCGCAAGCACTTGTTTTCTCCACCACCCGAAATCTTTCTCTTTGTCTGACATTCTTTTGTCTCCTTCTGGGTTTCAGAGAACATGCTGAAAACGATCAACTCTCATTACCAAATTCTAACCTCAGAAAGAGTGCCATTACTTGAAAAGTGAACGCTCAGACATTGCATAGGCTTCACATTTTGATTTAGTCCTCAGCATCATCCCCTACATAAGCCATGCAGCTCCCTGCGGTCACAGCCAACTCCAGTGCAGGGCGATTCTGACTTGGAAGAGAGATGTCTTTCTGGCGGTTGCTTTTTCAAAACCAACAGGGACCAACTGCAACAGCCACGACCAGGAACCTCTTCGACCCCTGCAAGTTACATGACAATAGCAGCATCGATGATAGAAACACCTAGAATGTATTAGCACAGCCGCTTCCTCTTATATCCCCCAAACACGGCCCTGGTTCTGAGCTGCTAACAAGATCCGCCGCTAATGGAGCTCCGGGCTCTGTTCAGACTGGATGGTGAAATGCTTTGGACGCACCCAGGTATGCGGAAGCCCGGGGAGTGTTTTCCATCAAAGCCTCGCTGCAGCGATAAGGCTGCTCCGGGGCAGATAAGCGAGGCCCTCCCGCAGCAATCCATTTCAATATCTGTCCGGCGCGGATCTCTCTGCAGATCTGTGTGCGCCGAGTTTCCATGATGTCACATGGAGGTGGGGATCTGGACGCAGAACTGGAGAGACGTGTTCTGGTGAATGATGGGTCAAGGCGGGTGGTCACGGAGGACACAGCACCCATGAGCCCTCTGATACGGGATAAAAGATACCCTGACAAATGTCCGCAACATCCTGAAGCTCTTGCACGCCGGCCGCGCACACTGGCGAATGCTCACCGTGCTCTGGGGTCCAGCAGGCACAAATACTGGGGTGACCGTAAGACATTCTTACATGTGCTCAGAGAATATTGAGTGTAGAGCTTTGAAGACGTTGTCCCGTGGCCAGAACGCAGTTTGAAGAACAAGAGGAATGTGGTCCAGCTGGATGGAAACTCAAGAAGACGAGCAAAGGGCAGGAGGGAGGAAGCCGTTGCATTGACGGCACTGCACAGCCGCACCACACATTCATACCCTCCACCACCACGCCAGTCCCCCGCACAGACAAAGCCTTCACGTCTTCACGTACTCTCGTAACACGCAGACATGCGTGATATGTTTTACAAATCCCTTCTACTTCTGAACTGCTCCTGATAGCTCTTTTTCCGGACAAAAATGTTTGGGCTGGGGATTACATTGTGATTTCCCAAAAGCTTTGCTTGCTGGCCTCTAGGACAGTGGCTAGAGCCGCTTGAAAACTATGAGACAATTGAATTAAAAACAAACAAGTGTTTTCAATGTCAAGTGGAGTTCCCCAACAGCTCCTTTGGGGGCTCCTGGGAAGAAGGCAGACACCATTCCTTCACCTGTGGATGCAGGTACATCGACTTCACCTCCCGGGCTTCCGGCCACTTACCAGCTGGTCACCTCACCTGCTTCCCCCTCGTCCTGGGCCTTAAGAACCCCATGGGGAGCCCCGTCCCCCGGCCTCAGGGCTGATCTGAGCGAGGGACCGTCCAAGGCCACCTCAATGCGCGTGTGGTGGTCCTGTGGGAATGAGCTTCCTCCAGCCCCAGAAACAGCAAGAAACAAGAAAAGGAAAAACTGGAGACTACTAAATTTTGTGTTACGGAAATGAGAGGGAGTCCAGACTTGTGAAATTTCATCAAGATGAGAACTACATAATTTCTCTTACAAGCCAAAAATAGAGTGTTCAGGAAGCCCTGCCCTGTGAGCAAATCACAGTAAAAGTCCAAGGTGGTTAGTAACGCTGCAGACACACTCGGGCCTTCATTCATTCCGACAGTGGAATGCGGCCCTCCAGTTGCCAGGGACCTGCCTCACAAGTGGGGATGGAGGGGGAGAGAGAGAGAATGAATAACATATACCAACCTAAAGGACTTGTTAACTATTTATCATTAAAGTAAAAGCCAAAGTCCTTAAAATGGTCTACCAGGCACTCCGGGGCCTCCCCCAGCCCCCTCCCACACCCCCTCTCCGATCTCCCCTCTCTCTCCCCCACTCACTCCATCCCCGTTGGCTCTCTGCTGTTCCCTGAACATGCCAAGATTTTTCCTTTGCCTGGAACAACCTTCTTTCAAAGTTCCACGTGTTTCCTCCCCTCCCTCTCACCCTCCCCTCCTTGCTGTCTGGTTAGCCCACACTTACATTCCCCTCCCCCTTCTTTATTTCTCATTTACCATCTGATATTCTGGGTAATCAGTCAGTGCTTTATTTATTGTTTTCTCTCCTGACTGGAATGTAAGCTTTTGGAAGGAGGGGACTTGTGTGAAATCCCGGGCGACCCAAATGGTACCATGTACATTCTAGGTACTCCAATACAGATGTGTTCAATAAACGAATGTGTGAAAGACTGGAGGAGGCGCCAACATATGTGGACCATATTCTCTTCCCTCCCTTGCACATATGTGTTCTGAGAGGAGATTTACTATTTTGCTCTCAAGCAGCTGATATAAAACATGACTTCCTATACAGGACTGTTTTTCCTAGCCATTCAGACTCTGAAAGCATGGGCCGTGTTGCTACCCAAGGTCTCTCACACAAGGACCCACACAATAAATTCCTTCCAGAACCCAGGGCCAGGAGGCTTCCCCAGAATGACGCTAATTTGCATCTTTTAAACCTGACTGTGCAGACCGCATAGTGCCTTTCCTGGAGCTGCCAGGAAAATAACTTAATGCCATTGTTGTTACTAATGCGTGGAAAGGGCGTGTGTGTGTGTGTGTGTGTGTGTGTGTCTGTATGTGTGTGTGTGTGTGTGTGTGTCTGGTGTGTGTCTGTGTGTGTGGGCTCGCACGCACGTATGAGCGGCCGTCCTAATTAAAAGGACCTGTGCTTTTGTCTGTGGTAGAGTTCTCCTTTGCTGTGTTTATACTTCTCTTGCTACAAGAATGCATGTGCATTTTCTAGCTCCTACGCTGCATGGAATCAGAAGTAATATGATTTCACTGTTTCTTAGGGGACTTTCTATTTCTTAAAATTGCTTCTAAGTCCTCCGAGATGAGATGGAGGAAACTCAAAGACAGGGCCAAATATCATTGTACTAGAATAATCCAAAAGGAGAGTCATGTCCAGAGACTGTGTGTTTTTGCAATGGTGGTGGTGGTGGTGGTGGGGTGTGTGGAGAGAGAGAGAGAGAGAGAGAGAGAGAGAGAGAGAGAGAGAGAGAGAGAGAGAGAGAGAGAGAGAGAATTATTTTTATTTTTTAATATATTTTATTGATATTTTACAGAGAGGAAGAGAGAGGGATAGAGAGTTAGAAACATCAGTGAGAGAGAATCATCCATCAGCTGCCTCTTGCACACCCCCTACTGGGGATGTGCCCGCAACCAAGGCACATGCCCTTGACCGGAATCGAACCCAGGACCTTTCAGTCCGCAGACCGACGGTCTACCACTGAACGAAACCGGTTTCGGAGAGAGAGAGAGAGAGAGAGAGAGAGAGAGAGAGAGAGAGAGAGAGAGAGAGAGAGAATTAAAAGAGGATAGCCCTACATGGAACAGACTGGCATACCTCAATGTGGGGAGGAAGAGATAAACCAAAGAATTTATATACTTACATACATAGCCCATAGCAATAAGGTAATGAAGATTGGGGAGGGGGGGCAGGGGAAGGAAAGGAAGGCTGAGAGGAGGGGGCTACAAGGGGGGGGATAGGAGATATCTGTAATACTTTCATATATATATATATATATATATATATATATATATATATATATATATTTTTTTTTTTTTTTTTTTTTTTTTTTAAGAGAGCAGCTCTGAGACCCTGGTGGAGGAGGGGGAACACTGTGCTCCTTTGCCTCCAAACGAACCAAGGGTGTCCTGGAATCTCCATTACTCTGCTGAGCGCAGCATTCAGGCTGGCCTCCGTCCAAGCAGGTTTGGTGGGAAAAGTATTAACGCCTGCAAGGTGGTCCCACAGCAAGGTCCCCGCGGACAGAGGCCGCAGTGTACCGGGGGAAGCCAGGACTAGGCGGATTCCAGCCCCACGGCGTCGGTGGCCCAGTGACAAGGCACTCTATCATACAGCACACTGCCCCTTGAGAACGGGGCGGGCAGAGAAGTGACTGAGACCCGCGTCCGCAGACGGAGGGAGACCGAGTGAGCGGCGCTGTCCTCGAGGAGCGCAGCCTGCAGAGCAGAACAGGCGCGGGTCTGTTTAGGTCTCAGCCATGGCAACACCCTTCAGCTCCGCAGCTCTCACAACAGCTGTGCGAGGGGCCTTGGGCAGGCCGGCACCGGTGTTGCTGGGCTCCCAGCTCAAGGCCCTGCTGCATTATATCTTCAATCAAAAGGCACCTAAGTGTTAACCCTCCAGTTCATTTGCACAGCGCAGCTAAGAAAACAAAGCCAGGCCCAGACCTCCCTGCGTGGCTGCACACACCCTTTCTTCTTACCTCCCCTCCCAGGCTGAAGTCCTTGTCAATAGTTTGTGTGTGTGTGTGTGTGTGTGTGCGTGTGAGTGTGTGTGTTGGGGGGGGCGGTAAACAAACTCCCTGCTTGATAGTTTTAGAGGGGAAAGCATTGAAGAAATAGATTATGATTAAAAAGAGAAACAAGCCGAAACCAGTTTGGCTCAGTGGCTAGAGCGTCGGTCTGCGGACTGAAAGATCCCAGGTTCGATTCCAGTCAAGGGCATGTACACTGGTTGCGGGCACATCCCTGGTGGGGGGGAGGGGTGCAGGAGGCAGCTGGTTGATGTTTCTCTCTCATCGATGTTTCTAGCTCTCTATTCCTCTCCTTTCCTCTCTGTAAAAAAATCAGTAAAATAGCTGAAACCGGTTTGGCTCAGTGGTAGAGCGTCGGTCTGCGGACTGAAAGGTCCCGAGTTTGATTCCGGTCAAGGGCATGTACATTGGTTGCGGGCACATCCCCAGTGGGGGGTGTGCAAGAGGCAGCTGGTCGATGTTTCTCTCTGATCGACGTTTCTAGCTCTCTATCCCTCTCCCTTCCTCTCTGTAAAAAAATCAATAAAATATATTTTTTAAAAATCAGTAAAATAAATTTTTAAAAAGGGGAGGGGCAAATATTCAAAAAATAAATAAATAAAAATAAAAAGAGAAACAACAGCAACAATTCCATAGGATAGGGGTGTCGAACTCAATCAGAGAAGGGGCCAAAATCTAAAATCCAGCCTAAATCGCGGGCCGAATGGTTTACTGAACAGTCATAAACTGTCATTGTGATGGAAACGCAGCGGAGTGCAGTGATGACAGCGCGGTGCGGGCCACATTGCAAGGCCTGGCGGGACGGATTTGGCCCGAGGGCCTTGTGTTTGACACATGTGCCTTAGGAGAAGCCAGGGTCACTGCAGGGAAGGTGACCTAAGTGCAGACACACAACCCCCACATGTGTCTTCTCGTGGGACGGGAAGAACTTTCCCCAGCCTTCCAGGTGAGTGCTGCACAGATCTCCTGAGAACCTGAGGAACCCAGCGTTTTTTTGTTTTTTGGGGTTTTTTTTGGTGCTTTTGCAAATCCGAAGTGTCTTCTGCTAAAGGATGGAGAAATGAGAAGTGCCAAATGCTCACCCCTTGCCTGTTTTCCATTAGGTGTTGAAGATGTTTCAAAGGAGAATGACAAACAAAGTGTAGAAACCACTGAGCAGGTTCATTTTTATAGGAAAGGAAGGCCTGGTCGGGATTGGGTAAGTACCATTCCCCGGATCAGAGAATTCGTGATCAAACTGGGCCGGCACTCACACCCATTACTCCCGGCTCTTCCGTGACTTGCTGTTCCTCCCCCTGAGCTTGAAGTTCATCTTTAAAGGTCAGGAAAGTGCACATTCCTGATCTGAAGTGATGAGATCAAACCCGGAGCTGCCATCTGCAGGCTGCACGTCCACCTTGGGCGCCCAGAGGCCCAGCCTGGCTCAGCCCGCCTGCGGGACCCGCCGCCCGCTCTGCTCCCAGCGGCGCCTGGGAAATACAGATCCAAATAAACCTCCAAACTCCCGGGTACATCACGCTCTCACTGCATCTGATGTTCGGAAACAGAAGGGCGGGACTCTAGTTTTAGACACGAGAGGAAGAAAGGAAATGCTGGTTGTACCTGGAATCGCTGGAGACTCCTCACCATCGCGTTTCAGGAACCTGAGCAAAGTATGGCCGGTGGGCCAGCGGCCGGGGCACGGGGGCGCCTCGGAAGGCAGTGTCTACCCCCCCGCACCCCCACCCCCACCCCCACTAGGAAGCCAGCGTCTCAGGTGGGCCTGGGGCTGCCCCTGAGCACAGCGCAGGGCTGCATCGGTGTGGGTCTGGAGCAGGTGCTTCCTGCGCGCGGAGACCAGCAGGATCCGCTGCACCTGGGAACAGGGTTGAAATGCAGGTTTTCACCGGTTCCACACATGCTGGAGTGGAGCCCAAGAAGCTAGTTAAAAAAAATAAATAAATAAATATATATATATATATATATATATATATATATATATATATATATATGTGTGTGTGTGTGTGTGTGTGTGTGTGTGTGAATACATATATATGTATATATGTGTGTGTATATATACACACACATATGTACAATATGTGTGTGTGTATACACATATATATGTATGTATGTATGTATGTATGTATGTATAATATTGATTTTAGAGAGGGAGAAAGAGAGAGGGAGAAAAACATTGATGATGAGAGAGAATCATTGATCGGCTGTCTCCTGCACACCCCCTGCTAGGGATCAAGCCCACAACCCCCGCATGTGCCCTGACGGGGAATCGCACCCTGACCTGCTAGTTCATGAGTCGACGCTCAACCACCGAGTTACACCAGCCGGGCTTAACAAGGGGGTTTTAACAAGCTTTCCAGAATATTCTGACGCACACCAGAGTTTGCCAACCACTAGTTTAAAATGTGAAGAAAGGCATGACTCAGGGCATTCACCCTAAAACACAGGAAAACATAAGCCAGTATTTCTCAAATGGTATTATGTCGAATAAGGCATTAACAGATGTTCTGTAAATAAAGGGGCTTGTGGTCAATGTATTTGGGAAGTACCTATTTAAATTTTTCATGGCAAGACTATTCTGCTTATATATACATTGCCAAGCTCTTGAGATAGTTGATGGCAATTTCCAGATTTATATGGCAACACAAGATTTAAGCTATCGCGGTTATTTGCATATTACATACTAGGTCTCATTTTCTGAACAAAAGATTGACAACTTTGATTAGTTGTTTGTCTTTTTTGAGTTGTTTCATCTTACCATCTCCTCAAACAGAGGCCTGATGGGTTCTTTGTGGCTCTGGTATGTTCACACTCATTCAAGTGTTGCAACAAACCTCCAAGACATTAGAGAAGTGTCCTTCAAGAGGGTGAGGGACACACAAGTAGAACAAGAACAACAAAGAGGTTCGACACGTTCTGCGGCTTTCCCACAGTCACTGGGTTCATGGGGAGGGAACACCACTCAGAAGCTGGTTGCCTGCCCAGGGTGCCAATCTAAAAACACCGAGGGGAACCTTGTAAGATGGAAAACATTGTAACTGATGAGGGTGACCCTCTGGAGAGAGCTCAGTGGGGTTGGAAGGGGTTGATAAGCAGCTGAGAGTGAGGCACTGAGCCGCCTCAGGGAGGTGGAGGAGCAACACCAACTCCCCCTGATGAAAGGCTGCTTTGCTGAGGATGCAGCAGAGCTCGGTGCGCCCAAGCTTTTTAGGAGGTTATCTCTGCATCCAGGGACCCCTCCCCCCAACCTCCGTCCTCTCCACAAAGTGCTCAGCCATCCCTCTACTCAAATGTCCAATAAACAGCAAAGCAAGTGACACCGTTGATTTGGAGGTGATCCAAATTAGCCTGCCTGTGGCAACCCCATATACGAGTTCAACTGGGTGCAATCAAGATCCACGCTCAGAGGGGTCTATCCAGTGCCAGTGCCAGTGTCCTTCAAAGCAGAGTCCTCTCTCTGTGAGAACCTGACCCATCAGGTACACACAGTGCCCAAGCTCAGTGTAACCAGAGCTGCTCTGCTTGCACAACAGCTTGCACTGATCTGGAGATAAACCGAACTGTGTTCTTGAACATATTCCTGTGGCGTCCGGCCTTATTCATGGGAGAAGGAAATGTATTCACACGAGAGTAAACTTCATTACCATCTTCAGGAGAGTCTTTTTTTTTTTTTTTTTTAATTTTTCAGAACATTTCACTCTAACCTGGAACTCAAGCAAGCATTGCACACCGAAGCCATGGCTTTCAAAGAAGCTGGGAGTCAAGTCAAGCCATGCAGGTTCTTGATGTATCTTAAACGCAATCTTTCAAAGTCTAAATGACAATATTTTATCAAGGTTATTTTGCGGGGAACCACTTTAAGATCCTGCACATTTCAGACTTCAGCCATAGCCGTCCATTCACATAGTTCACAATCCGTCTCATTTTCTGAAAGAAGGATTAACAGCTTGAATGTAAGAAGCAGGTGTGAGCACTCTTGGTAGGTCAAAGCCTTAACACCACCCAGACAAGTCTATAATTTCTGGGCACAATACATGGCATGCGTGAATTTTGTTTCAATATGTTTTCCATAGTGATAGCTTAGAAAGTCATATAGCCATAACCTACCCAGACTTCCATTCCCGGTGGCAGAAGAATTTGCTGATGATTGAAAGGTCATGCAAAACAGATGTGAGGGCAGCTGGATTTTCCAGCTATGCTTCAGCAGACCTCACAGTGTTGCCTGCCACTACCAAATTGCAGAGATTTTATTTCAATTGAGTAAAAAAATAAAATAAAATAAAATAAAAAATGAAAGAATCTTAGGCAACCTGGCCAGTGGACTAATAATTGGATGTATATGCAGTTTCTCATTGAGGTCACACACCTTCTCCATCTTCCGTTCTTCAGATTCACAGCCCGGAACTAACTTTATCACACTGCAGGAGCACGGAGCTAGGCGGCATCCATTCCGGCCTGTTTTCCAGCTTCTTGTAAAGAGCTGTTATGGGGCTCTGTCTGTGGAAGTCATTTTTATTGCATTTCCTGCAGCCTTCCCAGCATTTGCGTGGTATCACATTTGGTGCTACCTACACTTCAAACAGACTTACTCTGATTCCTGCACTTCTTTGAAATGTAGCAAAAGCACAAAGGACAGCAAATGGTGCATTGCGGAGAGGCCGACCACATCACACATACCCTTGCAGAACAGATGGTCTGATTGCAAACTTCCCAAATATTGACATCTGTGTTGCAGGCAACTGCATCAGTCAGATATACAGCTTTTAAGTTTTATGTACTTGATCAAAATTAAGTAATTCCTAAGCCTGTTCTTTACTGACTGAACACTTGGGATTGTCCCTTATTAAGAAGAGAGACGCTAAGATAATGTGGATGCTATAGTAAATTTTCTTTCTAATCTATTGGAATCTATTAGAAAGTAGAAGTCTTGGGTTTGTTTTCAGTTTATGTTTTCAGAGTATCATTTCTTTGAGTTTTCATTTCTTCATCTCTAATATGTGTGTTAAAAATACTTGCCTCTTGGAGTCTCTCCAAATTTATAACCCTGCAGTAGACTAGTGTAACAGATAATATACCACATGAGTTACAAAAAACATAGAAAAAATATGTTATTATAGACTCATGGGGCTTCATCCTTCATGGTTTACTGAGAAAGGGAAATTGTAAATATGTTTGCTTTCTATTACTGAATATGAAAATAATCATTTTTATATGCTAAAGGTTTAGGTTGATACATAAAAACTTTTAACTGAATTCTCAATTAACAAACCCAAACCTTCAATTAAGATTTTATTAGTTTTAACTATAGGAAACTCATTACAGTATATAATAAAATTAAGCCATTAAAAACCCATTGCTTATTTATTAGCACAGATCTAATTAAATCTCTGAAATCTTTAGAACTGTTTGATTATACTAGATGTTTAGAGGATAGACCTTGAAAAACACAACCCATGAAACATTATATTTATTTTTCATAATGAAGACATAATATTAGAAAGGACTGTTGAACCTCAAAGGGAGGGTGGGGATAAAAGGGAGAGATCAACCAAAGGACTTATGTGCACACATATGAGCCTAACCAGTGTTTAAGGACAATAGGGGGGCGGGGGCATGAGTGGGGATGGGGTCAGAGTTTGGAATGGGGAGTTGAGGACAAATATGTGATGCCTTAATCAATAAAGATTTTTTTTTTTTTTTTTTTTTTAAAGAGAGAATTGAGTGTTGACTTTCAACTTTTCCCTAAAAATATGCATAGATGTCCTGGATTATGGAAGTTTCAATATGGTTGAAAATCTAATGTTATTTTGCACCCAGATGTGCCAATTGTCAATTTATTGATTTTCAGTTCCACGTTTACCCTCACTCCCTGCTCTGTGACAATAAACTGGACTCCAAGCTTTTCTCCTTGGCAGTGTGCACTGCTTATCAGCCATCAGCCGAGGGAGCTGAAGCAATGTTTCAGAAGGAAGGTCCTCTCCTGGTCCCAGGCGCTGCACTTTGCTTTTTCTTGCTCCAGCTGTGCGGTCCATCCGTGGTGTGTGTGGGGGGACATCTGGTGGAGCCCTGCCCTGGAGTGCATGCAGAGTGCACACATCGGTGACTTCACATCCCCAGCCGGGACTGGTGGCCACCTTGCTGCAGCCCCTGGATGCGGATACCCTGTGTTCCAGGCCTCAGACCCACAGCAGCACCCCGACTCCCTTTGTACACCCACCCCCTTGGCTTACCTGCATTCTAGAGGGTTGTTGCCTTGTTTCCAGCCCGTCTCAGCAGAGAACTCTGCCCTTCGGTTCAGTAAACCACAGCCACACTCTCCAACAAGGATTCCTTCTAAGGTTGTCCTTCCCTGGATCCTCTCTCTCAGCCCTACAATACCCTTTGGACTGTTCTTTTTTCATAGTTATTTTATCACAGCTTAGTAATTCTTCACACTAAACTTCTCCTAAGTTGCTGTGTGATTTCTGTCTCCCAACTGGACCTCATCTAACCGCCCCCACCCCAGGAGTAATCAAACACTTTTTCCCACTAAGCTCTGATTTACTCTCAACGTCTATGCCATGTGGATATTGTTAAAGATCATCTAGAACTTCCTGGATATTCATGAATAAGCAAGTTATAATAAATTCACAATACTGATTTATATCTTTTCTTGGGACAGAAGCACTGGGTTCACTTTAGTGCTTATTGAGTTCACGCTTCATCTGAAGCACTGATAATGGTGCCGGGAAAAAATTATTCAGCAACAGCAAAATCATTTATGCAGAGCAAAATGAATGGCGAGTCTCAGTTTGTAAATTCAGAATTATTTTAACTTATATTTCCAAGCTTATACTTGAAAGCTCCATGCTTTCTCCTGCTCGAAGGAGGCCTGAGGGCTTCAGGATTCGCAAGCACACAGGGACAAGAGCGAGCTTCCGGGCCAAGTGACATCACTATCGCATCATCGGAGCAAAGACTTTTATTTATATAAAAATTCATCCTTGTGTGGTAAGTACCTGGGGTTCAATTTACCGTCTTATTTACCAAGGGAACAGCTTGCCGTATCAGTGACACACCAGGGGAAAAAATAAGACACCTTTGAAGACATTATAGTCTATTGAAAAACTTGGAACAATGGCATTTTTGAGTAAGTGCTTAGAATAGCACCAGCTGTGTGAGCTTTACAAGCGAAAGAAAAAAAAAACAAAGGAGAAAAAAACAAACCTAAGTATATTTGAACTAGAGAGCAAATGTGACAATTGAGAGCATGAGGATGAAAAACTCATTTGGAACCCAATTATTACACACAAACCTTGTCCCTTGAAACACTGGGTGCATTAGAGGCCGTGTCAATCGGTTCAGGGACCTGGCACAGAAGTCGTTTTCCTTGGGAACTATATTTGCCTGAAGAGAAATTGAAAAATTATCCTCTCTGTGAATGCCAAGTTGTTTTACTTTTCTCCCCCTGGTCAGCGATCAGTGATTTTTCTGACAAGGAAATGTTTTATCCTTATTCTCCTATGCTAAGGAACGGCTCACGGCTTTATTGTATGTGATCACACACAGTTACAAACACAGGGGGGGAAATGCCTTCTTGGCAAATTCATTCATTAGGGCTCCCCCCGTGCTCTGCCCTTGGTGCCAATCACGAAACACACCTTGCTCTCCCTCAGCGCGGCATTCAGGGAGTGGGAGCCACACCTTCCCCTTTAATCATTGCTGTGATCTGGCTACCTACCCGGACAGCTTCAAAATCATGGACGCGAGAGTCCAACTTCAGAAACACAAGACAGCAGACTGACGGTGTGTTCTGTGTTCTCTTCACGAAACAAGGAGTTGAGCGAATCAGACACTTGCCACATTCAAAATACTCTGCATATCTCCTGGGTATGATCACTACCTCACAGCCCACAACTGATTTTTTAGGGGGGAACAGGTCCTTTCACCAACTTCTGGGCATGGTGCTTCCTGAGCTCAATGCTCTCATTCATAAGAACACCACAGCACGGTATGCGTCTGAGAGTCCTGTTGGGTAGCCATGTGTCCTAGCCCCTTTCCTCTTTTAAATTTTAAATAGTGCAAAGGAACCATTTTCCCCGCGAGGCTCCCACACTTGGGATGAAACCTCCTCTGCGGAATTTTGGCACCCTATTAATTAGTGGTTATGAGTGGGAGCTGCTCTCTCTCAGCAACTCCTATTCTGCCATCAGTCAAGTGTGATTCTGTAATAAATTCCCACAAAGCAAACTATTTCTGGTAATTCTCCCTAATTAACACCAGGCCCGCTAATAATACATCAGTACCTATGTGTTTCTGATATAACCAAGATCTTGTCTGAGACTACTCCAAAAGGGAAACCGCCAAGCTAAATTAAGCTTTTGCAGGCAGAAAGGATTTTATATGTAGTTCTGTAGGAAAACCTTTGATAATCTTATATTGGGGACATTTGACCAGCAAACATTGAACGGCAGGCAGGCTTGTTCTGGTCTGAGCACTGAATGGGGATTTATTGTGAACACACACTGTTGAGTCTTAAGCCTATAAATCTTGTACTGGATTACTGTTTCTTAACGAAGGAATGACAGATCTCTTATTTTGTCGGTGTATTTTAATGTGCAATGACGTGATTGATAGAAACCAAACAGCAGCTATTAAAATGTCAGATGTAGACTTGATGCCCTTATAAGTTTGGCTTCTGGAGTTTAATATACTGTGAGCAAATAGACTTGAATTTGTCTTTTATTCCCACTATACAGCCTGCGACAGAAACATTCCTCTTAACTTTGCACAGTTGGGGGGAAAAATTCTTACTCAAACCAATAAACAAATGAGGAATAGGTGAGCCTATCTAGTCATAGGAAAGTTAGCTAATGAGAGTGGGGTGGGTTAAGCATGAAGGAAAGGACCCTAGCCAATGAAAAATGTGAAAATGTAGACTTCTGTTGTTTGAATATAATATATGACACAACAGAATGCTTGACAGAACAGACTGCTCTAATAATTTCAGTAATAAATATTTTTAAAGGACAAAGAGCTTACTTATCGATAAATTCACAATATTTGTGAATGTGTGTAACATGCAGAGTGTAAAAAAGGTTAAAGTGTCCAGCCAGTGTTGCTCAGTGGCTGAGCATCAACCTATAAACCAGGAGCTCACAGTTCGATCTCGAGATAAGGGCACATGCCTGGGTTTCAGGCTTGATCCCTAGTAGGGGCAGCTGATCAATGATTCTCATCATTGATGTTTCTCTTTCTCTCTCCCTCTCCTTTCCTCTCTGAAATCAATAAAAAACACTTAAAAAAAAAAGGGTTAAAGTAAAATAAATGTGACAATATTTTCAAATGTTTTGTTTCTGGGAAATTTGATAAACAAATGTCAAAAGGTGATTCTCCTGAGAATTATTACATCTCTTCCTGTCCTTTGAACATGATTTCCCCCCCCATGATAACTTAGTAGAAACTACTTGCCACCCCAAAAGAAAAACCAGGAGAGCTAGTCTATATCATTGAAGCCATTTATTTGTTATGTGCTCATTAAGGTATTAATTTCTCATGTGATTTTTAATTAGAAAATACATCCAAAAGCAAAACAGCACAGACATATATGTATATAAACTTAAAAAATGTAAAGAAACAGAAAATAGAGATTAATGGATAAGGCAAATGATACAGTGAGAATACAAACCCAAAACCTTAAAATACCTGGGGGATGAAGAGTGACAAATGGAAGCCATGCTGAATATGTGTATCATTCTCAGCATGTGTCCCCCTCCTGCCTGCCAGCCTCTCCTTCAACAGGGGCTGCAAACATCACCGACAGGTTAACAAGCTAGCAGGTTCACGCTTGATCAGGGACAGGAAGACAGGATTCTTTATAGAAGTGACCCAAATATAGTTCCCCTTGAAAATGGTACTACAAAGACATTTTTGTTGTAGATATTTTTTAAACATAATGGTGGTCTGATATTTTGAAGATTTAAACTCTTATTTCTGTTTATCTTAATCCTGGTCAAATGATTAGGTTTTAGCTTTAGACTCTAAGTGTAACCTGAATGAATAGAAAGTATGCAAGCTACTATAAGCACAAGCATAAGCATAAGCATAAGCATAAGCATAAGCATAAGCATAAGCATAAGCATAAGCATAAGCAAGCACAGGGGATTCTTGTTAGGCTGCTCCTTCAGGGGCAACGTTCCGTCCTTGTTATTCAAACTGGGAGGTCCTAACAGCGGGTGTTTTAAAAGTCAGGTACTATGACTTTAATATGTATTGTGCCAGGTACAGCTTTCCAAAATATACATCTAGAGAGATTAAAAGTAAATGCTCTACAATAAAGAGGTAATAATTTAAAAATGCTACTGACAGGGAACATTTATAATCAGAAAAATAAATATTCAGGGAGCTCACCAGAATAAGAAAGTGCTCTGCCTGAGTTTTTAAGAGATTAACGCTGGGGTGTTAAATATGGCATTCCCCACTGGAAAACAGAGATCCTTCTGGGTTATAATCAGTATTTATTTCATAGAATTTAACTGTTTTAGGAACCAACAGTAAAGAAGGACAAAGCACAATGATGATGATACATTAGGAAGTAATGTTATACACTCTTGAGAATAAAATTTAGAGAAATGCAACATCATGCTCTATGAAGAACATGCAGAAAGAAAAGTCTAATAAAAATGATATATTAATGTAAGATAATTTTATATGCAATCCAGGTCAAATAAATTTTGAAGAAGATATCCAAATGCCATAGACTTATCAAATACTATCTGGGCATATAAGCTATAAAGGCAAAACTAAATAACAAAAAGAAGCTTCTACCACACCACAACAAAACCACCAACTACTTTATACTGCGTAAAGCAAAAGACTGACATTAAGATATGACAACGCATATGAGCCAGTATGTCTTCTTTAGGTGGTTTCAGCAGCAACAAGAACTAATACACAATTCAGTTCCAGCGCTTAACACACACACAAACACGTCCCGCTTCCCTACAAGGGGCAGGTGAGAAGATGGTGTGGGGTTGCTACCGGTGAAGCATTCCGTTTGTCATTTTGTGTCACTCTTCTCATTCTTTTATCCCCAGTTAATAATTACCTGCATATAATTTAAATCTGCTAGACCATAAATTAACAGCTTTCAGGACAGATGCCTTAAAAAGTTCTTAGGGAAGTCCAACAAACACCGTAGCCTAACACTCCCTTCTGATACAAACAGGTACACAACGGGAGTGAAGTCATTAGTAAGTGATAGGAGAGGAAGGACTTGGAGCTCAATCTTAAATTTGAAAGCACCTTGCTCCCAACAAATTTAAATTATAACTTAGTGGAATCACGAGCTTTCCTCCATCCTGGAAACACAAAGAGAAAAACTACCAAACGTTGTAATTTCTTTTCTTATTTTTCCACAGTTCTCTGTCTTCGTGTGGTAACTACATATATTTTTTTCCCCAAATGAAGAAAACAAATAATGGGCCAGCCTGAATAATTAACCACCAAACCTCTGTGCATAAAAGTTTTCAAACTTCGCGATCACACCTGGAAGTGGTTCATTTATTACTGAGAGAGAACCATCAAAATAAAAATAATAAAAAAATCTAAATTTTATCACATGTTCAAACCAATCTGTTATTTTCTAATAGAGAATTCGAGAAAAAAATTATAATGCAAAGTCTCAAACCTTCATCAGTCAGTAGTACAACTCTGAAACTAATTCATTGTCAAAAAAGAGTAATTTTGAGAGGGAAATATACTATAATTCCCAATCACATTCTTTCTATTCATTCTCTTTAAGAGAGAGAAAACTCTCAGTCTCAAGTTACTCAATTAGCTCTTTACCAGAGCATGAAGGAAGAGAGAGAAAAAAAGAGTTTGACTACTATAAGTAATAAAACAATGAATAAAAATGGTCATATTTTTAAAAAGGCAAAAATTTGAGACTTACAAGTTGCATGGTGGCATCTCTTATTGGCATGACACATTTTGATCAAAATCTCATTGATCAACTGTAAAATTTAAAAATGCATAGTTTTTAAAAAGGGACACCTACTACTACTGATAAATAAACTCCTATTTACTTTTTGAAAGATGAACACTAATTTTAAAAAATACAATGTTTTGCTTATTGATAAAGTATAAGGCATTTTCATTGCCTTTTACAAATTTACTTTTAACTACCTAAGAAGAAAAGCATAATTATTTCAGCATAGAAGTTGTAGTTTTTATTCTAAAATTCAATTCTTTGCTAACTTATTTAAGATGAACCAGGAAATTGGTTTTTATAAAAGTTACTTTATGGGCAGAAAATACAAGGAAAATGTAATAACAAATGTCAAACTGTCCCTTTACATTACGAAGCCAAATATTTCCTCATAGATTTGGTTTTTAAAGCTAGAATTTATCCCTTCTGGGTTACTATTATTTTTAAAAAATCCATATAAATATTAAACCTAAAAATTAATTGGTAATTTTAATTCTTCTCTTTCTCTTCAAATTTCTTTCTCTTCTCCTGAACTGTAGACTTTCAAAAATTCACAGAATGAGCATGTTTCTTGCAAAGTGGCTTGTCCTTCTTGGAGAAAAAGGTCTGACCTTCCAAACTTTCACAACATACCTGGGGGGGGGGGAAAGCATTATATGAGAGAATATAATTACTTTATTAAATGCGCATGAAGGAGAAAATGATTTCTCACCCAATAGTTAATAAAAGCACTTTAGTTGGTTGTTAGACATCCTGACATTCACAATGACTATATTTCATCAATCTTTCAAGAACAATGAAGAAAGATTTTTTCTGAATGCATTCTAATCTATTTAAATTATTTATCATTATTTATCTTTATTGAGGGTGAAGCAATTGGCCCTAAAGAAAAACTAACGCCTAAGGAGGTCACACTAAATATAATTCCTCTTCCTAAATTCTAATCAATGCTTTTAATCTGCCTCCTTCTGTAGAGAACCAAAGCATTCAAACATAAAACACAACTCCTTTACCAAACATTCTCAAGCCCCAAAAACATAGGCATAGAATACTTGAGAGTTCTTTTTAATACATCTCTTTGTTTTTTATAGTGAAAACTCTGGTCAGTCATCTCACTGCTAGATGATTATGCAGTCAGTTAGCTATCCACGTATGTCTTCTTGTCTTACCTAATGCCTTTGTTAATTATAATGCTCATGAAGATAAATCTGCTGAAAGTTTTCATTAATTTTTAAAAAATGAATTTTTACTGATTTCAGAGAGAGTGGGAGAGAATCATTGATTTGCTACCTCCTGCACGTCCCCTACTGGTGATCAGGCCCATAATCTGGGCAAGTGCCCTCACCAGAATGAGTATGACTTCCTGGTTCATGGGTTGATGCTCAACCACTGAGTCACACCTGCTGGGCTAAAAGTTGTTCTTTAAGTAAATTTTATAACATCTAAGAGACAATTGAGGTAAACTAGAGAGTTGAATGGTAACATTTGGAATAATCATTTGGCTTCAATTAACATGTATTTTCTCCCTTCACACAATAGGTCATAAAAGCTATTTGTTAAAAACCAATTTTTGAAAATTCAAACATCTAAACAAAGTATCTTTATTGATATTTACTTGCTAAATTTCAAAAATATATCTTACATTAATGTTAACCTCTGAATCTATGCTCATAAAAATTTTTAAAACATTAAATGCAATAAGTAAACATATTACTATATGTTTATTATAGTCTCAAAAAATATTCATGGACTATTGCTAATGAAAAAAAATCACCCTATACTTTACTTCCAATGTTAATTCAATAGATTTTTTTAAAATATATTTTTATTGATTTTTTACAGAGAGGAAGGGAGAGAGATAGAGAGCCAGAAACATCGATGAGAGAGAAACATCGACCAGCTGCCTCTTGCACACCCCCTACCAGGGATGTGCCCGCAACCAAGGTACATGCCCTTGACCGGAATCGAACCTGGGACCTTTCAGTCCGCAGACCGATGCTCTACCACTGAGCCAAACCGGTTTAGGCAGATTCAATAGATTTTTTAATAATTATTTATTTCTATTTTAAGAAGTACCTGTGCTTCCAAAAATTACTAAAAACATTCCATTAAGAGATGGCTGTTTTTTTTTGTGTTTTTTTTTTTTTAAATAAAGGACTTTTAACTGTTTTTAAATATATATAGCTTCTCCTTATAAACAAAAATGTATTAAAAATATAATTTTCTCTAATGGGTAAGCATCTTATTCTAAGCCAAATAATTTTTAAAAGTGCCAAAAATGTTTAATGAACAACTTTCAAAATCAGTGTAAAAATATTTTTAGGTTTGAAGGATTGAAGATACAATCACTGTTATTTCCAGTTGGTGTTTATGCTTGAATTGGCCACACGGTGCTCCTTTGTTTGGGAGACTGGGAGACGATTCACTTACTGAGCACACAAAGCAGGTGTCATGCCAGGTATAGCCCAGGGCTTCCAGGAACATGTCGCCGGCTTCTATAGGGAATTCACATCCGCGGCAGATAGTACCAAAGAGGGCATAGTAATCTGTGAGGGAGGAGGAGACGTGATTTAACATGCCGCTGTAGAATGACAAGTCCTAGAAAGCAGCAACAAACTCTGAACTGGATGAGATGATGAAGATAAAGTCACTAATAACCAGAAAACTGTCAGGTGGCATATTTGGCTTGAGATACTCTTGGGTAAACATTATTTATACAACTTAACATTCTTTATTCTATTTTTTCCATGTAATATCTTTCATTTCTCTCCAACTACTTCAATGCCCAAATATGTATAAGAAGAACACATAAGTTATCAATAGACATGACTGTCTCAATAGAATACAACAGAACTTCTAATAACTAGCAATAATAAGACTAATGAACTTAAATCAAGAAGAAATACCTGGAATTAGCAAATTTTATAGTATATCTGACTTGGTAAGGAAGGGGGAAAAAAGTCACAGGAGACTTCCATGAATAAACGCCACAACTGAGTTTCTAGCTGGACTATGTTACAATATTAGCCACGAAGTAGAGTTCTCTTGCTATATTTTCCTTTCAATTTTATGACTTCATGCTTAAAATCATTAGCTAGAGAACACCACTGACTTGACAGAGGTTGTAGTTATAAAATATTAGTAGGACTTCCTCCTGAAGAAAGCAGTTTTGATAAGATGTTTCTTCATTATCACTAAGCTAGAGGCTCAGTGACAGAATTCATGCACAGGTAAGGTCCCCAGTGGCTGCCGGCTGCTGGCCAGGACCTCCCTTCCCACAGCTGCCTGCTGTCCCCTGGGGCCTTCCTTCCTGCGATTGGTCGGCCAGCCCCACCCTCTGGTTCAACTCCCAGTCAAGGGGACAACTTGCATATTAGGCTGTTATTATATAGGATTAGATTTATTGGCATTTTAATTTTCATATATATATATATACACACACTCATGGTTCACTTTGGTCTTTGACGTTTTTAATCCAATCTGGGTTGGAAGAGGATGTAGGCTATCTTGTGCAACTTGATTCACCTTTCTCAGCAATCTTTAATATTCTTTAGCACTATTTGTTCAACACAGCCACAGAGTTCTACTGTGTGCTAGGTACTGTTCTAGGCTCTGGCTGGAGGTATGGTGGTGAAGAAGACAGATGTGATTGCTCTCCTCATGAGGCTTATATTCTCCTTGGGAAAAGATTGTCCTAATTTATTGTATTTTCAAAATAACTACCATGTTTCCCCGAAAATAAGACATCCTCCAAAAATAAGACCTACTTACAGGTTTCCTTCTGAGTGAAATATAAGGCATCCCCCGGGAAATAAGGGCCCCCCCTAAGCTAAACATGAGAGATTTGGTCCACTGATTCTGAAAGAAATGGAGTCACAAGAAATTCACCAGGAAATTCAGGAATTGGATTATTATGATGATGTTCCAGAAGATGATGACATGATTGACATTGAATAAGTGAGTAAATTCTTGATACTGTAGGATTCAGTTTGTCTGGTTTGTGTTGACAACTACCATACTACCATACAGTATACAGTAATAAATTTCCTTTATTTTCATTTAACAATAAATGTATACCGTATTCTTCTTCATGGAAAAATAAGACATCCCCTGAAAATAAGACCTAGCGCATCTTTGGGAGAAAAAATTAATATAAGACACTGTCTTATTTTCGGGGAAACAGGGTATCAAATAATTTCAGATTCTTAAAAGTACCATGAAGGAAAGAAAACGGTGATATAATATAAAATAACTGAGGGATGTAAAATAACTGTTATATAATATAACATTATAGATGGGTTAGAGAAGGCTCTCTGAGGAGGTAATAGTTATGTTGAAACTTGAGAAGGGAAAGAGGGACCACCACGGAAAAACTGGGGAAAACATCCAGTGAGAAGAAAGGGCAATTCAAAAGCTCTAAGGTGGGAAGGACCTTAACATGCTCAGAAGCAACACAGGGGCAGGTATGGCTGGAGGCTAGAGGCCAGTGACTGGCAGGAAGGTGGCAGGAGTGAGGGTGGCAAAGCCGGCCCTGGGAAGGAATCTAGTTTTTACTCTAATGAAAGCCACAAAGGTATTACGCACTATCGGATTCACACTTAAACAAATGTTACTATAACTGGGGAACAGAAGATTATACAGAAGATTATATTGTACAATTTAGTTGTCAATTACAATGCCCAGGCAAAGGGTGAGAATGCTTAGGATTTAATGTTATGGCTGAAAGGAAGAGAAAGGAATGAATTCAATATACAGATTGGGGGTATATGTTAGAACTTATTAATGAAATTGGACGCAGGGAGAAGACCGGTAAGAGCATAATCCCAGATGGCTCCTAGGTGTTGGAATGGTGGACTGGGTTAAGAACAGGTCTGGGAGGTTAGAGAAAAAGAACAAAAATGATTAGAAGTGACATTTAAATAAGTCTTCAATAGTGTTTTTTCCTTCCTGTAAGCAATTTCAGGGTTTCAAAAATATGACTTCTTAGACTATATTAAATATTATATTAAGGCTAGTTTTATATATGTTTTGACTAGATAGGAATCACCGACAGTTAGTCAAAATGTCTTGCAAAGCTTTTAAAACAAACAACAAAAGCTCTTTCTTCAGAAGAATTAAGTGGCATTACAAAATGTGAAATATTCTGGTTGAATCAGGGCAGACAGCTTATAGCCAACCTGTCCCCCAAAAGCTCATGGGAGGTAGTTCACTGGAATTTCCACAGGCTTCTGGCCTGACATAGATCGAGATTGGTCCTAACTAGGGAACTAAGATAAAGGTGAAAACAAGAGGACACTGAGCGAGCAAAAAATGGAGTGGTGTTGACCAGCCTCAAATTAGAAGCTGACTGCTCCTTTAACTTGACTCTGTGGAATAGTTCCTGATTCCAGCATCACACTTTGATATTCAAGGAAGAACAACAATAAAACTCCATAGTGGGAATGCAGTATAGTGAGTGGAGAAAAAATATTTTACTTTTGAAAAAAACATGTATGTGTAATAGTAATATCTAGGTAAGAGTAATATTAATAAATAAGCATTATGAAATACAGCCTTTGGGAAGGAAAAGGAAGTGTCCAGAGTTAGTAGATTGGTCCTTAGAGTCTACTTCATTAAAAATAACTTTACCAAGGGAGTAATCCAAGCCAGGATTACCCTCCTATTCAGTAAAAACACAGGACTTCCAATTTATTGTCAAGGTAATTATCTTAAAGAGAAAATCAGTACCATACCCAAAAGTTGAACAACTGTCATGTTTATAACCAATCAGAATTTACTTACTGAAGTTGAAGATGTGGCTGTAAGCTACATGATTTGTTAGAATTTATAAAAATAAGTTATTGAAGATTCAAGCAAAAATATTTTTCTTCTAAGTAATGCTCACATGCTCAGATCTCTTAGTTAGGTTGGGAATATCTATTCTGACAGAGTCAAATAAAATTACATATAGATTTTTGCTATATATTTAGGGTAACATTAAATGTTCCTAAAAGAATTAGGAAAATTATTTTGCCTCATATTTCCTTTCAACTTTATAGTAATATAGGGGTTGCTGTTTTACCTTCATTCAAAACTTAGGAAACTAGCGGCTTCAGAAGCTTACCGGTCTCACAGTAAGGCTCACCATCCTCCAAGTGGAAAACATTGTTACGGATGGGATTTCCACAGGCCACGCACACAAAACAGGAAACATGCCAAGTTTGTTTCAGAGCATTGATGACTTCCTGTTACAGAAAAAGAATTGGATGTGAAAAAAAGATGACAACATACAAATACTTATTCTACTAGTTAAACCAATAGCCATTCTAAACTGACCCAAAGTAGACAGCTGTAAGTTGTCTTTGTCTTGAGCTTTCCTCCTAAGTAACAGGAGATACGTAAGGACAGACTTGAAAATCACCTCAGCTAATGCACTTTTTGTGCATTTCCCACAAATACTACCAATAAACTTGTTTAAAGAATGATTAGTGTGTTAAACATTATACAAATGGTGAATAAAGGAAGCATTTCATAAGCGCTTGCTATAATACATTCTGCTTTCTCTCAAAGGGTGTCAGGAAACACTAACTTATAAAGGTTTCATAAGATTATCTTGAAAATCTCATGGGTGAAGGGCAAACATTTAAAAACTATAAAACAAACCTATACTTTGGTGCATTATGAAAACAACAACATAATCAGTGTGACCCAATCCGTTTAACAAGTGTTTAGTGTTTTGGGAATCAGCTGTGACTGTACTAAGCATACTCAAAAGAGTATCTAAAATTTGAACCATAAAGCATTGATTTTAGCCAACAATGACCCTATGGTTAAATATACCAAGTATCAAATATTTTAATTAGTAAAAGTCTTAGGCAGTTGGTTTTGCAAGGAATCATTTCTTTGGACTGAGAGAAAGAGATGGAGCCATTAAAAAAATCACTTTTGAAGAATAGTTAATAACATGGGAATTTACTCTTTCATAATACTTATCACTAAAAGAAGATGCTATACATAAAGTATGGTTATTATTCTGTAAGTGATTTATTTATAAGGAGCAAACTGGAAGAAAATCCATCCTAAGGTTAACAGGAATTACCTGGGATTGGTAAATATATAGGTCATTTTAATTTTCTTTACATTTTTTTGTATTTTCTAATAGTTATAAGGAGAGATGTTTTCTCTTTTAATAAAAATATTATGAAAACAAAAGAAAATGATATAGACTACATTAGCCATAGAAAATGCCAGAGTTCACTATGGAAGGATAATGGAAAGAAATGACAGTTATTTAGATCCCAAAAGATTACCATGAACATGTACTACAATTGTGCAATCAACCAAACCATTTCCCAAGGCTTCAAGTATATCCTTCCCTTTATAAACTTGAGACAGGTTACTATTCCTTCTTTAGTAGGTATTCATGTAACAGTGGGGATTGTAACCCACCCCACCATTCTTTTGACATTGTTTCTGTCAATGCTGACTCTGATTAATATGTTGCTTGTAGATAAACAGCATGTTTGTGTAAGAATCCTAGGAACTAAATTCAGAAGATAAGAGACTCGGACCTTTGGCCATCCCAGTTCCAGGAGATTTGCTGACCTTCAACCATACAACCAGGATAATGCAGAACTGGATGACACCAGACCATCACTGGACCACTTCAAGATCCTTATTGGAACGGGCTGTGCTGGTCTTAACATAGAGAACTTTTCAACCCAACTCCCTTGATTTCTTTGTTTTGCCTTCCCTCTCCCTTCTTATAATAACCTCTTCTTTCACTGAGGTGGGGAAACGGGATTTGCAGCATGAGTCCCCTCTGTCTTATCAGGTGACTGGCACTTGTATATCAAGCTTCTTTCCTTTTACCAGCATTTGCCTTGCGAGTCTGGTTTTCCAGTGGCAGGCAGTCGCATGGTTTCGGTGACATTTGAACAAGTAAAACGCAATCCAGTGGCTCTGTCCTTTAGTAAAGGGCTGGCCCACCTCTGAAGCAATGAGTGTAAGGCTTCCATTTCCTAGAGCAGTGGGTGGCAAACTGCAGCTCGCGAGCCACACGCAGCTTGTGAGCCACGGTTTGCCACTCTGTAGACTAATGAGTTTGCCGACCACTGTCATATACTTCCCTTTACCTCTTTGCACACAATATGCCACAACTGCCTAATCCTCATAGCTTCCAACTACACGGTGACATTTAGTCTAGCAGTGGTCGGCAAACTCATTAGTCAACAGAGCGGCAAACCATGGCTTTTTTTTTTTTTTTTTTTTTTTTTTTTGGCCAACCACTGTCCTAGAGCATCATTTGGATCTAAGACTGTTTCTTGACTTTGTTTTATTAATTATTCTAGAATCCTTAGATTTATATACTAAAACAGTATTAATTTTTATTTGGGAAGGTACAGCCTGAATCATTCTATCCTTCTGTTCCAAAAATATTGTATAAATTAATAATATAGAAATATCTCATGTGGTATATTACTGATTTCTAAGTGTCCTCAAAGTTTTAGGCATACTTAAAGGTATATTCTAACACGAAGACTACTCTATAATTCATGCTCACTTTTCTCTTGATATTAATTTAGAGTTTCATTATTATATTTTCATAGTGAGAATAGCAGAATTCAGCAATGCCATTTCCAAATTTTGTGTTCCTGGTATGAATTTCGTTTGAGACCAGGCAACTTGGCTGCTTCTAAAGTAAAATTCCAACTCCTGGTAGCCCATAGGAAATGCCTGACTCTTACTTTGTATTGCAAACTAGGTATTCCAGGGTAGAAAATTCATTCATTCATTGTTATTCGTTATGTGCCTGACACCTAAATTAGTCCTTTTCTTTCAAAAAAATTAAAAAGGTGTGGTTTTATTATTTTTCTATAGTCTCATAAAACTGAGTTATATTTTTAAACATTATATGCATTCAAGAAAAATATATCATTTATAAGCCTGTTTTATATACTTCACGAGATCGGTGCCCTGTGCTTGAACTCTGACAAGTAGGGAAATGCTGCTCTTATAAAAGCTATGGAATTTAATTTAAAACAGTGAAGGTGTCAGTTCTGAGAACTGATATGTGTGTGGTCCTGTACGGCCTCTTCATTCCTGAGCACACAGGGGCCCGTGGAGGTAGCACACCCACGGTAAATTACTTTTCCTCACAGCGGCTAGACTTCCACCAGACAAGCCAACACTCAGTAAGACAAAACCAAAGACAACCTACCACCCATAAGGCCTATCTGCAGAGGTCTGTTTAGTGTTGCTTTACAATAATAAATAGTGATGAAATAGAGAAGGTATCCAGCAACGAGAGAAAAGAAAAAAAAATGCCACAATGATAGAAGGGGTTTATAACAAAAATCATTCTATTTTAAAATTCACTCAGAATGAGAAGATTTCCAATACTTACTCCAAGGATCTTCCTTTGGCATCGGCCACATTCCGGAGCGAAGAATTTCTCGTAGCACAGCTCGCAATACAGAGCTCCCTTTTCCTCCACAAACCCGATGTAGGCCATTGTGTTTTTGCAGTGAGCACAGTTAAATTCCTCCGGGTGCCAGGATTTGCCCAGGGCCACGAGGAACGGCCCCCTGCCAGAAGGACAGAGATCAAGTTGGCTCAGGAATCAAAGTTTCTCAGCTTTGCCTGGATCGGACCTCTTTTATACAATGTCTAAACAATGAAAGATTTGCTCACTTCTCCTTCTCAAGGACTCAATGTATGGGTGCTGTAAAGGTACACGGGAACTCTGTGCGTTTATGTGAAAAGAGGGGAGGAGTAAGAACACTGAAGGGCCATACTCCTGCCCCTTTATTCTATCTTCAAGAGATTTGGTAGGCCGAAACTGGTTTGGCTCAGTGGATAGAGCGTCGGACTGCGGACTGAAAGGTCCTGGGTTCCATTCCGGTCAAGGGCATGTACCTTGGTTGCGGGCACATCCCCAGTAGGGGGTGTGCAGGAGGCAGCTGATTGATGTCTCTCTCTCATCGATGTTTCTAGTTCTCTATCCCTCTCCCTCTCTGTAAAAAATCAATAAAATATATTTTTTAAAAAGAGAGATTTGGTAGTTATGTTTTTTTTCCCCCCTGAGTTATAATGAGTCTGTCTGTGTCATGATTATGATTAAGAATGAGGATGTTAACTGTGATAGAAAATAAAATAAATAGAAAAAATGGTGGTTTAGGCAGAGATGAGAGTTTGGCATTTCTATAAAATAAACAAAATAAAATTCTCAATTTGGTAATGTTACAGTCTTAGAAATAGTACTGCCCGATATGACATCCCACTCAATTTCTCTTCCCCACTCATAGTTTCGTATATTTCTCAACTTTATTAAACCCATCAAATCCTCACTTCCAAAATGACTGTAGAAATTGTAAACTTATATTGGAGATTGTTTGAAGCTCCTTGGAAAGGTTTTATTTAATTGAAACATTACTTATTTTCAACGCACCTGTATATCAAGGTAATAAACGTTTGTAAAGAGCTTTTTCCCCCTACAAAATGCCATACAGTCATGAACCATTAAGATGGATTCCATTTGCTTGACAGGAATCCATTATGAAGCCTTATCTAGTCACGAAGCCTGCAGAGATTAACCATTTCAGCCTCTGCAACGTTCTTTTCAGTAGCTGCATCCCACGAATTTTTATTCATAGAGCAGCTTTACCTCCAAGCCACTCTTACATTTATCTAATTTGTCCGCACAACATCCCTGTGAGAGAGTCCAGGGCAGTCATTAAAAACCCAGTTTAACAGATGGAGAAGCTGAGATAGAGAATGTTTAAAATATATGACAAATTCCGTAAAATCACTGACTGAGTAAAGGCCAGAAGCTGAATTTCCTGATTCCTAGTATGGTGACGGGGTGACAGATAATTTGCATATTACCCTTTTTATTAGATAGGATGAGTACATCTTCAGTTCATCCACAAGCCTGGATGGCCCCATGAGGCCAGTATCCTTAGGCTTCTCAGTATGTAAAAGAATCAACCAACCTCAAACTCTGAATACTGTTAAAGCAAAGGGTTGGTATGTAATTGGAATAAAGTTTTACTTCTGGAACACATCTATCAGTGTTACCAAAGAGTTAATAACATTCATTTTAAAAAAAAAAAAAAAAGAGAGAGAGAGATTTAAGAAAATTGGTTAAGAACAATAAAATTCATTTTATAAAATATGTGTTGAGATCAACGCAAGTCCAGCAGAGAAACAGGTTCTGCAAATCCGAGAGACCCATTCCACAGAATCATTCCTTTAATGGCCAGTGTTCAGTGTGATGCCATCAGTCTGCACTGACACCTGCTTCAGAACATCGCTCCATGGAACTCACCTCTGCTCCCCCTACTGTTCCAGTGTTTTTCCTTCACCCACAGGGCAATTTCCACAGGCTTCCTTGGGAAATTCCTTCCAGACTTTTGCAATAAGAACAATTTTGCTTCTTCTGAGTAATATAAGTATTTATCTCATTGTATAGTAATTTGCAAAATTTAACTCTTTTTGTTGACTACTACAAGGCTTGAAGCCAAATTTAGCCTAACCATAGCAAGTCTGTGTGTCGTTGTAGGTCTTATCCAATCTCAATGACAAATTTCTGTCCAGTGTTCATTTTTAAGAGTCCCAGTCAAGACTTTTATTCTTCTTTTGATCCCTTTTGCGATTTAGAAGGTTTTCTTCATTACATGCATTCTTTTTTTTTGAAAGCTTTCTGGACTAGAGTCCATACAAAAAATAGATAAATAATATTGTCCATTGAAAGGGAAATTTTAAGATATTTCCTTAGTTTCTTTATCATATTTGAATAGTGAATGATCTTAACAAAAATAAAGAAACTCCCTCTGCACCTTTAAAGTGTGTTGAAAATGACCCTTGCTCCTGCCAAATCTCCTTTCTTAAACAAACACGCTCTGTGCAGATTCTGACCTAACCTGATACTCCTTGGCTGCACTGAGAGTATCTTCCATCAATGCCCTTAAAGTTATGTAGAGATTAAACAATAACATCTTCTGCTTATAACAAAGTACTCTCTTCTCTGTGTTGGCAGAGACTAATTTAACAAATTCATTAACACAGGATTAGCACTGAAGCAGTTCTTCTAGTTCCGGGTAGGACTGGGTTTCCATCTGTAAACTGGAATGACAGGCTTGGATAACCGCAAAGTGGAATTAAGTATTCAGCTACCTCTTATGATACTCCGCACCTCATGAGCCCTTACTTAATACTTGTTGACTGACGAAGGGAGGGAGGGGAAAGAGTTAAAGCACTGATTGGCCGAGGGAAGGGCTTTGGCGTGAAACTTTCCTCTCTGTTTCTCTTCTTTGAGACTTATGCCAAAAAGAAAAAAATAAATAAAGAGCTAGGGAAAGAAGCTAAGAGGTAACAGAAAAAGAAAAGATTACAAACAGAAAAAGAAAAGATTGCAAATTCATTTTTTTAAAGATTTTTTTAAAATTGATTTTTAGAGAGAGAGACAAACATAGATCAAGCACGTTGACCAGGAATCAAACCGGCAACAAGAATATGCCCAACCAACTGAGATATACCAAACAGGCACAAACTAACAGGGATTTAACTTAGAAATCAAATGCTTACTTCTTGCTTCCCTTTGTTATTTGGTTTTCACAATAACTCCCAATGATAGACATGAACTCTATAAACAGATGAAGCTAACATCTTAGAAGTTTGCTAATTTTCCTAAGGTCCCAGTGGATGATAACTGTAAAGCTGGGCCCTCTAAGGCCCAGCCACCAAAGATTAATCATTGTATTTGACTACAACTTTCTGCATCAATAAGTGTTAGAAACAAAAGAAGTTTTTAAAAAAATGAAAAGTTAATCAACAAAAGTTTAAAACAAAGCACATAGAAAAGAACTCACATGCTCCAAACTAAATATGGAATCTAATGTTCTACTTAACTAGATATAATAAATAATAAAAATGTATAAGCCAGCATTTATTATGCTCAACTTTTAGGGAGGGCCTACCATGAGTAAACAATCTAAGAAAAGCACATCTAGAAAAACAGAATGAAATAAAAAAGATTATTAGGAGAAGATGCACAGCACACACATTCAGAATCATAAATACACACAAAGACACATGCAGGAAGAGAAAAGAGTAAAAGAAAATGAAACGCAGAGATTATCTTTCAAGATTTATAATACTTCAAAGTAGAAAGTCTAACAATCCTTCTAAAAATTTAGAAACATTGTATTTTGACACCCTTAATTCTTCATTCTCAGTGGGTTATGCCCAAACTTTCCAATTTGGAACACAAAAAATATATAGTTCTTCTTTCATCGAATATCATCTTTAACTTAATAATCCTTTAAAATACTGCATTTAAAAGGTTGTAAAGCCTTTTTATTTTGAAAGACATGCTTGGTAAGAATAAATGCGTAGGTAAAATGAGCCCCAATATAATAATGAATCAAAAGAACAAGTTCTAAAACATGGTTATATAGATAAGTTAAAAACAAGTTTATTGGAGGCAATTATAGTCAATTCTTTATGTTGGGGTTATTAGAAAATTAGAAAAGCAGGAGAAATGTGTGATTCCATATGAGACAAGTGGAATTTAATTTCAATTTGGCAATACTGATATTATTCATTTCTCCAAATATTTTTTTAAAGCAAATGTTTTTTTTTGTGTGTGTGTGTTTTTAAAATATATTTTTATTGATTTTTTACAGAGAGGAAGGGAGAGAGAGAGAGCTAGAAACGTCGATGAGAGAAACATCGACCAGCTGCCTCTTGCACACCCCCTACCGGGGATGTGCCCGCAACCAACGTACATGCCCCTGACCAAAATCGAACCTGGGACCTTTCAGTCCACAGACCAATGCTCTACCACTGAGCCAAACTGGTTTTAGCTGTCCAAATATTTTTTAAAAAGTTCCTTTATCAACTGAACAAGTATTTATTAAAGGCAGTAATATGTGCCAGGCCCTGTTCTCAGAACATATTCTAAAGCAAGAAACAAAGCCAGAAAAAGCCCTGCTTGCATGGAGTCACACTCTAGTATAAGGGAGAGAGACAACAAAAGGATAAATAAAACATACAGTATGTTAGATTTTAAATGCTGAGGATACAAATGAAGAGGGAGGGAGATAGGGGGACTGTGTATGTGTATGAGGGGAGGGGTAGGCCAGGAATACCCTGATAATTGAGTTAAGACCCAAAGGAGAAAGTGAGCTATGCAAATATATAGGGGAAAGAGAATTTAGGCAAAGGAAATAGCAATTTTTCAGTACAGTAACTGAAATTTTGGTCTGCTTTGCTCATAAATCTTGGTCTGAGTCTTTGGTTGTTTCCTTAAATTCAGGGACTAACACATTAGGCCAAAAACCTTTTATTTTCAAGTAAAATCTTAACTGGAAGGGAAAATAAACAAAGCCTATAATAAAGGAGTGCTCAGAGATTGTAATGGATGGTGAAGCAGCCAAAACACCCTGAGATGGCTCTCCTTATGAAATGACTGAGTGAGAAACAATTCAGTAATTTAAAATTCTCTTTTTCGCTGCAATCAACAATGGGTTGACTGAATGTGATTGTTCTAGTGCAGGCAAACACAGAACGATAATACTGGGGCATTTTTTTTTTAAAGCATTCCATATCTAAGAAGAAATTCAAGCACCATAAATCCCTTACTTCTTTCAGAAAGACGCTAAGAGGCTAAATACGAATGGCCCATTTAACTCCATGTAATGCATGCAAGTGGTCAACAGATTTTAATGCCACCAGATGTGACAGGCAAGGAATAAGCTAGAGTTTTCATAAACCCGTTCGACCAGGGACTAAAATGTGGTTTTGGCTACATTAGTCTGATTTTCTGTTTCCCTATTTCACCAGCACTCCAACAGTCAATCTATTCATGGGGTAAGAGTGGAAGAAATGGTACCCCTATCAAAAATGGATTAGAACGGTTCCATAGCAAATTCAATCACTGTTGCAGTATTATTTCTTAAAGTGTAACACCCTACCCATCTGTAAAAAGCAGCTAACTAAAGTAATGCTAAAATAATACAATTTAGGCAAAAGATTCATAATCTTTTCTAGATTCAAATTAAACAAAAATTTAAATATTAGATACAAATAAAATGATTTACGAAATTTTAAACTAAATATGGACTATTAAGAGATAACAGGTCAGCCCTGGCCAGTGTTCTCAGTGGTTAGAACATACTGCAGGTTCAATCTTGGCCTGATAAGGGTAAGTGTGGAAGGCAATCAATCAATGTGTCTCTCTCAAATCAAAGTCAGTCTCTCTTTCTCTCTCTTTCTCCCCCCCCCCCACCTTTCTCCCTCCTTCTCTCCCTCTCCCATTACCTCTATCTAAAACTCAATGGAAAACGATTTAAAAATAATAAAATTAAAAAAAGATAACCACTTCAGCACTAACATTTAGTGATTCAGGTTTCTGAGGTTTTAAAAAACAATTAACTTTGCTAAAAATAAAACAGCCCTAGCTGGTTTGGCTCAGTGGATAGAGCACTAGCCTGCAGACTGAAGGGTCCTAGGTTTGATTTCAATCAAGGGCACGGGCCCAGGTTACGGACTAGATTCCCAGGAGGGGGCATGCAGGGGGCAGCCAATCAATGATTCTCCCTCATCATTGATGTTTCTAGCTCTCTCTTTCTCTCTTCCTCTCTGAAATCAATATATAAATAAAAAAATAAAACACAAAATTTGCCTCTAAACGGCTTCAATAAAAAATGTTTTTGAAAATGTCAAACATTTAAAAACAATATATAAAATAAGCAATATAAACTTAAAACAAACAAAATAAAGTACACTGTGGTAAACAAAATTACATATTGTAAACAAACAATATAAATTCTGAAATCTTAAACTGCTTAGACTTTGCCAGGCTGCAATATCCTGTATGGAATGTATCGAGCTTATAACTGCAGCTTGCTTTTAAAACAGGTGTACAAGAGAATGTCACTTGATCCAACGCCTCCTTGCTTTGGTAAGTGATACTGGCATTGAGGCCAAGAACTAGAATTAAGCTCTGACTGGGCCTATGAACTGACACAGTCTATTCAAGCTGCTTCAGCATCTGAGCACCAAGCAAATGTGCTGTGTTAGTTACTGTTAGAAGATCTTGACATGAAGTAATCCTGGGTCCTATTAATTTCCCAATAAATGAAGCATTAAAGTTTAATTAATAACAAGTGCTGGGATAATTCAGAGCCATAGAAAATCTAACAGGTGGGGAGCAATAAGCAATGGCCACTCATGTAATTAACATAATATATATTGATTTCACATGACAAGGAGATTGTGCATTAAAATCACATCCTGATCTAGCATTAAAACTAAAACCAAGACAGGAAGGGTGAGGAATGTAATTTCTCTCCAGACTACGTTTTTCAGATGTGCTGATGGTGGTGATTACAGGCTGCCTCAGAATTTGATAATCAGACAGCATGAATCAGCAACTGATATAGTTTGACTTTTTGTTAACCCATCCAATTACGTACATGCTACAACAACACACAAATAGCAGCACCTCCTGCCTCCACAGAGGGTGTCTCTGCCCACCATGAGGTATCCCGAAATACCAGTCCACATAACCAGAGCACCATACTTAAAGAAGCAATGTGACAAGTTAGAAATTTTTATTTCATTCATATTAAACCTAATCTAACTAAAAAGTGTTTCATTTACTGGAGTAAAACAGTACCAAACTAAATTTTGTAATAGTTTAAGTATTTCTGCAAGGCAATAACCACATATGTAGTACTTGTAGAAAAATGAGTCTATCTGAATTAATATTACAGCCTGAACGATGAGTGAGTCCGCGTGCCCTGTTCCTGTCAAACATTCGCTGAGGACCTCTGTGTGCCGGATACTGCGCTGGACTGTGGGAACCTCTGATTTCTCCTCTTCCCATGGCCACTGCCGCTGCTAACACTGCTCCTGGCTAATTCCTAGTAAGCAGGCGCTACTCAGTATGAAAAATACAAGCAGCTTACACAATATCGTAGGATGATTCCACTTCTGTAAACAACATCGGTCCTGTGTTTGTTTTAAACGTGTAAATTAAAATACTAACAGTGGCTAGCTTAGGAAATGGAATTAGGGGTGAATTTTTGCTTTCAGTTTTTCTATATTTTTGATATGCCACAATGAACATGGACTACCTTTAAAATATAAAAGCTATTTTATTTTTAATCGCTCATTATTTAAAAGTGGGTTCAGGAGCCAGTTTGGCTCAGTGGATAGAGCGTCGGCCTGCGGACTGGTCTCAAGTTCGATTCCGGTCAAGGGCATGTACCTTCGTTGCAGGCATATCCCCTGAACGGGTTGTGCAGGAGGCAGCTGATCGATGATTCTCTCTCATCGATGTTTCTAACTCTCTATCCCTCTCCATTCCTCTCTGTGAAAAATCAATAAAAATATATTAAAAAAAAAAAAAGTGGGTTCAGGAGAAGTGCATTTATATTTGGTTCTTAAATAAGGTATTGAAGCTTCGTTGGCTCCCTTGGAAGCATTAATTAGATACATGAACTGAAGCAATAATTACATAACAAAGGAAGGGAAAATACAAGTTAAGTCTCAACCTTAGAGAAACCATCATTTCCATTATTTCAAAACAGAATAAATTAAAAACAAGGGGGGAGCATGAGCAGTCATTTCAACTGGTCATTTGCTACCACCAACAAGGCAACTCCCAAAGGCACCAGATCCTGCTGGTGGGATCCCTGCAGTCAATATTCACACCTAAACCTTGGAACTTTTTTATTTTGTGTGTGTGTGTGTTTTTTTTAAATACATTTTATTGATTTTTTACAGAGAGAAAGAGAATAGAGAATAGAGAGTTAGAAACATTGATGAGAGAGAAACATCAACCAGTTGCCTCCTGCATACCCCCTACTGGGAATGTGCCAGCAAACAAGGTACATGCCCTTGACCGGAATCGAACCTGGGACCCTTGAGTCTGCAGGCCGACGCTCTATCCACTGAGCCAAACCATTTCGGCCCTCGGAACGTTTTAAAAGCCACTTATTAAGAAACGCTCAGAGTAATAAGTACCAGTACAGTGCACTCACTTAAGATCTCTGGGCCTTTTTTCCTATGTAGAATTTAAAAGACAATAAGATAAGATTTGGATAAAAATATTATAAAGAAGCAAGTTTTGATATAATTTAAAATTTAAAGCATTTATGTATATATAGACCTGAAGGTAATTATATCTTTCAGTGCTTAGGTCTTCAAAAACCCAATCTTTTTTCCTATAGGACTCAATGTTCTTTTTTTTATGTCACCAGTTATTTTTCATCTAAATGCAAGTTCTCACTTTTATGATTTACAAAATAATGAAGTTCAGATAAATGATTTTCAGGGTCCCTCTGAGTCTTAACATTTTACCATTCCTTGAAGGGCCACATTAGTCATTATTTTTCCTTAGGAATAAATAACTGAAGAAAAAAACACAAAGGTATTTTTAGTCTTAATTTCAAACGCCCAGAATTACTTTTCACTACAATAAATTCTAACAAATGTATTCATATTTTTCTATTTCAATAATAACATTTACATAGGAAAGTGACAAGAGTGTTTTTTCTAATAATATTGTGAACCTTTAGGAAAATAAAATGTAAATGAAAATCAATGTTCTTATCGAGTACTACGGAGAAATTCCAAAGACAACCAACCTGATGACCTGGTTGCAGTGAGCGCACATGGGAGTCCGTTTCCCTGCCGGGATATGCTCCGCTCTCTGCACGAAAGTGTCCTGGTCGCCTGGCTGCGGCTGCCCCCCAGCGGAGTTGGCCGGGGCCACCGCTCCTGAGGAAGTGGAGCTATTTGAGATTCTCCCAGTGGAAGGTGCTAGGGGTCAAACACAGAAAAATCAGAATGAGAACGGGCCAAATGTAAGCTTTCTCTAACAAATAATAATAGTTCTTTTAAAAATAATCTACTCACTGTCTTATTCACTCACACAGTCACTCACATTTAAGGAGATGTTACGTACCAAACGCTGGACTGTGATTACAGAGATTAACAGAAATGAAAATCAAGGATTACAACACAAAGAGTCTCGAAAGACGCGTGCACAGCCTGTTGCAGGAAAGAGAAATACTTCTGTATCCTGGAGGAGATAGTTAAGGTGCTGACAACAAGGTATTTCTAGTCATATATACATCTCTGCTAAGCATTAATTAGATTTCACTTGAACTATATATCACAGGCACATTAAAACTCTCGATGGGTTGAAAATAACACTTCTATATTTTTATCTATATTCTTCTCTTTTATTCTTTAAGAAGACTGTGCAGTCACCCAGTCACATAAGGTAAAGGTCCTACGAAAAATCATCCTAGGACCTTCTTCTCCCTCATCTGTGGTTATAATGGGTTCTGTTCATTTTATTTCACAATAATTCTTAGTTTTGCCCTCTCATCTCCATTCCTACAACATTGTTCTGGTTTAGGTCCTCAACGTCTGCCACCTTTTCTGTCTTGTCCTCCACGAGTGATCCTCTCAACTGCCACTGAAGACTTCAATCTGGCCTAATCATAGACCCACTGGCAGGATTTCTCTGTCCTCTGAGCACCAAATGTAGTATCACCTTCCAATCACCGCAGGCAGGTTCCACTGGCAGTCTCTGCCTGGCCCGCCACGACTGCCTTTTAGTTGGTGCTACTGTAACGCCTAACTGCCTCACTTTTTCTTGTGAATGGGCCTTCACTGTTGTTTCTCTATGCTTCTTCCTCTTCACCTAGTAACTACAACAATTTATTAAGATTCAGCCCAAAAGCCTATTGTTCCAAAAATCCTCCTTGAATTATCTCTCCCTGCTGCCCCTTCCATGTTCGCATAGTTTTCTGTGAATTATTTTATTATTGCTTCTATTACACATATCTGTGTCTTCTGTTCTCCAACCAGCTAGTAAGCTCCCTGAAGGGAGGGACTATGTATTATTCATTACCCTCACATCTAATACAGTGCCTGGAATAAATAAACGAATGAAGGAATAAACAAATAAACTGGAACCAATACGTAAGTAAATGAGTGCAAAACTGTAAAGACTGAAACCAACAGAAGGCCAGCTTGTTACCCACAGGCAATTAAAATGTAATGGAAGAGAAAAAAACATATATATTAAAAGGGTTTAAAAGGAACAACTTTTAAGAAAACCATGCAGAGCCCTAGACGGTTTGCCTTAGTGGTTGAAGTGTCAGCCAAGGACTGAAGGGTCTGGGGTTCAATTCTGGTCAAGGGCATGTACCTCAATCAACTGCAGGCTCAATCACTGCCCGGTCAGGGCATGAATGGGGTCAACCAATGGATGTCTCTCTCACATTGATGTTTCTTTCTCTGTCTCTCCCCCTCCTTTCCACTCTCTCTAAAAATCAATGGGAAAACATCTTCAGGTGAGGATTAACAAAAAATAAGGAAGGAAGGAAGGAAGGAAGGAAGGAAGGAAGGAAGGAAGGAAGGAAGGAAGGAAGGAAGGAAGGAAGGAAAAAGCATGCACAATACAAGATAATATAGTAGTGTATGTACATATACATGTGTGTGTCTATTGACAGGATCTATACTAAAGGTGTGGTCAAAACTGGATGAGAACAATTAGGATAATAGAAAGGACAATTCTCCCTCCCAGAATAGAGCCTGTCAGCAATGACATGCAAGGACAGAGCCAGAAGCCATGCGTTTATAAATACTCCGCACGTCTCCTGAGGAGCTCCGCCTGGCACTGGAGCTGTGAAATGGCACTTTGCAGGCCAGGGAACTCGACTCCTGCCCATGTTTTAAATGAGTCCACTGGACTAGGAATATGTGTTCATTCTCTTAAACTCACACTCTCTCTTCTAGAAACGGGAGAGAAAATTATTATAACATTCACTGTGAACACTCTCTTCCTTGTGACCTCATTCACTCACACAGTGCAACTGGGGTTCTTCCATTGCTGTGTCCGGTCTGAGTTCTCTTGGAGCACCAGGTGAGCACTTCAATGCCCAATCTGGCCTTTCCATTAAGGACATACAGTGTATTTCACCTTCTTGTCCACACTGCCAGCTCTTCACGAGAAATCCTATGGTTTGAATTTTCCCACGTACTCAGACATGGCCTTCTGCCTCCCTGACACGGTCCCCAGATGCCAACAAGGGTTTCATTATAACTGTCTGCAAGGTCTGTCCCTTCTTATTAATCCAAACCCATCCTCTATCGCTGGAGTCCTGGTTTGAATCCCTCCAGCCCGGACCATTACAAGTCTCCTAAGCAGTGTCTCTGCTGTACTCTCTTCTTTAATCTCTTCTGCTAAGTTCTTTTTCCCCAGATACCCTAGTCTGACCATATATTCTTTTTTAGAAAGCTTTTGGTAAGTCCCTGCTCCGCACTTACCAAATGCAGTCCTGATAGTCCAGCCCCTTAGCGAGCTCACTCCAATCTTTCTTACAACCTGGTCTTTTATGATCACCCGTGTCCTTGTCATCATCATCATTCATTCTTGATTTTATTTATTTAATATTTAACTTGTGCTGGCACTATTCTCAAATCCTTACAACAGCCCTATGATTTGGGCATGATCAGTACCCCTTTTTTACTCTGAGGTCAAACTCAGAACAAAAGGCAGTCCGAATCCAGGTGGTGGTCTGGCTTTGGAGTCTGCTCTTAACCTGTGCTCCAGTCTAGTCACTGTCCCCTGAACCTGCCATGCCATCCCCTGCTCCTATGGTCCCCAGGCAATGAAAGGGCCCTTTCTCCTCTAAGACTCAGTTTTTCCATTCTGCGAGGCCACGGATGTTCCATTTTTGTTCCCAGCATCCCCTGAGCACTCCAGCTAGAAGTGCTCTCTTGCTCCCCTTAATGTCTATCAACACCCTGCCTGTATAATTTATTTGTTATTCATCAGTAAGTCCTATTATGCCTTTTTCTTATTAATTCAGTTACAAATGCTTAAAAGACAAACTATATATTCCTTTCTAGCCACTACCAGGAAACTGCCTTAAAGAGTGAAGTCAAAAAAAGTTAATACTTAATCAAATAAATGGAAAAGGTAAGGTTGTGAATCACTTTCATTTTGCCTTGTGAAAAGGCCACTATAAAGAAAGACGTTTTTAAAACATGTACTGGGTTCAAGATTTCAAACAGTGGGAAAGCTACCAATTGAAAAATCTGAAAAAGAGACCTCAAAGAGAGCCCAACCCTTTCATCTACCATATGCCTTTATTTTATCACATTATCTATGCATAAGCCCTAAAGTCCCGAGTCGCTGAGACAGTTTTAGCAATGAAAGTGTGTAGTAATTCTGCATCAGTCATTGTAAAAAGCGACATAACCCATCTGGCCCCTGCCTCCAGGAGAAGGTGCATGGGGAACTAACTTATTTAACATGAGAAGCTGTTCTTAAACTTGAAACATCTGACCATCTTAAGCACATATAAAAAGGCTCTGAGCTCAATGCTGTTCCTTGCTGGTGAAGAAAGCCTCGCTTTCTGTGGCTGCCCCATTTTCGCCGCGTTGGATAAGACCGAAGTTCTCACACCTTCGTTTTGTTGCCGTGTTGCTAGCACACTGGCCCGCACACAAAGCTACCCGAACCTGTTAATTACCAGGCCCCAAACATGCCCAAGCCCCAGTTATTTCCCATATGAATAAAGTGATGATGTTTCATTTCTTCAGATTGAATTTCTCACTACGCTCGCACAGAAATGGGCAGCTTTGGAGCCAGCCCGGCCTCTCCTCACTTGGCTTCCTGGGGGCATGGAAGTGTGAAGAGGAGAGGCCCTGGGTGTGGGGAGACGGCACACAGGAGCCCTGCTTCCTTTAGGATTCCGAGGAGCACTGAGCTACCCTATAGGGCAAGCAGTCTTCCATGGTAACAGTGATAACACTACTTCAAATTTAGTGAACCTGTTCTAAAAATCAACCACTTTAAGGTAGAAAAAAAAACAAACACATTTCTTTAGAATAGCAACTTAAAGATGACAATCTACTTAGTTGCAACAAATGGGGTTTCTTTTCTTTTAAGTAGTAGTAGAACTATTAAATAAGAACATGGAATTAGCCCATTTCATAAGCTAAGGATCTAAGTCAGAAAAAACTTAAGTGACTTACACTAACTGAATAATAAATGAGTCCGTAAAGGTCACAGTGGGAACCTTAGGGAGTTCTTGACTCAAGGTTTCCTTTTTAACCTTCACCTTGAGCTACTTTTATTAAATTTGGCTTCTTTTGTGGCTAATCTCTATCCCATTAAGGTTCTTGTTTTTAAAATAATTTTTTTCCCTTTTGAATCAGATACACTTCAGCACAATAAAACTCATCTAGAAATTGAGAGCCACTAGCTACTTTCCAAACCAGTGTTGGTGAGAATACCTTCTATTCGTTTTAGAATGGCTGAGTCTCCTAAAGTTTTGAATGACGTGCACTCATAATTAATCTATGCTTCTGTTTTTTAGCACTGACAGTCAAACCCCAAATTACAAAGATTATCATTAAATAAGTAAACATAAAGTAGTGGGAACACCCAGCAGCACAATAGACTACTTTCTTAGTTTATAATATGTAAAGTTGTTGAATTAATTGACAAAATAACTACTTAAAAAAAAAAACTTAAGCAACAACAGATACTGCTCTTACTGGACACAGTGCTTTTTAATTGCTGAACATATTCAGTAGAACAAGTGAGGGGCTGGAACACGAACTGCTCACAATGCAAAAGATACATAACTTGATGACTTCTTACCAGCTCCACAGTACATCCTGGTCCAAGCCACTATCATCTTGTTTGATTTATTACAGTTACCGCCTCTATTTTACTTCCACACTTGCCAACAACACAGAGGCCAGATTATGCTGCTACTCTGCTCAAAATCCTCCAATTGTTCCCTCCTAAGTTATAACTAAAACCAAAGCTCCTATAGAATCTGACTCCTGCCATTTCCCTGCCCTGATCTGCCCCTCTCCTCTCTGCCCACTACGTATGAGCCGCACTGGCCTCCTTACTATTCCTCTCAATGGCCAGCATGCTCTTGGCTCAGGGCTTTCGTCCTTTCCATTCCTCTGTCTGGAAATCTTTCCCCAACTTTTGCACAGCTTGTTCCTGCACTACCTTTAGGTCTCTGCTCAAAGGCCATTTTATCAATGTGGCTTTCTCTGACCATCCTATATAAACAGCATCCCCTCCCCACAAACCACATTCCCTATACTCCTTAACTGGTTTACCATCCTCCTTAGCATTGATCTAACCTATTTTACACGCTTTTTATTGCTTTTTACTATCTATCTCTTCACACTTTGAGGCCAAGGACACTGTATTTTATTTGTTGCATAGCAGTCTCTGGCATATTGCTTAATAAATCTTTGTTTAGAGAATGAATGATTCCAGCCCAAAATAATTGTCTTTCCACTAAAAGAAACCAGAATTTTTAGAGAAGCTGCTGACTCGAGGTCTGGGACAAAAAATGAACAAGGAATGTCTAGAATATCTTGTCAGATTAGAAAGCTGTCAGAAAGTACTACAGTTGCATCAAATGGATCTGGCAAAGCAGATAAGACAGTTTCTGCATTAATAAGAATAACAACTCCAAAAGAGCAAAGTGCTTCCAAAATGTTTAAAACAGTTCTGGATTTTCTTTAAATTGCATCACCTTTAGAGAATGCTAAGGAACCAATTCTTTATTTTAAAAATCAGCAAAATGTAAATATAAGGAAATAATCGAGCTTTAACAAAGTATTGTCTCATCATTGATCATGTGTCATCTATATCCCTCACACTCCCTTGCATCTCTGAACTATTTTGAAGCAAATTTAAGAGTTATCACTTAATACAGACTATTTCTGTATGATCTATAAGAGAAATCTTAAAAAAAAAAAACAAAAAAACCCCACCTAACCATAATATCATTATTGCACCTAAAATAACATCAAAAAACCAATCAATTTTCAATTTTTTTAAGACTGCCCTCTGTATTAGTTTTCTACTGGATTGAGCTAGAAGAACTGATTCCAGAGTCATCATTAAATTGCTAACATTTGAGGCTGTGGGAGTTAAGGAGATGGCTCGAGGAAAGAGGAACGTGAAAATTGAAGAGCTTCCAAGGCATAAGGCAAATGACAAATACAAAGAGAAAGGCAGTTGGAGGAAAACCAGCAGAGAGCATCATGGAAGCCAAAGGAGGAGAGTGGACATTGGGACAATTTGGGATCCATGACCACACGTGCCTGACTCCTAAGCCTCTGTCCCTGTGCAATCGTCCATGAAATACTTATCATGTGTCTTCTGTCAGTCAATCAAAATATGAAGGCAGATCTCCACACATGTGATCTAACCCAGGAAGTACTAACTTCTGGACCAGTTTAGAAGGAAGGGATAATGTAATTGAGATGATTAATTTCTCCTATTTTAATTTATTTAATGAGCTTGGTAGGATAGATTAAGGAATAATTGATCAAAATATTATTTTTATTTGACCTGATGCCTAGCATGCTTAGATTATCACTTTTAAAACTTTCCTGTATTCTATAAGAGATTAGTTTAGCATCCTACAGAGATGCTTCTTTCCCTAAACCTGGCTGCCGATAATTATAATCAATGGCTGCAAAGTTGTTGAACTGAAATATAAAATTATAAAGCTAGATTTTTCACATTTTGAGATAATTTAAGAGGCTTCATATAAACTGCTTCAGAAATGAAAATATAATTTATAGATCTAATACTACTTTTACTGAGGATAAACCGGTTGAAACATTAGAATTCTGTATTCATTTTGTTGTACGCTTTTTATTGGTCTAAATATTTCAAATACTACATTTGAATTAAGATACAGGAGCAGAAAATGTAAATTTAGGGATGACCATACTATATACTTTAAAAAAAAAACCTATATTGTTTCATTCTTATTAAGTTTGAAGTAAAACCCACCCCCAAAAAGAAGAGAGAGAAATATTGACAGCCCTGCGACTACAGAGGTCACCTGTGAGGTTTTATGGTGTGAAAAACAACTGTTCAACTGCAAGGGGCGCTCCTGTTATAAACGGAAGCTAATGCTGTCCTCAGAGAAATAACTGGGCTACATCAAAGTGGCATTCTGGCACTCTTGGGGGGATGAAGTATTGTAATTCAACATCGCAGAGAATCTGTGCGCGAAGGCATGGTAGAAATTTTACACGTACTAAATTGGGCAGCAGCGGTGGCAACACACTTGCACGCTACCACACTCGGCCAGCGCTTTCTTCTTCCTCCCATCCCCGGCCAGCTCAAACAGATGGTGGCAAGGGAGGCATAGGATCTGCGCATTTTTTCTGTCAAGCTCCTTATGTTGAAAGTATAAACAACAGTCTACCCTCCATAATCCAGGCATGAAACTGTATCCAGTACAAACAGAAAAAGGTTTAAAGTTAAACCAAGATTTAGGATCAGAGGGAAGTACATTCTGGAGAGGTTTCTGCAAATTTTATTAAATGGAATCAAGGAGTTTTTAATTCAATGATTAAAAGCAAAACTGGACAGATTAAACTATTATCATTTCTCTAAGTAGTGGAGAATGCTGGTATGTGCGCCATAAAGAATTGGAACAGGTGCGCCCAAGACTAAGTATCAAATATTTCCGCAACTTCAGGAGGTTAGTTTCTTCCATTAGCAACCAGCCTTTCAACTCTAAGAACTCTGATTAAATTGGATCTAGAATGTCTTAATTAAAGTGAGTGTGGGGAGCTGGATAAGGTTCCATTCTCTTCTTTTTTAATATGTTGCGTTATACATCATCAACGTTCGGGAAACACAGACTTGCCTTTTTCTCTTCCTTACTGACCTGACAAAGAAAACTTCCATGTGTTTAGTTACAACTAAAAGAAACCCAGTCTGTATCTTGCAAGGAGATGAAATCATAAAATATCTAGTTTACCACGGTTCATTTAGAAGTCAACAAATTATTTGTCACTTATACATAGTAGTTTCTAAATAATCTCAGTATCACTGTTCCAACTTCAAATTTTGTAACGGAAAGACAAATCCATGCTCTATCTGGCAGCGGCCAATATGCTTCTACGAAAGAGCAGGGAGAGAGGTAATGGGTAAGAAGGAAAAAAAAAAAAATCTCAGATAAAATATTTTAAAAATCTAAAACAAATATGAGGCGTGGTTCACGATCTCAGGAATGCTGTAGAGTAGGGGTGTCGAACTCAATCAGAGAAGGGGCCAAAATCTAAAATCCAGCCTAAATCGCGGGCCGAATGGTTTACTGAACAATCATAAACTGTCATTGTGATGGAAACGCAGCGGAGTGCAGTGATGACAGCGCGGTGCGGGCCACATTGCAAGGCCTGGCGGGACGGATTTGGCCCGCGGGCCTTGTGTTTGACACATGTGCTGTAGAGAATCACTGCTGACTGCATAAAGACTGTGCAATCTAAGAAGTTGTTTAACACTAGAGGCCCAGTGCACGAAATTCATGCATGAGTAGGGTCCATAGCAGCTGCCGGCCAGGGCCGCCCTTCCCATGGGTGGCCAGCCAGCCCCGCACCTGTTCGAACTCTTGGTCAAACTCCTCATTGAGGGGACAATTTGCATATTAGGCTTTTATTATATAAAATATTATTCAATACATTTCTAGAATTTTGCTCATATTTGGAGTTCTGATATATCTTATTTCCAAAATAGTCTGAAACCCAAACTGGGCTTGGCTTTTACCATTTTCCGACTGGTGTTCATTTATATAAGTGAGAAAGCAGCCTAACCTCATAAATAAATGAGAAAAGTCCCTCAGGTTTGAACTGCTCATAAACGTAAAATTCTTTTAAAGTGAGCAACAACAAAAACTGAAGCAGAGCTGAAAGCGATTTGGCTCAGTGGATAGAGTGTCGGCCTGAGGACTGAAAGGCCCTAGGTTTGATTCCGGCCAAGCGCTTGTACCTTGGTTGCGGGCACATCCCCAGTAAGGGGTGTGCAAGAGGCAGCTGATCGATGTTTCTAGCTTTCTATCCCTCTCTCTTCCTCTCTGTAAAAATTCAATAAAATATATTAAAAAAAAAAAAAAAAAAAACTGAAGCAGAAAAAGAAGGAATACTTACATAGATTTCCTCATGTCAAGCAATATCAATAACTATATTGCTTTTTACATTTCTATCGCCACTATGAATTCTCTAAGATATCTCTCTCAATTAAAGTTATTAGGTCCCTGAAATAAGTACAATTTTATTATCATAATCCAAAGTTATGTTTGAATTTCACATCTTTTACTAGTAAAAAAGCAGAGAACATTGCTGAGATATCTTATGCCGGAGGAAGCAGTATATATAGAGAAGGACTAATGTTAAGATACCTTGTTCTGCTCGTTTCTGGCTGTGTGAACTTAGAAATGTCAGCATTCTGGGTCTTAGTTTCCTCAAGTGTAAAACAGCAATCCTAACAACTCCCTCCAAGTGTGAGAGAGTTAAATGGGATAGTATAAGTAAAGGGATGACTTACAGTTCCTTGAATGTGTAAGATGTGCTTCATAATTGTCAATTATTACTGCACCCTCTTACCTGATTTAAAAAAAAAAAAATAAAGTGTCCATGCACGCATTCAACACTACTTACTAAAAGAAGATACAAACAATAATTCAGATATAGGAACTCTTCTGGTATGAATGACACACCCAAGAATAAGACTCTTGTCCCAGAAGAGTTTAAAGAGACAACAAAGTGCCTTACTGCTCATTAGTGTTGTCCAGAGTGTGCATGATGCCCTATTGCATCTATTGGGCAGAATTATCAAGCATAATTTTTCTTATTCCTATGGTTTAATTTTGTTGGCAATTAATATGGTAGGCAATTTCTTTTTCTATAAATGACCAGAAAATAAATATTTTAGATTTTGTGGGCCATATGATTTCTGTTGAAACTACTCAGCTCTGTTATTGTAGCATGAAGGAGCCTTAGACAACATACAAACAAATGAGCATGGCTGTGTTTAAATAAAGCTTTATTTACAAAACTAGGTGGTGGCCAGATGTGACAAAGAGCCAGTTTGCTAACTTCTGGTTTAAACCATATGTATCAATAAAAAGTATCAATTCTTTATTAAAAGCATATGTGAATAGATCCAGGTATCTTCCTTTACAAAAAATATAATACTTTAATCTCAGGTTGAAAGGAAAATGGGGAGAAAGACGAGCTTTTACAATGTGCACTGGAAAGCTTCCAACATGGAAATAAATCCCAATAAGATGACATTTAGAAGAAAAATAAAGAAGGCAGTTCATGGTAGTTACTTTTTTTCTCCTCAGAGTCATGATTCTAAACAAAAATCTACTTGCTATATAAAGAGATACAGCATATCGACATGCTTCACACCAAGGTTTTGACAATGGACAGCTCCAGCCAGGCCTTTGTGTCCAGTGGACTGTTTAGTTTAATGATGTCAGAAAGCAGGGGAGCAGATGGCAATAAAACATTATTAGAAGAGATGAAACATAAGCAACTGGTAGCAGTTTACTTATTCATATAAAAATGGAACCAATAAATCTATCCATCTTAGCTAAGCAAATCTAGTTATCTCGATTTATTACTGCAGCGTAAAGCCTACAATGAAATTTGGGATGGTTGGAGAAACAGTAATTTCCTTTCTCACCCCTATCTCCTTTAGATTTCAAATAAAAGATAGAATTTATATCCACTTACAACTGAGATGCACATCATTCAGTTTTTGATCTAATCAGATCTCACAAATATATCGGAGTCTTCCTTGAAAAAAATCCCTACAAAGAATATAAGATCTCTTCAAAGCTCTTTCCGTAATGAGTAAATAAGCTTTTCTTTATTTCTAAAATGCAACACACATCAGAGACAGAGTATAATAAAGGGTCATGCTAACTAGAATCTTGGCTAAATTAGAATGGACTTTAGATGCAAAGAAAATGTTATTTGAAACATCTTAATAGTTGTTAGTCACTAGTTTATCCTCCCTATGTAAGGCAATAATCCTTTCTACACTACCAAGAGACTCAGTTCCCCTTAAATATATTTATTGATGTTATCTTCTAACACAGGAGAATGAACTACTTAGTCAAAATAAGTGATTTGTGTTCAAATCACTAAAGGACCCTGGAAAATTCTTTTGACTTCTCTTAGACTCTGTTAGTTCATTGGTACAATGTCCATTTAAATTTTTCATAGACTTATCTGACTGTACACTCTAAATAAAAAAGATACTTTTAAATTTTGAAGGAATTATACGCCCAGCCGGTGTGGCTCAGTGATTGAGCTTCAACCCAGGAATCAAGAGGTCACCAGTTCGATTCCTGGTCAGGGCACATGCCTGAGTTGCAGGCTAGATCCCCAATAGGGGGCGTGCAGGAGGCAGCCAATTAATGATGTTACATTCTCATCAATGTCTCTATCTCTCTATCCCCCTTTCTTTAAAAATCAATAAAAACATTAAAAATGTTGAAAGAATTATAAAACCAAGTATTACTACCTACCATTTTACTGTTAAATGAGGTTGGTTGCCCCCTCCAAGGCTACCCATTATATTCCTGAGTTCCAAATGCCCAAATAAGGATAGTAAGTAAAATATTCATTTTGAAAGTAATTTTGTGTGTCTTTTGTCATTTTTTATTTCACCCCTCAAAAAGTCCTATGTCCTTAAAATACCTACAAATGATCTCAACTTTTCTGTTTACAAATTACTTGTACTGTGCTTCTTCAAAACACAATTTATATTTTATTAAAGAATCACCAATTTTTATAAATCTGTCAATTAAGAGCTCTTGCCTTTACTACATATGTTAAAACTGTTTCATAAAAAAAAAAAAAGCAATTCACTAATAAAAAGTTTATAAACCTACAAGAGGCCCAGTGCATGAAATTCCTGCATGGGAGAGGGGGGAGGTTGTCCCTCAGCCCAGCCTGCACCCTCTCCAATAAGACATCCCTCTCACAATCCAGGACTGCTGGCTCCCAACTGCTCACCTGCCTTCCTGATTGCCCCTAACCTCTTCTGCCTGCCAGCCTGGTCACTCCCTAACCACTCCCCTGCCAGTCTGATTGCCCCTAATTGCTCTCCCCTGCAGGCCTGGTCCCCCCCAACTGCCCTCCCCTGCAGGCTTGATCACTCCCAACTGCCCTCCCTTGCAGGCCTTGTCCCTCCCAAATGCCTTCCCCTGCTTGCCTGATTGCCCTCAATTGCCCTCCCTTGCAGGCCTGGTCCCTCCCTCAACTTCCCTCCCCTGCTGGCCATCTTGTGGCAGCCATCTTGTGTCCACATGGGGGCAGCAGCCATCTTGTGTGTTGTAAGTGATGGCCAATTTGCATATTACTCTTTTATTAGATAGGATTATATGATACATATAAAGGAAATAATGCCCTAAGTAGAATAAAGGAAAATTAATATTTTTCAATATGGAATATCAGAGCTTAAGCATGCCTACTACTAAATGATAAAATACTACCAGTGTACTGAGCATGTCACTATATCAGCTAAATGCGCCTGTACTTTCCTCAGGGGAATGTCTGCCTCCATGGACACATCCTAATAAAAGAGTAATATGCATATTGACCATCACACAAAGACACAAGATGGCTGCTGCCATGTGGTCAAAGATGGCTGCCCCCATGTAGACACAAGATGGCCACCACAAGATGGCCTGCAGGGGAGGGCAATTGTGGGAAGTTAGGGGTGACCAGGCCAGCAAAGGAGGGCTGTTGGGAGTGACCAGGCCGGCAGAGGAGGGCAGTTGGGGGACACCAGGTCAGCAAGGGGGGGTCCAGGCCTGTAGTGGAATGCAGTTGGGGGGGGTGGGGAGAGAGAACTAGGCCTACAGTGGAGGGCTATTGGGGGGGAGGGCAGGCCTTCAGGGGAGGACAGTTGGGGGGGGAGGGGGTCCAGGCCTGCAGGGGAGGGCAGTTGTGGGTGATCAGGCAAGCAGAGAGGGCAGTTAGGGTGACTGGGCCAGCAGAGGAGGGCAGTGGGGAGGGTTGGGGGGAAGCTGGCCTGCAGGGGAGGGCACTTGGGGGGAACCAAGCTAGCAGTTGAGGGCAGTTAGAGCCAACAGTCCTGGATTGGGAGAAGGATGTCCCAGATTGGAGAGGGCATAGGAGGGAATGAAGGACACCCCCCCCCCCCATTGCACAATTCCATGCACTGGGCCTCTAGTTTAACAATAAAAGTAAAATAAGATAAAATAAATCCACAACTTTTTTTTTTAATTCTTTTGTTTTTAATATATTTTTTATTGATTTTATACAGAGAGGAAGGGAGAGAGATAGAGAGTTAGAAACATCGATGAGAGAGAGTCATCAATCAGCTGTCTTTTGCACACCCCCTACTGGAGATATGCCCGCAACCAAGGTACATGCCCTTGACCGGAATCGAACCCGGGACCCTTCAGTCCCCAAGCTGACACTCTATCCATTGAGCCAAACCAGTCCTGGCTAAATCCACTACTTTTTTGCCAACATCGCAGGACATACGAATAAACAGGGAGTTACGTGTATATATGATTAAAGAAAACATGAAGGTAGCATTATTTTATAAGGCTATAAGTACAGCTAATGAAAACAGCTAAAAAAAATATTTTAGCACATCTAAGTAACACTAACTACAGTGAAAGAAAACATAACAAGTTGTGTGTGTTTTTTCCAATGGCTCTATGAAATAGTCACATTCCTCTATAGAAAACTGTGATTGCAGTATTAGCCAATATTGTAAAGATTGCTCAATGAGTTTTTGAGAAAAAAAATCACAAATTTATAATGGTAATACATTTAAGTATCATTACAAAAGCTCTCAAAATCAACATATTTTAAAAGGTGGAAAAGAAGAAAAAAACCTGTAATTAATGAAAAAAATTAAGGCCTATCTACAGACAAAGCTTTCTGTACTACATACAAATGATAAGCAATTAATTTTTGACCTACAGGGTTCTACAGAATTTTTCTTCTTTTGGAAGAATCAATCCTTTTCCAAGCTCATCTTTGTTTCCATGACAACAAGTAGTATAAATGTTTTGTGCAAAGGTAAGCTGTACAAGGAGGATCATGCCAAAGTTACCAATCTCATATTTGCAGATATAAAGAATGGAAAGAGACAATATTTAGAAAACGCTAATTTAGAGGAAATATATGCACTCCCATGAGGAAATGCTATAAAAATAGACTAGTTATGTTATAAAAGTAAACTTTACCTTATTTCTCAAATACAAGATGCAATACACTCAGTTATATTTTGTAACTAGACACATTACATTTAAAAAACTAAAGATACATTCAACCAGTTTTCCTGCCATAATCAGACTTACTTAGAATGAAGTATAGGTTCTCCAAACCGAATATATTCTCTACCGTTTTAATAGAAGATACATTATACTCTACAGGGAATAAGGCTCCCTGGAAGTGCAATGGCTAGAACGTGCATCCCAGTCAAGTGAGAGTGTAAGCACTTGGCATCCTCTTGCCCCTAGAATGCTCTCCACTGCCATTGCCACAGTCATTGCCCAGGGTGATACTCCTTATCATCCTGTCTATGCTGGATTACCTCAGCACCTCTTAGAGCAAGCATGTCAAACTCGGGTGTCCAGGACTGCAGGGCGAGCGGCTTATCCTTCTCCTGGGCTGCAGCCCCAGCTGCTGGCTCCCAGGACTGTGGGGTGGGTGGCTTGTCCCTCTCCCAAGCCGCAGCCCCAGCCGCTGGTGCCTGGGACCACAGTGCATGCGGCTTGTCCCTCTCCCGGGCCAGGCTGGGCCTGGGCCCGTGGGGTGTGTGGCTTGTCCCTCTCCCAGGCCACAGCCTGGCTGGTCCCAATTAATAAAACTTAATAAAAATGAAACTTTTATTAACACGTTTTTTACACACCGTTATATTGATGGCCTTTGTATTTAGCATGTCTCTATTGAAATAAACCTATGTTTCTATGAAAATTGAAGCTTTTGTGTGTGTTTTTTGCAGCCCACATAAACTTAAACTTTTTATTTGGCCCATGTTAGCCTTTGAGTTTGACATGCTTGTCTTAGAGAGTCTCTAGGACTCCAATCTTAATCTTTTACACAGAGATCATAATGATCTTTTAACAATGCAAATCTGATTGTGTCACTCCCCAGTTTACAAATCATTTAATAGCTTCCTTTCAACATTAATCCATACTCCTGACTTTCAATGACCAGGCCCCCAATAACCCATCCAACCTTCCTTCTGGCTACTATGCACTGCTGAACACACCAAACGACTTGCCCTTTTTCAGAAGCCAAGTTCTCTGTGAGCTTTTGCACATGCAGTTCCCTCTCCACCTTGGCCTCTTCCTAAAAATATTCACGGGGCATTGATTTTACTTCAGACACAAACATTAACACTCTCTTCCTGCATAAAATTTGACTCCGTCATAAAAAGGGACATATTCTACCTTGGAATTGTATCACTGAATTTTACTGGTCCTTTAGGATTGATCCAGACCTCCAGGTCTTCTGACCTGGGCCTTATAATCTGACTTAACTCTTGGCACTTTTTGTGGATTTCTGTTATTTACTGATGCTTTGTATCCAAGTTAATTTTCCCACAGCGACAAAATGAGTGTCATTCCTAATAGTTCCTCTGTATTCGACCGCTTGGTTCCTTATATGCCATAAATTTCCATTTTTATTTTTTTTGGGGGGAAGGGATGCTACCATAGAGCTTCAGATCTATTACTAATTTTTTTAATTAGTGAAAATGAATAGAGTTTTAGCACTGCCTATAGTCACAACTATTAAGTCTTACAGGAGTTTAGAGCTTCCCCTTGTTCTTAAGCAATCTGTGTATTTTTAATGGCAGCCTTTGGCAGACAGCATGCCCACCTTCGTTCAATGGCTGTTGTGGCAATTTCAAGTCTGGTAGGGAAAAAAAAGAACAATATCTTGGTAATCCCTCAAATTATATGAAGGTGTACAAAACAAGACAAACTGACCTACCCACCCACTCATTTATTCCCTCATTGACACTTACTTAAGGTCTATAAACTGAGCCAGGTATTGTTTTGATGCCATAAAACAAAGACTAGTGAGACTTGGTCCCTGTCCTACAGGAGATATACAAACAGCAGTAAAAGACACATATGTAAACAATTAAAATCGTCATGATAAATGCTGTAATAAGGCCATCATCAAACAGAAAGGACTAGCAACTATTTATACGCTCAAGAAAGGTTCACAAAGGAGATAGCATCTGGTCATAAAGAGGGAGTAGAAGTGTTCAGGGGGAGAAGGGTGTAAATGCAGGAGCATGTCAAATAAAAGGAGCTGCTGGTACAAAGCACAGAGGTGTGTGCCCAAGGAATGTATGACCTGATGAAGCTGGAGAAGGCCGGCACAGGCCGTGAAGGGACCGTCCGGCCTGTTAAGGAGCCAAACATTTAACGTGCGTGCAGCAGAGACCCCAAACATTTTCAAGCAGGAAATCACATGAGAACTGTTTTTGTTGGATGGAAACAGCATAAATTATTGATGCTATTCCTAAAAAGAATAAAGGGGTGAAAACTTAACCTTTTTTGAGTATTGTCTATGAATCAAGCACTTGGTTCTATCACATGAGCTTCACAAGAAAGCTCTAAGGGACTTTGTTACCTTTATTTTAACGGGTAAACAAATTAAAGGCTTAAAATGCTCCACTTGGGCTCATTCCTGGCCTTCTGAAATTTAACTCCAGGGGGTGGACATTCCTGTTCTTCAGAATCTAGCAAACTGGGCTCAATGGACAATAGGCCTGATCTATCTAGAAAAGCACTCATATTCTAACAAATTGGTCATCCTCATTTTGTATACAATTAAACTCAACTTGGAAAACTGACGTGCTTCCAACATATAATGGCTCTTTATGGCTTTAATACTGGGTTTGGGAAAAACACCTGACTAGATTGGGTAAGACAGTAATATTTTATACATATACTTGCATTGAATGAACTAATCTGGTATCCATAACCTAAACAGAATCTAGGAAAAACATTACATAGCAAATTAGGTCACCTACATAAATACAAGAACATATTTTTAAACTTATACCACTACATTTACAAAGGTTTTGAAAATACCTATCTAACCACTTATAATTATATATAATATGAAGTTTTCAAATATTACAAAGCCTATTAGACATATAAACATAGTGAATTAAAATGTTTTAAAAAGTATATATATATCTCCAATTCTGAAAAATGACAAGACAAATCTCACCTATTTTTCTAGATCAAGTCAAATTTCTAAAGGGACTATTGCTTCTGAATTATGGAAGTCTAACCAAATATACAGGTGAGTGGAAAGTTTTGTAAAATTCAACCTTGGATTCTAAATTCTTCTGTATCTTAATTCTTTCATGCATACTATGAACTTTTGGACATTTTGCATCCTAAACTATTTAGCACTTTAAAAAAAAAAAAAAGTTGATTTGAGAAAGAGGAAGGAAGGGGGAGAGATAGGGACATCAATGATTAGAGAGAATCACTGATGGGCTGCCTCCTGCAGACCCCCTACTGGGATCAAGCACACAACTGCAACCCGGGCATGTGCCCTGAACAGGAATTGAATAACTTCCTGGTTCATGGGTCAACGTTCAACCACTGAGCCACACCAGTCAGGCAAAATATTTAGCTTTTTATCAATCACCAGTGTGGTAGTATATACTAAACTATAGGCCTGAGGAAAAGAAGTTCCAATCTGAGCTATAATGCTGTTACTGGTATACACACACACACCTGGTTCCTAGATATCAACTAATATAGCAATATTGTGTTCTGAAAGGCTTCTGGTACACAGGCTATGTAACACCAAAATGATGGAAGATTTAAAGTCATACCTTCAGTGGAGGTATCAGAAACCTATGACAGGTTCAGAATATACTAGTAGGTCTTCAAATTCCAATTAGCCCCTTCAATGCAGTCTTTTCTTTTTTTCAAGCTATCATTTCACAACTACATTAATCATCATCCAACAAAGTGTGACTAAATACTATTTAAATAAGTGACTCCCAAACTTTTAAACTATAAAACACAGTATTAAATATACTTTATCTGCTGACCTAAAATATGCTTGTATGAATATATATATTAATATATATATATATAGCTACTTACATACACACGATAACTAAAATCACATTTTCAAAACTTGATACCTCCCTTAATATATTAATATATTTTCTATTCTATTTCATTTTTTAATGAAAATACTATCTATGATCCACTAAACTAATTTCAGGATCAACAACGTGGATCACAGGCTGCAATTCCATGATTTTGATACCATCCTTCTGTAGGAATTATTTTTAAATGACATCACTAGTAATAGTGATTCTTTGGTGATGGAGGGAATGGAGGATTAAAAAAATGTACTTTCCCTTTATTCATTTACACCAGTGCACAACTGTAAATCATCAAGAGAAAGAGCCTAAAATTCCCTGTGAGAGGAGTCAGGCCACCTGCCTTGATGCCTTACCTAGTCCTCCAGCCCAGCCATCGGCCTCTGGAGTTCTTGCATCCCTTTGGATGAGTGCAGTTCTCACAGGTGAACTGTGAGGAGCACAAGAACCCACGAGGCACCCATCACCCTCTAAATCCAAAGAACTTCTCATTTGCATTAGGAAGCTCTTGAAATTGTTTATAAGACTCAGCACAGATTCTGATGTGTTTTCTTTTGTTTTAAAATATAGTACACTGTTAGACAGAATAAAAGAATTTGAGGAGTTGGGAATTTTTTTTACTTATTTCACACTTGTACAAAATAATGTAAAATAAATAACATCTATAATAATAAAAGTATAATATGCTAATTAGACTGGACAACTGAACGACCTTCCAAATCTCCTTCCAGACAACCTTCCAGATGAAGCCACAGCTGTGAGGGCTGAGGCTAGCTGCCTCAGCTGCAAGGGCTGGCCCCCTTACACGAATTTCATGCATCGGGCCTCTAGTTTACATATAACATAATAACTCATTAAAGGTCAGTATGAAGCACCTAGAGCAAGATAACCAGCATGGGCTGAGCTGCAGGTGTTCTGCAAATACTTTCTGATTTGAGTAGAGTAAGCATCATGATGAAATTCAACAGACTTCACAATGGCAAAACATTTTCTTTTTCTAATATTAATGCTTTACAATGTGATAATGCTTTATAATGTTTCATATTGTTATAGTTTTGTTCAAATTAAATTCACTTATACGTTCGTAAAAATGTGTAACATTTTAAATACTGACCATGTGAAACATGACTAATTATAAAGCCTGCCTTGATTCTTCAGAGAAGAAAGGATTCTGTCGCCCTCTTGTGGTAATTTTGCTGTAGCGTATTCTCCAGAAGTTCTGCTTCAAGTGAAATTTTTCCTTTTCACTTTAATAGGTGAAGTGTTATTTTGACCGTAGTTTCTGAATTTCCAGGTTACATGTTTTCTGCCCTCCCCAGTACATAGACTTTGTGCCCTCCTTCAGTTTCTATCTCAGAAACTTAATCTTGTCCTTACTCTTTTAGGACATATTCTCTGTCGCTTTCCAATTACCATACCAGAGAAATCTTTGAGGTATGTTCTGTATTTTAATGCACATACAAAATATTTACAGCAAACCTCTATGGTCATGGATAAACTTTAAGTAAATGGAAATAATTAAAAATGCATGGGCTGAGCTGTCAGCATTTTTCACCAAGGGAAAAGGTCTGCCTAAGTTGTTTAATAGTCTAGAAATTTCAGAGGCTGATGATGTTAATCTAAATATTTAAAGTTTTAAAAAGTAATAAAACTGTGTATTCTTTCATATAGTTTAGATCAAACCCAATTGGGAGCAGCAGGAGAGGAGCTTGAGGAGATAGCGGGGCCAGAGTTAACAGGATCTTAAATGGCAGAGTAAGCAAAGCACCTGTAGCAGGACAGTGATGGGTAAGGTAAGTTGGAGCTGCAGAGAGATCACTGGCTGAAGACAGACAGGAGGGGGCAGGGAAATTAGTTCAAGTTGTTTGGAGAACAAGGCCTGAACCAACGGAGTGGAGAGAAGAAAATAAGTTGGAGAAATACTAAGAAGTGGAATCGTTAGATGTTAATTTCTTGGAGGACAGGGATAGGGAGTGGGAGGTGGCAAGTTCACATCCCAGCTTTGGTGACTGGATGTGTGCACCACTCAGAGATAGGCAGTGACATTTTCGGCCATGCTGCATTTGAGGGGCTCCCTGGAAACAGCAAGTAGGTCAACGTGGTTTGAGGAAATGAAGTCCGGGAGAGAGGACTGTATAAATCATCAGCGACTAATAGAAATCTGGATGGAAAATCATCCAGGGAGAGTGCAAAGAATGGAAAGAGATGAAAGCTAAGTGTGGATCTGGCAACCTTCACTAGTAAGTACAGTCCCATCTTCCTGTTGAAACAGTTACTTCAGTCCGACAGTCATAAACTTAGTTCACGTTGGAACAGATCATTTAGTCTGCCTATATCCTGCAGACCGGGAAACGGGATCAAAGGGGTTGAGTGACTTTATGTAAAGCTACTTATCTATAAAAGAGACTCAAAGCTCAGGTTTCCAGACTGACCCTATGCTGCTCCATCCTAACACCGTTCAAAAGCTCCCTTTCTAGTACTGGGTCCTCCTTCTACTCTGCCTGTGAATCTTCAGAGGACAAGAAGACAATGCTTCTTCCTTCAGTAACGTCTGATGGCAATCAATGCTTCTGTTGTTATGTTTCACATATCATCAAAACTAAAATGTTCTATTTACAAGGAAACCTCCCAACAATATAGCTCGTTAATAAGACCCCAAATTTCCAATTCAACACATGCTTTCTGAGTAACTGGGAAACAAGAAATTGCCCAATTCTGCAGTTATACACAGCAAATGGCAATAACACCAAACACACAGAGAAAATGTTTATGAAACGCGTCAGAGAGGAAAACAGCCGTAGCTGTTCTCTGCAGCCCTTTTAGACAGTCGATAATCGGTTTCACCGATGGACTCTATCATATATCCCAGAACACATTTCCATAATTACACTTAAGGAAAGCAAAAAGCTGGCGATTGCCGTGGCGTACCTGCTTGGCTTGGCCGCTGCCAGCTCGGAGACTTGATGGCACTGGTGTCGCCCAGAGGCTTGAAGGCAGCAGCGGTTGTGAGCCCGGCCACCCCTGGTCTGGCGAAGGCTGGGCTCTCCCGCCTCTCAGGCACACTCTGTGCGGACGCTGCAGACGGCGCCGAGTGTGGAGAAGGCTCCTGGGTGCTGCTGGGAGGAAGATAAGAAAACATGTTTGGTGAAGTGGTAGCAAGCCAACCTAGCACTGATCATTTGATTTTCTCAGTCTATTCAACCTCTAAGGAAAACAAAAATAATCATCACTTAATTGATATTTTAAAAAAGAGTACTCTAAAACCATGACTCAGGGATTGACTCTCTAAAACACACACACACACACACACACACACACACAAAACACACACACAAAAACAAAAAAACACACAAAAAACACACACACACACACACAAAAAGAAAAGGAGTCAGAATGCATTTGTCCAATACTTTAGAAATCCTCTTCTAAAGGTCTACCATGAGAAACTAGGCTATTAAAAAACTTACACAGCCAATCCTTTGATTTCCTATTCCTCTCTATCTCAACACTCAATCATCTAGAATAAAATAAGCCATTATTAAAGAGTCCCTGAAAAATCTCTATGAAACAGCTCAGACGTTTCTTTACTGTTTCCCACATTCTTCTGGTATTTTATGAACCAAGTTTCTCTGACGTCTCGGCAGTCAGTCTTTTGCTCACAGACTCGGTCACTCTTTCATTCAATAAATATTTAAGCACTTGTGCTCTGCCAGACATTGTGCTTCACACTGTTCGCACAGTGGTAAACAGAGAACATCTCCCGTCTAATAGAACATCCACTCTTCTATGTTCATTACACAGGCAACAAGAGGCAAGACCACCACTATCTGCTCTCAGAGTTATTTGCTTAACAGGAGGCCTTATCTGTGCTTGACTTAGAGGATCATGTGGCTTTTATCACCCAGTTATTTATTATTTACGATTATATGTCATTTCCAAAAAAAATCTACATAGCTCAGATAAAATATGCACTTTGGAATGACACAATACAATAACAGATTTTCTCGATTGAAATAATAAGAATTGCTATAAGAAGAAGAAGAATACATCCTAACTTTTCAATAAAAGATTGAGGTCCTGGTAACTTAGATAATTGCATGCACAGAAACTCAATTTCTTCACTATCTGAAAGCAACAGCTGGAGCACCCCATGGACAAAGATAGGATACTGTATTAATGACTTCAATAAAATAAATACTGCTTCATTATTTTGTTTGATTGATAATATTTCAAGGAAAATAGATTTTGAATTCCATCATGTGCACTAAGCTTACAAATGAAGAGGAATAGCTGATTTCCCCAATGCCTCTTGAATCTGGGAAAACACCTAACTAAGGAGCCCCGAGGCTGCCTTCCCTCAGGAAGGCCCACTTGCAAGGTTGGCCTTTGACTGGCATTTGGGAGTTGGCTTGTAAACGGTTCCCTCCAGTCTTATAAAGCTTTCTCTGAAAGATAAGAGCTGCTCACTGTGCCCAAACGATATATACAATATTGTTTATGCTGAATACTGCTTTTCTTCTTGAGAGTCTGAATTTCAGTGTGAATTAGGCACAGCGTGCTTACATAATGAGCCTCATTAAAAACCTTGTCTTAGGTACTTGGTTCCTAATGAGCTTCTGGTAGACAGCACTTTGCACGTTTTGTTAAAACTCATGGCTGAGGAATCAAGCACATCCTGTGTGGCTTTACTAGGAGAGGGCTTTTGGAAACTTGAGTCTTATTTCTTCTAGACTTGATCCCACAACTTTTCCCATTGCTGATTTTGCTTTGTATTTTTTCACTGTAATCAATCTTAGTCATGAGAACAAGAGTTCTGTATCCCTCTAGTGAACTGTCAGACCTGGGGGTGGTCCTGGGCACCTCTGACACTGAACAGTTTTGAAAAATCATACTAATGCTATTTTAACTTTCTTGAAATAGTGTTCTCCTAAATTCGGGTATAATACAGCCACTACCTTCTGTTATAAGTTCTAATCAGTTTTTAAAATATATTTTTTTTATTGATTTCAAAGAAGAAGGGAGATGGAGAGAAACGTCAATGATGAGAGAGAACCTTCCATCGTCTGCCTCCTGCATGACCCCTACTGAGGATTGAGCCTGCAACCCAGAATGCCAACTGGGAATCAAATTGTGACCTCCTGATTCATAGGTCCATGCTCAACCACTGAGCCATGCTGGCAGAGCATCTAATCAGTTTAATGAAAAACAAAACCTGCCTGATGTTAAAGCATACTATACAATGAAAATTTTAAGCACTCTGATAATTTTCATAATAAATAAAAAAATGTGAAAGATTGCTTACTTAATGACAATGCTGGACACAATAACCAAAAAAAAAAAGATGACAGAATAAGTAATATTAACAGAAACAGCTTAAGCATTATAGTATAACTAGAGGCCCAATGCACAAAATTTGTGCAAGAGTAGGCCTTCGTTCCCCCAGCTGTCAGCACCTGCTTTCCCTGTGGCACCCGGGATCCAGGCTTCCCTCCAGTGGGCATCAGGCACCCGGGACCTGAGCTTCCCTCACAGCCCTGGCTTTGTCTGGAAAGTTGGTCTAATTAGCGTATTACGCTTTTATTATTATAAATGGTTTTGAGCAGCTTTTAAAGCAAACCACCACTGATGGTATCAAACCCACAATCTGGGCACATGCCCTGACCGGAAATCTAACTGGTGACCTTTCAGTGCAGGAGAGAATGCTCAATCAACTGAGCCACACTGGTGAGGGAAACAGAGAAATACTTCTAAGTTAATGACTCATTTTTAAAGCTAGTGTGTAATAATTACCTAAATTAGATTGGTATCTTATTTCTAAAGACTCATTTTTCCCCCTAAATTTAAATTGTTTAAGGTATACCTAAATTCTAAACAAAATTAAAATGCGTTCAAAAAGATTCTAATGAGGAAACTAGAAGAGTAAATCCACAAACACCCTTGATTCATGCCACGGAAGGTAAGAATCAAATATGGTCATGTTCACTAGTTTGCCAGATAAACAAACAATGAAATGAAATGTTAAATTAATATTTCTTCCATCTCAAGAATACCACAGTTTTTGTTTGATATTTCAAAAACTGAAAATGGAGAAAAACGTACTAATAAAGCAAAGATTTCTTTTTAAAACTGAGCTAATGAGGAAAAACAGAAAAAAGGAAAGAAGTTTACTTTCAGTGTCAGCAACCTGATTTATCTTGAGTTTACATTCCTTTCCCACATTTGTTTAACTATTAAAACAAATAAATTTCAGCTGCAGATTGAGAACAGTTGGAAATTTTAAGTCTATTTTCAAAGAAAAACTCTGTTTGAAGAATACCCTGGAGGAGACTTTACTCTAATTACATACCTAAATTTTTTAAAGGGCCAATTGTATAGCATGGGTTTAATTATATCAATGTTTAAATTAAACAGTTTTTACTAAATCTTATAAAATTTTGTATCTAATACACAGACTCTGAAGTGGTAGGAAATGAATATTTATAAAGGAGTCATAATTATAAGCAACTTCTTATTTTATAGATTTCTCCATCAGAATTCCGTAAATGAACCTGGACATATATAGGAGTCACGAGTCTCCTTCCTTCCAGAATTCTGTTTACAATTTTTTCTTGTATTTTTCTAAGCAAAATTCTTTAACTTAGACTTCTGTACCAAAATTAAAAGTGTTAAGTACACTACAGTGAAAAGAAACAAGTTTGGTATTCTACGATACTTCATTATAATTTTAAAGATTACTATTACATAAAAGTAACATCCAAGATAAAACATCTCTGACACTGTTCCTCCCAGCTGCTCTTCAGTCCCTTCTCACTGCGGTAGCAAGGCCTCCTCAGGGTATCCTGTGCTCCTGTTTTTCAGAATGCCAACTAGCTAACCTGGTACAGAACCACTTTTCTTTCCCAAATATCAAAATATATTTAGTTTGTGCCAATTGCTGTCAGTAAACAGTGGTGATAATGACTACTAACACTAGCTCAATCAGCCCATAATACCTTTTTTCTTTTTTTAATAAAAACTTTATTTAAGCAACAAGGTGCTTGCTTGACTTGAAGGGAAAAGTATCTAGGATTTATTTCTTTTAGAGTAATTCATTGCTGCTTAAAGACAGATTGCCCTATATGTAGTAGCTATATACAAAAAAGCTATAAAACTGTTCTTAGTTTTACAATAATAAGTGAAAAGCATTAAAAATCTCTAATTGAACAAAATATGCAAGAATTTTTATGTTGTTCTTTTTTCTGTTAAACAGTGAGAGCAAAATAACTTACTGGAATGCCAGAAGTGGAAAAAGGGAATATTTTCACAGAACCAGTATTTTTCCCTACCCCATCTCCATTTGTTGTCGATCAAAACATACCTCTGGCCATTTAGTGTGTATGGGATTTCTTAAAATGCACCAGGTGCTTTTTTGGAAAGACTATTCCAAATGTGGTCAGTAACCAGTCACTGTGCAGTCTTAACTGTGACAATGAAAAAGAACTGCTCCTTTATTACTCATAACTCCACAAATAAAACATAACTTCAGATGTTTCTTCTTAGAGCAAAATGGACAAGGATCTCTCTCTCCTTGTTTAAACACCTCCCTTAAAGTTACCCAGGATTATAATGAAGTATATAAAAAATCTCCATACCAATGGACAGGATACACACCCATGATCAAGAGAGAGCCCATGTGATACCAGGCTTTTACTAACTTCAGTCACAGTTGGATACACTGCCATTAATTTATGTTCGGTCAGAAATCATTTTAGAGTTATTTCACTAAAATTATACCATTAGTAAGGAATACTTGGGATGTATTTACTTTTGGTTATACACAATAATTTTTGCCATGATTGTTAAGTTTAGGAGAAAATTAATTTTGTTTCAGTATTTCTCAGATACTGCCCAAGTACAACCTTCATATTTGAGAACTGCAAGACAGTAGACAAAAAAAACAATTATTCTATTATTCTTTGCCATTTTTTTCAGAAGCTATAAAGGTATGTCTTACTAAACATTTAAATATACTAGTATAGCTATACCCATGGAATAAGAGACAGGGCTTTACTATGATTTAAATACTTGCACTATGACTCATACCTTCATACCAAACACCAACTGTGTTAACAAAAGATGTCATGAAGGGTTAAAAGGCAAGTTAATAACCATACAAAACAGCATGCTGTGCATTAGCAGTGCACTGAATGTAGTTAAGTGAAAACTGGACACAAATCCGTTCTAGGAATTTCACATCTGGCCTGTTAATATGGTGGTTAAGTGGTACAGAAAGTGTCTTTTACAGCAAACCACCACTGTGACATCTGCTCCCATCGTACCTTGTTTTCTTAACCTGGATAGAGCCAGTCGATTTCCTCGAGGGCTGGAGATAGGAAAAAGCTAAAGGCTTGGAAACAGGACTGATGCAAAGTGCATCCAGGAGTGAATGATACTTTACAGGACCGGAGAGCCTGGTGAGCAGTTAGAAAGACTTTTAAGTTGGAAAATCACACTACCAATAGCAAAAAGCAGTGAGAGATACAGAACTAAGCAGTAGAAAGAGGGTGAAAAGAGGGCTAAGAGTGTATTAGATTATTATACTCATTAATATAGAGTAGATTAAATTTTCACCATTTATCAATGCAATCTTAAAAGCATTTGTTGCTATAAAAAGACACTAGAAATTATGTATAAACAAAACCCCACAAAACAATAATCTTTTATTCTTTTACTGGGAGTATTACAAAGAATAGTGATCACTCTCAAATATAGTAAGTTTGTGGGACAAGATAAAACCAGTAAAAACTTAAAATACTTATTTGTACCGGATTCTGTTTAAGATATAAAAACTACAAATTATAACATCCCCAAAGTCAACAAGGCACACAACATGCAATAACCTACATAACTGTTAAGTATCACAGACAGAGGGCAGTTAAAAGGATACAAGGATGATTTAAAGCAAAATCTATAACACACACTGTGGAATGTATATACAACCTAGACAATATGGTGATGATCTCATAACCAAAGGGATGTTTTCTTTGATGTGATGTGTTAAGGCAGTGAAAAGTGTTGGCATCACAACAGACACACCCTGTACACACAGCTCTACCTGGTTTTTGCAGCAAGAACAGCAGACACATGAGCGGCTGTGCTGCTCAGAACTGCAGCACTGTATCTAGCAGGAGAAGAAAAGGTAGGAAAGTTTTGGAAACCTTCCAAGGAACTTGTCACCACGTTTCTTGTAGAGCTGCTTAATTGATAGGTAAGGAAAACAGAAAAACAGAGAAGAGGAACAAAAAGGAAAGTAAGAAGAGGTAGCATAATAAAGATAAGCTTTATCTATATTAATAATTAGACATACACAGGTGTGACATGTCAGAAAGATAATAGGAGTTCAGGTCATTTATTGTGGCTGTGATTTCCCCCCCTGAAATTAACATTTCATATACTAGAATCCTCCATAAAACTTGTTTTTGAGGTACAAACATTTATGAATGTATTTTTCACTGTCTCTAATCCTATTTAAAATTAAATCAATATCACATAACAGCAAACATTTGAAGACTGAGTTGTCAACAACTAAGCAGAAAATAAACTAAACGTGAAGTGTGAGCAGAGAAAGAAGAAAGGCTATGTCGACCATTCCAAACTGTCTCTCCAGAAAGGGTCTAACCTTACAGATGACACAGTCCCAAAGCCTGACATTTTAATGAGACTTGTGTTTTCAGGGGAAGTAGATAACCACCAGCTACCTATTCAAAAGCAGTAATGCATAATAATATGAATAGAAAATAACTGTTTAAAAGGTTGAGAGTAAAGCTGTTTGGGAAGGGCAAGTACCTTCGTAAAATAAAAAGTACAATAGTTAAGACTAAAACAGCACCTTCTGTGTTGATGTTGATAATTTATTTTCAATTTTCTCTGTAAAGATTATTATAAAAATGCTGGTATGAAGTTTTATCTTCAGGACATTTATTACTTAAAACTTTAATTATTTTCCTTTGGTCTTTGAAAAATGGTCAAACACCTGGACAGGAAGGAATGAACATTCCATCATGAGGGCTGTAATGATTTCCAAATTCGATTATCAAATTGGAATTGAGAATTTCTTTTTTATTAAGAAGAAAGTCTAAAGCGAACAGTGTAAAACCTGTAACCTCTCTTCTTCATTTATGTCTACAAGTTATTAATGGATATTCTTAATAGACTATGACTACTTTTGACAGAATTCATGACAGTGGCTACTTCCAACACAAAGTAATTATGTGCCAAATCCATTCCAGGTTAATGAGAGCTCAGATGTAGAAAACTGAGGTTGACATAAATCTCTTCTCCTTGTCAGAAGCTTTTGATAATCCATTATTCCTTATTCCTTTGGCTACAATTTTATAAGCCATTAGTAGTCAAATTAAAGAATGGTGGCAAGCCATGTTTTGTTTTTTTTTTAAGTTAGGAAGATTTGTTCAAGTGTAGGTATAAACTTTTTAGCAAGTCTGTACTTTAATTGAACTATGTGGCCATGTTTTAACAACTGCTGTGCATGGCGAGGAGAGGAGGAATGGGGGCAGAAATGAGAAAGAAAGAGGCTGTCAGGGGCAGAGCAGGATAGCATGCAAAGTGGAAGAATAAAGTTACCAAGTGATGCAACTTTGAGTTTCTCAATTACTCTGTATCTTTGAGGCAATGGCTACAATATTTGGGGGAGTGAATAATAACCAGAAACATAAATCTATTTTAAAAAATCAGCTAAAAGACAAATCAGCTAAATTATCTTTCTCCTTTAAGAAGAAAAGGAAATTTCTTTCATCTTACTGAATCACAATCCTTACTAATAAAAGCCCAAGTAGTCATCACGCCGCCGTGATGCCCTTATAGGGTCACAGGTGGGCTGGGCTTGATGCTACATGCGCTGCATGGAGACTGCCTGGGAGCCCCACCTCCTCCCAGCTCCCCACTGTGAGGCCTGCCTGGGAGTCCTGACTCTGTGTGACAAGGCCTCTCAGCTCCACACAGTGCAGAGGAGGGACCCCCTTCCCCACCCACTACTCTGGCCTAACTCTTTGGGGCAATCCATTGAGGAGCCCAGATGGGTGGCTGGGGTCTACCACTTTGGGGTGATTAATTGCAGGCTCCTGCACAGTGAGAGGGCACAGGCCATGAATTTCATACACCGGGCCTCTAGGTCACATGTGTCAAACACAAGGCCCGCGGGCCAAATCCGTCCCACCAGGCCTTGCAATGTGGCCCGCACCGCGCTGTCATCACTGCACTCCGCTGCGTTTCCATCACAATGACAGTTTATGACTGTTCAGTAAACCATTCAGCCCGAGATTTAGGCTGGATTTTAGATTTTGGCCCCTTCTCTAATTGAGTTCGACACCCCTACTCTAGGTGAATGTGTTTGTTGGTTAAAGTAGACTTATGACAAACTCAAGCAAGTTGACTTTCCAAATCACAGTGAATAAATAAAAGGCATAGCTTTCCTGATTCTACATTAGAACTTAAATCTAAACAAAAAGTGAAAAATACAAATGCAGTGTAAAGCGGTGTTCCAGGGCTCAGTGCCAAGCTTCCTTGTCTACATATTAATGATGTCAGTTCTGTACTCTATGATCTCTTTTGCTTTTTAGTCAAACAGGTTTAGCATTTCATTTCATCACCAGCATTAAAATTTAGACACACCAGGAAGAAAAGAAAAAAACTCTACCTAGAATGTGTAGTCACTTTAGAAAGTGTGGCTACTTGGCTGCGGCTATTTAAAACCTGAGGAGCTGCCAGTGGGTGAGGCCCACTCTTAGGTGGTTCTTCCAGAGAACTGTCAAACCTAAGTTTTCAGAAGTAAAATAAACAGGGCAAGGGAAATACTAATGAAAAGTGCAGGTATTTATCATCTATAGTACCTTTTATTGCACATCGCTTTTATTTTTGGAAACTGCTAGTTGTGTTTTTTAACTTTCTATCTGTATAATGTTAAAAACCAAAACTAATACCCTCACCACTATCAAATGCAGGCTGTTTTCCCCCACAATTTTTTTAACATGTTACTTCCATCTGATAAAGGATTATGACTACAGGGGAAGAAAGGTGGATGGGAATTCCCATACACTATGTATTTTGCATGCATCAGGGAAACTTCGCCTCTAAGAAAGTAGGTTGTCCAATATCATATACCCAATAAGGGTCAGATAGAATTTGTACCCGACCTGTCTGTACCCTACATACTCCAAAATGCTCTCCAGTACACCACAAAAAGCAACATTCCAAGTCAGAATGTTGTGTTTGTAGAATTGGAATTATATGGATGTTGTTTGTTTTACTGTAAATAAAATATTTTCTCCAGTCACACAAATTGTTTGCCTATAATTGTGTTACTCTTAGAATTTTTTACTTTGTTTTTCTTTTGAATGCCAGAATTAAATTTTAGGAGAACTATTACCAAGTATGAAAAAGGATGAAAATTCAGTGTGAGGTTTGAAAGGAGAAAGCACCAAGTATAATACTTTGGGAAGAAATAAACGAACAGGAAACATAGTGTGTTACCCATTATTAACAAACAAACAAAAAAAAGCCTGTGAATAAAAAATAGAATTGGCCAGTCATGTTAAAATGATTTTCAAATGGAAAATGTAATAATAATGTAAAGAAATAAAAAAAAAGAGAGGTTATGTTCCCATTTTTTATTTGGCATTGATCAAACCTTTACCAGTGTTGAAAAAAATGTAGACAACTTAAGTAAAATTTTGTGGTAGAACTAAAATATCATTTAAAAGGCACAGCAGAAAAAGTTAAAAGGGGTCAGAAAACCTGGCTCTCAGGCCAAATTCAGCCGCTACCTGGCTTTGCATGTCCTGGGATCTAGGAGTGATTTATGGTTTAAAAAAAAATAAAAAGAAGATTCCATAACTCATGAAAATATATGAAATTCAAGTGTTAGCATCCATAAATAAAGTTTGATGGAACACAGCCAACTTTATTCACATCCATATGTCTATGGCTACTTTCACACCATGCACAGAGCTGAGGAATTGGGGCAGAATTTATGGCTCCAAAACCCAATATATTTACTATCCAGATCTTCACAGAAAAATTGTGCTGACCCCTGTCCTAGAGTAACATCTAGGACACAGCTAGCAGAGTACAGTTTTAACAGTGCAAATCTTTTTTTAAAAATATATTTTATTGATTTTTACACAGAGAGGAATTGAGAGAGATAGAGTTAGAAATGTCGATGAGAGAGAAACATCGACCAGCTGCCTCTTGCACATCCCCCACTGGGGATGTGCCCGCAACCAAGGTATGTGCCCTTGACCGGAATTGAACCCGGGACCTTTCAGTCCGAAGTCCGACGCTCTATCCACTGAGCCAAACCGGTTTCGGCAACAGTGCAGATCTGATCCTGCCTGTCGCTTAGACCTTCCAGCACAGCTCCGAGGACAACTGTGATGGTGGGCTACCTGTTACATTCTCCAGCCACATCTGTCAGAGCTCTGCCTCGCCCTCCCGCCTGCTCCATCCACCTTGTCTCCATTTCTTCTTAAACAAGCCAAGCTTCTTCCCACATGAAGCCTCTGCACAATCTGATACATCTCGCTTTCTACACCCATCTCTCTACCATACCTTCACTAGGCTAATTCCAAAGTGTCCTTCTGGCTTCAGTTTAAATGTCACCTTCTCAGGAAGGCCCACCACTTCCCCAAATCCCCGTAGGCTGCCCATGTCATATGCTTGCAGAGAACCCTGTACATCCCCCCCCACCCCCCCCCACCCCCCGCCACACACACACAGAATGTTATGCTTGCAATTATACAATTTGTGTGATTATCTGTTTCGATCTGGACTCCTTCACTAGATCAGAAGCTCTCTGAGGTCAGGGACCACCATGTTTACAATATAAACAAAGTGCTTACTACAAAGTGAATGATAAATAAGTATCTTTTGAATCAATGCATGAATGAATTTTTTTTTTTTTAAAGTACAGAACTTACAATATACAGATATCTTTTTTTTCTTTCTTTTAGGAGGATTCGCTTTATTTATTTATTTGACCTTACTGGGATGACATTAGTTCCTAAAACCACAGAGGCAATTCAATGAAACATCATCTGCATGCTGCATCATGCATCCATTGCCCCAAGCAAAGTCTCTTTCCATCCCCATTTCCCCCCAATTTTGCCCACCCCCACCTACACCAGTCCCCTTCCCTCTCATATCACTACACTGTTGTCTATGTGATACACACACACACACACTAGATGCCCAGTGCACGAAATTCATGCACGGTTGGGGGAGTGGTGTCCCTCAGCCCAGCCTGCACCCTCTCCAATCTGGGACCCCGAGAGATATCCCGATTGCCCACCAGGACTGGGCCTAAATGAGCAGTCAGACATTCCTCTCACAATCCAGGACTGCTGGCTCCCAACCACTCACCTGCCTGCCTGATTGCTCCCTAACCGCTCCCCTGCCAACCTGATCGATGCCTAACTGCTCCCCTACTGGTTTGATTACCTCTAACTACCCTCTCCTGAATGCCTGGTCACCCCTAACTGTCCTCCCCTGCCAGCTGGGTGCCCCCAACTGTCCCTCCTTGGTCTGGTCACCCCTTACTGCCCCCCTCTGCCAGCCTGGTTGTCCCTCACTTTCCCCCTCCTCCCCACTGGCCTGGTCACCCCTTATTGCTCTCCTCTGCCAGCATGGTCACCCTCATGCCCTCCCTGCCAGCTTGGTTGCCCCAGGAAGCCTGCTGTTCAGTCATTTGGTAGTCCCTCACTAATCACCCTGCCTGCCTGGTCACCCCAAGCAGCCTGCTGTTTGGTTATTACTGTGAGGGTGTCCTGACCAATTTGCATATTATCCTTTTATTAGTGTAGATGAGAACAAGTAAGAAAAGGGAATTGAAGTTGAGTCTGCTAATTCTTCCAGAAACTATGTTGACTGGAAAAATGGGAGCTACTTGAGAAGAAAGCTCATATAACTCATGAAATTCCTTCGAAAGCCAGATTTCTAATTTCTAAACAAATGCACTTGGGAGGTTTCCCACACGTGTCACACTTATCACCTATTCCTTTGCTTAGCCAATCTTTAAAAATACTAGGCTTAAGAAAATCAAACTACCTCGCTTAATATGGAACACACATCAATATAGACTCTCATTCCCTAACATTTATTCTTTTTAGGGTTGGAGGAAGCTCTGGTTAATAGCACCTCTACAGCAAACAGACTTTTTGCTTTGTCTGTTATATAAGTGAGTTTTCATTTCTCACCAGAGAGGTATGAAGGCTTTCTCCTTCCCAGATACGTCTGGAGATTTGGGCTTGTAGCCTTTTGGCCTGTGTTTCTCAGGAAAAAATGAACAAAGAGCTATTTTGGCATTATCCTTCCCTGCACTGCACCTTTTTCTATGCTTTTCAGTGGAGAACCATGTGAGCAATCTGTCCAGGTTAAAAGCAGCACAAAGTTGCCCATCTCACTACCTTACTGTCCTGACCACTCTGCAGGGCCAGAGAGAGAGGAGCTGTCCTTCAGCTCCACAGTCCCAACAAGTCAGACAGCAACATCCGTATGCTGTGTACTCCATCTCCTCCTTTTTCTGAGGCCTCAATTAGTCTATTTCCATTTCCCTTGCATTTCCCATTTCTCCTTCTCCACTGCATGCTTTGCAACTCTGTTCAAAAATGCTCTCGTTTCTCTTAAAAACAAAAAGAGCAAAACTGACATTGCCTTCAACTTCCCTATTCTGCTCAGCATCCAAACTCCGTTAAACAGTTTCCTCACCTGCCTGTCACTCTCCAACCTCATCCCCCAACCTCTAAAAAACCTACTGTTGTTGAGGTCACTAATGTGGCTAAATTCAATGGAGTTCTTTTTTTATTGTGGTAAAAAAATATATCCAACAAAAATTTTCCTTAACCATTATCATTAATTGAAAAGTTCAGTAGTATTCACATTGTTGCACAACCAATCTCCATAACGTTTTTCATCTTGCAAATCTGAAACTCTGTACCCATTAAACTCCCATTTCTTCCTCCCACACAGGCCCCTGGGAACCACCATTCTACTTCCTGTTTCTATAAATGTGACCATTTGGTTGCCTCATATTAAGTGAAATCATAGTGTTGTCATTTTGTGTGCATTCCTCAGTGTCTTTATCTGACCCAGGAGACCCCTCCTCTTCTGTCTTCTGTGACTCAACCCTATCCACTTGCCTGTGTTTAGTACTATTTCACTGGCTATGCCTGGTTGCAGGGTGTTTAAGCTCTCCATCAGTAATAAAATTGCAAAATCTTAATCTGGCTCATCCATATTTTGATAAAATGACATGTAAACTATATAAGCATAACTTCTTCACAAATTGATCTTTAAAATCCCTGAAAAAGGATACAGAAATTTTCTTTTGAGCATGAAAACATCAATTAAAAATTTCAATATCTCCTTAACTCTCCATATAAACATCATAAAATAATCAAACAGTGTGACTTATTACACCCTTACATGGCAAGCTTTCCACTAAGAGGAGAAATTCAGAAACCGTAAAAAATGTATTTTATAGTAGGTAAAGCAGAAAAACAATAAAATTGTCCTTGGTGTCTTCACTCTTCCCCAAAGCAAACATTCATACAGTAATGCTGCTCAACAGAGGGTGGAATATACGAAGGTCATGGCAGCATTCTAAGCTTTTGGGAGTCATTGGCATAGCAAAGCTATTTATTTCAGCCAAGGAAACCTCTAATCATCTGGAAAAATGAGTATCTTCCACTGGCTTCCTGACAATAAATATGGTGTGTGTGTTCACCTGCAACTATAATTTATTTTCCCTTCTAGAAAATAAACTAAACGAAACCACAGCTGGAAATTCCTGGCACTCTTATTCACAAGCTAATTGATTGATTTCAACAGCTTTTGTTGTAGCAGTCTAAAATCTATTTGAACCTACTAATTCTACATTTATTATGCAGGGCATCTTGAAGAGAATTTAAAAATCAGCAAGTAGGGGCATCCTTGCCCCGTACAGACGGAAGCAGAGAACGCTGACTGGCAGAAGTTAAAGATCATGAAGTAAACATGAAAATACCACCCAAAATGAGGTTTACCTTAGTATTTGTTTTGTTTTAAGAGTTTGCTCTTGGTTGATATATCCCACTTTCTTTACTATCAAATGCTGCCTTAATTCTGACATGCTTCTCGAATGCTGCTTTCCCTAATGATTTCACCATTAAATGTCCAGTCTTAATATTATGTGAACTCTTAAGTCATCTATACTGTTCCTTGATCTCTTCAGAAACAATGTAATATGGGTTCTAAAGAGAAGATAAAAAAAAATAAGCATGTATTATACTATGCCTATCTAAAATACCAATATAATGTAAAGATTTTAAGGTATAATATCAACTTAAAAATCACATGGAACAATGCCCTGATACTAGCCTGACACTCTCAGTAACTTGCAGGATACTCCCCACTAACCCTAGCCCCTCTCACTTCGCATCATCAATTTCTTCCCTGGATCATTCCTGTTAAGTGATTTCAGCACTTTCTAGCAGCTAGAAATAGCTTCTTCTATGGGCAAAAATCTGCCATTTATAGTATTAACATAAGCCTAATGTTATCAAAAGAGTTTATGTATGATAAAGGTAGATTTTCAGATTCAGAATAAAAGGATGCATTATTCAATAAACAATGTTGAGTCAATCTGTTACCTATTTGAAAATATAAATGTATCTGTCTGAATGCCACTGTGAGTCCAGGTGTCTTAAAAGAGCCACCATAGCACCTCACGCAGCAGCTGAGTATCCAGACAATGTTAAAGAACAAAAGCCAAGGGCCACATCCGTACTCTTTAACTGAATATTTTGGGTCATCTATCCTGAGTTCTGCCGTTCAGTCAAACCCTGCATTCACTGATTCATTCGACAATATTACCGTATTTTTCGGACCATAAGGCACTCCGGACCATGAGACGCACCAGTTTTTAGAGAAGGGAAATGAAGAAAAAAAGATTCTGAAACAAATAGTGTCCTAAAATATTTTATGTGCATTAAAACCCAACATCACAGTCATAAACACATGTAATCAACCCTGTAAAGTAAACAGCAGCATTTAGAACCATTTTAGAGCCGGGCAAGCACACAGAGACCACACAAAGCCGGGCAAGTAAAAAAACTTTTTTTTTAAAGTATATGTGTAGGCTATATTTGGACCATAAGACGCAGGGACTTCCCCCCCCCCCCCCCACTTCTGGGGGGGAAAAAGTGCGTCTTATGGTCCGAAAAATACAGTAGTTGAACTGCCACTTCATACTAGGCATTCTCACATACTCTATGTCTACTTTAATTCCCTGCCCTCATGGAGCTTACAGTCCAGTGCCCACTTTCTTCAAACGGACCATGAGGCCAAGCCCATCATAGTTCCCATCCTGCTTCCCTGCCACAACCAGAGATGCAAACCCCTTGAGTCGCCTATCATTCCTGGACTCTAATTTTTTTACTGTTTTGTGCATTTCCTAATCTGATCAATATCGCATTCTTCTCAGCCCTCAAAAGCCCTTTATCATTCTATATCTTCCTTGCAATTCCTTTCAGAGATTCCCTTTTCCCACATCACACACGTTTATAAACCTGGAGGTGATTCAAGCTCCCCCTCATTACTGTTTCTAATTACTGAGTCATCTTTGACTCTAAAATCCTAATTCCATTGAGGCTTCCGTCATCAGACTATCCAACTCACTAGCTAATGTGCATTTTCTTGCCTCTACCTCACCTATTTGCTTTAGCCCCCAGCTCACTGCCTTTCTCTTTACTCAATTCCAATCATCTGTCTTGCTGACTTTAACGTTATCACGTTGAATCACTGACTGCTAAATTCTTTGACTTCTTCACCTCAACCATAATTCCTAGGTTATCTTAATTCTACAATACCTCAGCCCTGAACTCCAGAATTCATAATCTTTACTATCTTATCAACAAGTATGGCATGTCTAAAATCTGGATTGGAGAACCTTCTCTTTTTTCCTCACTTGTTACTCTACCTCTTGATTCTATTAGCTTTTTTACTATAATGAATTGACTCTTACCAATTTTATTGACTGGATTCTTACCAAATTCGCTGACTCAGCAATACCCCATTATCTACCCCACAACCCCTGATATTTCCACACTCTTGCAAAATACAAACCCATCCAATTCTCTACATCTCCATTAGTACCTCCACAGCCTAACCCACTATCCTTTCTTGCCTGACCTAAGGGAATACATAGAACTACTCTCCTGCTTTCATTATTTCTCCCTTACAATCAATTTTTAAGAGTGACCTTTTAAAAACATACACCAGATGTTACTCTCATGATTAAAATCCTATACTTGGCTTCCTATTTAATTGGAACAATAATCTGAATCCCTCAACACAACCTCCAAGGCAATTATTGGATTTGTCTATTATGTATAATATATTTATATGTAATAAACATGCACAGAGACCACTGCTAGTCTATGAGGCCTGAGATAAAAGGAGAATGTTTGGAGAAGAAGAAGACATGGCTATGAATTTAGGGCCAGGAGCTAGCCCATATAAACAGCTAAAACCAATTACTCATATAACTTCTCTGACCAGAGACAGCTTAATTATTCCATGATTTTTCAGTTTATTTTATTGGAATTACTTATGTAATTGTCAGAGGTTAATGCCAAGGATTAAACATATGTGCCAGATGAGATTTTCCTAGTTCTAGTGTGGGATAGAACTATGGCTTGCCTTATAATTTTAGGAGCCTTATCACACAACTAACTCATATTGGGTTTTTCTTCTAAAATCCATAATTTAAAAAAAAAGTTGTATTTGCTAACTATATCTTCCCCCCCCCCTCCTGTCCCACGAAAGTTAGAATGATTTGATACAAACTGTATATAACCATATCAAACTTTTATTTTCCTTTCTTTCACTTTCTCTGTTTTTAAAAAACTAGATCTGGTCCACTGACTTAGGCTTCCAATATGCTGGTTATGGAACATAATTGCTATTCCTTCCTGCTTCAGGATACCCACAAATATAGGCAGTGAGCGGCAGGGCTCCTCATCCAAGTCACCGACTGAACCTTTAAACAATATCCTTTGGTTACATTTCCTCAACCTGATAGGAATCTACACCTGACAGTCATTAGCCTCATTTCATTTTTAAATTCAATTAAACTTGAGTCTTTCTTTGGTTACTTGTTAAAATTAGCACTTCCCCAATCTATCCAAAATGGGTTAATGAAGTTGGAAATCATTTATTTCTGAGGACTTAATTTTAGGTATTGACCAGTCTGCCTTCTGTTCTTAGTGCTCCCTAGCCGTGCTTCTAAGAATGCCTTCTAAACTTTTTTCCAGGTTCAAGTTCAAATTATAGTTTTAAAAGTTAACCTTTTTTTTTTTTCTTTGAAAATCAGTACTATATTTACCTGTTCCCAGTCTTCTATTTTCTTTCCCATTCTCCAGGATTGTTTGTTTGGGGATTTTTTGTTTGTTTTTTTTTTTTTTTTAATGCACATACTGTTACTTAGCAAATCCCACTTGTAAATTCTCTAAATCACATGTGTCAAACACAAGGCCCGCGGGCCAAATCCGTCCCGCCAGGCCTTGCAGTGTGGCCCGCACCGCACTGTCATCACTGCACTCCGCTGCGTTTCCATCACAATGACAGTTTATGACTGTTCAGTAAACCATTCGGCCCGCGATTTAGGCTGGATTTTAGATTTTGGCCCCTTCTCTGATTTAGAGTCTAAATCATTGCGAAAAACAGACTACAGAGAGTTCATTTCAAAACACTTTTTACTGGGGCTTCAATTCCCTCCAGAATGTAAATAAAGCAAAGTCTTTCCCATTTGGGGTGATTTTTATTTGCTTAGTTACATTTTTCACAATGAACACTTACTAATTTCATAACAACCCTGGACATCACCACTTCAGTGTATTACTTTTTATTTCCCAGATTAACATTATCTGGTTGTTTTACTTTCCACATTTAAATGTGTGTGTAGTTTGTTTGTTTTTGTATGTGTGGGTGTACATTTTCTAACATTCATGTGGAATTACTTCAATATCCCTGCTAAGAGATTTGCTGATTTTAATGAGATGTTAGACTCCAGTGCTCTAGGCAAATGCACTGTTTGAGTGTAAAAGTGTTGCTTCTTTGTATGAAAACCTCAAATTCATCCATTATCTAAGTAGTGATATACAACTACTTGACGCCATTAAAATCTTTCAGAAATATTCTCAAACATTTTTTTTCTGATGAACTATTTAGGATATTGGGATAAAAAATTAAAGGACCTGGCTGGTTTGGCTCAGTGGACAGAGCATCGGCCCGTGGTCTCGAATTTGATTCTGGTCAAAGGCACATGCCCAGGTTACGGGCTCAATCCCCAGTAAGGGACGTGCAGGAGTATGTTTAGTAATATTAATGTGTAATATTAAATGGTAACTAGATTCTCTCTCTTCATTGATGTTTCTCTCTCTCTCTCTCTCTCTCTCTCTCTCTCTCTCTCTCTCTCTCCTCCCTTCCTCTTGAAATCAGTAAAAATATATTAAAAAATAAAAATTAAAAAATTAAAGTATGTTAATCTCTCTCTCAAAAATTAAAGTATGTTAACACAAAATAAATGTGTTCCACTAACTCAAAAATTGCAGAAGTGTCATCCTAGCTTTAACACAGTCTTCTGGTTAAAGAAATAAATACAGACATTTCAGGAGTAATTAATTAGTTGCATCTGGGAAATGAACACCCATCAATAAAGTTGGACATAGAAGAGGCACCCAGCAAATAGTTGTTAATAGATATTAAAATGGAGAAACACAAAAGAGGAGACATGGACAGTTGAGGATGCTTTTAAGATTAATTTAATTTGAAAGTAGTTCTTCAATTTGACTAAGAAAAATAAAGATGCCAAAATATACATACCTGTCATAGGTTTTATACTATATTATGTAATATAATTTTAATTTTCTTTTATAATAATCTTAACATTATTATAACACATTTTCACATAACATAAAGGTAGAAAAACCTGGGTTTCTGAAACTTTCAATGTGGTTGAAGTAGTAAAATTGAATAGTGGCAAAAAGTAGAAAATTAAGCCTTCCATCATGGTAGAAATTGCCTAATATCAGTGCTCCTAATTCACTTTAAGTTATGATTTTCTTTTTTAATTTAAAAAAGTAAACTTCAGGAGGTGTCTTCAATATTGAGTTCTAGTCAAGAAGGTGTTTTTTTTTATTTTCTGGTTTAATTCAATAAAATAATTTTGTTGTGTTATCTCTCTAGAGGTAAAGTGGACAGAATTTATCCAAACAACACTTATAAAAGAAGTGTTGCTGGTCTGATAAAACTTCTAAGAAACTTAGTGCATATTCTGGACTATGAAAGCCAATTCTTACATATTACAAACACAGATTTTTGTGAAAAAATCTTTATGTGGTAGTATTTCCAGTGTAATTTGAGAAATGTACATGAGTATTTCCATAATTAAGCAGAGAATTAAACAACTCTGTGTGAAAATATACTGTATATGGTAAATAGGAACTATGTTTCTTGCTTCAATAATTGTAAAGTACTATTCTCATAAGGAAGTGTAGTAATTATTTATGTTCAATAGATGGCGACCTCTCCATGATAGTCACAAAACCAGCATTGGCATAGTGTAATCCACCAGAAAAAAAAATGAAAGGAGGTAAATTACAAATATTCCACATTTTACAATAGACAAAATTATTACTTAATTATATACCCATTTTTATTTTGTCTTGTGGTCTTTTTTCCAGGTTGGTGAAAGTACTTTGCTTTATAATATCAGATAAGAGATTCTATTTGGCTAATATTGTTTTATTTTTATTTTTAAAAATAAGACTAAGCACCCTGGACAGTTTGGCTCAGTGGATAGAACATTGGCCCATGGACTAAAAGGTCCCGAGTTCGATTCCAGCCAAAGGCACATACCTCGGTGGCAGGCTTGATCTGGCTCTGGTCAAAGCATGAGGGGGAGGCAACCATGTGTCTCTCATACATTAATGTTTCTCTCTCTGTGTCTCTCCCCCTCTATTCTACTCTGTCTAAAAATCAATGGAAAAATATCCTCAGGTGAGCATTAACAAAAAAATAAAATAAAATTAGACTATTCTGTGGAAGGACAGGTGTTTTTTGTTTTGGGACAAATTCAATTGTTAAATTCTCATCTCATGAAAATATGAGACTAGGGAATGATTTGTGATTTCTTTGCATAGCTTATAAAGGATAGTAGTTTTAGGTTATTTAATCAAATGTCATGAATCTTAATAAGGGTATGCAGCAAGAGTCCAGTGCATTTGTGAAACAAAGCAATAACAAAGACATGGCATAGGTCAGCAAACTGTCTCTTCATTAACCTCTTTTATGCTGGTTGTATGATATTTGTGAACAAGCCACTAATTTTTAAAAACGTACTGTTCAAAGAGTATGTTTAGAAATGTTTATGTAGTTTCTGTTCAAGAAGTTACTTAAGATCTGTTCTGACAGCCTTCAGCTAGAAATAATGAGGGCATCATCTAGTGCTATGGGGCAGCCTGTAAGAGGATATTTTTCCCCCATAACTGTTTCAGTTTTGTGTAATATTAAGTGGCGACTAGATTAAAACCATTTTCCTGCTGAAAGGATAGGCAGTCACTTTCCCCTTGTAAGTATTTTAAATCTTTGAAAACTGCAAATCTATATCATACACTAGTATTAATTCTTAATCATATAAAAAAATCAAAACCTATCATTTTTTTTCACAATATATGTAGAATCTATCACTTCTTAAACAAGATTTAAAAGACTGATAAAAAGTATGTTTTCGTCATAATATACATTTTTGCCAAATAAAATTACTACCATATACTTATTTATCGATATATAGACCTAAGCCTAACCCCAACGTGACAGTATGTTGAGAGAGAGCCTCAAAGGAGGTAACTAAAGGTAACTGAGGTCACAGCGGGAGGCCTCTGACCCAGTAAGGCTGCTGTCCTTGTCAAAAAGGCAGACACCAGAGCTCTGCTGTGTGCACAGAGGAAAGGCCACACGAGGACACGGCGAGAGAAGGTGGCCATCTGCAAGCCAGACAGGCCTCACATAGCACTTCTGCTAACATCTTAATCTTGGACTTCTACCTTTTAGAACTCTGAGAAAATGAATTTCTGTTGTTTAAGCCACCAAATCTGTGGTGTCTTGTTATGGCAGCCTGAGCTTATAAAGTACATTTCTAATTTAAGAAGCAGTTCACCAGAAATTAATCTTACAGTCCTAATACCCATTTTCAAATTGAATTTGTATATATTTGTATATTATCCTATATAATAAAAGGCTAACATGCAAATTGACTGAATGGTGGAAGGACCGGTTGCTATGATGCACACTGACCACCTTGGGGCAGATGCTCAATGCAGGAGCTGCCCCTGGTGGTCAGTGCGCTCCCACAGGGGGAGTGCCGCTCGGTCAGAAGGTGGGCTCATGGCTGGCAAGCGCAGCGGCAGTGGTGGGAGCCTCTCCCACCTCCATGGCAGCGCTGAGGATGCCTGCAAGGAATGGGCCTAAGCTGTCAGTAGAACATCTCCTGAGGGCTCCTGGACCACGAGTGGGCAACAGGCCAGGCTGAGGGCACCCCCCCCCACATACACACACACACACACACACACACACACACACACACACACACCAGTGCATGAATTCTGTGCACCGGGCCCCTAGTATTTATATATACATTTCTAATAAATTTCCATTTATATACATGGAATTATATATTCAATGTACAGAACTTTACTTACATAACTCCAGTTGCATCCAGGAAGAAATACCATGCCTATTAGAATGCCTTTTCCTCCCAGTTTATACTATTACACAAATATCCATAATACAAATTAGAAAAGGAGGTGCCAAAAAAGGATGACAATAATATAGTATGTAACTTCAGAAGTAAAAAGATTTCTACTGCTGAGGGTGGTGCACTGTGGGTAACAGTGCGTGGTTGGCATTTTAGGAAGGAACAAGGAAACCTCTGGAAGAGGAAGCACTCGCACTCAGTGCCGTTCTCAGTGGCACGCCCTGGCATTTGGAGCAGCATGATGCTCGCATCTGTTGGCTGATTCGGAGCATTACATTTAGCACCCCCAGTCCCTCAGGAGCACTCTCCTGGCCTCATCGTGTCTGTGTTATCTACATGTTCTCAAAGGCTACACAGCACCAGCATCGCTTCCCAGAGAACTAGAGGTAAAATTTAAAGAATGTAAACAGCAGAGATGATCAAATGAAATGTTTTAAGTGACAAATAAATGACTAATACATTTGATTCTAAAATGCTGCATATGGAAAATTATAACATACAAAATCGTAATATTTTATTCAGTGCTGCCTTCCAGTTACAAGTGTTCATTACATTTACTCAGAGTGAACCCTAATGTTCTATTTTAAAGCTTCCCATTTCACTGACTCATTCCTAAAGCCCTGACTCTATTTCTAAATACCTTTACATACTCATTACTCCAGGATACTTCCGATGCAGTCAACAAATATGTTTTCCTTTTGACTTCCATACAACTTTCAGGCTGACTTACCTGGTATCATCTCTTTCACTTAATTATGTCCCTAAGTGGTGTTTGCGATCTGAGTTGAAGATTTAAGGAGAAGGGACAGGTGACCAAGGCGGAGTGAATGATGAGAAGATGAAGACAAGAACCACACTGAAGAGAACCCGTGTAACCCAGGCCCCAAGGTGCACCTAAAAGGTTATGATTCTGCTGCAGATCAGGTTCCCCAGAAAGCAAACATCAGGACTGAGGTCAGCATGGAGGTGCTTATTAAGTGCCCGTAAGATCAACAGGGAAAGGAAAAGAAAGAAAAGCGCTGGATCTAGAACAGTGGTTCTCAACCTTTCTAATGCCATGACCCTTTAATACAGTTCCTCATGTTGTGGTGATCCCGCCATAAAATTATTTTCATTGCTACTTCATAACTGTAATTTTGCTACTGTGATGAATTGTAATGTAAATATCTGTGTTTTCCAAAGGTCTTAGGCGACCCTGCTAGGGGTTCTCACAGGTTGAGAACCACTGCTGTAGAGCCTAAAATTGTAGACAATTATCTCATATTATCTTGTTCATATTTTTATCTATTATTCACTATTGAATCCTGGACACATACCAGTGCTTGGTATTTAAATATTTAATAATTACTCATGTAAGGAAATGAATGCAGACAATGAATGTTTATGATTTATAGAATTTTAAATACACATCAGAAATACAATTGTAAAATTATTTGTCTAGAGGAAATCATTCTATATTTCTGAATAAATTTGAATTTAAAAAAGGACTGCTACTATTTTAATAGTAATATTTTCTTAAGCTTAAATATTTTTAATCTGAATCTTCTTAAAAGTCATAATGTTGCCAAAAAAGAATATGTTTGTTTCCACAAATAATGTATTTTTAAAAATTATATTTTATTGATTTTTTTCTTTTTTTTTTTTTTTTTTACAGAGAGGAAGGGAGAAGGATAGAGAATTAGAAACATCAATGAGAGAGAAACATCAATCAGCTGCCTCCTGCACACTCCCTACTGGGGATGTGCCCGCAACCATGCCCTTGACTGGAATCGAACCTGGGACCCTTGAATCCGAAGGCCGACACTCTATCTACTGAACCAAACTTGTTAGGGCAATAATGATTTTTTTTTAATGTTTTCTCTGAAGGTTTCTTTTTTTTTTTTTAATTAAATTATTATATGTGCACATATCTTATCATTGCCCCTTTCCCCCAATAATGTATTTTTTGAGGTAACAAAACTAATGTGTGGGAAACATTCCATATTCTGACTGTTAAATTTTTTTTAAGGAAAAAAATGTTGAAAATTCTTAAGACTAACTTCCCAATTTTACATTAAACAACAAGCCTATGATAAAGAAAATCTGTACAAGAGAGACAAACAAAAACAAGGTATAAATTAGGCCACTAGACTTACAATAATATTTTTGCAAGAAGCTTTTATAATTGGTGGCTAGTGTCTAAGCTAGGAATATAATATGTCCCAGAAGATTAATTGAGTTTCGGAATTTAACCTCTGACAGGGTCAAGAGGAATATCCTTTGTGATCTTGGCTAAACATTTACCCTAAAATTCAAATACAGACCATTCCATTTATCTAAGTTTATATTTTTAATGCAACATAGAAAATACTTAATTTTCAGCTGGACAAGGTATTAAATTCTTATTTTCATCTGCACCAATTTCAAGTAATACAGTTCTATACACAATTCTCTTCTCTTGAATAAAGGAAACATTCTCTTATTTACCTAAAAACTCTCCTAATAGTTCTTTCTATCAATTCTGTAGTTATTCTAGAAGTTTGGTTCTTAATGGAAAGTACTATGTTCACTCTACTCACACAATTAATTTTCATGAGAATTTAATGAGATTTGATTCTATCTTCTTTCAAATGTCATTTTTGAGATCAATAAGGCATTATTAAGTATAGGAAAACCTATACCTTATTTCTTATAGAAACCAGAAACTCAGTCATAAATGGGACTGATATCAGGATAATAAAATCACCACAGTATATGAAGAAGAACTGAATCAGTAAAAGAAAGACATTTTATTATCTTATGAAGTAGAGAAGAAATGAGCATAGATAAATACTATTATTATTTTATTTTTTAAATATATTTTATTGATTTTTTTTACAGAGAGGAAGGAAGAGAGACAGAGAGCTAGAAATGTCGATGTGAGAGAAACATCAACCAGCTGCCTCTTGCACACTCCCTACCGGGGATGTGCCCGCAACCAATGCACATGCCCTTGACCGGAATCGAACCTGGGACCTTTCAGACTGACACTCTACCACTGAGCCAAACCTGCTTCGGCCTATAGTTATTTTTTAAATGCATTGAGCAGGCCAAATTTTAGATAGTAATCAATCACTAACTGAAATTAATGTAGTTTCTCTAAATTATCAGGCAGTTGTCCTAGTCAATGGTAATATTAAAGTAACATGGACAAATTAAAATACAACCTTGAATTACGGCAAGATCCTTCAGTAATCATTTCCACACAGAGTAATTCTAGGTTGTGCCATCGTCTATGATACTTAAAATATGCTAAATAATGTAACAATTGGGGGGGGAGGGCGAGTTAAATAAGGGCCTTTATTGTACTCTACACTCACCTTTTAGTACACTCAAAGAATTTAAAAGGGTTCCCAAATGACATGTCATGATAATTCTTTATTTTACCCAAGTAACATTATTAACAAATCTTGGCTACATTATTATCAGCTTCAAGGAAACAGAAAACAAGGTACAAAGCTAAGTTAAAAGCAACTTTATTACAATACTTTTCCAAACTTCAAAATGCATTTAGTATTGCATTTAGACCTAATAATATTATACATTATATTACAAGACAGAAAGCATTTCTGGTCAGATATTTAGTTTGAATATATTAAAAAACAAAACAAAACAAAAAAACAGAGCTTACTAGGAATAGCGGCAACACACAATAGTTTATATCACTAAGTGAAATGTTTCTCAGATATCTCAGAAAAAATCACTCATATTTCAATCCATTTTATGTTTACTCCTCTGATTTAGAAACAAAGCAAAGCTATATTTTCTATCACTTACTAGTTAATGCCTAGAAGTTGTCTATATCCTAATTATATCCACCAGCTTAGAAATATTTCCTATGGTAGAAAATATGACATTTTAAATTAACCAAACCAAACAAACAGTGTATTTTTCCCCACTGCAAACAGGGGCAGAAATCTCTCCTTTCCTTTTTTGGGGAGCCAAATCTTGGCTTCCTCCTCTTCATGTAGCCATCCTATATTATAATTAACTGCTCTAAAAGATACCCAAGTCTATAGTGAAATCTATTCTAATAAAGTCTTCTTGTTTTAATTCACAACCCACTCTGAACATCATGTAATAATGAACTTAAAAATAATCTTAGGAAAGGTAGTACCATAAGGAGCTATTTTCCAAATTAGACAAAGGACATTATTTGCTCACCCACCTCTGCTTCAAATGACTAACCCAATTCACCTTACGAAAATAATTCTTTTCCCAAGGTTACTACTCTGATAACAGTAAATCCACTAAACAGCTCTAGTCCTTTAATGTTAATTGGTTTAACATCTGTGAGCTACCGACTAGCACAATACATGTTCATCCTCCTCATTTTCACAACAGCAGGAAATGGTTAGAAAAGTATAGAAAAGGTCCTATTGTTTTCTTATGGCAAATTTAATACAGATTTTGTTCTGAGTTGGAGAAAAGAAAAAGTGAATGAAAAGGTATGTGCTGGCTGCTTGAGGGGGCAAAGCTCATAAATCACTGTACGTTAAGAGCACGTGCTGAAACTTCATGGTGCCAGTCACGTAATTTTGTGTATTTGGGACTAAACACGTGAAGGGGTATCTTTTCCCTGTGGAAATAGAAGAGAAGAAAAAAGAAAAAAAGAAAAGTGATAGAAGAGTCATAAGAAAGAGCAAGAAAAAGTTTCTACACTACGATCATCATGCAGAAAACATGCCTTCTAAAGCTTAATTTCACAAAGCTGTGTTAATTAAGAGCAAAAGATTTTAAGGGTAGAGAGCATTTTTTAAATACAAAAATTAACTATCAGAGCCCTCTTGAGAACTTCCATTTTTATCCCAAAATAAAGTGACTGCAAGATCACATGAATTCATTCATAGACTACAATGTTAAAAAAAACACACAAAACACTCCAAACACACCTTTCCGCCTACTTATTTCAATGCTTTCAATGCTAAAGAGAAGAAACTTTAGACATAAAATCCAGACAATATCTATTAATTATGAAATCTGTAAGTTGTACATTTAAGTTCCACAAAAGGCACCACAGTTAAATGCTTAGCTTCTGGTTGCAAAAACAAAATGCCATACCATTATACTTGCAAATGCAAATGACAAACTGAAACCATTCATGAAAGGAAACCATTCATTCAATATACAAAAAAAACACACACACACACACAACAACAACAACAACAACAACAAAAACGGACAACTTACTTTGCCTTCTTTGTATTATCAGTTTCAGCTTCTTTCACTGAAATATAATAAGCGATATCCAATATTAGTTTGTTTTTAAACTTTAAAATCACTTAAGCCAGTGATCTTCAACTGGTGTGCCACAACAATTTTTAAAACATGAAATACCTGACTATTTGGATCAGGGGCACTGACCTTTTTTCCCTTAGATTGTCAAATTTAAAAAAAAAATGACAACAGCCAACACAATAAACAGCCATCAGGTGTAAATGAATCAAAATTATACCTATTATTTTTGTCAGATCAGCAAAAAACATACTTTTGGTGTACCACAGAATTTTACTAGTTAATGTGTGTCATCAGATGAAAAGGGCTGAAAATTGCTGATTCAAGCAATTACATGCACCAGTCAATAACAAATGGTCAAGTTGAACAGAGCCACTAAAAAAAAAACTAAAAAAAAAAAAACAACAACAATTCTATATCATCTTATCACCTGGTCATAGACTATAATCAGTACTACTATTACTGATACTTTTGCACTTTTCAATGAAACTCTCCTGAGCTGATTTCTTATTTACAATAGCCATGTTATGTAAGGCATAATTTAAAAGCAAACTGCCTCAAGAAAACTACTATTTCCTAATAACTGTTTATCTGTCTAAATGCTACTTCTCTATGGGAAAGAACATTCATCTATGAGAATCCTCGGTATTCACTTACGATTTTCAGTCCCAGTGATCTGGGCCAGGATTCGGAAGGAGCGAGACTGAGTGGTGCCTGTCCTCGGGTGCCAGTCTTCGGTATCCTCAATCAGTCTCTTCTTGCTGGCATCGCTATGAGTAGGTATGTGATAAAACTCTGTGTTACGCTCCACAATGTGTTTTCTCGGTGGGCTAGGATTAGGTAGAAAAAAAATGAATGAAAATTTTATAATTATATTAAGGATAAATATTCTCTGCCAAATTATTTATAATGCATACATTAATCCTTAGTGTTCCTTTTGTATATTTTGCTTTTGCAAGCATACACAGCTTCAATTTTTTTAAGAGCACCCTTCTAAAATAAAGTAGATGGAATTTTTTAAATAGAAAAAAGGCACATATATGCTAATATAATATCAATAGTATAAGCAACTATTCAACAGGAAGGTTACCGTTTAGGTGGGGTTTTCCTTTTTAAGTGACAGAAGAAGGCAGCAGAAGAGAGAGTTCCAACATGAAAAGGAAAAGAGAAGATTAAGAAAAGAAGGAAACAAAGAGAAATCTAAATACCCACAGAAGTAAAAATAGAACAATTTAAAATTATGTACTTATGTTGTTCATCTATTGCCTAACAAAATATAGATATGTACTACATTCAGAACCACTGCTAAACACTGATATGCTGCTAAAATGTATTAGCTTTCACAAAAGTAAATGACCATGTCTTCATTAGACCCAGGAAAGAAGTTTAGTACAGGCTAAACCAGCAATTCCAAACACAATTTGGTGTCATTTTCTCATTCATGTGCACAGATAGATATCTCTCATCCCTAACAAGACTGTGCAGAATCAGCATAGTAAAGAAGAGCTATGGTATATGATAAACCAATGAAATATTTATCAAAGGACCCACATATAAATCTTGGCTCTATGATTTTTCAGAGGTGGGATTTTAGACAAGTCAATCTCACTAGGACTCACTGTTTTCATATATATATAAGATAAGAATATCACATACAAAGTCATATTGTTCTGAGGATTATATGAAATAATAAATGTGTAAGGAATCTATAAACTACACAGTTTGCTAAGAACATTCATTTTTCTCTTAATAAAGCATAAATACTGGGGAACTTACAAAGTATACTTTACCACTTTACCCTAAGGCTGTGGTCAGCAAACTGAGAAGCTCAAGAGCCACATGCGGCTCTTTGGCTCCTTGAGCGTGGCTCTTCCACAAAATACCATGGCCTGGGCAAGTCTATTTTGAAGAAGTGGCATTAGAAGTTTAAATTTTAAAAAACTGACTCTCAAAAGAAATTTCAATAGCTGTGCTGTTGATTTTTGGCTCTGTTGACTCATGAGTTTGCTGACCACTGCCCTAGGGACCTTATCAAAACTGTGACCGTACACTAGAAGTGTTTTTGTCCATCAAAGAACATGATAGAATTAACATTAACACTGGCTTTAGAATGAGGAAGATAAAAGCTCAGGTACTATATCCTCCACTCAGCGTGTGTTTAATGCAAGTCATTTAATTTCCCCAAATCTAGATTTTTCCCATCTAAGAAATGGGGACTACATCTATCTTGATGGGTTGTTTTAAGGAATAAATAATGTATGTAAAGTGTTTTCCACAGTGCCTAACAGTAATTATTTCATATTGTTTTCTCTTATTATTACCAAAATAATTATTAGTTATGCATGCTCTAAAACTATGGATCATCTTCATATACAATGAATAGCATCAAAAGTATTTATCTACAAAATTAGTAATACCTACTAAAATTTATAAGTTTTAAATATACCAGAAGTGAAATCTCTAAAACACCTTTTACTAATATTGAACAAAACCAAATCCTTTTTATAAGACAAAATTTTTAAAAATTAAAAAAATAATAGGCATAGATAACTTCATAACAACAGTCTTTGGCAGATAGAAATTCCTAAGCAGACAATACTTAAACTTATGCAATTACCTGAATAACTTTATTTTAATATTAAACTTATAGCTTTAAATTTCTCTGTAATTAGTGACTGCAGTTTATGCTTAAATGGCAGCAATTTCAGGTATAAGACTACTGTATAGTTTATAAAAGGTTTTTTTCTATAAAAATATAAAACAAGAGTGTAAAATTAAGACACCACGAATTGTAAAATGACACCATTTAAGAATGCTTTTAGCTGTGATTCACTTGTGATCCTCTGTGACATTCACCACAGCAAAGGTCTTGTGTTAAAAGATATGAATTCATTTAGGTTTTTTTTCTTCGAGCTTTCAAACTCTAGACTCTGATTACTATGATTAGAAAAGAGAATAATCTCAATGATTTTTTTTAAGTACTTAAAAATTTAACTAGCAAGAGCAATTTTTTTCAAAATACAGGCATTAAAAATCAGCAAGTTTATTCAAATCTTTTTTAAAACACACACACACACACAAAACACTAAATGGAGAGGCTGAACTACAACTCTCACAATATACATAGTGTATGATATTTATTTATCTTCCTAAGGGTTAACTTAAATGTGGGTGCTGTACACATACCCCTGATTCATATGAAGTTCTCTAGCATGAAAAACGTTCCTGGGCTCCTTAACATATTTGAAAATTCTTATAATGAGAAGATATTATCAAAATTTGCTGATGTTAAGTTGAAAGCAAGATGGAAAGTTACAGAGACAATGATGAAAATGACGAAAGGAACCACTGATTAGGTACTTACACGGTGCCGGGGTTACTGAAAGAGAAATAACACACACACACACAAATGTGAAAGAGTAGAGAAGACATTGATGTTCCCAGGATGATGTAAAATCGACAAAGATGAGGCCAGAAAAAGAAGAAAAGGAAAAAATGAAATAACAGAATTCAAAACAATGAATTTATATGAAGATGTTACACAAGCATCATGCTTCAAAATAACCACGTAAGCACAGACAAATAAAAATGAGCAAATGTTAGTCAAAACTTTGTTACAATTATTGGGACAACAGTCTTATCTGCGTTTTTGTTTGTTTCCCAAAACACTAAAAAATACTTTATATATCATTGCTAACTCAAGTCTCAAGCTACTAATACCAAGAGAGAAAGATCCATTATTTTTTAAACTTTTCTAGGTTTTTATAAGTTTCATTTCAGTATGAATCCAAATTCCTATTATGTTCCTAACAAAAAGCACAGAATAAAACAATTATTAGATGTAAGATGTGAAATCAAATTGTTTTAGAATAATTTTTAAATCAGAGAGATTAGGAGAAAAACATTTTTACATAATATATGTAGTAGTATATTTACTCTTCTCTAGCCCATATAATAGAAATAGCAACTGTAATCACACATAAATTATCCTGAATTAGGAATTATGCACTATTTGAAAATTTTCTTAACTTTTTTAATGTGGTAATTATGGTGAAAAATACAGAAAGCACGGGTCAAAAATAATGGGCATTAGTATTCAATTTTCAAACTCTCCCCTGTCTACCACTGTTACTACTCTCAAACACAAGCAAATCCCAGGGAGTTTAGAACTGAATTTCAGAAACTCCAGTTCTGTCTTACCAACTACCTTATTTACCCAGAAAGGTGTGTCTGATATTATATAGTAAAGGACCTAGATTAATAAGATCTAAAGAGGGAAAACCTCAAAACATAATTCACTCACATAGCCTATTAGTTAACAGAATCATTTAAAAAATATAACCCTTGAACAATGTGAAAGTTAGCTGTGCTGATCATCCACCCTCCCCACCCCACCCCACCCCCACAGCAGTTGAAAATCCAAATATAATTTTTGAGTCCTCCAAAATTGTGTTGTTCCCTGGTATCCTCCAGGGACTGGTTCCAGGACCCCTTGGGATACCCAAACCCTCAGGTGTTCAAGTTCCTTATATAAAATGCATGGAAAAATACATGCAGTCATCCTTCCGTATCTGTGTTTACCAAAAATAAGAATAAGGAGAGTCGACTGTGTATTTACAGAAAAAAAATCTGCATATAAGTGAATCTGTACAGTTCACACCCATGTTGTGCGAAGGTCAACTATATATTCTTATTACGTTAAGGACAGAGAAGATAAAGTATAAACTCTAGCTTTTTTACACACAGTTTAACCAATCGTTCCACAATAGAGTTTTAGTCAGAGTAACTAATAATTCATTATAAACATAGTGAGAATAACTTCCTACCAGTTTTAATATTAAGACTGTGAATGTGCCTATATCCCCAAATGTCAAAGTCAGTTTTATAAGTTCAAGAGAGGCTGAGTTTCACTGAATGGGGTAGGATGTAGGAGTAAGTTTATCTCAACAGTTTATCAATATTTACTCTTCTCTAGCCCAAGTGCAAAGCATTCCCTCCTCTGCCTTGCTGTTTTAAGTAGTAGGGAAATTACAAAGTTTTGGGAAACAGTTGTATGTCAACAGGAAGTTGGAGAGAATGTTCTATAGTATGGTGAGGAGCAGATTGTTTTTCAACATTAATGCCAACTTGAATATGCCAAGTATTTTCATGCATTTTAGAAAGTTTGCCCAAGTAGAACAGCCCATCATACACCACAGTACCATTGTGGCAGTGAGATGACTTGGCTTTTTGCCCTGCCTGTGCTGCCCACTTCCCCTCTGCCCTGGGCAAGCTGCAATCTACAGAAAGAAGCCCCTTTTTCCTCGACAGTGAAATGGACTGCAATTTCTCTCTCCCTTAGTCTCGTTGAAGGGCATATGTTTAACATATTTATTTGAAGGTACTCTGAAACTATACAAATACAGATGTGTTCTTGGGTTATATACCTCCAATGCTCATTATTAAAAACTAATAGCAAACCCAACTGGAGTTTATGCATGTTATGTACTCATATAGCCTCAATTCACTCAATTTAGCTTCACGTCTATAACCATTAAAAACAAATATGAATTCAAAGTAACAGAAATAAGCCCAGTTCACAAACAGGTGATATAGAATAAGATATACCAAAATTTGACTTCAAAAGAAGTAGGTTCCAATCTTAGCTCTATCACTTACAAGCTACCAGATTTGAGAAATTTGAGTGACTTCTCAGCATTCAGTTTAAATGAGAATTAAATCACATTAATGCATTTAGAAACACCTAGCACAATGCACAGTAACACATAATAAATTCATCTGAGTCTGAATCTTAAATACATATTTAACCTAAGTGCTTAAATTTCATTTTCCAAGTCCCATTTTCTCCCCCTTTAAAGTCAAACTGTTTCATTGGAATCTAGTAACTAATCAAAGTCTTTGTGCATAAGAATTTAACTTTAAATAGACAAACAGTAAATCAGGGTTTGGGGATTTTTCACCAGCACATTGGTGTGCAATATTTCTTGTGTATGTAATGTGAAACTATTCAGTTAGCAAGACCAAAGCCACACTGGAACATAGTTGCTCTAATAATTCAGCAGTTAATTCTTGAGTGTAGCTAAGATATTCCATACTCCCAATTCTACTCTCTTAGAGTAATGATAAAGAAATTTCAGCACAACTCAGAACATTAAAGCTTAACACAAAATTATTTTAAATTCTAACCTAATATGATTGTAACCTATTTTAAAGTTAGCAATCACAGGCAGTTTACTGTCAATACCAACAAACAACAGCAAGGTTTTTAAGTTATACTACAGTGATTTCCAATGTCTATGCCAACTACCTGTGACATTTAATAAATTGATAATTATTTATCTTAACTAATTTAAAAGGTGTATAGACTTTCTATCATCCAAGGACACATAACTGCACATATACAGATTTAAATCTTTCAGCCTCATTGTTTGAAAAATCAAAAATGTTCTTAGAGACTTTACCTGGAAAATACTTGTTTTGTTATATGAATTTGGAAATCAACTCAATCTTACATATACCAATACTAGTGGTATATGTTTTCTGCTTTCTCTCTTACCTTTACTTTGTCTTCTAGTAGTCTAGACTGATATACATTCAATTCCCCAAAGCATTACTTTTTTTAGCCACTACACAGCACACCCCACATATATTTTAAAACAAAAGTCAAACACTAATATTTATTACTATAAAACAATTCACCACCACATAGCAATGCAAACCAAACTCACTAAAAAGACTAAATGTGGTTATTCTAAATTATAGCTGTTTTGCAAAATTTAACTTAATTTTGCAAAAATCGGGCATTCATGCTGTTTACTCATATATAAATCACCATATTTCCTCTCCAGTAATGTAGATACTAACTTTGTCACGTGTGTTTTCTGCAAAAAGAAAAGTATTTAAAAACATTACTACTATATCATTAAATGTCGTATCTCCCAAGGCCAGGTTCTTCAAAATACCACATAGGAACTGTTAGGAAAAATTATAGTCCAAAGAAATTGAAATTAATAAGGATACATGAAAGACTTACCTTGAAAGCAGTGGCCATTATAATGCAAGGGCATATGGAAGGGGGAAAGGTAAATCACTTACACTACTTGATGCAAAACAGCTTATCTTCCAGTTTGGAATATAAGTCCCATTTTGCTCTGAGTACAGAGAATGGTAAAAAAAAAAAAAAAAAAAAAAAAAAAAAAAAAGTAGCAAGCCAAGACCAATAATTTTTATATGTTAAAGAAAAATTAAAAACTTCTTCAAGTGCCTTGTTCATTATTATTTATAAGAAACAGGAATGCTGGCATCATATTAAAAAATATTCTGAAACTATCAACATAATCATAGATTTCATATTAGATAGGATGAATAACTATTTCTCAGTTATGGTACATAATTAATAAGCACTTGTTTGTACCTTATGTTTACTTATCCTATATAAATTTGGATGAGATGTCTATCAAATTGGCAAAGTAACTATTTTATAAATATATATTTTTTTTTCTTAATTTTTTTATTGATTTCAGAGAGGAAGGGAGAGAGAGAGAGAAACATCCATGATGAGAGAGAATCACGGGTCAGCGGCCTCCTGCACACCCCCTACTAAGGATCAAGCCCACAAACTGGGCATCCGCCCTTGACCAGAATCGACCCCAGGACCCTTTGGTCTGCAGGCCAATGCTCTATTCACTGAGCCAAACTGGCTAGGGCACTAGTTACTTTAAATCACTTAAGAACTAAGACCTCTTGTTTTGAGGAAAAAAGATAACATGTATTGAGCTTTACATCCTTCTAAACTCTTAAATTTTTTATTAATGGTACATATTATCTTTTAAATAAAAAGAAAGTAACAATTCTCAACTTTGAAAATGTTTTGTTGCAAATCTCTTGTAACATAAAAATATGGAAAATTTAATAATCACATAATTAGTAAAATGTCTGACAGTAATTTAAAAACAAACTGTCTGGCACCTGATACAGGAAATGCAAATATCATAAAACATCTACCCTTCAAAATGACACATCATGGACAAGTGTGTGATCTATTTTTTGTTTCTTTAATTACATGTAGTAAGAGAAAGGGCACTGCAAATTTGTTTTAGAATTTCAGACACCACATTTGTTTTCAGAATAATCAAATTTTCATTGCCCTAACATCTGGACAACATTTGAAATCAAGCTATTTTTAAACACATCCATTTGCCAATGATGGCTGTTAAAGATGCAAAATGCATAATGATCCCTTTTCTCCTGACTCCTGCACAGTGCTGGGCACCAGGCCTGTGCTCAGTAATCACATGACGATGGACTAAGAAGCCACCATGAAGGTCCTGTAACTATACCACTGCCTACAGTTTCGGTTTGAAATGATACGCTTTCAATCACTTCAAGTTTGATCATCAAAGCTATACTTATAAACCACAAAATATAAAACTTGGTATTTTCATATACTTTAAAAGTAGTACTTTACCATAACCTCAATTTGCTTTTAACTCTACAATTTTCCCTTAGGAAGACTTTCATATAAAATTTCAAGATGTGTTAATAAGGAGAAAAGATTTTAGTTCAAACACTTCCTTCAATGGACTTTTTCCTAGTGAACCTGGAATTTAATAAAGGTAGTAAATTTCTGCTTTTAGTTTTCTGAGGGGCTAGCATTTGAAAGGGAGCATCTGTCTTTTCAGAATATGTACTTTGATGACTCTATAGTCTTAAAACAAACAGACAACCAAACACACCTCAACACTACATACTATTCTTCTTCCTCACATGAAAGAATAACTTTCTTAGAAGGACACTAATTTTCTGCAATATACACATCAAAACTTTTTAAAAAGCCACCCACAACCACAGAACCACATGCAGGGCCCGGTAGCTGTTCCTTCAGACCTCCTCCTGCTCTTTCAGCAGCAGCCTGGAACCCTGCCACCTCTCTCTCAAAGCCCCACGGTTGCCATGGTGGCAGTGCTACCCAAAGCACAGTCCCTTCATTACATGAATTACCATTCGGAAGGGATTATCTCAGAAAGAACCTATCCACACAATTATTTTAATTATATTTTCCTGGGAACTGGCATTGGTAAAACCAATCAGGCATGGAGATTATTTCCCTTTGTTTTCCTTTTAAAGTAAATTTTTGCCACAATAAATCTGATCAAATAAATTATTGGCTTAAAGTCTGATCAATGAATTCAACGAACAAAATGACCATCTATAAATAAAGACTGTTGAAAACAAACTTCAAAAGGGAAAAATTATAAGAAATAGATTTTTAAAAACACTTGACATTATATATTTAGTGCCTATTCATTTAAATCCATTCGTTTTAGAAAAATCTTTACAATGAAAATACCTACTAATTTGCTTCTAAAGTTTTTCATGCATCCCTGGACATTATTGTTTTGTCATTACTGTTTGCTTTTAAAGACTCAATTCTAGCATGAGTTTACCTGAAAAGAACAACGCTTGCATTTTAACCTAAGCTAATGCATCAGGCACAGACATGAGTCAAAACTTTGATTTCTATCTTTCTAAGACTTAATTCCTAGGGGGGAAAAAGTTTCTTACAAACTCATTTCCTCTCTGCTTAGGATGTGATACATAAGCTGATAAACTGATAGAAATGCAACCACTGTTGAAACTTTTGGTGACTAATAAAGGAATGGAAATTTTGAGGAAGAAAGATGTAAGATTTGCCTTGCATTATAAGTGCCAGCTGCTCAATGCTGTGCCAGGACTTGGACAAAAAGAGTTACAGTATGTTACACGGTTCATAACATGTCAAAATGCATAATTAGGTTTTGATTAACCTATCATTGCCTTGCAGAAAGTGCAGTATGTGTATAATATAAAGCTACATGCTAACAAAGCAAATAAAACCTCATCTCCCTTTTTTCAAAGAACAGCAGATTTTGAGGGGATTTAGATTGTTTCCTGGAAATTGCCTGAAAGAGTTTTGATAAGAGCAGAAAGCACCCTTGGCCACCTACCCATTTTGCTGTTTACTGTCACCCTGGGATCCTCTTCTCTGTCCCTCCGCTAGCTCCTGAGCAGTCTCGGAACACACGCTGGTGACTGTGGGCTGCCGTGGGACATTAACTGCAGGTTTACCAGCGCTCAGTGCAGGTGAACGCTGGTCAGCACTAAGATTGGCATTAGCATGCAGTCCAGATGAAGCGAATGGGGGAGAAGTGACAGCAGCCACGGGTGGAGGGGAAGCATGTGATGAAGTGGTGGCATAGGCTGGGGTGAAGGCAGACGATGGTGATGGGATGGATGTGACTTTTGGTGAAGACACAGAACCAAAGGGCCGTGGTGCCTTATTGTAGGCCATGTTGGCTGTGGAAGTGACTTTGGACACAGCAGGAGATGTAATGGGCACAGGTTTAACTACTTCCTTAGGTTCTCCCTATGTAAAATAAAAATAAACATATACAAAAACACACCAGATACATGCAAACCAGATTCTCTTAAAAGAACAAAGCTTGTTTTTAAAAAAGACAAACATAATCATGTTAGCAGCTCAAACTTTACAGGTTTCCCGATAAAAACAATTACGTTGATATAGCATAACATGCATGCTAACTGCTTCCAACATGCATAACACAGATGCACACACTGAGTACATTTTTTAAAATAAAAATAAAAGGAGTTTCAAAATATTTAGAAAATGGAGCAGGAAAGCTATCAAAAAGCCTAAAGGCCATCATAAGTGTCAATTTAGACATATTCCAAAAGAAAAATTTTCAAATTCCTCACAATAAATAATACATTGCTAATCAAAATGTTTATTTTAAAATATCCAGAGCCTCAATTATAATTCCATCTTTCAAGCATATTTAATTACTCTCCAGAGTACAATCATTTGATTCAAGCAGAAGCAGTAGCATATTTCTAACTCTACATGAAAAAAAAAAAAGAAATGACTATTTTCAACTAACTCAGAAATGTGCACATTCTAATTAATTATTTTGAATCAAGAAATTGCTTTTTTAAAATCAACATAAAAAACAAGTGAACAAACAAAATCAAAATCAATTCTTTTCTAGTCCTGCAATCCACCAGTTTCTCTCTCTGGAATGTTTTGAGATATCATTCAGGGAATAAAAAGGAATAAAATTATTTTCCTTTTCAAAAAAAAAATATGTTTAATAGTTACATGAGGAAAAAAATGATCTTAGATGTTTCTTCACTGCTATCAGCTAAAGAAAAAATAACTAGTAAGAAAGATCAATTCTTTCTAAAATTAACAGAATTTGTGCTTACAAATCTCTATTCGAAAGCAAGTATTAAGTTAAAAAAAAAATTTTAAAGAAATCCCTACTCATCCTAACATCCTGAAACAAAAACAATAAAAATTTTTAAAAGCATACAACGGCAATTTTATTTACTTCATTTTAAGAAAGCAAAGGTAATCTAAAAAAAATCTTATAAAAATTATAAATCTAACTAAAGGGTAAAAGTAGCTTGTTACCTCAGTAAATCAATACAATAAGCATTTGATAGTAAGATACAAGTAAAATTAAAGAGAAATTCCTAAACAGCATTAAGCAGATGTATATGAATAATGGTTTGGAACAATTTGAGGATATAGATGAGAAAAAAAAGGCATTTGCCAGTAATCTAATTACAAGAATACTCAGCAAATGTAACTTAAAACTTATTAATATTATGAATAAAATAAGATTAAGAACTTATAATATTCATTTTTAGTAAACATTTATTATCTTTAGAATATATGAATAAAAACTAGCAAGTTAAAAGTAATGTAAAAATTTTGTATATAAGTCATTAAAAATACATAATACTGGAAAAATGTTTTAAAATATAATTAGAAAGATTGTAATTCTGTATGTATTGATTTCCATTTTCCCATCATCTTTAAAGGAAAAGAACTGTAAGGAAAACTGTATTGAAACTATACATTGTCAGTATGGCGTGAGAAAGGAATGGAAATTAGAGTATTTCAGGAGGGACTATCAAATGGTAGCCTAGTGACAATAGGTTAGAAACACACCTTTTGAACAGGTACTGGTTCTGGCCTGGATGTAGCAGATGCTCTGGGGGAAAAAGAAGAGAAAAAAAATAAGAAACATGAACTGTTACAAACTTATTAATGGAATTTGTTATTAAATACCTTAATATACTAAATAATCAGAATTTACAGTCTTATAACTCATTATTTTTGACTATTCACAATCTACTAATTAGTTTATAAAACTCAAATGCTGCAAGATCCAATAATTCCTCTACATTCATTAGTTCTCTACACACTCAAATGAGGAAAGACAAACACCAATCATGTTTACTACTGCACGCAAGTTTAATCTTCAAAGGGCAAGGATAATAAATGTGACTTTTTGATCCTTGAGTGGCTCCTGAAACATCATCTGAATCATCTCCAATAGTATCTGCCTTTTCCCCTCACATCCATGAAACCATCCATAGGATATTGGCCTCTTTGTGAAGATACTGAATAAACTCAGGTTGAACTGAGTTACCAAATAAATATTTATTTTGCATTCAGATTCTTCTCTGCTTATCCAAGTTTACTCTTGATATTAAACTGTAAGTTCTTTAAGCTATAATTTCAGCAAAGGTGATGACCATGTACCATTTGTTTCTGTCAGTACTATACCTGCCATGAAAGAGTAATGAGTGTTAAAAGAGAGAGCAAGAAAGTAGGACAAAAATTCATGTACAAAATAGACTTCACTATTTCTAAATCCAAATTAATTATTTTTAATATATGCTTTTTGTATTATTACCGTTCCTTTGGTTAGTGTGGATTAATAGTAGTAATAATTGATTTACAGGAATTATCTCATGCAATCATAAAAAATAACCAAGTGGAAACCGTCATTATCCTGACATTTTAGATGAGGGACTTCAAAGTTAGAGTGAATAAATTACTTATTAGGATGGAGCTGAGGCCACTAGTCAAGGAAAGTAACTAAATGATTGGGAACGCATCTAATGATTTAAAGGCTTTTTACCCAGCATTAGGTACATGTTATGTTTAATAAGCAGTTGGGCTCTTCCATCACACAAGCCTGAGGACAAGCCATGAAGTGCAAAATTCAAGAAAAATAATTATAGTAAGTAAACGAGTAATAATTTTAAACTACAAACTATGAGACTGTTTTACTTATAGAGAAAGAAGATGCCAGCGAAGTGTAATTGGTCTCTGTGAGCATAACTTAGTAACGAACTCCAAACATGTTAGCAGCAACTGATTTTTTCCAATATCTAATTTGGTTAGCTGGGGCAAGCACTGACTGAATAATTGGCTAAGCTAAGGAATGGCCAGAATAGATGCAAACACTTGGTTATGGTTATATAGAATTATATACAATTGCATAACTTTCCATGTGTACTCTTAGGCAGACTTTCCATTCATACTCTCAAGTTTCTCTTTTAGCTCAGAAGGTCATTATAACAAGCAAAGGAAACAAGTTCAGTACAGAACAACGGAATCTTCCTTTCACTGAAATTTCACAATAGGCTGCAAATCACAAAGGATCTATATTAAAAGCACCCAAGGCATTACTGACAGTTTGCTATAATAGAGACGATGGTATCCCATTTTTACTTCTGGACACTTAAACTTTTCTAGCAACATAAAAACAGTTTATGAAAAAGAACATGTTTACAAATAGAATAAAAAGCACAGGTTATATATATAAAAAATAAAATCTCATTTTTTTCCAGATGTTTCTTCTTTAAAAAAATAAAATAAAAATGTTTGATTTCAGAGAGGGAGGGAGAGGGAGAGAAAGAAATATCAATGATGAGAAAGACTCATTGATTGGCTGCCTCCTGTATTCCCTATACCGGGGATCAAGCCCACAACCTAGGCATGTGCCCTGACCGAAAATGGAACCGTTTTTCCGGGGTTCGTAGGTCCACGCTCAACCAGTGAGCCATGCTGGCTGGACCAGATATTTCTTCTTATTTAAACAACGTTAGCAACAACAGCAAAAGCCACATAATTGTTAGTTTTCATTATTTTTTTTTAAGAAGAATACAATAACAATAAGTCCTGATACACTTTACGCATTGAAAGTTCCACAAAAATACTGTTTGGAATTTTAAATTCACAAAAAAATTATAAATCAAAGGCTTAAATCTGTTTTCCCTTCCTTCCTTCTAATAAGGTTTTACTACTGTAGTGACATGAACTAAGACAAGTAATCAGAGAAAAGAAGGGCAACGTGCCCTGAAAACTCCAGGATTGAGTCCATTACACATTAAAAACACAACCGTTTTATAGAAAAAACATAAACTAACTTACAATTAAATGTCAAATAAAATGGCTGACACCAGATGCGATAAAAATTAGTTCTGTTGGTTTAAATTTTTAAATAACCACAAAATTACTCATAGAATCATTGAAACCTGGAAGGTTCTTTAGTGCTACTTTATCACATTGCCAATCAGGTACTCATCTGACCTCAGCTTGAATGTTTGCAGGTGCTCACAATTTAAGCCATGTATTTCCTGAACATTTTTGTTTAAACTGGCCTTCAGCCGAAACCGGTTTGGCTCAGTGGATAGAGCGTCGGCTTGGGGACTGCAAGGTCCCAGGTTTCATTCCGGTCAAGGGCATGTACCTTGGTTGCGGGCACATCCCCAGTAGGGGGTGTGCAAGAGGCAGCTGATCGATGATTCTCTCTCATCGATGTTTCTAACTCTCTATCTCTCTCTTTTCCTCTCTGTATAAATTCAATAAAATATATTAAAAATAAATAAATAAATAAACTGGCCTTCATTTGTGTGTGTTGTTTTGCTTCTTGGAGTAAACAGAGTAAGTCAATCCTTCCACATTAAAAATATTTGGAAAAATGTTTTTTTAAAATATATTTTACTGATTTTTTTACAGAGAGGAAGGAAAAGGGATAGAGAGTTAGAAATATTGATCAGCTGCCTCCTGCACATCCCCTACTGAGGAATGTGCCCACAATCAAAGTACATGCCCTTGACCAGAATCGAACCTGGGACCCTTCAGTCCACAGGCTGACGCTCTATCTACTGAGCCAAAAACGGTTAGGGATGGAAAAACATTCTGACACACAGATTATGTACATAAAATCTATAACATACATTAATTATATTTTAAAATATCAGTCGACTACAAAAATCTTAAAAATTTGCATACTCTTATGACACAAACTATTGTGGTTAAGGAAATTAAGAAAATAGGAAAAGTAAAATCTGCAAAATTAGATTGTAATAACACTAGTATTTAAAAAAAAAACTTTACTAATTATCACAGAATAAAAAAATAAAAAGATTTTTACTTTCAAATATGTAAGGACTAGAGGCCTTTGCACAAAATTCATGCAAGAGTGGGCCTTCCTTCTCCCGGCTGCCGGCACCAGCTTCCCTCTGGCACCCAGGCCCGAGGCTTCCCTCCAGCCCCGGCTCATCAGGAAGGTCATCTTAAAGGGTGCCCAGTCTAATTAGCACATTACACTTTCATTATCATAGATTGGTTTCAATGTTAATACACAATGCTTGTGCAAATAATGCTATAAGTTGCTGGAAGAACTATGTATCTTATGATTCTTTTGGAAACTAATTTGGCATTTATTTACAAAAAAACTCATGACTTTTGATATAATAATCAACTTCTGGGAATCTATCATAAGGAAATAATCTGAAATATGGAAAATACTTATGTATAAAAAGATTTGATCCTATAATTAAAAACAACTAATTACACCATGAGCAAATGTTTAACTTAATAAAAACGTATGATGAATCAGTATACAATGACTAAAGTCATTCTCAGAAAGAATTCTGAATTATGATAACATGTTTTATTTATAATGTCAAGTGAAAAAAGGAAGATATAGCACATACAGCATGAATACTGCAAAAAGGAAAAGGGGATGGAAACACATCAACATTTTAATAGAGGCTCCCTATGAATAATATTTGTTTCTTCTCTTTTGTGTGTGTTTTCCATATTTTATACAATACACATGTGCTACTTTTTATAAGTAAGACTATTTCTCTAAGCTTGCTTAGCAGAAAACTACTTTCCAAAACACAAAATAAATAAAAAGGTTCTGTTTTCAAAGATGTTTGGAAAACTTGAAGTTACAAAAGCATCTAAGCAACATGACTTCTCAGAGCCTTTAAATGCCTACAGAAGAAAATACTGTGGATTGTTGTCCATACCCATTTAAGTATGGAATGCTTATTTATTTAGAATACTCATTCAAGAAACCCTTTACAAGAATGAAGTTAGGAAGTTAAAAAAAAATTCTCTAGGAAATGTTAGTTAAGAGAAAATAAATATATGTAAGTCTGAACTGTTTACTCAGGTCTTCCAGAAGGGGATAAAATTAAGGGAAAGAAATATTACAACCCATAAACTTAGAATATCATTCTTATCCAACTAGTACTTTCTCAAACTTTAATACGATACCCAAAGACTATGTGCATAATTTAATCAATGTTTAAGAAGGAAAGTCCCACTTCCTTCATGAAACTAAAATCATAATATATGAATAAAGAGCCAAAGGCAGTTTGGCTCAGTGGATAAAGCATCAGCCTGTGGACTGAAAGGTCCCAGGTTCGATTCCAGTCAAAGGCATGTACCTTGGTTGCGGGCACATCCCCCATGGGGGTGTGCAAGAGGCAGCTGATTGATGATTCTCTCTCATCGATTTTTCTGACTCTCTATCCCTCTCTCTTCCTCTCTGTGAAAAATCAATAAAATCAAAAAATCAAAAATCAATTTAAATATAAAAAGAATAAAGAAAACTATTTCTCAAAATTAAAAAATTTATAGTTGTCTTTCTAGAAAAAATATATTGAGCATCTGCTCCTTTACTTAAATGTCATAGATTACTTAAAAGCAAACACTTTTTGTCACCTGATTTTATGGTAATTTTGCCAATTCAACACCAACAGGGATCTCCAATTTGGGATGCGGTGAAGAATGAAATTTTATTCAGTGTAAAACAGCTCATTTGTGATATAGCATGGTTGTGGCTATGATGTCCCTCTCTCTGGCTAGACAACTCTGCTCTGCTCCTCACAAGTCTGCTTTATTGTGCACTGGTCTGCTCCATCTGTGCCTGTCTACTCCTGCCTGTACTGGTCTGCTCTGCTCTGTTCCAGCGAGACATGTTGGGTGTTTCAGCTCCAGCCTGGGAAACACAGTCTTCAGTGGAAAGTGCACTCAAACCCAGAGGGGCCTGACTTAACATAGACAGAAGCCACCCCCTCCCCCCTCGTCCCTGCTTGGTCTGTCACTGTGCAAATGAGGGCTTCATATCCTTGCCGTTTGATTGGTCCAAAAGGCACTGTCCTGATTGGTCATAATGGAGTCACGCTCATTGGCTGATGGGGGACATAGCTAAGCAGCTCAGAATGGATGGGGAAAGCCTCGGTCCTATTAGTTGAAATAGGATCCTAGGAGCTCCTTTATAAGGACTGGCTCAGATGGCAGAAACACAGTGCAGGCAGGAAATTTAATGCACAGGCAAGTACTAGTAGTTCAATGCAGACTTCTCTCTGAAGCGCAGTTTGTATGAGAGACCTCTGTGTAGAAAGGGCTGCTAAGCTCTCTGTTTATTTTTAATTTGAGCCCAGTTAGCCATGAGGAGCCCTTCTTAGGAGTTGTCTCCTTTCTTAGGGTCCACTTTTAATAGACTTTTAAAGAAATAAAGTTTGAATAATAAGCTATAATTGTTAAAAAGTATTCCTACATTTTTCTTTTCTAATCCTGGGAAATATGTAATGGGATAATATATCTTCCTTTCAACCGCCATGATCATCACAAGCCACTTTTGTGTAGTGTGTGTTTCAAACCAGCAGAGATCCTGGCCATGGCTTAGTGCCATGAACTCAACAATTTGCTCATTGTTCTCTCTTCCTTAGTGTGAAGCCACTGTACAGGAGTAAGCCATAATGGTGAGAGCCTACTGCCTTGGCTCAGGCCTATCCTCAGCTCATGGAATTTAAAGAACAAAGACGTCACTGTGGCTAGAACAATCTATTTTGAAAGCTGATTGATTTTTATAAGAATGGTATCCAAAATAAAAATCCCTGATACATTACAACCAGTTTCAGAACTTCTGGCTGAACAGTTGAAAGGAGTTCTAAGTTATAAAAGATCATATTAAAAACTAGAATTGTGGTTAGAATAATGTATAGGAAAAATGATGCCATAAATAAGCAATAGTTCTATCCAGGACAAGATTCAAAGGAACCAACCACCCAATGAATGGTGTTATATTTAAGTTATATTTTTCATTAATAAATGCATTTTAATACTGCTTTATAAAGTAACATGTTTTAGTTAATAAAGTAGCCAATGAATGGCCACATTAGTCTTTAAGAATGAGGAATTAAGCAACAAAACTAGACTGATAAAGGTTATTCACATTACTCATTATGTCTTCGTAACTCTTTCAACCATATCTAATATACTTAACTCATAAACAATTGTTCAGAAAAGAGGAGGATTTTTGTTCATCTTCTGTGAGATGAGCTCTATCTAAGTTTCCCACAGTATGGCCATCTTTGGGCTCAGTGACCTCAGGACCCATAAACACTAGGGTACATCATTAATCACTTTAATTGCAAAGTTGTCAATTTGCAATAACAAAGCAACTCCAGAAGGGAAAAAGTAAGCACTCAAGTGTGCAGAGGGATGTCTCTTTATACAATTTCCCCATATTTTATTGTACTTCCAATCAGTCTACTTTCCTAAAAACTTAAACCTTAAACATTTAAATCACATGTCAAAGTACCAGTGGCTTTTTATATATATATATAACTTGAGAATATGTGAAGATTATGTTTTCCATAAGCAAAAGTGCAAAACAGTTATGTATAAGCACCTTTCAGCTTATAAAAAATTATACTTATCACATACACAGGCACCCATACACAGAGTCTCTCTTTCTCTTTCATTGTTTGCATCTTTCCTGTCTTATAATGGGAACTAATGAAGTACATTTTTCCCCTCCAGAGAGAAAGAAATAAGCCAAACTAGACAGACTTTGAAGAGTGGGATAAAGACTGTAAGAGGAAAGAGCAAGGGAATTGCTCAAGCCCATCTCTGCGTGGGTTTGGCTGGAAACTGCGTGTGGATCTGCTATATCCAGAGCAGGCAGCTGCTACTTGATAATTATTTCCCATGGTAAGGGAAAAGGCTTCTGTTTTAAAGATCCTTTTCAGGTTAATGGGGTTTGAGGAGAAATTTTCATCAACCAATTCTGAAACCCAGAGAGGATGAGAGGGAAGAAAGAAGAAAGACACCAATGAGCTTCCCTAATCCACATGGTTACACTATTTTCGGGGGGGAGGGGGGGATGCAGAGGGGAGGAAGGGGGAGTAGACAAGGGAACCTTAGGCAAAATTTAAAATAAAGTATTGATATTTCCCATCATACAAATAATGACAGCATCAGCATTATAGCTACCATTTATTGGGGTCTTACTAGAGGCTCAATGCTGAATTAAAGGCCTTATGCATAATATATCACTTACATTTCAGAAATAAAGCCTAGAAGTGTTAAATAACTTGACCACTAAAAAGTTTGTCTACATAATCCTCCCTCTAATATATCTATTTACATAATCCTCCCTCTAATATATCTATCTCACCCAACAAGAGCCAACAAATTAACAAACACTTTTTTCTCTTGTGGTATACTGTTCTATTTTCTACTAGAGGCCCAATACACGCAATTCATGCAAGGGGCTTCATCCGGAAGGAGGTCCAGAAGGATTTTTGGCTATCAGGTCTAATTAGCATATTATGTTTTTATTATTATAGATGGTTGAAATTCACCAATTCAATGCTATTAAGATCTTCAGAAATGTACACTGAATACTGGTTAATTTAAATAACTAGTTTTGGTGACAGTTTTATACACTGAGTGACCAGATTATTATGAAATCTGAATGCATAATAGTCTGGCCATTCAGTATGTTTATGTATATGTATAGGTATAGGTATAGGTATAGGTACAGATATATAGATATATAGATATATAGATATAGATCTATGATAGAGATATAGATATAGATATATAGATATAGATATATGGATATAGATAAAGAGAGAGGCAGGCCTGGTGCATGAATTTGTTCATGGGTGGGGTCTAGCCAGGGGGAGGGGACATGGGCAGTTGACCGGCCTGCCTGCTGGTCAAACTCTGGTCAAGGGGGCAATTTGCATATTAGCCTTTTATTATATAGGATATGCACTGAGTGGTCAGATTATTATGCATTCAGAGATCATAATAATCTGGCCACTCAGTATATATTACTTGGCATCCTTCACTTGAGATCATCCTTCTATCTGTACAGTCATCAGTATTTGTTGATCCATGGGCCCTGTTCCAGGGTTTAGGAATACTGTGGTAGACAAGTCAAAAAAGGTCACTGTCTGAATCTTTATTCTAATGGAGGAGACAGATAATAAGCCAATAAGTAAGATAGTTTCAATAGTGATAAATGCAAAATTTCACATTATTCTACTTGATTTTAGAACTTTATTTTTAATCAACATTTATGTCCACAAGAACATTTTTATCAGGGAAGAAAGTTTTATCTGTCAATTATGTCTTATGTCCACATTTAAAATAAGCTCAGAATCATTTAAGAGGGTGGGGTAAAACATTTTTTAGAACTAGTATTTATAAAATAATTTCTATAAAAAAAACTGTTGAAGCAATTATTATAGATAATATTTTAGATGTGTTCAAGATTAAATAAAAGAAAATTCAAAGTTTAAGATAATTCATTCTTATCTGGGTAAAGTTCCTCTACAATGAAAATACTATTTTAACAAAGGTTGTTATAAGGAATCTATTTTACATGTCCCATTGTTAAGAAATGGATAACTTTGTAGAAGTCCAGATAGTCAATATTTAGGCTTTGTGGGTCTCAGGATCTGAATTCAACTACTCAGCTCTGCCATTCTAACAAGAAAAAATAACAGAAAAACTCTAAATAGGTGAACATGGTTATATTCCAATAAAACCTATTGGTAAAACTATTTATAAAAATAGTCAGGAGGCTAGGTTTGTCCTGTAGGTCCTAATTTACCAGCCCCTGGTTTAGGTCATTTTATAGTGTTGATTATAACAAACTTTCTGGGATATAGTCCATGACCATAGCTCTTTTGGACTCTACACCTAATAATCATTCTGCAGAATGAAAAAAACCCTAATTATAATTTGTTCAGAAAATGAGTTTAACTTCCCATTATTCTTTCTGTGGTTGCATGGCAGAACCTTTTAATTCCTCTTAACTCCTCTACCTCAGACTTTCGTATACTACTTGCAAGTGAATGATCCAACTAAACTTCCAAACTACCCAACACTGACATCGAAACCTGGTAAAGGGAGAGATTTAATATTATTGGTTTGAAGATGACATTTAAGCACTATTTTTAACTCTTTGACTCAGCACCTCACTTCACTTCCTAATAATGATAAAGGCTACTGAAATCCTTTGCATCTTCTGCTTCTATGTATTAGAAATAGAACCATTAGTTAATTTTGTAATTGAGGTTTTTTTAAATCCTAAAATAACAACTAAAAGGGATGCACATGCATTCTGTATAGGAAGCTGTAAAGTATAATAATGTCTTTCCCTTTCTTTTTGACCAAAACTATATACTTTAGTTCACATTAGACATAGATTATAATACTTGAGTTGCATTTTCTGAATAGTATTTCATTACTGATAGGAAAATAATCGTTTACAAAGCAAATAAACTGCCTGTGAAAAATTAGTTCCATTTATAGATATACAATTTTCTGGCTCTTTCATGACACTATAAAATGCCAATGAGCTATGAATGTGGTATAGATTCATATTAGGAGAGTAGGCATTAATAACAAAACAAATACATAGGCTGGATTTTTAGACTTCAGGAAAACCTTGATAATGGTTAAATGCTTGAGAATAGGATGAAAGTATTATATGCAAAAAAAATGGTATATGCAGGCACAATTCATAACCTGATGTTTGTCTACTTTTTTCTTCTTCATTTTAGGAAAAGCATAGAATCTTAAAGAACAGAGCCTACCTTTCATATAGAGGAATTCTTAAGAAATAGGAGAAATAGCTATATGGAGGCTGCAAGTCTAGGTTAACAACAAAATAACTTAGCTACTCCAAAGTTTTCTTTGTTGTTACAATGAGGATAGTATTCCCTCTCTTGCAGAATTGTTTTGAGGGTGCAACAAGGTCTTGGATACAACACACCTAGCAGAGTGATGGGCACAAAATAAGCAATGGCAGACATTGTCTTCTGACCCCTTATGTAGATTTGGCCCTGGAGTTCTGGAAAGTATTTTGTTTCTAATTATATACTGTTATATTCAAACCAAATTATCCACCAAGCTGTTTCAAGAGAAAATAACAACAAACTCAAAATTGACGAGAAAATATTCTTCCTGAGAATGTAGTATTGTTGTCATTTTATATATAGGAAAGAAAAGCTAAAGTAGGTAAAATAATTTGACCACAACTTAGAATCTGAAAAATGGCAGAACCAGGATTTAAACCCAAGCCCCTCAGATGCTTTATATGCACTTTGCCTTCCAGGAATAATATCCAACTGAAAGTCACAAAAGTAACTTTGGTAAGAAACTTCAGAGAGAAATGGTTTCAAACAGTTAACTTTCTATTAACTAATAACTATTTGTTTTCTATCACATTATTTATAGAATGCCATCTTAGGTTTGATTGCTGTAAACACAGAAGTTAGTATAATACATACATATAGGTATATATGTAGTTAATATAGATATATAGAGAGAATATATGTAGATATCTATCTACCTATTTCTTTATAGAAATGCATATTTTACAGCTTGAGTGATATAATCATAAATAAGTTTAAGCTCTTCAGAAAATTCCCAATTAAAGCTTAATTTACACACACAAAAAAAAATAAAAAGAGCCTTCAATCCGTCCTTATTTTTCCAAAGAGGAGGAGGATTTTCCCCTATAGCAACAGGAAATCTCTAATAACTTCACTTCCCAGCAGGATGGGGCTTGTGGTTCCTTAAGGAACATCATCTGTGTATGAAACGCAACGTTCCGTACAAAATAACAACCAACTTCTGATATTAGTAGCAAAGCAGATCAGATCCCAAGATACCATGTCACAGGATATTGTTGTGGGTATATGTCAAGAACCTCATATTTATATCTCCTCTTCCTTGAGGTCTTAAGGAAAATAAACTGTAATCATAGTCCCCTATTACAACTACTGATGGGATGTGCTACAGTAGGCCAGATGGAATCAGACATCAGGCTGATGAATGCCCTGTGATACAGTGGTTATACTGAGTATGTAAGATTACAGAAATATCTGTGATATTTCTATTTGGTTTGGCTATATATTCACATATACTTAGTCAATGAATATATATCTACATACATAAATGTACATACATATATACCTGGTCATTGAATAATACATTTTTATAATATTCAATTCATTTTTAATCTCTCTGTACTTTATAAACAATCACACACCTTTAACGTATTGTCAGAATCTACCTACTGTTAACCACCATATTTGTTATGACTTGGCTTTCTCTATTACCATGAGTTACTTTATTCAAGTACCTTCTCATTCTGAACAATGTGTACTTTTTTTATTGATTGGTGTGTTCTTTAGAGAGAGGAGGGGCGGGGGAGGGAGAGAGAGAGAAACATTAATTTGTTATTCCACTTTATGCATTCTTTGGTTGATTCTTGTATGTGCTCTGACTGGGGATCAAACCTGCAACCTTGGCATATCAAGGACAATGCTGTAACCAACTGAGTTACCTGGCCAGGGCTCTGACCAATATCTATTATACCCAATGTCATTTCCTTCAAGTTCAAGGGCACTCTGTGCTTCATATGTTTTCATTAAATTAATTTATCTAATTTAATTTATTTATTAATTCCCAAATATTTATGAAGCCCCTAACAAAGCAGGCTCTATTGTAGGAGCTGGGGCCACAGTAATGAATAAAACAGACAAAATCCCTACTGGGAAGGTGTTTACATTCTACTTGGGAGAGGCAGACTAAAAACAAAGAAGCAAAGTATGTCGCATGGTAATGAGTACAATGAGTATAATATATCAGAACACAGGCAGGAATATATTATTTTATATAAAGGAGTCAGAGAAGCCTTCATAATAAGATGAAACTGGAGCAGAGATCTGAAGTAGAGAATTCCAGGCCGACCACAGCAAGTGTAAAATCTCCAAGTCAGGAATGTGCCAATTGAGCTAGAATGAGAGTGAAAGCTGGGGGAACACTGAGAGATGAAGCCAGCGAGATAAATGGGAACCAGAACACATAAGCTACATTATGCCATATAAAGACCTTGTCTTTTACTCCTAAGTGAGACAGAAAAGTATTTCTAAACACAGTATTTCATTTTGTAAGAAAGTTAAATTCAAATATCAAATTAAAGAAGATAAAATCTAAATGAAGTCTTGAGCAATAAATTGCCCTGTATACATGTTTGAACTGTATAAGCCTATTTAATAATTAAGAAGGGGAAGAGAGGGACAAAAACTTGCTCCCAACCTTAAGTATATAACAAGGCAAACAACTATTTATGAAAAAAGCAAAATGTCTATCTAGTTTGTTCTTCATATATCCAAAGTGTAAGATAATGAATGCTCTTTGAGTTTCACATTTATAAATGCTCTCTTGCTAATGTTGTAGGCAAACTTTGCTAATAACTATTTCCAAATATATCTCTTTTTCTTTTCTTGCCTAGGCTAAACACATTAAATTGGAAACATTTTTTGTAAAAAGGATATTTTTAAGTATTTCAAGTCAGGCATTCCAGCATTTAGCACAGCCTTATTAGGAAAAACAAGTCAGTCTGTTGTCTTGTGGAGAGCACAGAAATGAAAAACTTTTCATTCTTCATAGTCTCAACTTAAGTCTTTCCATTTATTTAACCTTTGGGTGGGTTTAAGTTTTTCTTAAAATTCGGAGACTCAGAGTCAAGGAATGTAAAAATTCATAATCAAATATGGCTATATTAGCCATCGATAAAGCCAGATCTACCTTTGCTTAATAATGAACCCCTGACTTCACATTTAATGTTTAGAAGTATTATCTTTAGTATCATCCTCAATTCTAAATTTAATTTAATTTAATGAGAACTAAGTTGGTGAGGGGAACCAGACCACCAGGGGAGAGCAGTTTGGGGCAATGAGGCTGGCAGGGGAGCATTAGGTATCAATCAGGCTGGCAGGGGAGTAATTAAGGGGTGATCAGGCTGACAGGCAGAAGCAGTTAGAGAGAGGCAGGCAGGCAGGCAGGCAGGCAGGCAGGCAGGCAAGTGGTTGGAAGCCTGCAGTCCTAGACATCCCTCAAGGAGTCCCAGATTGGAGAGGGTGCAGGTTGGGCTAAGGGACACACACCCATACTCACTTCCGTACACAAATTTCATGTACTGGGCCTCTCGTCTAACATATTAGAAAATGATCTTAGAATAGTGCTTCTTAGCAGTACACAATTCACAATATATATGACTCATCACACAAGTTCAACACCACCCAAACTGATCTACAACATCTTTCAATGGGACAAATACACTGATTAGATGCTTGAAAATTATGGCTATGTCAAGTTGCTACAAAAATTTCTAAATGCTTATTCTCAATTTCAGCACCCATCTCATTGTAGATCAGGATCAAACAGTTCAAACTGGTATCATGTCCAGAGACAACAAATTGTGTAACACTGACACAGACCCCTATTTTCAAACTTTGTATCACAATATATAGTCAGAAATATTTTTTACTACAGGCCTCGTGCATGAAATTCATGCACTGGGGGGTGGAGGGAAGGAAGTTCCCTCAGCACTGCATGTGCCCTCTTGCAGCCCATAGGGAGGGACCTAAACAGTCAGACATCCTTAGCGCTGCTATGGAGGCAGAAGAGGCTCCTGCCACTGCTGCTTCGCTCACCAGCTGTGAGCCCCCTTCTGGCTGAGCGGCACCCCCCCTGTGGGAGCACACTGGCCACCTAACTCTTAAGACAAATAATCTGAAAGGTATTAGATTCTTTAGTGGGGTAAAAAAACACATCCTTTTATCTAATGGCTCCTTTATGTTAGTGCTAAGCATCCCTAAGAGAACTCTAGAGAATGGGAATAGAAGATTCTTCTCACGTTTACTTTCTCCTTTATTAGATTCAAAGAAGGGCCTGAGACCTCACAAAGAATTAGAACTATTTCATAGAAAAACACACAATGTGCTCTATACTGTGATCTTTAAACACATACACACACAAACAAACAGAAGTATCAACTATTTAAATGAAAAAGTATTTATGTAACTTTGGCAGCAAAGTTCCTAATTCCTTTCCAGATAACTGCAATTCTTTTCTTCTGTAACTATTCTGATATTTAGCTCTTTTGGCTGCTTTTCTAAAATGTTCTTGCCGAATACCAACAGTGGCATCTTAATTAAAAGGATTTTCTCTTCATTAGAGTTGTAGATCAGGATCAAGCAGTTCCAAATGTGCTGCTACTTGGAATGTGTGGTCTGGGTAAAAGTTCACACAGGAGCTGAAACAGTGTTTCAGGGGGTTTTTTCATAGAAGGCTAGACCAATTGGCTCATAAGGTCCCTTCAAGCTCAGGGGAGCATATACACCTTTGTAACAGTTTATATCATATCATGCAGAATTCTTTTTCAGTCTCAAAATCTGTCTATATTAGCTAATTTCTTTCATTTCTCTTAGGAATGCATTACCTATAACAAGGTAGAAGAGAGTCAGGACACACTGGCAAATAAGCCAGGTACTAATACTGGCCACAGGAACATAGAACACATAGATACATTTTAAAAATTCACCTACCGTATTTTTCGGACCATAAGACGCACTTTTTTTCCCCCAGAAGTGGGGGGAAAAAGTCCCTGCGTCTTATGGTCCAAATATAGCCTACACATATACTTTAAAAAAAAAAGTTTTTTTACTTGCCCGGCTCTGTGTGGTCTCTGTGTGCTTGCCCGGCTCTAAAATGGTTTTAAATGCTGCTGTTTACTTTACAGGGTTGATTACATGTGTTTATGACTGTGATGTTGGGTTTTAATGCACATAAAATATTTTAGGACACTATTTGTTTCAGAATCTTTTTTTCTTCATTTCCCTTCTCTAAAAACTGGTGCGTCTTATGGTCCGGTGCGTCTTATCGTCTGAAAAATACGGTAAGTCTTAGCTTGGCCACTTTGATAAGTAGTGCAGCTGCTGGAATGTTCAGTATCTTACAGAGGTAAGAACAGACTGTCTAGATTCTATCCTAGCTCCTCCATTAGTTATCCACTGTAGGGCAAGTGACTTAAGCTCTCTCCCCCTTAGTTTTTTAACCTGTAAAATAAGAATAACAATACTTATTGGGTTACTGTGAAAACTAGATGAAAAAAAGTCCCTAGGTGCTTGCCATATAAATAGACCCTATTACAATCTCTGCCATCCTTCATGACATAAAAACCTAACATAAATGGCAGTTACAATCTTCCAGGCTCTAGCATTTTTTTTTTTTTAGGCTCTAGCATTAAACAAGATATAGTTTTGTGAAAGCCACCTCAGAAGTCTCACTTCAGAAAATGCAGTTCTTAGCTACCATAACAAATAGGGCAGAAATGGGGATGATGGGAAATGGGAGAGAGAACCCAATTCCAAATGATTCATAATATACAAAATCACCCTAGTCCCCAGAGTGGAACTAAACTTGACTGTGTTAAACAGGCTTTCAAACAGCAGTCCTTGGGGCTTCAAGGTGGCTACGTTCACTTCTCAAAAATGAGATTGAGGAAAAAGCAGTATGTTGAATCACCAAGGCGAAGTCGATGATTCTCTTCTTCTGAATTTCCCTCAAGCACTTCACCGAATCTAAGTTACAAGAACAATACCTAGGCTCACCATGGCATGCAATTATGGGCACTTTCACTCAGAGGTAACAATTAGGGAACAGTGTGAGTCTTGGATGCCTCTGAAATGATCCCAGTGATTGAAGACAGTCTGCAAGGATAAGAAACTAGCCAGAGAACTATTATAGTTCTGTTCCTAATCCCTATGTGAAAATCCAGCATATTAAAACTTCTAAGTTCTGGGGGTGGAGGATAATGATGACACAAATAGCCAAAGCTAAAAACATGTATGTTACCATAATCCAACATGTTTGCTTCTTTCTCATTTTGCATCAATGGTTATAACCCAAAGGCTTATACACGTCAATATCGATAAAATATAACAATTAGCAGCTGTGTTCATGGGCCACATCCAAAGCTGTGGGTGAGCAGCATACTTCATTTAATGTTGGGATCCATATTTGAGGAAATTAAACTGGCATTATAACTTTTGTTCCCGTTTGGACATGCACAAGGTTTAAGAGTTTGGCTAATTTCACACATGGCCTTATTTTTTGCTGTCTGTCATATAAAATTGCAATTTAGCAAACTCACTGAACTCCTGTTTTCCAGGGAAGCCTCCCCAAAGCAAACACAGACATATGCTTCTGCTTTGGGGCTCCTATAAAAGCAAGATGTGGCACGACTCACCGCTCTTCCTGTTGAATTGTGTTTATGTGAGTTCTGAGAAAGAGACCAGCAGTTAAATATGCTGAAATATTGATGAGCATGGCTATACGAAACCAGTTATTTAAAAGGAACATTTGTAGAGATAGAGCAAACTTGTAAAAAATAGCACTAGATAGGTCTGGTTCAGATAATTACAGCTCTCCATTTCAGAGTCATCAAAAATATTTGCTGTAACCTAGATATGTGCTCAATAAAGTTGACTACTAAGAAAATTAGAACAGTTTCTGAAAATTGACATAATTCTCAGTAAAGGTTTGAGGAGTGAAACAATCACATAGATCTTCACAGATCATCTAATTTTACACAATATCAACATCAAAATCATAATAATTTTCCTTTTTAATTTTTCAAATTTCCTGACAAGCAAGTAATAATAACTTAGTCTATGTCAAATTATCACAATTTCCTACTAGTCTAATCAAAATCCTTTTTTCTATAAGTTTATTTTATTTAATTTATCAAAAATACTGAGAATGAATATCTATCTATACAGAGCTCAAATATCATTGCTCTAGACTAGGGGTGTCGAACTCAATTAGAGAAGGGGCCAAAATCTAAAATCCAGCCTAAATCGCGGGCCAAATGGTTTACTGAACAGTCATAAACTGTCATTGTGATGGAAACGCAGTGGAGTGCAGTGATGACAGCGCGGTGCGGGCCACATTGCAAGGCCTGGCGGGACGGATTTGGCCCGTGGGCCTTGTGTTTGACACATGTGCTCTAGACGAAAAAAAATTCATCATAACTATTTGCAGAGGAAAGCCAACACATGGTTCTATTAAAAACACTCATCGCCGAAACCGGTTTGGCTCAGTGGATAGAGCATCAGACTGCAGACTGAGAGGTCCCAGGTTAGATTCCGGTCAAGGGCATGTACGTTGGTTGCGGGCACATCCCCACTGGGGGGTGTGCAGGAGGCAGATGGTCAATGTTTCTCTCTCATCGATGTTTCTAGCTCTCTATCCTTCTCCCTTCCTCTCTGTAAAAACTCAATAAAATATATATTTTTTTAAACAAAAACACTCATCAAGATTTTTATTCCCAAACTAGGTTAGTGTTGTAATTCCTGCACTTGAATATATTTCGAAGTCCAATATATAAAACCAAATAAAATGCAGCCTCTTTAGCTGAAGTACAAATATAGGTAGAAACGCAGAACGCCCTCCACTGGCCTCTGGTCTCACCACTCTAGGACCCTTCAGGAGAGAGTTCGATAGACAGAAAAACCGAAGTTCAGAAAGAATATGCTGACTACTCTTTGTCTTTTCTACTACATGAAATCTTTGTCTTTTCTATGCCTCACTTTTTTCATTTGATAATCAGGTAAAATAACAAAGGAACAAAGAATGCAATAGTGCCAGGAGCCATACCTCTTGGTGGTTTTATGATAAGACAATTGTTTATAATAAATACTATCACTAGTTTGATATTTACCTGGGTTTTCATGCCATTCTGGCTGTTACTAACAAAAATATTTATGGCTACATTTTAAGGAACACAGATAATTATGAACTAGAAATCTTTGATATGCTTGCTAAGGATAGTGAAGTTGGCCAAAGGTCACAGTATGAAACTTAAATCCAGGACACAGAGATTGACCTGGTTTTATTCATATCAACATCTATACACATAATTATCTGGAACACTGTATGCTTAAAGTCTGTGTTGAAAGAACGTATAATCTGTGTGTATATTTGTGGTCAGACTAGAAGAACATATACCAAAATATGTTTGTTTTCCCTGGAGGATACATAAATTTCTTATTTTCAGTATCTTCCAAATGTTCTTCAATAGAAAGATAAAAATTCTTTAAATAAAAATAATGGGGGGAAAAAGGAAAACAACAGCATTGATTTGAAAGTCACTTATACTCAAATAATTTGTAATCCTTTGATAGAAGATGGCCTGGTAAAGGGACTATGACATGTTCTCAGGAAAAGGACCAAAGAAAAATAATTAACTACTTTTAAATAATAAAACAATAAAAATTGTATAAAAACAATAGAAAGGTTAGAAGCTCTATGATAAAAGGGAAGATGAATGTTTTATTCCTAGCAAGCCATTTATCTTCCAATGCCTCTGAAATGCTGGATTTCTTTATACACAAGATGGGGCAAAAGTAGGTTTATAGTTGCTCGCATAGAAAATATAATAATTAAATAGTCATACAGGAATAAACTGTTTCATGTACTCAACTACAAACCTATTTTATATAAGAACTAATTTTCAAACATGCAGGTACTAAACACAATACGTGGAGTGCTCTGCAATTTGGCAACAAGATGAGCTCCAGGGTCGCTGGCATGGCACACAAAGCTAATCCGTGTGGATTAAGTGGGCAGTGCTCACATATTCCCCTTCAGGGCTCACAATACCTGGGAGTGCTCCCATGTAGACTCTGACTCAGAGTTCTGATAAACGGTAGACTCTTGTTTAATTCTAATAAACTGATTTCTCCCCCAACTTTAGCTCAGCAGTAATTATTTATATTGCCTTAAAAATGAAAAAAATATAAATTTTAAAAATTTATTAAGTAATCTTCCCAACAGGATGACACTGACAAAATGGTAAGAGAAATAGAGCTATTAATAAGGAAAAATTTTCACCTGCCAAACAGGGAACTAGTGAATAATAGTCAAAACTGGTGATTAAAAAATTAGCAGATGATTATTATTTAGAAATACAAAAGAAAATACCAGAATAAATAACTGGTTGCTGCTGATGAAAGAGACAAGGTACGGGGAGGCATGAAAAAGGAACTGCTGAGGTTTTTTGGCATATAATCCTTTTAATTTATTATACTATTTATAAAATACATTTTGATAAAAATAAAATAACTTTTAAGAAGCACATTTGGTGATTTAAAGTATGAAATAAGTATCTACACTAATAAAAGAGTAAGATGCAAATTGACCATACCTTCATGATGTCCACCAGCCAATCAAGAGTGTATATGCAAATTAACCCAACAAATATGGTGGGTTAATTTGCATATGCAGGTGCTATCATCCAGAGGCGGGTCAGGACTCAGGCATTCTGCCCCATTCCACTCCAGGCCTCTGGGCAGAGTGGGAAGGCAGAAAGGCAGCTCCAGGCCAAAGCGAAGGTAGTGCTGGCAGCCAGGGGAAGGAAGGCCCATTCTTGCACAAATCTTCATGCATTGGGCCTCTAGTTTATATATAAAGAGAGTATATATAGCTAATAATTTCAAATACCACATATGAAAATAAGATTTACTAAAAAAAAAAAAAAGAAAGAAAGAAAACCCACAAAAATGTACATATCTATCAACATATACACCTTCTCTACATTTCTAACTACTCCCCTCCTACTTCAGTTGCACTAATCAAACTAGACAAACTAAAGTCACCAATCTAGCCCTGCTCTTTCCAGGCTCCATGACCACCTACATCACAGATGTGACTGGTATGTTCCCTTGATGTGCCTCTTTTCCTATTGCAATCTTATGAAACTAGATCAATCTTTTTTTTAGCCAATATCAAATATTTTCCCCTTAGCCCAACCAGTGTTGCCCAGTGGTTGAGCATATTCCTATGAACCAGGAAGTCATGGTTCAATTCTCGATCAGGGCACATGTCCCCATTGCGGGCTCAATCCCCAGTGTGGGACATGCAGGAGGTAGCCAATCAATGATTCTCTCTCATCGTTGATATTTCTCTCTCTCTCTCTCTCTCTCTCTCTCTCCCTTTCCCTTCCTCTCTGAAATCAATAAAAACATATTTTTTTAAATAAGACCTTTAAAATATTTTTTTCCATTATATTTTGTTTTATCTTTTCCTCGTCTGTGATTCTATTCTTTCTTAATTTTTTTTCTTATGGAAAATTTCATATTCTGATATATTTGTATAATATTAGTAGTATATACTAAGACAAAATTTTATCTAGAGTAAATTTTGATATACTTAAAGAGATTTTTATATTTATTTTTTATTCAATTAGTCAACAGTCTACTGAGCACAGAAAGTATTATCAGAAATTAATTTCAATATTGTCTCTTTAAGAGATTTCTATTGAAACAATATTTACAGAATTAGAATTTAGACTGTTTTCATTTTGAAAAAGACTCTAAATCTCAACTATAAGCCATTTCATAATACAAGCTTTTAAAAAATCTTTTAAACAATACTTTCATTTTCTCCCTATTTTTTCCAACCACAAGAATGTTGCCCACATTTCTTTAAACAAATCTCTCAGCCACTCAACCTGACAACTTGTGGATATTTTAAAATTATATTACAGTATATATTACTCTGTCAAGGAACAGTTGTTACTAAATGGAATAAATGACTTATAAAGGAGGAGATTAAAGGCCTTAGATTCTGAAAATAGTTAACTGTGATGATGCATAAAATTTAATCACCAAAGTGTTTGTTTTACAACTGCAGGAAAACACATGGACATATTATCTACAGGTCATGTGAGCGAGGGAAGACATTAGATAGCTCCGAGGACAGTGATTGAGCCAGCTTTAAAATTGTTGGCCAAGGTTAAAGACTTACCTCAATTAAACAAACTTTACTATACAGTATCTTTGCCTATTTAATGTATAAGAAATAATCAGTCCTTATATAAGAAAAAAAAGTCAACCAGTCCTTCTGTAGAGAAGAAATAACATTATTTTCTAAAGCTACAAGACAGGACATTTCTTCCACAGCTCCATTTCCTATTGGAGAACAATTTATACTCACTCAACTGCCCAGGAAGACTTTCCTTTCTGAGCTAACCTCAGTTGTTATCATTTTTTTTCCTTTATGGGTCAGATACTAGATATAGTGGCTAGTTAAGTAAATCACTATGTTGCCTGGATTTAATTCTTGTTTATGCATACTTCAGTGTGGTAAGAACATTATGGGTATTGTAAGAACATTATGGGTATTGTAGGAGCTATCACATTGCTGAATAAAAAATTAATCTCTCCTTCAAAGTTCTTAACATTTATTTGGGGAGATGAAATAAACGAACAGTAAGAGCCCAGTGGCTAAATATTTGGGCTGTGGAGTGAGAAAGACTTGAGTCTTAGAATCAAAATCTCTGGGGATAGTACCCAGTAATCTGCTTCAAGCATTTTTAAATTCAATATATAATTTCAGGGCCTTGATTTTGGAGAATCTAAGGGAAACCCCTGGATTTACTGAACACTCATATAAATTCATTAGGATCCAGTTTTAGCACAAGTAGTTTACGGAACCCCTTGCAAACAGTAAATCCAAAACTCTTCAGTCAGATTACTAATTTTTCTATCCTTAGCATTTGGCAGAATGGTTATCATGAAACAGGTACACAATAGTTTACTAAATAAATACTGGTCGATAAATTAAACAATTTTAATTTAAAAAAACTGTGGGCTTACCTAAGCTAAAACAGACTAGCTAGAAACCTCTGAAATGGGAATGATCTTTTCTAGTGGAAGTATTAAAATTCTTCTACAATGTCATATCACCAAGTCTGCACTGCCCTTAGCTTTACATTATGATACATGGTACAGTAATACTCTCACCTTGTTCTTCAAAATTTTCTAAACTCTTCTTGAGTGTCTGCTCTTCCATTTGGATTTTTAAATCCAAGTGTGTTAAGTTCAAGCTTTTATTCTTTTTCTTTTTCTTTTTTTCTTTCCTGTTGGCATTTCTCATTCTCTTCTTTCTGTATCTAATTTTTATTCCAAGAAGGACTTCAACCTCATAGCTCAGATAGTGTCTACTTCTAAGAAAAGTTACACACTATTTTCAAAGATTTCTTACTAGTAATGCTTGTGCAAATATGATGGGTAATTTTTAATAAGAGAAACAATAAAAGCATCATTAATTATAAATATTCCCTTTTCCACTTAAATGAGAGAACTGCTATCAAACACTATAAAATATCAAAAGTAGAGTTTTAGCATTCAAACTTTTTTCCAGAAGTGGACATTTATGGAACTGCAAGTCAAAGCTTAAGTCAATCTGTTGTATGTCTGATGAGTAAGCTAAAAAACCACTGAAGATAATACACGAAAGTTATTCTGAGAAGTGATAAGCTCCAGCCAAAGTCACATTGTTTCCTGCATCTTCCAGTGTGTGACAACAGACAGAGCTTAAAATAACTTTACAAGGACAATAGCACATGTTAAACACTTGGTAACAAGTCTTAAATTCATCATCTTCAGTGATTCATTTATTTTTACATATTAGAAAGTAATTGAAAGGTTTCTACTAAATAATGCAGATATTTTTCTGAAACAACTTAATTTTGAATACAAAAAAATGAGGGTAAAATGGATTATATATAGAAAAATAATTCATATGTAATAATCATTGATTAGGACAACAATGATAAATTTAACACTACAGAGATATCTTAAATCAAACTTTATTTAAAAAGCAAAAAAAAGTATCAGTTTACAATTCTATTGAATCATTACATAATCCTGTATACTGCGTGATAATATAATTAACTCCCATATAATTAATATGTGTGCGTATATTTTATGTATGTTGGATAATGTATCATTGACTTCAGCAAGGAAACATATAAAAAGCTTTATCTACAAATTATTGTGCAAATATGGGCTAATGGTATCATTATCATTTCATTGGAGATTTATATTCCTGAAGATTTACTGAAAAATTTTAGAATCAAGAGATGTATAAGACCTCTCAAGACATAAAGCCTTCTGTTCATGGTACAATTTACCAATCTCAATTTTCCTAGCAATTGTAAAAAATTTGGCCCAAGAGATACTAAGTATTTAAGAATTAGTGTATAAAGTAGCTAGCAAAAACCATTAAAGTTTTAATAATAAAACTCCTCCTTTGATAACCAGAGCTATTAAATATAGCTAGGAAAAGTGACTGCTCCATTCACTGGGCCAAAAGAGAGAAGTGCTCTGATGGATTTACAGCCTCTGTACAATACTGGTAAGTAACAGGTGTTAAAGATTAAAAAAGGAATTCAAAAAGAACAATCCTGGAGGGTAATAAGCCACATTGACAGTGATAAGAGACAGTGTGGCAAAACACCACCACCACCAGGCATTCCCTCCATTAAAAATAACAGAGAATAAAAAAGTGAGTGAAAGTACAAATCTAAATTTAGTACCACAATAGTACTTTGGCCATAGGGCATTTGAGCAGAGCCTGTGTTTGCGCAAGACAAGAGGGAGGGGAGAGCAAGCAGGTAGAGATAGGCAACAGAAGGAAGCTGATAGCCATTTAGATTTCAGGAGTCTTTAAGAGCACCAAACTGCCACATTAAAAATACATCTGCTAAATAAAAGTAGTATACCATAAGGACTATGGACTCCATAGCCAGGCTGCCTCGGTTCAAAGTAGGGTGCTGTCATTTACTAAAGGAGTAACCTCAGCCAAGCTACCTAATCTTTCTGTGCTTTACTATGCTCATATATTAGAGGCGTGGGAAGGGAATATCATTTACTTCACAAGGAAGATGCTGTATTATATGAATTTCTCTATATAAATTAGTTATTATTAATTAGGTATGTGACAGGTATTCCAGAACATGGTTCTTGTTTTCGTTTTTTACCACCTTCCTATAAACTCAGGAGCAAAGTGTGCCTCAGACAATGAATGTTACCAGAAAAGTTCATTTATACAGGCGAAATACAAAACTCTGGGACTATTATAACATGTTAATGGGCCAAATATCAAGAATTCAATTCAAACTAGAAAATAAAATTTTTGCAAATGCTCAACATTTGCAAATGGTCATATGTCAAAAGCAGAAGAACTGCATCTTCTGAAGCCTGAGGAAAATTTGCAAGCACTGGAATAAATAAAGGTGAGGCTAAATTCTTATGTTCATCAAGATTGCACTCCAAGAAAATTCACATGCAAGTAAAACAGAGTAAGGGTTATAAGAAAGTACCTGCTTTCCACTGTGATAGGGAGATTTTAAAACCATCAAAGATAGTGTTTTCAGTCTTGGCATGATATGATCACATGTCAAAGGACATAATGTAACTTTAAAGAATTAATTATTTTTAAGGAGAAAGCTATTTTGGAAATGTTTGCTCCTGTCTCTGAGACACGAACTACTTCTAGAGGAGAACAACCACATAACAAAATCCAAAGGGCTCATTCTATGAGTAGGGGCATATTAAAAGCAACAACAATGCTGACATTCATGTCATCTCAAAAAGCTGGACTCAACTTGCATTCAGCTGACCCATGCCCCACAATATCCTGTGCTTGCTACAGGAGGGACAAAAGAGAAGCAATGTTATTTGAGCACACAAAACACTATCCAGACAGCACTCTAATGTCTGCTGGGTCTGCTCCCTTCTAAAGATAAAGGATGGACATACCCTCTGACCTCCCAATTCCATTTCTAGATATTTACCCCCCTGATATACGTGCACATGTATGAAATGAAGCATAAAGTAAACCATTAAAGCACTGTTCAAAGCAAAATGAATGTTTATAATAGGAAACCAGTTAAATGTATGTTGGTAGATCCATATAACAGAACATTATGTACTATTTTTTAAATGAGCAGGTTTTTATTATTAATACTAGAGGCTCAGTGCATGAATTTGTGCACAGGTGTGGTCTGGCTGGCCCAGCCCCAATCAGGGTCGATCGGGGCTGGGCCTGTCAAGAGGAGGAGATGGCGGGAGGTTGGCCTGCCAGCCCACTCTGACTGGGACTGATCAGGGCCGGGCCAGCTGGGGGAAGGGGCTGAGGGTGATTGGCCAGTGGACCCCGCCCCCGACTGAGGTTGGGGAACCAACTGGGGGTGGAGCCAGCCATGAGGAGGGGCTGTGGGTAGTGGGTCAGTCAGCCCCACCCCTGAATGGGGTTGGGGGAGGGGCCGTAGAAGGTTTGCTGGCCAGCCTCACCCCTGATTGGTGTGGAAGAGTATGATCAGGGGCTGGCCAGCAAGGGGGAGGGACTACGAGGTTGACTGGCCAGTCCCACCCTCTAACCCACTGGTTCAGAGGGCATTATAGCAACCAGTTGTTACAGTCATTATGGCCATTATGGTCACTGGCATTTTATATATACAGATAGAAAGAGGCCCAAGGCAAGCTATGTTTAAAAAGTTTAAAAATATATGAGACAGTATACACAGTATCTACCATTTGTAGGAAATACACATATGTATTATTCTTATATGCATAAAATATTTGCAAAGAGATAGCTGCATAGTGTTTCAATATATGGTTGTATCAAAATATACTTAACTGTCTTCTATTGGTTGCTCTAAAGTTAAGAAATGAATGACTATGGGACAATGGGGAGAACTTTCATTTAAAAAGCTTTGTATCTTTTGGTTTTTGAAGTATCTTTTATACTACTCATTGAAAAATAAATTAACAAAATTTGGCCTTTTAAAAAAAGAAGAAAAAAATTTCATAAGGTCCCATAGCTAGTAAAGGGCAGAGTGGAGAACTAAATCTTGGACTTACAGCCAGATGAAAATTTTTCATTATACCATGCTGCCATCTACAACTGTATCTTTGGCACCTTATAATCCATGTTACTTATATAACTCTGTCAGAAATGTTAAACCATGCATGCTCTAATATAAAAATCAAGTCAATGTTACCAGAATATACTTTCAGCTCTGACACTGAAGCCCGTGTTCTTTCTATTGTATCATGTTTTCTCCTTCAGCTAAAAAGAATAATTCATTTATCCAGGAGACTCTGATAGTAATAATTTGCTATAGCCAAGAAGTTTTCTTAGGTTTTAATTGAATTTTCTAAGCCCCGAATTATTATATATATTTTTTCAAAACACTTTTGCTAGAGGCAGTAGCTACTTGCAGGATATTGACTTGAATAGTTTAGACCAGTTGGATGCCAAACCTCTGTAACTTCAGTCACTTATTGGTTATGGTTTAACCAATGAGGCATAAAAGATTTCTAGATCTCCCTAAAAGAGCTGTCTAAAAAGAGAAGAACAAGAATCCTAATTTCTAATACAGTTTCCTACTTAAAGAATTTTTTTTTTTTTTTTTTGATTTCAGAGAGGTAGGGAGAAAGAGAGAGACAGAAACATCAATGATGAGAGAGAATCATTGATTGGTTGCCTCCTACACACTCATACTGGGGATCAAGTTCACAACCCAGTGTGTGCCCTGACCAGGAATTGAAACATGACCTCCTGGTTCATAGGTTGACACTCAACCACTGAGCCACACCAGCCATTCGAGAATATGTTTTTACATACTATTCTCTTCTACAAAAAGAAAAATTCTCAACTAAAGTAATGTAAATAAGTTAAAATATAAGTTCCCATTGTCTAAGCTCATATTAACCAAGTGTCTTTTCTGAGAATATATACAAATAGGAGAATGGAAATGCATACAGTAAGTTAGAAATAAAAGAGTATAGCTGTGATTTAGCAACTAACCATATATTACTCAATAAAAAAATTCCACACTGTATACACATAAAAACATAAAGATTGCAGGCACAATGCCCCACAGTACTGGCATACAAATAAAGTGTCCTAAACTTTAGGACAGTACAAATATATATAAAAGGTATGTTTTCTGCAAATAATTATTTGTGAAAACCAAGAATGTAGAAAATAAAAAATGTAAGAAGAGCAGCCAATTAAAGAAAAACACAAATTAAAGGACAAAATAAGCATCATTACGTACTTAGTACCTTTGATGGATTTTCAGCTCACAGAAACATTGCTAAGGCAATGGAAAGCTTAGGATTTGGTGAAATATTTGTTCGTCAGGCATTCATTTGTGTAAGGAAGAAACTGAGAACAGGAAGAATTTGGCCAGTAACAGGACATCAAATCACCGCTGGCAAGGTGACTGCATAGCAAAAGTGGTGAGAGGAGTAAGACCACTTTATCCATGAACTATACTAGGCTTACAAGGAAGTGGGTGTGCCATGGAGAAGATTAGATGAATTCCTAACGTGTTTTTAAAGCAGAATAATGTGAGTGACTCACAGGGAGTAAACAGGCACTTTAAATCCTGATGTCTTTTGGTTCACCCTTCATTTCCTCTCTTATCTTCCCTTAGAAGGTCATGAAAACAGCCCAATTGCTTATCTCCTCCTAAAATGAAAATCGGGAGTATGTGAACTATTTCTACTGCATCTACTAAAACATAGGCATTATCCCTTGAACTCCCTTTAAAGGGTCCTGCAGAGTGAAAAGTATTCCATTTTACCATCTTCCTGGCATTCATGTAATTTACATTCAATGTAAGGGTCTCCCTTCCAGTTGCAAAGGCCTCTTTATTAAAATGTTAAAATAAATGGATTTCAAAAGAAAAGGCTCAGGGCTTGAAATGAATGTTGGATAGCAATTCAGTCCAGTGATAAGCATGGGCTCTCCTGGATTAAGTAACCTGGGTTCAACTCCTGAAATAGCCACTGATGAATAACCTTGCGTAGTTACTCAAACTTCCATTTCTTCGTCTTCAAAAAAGAAAGTACTCTTGTATAAAGAAAAAGTGTGAAGAACAAAGGGTGGTGCAGCAAGCATCAAAAAGACTAGGGCAAGACTAGAATCTAATTATGATCAGATGTTTCAAAAAGCTGTCACCTTAAGTGACCTGGAGTCAGACATATCAACTATGGTTAATAGTGAGAGATCTAAGATGGGAAGAGCCTTTTTTTTAGGTAATAAAGACAGTAAACAACTAAAAGATTACTTCTTAGTGGTGTCAAACACTGATCTTCATCTCAACAATAGCTCTTAATGACTTTGGTATAGAAAATCTCTACTGTGTTTGTAGAAGTATAGTAACCTACAACATATACAAGAGAACCACAAAGAAGGCCCACCAAACACGCTGAGGGGAAACCCTAAAGGGATATTTAATTTCACTCCTGGGTAATATGTGGTGATAAAACAAGTCCTCCTACCTCAAGCAATCTGTATAGCTGCAGTCAGTTCAGTATATATAATTCAACACTTTAAAAAGGCAAAGTGTGGTAGGCAGAATAATGGCCTCCCAAAGATGTCCCTGTCTTAATCTCCAGACTTGTAAATAATGCTAAATTACATGGCAGTGAGAAATTAAGGTACTTTAAAATAGAATTTAAACTGCTTATCAGATTACCTTAAAATAGGAAGGTTATCCTGGGTTATCTAGTGGGTCCAATGTAATGACAAGGGTCCTAAAATGTTAAAATGATGTGATGTGACAGATTCCTTAGCATTTGCCACCTCTGAAGATGAAAAGAGGAGAGCCAAAGGAAGCAGGCAGTCTCTGGAAGGTGAGAAAGGCAGAACAGATTCTCCCAGGGAGTCTCCAGAAAGGAAGACAATCCTGCAGACACCTTAATGTCAGCTCACTGAGACCCATTTTGGACTTCTGACCTCCAGAATTATAGAAAAATACATGTGTGAGGAGTTTTCTGCTACTACATGTGCAGTAATTTGTTGTAACAGCAATGGGAAACTAATACTAAAAAAAATTCTGAAAGATTTTTATAAAAATGTTATAGTAATCATTTTAAAGAATTGAGGTATTCAATGATTATTTAATTAGACATTTCAGGTATTCAGAATTAGCCATGCCATAAAGTTTTTGGGATAACAAGTTTTACCACCAACTTTAGATAAATGCTTTTATTTCTAAAACCTAAAATCACTAACCGTTAACTGTATACTTAGATGTTATTATGCTGAGGTAACAACAGCAAAACCCAGATGTGATTTTTAATAACTTAAATCCACTAAAATCTTTTTAAAAGAATGGCCTGTTGCCAAAAGGAATATTAGAGTTGAATATATTAAGTAAAAATTATAATATGTATACTAACATATTAAAGTTTTAAAATTTGAAATGGCTGATTTTTTCATACCTCTTACTATAAATTAAAATTGGCTTTATATTTTAAAAGTTACTTCAAATTATACCTAGGATGTTATAAAAATTAAGAACACATAATATACATATTTCTCAAAGCATCTATCAATTATCTACTAATTGTTTATATTTACTATAATATAAACAAACACAGTATTTCCCTAAAGAGTAGGAGTATCAGGAAACAGAATATGTCTGGGACCTTTTCACAGAGCCTTCCAAAGATTTCCAAATAGCTTTTGTTTTATATATACATACATACATATATATATATATATATATATATATATATATATATATATATATATATATATATATATCGGGCCTAGTAATAATTAATGTCGTTTTTAAACATTCGTTTAAAATCTTGCTTGGCGTTGACTTGTATTGACATAACCTTCAAATACGTGGTATCTACAGAACGTGTGAAGTGCAATTAACAAGTTTTGCTTGAAAAAGTTTGTGTTTGGTTTGGTTTTTGTTGCAAAACTAGAGCTAAGAAGATGGCGGATGAAGAGCATATTCGGCACTGCATGCTTTATGAGTTCCAATTAGGAAGAAAAGCAAGTGAGGCTGCAAAAAACATCTGTAGTGCTCTTGGTCAAGATGCAGTTAGCGCCAGAAAATGCCAGCGTTGGTTTGAGAACTTTCGCGAGGGAAGTTTTTCGTTAGATGACAAGAGTGGTCGAGGCCGTGTGTCCAATTTTGATCAAGAAGCTCTTCAAGCTCTTTTGGTGCAAAATCCTCAAATTACCCAACAAGAGCTTGCGACAACTTTAAATTGTTCACAAAAAAACAATTTCCAATCAATTGCGTGCACTTGGCAAAGTCCAAAAGTTTGGAAAATGGGTTCCTCATGAGTTGACCGACAACAACCGTAATCAAAGAGTCACAATTTGCAGTTCGCTCCTCTCTCGTCAAAACCGTTTGCCGTTTTTAGAGCAAATTGTTACCGGAGATGAAAAATGGGTGCTGTATGTTAATTTGAAAAGGCGGCCTCAATGGTTGGACAAAAATGAGGCTCCGCAGCCCACGCCAAAACCTGACTTGCATGCGAAAAAAGTGATGTTGTGTGTTTGGTGGAATTTTAAAGGAATTCTTCATTATGAACTTTTACCATCTAACCAAACCATTACAGGTGCAGTGTATAGTGCCCAATTGGAAAGGTTAGCCCAAGCTTTAAGAGAAAAAGAACCCGCGCTGATTAATCGGAAGGGCATAATTCTTCACCACGATAACGCACGACCGCATACTGCAAGAATCACTGCTGAAAAACTGCGCCAGTTGGAATGGGAAGTTCTCCCTCAACCTGCATATTCTCCTGATATTGCCCCTTCTGATTACCATTTCTTTCATTCTTTGCAAAACTTTCTTCTTGGAAAAAAATTTAATAATGAAGAATGCCTCAAAAATGCATTGACCGAATTTTTCACATCAAAACCACAAGAATTTTACAACAGAGGGATTAAAATGCTTCCTGAGCGTTGGGCACAAGTAGTAGAAAACAACAGCAACTATATTGTTGATTAAATTTTGTTGTATTGTTTAAATAAATTTGATTTAAAAAAGTATTAGAAAACGACATTAATTATTACTAGACCTAAAATATATATATATATATATATATATATATATATATATATATATATATATATATATATATATTATATATATATAGTAAATACAAAGAGGAAAAATACTACTTACTAGTATATATACTTTTCTAGGTTAAGTTTATCCTCTTTTTTCTACATTGTTATTTTCAATTTTAAATTATTCTTCTTCGGATAGAAATGTGAGTATATGCATATGGATGTGGAGGTCCTGGTGTTTAAATGGGTTGTTGTAGGAATAAATCATTTTCTACTCCAGGAGGAAGTTAATAGTAGGGGCAGTAAGTAATGCAATATCATTTGGATCAGGATACTTTTAAAAATCCATCACTGTATTCACTTCTGTGACAATACATTCTTCTTAAAGCATCATAAATGTTAATGAACAAAGCAAATTTTACATCAATCATTTGTATTATATGCATGAAAGGAGAAAACAAATATCTATAAATACTACTGAATTGGGCTTACAACTTCACAGGCTTTTGCATTATGTAACCAATAATTCCATTTAAAATAAATTACATTAACTCCAAAACTTACAGAGAACTCATATAACTTATCAAAAGGAAGATAAACAATCCATCAAAATAATGAGTAAAGGACCTAAATACTTTTTTGAAAGTGGACATACAGAAGGCCAAGAGACGTATGAAAATATGCTCAAAGTCACTAATCATCTGAAAGATGCAAATCAAAACAACAATGAGGTACCATCTCACACCTGTCAGAATGGCTATCATCAAAAAACGACAAGTGCTGGTGAGGATGTAGTGAAAAAGGAACCCTCCTGCACTGCACTGTTGGGAATGCAGACTGGTGTAGTAGCCACTGTGGAAAACAATATGAAATTTCCTCAAAAATTAAAAATGGAACTCTCATTTGTCCCAGTGATCCCACCTCTGTGACTATATCCTAAGAAAATGAGAAGCACCGATCAGAAAGGATATATGCACCCCTATGTTCAAACAGCACAATTTACAATAGCTAAGATTTGGAAACAGCCTAAATGACCATCAGCAGATGAGTGGATTAAAAAACAGTGGTACATCTACACAATGGAATACTATGCTGCTGTAAAAAAAAGAAAGAACTCTTACCATTTGAAACAGCATGGATGGACTCGGAGAGCATTATACCATTGAAAGGAAAATATCACATGATCTCACTCATTTATGGACTATAATGAACAGCATAAACTGATGGACAAAAATAGATCCAGAGATATAGAAGCACCAAACAACCCATCAAACCTCAGAGGGAAGAGGGTGGGTTGGGGGAAGAGTGTTGTGAGGAAGGGTTAGAGATCAACCAAAGGATCTGTATGCATACATATACATATGCATAACCAATGTCACAAGTAGGAGGGTGAGGGCATGTGCTGGAAGGTGGGAGTAGCCAAGAAAAGGTCAATGGGGGGAAAGGAAATATATGTAATACTTTAAACAATAAAGAATTTAAATTTTGCTGAAACCGGTTTGGCTCAGTGGACAGAGCATCGGTCTGTAGACTGAAAGGTCCAGGTTTGATCCCAGTTAAGGGCATGTACCTTGGTTGCAGGCACATCCCCAGTAGGAGGTGTGCAAGAGGCAGCTGATAGATGATTCTCTCTCATCGATGTTTCTAACTCTCTATCCCTCTCTCTTCTTCTCTGTAAAAAAATCAGTAAAAAATATAAATAAATAAAAAAAAAGAATTAAAATTTTAAAAAAGTGAGACCAAAAAGAGAAAATAATCTATAATAATAAAAGCCTGGGCTGCAAGGAAAGCCCGGATCCTAGGTGCCTGCCTGTGGCCGTTGCCGGCAGCTGGGGGAAGGAAAGCCTACTCTTGTACAAATTTCATGCATCAGGCCTCTAGTTCTATATAATAAAAGCCAAATATGCTAAGTGTCCGACTATTCATTCGACCACTTGACCAGTCACTATGACACATACTGACCACCAGGGGGCAGATGCTCCGACTGGTAGGTTAGCTTGCTGCTGGGGTCCAGCCGATCAGGATGGGCGAGGCGGGCCGGACAAACCCTAGAGCCCTCCCTCAATCCCTCAACGGCCCTGATCATGCACCAGTGGGATCCCCCGGCCTGGCCTGGGCCCTCTCACAATCCGGGACCCCTCAGGAAATGTTGGAGAGCCGGTTTTGACCCAATCTCAATAGGTCAGGCCAACGGACCCCACTGGTGCATGAATGTGTGCACCAGGCCTCTAGTACCATAAAATAAATAATAATACAAGAATAAATTCTATGTTCCATGTACTCAAAAATAAAATAAATTACATTAAAATGAGTCTTAGAGTTTTTATTAAATATCAAAAAATAAGACATTACAAAAAATATACATTTTTTATTTTTTTTCAGTTGACAATAATTTAATAGGATAAGAGAGACAATATGTCTGTGGGGGAGGAGGGAGAATCAGGCCTTTCATTAAAAAGTAGATGATAATACCTGGAAAATACTATGATAAGTCAGAAAAAGACAGGTATTACATCATCTCATTCATGTCTGGAATCCTATGAACAAAATAAACTGATGAACAAAACAAATCCAGAGACATAGAAGCATGCAACAGACTGTCAAATCACAAAGGGAAGGTGGCAGGGATGGGGGAATGTGTAATACTTTCAACAATAAAGGTAAATTTTTTAAAAGATGGTAGATTTCTCAATGTCAAATTCACTTCCTAATAATAAAAATATATTCAAATGTAAAAAAAAAAAAAGGTGAAACTATATCCGACTACCATCACATTATCCAATAGGCGTATGCACCCATGAAAGACAAACAAGCATAAGTAAGAACAACTAGACTGGCACAATTTGTTTTATCAACATCCAATTCTCTCTACAAACATCTGCTATAAAGGACAATAAAATGAAGGATGTTCATGTTTCCTGTCTAGAAAATACTATTCAGAGTTGGAACACAGTGCTCTTAAAAAGAAACAGTGACCAACCTGAATTAGAATGTCTCCTTAAAAAGAAGCTATGTATCACTGACAAATTCTGGAACTATGATGATGAGATATAACATTCTTTCTGATAATTTTCCCCTGTTTGGTATATGTGTCTAGCACTTGGTAAAAGGAGTGAGCCTTTTTTTGTTGTTGTTCTCTTAAAAATACACAAACAATAAAACCAACGTGTGTTGAAGGAGATAACACAGACAGGCAAAGTAAATATTATTTGAGCTTTAAAAAAGATACCATATATGTACATGGATAATGAAAGATGCTGACCGATAAATTTTTTTAAAAGGAGCAAACTTCATCATTTGTGATATAGAGAATTGTTTTAAAATATAACTTTTATTACTAGTTAAAGATGGCAAAAATAAGCCTGAAGAAATTCATAGACATAGGAATTATATTTTAAAGTATTTATATGCATAGTTTAGGCAACTTACTTATTAAATGTTCAGATTTAACATTTTTAAGTAATCTAACTGCTCTACAAAATAGGGATCCCTAATTTATCAGTAAATAAACCGAAGTTCTAAGAATTGAAATAACTTGCTCATACTCCTAGAGCCAGTAAGTGATGAAGTGAGGATTAGAACTCTGATGTTTCTGGTTGGTTCCACTGAACCAGAAAACAAGAATAACACCTGTGTGTGCATCAAGAAATTTCATCAACTAATCCTATGCATATCCTTCCCAGCACACACACTCTGCAGTAAGTAGAAAAAAACTTAGCAGGTGTGAGTCCATTCCTAGAGAAATGACTAAACATACAAGTAATTCCTCAAAACAGACCATTTACAAATAGGGTGAATAAATCAGCATGACATCACCGAGTGGTGGTAGAGAGGCACAGCTCCTGTACTTAAGATTCGCCACTTACTGTCTCCCTGGAAAATGGGGGTGATAAAGAGTATGTACTTGTAGTGGGTTGAATAGAGCTCCCCCAAAAGATATGTTCATGACCTAATACCCAAATCCTGTGAATATTACCTATTAGTTAAAGATCTTGAGATGAGATCTTTACTACTGGGTGTAGAACAGACCCTAAAGCCAAGACCAATCTCCTTAAAAGAGACAGAAGTAGGGAAGACACAGACACTCAAGAAAAGGAGGAGATGAAGTGACTATGAAGGCTAATTCTGTGGTGACACAGCTGGGAGGAATGCCCATAGCACTTTACAGCCACCGGAAGCTAGAAGGTGGAAAGAAAGGATTATTCCTTAAAGCTTCCAAAGGAGTGCAGCCTTTCTGCCACCTTGAGTTCAGACTTCTGGCCTCCCAAACTGAGATAGAATACATTTCCATTGTTTTAAGTAACCCAGTTTGCCGGTAGTTTGTTACATCTTATACAGGAAATGCTTATGTACCAAAACAGTGTTGAAAGGATTTGTCGAGTGTATTCAAAGCACTTTGATATCTATCTATTGTATAATAATAAAAGCATAATTTGCAAATTAGACCAGACAGCCGAATGACCTTCCAGACATCCTTCCGGACAACCTTCCTTACAAAGCTGCAGATGCGAGAGCCGAGCCCCTTGTACAAATTTTGTGCATTGGGCCTCTAGTATACAGATATTAGCAATTACTATTAATGAATATATGAGGGGCAGCCATTCTACAAGCAAATGTCTGTTTTTGCATTTTCCCAATGTGGAAAATATCACCTATTTCTTTCTTCACAGTGAAATGAACTGCCAAAATGTACCTTGTGCCCCAGTAAATACATTTTAAAAATTAGAGCTTGTCACCATTAAGCATTGTTTCTTAAGTAAGACATAGTTTTTCCTCTTTTAATGATTTTTCTCATTTATTTCACTAACTTAGGCTAAAGTTAAAATTACAGTAGCCTCAGAAAAGGTACCATTCACTCTTAACCTATTAAATGCACAAAATAAAGATATTTTATACCATTGGAAATAGAATTATAAAATTAGGGTGAGTAATTTAACAAAAGAAAGGGAAAAGATTCATTACCCAACAAGTGAAATATTGCTTTAGTCAGTGTGTAACTAATGAAGGACAGCGATTTCTTCTTCTAACCCAAAGAGACACATCAGCCCCAAACCTCCTCTCACCTAGAAGGTAGGTGTGTCACCAAAATCTCCTCTGAAAGGCTACGACCTACCAAAGACTGGTTGGTAAGTGAGAAGTCAATGTAAGACCTTTATAAGTGCAAGCCCCCTTTAAGGCCCAAGATGCAGGGCTTCTGCTTTGTGTTGGAGCAAAGAGGGAACTCGTTTTAAATTTCATCTCCTTGACTCCATTCACTTATCAAAGCAATAGATAAAAAAAAGAAAAAAAGAAAGAAACAGGAAGTGAGAGACGGCCCAGGCACATGCCTCACCTGAGGAGAGGTGAAGAAGTGGGACTCAGAGACTATAACCCTACTATGGAACACTTTATTCCTCGTTGGTACATGTGGCCAACTGACTATCAAATTAGGACCAAGAAGGCACAGACTCCAACTCCCAGGAGAGGAGCTGATCTGGATGGGCAGACGCTGTATTGTACATCAGTCCCTCTCAGGTGGGCAGAGAAGCTGTGAATGAAGTTCTGTCCTCACAATGCACAGAGGCAGAAGGAAGGAGAATGAATTACCTCACTCCCCAGCTAGTACTGGACATATAATCTATGTCTAAAAATGTAGGCAGAGAGGAATGTGGCATGTGGGACTGCCCCACAAAGCTGTTCTTACCAATCAGCAACCACGACTTAGTGTAGTATTTATTATTTAGCATCACAAACCTGTGTTCAAAGCCTAACTCATTTCTGAACTTTTCTGTGCTTTCATGTGCTAATTATCGGTAGAAGTATTTAAGTAAACTTTCACTCTCAGGCGCAATTTTCAACAAATAGTTTTGCACACATCCTGTGGTAAGGCTGCAGAAAAGGTCAGGACATACTACTGTACATAGATAGGTATGGCCTTTGCCCTTAGGCATTTATAGTCCAGCAGCAAATGTGAGTGACATTTTGCGTTAACGAGATTTTTTTTTCTCTTAAGGCCACAGTGTTGGGGAATCTGGAAGGGGTATATGGTGTGTGTGTTAGAGAACACTGGGGTACCCAGCTCCGACCTCTTCTGACTCGTTTAGAAGCCGTAAATCTCAACGGCCCAGCTGAATTACCTCAAATGGCTTTAGAAATACAAATGGAAGATGAAGTATACGGTCAAATGAACACAGCTCTACCAGAAGCTTGTATCGTTCCTCTGACCTCTCTCACGCTGACTTGAATTACAGGTTCTATATTTAATCTTACTCGTCATATTACATCAAATCTCTCCTTTAAGGCAAGAACTATGTCTGTCTGTCTGTCTCTCTCTCTCTCTCTCTCTCTCTCTCTCTCTCTCTCCCCACCCCCTGTAATTACACTAATGCAGACTCACACCAACTAAAAACCAGATAAATATTTGTTAAAAGAATGAGTACCTAGGTGTAACTAATAGGAAAGAGGAGAGAGGAAAACTAAACAAAAGGAAAGGACAGAGTTTGCAATGGAGATAAGCAACAGAAAGGAGGCAATAAGACATGGATCAGCACAGCTGCTCAACAGAAAGTTACTCAACCAGTTTTGGAACCTTCAGCCTTCATCAGAAGGCTCACTCCTCCACCCCAACCCTGTCCTAGCCCAGGGCTTCCTCAGTTCCCAGGTACAATTGTGAAATAGTCTCCTCCCTGGTCTCCTGTCTCCGCCCTACACACAGTAGCTCAGCCAGAATACCTGGGCTTGTCATCCAGGTGGGTGACCTTAGGTATTGTTTCCCTTCACTTCTTTATCTTTCATAGGAGACTTGGAAAAGCATCCCTATTTCACAGAGTTCTTAAAAGGATTAAATGAGTCATATGTAAAGCATTTAAAAGAATGTCTGACACACACTACCTGTTCCATAAATATGAACTATTATTATTAAATATGTGTGTGTGTATATATATATGTGTGTATATACATAAATACACATACACACATAAATACACACACACACACACACACACACACACAAATAAAAGGGTAATATGCTAATTAGACTGGATAGACCACACAGCTGCCTGGATGTCCCAGTGCCTCGGCCCTGGGCTCATGGCTGGCGAGCACAGTGGAGGTGGCGTGACCCTCTCCTGCCTCCACGGTAAGGGTTAAGTAAGGAGAAAGAGGTCCTGGGCTGCGAGAGCCCCAGACTGCAAGAGGGATGTCTGAGTTCCAGTTTAGGTCTCTGGGCTTTTATTATATAGGATATATGTTTTCAGAAGGAAATTGGGGGATAGGAATTATATATATAACTTTTTTTCCCCCCACAGAAAATTCAGTACCTCTTGTGACTCATTTATATACTGCCAAGGTTCAAAACTTTCAAGCTTCTTAATGTGTGCTTTATCCCAACCTCTAGCCCAGCTCATCTCATTTGATTCTTGGGAAAACTGAGTACTTTCTGTACTAACTTTTAACTTGCTATGGATATAAGCATGGGATCATTCTGAACTAGGCTCTCCCTTCTCTCAGATCCTGACAAACTTTCTCACTATCCTTAGTCTAAAAAAGTCTCCCTTTTTTAGAACTTCAAACTTCAGGTGACTGAACAATGCTACTTTACTCCTTCCTGCCATCACATTCATCCCACCTGAGTATGTTTGGGGGAAATGAGAGGAGGGGTGGCTGTACTTCATATTTTTAAGGTTTCTAGGTCTCTATGTTCACTGAAATTAACAAATATTTTTTCCATTACATGTAATTCAATTACATATGGTTTATTAAAGCTCCAGAAATGTATCATTTGGACAGGACATTTTGAGACTTTAAAGTGGAAGGGTTCAATGCTCTAAAGAAAGAAAGAAACGAATACAGGAAAATGAGCAACTTAAAGAAAGTTGGAGAAGGTAAGAGAAAACATATTAGTTTAACATTAAAGGCATTTGTTAGAAACCAATATATCACTAAATCCAGCATATTTCATACTCTCAGCAAAAGAAAGCTAAAATAAATAAATAAATAAATAAATAAAAGCAGTGTAATCAGACCACCAATAGATGAAGAAGAGTACAGCTCGCGTGTAGGAGTAGGCTGGCATGGCTCAGTGGATGAGTCAAGATTCAATTCCCAGTCAGGGCACATGCCCATGTTGTGGGCTCGATCCCCGGTGTGGGGTGTGGAGGAGGCAGCCAATCAATGATTCTCATCACTGATGTTTCTGTCTCTCTCCCTTTCTCTCCCTCTCTGAAATCAATAAAAATATATCAAAAATAAATATTGGGAGAGAAGAGAGAAGAGAGAAGAATACAGCAGGGAACACGCATGTCAGATGAGATAGGTTAACCCCAGTCTGTTCTCCCTTTTCTCCTCTGCTGCACAACTCCAGTCCCAATGTCACTACAGTCACAGAGCTGTCACTGTCGGTATGTTTTTACACAGGTCAAGAAGAAATTTCCAAGTATAAATACAGACAAATGGCATAGATGGATGGACTAACAGCTCTACTGGTTGATAGTTGGTGTTGCTTCAAAGTCTAAAATGCTATGAAAATATGAAGTCTGTTCTCTATACTTGAATTTGGCCATGCATTTTAATTCAACTGCAAAACAGTTTTTCAGATGAAGTTACTTTTAAAGCTGCTTAAATTTACCCAGAGAATGCATACATTGGCGCTGCTAAAGGAATGAATGAGGTAATATTACTGCTGGAATATTTTGTGACATTTGAAAACAGCAAATTTTTCAAAGAGCATTCATTGCCTTCTTGCTAGTATTTTCCATGGCATCTGAAATTACTGGAACAGCAAACAAATGTCTCCATAATTGCCTGTTGCTCTGCTTCCTATGGAACAAATTTAATGGTAAAAATTCTTTTGTGGTGTATTAGGAAGAGCAAAATGAACTTTTAGACAAAGGCATTACAATGACTAGACAATAAAAATATTTTGAATTCCTTTATTTAAAGAGACAATGTGATATTGTAGAAAAACAATTATGTTAGGAGGGAAGCAGACCTGAGCTTGAATTCTGGCTCACTTACTTACAAGTTATATGACTCTGAAGTACTTACTTGACCTCTCTGAGAGGTGGGGTGATAATTTCTGCCACAATAATTGCTATGAAGGTTAAATAGCTAAAGAATATAAAGTTCCTAGCTCAGTAACTTGTTAGAGTAAGAATTTAAAATGCTAATTTCTTTATTTTTAATATGCTTTACTTACTGAATTCCTACTGTGTGTACTAAGAAATAAGACAAAAATTGCTTCCCTAGCAACTGAAACACTTTTTTCATCGGATATCTCAGAAAAAAACAAAAAAACTATTATCTAAATTTGGAAATATGAATATTTTATAAACAATATAAGCTTCTTTGAATAAATAAAAATGACCTCTTTTCTGCAATTACTAAAATAATCTCATTGTAAATATACAACAGCAGCAAAAATTAAAAACATCACAGCAAAGTTTCAATAGAGGAACAATTCACTTTGATTCCTGGAAGACAATTCTTTGTCTCACTAGAGTGAATAGACTTCCCATTAGAAAATGAAATCTAAATGAACATTATAGAATTTATGAATCTGGAAAAGAGATATTGCTCTATAATCCAGGTTGGCAAGAGATTAAAATGCTACTTTGAAATAAGCCGTTAACTAGCCTATTTTTCAAATACAAAAAAAAAAAAAAAAAAAAAAAATGTTTTCTTACTTTTAAGGATAATTTGTTAACCAAACATATTCTCAGGATAATAAAAATATTCTGAACTAATGAGTAATCCATTGTTTCTAAGCACAATCCATATAACATAATTCCAGTAAAACAAAAGAATCTGGAAAGTCCCTCATGTCCATTGTAACAGGATGAATTACATGGGAAAACAGTACTATACACTTCGGCCAAAACAATCAAGATAAAGGCAGACTCAACTGTAAGGGAGGTCATTGAATTCAGGGTTATCAGATTTTTGTTGTAATGCAGAAATGAAGCCTTGCTATACTACCCAAGAAACTAAAACTCATAAACACCCAAAACAACAGATGAACAAAAGACTTTTTCATATCCATTTAAATTTCAGAGGAAAGCTGTTCATGGCTGGTAAAAGAATTTATTGGGACTGGTGACATTGAGAAACCTGTTTATAAAGCTGGCTTACTACGAAAATGCAGGCTTTAAAATACATTAAAGAAAATGTAAGCTGCAAAGTTTGACAGTGGAAATACTCTGCCACATATGTGCTTTACACAATCACTCCCATTTACTTTTAAACTCATATAAAGCCTAAGCTATTTCAGTCTCTGAAACCCTTAATAGCAGCAACAGCCACTGGAAACAGTTGGGAATGACTTGAATTTCAATCCTTTCAAAAAGCTATGAACAAAATTTTTTATTTGGAACTCCAAGGAGACTGGTGTCATTAAATACACAAGAATGACCAGTCTGTCACTCTATCTCACTAATAAACTGCTTGTGAATTATTTCTGAATTTCTCAGGCCAAAGCAGAAATACTTTGTTTTTAAATGCTCTACAACTCAAGGTAATGAATATTTATTATATTTTATGTCCAAGCCATGGTGGTAGGCACTGGAGAATGTAATAAATAGAACGTTATTTCTACCCTTCAGAAGTTACACGTGACCTTCTTGCCACTTAATCAGCGTTCACATTACATCTTACTCAGCTATTCTTTTTCATACAAGGACACATTGAATGCTTCTCATTTTAAATCTCTGAAATTTAACTTTTTTTCTTTCTTAAAATGATAATGAAGGTTAATATGGTATTATTCAATGCGTGGAATCATGGTCCTTTTAATCTATCAAGCAGGCGTAACCAGGAGAATCTTCTCATGTTACTCTCCTCCTCCAGCTGTCCTGCTGTCTATGTCCAGCTCCGGTTCCCTCCACACCCTCAGTCTCACCTTCCCTGTGGCTGTCTCTGCTTCCCTGTCTACTTTCAGATGGCTTACAATGTTTTTTGGTCAGTGGTTCCCAATCAGTGAACCACACCTGAAGCAGGTAACATAGTTTCACAAGTAATCCACAAATTTATCTGTGTTTTTGGGTATTTCTGATCTTGGTAGCAAACTCTGTTTAAAATCTGCTTAAATCATGCATATATCTGGATTTTTTAATAAAAGCATATTCCAGCCGAAACCGGTTTGGCTCAGTGGTAGAGCGTCGGTCTGTGGACTGAAAGGTCCCAGGTTCGATTCCGGTCAAGGGCATGTACATTGGTTGCAGACACATCCCCGGTAGGGGGTGTGCAAGAGGCAGCTGGTTGATGTTTCTCTCTCATCGACGTTTCTAGCTCTCTATCTCTCTCCCTTCCTCTCTGTAAAAAAATCAATAAAATATATTTTTAAATAAATAAATAAAAGCATATTCCTGTACGTAGATGTAAACAATCTTCCTCTTCACTTAAAATGGCAATACAGTATTTGTAAAATCTGCAGTTACTAAAAATGCAATTATTAATGTGGTGGGGGGAGGCTTGCCCAGAAAACATTTGACTTTTTTTTTTAAAGGTCCTTATTGAAGGTTAGAAACCAGAAGTCCACTCTGTGAGCTCCCTGAGGACAAGAGTGAGGACTTCCTTTCTATCCCCAGGGGTCAATCAGTTCAAGCAAGTATTCAATTAGTAAATGCTAACAAATGAATCTTAAACATTTCTGTTTAAGATATAGGCATTATGACTAGGAGCTGTGTCTCTCCCCACCACCACAGCCTGAAGCCATGCTAATTTATTCTATTCTATTCACAGTCCACTTTAAGACATATACAAGCAACCTAACAGGTGGTTAGAGATGAATGTGGGAGGTTCAGGCAAGGAATGGGTGTTTCTGATCTTGGTTAATTGGGTGGCTGGTGGGCCATTCACCAAGATAAATTCAGCAGGAGGTGCAAATTGGTGATTCAAGGTGTTGAGCTCAGTTCTGACCTTGTTGAGTTTGAAGAATCTGTGAGACATGCAAGTGTGAAGTAGTTCCAGTGACAACATAGGAGAAGAAGCCAGACACTGGTAAGTAGAAGAGCAGGGAGAGTGAAAGAACAGCCTGAGTCTAGCAGCTAAACCTGAAGGATCTTTGGCTCTTCCCTCACATCCGCACTGTGGCTTTTAGAATTACTGTTCACCACGTCTAATTTTTCTCATTTCTCCTGTTTTCCATTTCAAGCCCACACTGAGCCAAGTCACTGGCATACTTGCCTAACCAGCCTCCCTGTCTTCCAGGGTCTCTCTACCTTCTTCCAAAGTCTCTCTAAATACCGTTTTTTCGGACCATAAGACGCACCGGACCATAAGACGCACCAGTTTTTAGAGAAGGGAAATGAAGAAAAAAAGATTCTGAAACAAATAGTGTCCTAAAATATTTTATGTGGATTAAAACCCAACATCACAGTCATAAACACATGTAATCAACCCAAGTAAACAGCAGTATTTAGAACCATTTTAGAGCCAGGCAAGCACACAGAGACCACACAGAGCCGGGCAAGTAAAAAAACTTATTTTTTAAAGTATATGTGTAGGCTATATTTGGACATAAGACGCAGGGACTTTTTCCCCCCACTTCTGGGGGGGGGGGGGAAGTGCGTCTTATGGTCCGAAAAATACGTATAACCCTAAAAATGTCACTTTTCTGATCAAAATCTTTATTACTTCAGTGTCCAAGACCCTGCAAAGCACTATTCTAACCTAGCTTTCCTTTTATTCTTGTCTCTATTCCCAATTGGTTAATATCAACATGCTCAATCCAACATATGCTGGGGAGCGGCCACCTCCACACTCCCTCAGGGGGATTCTCCATCTGAGAGGTCCTCCTTATCTTTCAAAGATGAACCCAAGTTTCAGCACCCCCAGAAAACCTTTCCATTGGAATGGAGTGTTGCCCCTGTAGTACTTTCTGTCTGCTAATCCCAATAAATAGATATAAATCCCTAAAAGGCAGAAATCATAAATCATGCTCATTATATCTACCTTTTATGATTGCTAGTCATAAGGTAATTCTAGAGGAAAAGTCCAACTTTTAAAAATTTGGAACATTGTGAGATTTTTTTTAACTCAACTTAAGTAATTACCGAAAGTGCTGATGAAAGATGAAGAGAAATTTCTAGTAAATGTATTAAAAACACAGCCCAAAAGTCCATATGTTAACTTGATTTTAATGTTTACCTGGGAATTAAAGGGAAAAGACATGAATTTGGATGAGAGAGTAAGAGAGAAACTTTTTTTGTGGGTGTCATTATGAATTAACTAACCTCAGTTAAAGAAAATTACAGCTGCCTGATTCCTCTGAGAACAAGAGGAATCAGCAAAACAAACAAGACTAGGTGTGTCGTGGTTTCTCTCTGCTGCCATAAATCACTGGATAAGACAATAACTTTAAAGGAAAGCAGCAGTTAGCAGGCAGTAAACATAATGATTGTAACCACTCTTTTAAAAAGCTTTAATTATACTTGTATGATCAAAAATCACTCACTGGACTAAACAAGCCTTTCTACTAACACTTGCATCACCATCTGAGTTTCTCAGATAACTACTTACCACACTGCCCTCTCATTTTCTCTCTGTTTCCCTCTAGTCACACCCATTTTGTTGCTAAGAAACAAAATAAATATGGTCTTCCAGAAGTAACTTGACAATGCATACTCTTATTAATACTCACTTATCAATTAAGGAGAGAAGTAGGAGGAAAGGAGAGAAAACTTATCTTTATTATGTCCTAGGTTCTTTACATGTGCTATTTCACTTTATCTGTATAATAGCCCTATAAGGTAATTATTACTATACAAATGGCTAACTGAAGGTCAGCTACATAACTTGCCTAAGGTCACACAGCTAAAAAGTGGTGGAATCAAGGTTTGCACGAAGTTTGCCTTATTTCAAAGCCAGTGTTATTACCATTCTCCTTCCTTATATTTCCTTATATTTCCATTTTGGGGCCTAATTTAAAAATATGAAAAAAAATGTGCGTATTAAAATTTTATAATAAAGCTTTAAAAATAAACAGGTTTTTTTTTTTTTAATGCTTCCTAGGATTGTTTCCCCAAAGATTACACACTGAAATAATTTTTCCTTCAGAGGAATAAAACTTTTATGTTAAAAAACAACCAAACACTTTCAAGATGCAAAGTTCAAAAGGAAAAAATTTCAAAATGTAAAGTCCACCTTGACAACCTGTTTGCCAGATTTGCAATGCTCAAATTACTACAGACCATCAAAAAAGATGAGCTAGTATGAGCCTTCAAGTTCTTTTTAAAATTTTTTATCCACACTGAATAAAAGAAAAAGATATCAAATAAATACTTCTACACATGCTGATTGGTTTGTTGATTGACAATCTCTTTTCAACAGTGTCATATTGAGCAAAAATTCCTGAATCCTTAATTACTCATGGAACCCAATGATAGAAATCTACTGAAAAACTAAGTCTTTAAACTTTAATCTATTTGAAAATAAATTAGCAAATTTAGTAAATAGGCTTATAAATTTGGGATGGAAAAATAAAAAATGACATTCTGATAAAAGTCAGCAGCCATAAACATAAGTCAGTATCCAAATGAATGTTCCTATCTGGTGGCCCACAAGCCTATTAAGCATCTTTTTTTTTTTTTCTCTTACTTTTATTCTAATATATAGGGTCTATGAAGCACATAGAAAATAATTTAGGTATAATATTTATTATAGAATACTGACAGGTAAGACTGATAATGTAAAGTATGTTTTGGACAGAGATGCTGTTGCTCACGAGTACAAGAGTCAAAGAGTCTATCTTATCAAATTTAATTAAGAAAACTACAGTCACTAAGTCCCTTGCTACACAGGAAAAGTAGGAAGGGCACAGATTTTGAACTGTTCTGGGTTTGTTAAGCAAGTAACATAAATTCTCAAAGCCATAATATACTCTTCTGAAAAATGGGCATCTTAACTCCTTCCTGAATGAACTGATATAAGAATTAAATGATATATGTGAAAAGTCTTGCACAAAAGAGATGTCATTGTGTGCCTGTCTTCTCCTTTCCTAAGCAGCACTTCTAATTTTAATAATGGGGAAGATGCAATCCAACTCAATCCTAGTGAAAAATAGTCATCCTCCAACTGAAGAATTAAAAACCAAAACTAAAACTAAAAAAAAAAAAACACAAAACAAAAACACAAAGAAACAAGCAAACAAAAAACAGTAAAGCCTAAACTGAAGAGCAGACATTTAGAAAAGCATGTAAAATACCCTGGGGGGGGGGGAGGGGGGAGTAACTTGAAATGGGATAACATCCAATTCCAATGAAAAGAAAACTGAACTAAACACCTTTTAATTCACATGAAATATCCCAGATATAACTGAAAACTTTGACTAAAAAAAAAAGAAATACTTTCTGAAGTCTAGCCTCTATGCTATTAGTGAAAGAACACAGTTGAACTCATAAAGCTAATAGTAATAGAATGTTAAGCAATCATTAAAATGAAACAAAAGATGGCTAAGAGCCTCAGTCGGTACAATGACTACTTTTTCTTTTTTATTATAACAAAATGTACCTATTAAATTATTCCAAGTTGTCATTCATTGGTAGTAGTTATTGGACCTCTGACAATTTTCTCTGTTGTTGTTTGAAGGATAAGGAAAAAGGGGGAGTACATCAATATTTTTCAAAACTCAATCCTTCTAGATCTTTCATTTCCAATCATAACAACGTACACACTAAATGAATTCTAAAGAACAAAAACAAAAGAAAACACATATATGCCAATACCAATAATGTAAAAAACAAGGAAGATTAGAAAAGCTATATTCATTCTCTGTGATCATAACAGAATTAATTTAAAAATATAAAATAAGAAAAATTATATAAAGTATTTTAAGTGATTGCATGCTTTTTGAATATCCATCTGACCACGCTTTCATCTTAAAGTCAGCAGAATAGTACAAGTCACTTTGCTAACCTGGTACAGTTTAAGATAACTACAATGAAGAAACTCCAGTTTCCTGATTCTCTCAGCCAAAATAAGCAAACTTAAGTTAGTTTGATCTATTACCAAGCTCTAAGGAACTTATCATTTTACAGTTAAAAAACCAGAACAAGAATCCGAATTTATAGGAAGTTAGAAATCACCCATGACCTCATTTTATGGTCAAGAAAATTAAGGCCCTGAAGTTTAACAACTTGCCCCAATTCATAAAGTTAGTAGCAAGTTTATCTGTCATGTGGAGAATTATGGAAATAGATTGAAATAATAAAAAATCTTATTCATAGATTTAAACTCTTATATATATATAACAGTGTTCTTGGACATCAAAGTTTTAAAAAAGGTGCCCTCGCTAGTTTGGCTCAGAGGATAGAATGTTGGCCTGCAGACTGAAGGGTCCTGGATTTGATTCTGGACAGGGCACATACCTCATTTGCAGGCTTAATCCCAGCCCTGGTCTGGGTGTGTGCAGCAGGCAAACAATATGTCTCTCTTGAATCCATTTTTCTCTCTCTTTCGGTGCCTCCTCCTACCTTCCACCCTCTCTAAAAGTCAGTGGGAAAATATTTTGTGGTGAGGATGAACAAAACAAACAAACAAACAAAAATGAAAGAAGGTAGGAAGGAAAAAAAGGAAGGAGAGGGAGGCAGAGAAACAGAAAGAGGGGAAAAGAAGAAAAGCTTTAAAAAGGTATTTTCTTCTTTTTATTAGTTAAAATAATGTAGTTTTTTAAATGATCCACTTTGACTAAAAAAATGAAAAGCATAGTTAAATGAGTTTCGATATTTAAAAATAAACACATTGCTATCTGCCTAATTTGCACAAAAAGAAAAATAATTCCAAATGGAATTTTTCTCTGTAAACTGTAGTTCTCTTAAGAATCAGTTCCAGCCTGGCCAGAGTAGCTCAGCTGGTAGGAGCATCGTCCCTGATCAGGAGCACATATCTGGGTTGCAGTTCCAACCCTGGGGTCGGGCACATACAGAAGGCAACAGTTCACTGTTTCACGCGCTCTCTCTCCCTTTCCCTCCCTCTCCCTCTCTCCTCCAGCATGTCCTCAGATGAGGACTAAAAAAAAAAAAGTTGTAGAAATGTTTTTATTTCTAATCCTTTTCAAGGATAAAAGACAAATCAAAATGAAAACTTCTAAGCCTCTGCATTCATTAGCTATCCAGAGTTTAGTGAGTCAGTCTTACTGTTCTAGGATAACACAGAAAGATAATGTTTGGTTTATTACATATCCCTAAATTAAACTAGATAGAAAAAAAATGTTACTAATAACCTTAACCGAGTATCTTTTATTTTACTTTTTCCCTCTTAAATTCTATTTAGGATGCTGAGATTGGACCTAAAGCAGAGACAGGTTTTTAATTTTTATTGAATTTATTGAGGTGATACTGGTTAAAAAAATATATAGAATATACAATTCTATAATACATTATCTGTTTGTATGTTGTGTGTCCAACCACCCCAAGTCAAGTCTCCTTCCATCATCATTTATCACCCCTTTACCTATTTCTACCACACCCCACCCCTTTTCCCTCTGGTAATCACTTGGATTTTTTTAATAGATACATAACAACACTTATGCCAATAAATAAATAAATAAATAAAATAAAAATCACAAAACAAACTTGCTGGCAGTGTTCATTTCAAAAAACAAAAGTGGGTTTTCTCTCTCATATTCTCCCCCTGGGATTCTTGGGTGGAGGTGAGCAGGAATGCCGCAGAAGTGGTTAGCAGCCAGTGTTTCTACAGGAAAAGGCAGAGCTGCCACTATCAAGACTGGGACAGGCTTAGTCTGCTCCTTCTTCAAGCCCCTCTTTCCAATATGAAGTCATTTCTATCCCAAGCACGGTAACTCTCCAAGTCTTTCTCACAATTGTTTTATAAGCCCAGGAACACTGAAATTCAATTACAATAGTTCAGTGACCAACAGGCCCTACACACCGTCCCACCCATTTCCTTCCTGCCACCTCTCTGGCCTCACTTCTTACCAGTATGCCTTCACCTGCTCCGCTCCAGGCCACTGGCCTCCCTGACAGGGCCACTGCTGCGCAGACTCTTTCATCTGCCTGCGACACTGAGGACCCAGATATCCAATCACCGTCTCACTGAGGCTTTCCTGACCACGCCGTTTTCCATTGCAATTCCCTACCCTGGCCTTTCCTATCTCCATCATGGGCTTTATATTATATTTCCCCATAGCACTTATCTCCACGTGACATACTATACATTTCTTCTTGTATGCCTTTGATCACTAAAAAGTCAGCACTAAAAGGGCAGGAATTTTTATCTGTTCTGTTCAATGGTGTGTCCCCAACATCTGTAACAATGCCTGGCACTTAGCAAGAGCTCAAAAATATTTGTGGAATAAATAAATGATTCCAATTTGGGGGGGGGGGGCGACCCATAAAATATTTATTAGACATTAAAAACACAAAACTATACAAATACAAATAATGCTCAAACTGGAAATGTATCCAAACAGGGTAACCTCTAGTTTTCATCAGTTCTTATGGGACCTACAAATGGTTTCAATCCTATATAATAAAAGGCTAATATGCAAATTGACTGAATGGTGGAAGGACCAGTTGCTATGATGCACACTGACCACCTTGGGGCAGATGCTCAACGCAGGAGCTGGCCCCTGGTTGTCAGTGTGCTCCCACAGGGGGAATGCCACTCAGCCAGAAGCAGGACTCGTGGCTGACGAGCACAGAGCTTCTCCCGCCTCCATGGCAGCCCTATGGATGTCCAACTGTCCAACTGTCCAACTGCCAGCAGTCGGACATCCCCCAAGGACTCCCGGACTGGGAGAGGGTGCAGGCTGGCTGAGAGACCCACCCCAAGTGCACAAATTTTGTGCACCAGGCCTCTAGTAGAAAATAAAATACTGGGTCCTGGGTCATAAAATAGGGAACACAATATGAAAACAAGTAGGCTGGTTTGAAAAAAATGATACACATTCCAAGAAAAGAGCTTATACTCTACATAAACTTTCAACTTTAGAATTTAAGAAACAGACCATCATCATCTGTATTTGTTTTGCTTTGTTGATATCTCAAACAGTTAAGCTTCTTAACTTCTTGATTTCCTTTCAAAATCATACTTAGTAAAAATACCCATAAATAAAAATGAGTACTTTCATTTATGGGCAGAAAGAATACTATCAAATATAACTTTTTGAGCAAGGTTATATTTCATATTGATTACTTTTATATGCATTAAAATGTATAATTAATAGTTAACAAAATTTAAATTTATACAACCTTTGACTCAACAGTCCTGAAAGGAATTTTTCTCAAGGGGAAAAAAAAGAAACTGGTTAGAAAATCATGATACAACAAAGTAAATCTGTGAGTCTAAGTTCATAAAAAATTTTACTATTCAGTTTTAAGACCAAATTGATACTCCAGACAAGTACATATAATTTACCCTGTATATATCCTTTAAATAGTCCCAGGAGAGATTAAAAAAAGTGGCCATAGCTACATTTGTAAGGCACCACATGTTATTTCCCCTCTTAAAAGATTTACAATACACAAGATAATTTATGGAAGACTTTGAGATGTTAGGGGGAGAAATGGTATTTTCCAGATTTTATAGAACAGAAATACTTTTGCAATCATTAAAAACAAGACTTGTTTAAAACTTTTCATAGCCACATAGTAAATGACAGCCACCTTCCTTATAAACCTAAAGGTTCAAAGCTACACTCAATCACCCTCTCTTCATTCCTTCTTTCTACTTCTGATAGCCAAGATACTGCAGTGGTTTTAACTTTATAATTCATAATAATCACAGGGAATTGATTAAAGTACTAGAGGAGGCCTGGTGCACGGATTTGTGCACCAGTGGGGTCCCTAGGCCTGGCCTGCTCCCTCTTGCAATCTGTGACACCTTGGGGGGTGTCAGACTGCTGGTTTCAACCCAATCTCCACAGACCAGGCCGAGGGACCCCACTAGTGCACAAATCTGTGCGCCAGGCCTCTAGTACGCATAGAAGATCTTTGGTTAATCTTTTCTCACCCTCTCTCCTTCCCCCTCTCCTCTGAGATTCATAATAATCTGTTCCAAGGTTCCAAGCCTGTGCATTGAGTGCCTTGTCCCTGGTGGTCACTGCGTGTCATAGCTGTCAGTCAGTCAGATAGTTGGGTGGTCGCTTAGGCCTTTATATATATAGATAGTTCTTGGCCCTGGCTGGTGGGCTTAGTTGGTTGAAGCAACATCCCATATACCGAAAGGTTGCAGGTTTGATTCCCAGGCAGGGCACCTACGTAGGTTGTATATTTGGTCCCAGTTGGGGAGCATACAGAAGGCAACCAATTGATGTTCTCTCTCACATCGATGTTTCTCTTTCTCTCTCAGGTGAGGATTGAATATATATAAAATTCTTGGTTCTTTCTTGCAGATATTCTGAATCCTATCAGTATTTTTAAAAAGCAATTCAGGTGATTTCAATGTAGGTCAAATGTTGAGATATTCAAAATGCCTCACACATTATCATCAGCTATTTTATACTTAAGGACAGGTAACTTTAAAAAACAAAAGGAAGTTCAGAAAATTTGAACTTCATATGAGTATATTAAAATTTTATTTTTCTACCCAGGAACAAAGAGAAAAGACATACTAAGAAAAGTCAAATCATACCTTAAAAGAATACACTCAAATATAATAAAGATTCTTAGCCTGTGCTCCACTGAGAAATGTCAGGAATTCTTAAAGTTACTGAGCTATACACACAATTTTTGTCAGTATAAGAAAACATGCCTTCTTATGGAGAAATAATCCAAAGCTTTTACCAATTCTTATACTGCTCAATAACTCAATTTAAGAGCCATCATATTTCTTATTTAACTGAAAAAAGGCTAGTAAAAATGCTTTTTAGTTAACACTATGAATTAGATACACGAACACACATGCCTGAGTTGCTTTCTGTCTCAGAGCCAAACAAAAAGCAACTTACCTTTGCAGAGTCATATTCAAAGAGCCTGTACAACCCTTAATCTTGTTCTGGGCTTCAAGATGAGTCATTCCATGGGCACTTATTCCATCAATGCTAAGAAGCACGTCGCCTATTCTCACATTTGCTTGAGATGCTTTGCCACCATCTTTTAACTGTAATAAATAAATTTAATTAAAATTTATTAAGAAATAATAATAAACAGATGAAAATTATACTTCTGTTTACATCAAAAGAAATATGTATTAATATACTATTAGACAAAGTAAAAATTATCTTAACAGGTAAAGTTAAAAATTAAGTAACATTCATGTTTATGTTCTTAAATTTTTATCTGCTCTATAAAACTAAAATCAGCCGAATCCAGTCTTGCTCAGTGGATAGAGCATCAGCCTGCGGACTGAAGGGTCCCAGGTTCGATTCTGGTCAGGGGCATGTACCTTGGTTGCGATCACATCCCCGGTAGGGGGTGTGCAGGAGGCAGCTGATCTATGTTTCTAACTGTCTATCTCTTTATCTCTTTCTTCCTTTCTGTAAAAAATCAATAAAATATATTAAAAAATAAAAATAAAAAACTAAAATCATTTTATGAGAAAGGTCCCCTGATAATTTCTCCATTTCTGTATTGTGTAACAGTAGAGTGTGATTGTTACAAATGAGGAAGAGAAATATTAGCTAAAGAAAAAGACTGTAAGCTTAATAAGGTATTTAATATTAGCTTTTAAAAGTAATTTTAAAATTCTTTAGACAGCTGCATTTTTGTTTGAGCACAAAAAGTAATACAAACGGAGGATCTACTGAATAATCCTTCCTGTTGAGTCCAGTGTTGGGGGCGTTGAATTCTTTCAGATCATAGGCCCAAATATCTTTTCTACTGATGTGTTTCCTGCTCCAAGCACTTAGGCGGGGAAGGAAACCAGTGTGTCTGAGATTGTCAGACTTTTTTTGTGTACCTCAGTCTTTAATCTCCAATCTTTCTGCTTTTCTCTGTAGAATTTTCTACTAGAAAAAAATATCTATTTGAGCAAGGATATGTAAAATCTAACAGATATAAGATATGAAAAATATTTCAAACCTTCTAAATGAAACATTCATATATATGGTATAGTGATTTTATTTTCCTCTTTGTACTAATAGAAAAAAAACAATTCATTTCAGCTGCCCAGATATTTGAAGGTAAAGAAAAATTAATGAAATGTTGGCATTAAAGAAATAAAATTTCCAGATTAACAAAACAAATAAAAATTTAACTCATATACAACTTACCAACCTAACTATATTATATATATGTGTGTGTGTGTGTGTGTGTGTGTGTGTGTGTATATATACATATATATATGACATATACATATACACACTTTTATTACATATATTGTATGGCTGTCAAAGTAGTTTAGAAATTTAATGAAAATTAAATGAATTGGATTTCAGGATCACAGGATCAAGAATGAAAGAAAATAGAACTTTATTATATATTTTTTTAAATACTTTATCAACAGTATTTTTAAAATATTAAAAAAAATATGTGCATGTCTATTTTGGATTTAAGAAAAAGTATTTTAAATTAACAAGTACATTAAGTAATATTGTTTTACTACAGTTGTGCACTGCATAAGGATATTTCTGTCAACAACAACTATATATACAGTAGAGATCCTATCTATAATAATAAAAGGGTAATATGCTAATTAGACCAGAGGTCTTCCAGGCATCCTTTCAGACAAAGCCATGGTGGCGGGGGGTGAAGCAGAGATGGTAAGAGGTGACCAGGCCAGTTGTGGAGGGCAGATAGGGGTAACCAGGCCAGCAGGGGAGGGCAGTTAGGAGAGACCAGGCGGGCAGGGAAGGGCAATTAAGGACAATGAGGCAGGCAGGCAGGTAAATGGTTATGAGCCAGCGGTCCTGGATTATGAGAGGGATCCCAAATTGGAGAGGTTGCAGGCCATGAGGGTGCATGTGAATTTCGTGCACCAGGCCTCTAGTAAGATTATAATGAAACTATAAATTTCTTACTACCTAGTAACATCATTGCTATAGTAACATTGCAGCCCAACCCATTATTCATGTGTTGGTGGTGATGCTGGTGAAAACAAACCTACGGGCAGCCAATCTTATAAAAGTACAGCACATACAATTATGTACTGTACATAATAGTTGTAATCATAATAAATAACTATGTTACTTGTTTATGTATTCACTATACTACACTTTTTATTGTTAGATTCTATTCTTTGTATTTATTTTAAAAAAAAAGTTTGTTGTAAAATATTATGCCATGTTAGGCTGGTAGCTGCTTCGTATACCTCATATTTACCAGTGTCTTGACTGCATGAATCCCTTTCTTCTGTGCTTGATTTATCTTAACCTTGTGTTGTTTTGTACAGTAACATGCTGTAAAGCAAGCACGTCAAACTCAATGTTCGCTAATGACTGATTACTATAATCATGTTGCATTCATTTCCTTTATGTGCCTTACACAAAGGTGCACCATTTCTCTCCACTAATACTAGCAGCAAATATGTTAGCAGTCAATTCCCATGTCATTAGTCTTGTACTGACTTGTTTGGTATGCACAACAAGAAATATTTTGCTTTTGGAGAACAAGAAAAATATGTTTATTTGCACTATGCTTATTAATTTGTCAAGTTATTCAGTGTCTGATAAATTAATGTTCAAGAAGAAGCATTAATTTTTATTAAAAGGTTCTATTATTTTATGTTAACAATTACTAATTTATTTCAGCCCTTTGTATTCAGCATGTCTCTCTGGAAATAAACCTACGTTTCTATGAAAATTGAAGCTTTTGTTTTCTTGCGGCCCACATAAACTCAAACCTTTTTTGGCCTGTGTTAGCCTTTAAGTTTGACAAACTTGCTGTAAAGGCTTGTAGCCTAGAAACATCAGGTTATACCCTAGAGCAGTGTTTTTCAACCTTTTTTGGGCAAAGGCACACTTGTTTCATGAAAAAAATCACAAGGCACACCACCATTAGGAAATGTTAAAAAATTTAACTCTGTGCCTATATTGACTATATATAAAGTAATTCTCTTGAATAGGAATCAAATAAACACAAAGAAAGTATTTTATAATTACTTTATTATGAAATATTAAGTAAACAAAATAGTGAAAAATTATAAAATTCTTGTCTTGTCTGCACCTACGGCACACCAGGCAACATCTGTGCCGCGGAACAGCGGTTGAAAAACACTGCCCTAGAGCCTAGGTGTGTAGTAGGCTATATCATATGGGTTTGTGCACTCTATGGTATTCTTCCCAACAATGAAATCACCTAACAAAACATTTTTTAGAACGGATCCCAGTCGTTAAGCAGCACATGGCTATATATTAAATAATAGATGTGTCCCATCATTTAATAATTAGCATTTCTTTTTATTAATTAAAATATCTTAAAATTATGTAAAATCTAACAGATACAAGATTTCAATTTAACACAGAAATAATAATTGCTCTTCTCTAATGTACGGAACTAAATTGTTTAAATTGTGAAAGACGTTTACAAAGAAAATAGTTCCTGAGGTCAATAGTTTTCTATGGGACTTATTCACAGGATTATTATAATGACTATGTGAGATTACAACTCAATAAATGTTGGCATTATTACCATTCTCATGACCTCAGATTACTAATCTGAGACACATGGATGCTGTACTAGATGGTCTCAAAGACCCTCCTAAGGTCCCTTCCAGTTTTACAAGTTTACCTACTTGTCAGCATGCACACAGGTGTATAGATCTAATCCCCAAATAGGAGTCAAATTTGAAAGACTTTGATGACAGTAAAAAGGAACATCTATTCCCTATTAAAATCAACAAATGAATTAAAATTGAATACTGAAAAAAATATATAAATATAATTTATCCTAGATTTTATTTTAGCCAAGAAAGGCAAGCATAAAAAGAATAAAAATAAAAAAGAGCATAGCTAAATTACATGACCATTTTTAACATAAAATAGCCTTAATATAGAAACATTGAATCCCATGGAACATTTTTCTAAATGTACCCAACAAAAGCAATTTAAATACTTCGTCCTGTAATAATATAAAGATAAAGAACAATGTAGAAAGAAAATTATCAAATCTAGTGTCATTACTAGATAAAACTTTTCTTACCCCTTTGTTCTATTGCCTCACTAGATTCTAAGATCCTATGACCTCAAAATGTTCAAAACCAACATCTCAAAGTTACCTTTTTAATGTTGCTTTTACTTTGCCACCTTCTTATTTGCAGATAGAGCACAGAAATCCTATAACTCCGGTGAATTCTGCCTCTTCCAAGTACCACATCTAGGGAAGCTACTAAATTTTGTATATCCTTCCATTCCCCTCCCATGCTGGTCCACAGCATGATCATCTGTCACCTTGATCTTGCATTCAGCCTACTCCAAGAAGCTCTGTACGTATTCCTCCCCTCTCCTCCATCTTCACATTTCATAATGGTGGCCCTACTACTATTTTACACTGGGACTCCAATCATGTTAAAATAATGGTAAAAAATCTCCAAATATCTTCTTTCTACAATGCAGCATAAAACCGTAGCCTGAAATACATGAATCTATAATCTTTCACCACTGGTTTCTAATTCCGAAACAAGCACCATAATGTCGGGAATCATGCTTTAAAATAAGTTGCTTTTCTCCAAGATCCTTGATTCCTGCAGTTATCAGAAAATATCTGATTAAATCATAATAGAGGAGAAATCAATAAACCAGTACATCAGTTTAATATACTAAATTTAATATACTAATTCGCCAAAGAGCCAAAATATATTCTTATCTGAAAATGGTCATCTTTAATTAATTAGGCTGAACTGACATAAGGTAAAAAATCAAACCACATTTCTAATAGGACAAAGTAAATCCAGTGTGAACAGTTAGTAACGTACTTTTCCTATGACCTCCAAAGTGATATCACAAATCCCCCTTGGTAACTTTATTAAACAAGTATTAGAGCTTAATTATATTTCATCTCAACCCTTTCTCAATAAATTATCAGACATGGAAACAAATACCCATCACCATCTGTGTCATCTTTCATTATTATTTAAACTGTCACAAACTCATTTTTGTCTACAGTTTTTTAACTTAGTAATATTATCTTGGATTTTTTACATTAACTTCTTTTCTTAATCTCGAACTATCTTTATTATTCAATACTCAGGCTTTGTATCACATGACTTAAAGTAAAGATCGTGAAGAGCCTGAATTAATGCTGTACATATAGTGGGAAAGGACCAATGCCTAGAGACAAATTTAAGACTTGTATAGGTCGCATATCCTTGAATACTCCTGAGCTTCACTTATCCTCAGAACTACTTCCCCAAGCCATGCACTCATTGCAAAGATAAATTCCCTCCTCCCTTAATTGGGGATTATGCAGCATTATTTTGAATTGTGAGCAACTAAGGAAAAACGACAAGGTCACTCATTATTTGCATAATTCATTTTTTCTTTGTTTGTACAAGTCTAAATAGCTTGCATTTGTTTGAAGCAGTTACAAGTTTCTGTCATCAGTAAATCTTATACATGCTATATGACAGCCATAAGAGGGTGTGTATTTCATAAATGCACAATTTGTAGGAAGGAAACAGTTGTGGGAAGCTCCTGGGTCAAGCCCAATGTAAATCAAACTAATCAAAAGCAAATGCTTCTCTTTTGATCTTTAAATGCATTTTTCAGTGCTGCTATCCAATTTTCCATAAACTTAACTAAAGCTATATGCTTTTTTAAAAGCATTGCTTTGTGGTCTCACTTTAAGTTGCAAGCATACATGGTGGCACATGTTGGAACTACTGCTGAGCTTCTGTTTATTGATGCAGATGGGTAGACTCGGGGGGGGGGGGGATTTGCAGGAAAGAAAGGGAAAAAATACATCATAGACTTAGGCTTCTCCCACTTTACTCTAACTAGAAAATGCCCAAAGATAAATTTTCTTCAGTCATTTTAGGGGAAGGGGAGGTGGCTCCTTTCACATAGACTTTTTCTGCCCCGAGAAAGAAATGACCTGGAGAAAGTAAACTGTACTATTTACAGAGCACCAACGGTATGCCAGAGACTTTGGAGGCCCTTTATCATTCCTTATACTGCTATCAAAATTTTTACAGGATGGGGAAAGGGAGCTCAAAGAGATTAAATGACTTGCTTACATCCACATAGCAAGTAAAAACAAAGTACTGAACAGAGAGGCTTTGAAGTTAGGCAAACATGAGTTCACATTCATGCTTTGCCTTATTAACTGTGTGACATCAATTTTATAAACCTAAACTTCAGCTATCTCTCCTTGAAAAGTGGGGATTATAATCCCATCTGCCTCGAAGTGCTGCTGAACAGATTAAATAAAATACCAGCACAGCATATATCATACAATGCACAGAAACTGTTTTATTATATATAAAAGCCAAGTGACCAGAACAACCAGAATGACCAGCTGCTCTGATGCTCATGCGGCAGCCAATCAGTCTGATCGGGGCCCCAATTGCTCCCCCCAACCTCCCACGACCCCTGCCCCAGGCCAGCCTGATCCCCAATCAGCCCCCACACCCGAAACTCGGGTGGGGACAGCGGGCCAACTACCCACAGCCCCTCTCTCCAGCCAACCCTGCCCTCCCCCGCCCCCATCAGCCCTCCAGACCTCAATTGAGGGTGGGGCTGGCCAGCCAACCTCCTGTGTTCCTCTCCCCCACACCCCCTCCCCCCCCACCGCCGGCCCAGCCCCAATCAGCCCCCATTGGGCAGGCAGCCAGACCCTACCAGTGCACAAATTCGTGCGCTGGGCCTCTAGTTAATTATAGAATGCCACCAATTCGCACAGGCTGGACACCTGCTTCAAGGACCTAAGGGACAGGAAGACAGCTTTTCAAACTGACCAATCAGACCTTTTAGCTCTTTTCCCTTCTCTCCTTAAAGGAAGAGTAAATATTCCTCTTGATTCTCTTCTCTCTAACCCTCTAAGCCTAAACCTTCCCCTCACTCGGCAATCAAGTTCAATATGTCAGAGAATTAGGAAACCAGCTGACAGTGTCCTCCTTTCCTGTCTACCACTATCCAAGTCTGAATTTTCCAAACTCCATTCCCACAGAATGGTGACTTCATATCACCACTTCCCAGGAGTTAGGTGTTGACATTGCACTAAGAGCCAAAGGATAAGAATCAATAAGGCAATGTTCATGAAGAGACTTGAATTTGGGGGTCAGGGAAGGACAGGAAGGAAAGAAAACAAGAGACATACAATAAGGGGAACATAGGAGGATACTGAGTATAGGGAGGGAGTGGAACAGGGAATAAGACCATGAGAGCAGAAAGGGTCAGGAGGTATCCCAGGCTTGGTAAATTAGATTCTGGCCTTATCTCTAGGTGTGTTATCAATCCGTGTGCATATATACAAAGTAATATTTAAATTGAACAGAACATCAAAACAATAACTCATTACAGAAGAAAGATGTTGCATTTTGATTTGAATAACTAAAATAATCTAAATGACTATAACTAATAACTATAATTTAGAACTAATTAACTCACAGTAATACTTATGTGTATCATTAAACACGTCAGTAGCTTTATTGTACTTAAATAACATTATAATTAAGCTTTCCCCAAATGCTTAGCCTGCATACAAATGTGTGGTTCCAGCAGCATTCCATTTTTTTTTTTTATTGCGGGGGGGGGGGGGGGGGGGGGGTACATTTGTTGTTCTACCTATTTATGCATTCAATGGTGGATTCTTGTATGTGCCCTGACTGAGGATCAAACCCGCAATCTTGGCATATCTGGACAATGCTCCAAACAACTGAGCTGCTCGGCTAGGGCTCTCCTTAAGACTTTCTAATAAAGAGAAAAGTAGCATTGCATACTTATAAAACTGCTCAGAAAAGAAAATATTAGTACCTCAAGATAGCATCCCACTTAGACAAAGACCTAAAAATTGTACCAAATAAAAAATTTATCCTACCTTCAAAGAAGTATGCTATTTGGGATTCATAAAGAGTTAGATATATACTACTATATCAACCTTTCCTATAACTATTACCTCTTGACAACACATAAGCAAACCAATCGCTGGACTCACCAAAAAACAAACAATAAAATCAAGAAAAGCACTATGGAGTTTCATTTTTAAAAGAACCCAATGTGGCAGATATTATTTTAAATAACTCAAACTGCCTAATATTTCTCTTTAAAATAACTATTTAATACTTAAAACAGCTGCTATATCACCCTAAGCTTTTTCAAAATGCAAAATGTTTAGCCATAGTGAAATGTCTCCTTCCAAATCATAGGGAATTCTCAATATACACCCCAAACTTCTATTTCCCCTCCCTTGGAAATGAGCCAGCAGTTACAAACTTCAAAAAGTAGGTATCAGCAATAGAAATGATTTATTAAAGATAAACATGCCCAAGTATATTACAGAAATCATTTTATAATGTAGATAACACCATTTTAATAGTTAGATGTTCACTAAGAATGTCTATGCTGGTTGAAAAGAAACTGACTTTAGTACTTATCTGATCACATACTATGGATAGCAAGTAGGAGACAAATACCTATAAAATGAGCCACTACCAGTAAAAGTTTTCAACCTTCTGCATGTTTTCAACAAATATGGACTGCTTGGAGATGTATGACCCTAACAACATGGGCATGTCAGGAATGCTATCAGACTTACTAGTAAATGTGAAAAAGGAATATATAAATATGACATCTACAGAGGGAAACACTAACAGAAATTTCCCATGTCCGAAAACCATGGGAACTAAACCATGGGAAAATAAAGGCTATTGTTTTTCTAACAGTGATTTAGTAAAATTTGGAGAAATATACTAATAAAATTATACCACTATGACCAACAGAATTATCTTGAGACAAAGAAAACACTGAGAAAAGTCTTATTAAAAACAAACAAACAAACAAAAAACAACCTGATTAATGGTCAATCTTTAACTTTGCTTTAGAATGATATTTTCTAGTACCTACTTAAGAATAAACATTTGAATACAAACATATGAGCCTATGGTTGGAAGACTCTAGGTGTTTATCTCCCACTTATTTCCCAGAAAACCATGAGTGTGACTTTTTGCACACACCCAAAAAAACACACAAGATAGAGAACTCACAGATCTTGCTTTCCTGCTGAACGATGAGTGCTACTCAATCACTACCAAATATCACAAATGAACAAAAGTGGTAAAGTTTTTAACCACTAAAGTGAGAAATAAAAAACATTTGCGAAGTGCTGAATTTCGGCCCCCCCAAACATATCCTTCAGGGCTTTTTCAAATCCCAATTTATTTCCTATCATTCTGGTGCTTATTAATCAGCCCTACAATATTATTTAGCTCTTAAAGTTGTTCTGTCTTGAACTATTTATTGCTATATAATGTTGGTGCCTTGACCAGACTGTAAATGCTACTCAACTATATATAAAATGCCAATCTCTGCCTTGGATGTCTAATGTGAACACCTTAAAAACTTGAGGCTACATTGGCTCAGATGGTTGGAGAATTGTGCTGGACACCAAAAAGGTTGTGGGTTCAATTCCAGGTCAGGGCACATCCCTATATAGAAGGCAACTGATTTTTCTCTCTCACATCAAAGTTTCTCTCTCTCTCTCTCTCTCTCTCTCTCACTCAAATCAATAAACATATCCTCAGGTGAGGATAAAAATAAATAAAATAAAATTGGAGGCTACTCTGCATTCATTTTAATACCCTTTTCTATGAAATAAAATGATTTGGCATTTTATATGTTAGAATGGTGAGTTAACACAAGCGATTACTGATGTCTGTCTGTGAGTAAAATCCTGACTCATATAAGAACTGGTTACTTTAACTAAGGGCCTTATTTTTTGGCTTATGAGTCAAACTGTAGTCAGTTTTACCCAAAAGTCTGAGCATTTACCTTATATGGTAGCAATGGAGCAAATACCTCAAAGTATATGTCATTGTGCCTTACAAAACCAAAGGAAATAAGCAGATGATTATGCCTCTTTCCCGTATAGCCACTGGACTACCTCATTTAAACACAGGGCTTCTGCTTATAGTTTGTCCCAGTTGTCTAAATGCATTTCCCAAGATGAATCCTTCTTTTTGAAATAACATCTTTATTTTTCTCTACCACCATCCTACCAAAATTGATACATGCCTTCTTAATCTGTAATTTACTATTAAGATACCACATAACACATTCATATAATAGCTAATCCATGTGTTTAAGGCAAAGATTTAATGTGCTTTTCAGTTAATGTTTGACTATAATTCTACCAGAATTGTAAAAAGTAAAAAGTATGGTTGTTTAAAAAAAAAAAAAAAAGAGCACATCTACAAACATCTCAAAATCAAGCAAACTTGTTAAGAAAAGAGAAATTGGTGTTTCTCTGTATTCACTCTGTAATAATAAGGAAAATAGTAAAGAAAACAATTAGATAGCTACAATGGTTAAAAATGAATTAGTGAACTCTCGTTTACCTGGGAAGAGATTAACACTGAAATCCACACATTTCAACCCTCCCTGTTCACTTGGTTCTGTTCAATGATGAGATAAATTCCTTAAAATTATGTATAAGTATGCATAGCTTTCCCCAAATTCTCTAAGGCATCTATGACCAAAAGACATTAAGAATTAATGATTTAATGAAACCTTAGAACAGTGTTTCTCAAAATGTGGTTTCTAAACCACTATTGCAGCATACTTCTGGCAAAATAAATAAATTTTTTTAAAATCACAAACCGTTCAATATCCACAAGAGTAAGATGTTTCAAAACAAAAAAAAATCCATTAACATCAAGAAAATTTCAGAACTCAAAGCAAAATTAATGTTTATTCAAAATGGTGCAAAATCATGATTTCACATGTTAATGGAAAGAAAGTGTAGCTTAAAAAATTACTTGCTTTTAAAAGAAACTTTCAAAATATTCATGGTGTAATTCATTAACATTTAATAAGAGCCTATTATAGAGATTTTCAACTGGTATGCCACAAGAATTTTTAAAGCATTCAATACCCGACTTTAAGTCAGGGGCACTGACATCTCTGTCAAGTAAAAAAATGGCAGTAGTCAACATAATAAAAGCCGTCTGGTGTGAATATCAAAATTATAACTATTTTTGGTAAACAGACAAAAAAATATATTTTTGGTGTGCAGCAGAAGTTTAGTAATTAGTTTGTGTGTGCCATGAAATGAAAAGTTTGAAAATCACTGGCCTATTCTAATAAGGCACTAGCTTCGACACTGAGTCTTAGAAAAGCCTAAAACAATGGGTATGGCCCTTTCCCTCATCTACTGTTGTACACTATTTAACCTTTCACATGTGCATGCAACTCTCCATAAAGTGGAGTTCCTCAAGCCATCTGTGGTGGAAGACACTATTTGTGGTGAAAGTCACCCACCCCCTGACTCTGCCACGTCTCAATTGTTCTGGAGCCTATAACAATGATAAGTTACTGGAAAAACAAAATTTAAATAAGTCAGACAAAATACAAAATCAAATTTCTTATTATCAGATTCAGTAGACATAAAATTACTGTCAAACTACAAAAGTTTCTAGACACTTATTCTTCATTTCGTTTGTCCTTATTTCATCTCAAACTATAACCATTAGACCAGCAAGGATGCTCCTTCTCGGAAATGACTATATTTCTCTTTAGGTCCATTGTACATGGACTGAAACATAATACAAAATATAAACATTTGGTGAATTACCACACTGGAAATGAAAGGTATTTAATACATAGGCAATTATTTAGTAATTTAACTCATTTCCAATTTGTTTTACTCTTATGTTAAACATAATGTGATTAATTATATTATACATTTATTTTGGCACACTTATCTGACTTTTCTTTGGGAGTTGTTTTTTAAAAGGTATGCACATTAAGTTTTGATTCATGACACTAGACTGCCACAGGGATATCTGTGGCCATTAATAATTCTGCGAACTGTGTAAGAAAGTGACTGTTATCCATACCCTTGCAACTCTTAGTATTATAAAAGAAACCTGAGGGTAATTCTAGCTTTACCACTAATAAATCCTGTGACCTTGGGCAACTTATTTACATCTCTGGCCTCATTCTGCTCAGCTATGCAAGAAAGTTAGACAAAATGTTCTAAGGTCCCTTTAAACTCTAAACCTGGGGTGGGGAATGTCTGGCCCTGCCAAGGCATTAGGGCTGGTTAATTAAATGTTTGACCAAAGATAGCAGGCTAATTTTTAAGTTGATAATTTTGTATAGCCCACAAATTATGTTATGAATTCCTGGAAACATAGCAGAAAAAAAGGTTCCCCACCCCTGTGAAAGCCCAATAAACCAGTGCATAGTTGGCTTTTATCTAAGTAGATGACTTCTAGCATTCTTGTCCCTAGTTACAAAACACTAATTTATCCTATGTGTTTCACTTCCTCCACAGACAGCAAATGCACAATCACAAAGGGCAACTAGAAATGGAAAGAAAATGTTCTTCAGTCAGTTCCACTGTTTTGGTGCTTCTTTTCATTTTTTTTAAATTAAAATACATAATAATTTTGTATTATGCTGCTTTTAAATTAAAAGCAACACTAACTAGTCTTGTTCTGGTGCCTTTGGTACACCATATGCTTCTGAACTTGGGATAACAGGTTCATGACAGGGGCAGTTAGGAAAATATCAAGCAATGTCCCTGCTCCCAATTGTCCAGTCAGCACAGGGGTGGGAGTGAGGCAGCAGAGGGGGCTAACATTTTGATTTGCCAGGTAGAATATGCTTGATGCATACTGTCTGCTGTTCCATTTCACTGTTTCCACTCATGACATTACCACTTTGATTAATCAAACCACCTCTTCCCATCAGAGTAAGAGCCCAGATTCACTTACATATAAAGAGAAGACTAAATCCACTATTGTTAGAGAAAACAAAAATTTACTAGCAGAACTAAGTCTAGGATCTATAAAGAGCTTTTCTAATGTCAATCAAAAACTATCAATACTGATCAGTTTATAACTCATCATTATTGAATGATGAGATATCAGTTTTGCTTACAGTATTTGAATTATGTTAGAGTAGCTGACATGAAATCCAGTCTTTCAGGAAATGGTTAATGGATATATGGTATACACCAGCACATAACGTATCTTCTGGGGATTTGGGGCACGGAGGGGTTATACTTTTTAATTGTTAAAAATATATGTAATTAAAAACTAATATTTAGCTTAGCTGGCATGGCTCAGTGGTTGAGAGTCATTCTATGAACCGGAGGTCATGGTTAAACTCCCAGTCAGGGCACATGCCAGGGTTTCAGACTCCATCCCCAGTGTGAGGCATGCGGAGGCAGCCAATCAATGATTTCCTCTCATCATTGATGTTTCCATCTCTCTCTCCCTCTCCCTTCCTCTCTAAAATCAATCAATAAATATTTAAAAAAAAAAAAAAAAAAACAACTAATATTTATAAGACTATCATTTATTGAGTACTCACTAAAAGCCAGGCACACCAAAACCGGTTTGGCTCAGTGGATAGAGCATCGACCTGCGGACTAAAAGGTCCCGGGTTTGATTCCGGTCAAAGGCATGTACCTTGGTTACAGGCACATCTCCAGTAAGGGGTGTGCAAGAGGCAGCTGATCGATGATTCTCTCTCATTGATGTTTCTAACTCTCTATGCCTCTCTCTTTCTCTCTGTAAAAAATCAATAAAATATTTTTTTTAAAATAAAATAAAATAAAATTAAAAAGCCAGGCACTATTGCTAGGGAATACTTTTCTGCTTTTTCTTCTCACAAAGTCTTCCATTTCTACATGTAAAATGACAAAGTTCAAATAGCAGGAAAAAAATGTTGCTTTTGTTCTATTTCACAGGTTAACATTTCAGCTTGATATTTTGATGTATGCAAACATTGATTCAAAAAGTTAAACATTAAGAATATATTAACAAGAAAATCTAGCAAGCCCTTGTTAGCTTAGGTATTATTCTCTGCTGCCAATTATTATAAGCCATTTCCTCAACTTCCAAACAAGGTGGAAAATAGTATACAATATTATTTGAATTAAAAAGCTCGGACTCCAGGAGAAAAATCTTCTAATTAGTCTATGAATTCTCCAGCTCCACTGTCCATAAACTAGAGAACAATGTGCTCACATGTAATGTCTAATCTCTCAGAAACACATTCCTTGCAACAGGTAAGAAAGACACTCCTTGCACTAGATCCTTTAACTACAGGCACACTTCGTGGACTAAAAATTGTTCTGGCACTAAACCAATGGAATAAAAACACTTTTTTTTTTTTTAACTGAGAATTCTCTAAAGCATTACATAGCTAGTTCCAAGAGTATAGATTTTTTCAAATAAGTATCATTTTTTCTTTTGTTATATATATTTTGTTTGGAAGAAACAAGAAAGGAAGAAGGGATACTAAGCATTCTGCCTTACCAAAATGGTTTGCAAGCCAAAAACTTTTTCCCTTAAAGCAATAAAAATAAAAAAGAACAAAAAGCCTGGCAGACATGACACAGCCCTAACTGAAATGGGTTTTTTTATTATATTTACCTTTTTCACTCTGAAATCTGAAACTGTATTTGGGTATTAATTTAATGCATGAAATCTCCTTTCTTGATTTTTACTTAATAATCACTCTGTAATCATCGCAAATCATTTCTTAGAGCTGATTCAATATTTGTTCCCAGCAACATGTTATAGACTTAGAAGGTATGCATGTAAATTTGTAGGTGCCAAAAAGCAGGGTAGTATTGGGCTGTGGAAGAAGAACTTAAAAGCTTTTTACTGACTTGAAGATACATAAAATATACAAGGATAAATCTATAAACCAGTATTTAGATTCAAAAGCAAGAAATTTTTTTAATTCAAATTCAATAAAAGGCTGGACACGAAGCCCAGAAAAATAGAATCAGGAAGATTTTAGAAGGCTATGCTATCTCCATGAGTCAACAGTTCAACGGTCTATTGGTTTTTGGTGGTTGTTTTTTTTTTTTTTAATACTTTTTTAATACTTAGTAATATAGCCTTAGACTGCATTAAAAAAAAAAAAAAAAAAAAAAAAAAAAAAAAAGCCCTATCCATATCAGGAAAAGAAAGTGTTGATCCCACTGTATTCTATATGTTTTGACCAGATCAGGAATATTATGTGTAATTCAGTACCAGAGGAACAATCTCAGAACAGTAAAAGACCCAGAAGCAATATCATTCCAGGAATTACTTATTAAAAATGAGTGATGTTTGAAAAGACTGAGTGTATAATATAAGAATAGACTAGAAGTATTATGTTTTACAAAGCAGCAATTCATACACCTGGTTGATCAAAATCTCTCAGGAAACTTTTCAAAAGTTTAGACTACGGAGACTAATTACAAGAGATTCTGATTTAGAAACTCTGAGTTGAAGACAAAGGACTATAATAATCCTATAGGCAGGAACTAGGATCCATGGGTACAAATTCCAGAAAGAAAGATTTTTCTCAGCATAGTTAAGGATTTGAAAACATTCAGAACATTCCAGAAATAGAATGATTTCCTTTCAAAGTAATGAGGTTACTATTTCTGGGTATGTCTAAGCAGAAGGCAGACAGCCATGTGCCATGGTACTGCACAGGGATTTATCTGAATCTGAAAATGACAAGTATTGTAAGTATTCAATAAATTATTGGTGAGTAAACAACCAGACATAAGAACATCATTACACAATTTTAGTTACATGATGTAAATGGTCTTTTGCCATGACAGTAACAAAACCATAAGGCTCTGATTTTCGTTACACATCATAGTCATTTCAATCATATCAAAGATATTTTGCTTTCTTATAGCAAACACTATATGTTTCAATCTAGCTAGAGTTCAGAATACCTCGATTCATATTATTAAAATAAATAATAAACATAGCTTTAAAAGACAACACTAAAATAAACTGTGATGATACTGGTAAATAGAAGAAACAAGAGAATACATCATCTCCTAGGCCAGATAGAATTCTAATTATTCAGGGTTTTATATATTATCTCTACACAGGACATTTAAATTGTTCCATAAAGATGTAATAGCCATCACTCCAAACAGGAATAAAAAGATGTTATGTGAGCTAAATACATTTAATTTCCCTACTGTTCTGCATATAATAAACTGCCATGTTAAATAAGTTGATGCTAACAGCCCATATTACAACTTGCAGTTTAGGAGTCAAAAGAAATCAGCAGAATAAAGTGAGAATAGAAAAGAGGGAAAACTCCAAGCAGTCTGGAGTTAGATGTCCCAATGACCTTTCTTGCATATTTTATAGATAAAAAAGCAAATCTTGCTCTAGCCAGGTGGCTCAGTTGGTTGTAGCATCATTCTGAAAACCAAAAAGAGGTTACAGGTTCAATTCCCAGTCAGGGCACATACCTAGATTCCAGGTTTGGTCCCTGGTCAGGGCACATACAGGAGGCAATGGATCAATGTTTCTATCTCACATCTCTCTCTCCCCCTCCCTCCCTCCCTGTCTTCTTCTCTCTCTAAAATCAATAAAAGCAGCCGAAGTCGGTTTGGCTCAGTGGTAGAGCGTCAGTCTGCGGACTGAAAGGTCCCAGGTTCGATTCCGGTCAAGGGCATGTACATTGGTTGCGGACACATCCCTGGTAGGGGGTGTGCAAGAGGCAGCTGGTCGATGTTTCTCTCTCATTGACGTTTCTAGCTCTCTATCCCTCTCTCTTCCTCTCTGTAAAAAATCAATAAAATATATTTTAAAAATAATAAAATAAAATCAATAAAAGCATATCCTCCAGTGAGGATTATAAAAAAAATAATAAATAAATAAATAAATAAATAAATAAAAACATGCAAGTCTCAGGTAACATCAGAAATTGGGTGGTTTAATGGTAACAAAAAAATAACTTCTGGTGGCCAAGTGACAGATACAAGTGGCAGATCTCTAAAATAAATTCACATATGACCTGGCCAATATCACTGCTATCCTTGTCCCAGTGAGAAGTTGCACTATCTAAACATCTTCCTCCTACATGGTGAAAGACTATTATGAAACTAGAGACCAGGTGCATGAATTTTGTGCACTGAGATGGGAGGAGAAAAGGTCCCCTCAGCCAAGGGGATCAGGCCTAAACTGGCAGTCAGACATCCTTCCAATAATCTTGAACTGCTAACTCCTAATCACTCACCTGCCTGACTGCCTGGTAGCCCCTAACTGACCCCCCTGTCAGCCTGGTCACCCCCAACTGCCCCCCACTCCCCCACTGGCCTAGTTGCCCCTCACTGCCCGCCCTACCAGCCTAATTGCCCCCAAATGCCCCCCTGTCAGCCTGGTTGCCCCCAACTGCCCCCCTCTGCCAGCCTGGTAGCCCCTAACTGCTCTCCTCTGCTGGCCTGGTCACCCCAATATCTCTCCCCCGTTGGCCTGGTCGCCCCACACAGCCTGCTTGTTCAGTTGTTTATTCGCCCCTCACTAACCCCCATGCTGACCTGGTCGTAAGCAGCCATCTTGTGAGGGCATGAGGGTTAATTTGCATATTACCTCTTTATTAGATAGGCTATTATTTTGGGGAAAATCCCCATATTACTCAAAATGTACTGTCTAAAGAGAGGTCAAGGAATCTTCATGCAATAATAATTTAAATACTGAATTAACATTAAATAGTTATTTTTAAAACTAGATATACCTGTCAGTGAACTCAGCTGTCTGGAGCTTTTTCAGCTGTTCAGAAAAAGTGTGGTGGAGGAGAGGCAGTTTCGACTATATAATCTAGACTGTCTTGCCACTCTACAAATTTATTTTTTCATGTCTCTGTTTTGTGATAATCAATTCTATGGAGATATGGGATATAATTTAAGAAATATCCAAAAGCTGTCCTAGTCAGTTTGGTTTAGTGGATAAAGCATCAGCCTGTGGGTTCGATTCCAGCCAAGGACACATACGTTGGTTGCAGGCTGGATCCCTGGCCCTGGTCAAGGCACCTATGGAAGGCAACCAATCAATCTCTCTCTCACATAGATGTTTCTCTCTGTTTGTGTCTCTCCCCTTCCCTTCCACTCTTTCTAAAAATCAATGGGAAAATATCCTTGGGGGAGGATTAATAAAATAAATAAATAAACAAATAAATACCGTATCCCTCCCCTCCCCCCACCGCGCATAAGACAACTTTTGAAATGAAAAAAAGTCAACCGAAAATCAGGGCAAAAGACCAAAATTGCCCAAAAATTACCTGCAGATCTTGACTGCAAAATAAATCTTTTCTTTGAAGTGGGGGGGTAGTCTTATACAGCGAATATAGGCCTAAACCTATGTTTTAACTGTAAAATTAGGGGGTCGTCTTATACGCCGGAAAATACGGAAAGGCAAACCCACCTTTAAAAAAAAAAGAAACACCCAACAGCTAATATCTCCAATCTTGAAAACAAAAAGACAGTTACTAGCACAAACTTCTATTTGCTGATAAAAAGCAATAAAACTTCCAAAATGGCAAACTAGAAAAGAAGAAACCTCACCACGTGCCCATCCTGTAGTATATTTGGCTGGGAACTACACCGATGGCAACACCCACAAAGATATCTATTTCAACATGAGAGCTAGTACAGACAGGCTTGATGCCAATAACAGGGAAGTAGAGGAAGGAAGGGAAAACAACATTGCTGCATATTGATATTTTGCATGTTTAACCTCAACAAAACACTGCAGAGTAAGTACCAGCATTCCCATTTTACAAGTGAGGAAACTAAGGCTTATAGTACAAGCACAAGGCCCCAGAGCTAGAAGTCATAGTTCTTGGGGGTTAGAATCCAGGAAGTATGATTCCAAAGTCTCATGACCACCAGATGGGCTGCCCTCCCACAGGGCACATCACCTGACACTCTCCCTCCTAAGATAACACATCAGACATCCAGCCAAATGCATTGCTTATCCTTGAACAGTTTATTCTCTAAATCCCAGTAATCTGTTCCTCCCACTTAGATAAACTATAATAGACTGGATAAAGCAAGATAAGCAATATCTTTGCTTTAACCTTACCTCTAAATTGCTACCCTGGTTAACTGTCTCTAAGCCTTATCTAACTTCCAGCAGGAACACAGGTATCTAACATCACACAAGTTTAAAAAAGAGCTCCTCACCCAAACCAAAAAAGAAAGAAAAATAGAGGAAGTTGAAGAAAAAAAGGGAGAAGGAAGGAGGAAAAATAAAGAAGAGACAGTGAAGGAAGACAGGGAAAGTGGCAGAAACTGATGGAGCTCCCGAAATCTTTATTCATTTTAAAATCCCTGAATTAACCTTACTGTAAAATCTAACTGATGGGCTCCTCTGGTGAAGAGAGAAGTCAGCCTGCACAGTTCTACCTCCCAGAATGGGGCATCACCTCCCAGCATTTTTATATATGTTGGTGAGCGGATCTTCCCTGGCGCGTCCTTGAATGATGATGAAAGCCTTTCTCTGAAGAGTCCAGTGGAGGAATAACACTAGCTCAAATATGATATATCAATGACATAATATAGAGTATGGTTTCTCAAAGTATTAACCACAGTTACTCATCTGGAAGCTAGGCACACAGGAGAGAGGGGGGGAGGGTAAGAAGTCACTTATTTGGAGCACAGCAGAGCAGACAGTGGTAACAAAGAAATTATTATGTACCATACCTGGCTCTATACTGGGGTTTTTTTTTAAATATGAACCACATAAATGTATTACTTATTCAATAAACAAATAAATGAATTAAAGTTTAAGTTTACTGTTAAGAAATGGGAAGAAAATATATGAATAATTATTTTCTTCCTCTGTTTTATGTTTCATCTCCCATAACTGACTAAAGACTTATGCTGCCCTAGCTGGTTTGGCTCAGTGGATAGAGTGGATAGACTCAAGAGTCTTGGGCTTGATTCTAATCAGGGGCATGTACCTCGGTTGCAGTCTCAATCTCTGGGCTCATGTGGGAGGCAACCAATCAATGTGTTTCTTCCACATCGTTTTTCTCTGTCTCCAACCCGTCCCTTCCACTCTCTCTAAAAATGTTGTTAATGAGGATTAACAACAATAAAAGACTTGTGATCAAGGCAATAAAAAAAGATAATAATTTATGTACTTCTTGACCATAAGAAATATCTTCTACAGAGATGGCTTCACTTTTTTCAGAAACATCTATTAACACAAAGTATATTGTGGTGAACATTTGGTCTAATCAATCTTAATCAAATTATTTTAAAGTGTTGAAGATTATTTTTAAATTGTTCAAGCGCTCATTCATAAATGATCCATTTACTAAAGTACACCACAATGCCCAGCCCTCAGGGATTTTTCCCAGGAAAAATAATTTGCAATAAAAAACTATGGACTCAAATAAATAAAATCAGAAATAAAAGAGATGTTACAATTGATACCATAAAAATACAAAGGGTCATGAGAGAGTACTATGAACAAATATATAACAAACTGAACAAGCTAGAAGAAATGGATAAATTCCTAGAAACATACAACCTACCAAGACTAACTCAGAATGAAATAGGAAATCTGAACAGGCTGTTAATAACAAGGAGGTGAATCAATAATCAAAAAGTGTGTAACTCAGACAGAGAAAGACAATTACCATATGTTCTCTTTATTCATGGCATCTAAAGAAAGAAAAAAAACACAGATGCTCATAGATAGAGAACAAAGTGGATTTGCCAAAGGAGGAGGATAGAGAGTGAAATGGAAGAAATGAGTGAACTGTTTCTTTGCTTAACTAAACTGTTTAAATTTTTTAAAATACAACCTTTGGGTAAAGTTTTTTTTCCCCTGTATTTATACCACCAACAGGTTTTATACCTATTGTTTGAGCTATCAGACAGTTATAATTATGAAGTCACATAATGATGGGAAAACAGCTTTGATCAAAAACACGTAATTACTTTGTGAAAAGTCACACATTAAGGACTTAAGAACTCAGTTCCAAACACAGCTATAAGATAAAAAGAACCTCAAAACCTTATATATTATTCAGAGATCTTTCCTCCTAATTCAGTTTCACCTTCCTCATCTTACAATGGATACATGCATGCATTCATTCATTCTGTATGCATCCATTAAGCACAAGTAGGCAATGAGAAATGGGCAAGACAGCAGTGAACAACAACAAAACAAATACAGTTTCTATCTTTGTATAGTACAGGAAGTAGACTAAATAATTAGCAAAATTATGGTACTTCAATACAATTCTCATAAATGTACTACCTTTTTAAATATAAGGTATCATGAGAATAAATAATATAGGTATCTCATCCACTCTAGGTGTCAACCAGGTGGCAAAGTCCAGGTGTTAGCCAGGCAGAGAGAATATCAAAAAGAACAGTATGGCCCTGGCCAGTGTGCTCAGTTGATTGGACGTCATCTGAGCATCAAAGGTTGCAGATTCAATTCCTGTCAGATTTCTGGTCAGAGCACATGCTCAGAGGGTATGGGGGCATTCAGGAGGCAGTCAATTGATGTTATGCTCTCGCCTCTCACCTCTGATCTCTCTCTCTCTCCCTCTCCCTCTCTCTTCCTCCCTCTCCCTCCCTCCCTTCCTCCCTTCCTCTTTCTATAAAAATCAATAAACTATTCTTTTTTAAAAAAAAAAATCAGTATGTATGAAGATTCTGAGTTGGGAATATATCATTACAATAGCAAAATAAAATCAATGAAATATTATATATGAAAACACAAAAGCACCTGTTGATTTAGCCACTGAATTTGAGTGGAGAATAAATGTAAAAGTAATATTTCTCTGCAGGTACAATCCAAATGAGCCTATTTTTAAAGGACACACATTTGGTTTCTCAATGCTTAGCCCTGATCTCAAATCCCAGCTCACTCTTCAATTGGATTACTGGCTGAACATGTAGGTTTAGCTAAGCAGTGGCAAAATAACCATTTTAGTTCTCCAAGAAGGAGTCTTGGATAATTTCCTCTCAGGCTATGTGGCAAGTTAAAACTCCCTCAGTGCCTGTAGCTACACACTTGGTCTGGCAGCTTTGAAGAGAAAAGTGCTGGTGCTAACAGAAAAATCTATGATTTGAAATTGAAGGCCAGCACTCTAGATTCATATTCTTCTATGTGGCAATAACATATAGTTTAACACAAAACAGATTTCCATTTTATTAAATGAAGTTGTTTCCATGTCTTTGTGATATGTAGACCAGAGAAGTCACACTATAAGGAAGCTTTAAGCTGAACTCCAAAATAATTTACAAAGATGTTTTTCCATTTTATCTGGGAGGAACATCAAAGTAATCATACACACAAAAATAAATCTTAAATGAAAACAGTAGATAAATTCATTATCTTTCCAAAATGAATTTTGTATTGTACAACTGGTAACCATTTACCTATCATGATCATATCAAGTTTTAAACCGTTCACTAGGTTTCATGACATATCAAGTTTTAAACAGTTCAGATGTTTCTTTACCTTTTTTCCTATAATAGGATACTGATGTTATATGTCTGTATTATTTCCACTTCTTTAAATAAAAGGCAATTGCTACTAGTAGGATAAAAAAATCTATCTTCTCAACTTTAAAATACAAAGAGAAGATTTTACTAATAGTAAATATGTTGATGTTAAAACATGCCTACATATGTTCAGCAATATCACTTGGAAGACAATAACATCACAGGATTTAATTCAATTAAGTCCATTGACAATGCCTTGTCAATGGACTTAATTGAATTTGAGAAAAATAGTATCTATGGCAAAGAATCATACACAAAGTAGTCCTCAGAGGGGGGAAAAAACCTGCATCAGTGTATAAAGTCTTAAACAAATTTTAAATCACAATTCACTAATTTAGTATGAGCTTGAAAGTATCACACCTGCTGGGCTTCTGAAATCAGAAAGCCTCAAATGTAAACGCTTTTTATTTAACTATCAGTGAAAATGTACAGAGGAACTATAGTTGAGATATAATTTTAGATAAATCTGACTTTTCTGAAACTAACTGAATTTGTAGGCTGTTACCTATTTATGCTCTAGTGTTTAGGATTAAGTCAAATGGAACCTGAAATTGGCAGAGTGGATGGTTGGTTTTGCCTTCATTAGGTCAGATGTGCATCTGGCAAGCCATCAGCCCAGACATTTTCTGGGCATCGCTGTGTTGGCCAAAGAAGCCCCAGAATACTTCAACTGCTGCATTAGTGTTGTTCAAACTGCAAAAATAAAACATTTCCCCAGACTTTACTGGAAAACAGCTTGTACTGATCTTCATAAAAATGTCCTCTTACATATTCCTCAATTCAGTACGACTACCACAAAAATTCTATTATTGGCAATGGAATAGTCATTTCTGTTTTTACCTACACAGCAAGTAAGTCAACTACTTTGTAATTTCCACTTCACAGTCAAAACATTCTAATTTTTTAATAATATCCTAGATGGTTCATTATATGAAAATTATGTTTTCACTGCTTGATGGACAAATCTGTAAGCCTATAGGAGACAGACAAATAACTACAATGCTGAACCTTTAAAAACAAACTAAGTTCTGCCGAAATCGGTTTGGCTCAATGGATAGAGTGTCAGCCTGCGGACTGAAGGGTCCCAGGTTCGATTCCGGTCAAGGGCATGTACCTTGGTTGTGGGCACATCCCCAGTGTGAGGTGTGCAGGAGGCAGCTGGTCGATGTTTCTCTCTCATCGATGTTTCTAACTCTCTGTCCCTTCCTCTCTGTAAAAAATCAATAAAAAAAAAATTTAAAAAACAAACTAAGTTCTATTTTAATTTTTGCCAAGCTACGTAATAGAAGATGTTGTTAAGGTCAACTTATAACATAATTTTAATTAAACCATAATTATTAAAGTTACCATAACTTAAAAGAAAATCGTAAACTTAAAGTTTAACAAAATATTTTATTCTATAATTTTAAATAGTAAAATAAGACTATGTTTATACAGTTGGGTCACTTGAGATTATAAAATAATATTTTAATATATATGTTGATGTCATCTACATTCTCAAACCGAAGTGGGATCTTTAGTATAATGTTAGTAGTTAGGGGACATAATTACATTAATTATCTTTGAATATAGCATTATTACAAACTATAGAATATAATATAGATAATAAGCCTGATTTGATCCAGGCATAATTTAACTAATCAGCATTGAGGAAAAACCATTTATATATGCGAAGCATGATGGCAGTTTCTGGAACTCAAAAATAAATATTTAAAATGTAGTGCATGCTTACAATAAACTTATACTATGGGACTGAAATTGAGAAAGAATTCATTGAGGAAGGCCACATTAGTTTCAGCTCTAAAAAATATATGGGAATATTTAGGCATACAGAGCAGAAAAGCACAGAGATGTAGCTATAAAAGTCTTAACAATATATAAAAAGACACATATTACAGAAAGAAAAGTTTCAATGACCTGGAGACAAGAAAGTCAGTGTCTACTGTGTAGAATGAGAAGGTAGATTACGATATTCTATGGTCAATGCATACTTCTAATGTTTTTTCTGCTTCTCTATGTATTTCATTCTATGTAAAATAATATATGAATGATGTAGACTGTATTTTGAATATTTTAAAAATCTGACATTTATATATACCTTTTATTCAATTATTGTTGGAATAAAAGTTTTCTTAAGAAAAATTTGTCGCCGGGACCGGTTTGGCTCAATGGATAGAGCGTCGGCTTGGGGACTGAAGGGTCCCGGGTTCGATTCCGGTCAAGGGCATGTACCTTGGTTGCAGGCATATCCCCAGTAGGGGGTGTGCAAGAGGCAGCTGATCGATGATTCTCTCTCATCGATGTTTCTCTCTATCTCTCTCCCTTCCTCTCTGTACAAAATCAATAAAATATATTTTTTTAAAAATTGTCAATAATTATTGAAAACCTTAAAATTACATAAACTGTGACCACAGTAACAAGACCTCTAACTACTTACTGTCATCAAATAAAAGTGCAAAATGTTTATTTTATTTTTATTTAAAAATATATTTTATTGATTTTTTACAGAGAGGAAGGGAGAGAGATAGTTAAAAACATCGATGAGAGAAACATCGATCAGTTGCCTCCTGCACACCCCCAACAGGGAATTTGCCCACAACCAAGGTACATGCCCTTGACAGGAATCGAACCTGAGAATTTTCAGTCCGCAGGCCTACGCTTTATCCACTGAGCCAAACCGGTTTCAGCCAAAATGTTTATTTTAGAACAGCAGGTTTTATAATAGTAAATGGCCATTTTTAAGGTTTGGATTTTTTTTTTAATTGTAATGCAGTCATGAAATTAAATACTATTCCGTAATTAAAATAATTATGGAATTCTATCTCTTTTTATGTCAATAAATATATGATCTTTATCCTTAAATCTTAATTCATAAAATATTAAGTAAAAAAGTAGAAGACACATCACTAAAGAAAATACACAAATAGCAAAAAAGCAAATGAAAACGCTCAATCCAGTTATAAGATGAATAGATTCGGGTGACCTAATATACAAGATGATGACTATAGTTAATACTATGTTATATACAATTGAAAGTTGCTACAAGAGATCTTAATTATTCTCACCACACACACACACACACACACACACACAAACACAAACAAAAACAAAAAACTACAATTATGTGAGGTGTGATGTGTTAACTAAATCTTATTCTGGCGATCATTTTACAATATGTACGTGTATACCTCAGTATGATTAGCAGACATTTGGTCCTAACCGAAATGTCCGCAGAGACATTTGATCCATGCCAATAGTCTAGTTTCTTCTGGGTAAAATTCAAATTAACTTACTCACTTACTTATTCCGACAACATTGTTACTTATAAAAATGGTAGTTTAACATCTTGATAGCCAAACTCAAGAATGAATTCATAATTTATATATTTACCATTCATATGCAAATGTCTGTCCAGAATATGAATAATATACATATATATGCATTCATAGGAACTGCCTGTATATAACCTAAGATGATCAAACATTCCCAATCAATCTATAAGTACTAGAACCTAGGATAGGGTGTCCCAGACTGATGTCTGTTTCACAGCTGCTAGAACAACTACTTGTCTCAATTGTCTATCCCAGTGGTCAACAGAGCCAAATATCAACAGTATAATGACTGAAATTTCTTTTGAGAGCCAAATTTTTTAAACTTAAACTTCTTCTAACACCACTTCTTCAAAATAGACCTAGGCCATGGTATTTTGTGAAAGAGCAACACTCAAGGGGCCAAAGAGCCCCATGTGGCTCTCAAGTCGCAGTTTGCTGACCACGAGTCTATCCTATTCTCCTAAGACTAAAGAGAGCCCGCATACTATTTGAGACTAAAGACTGTCAAATCTTTTAGGACTACTTTTATTTTGTCAACAGATGGAAACACACCTTTATGACCACTCCAAAAGTGACATCTTCTGAAATCCCTGACTCTCAGTGGGGAGGTGTACAAAGTAATTCTTCCTGCAAAATTGTTTTCCATAAAAGGAGATGAGCTGTATTCTCTGGTTTATTTCACTTCCTTATAGTCTTACAATGGAGAGATAACTGCCCTTAAGGCAAATTCTTTATGGCATTTGGATTAGTAAAAGGCAAGGCATTTTATAATGACTGAAACAGCCCAATAAAGAGGGAGAATGCAAAACACATGCTTAACCAGGAGGCCTCAAAAATGCTACTAGCCAAACTGAAATTGGCATTGAAGAACTGACTCAAAAAGTATGAAAACTTTAAAATGTGCACGTGTTCTATTTTAAAATGTCTAAATTCACTTTCATAGAAAGGTCTGTTTACTTATGTCTTTTATTTGGAAGTGTTCCGTTCACCATCCATCTTAGTTGCTATGTCCTTTAAGAAATGGTCAGGCTGCAAGAGGTAAGAAAGTTGCAAGCAACTCACAGAAACCAAACTGCAAGAACTTAATCTGGACCCTAAGTTTTCAATTTATTATTCAGGAGAACAGTCTTGTATCATTATTCTTGGAGATATAATATGTTCAAATTACATGCCATTATGTATGTGTTTTCCTTATAACTTTTTCATCTGAGCTGATCAGGTTCTACACTGCCCCAAGTTCACTAACAAAATATCTGTGAGGTACTAAAAGTTTTTAATAACAAAGGCTCTGAATGAGATAAAACAAAATGTTTCTTATGCAACAAAGTTCGTACTGTATTCAGCTGCACATACCTAAAAACCCTTCTACAGTAGTTTTAATGAAAAGGAAATTATTTTCTTCATAAAGAGAAATGCACAGATAGGCAGGCAATCTGAAGCCGCTCCACAGTAACGTCACTACCCCAGACTCCTTCGATCTACCCTCAGTAACCCATATATATAGATTTCTTCTACTTTTTAATTGCCACAAGTTAGCAAGAAAGTCCAAGCACATATCCATTTTCCTGAAAAGGACAAAAAGAGAATTAATAGGGAGTGGGGTTAGGCAGGGGGAGCTGTGTTTCTGACTCAGGTTAAAATATAGAAATACTAGAGGCCTGATGCACAAATTCCTGCAACAAGTGGGATCCCTAGGCCTGGCCAGCGATCAAGGCCCCTTCAGGGCCAGGCCCATTGGGGCTGGACGGATCAGGGCCGAATAGATCGGGACATGCCAGCCAGAGGGTAGGGACCAAGGGAGTTTGGCTGGCCAGGGAAAGGGGGGGACACGGGCAGTTGACTGGCCGCAGGAGGTTGGCTATGGGAGCCCACTGACCACTAGTGGGAGCTCCTGCTTTTGAGCATCTGCTCCTGGTGGTCAGTGCACGTCATAGCAACTGGTCAATTGGTCATTCCAGTCATTCCAGTTGTTCAGTCATAACAATCACTTAGGCTTTTGATGATAGATAGATAGATAAAGAGATAGATAGATAGATAGATAGATAGATATAGATAACTTAGCCAGCATGTACTTAGACTATACTGCAATGTGCCTACAAAGGCAATTTCTTAGCTGGGCTCATTGTTATCCCCCCTGCCAAAAAGAGGGTACTGGAAATAATAAAAAAAGAAGCATGAAAAGTACTGAATAGGAAAATTCACTTGCTCCTTTAAGTCTGTATCTCCCACATGACTATGATCTCTTCAAGGAAATAAAGTATATCTTATTCATTTTATATCCCCAGAACCTATCAAAATTCACCAACTGAATGAAATGCACATTAAACTTCCCAATTATAGAAAATGAGCTCCACAGAAAGCAAATTGTGATTAAAAAAAAAAACATATAGAAATGCCTTCTAGTTAGTTTTATTAGATCCCTATGAAAACATTTTTTTAAAAGCAATGAATCTTTATTTCTAAGTATTTATTAAAGATTGTTACTAAAATGAATAAAATGTTACAAAAATAGATAAAATGATATTAATATGAATTTTCAAGAGAACTTATTTTGTAATTTTTTTAAATTTCATATTGCTTTTACTGACACATTATCTAATTTCATTCTCAAGAAAGTTCTGCAGCAAATCATTCTAACTTAGAATGACTGCTGCTTAGTTACTTGAAATAAGTTACCCAAGCTTATACAGCTTAGCTAATAAATAATAATGGAGCCAGAACATCTGACTTGAAATCCAGTGTCTTCACTATGGTATAAAACAAGACTCTACATTGTTATCAACTTTGACTAGTTGTGTGTCTATGGGCAAGTCACATGATTTCTTTGAGCTTCCCTAAGCTTCCTAGTTTATAAAATAAGAATAACTCCTTTATAGAATAACAAGATACAATTAAGAATGTATATACAAGAGTTTTGTAAGTCCTTTACAGCAAATATATTTAGATATAGGAACAAGAATATTCCTTACATATAAAACCTAGTTAAACATATTAATCTACACAAAGTAAATTAATAAATCCCATTTTCTCTGAAGTTCATATTTTTAAACAAGTTATTCTATTGAAATGCCTTCACAAATTTTGAGACACTTAAATAAATCACTGTTTCCTTAAACTACAATCTTCAAATTGAACTTTCCCTAAAAGTTCGTTCCTATTCAATAGAAAGAGAAACGTCTTCAGCCATTTATCAACAATAAACTGAAGATTTCAATGACAATTCAAAATCAGGTTCCTAGTGTGTGTTTTTTTCCTTCCACTATAAAATTACATATCACACGTAATGGAATCTGAACCTGAAAGATTAATATTGCTGAGCTGGCTAGACCATGATCTCAGATTGGTAACATATCTCACTAGCAGTGAACTAGTAAAACAATACTGTGCACAGAACGTACTATATGTTTGTGGAGACATGCACAAAATATATCTAAGGTTTCAAATTGGTCCCTCTTGGGGTAACGTTAGATTTCAACACATGAGATCAGTGGAGAAAATAAGGAGAAGCATTAATATTAATATTAAAGCAGTGCTTTCCTAGTATGTGGTATTCAACATGATTTTAAATGGTACATAAATAAAGAGGTTTGTCCTAATAAATTCATTTTACCATATATTTTAAAATACAAAAAGATACAACATTTCATTATTGTAAATAATTAGAATGATAATAAAGTATGAATTCTGGTTTTAAAGTGGGACGATAACTATAAGATACTAAGCAGAAAACAAATCTAGGATATGGCAAAAATCATGAACATAGTACTGTATTTTCCAGCGTATAAGATGACTTTTGAAACGAAAAAAAGTCTGCTCAGATTGGCCAGTCAGAGAGGTGGTCTATTAAAAAAAGAACTGGTGTTGCCTCGGAAGTGGGGGGTAGTCTTATACAGCGAATATAGGCCTAAACCTATGTTTTAACTGTAAAATTAGGGGGTCATCTTATATGCCCGGTCGTCTTATACGCCGGAAAATGTATAAGCAAATTACGAATCTAGAAAACACTTGTTGAACTATATTTCTGTAGCTAAGTTTTCCTTCAGTAAAATGTTTTTTTATAACAAAAATGATCTAGTTTCTTTAACATAAAATGTTAAGAAATACAGTCTTGTGGAAAAGGAGGTTATAGATTTAAGAAATTTATAGGCCCTGGCCAGGTGGCTCAGTTGGTTGGAGCATCGTCCCAACACTCCAAGGTTGCATGGCAGGTTCAATTCCCTAGTCAGGGCACATACAGGAGGCAACCAAGTACATGGATAAATGAGAAAGCAAACTAGCCAAAACCAGTTTGGCTCAGTGGTAGAGCGTCGGCCTGTGGACTGAAAGGTCCCAGGTTTGATTCCCGTCAAGGGCATGTACATTGGTTGCGGGCACATCCCCAGTAGGGGGTGTGCAAGAGGCAGCTGGTCAATGTTTCTTTCTCATCGACGTTTATATCTCTCTCTCTCTTTCTCTCTCTCTCTCCCTTCCTCTCTGTAAAAAATCAATAAATATATTGATAAAAAAATCAATCAAATAATATATTTTAAAATATATTTTAAAAAAAGCAAACTAATGTTTCTCTTTCCATCTGTCTCTTACAAACCAATAAATAAAATAAAATAAGCATCCTATCATTGTACAAATACTTTATAATGATGTACTACATTTCAGAAGCAAATAAAATAAAATAAAAAGTGATGACCTCTCTATTTAGAGATTTTCAGAATTCCAATATCCTCAAGTCAATAAATTCACCAATGAAAAAGGTAAGGAGTTAAGAATTTAGTAATCTAGCCTTACTTACTCTTCACATTTTGACTTTTACCTCTCTACTAAATTTAGACAATGTTCTATACCACAATTATCAGATTAATATGATTACAGCAACTGATTTTAAAAGGCCAAGTTCAAAATACATTAGACACTCATTACTCAACATGGTCACCTACTCTCCCACAACTAAAGTAAATTTAAAACATAAAAAGGACTGCCATGGCTGTCTTTTCTGGACCTGCACATAAAAAGCAATAAACAGAGATGCATGCATCAATACTGAACTTGTACCAATTTGTTAGTTAACATCCAAAGGTATTAAAATTAACCCAAATCACAACATGACATCCTAAACTTTTTCATCTCACTCATTTGTGGAATGCAATGAACAATATAAACTGATGTACAAAAACAGATCCAGAGACAGAGAGCATCTATCAGAACATCAAACCTCAGAGGGAAGGTGGGGGTAAAGGGGAAAGATCAACCAAAGAACTTGTACACATGCATATAAGCCTAAGCAATGGACACAGACACGAGAAGGGAACAGGGTAATGAGTGGGGGACCAGAGGGAGACAATGGAGGAATAAGGACACATATGTAATACCTTAATCAATAAATCAATCAATAAACTCTTTTCTTTTTCTTGAGCATGGTGGCCTGGTATATCAGCCATGGTCTGAGAAAGGAATGGTGACCAGGAGCTCACAACTCTCAGTATTGTCACTTAAAAAAAATTTTAAGAGGGTAGATCTTATGTTAAGTGTGCTTAACAAAATAAATTTTTTAAAATAAAATAAAATGCGTAATTTTGCTGTTTTAGAATCATGGCAAATGGGGGGGGGGGGGGTAAAAATCTCTTTAAATAGTCACTATGAACATATTTAAAAATGAAAGTACGGCCCTAAGCAGTTTGGCTCAGTGGGCAGAGCATCAGCCTGGGGACCAAAGGGTCCTGGGTTCAATTCCAGTCAAGGTCATGTACCTTGGTTGCAAGCTCCTCTCCTGCCCGGGCCTTGGTTGGGGCTCGTGCAGGAGGCAATCAATCAGTGTGTTCGTCTAGCATCAATGTTTCTCTCTGTCTTTCTCTCTCTTTTCCACTCTCCCTAAAAATCAATGAAAAAATATTCTCGGGTAAGGATTAACAAAAAGCAAAAAAATTTAAATTAAAATTAAAAAATGGAAGTACATTTAGTCAATAAATTAAGGAATTAGCAAAAATGATACTTCAAGTAAAATTTGAAATATTGCTATGTATCACTATCTACTAAATTTAGAGAAATCTAACATAGACAAGACAATTGAAAAAATAAAGACTCTCAAAGCATCAGTAATCATTAAAAACTGATAGTCTCTAAAATAACACATCAACCCACACCATTTCAGATGGATTAAGAGTTTAAAATGTTGAAATGCTAGAAAAAGCAGATGACAGGACAGACTACTCATTAAATATCTCAAGGGAACTGACTTTCTTATCTGTGAGGAAATGTTAAAAAAATAAAGGAAAAAATCTGAACAAATGAAAATGATACACTTGTGTGTCCAAAATAAACAAAAATGAAAAGAGACTGGCAAAGTAGATGCGGCAAATGTAGTAACAGTTTAATTCCATTAAATATAAATGGTTCCTGAAAACTGAGACCATGTACATCATAATTATTTCCATCTTTTACAGGGATCTGGAGGAAGAGGAGTGTCTTAGAATAAAATATGAAAGCATTAATAATATCTGTTTCCAGGAGGAAAAAATCAGCATGTTTTGTATTATTTGTGCTGGTCATTTATCTATCTGCTCTCAGTTCAAGTCCCTGCCCTTCACTGTCCTCTCTGTATGACAAGAAACTATTCCCTGGCTCTGGCTATCTGGATAGGTTCCAGCAGTAGGGGCACAATGGAAGAGGTCTGGAGGGTAGAAAGAGGAGAAAAGGCTTGGTATTTTCCCCCTTCCTGCATCTTCTCTGTGATTTCATACCTAGTGAGTTGGCCCCTGCTCCGGACCAGGATCCTTTCTGTGGTTTTAGCTCTTGTCAGAGAAGCCCTCTGTCCAGGCTCTAGTCACCACATCTTCCTACTCTCTCTTGGTCCTAAGGATTACAATGGGTTCCTGGTGCTGCTCATCTCTAGATGCCCAGCCACACCCGGTTCTACTTCTCTACTCTATCAAAACTTGTTCACCAATTCCTTGTATTAAATTTCCTGTTTAAAATACCTGAAGTGTTTCATTTAGTTCCTAAAGTCATTCTTTTCCTAAAATCAAGGCCTTAATGGGATGGGATATTTCAACAAAGGAGGTAGGTAATTCAAAATAAAACTTACTGTATCTTACTTTTTATGTGCATTAAAACAGAAAATTATAATGTATAAATTATCCATGATCCAGAATTACTTAACACTAATGACCCTCTGTGGCCCACATTTATCTAAAACGTCGTCATGATGAGTAAAGGAATTAGTGTTTAGAAAATGTTTTAAAAATAAATTAAATTAAAAGACGGTTGCTGATTTAATGACCAACTAGCTCTAGCTTCCTCTAAAACTCTCAACTTTTTTCTTCTTCCCCCACTCACCCTCCCACCACACGCACAGTGACATTTTCTCCAAGAGCAGGAAAAATTCAAAAGCTGGTGAAAGGCAGTGGAAATTTTTATACAGTAGCTTAAAACTTAGACTTATAACAACCTTTGCCAATATATTTCTACCAGGATTAAAAAATCAGAACCAAAGCAAAGACAAATGCCATAAATGATGACAACATGGATTGAAATAAACAGGTATGTGAAAAAATTCCCTAAGATATGATAGAATATTTTACCTATATCTTACATATATCTTAATATAAGACAGAATAGTCTAAGAATAATTTAGCTACTCATCATGGTTTACCTTGAAAACAATCCAATATACTTTGTATATCTCCTCATCAAACTCCTTTAAAGAGCCATTTTGGGAAAGAATCAAGAAAAATGTAAGAAAAAAAAAAAAAGAAAGAGATACTTTCTTTCTATCTAGCATGTTTTACAAAATGAAACACACCAATGTCTCTAGAAATCAGGACTCCATAAATTTCAACCAGTGGCCGAACACTCCCAGCCAGACTGAACTTCACTGGGACCTGCGTCAGTTGTATCAGCACATTAAACCATCTTCTACAGTCTTTAACTTCCTATGTGCTGACCTAATGATCAAAAGTGGAACAGGTATAAAAAGTAGTAGTCAGAAATCAAACATTATTTTACATGTATACTTACAAGAAAATGAAACCATGACAAAAGTAAAAATAAGTTCATTTGATTAGTAACTTTTCACTGACTTTAAGGATGTTCACAGAAAACTATGCCAAAATAAAATGTTACTAATATATGTAATCACAGGCCAAATATTCTTAAATAGTTTGTTTCATTGCATGTATTATATTCCAAGCCACTTTTTAAAAACCACCTTAAAGTTTAAAACTAAAAGTCACAGCTTCTCTCCTTTCCTCTAAATTTCAACTTTAAAAAAAACTATAAAAATGGAGAAATCAAAAAGGCCATTTCCAAAAAAGGAAGTGTCTCTCAAATAACACAGCCCACTATTAATGCTTTAAGAATGCTGAAACACACAAATCAAGTAAAGTTCAGTAAGGTTACAGAGTGCATCTCCAGGCTGGACTACATGCCAAAATTCACTAACTCATATTAACTAAATTGACTTTTACTGGCCTTGGGTTGAGAGCCTTTATAGCAATTCCCTAGATTCTAGGATATAGCAGGGCTGGTTCTACTTAGAGCGGTTCTAGTCAAAGGCCACCCATGATATGCCAAAGGCGATATGGCCAGAAAAGCAGGAATAGCTGCCAACAGTAACTCTACCCAGGGCTCTGAAACCCAAAATTTCCTTCCTACCATCCTCCTCTCACTCTACCTCCATCCAACAGACACATAATAATGTGAGAAATTTTTGAACAGATAGGGAACTAATTTGCAAAGAATTTACATGAATGCTTGGACTAAATCCTAATAATTTGAAACACATCTCTATCCTAAAATATGTGCAATACATAAACTTCATAGTAACAACAAAAATAGTTTTATACTGATATTGCATGCACTTTTTTTTAAGTATTTCAAGTACTGAAAAAATATGAACTAAATTTTCACAGCAATCCTATAATGTAAGTATACTGAGTCCCAGAGGAGTTTATAACTTACTCAAGGTCACAGAGAAATAAAGTGTTGGTATCAGAATTTGAACACTTGACAAACAGCTGGGTCCAAAGTACATACTCCTTCCTAAGCACTATGATATCCTCCTGCCTCTGTATTTGTTACACTGCTTCTAAACCATCCTATCTAATAAAAAAGTAATATAAAAATTGACCGTACCTCTGTTACACCCACAAGCCACGACCACCAGCCAATCAGGAATGTATATGCAAATTAACCCAACCAAGATGGCTGCAGCCACAGAGAAAGCAGGAGGCTTGGGTTTCCCCAGCAATGGAGGAAGCCAAACTTTCCACACACCCTGGCCAGCCCAGGCCTGCACTTAAGGCTACAAAGCTTCAATTATAGAAGATAAATAAATCCCAACAAAAATTGCGGCAGCCACAGAGTTGGAGAGAACAAGAGGCTTGAGTTTCCCCTAGCGATGAAGGAAGCCACATTTGCCTTCACTTGAGGCTACAAAGTTTTAATTATAGAAGATAAATAAATCCCAGATACCAGGGCCTCCATTTGCTTTGCCAGGGGGCATGGCCAGCCTGGAAACCACCACAGGCCCCTCACCCAGGCCGCCCCACACCCCAAGGGAACCCTCACCCTGATCCAGAAAACCCTTCAGGGCAAACCAGCCGGCCCTCACCCGTGCTCCAGGCCTCTATTCTATCTAATCCTATCTAATAAAGAATAATATGCAAATTGACTGTCATTCCAACACACAAGATGGCTGCCCCCATGTGGACACAAAATGGCTACCACAAGATGGCCATCTGGTTCCTGTTGAGAGGAACCAGATCTGCAAGGAAGGGCAGTTTGGGGGAACCAAGGCCCACAAGGGAGAATAGTTGGGGGACCAAGCCTACAGAGGAGGGCAGTTAGGGGCAAACAGGCTGGCAGGGGAGTGGTTAGAGAGTGATCAGGCTGGCAGGCAGAAGCAGTTAGGGGCAATCAGGAAGGCAGGCAGGCAAGCAGTTGAGAGCCAGCAGTTCTGGATTGTGAGAGGGATGTCCGATTGGAGAGGGTGCAGGCTGGGCTGAAGGACACACACTGCGTGCACAAATTTCGTGCACCAGGCCTCTAGTCAATACTTAAACTAAAAAAAGTATGAAACCAGAGTAAATCAATATAAAACAAACAAACAAAAAAAGGTGATAAAAGTATTTTTATTCTAATGATGCTAGATGATCCAAGATGCGTTGCTACATAAAGAAAGTCAGCCAAAACTGGTCTGGCTCAGTGGATAGAGCATCAGCCTGTGGATTGAAGGGTCCCAGGTTCAATTCTGGTCAAGGGCATGTACCTTGGTTGCAGGCACGTCCCTGGTATAGGGTGTGCAGGAAGCAGCTGGTCAATGTGTCTCTCTCGTCAATGTTTCTAGCTCTCTATCCCTCTCCCTTCCTCTCTGTAAAAAATAAATAAAATATATATTTTTTTAAAAAGAAAGTCAGTGACATGGCTGTTCTTAAAGATATTCATGAAAATGACCACAGTAGTTTTCTGAGTACTTGGATTTCAGGTTTTGTTTTTAGCTTTTTATTGTCATTGTTCCTACACAGTTTCAAATGGAATGTGTGTATATTAATTTTCTAATAAAATTTTTCAAAATTTTATACTCAAAGTAAATAAGTTGTTTCCCCTGAAATTTATAATTATCAATTACTACTTACAAAAAAGAGAAAGAGAACAAGCCTTAATTTAAAAAATAGCAATTCTTCATAATTCTACAAATTGTATTTTAGGTAGAAAGAGAGATTTGATTTATGTAAAAACTGAAGTTAAATATCTTATCCACCCAAGCAAAAACATTCAAAATATTGAAATTGTAAAATACATCCAATCAGAAAAATTGCTATAAAACTATAAAAGAAAGAGGATGACTCCAGATGGTTAAACACAACACTGGCTTTCTCATGTATGTGTATGCTATGTGAAAAACCATAAATATGTGAAGAACCATGTTTTCAGTGTGTTCAACAATAATAGTAAATTGTCAGGTAAATCCATAATTCACACTCATGAAATATGTGACTATACTTATGACTTTTTTTTTTTTAGTTTAGATATCATACAACTTCAAGAGCTACCTAATAGTTTAAAAGATCTGGGAGCAATACATATGCAACATTTGTGGCGTATGTGTGTGTTTAAAGAGAAGGCAGAATTGAATTGCCTTAAAGCTACTGAACTGAGAGGCAGTTTGCTAATTCTGCCAATCTTTCTACTGTCTTTAGAGGCTATTCCCTAGTAAATCTGTTCAACTTAGTTAAGAAATTAATTACCACTGTTATACCAATCCCTACAGTTAAATTTTAGTTTCTATAACTTAAAATAAAAGTTAATAATAGCCTGACTGGGGTGGTGCGGTCGTTAGCATTAACCCATGAGCCAGGAGGTCACAGGCTCCATTCCTAGTCAGCAGTGCCCATGCCTGGATTGCAGATTCCATCCCCAGTGGGGGTGGTGCAGGAGACAGCAATTGATGTTTCTCTCTCATCAATGTTTCTATCTCTCTGTCCCTCTCCTTTCCCCTCTCTCTAAAATCAATAAACATATATTTTTAAAGTCAATTATAATTTGCTCTCTGTTCATTCTATCTAAATGCTATTAAAATATTTATCAAATTGAAGATAAAATATGTATCTGTAATGCATATAAGAAATAACAAAGGTTTATAAGCTGATAATGTTCTGTTGACCAAAATAAAGTTAGATAACTTGTGTAGTTCTGCATATGATATTTATGATGAATTTTTTAATCAACAGAGCAGTTCAATATTCCACTATTTTTTCTCCAATTTTTTAAGTCATCTTAACCATTTTTAAGTCTGCAGTTCAGTACTGGTAAAATATATTCACATTGTTGGGCAACAGAGCTGCAGAACTTTTTAATCTTGCAAGACTAAAACCCAATCCCATTAAATAATTTCCCATATCCATCTCCCACTAGTGTCCCATTTCCACCATTCTACTTTTATCCTATTGGTTATTTTTATTTTCCTTCTTAAAGAAACACTATTAACTTTATTAAGGTTAAAAAATTAACCCCAATGCAAGTAATCATCCTCATTTCCAGTGAAGGCCAAATGTGATCATGAAACTCCAGCCAGCCACATTTGCAAAAAACCTAAATTACCAAAAACTGAACAAGCAGAGACCTTATTTAACCAGCCTTAATCAACTTCCAAATTTTGTTGGAGAAACTACTTGTTTTACAAAATCACTGAAAAATAAATTTTAAAACTGTAACCAACTCTAGAGGGGCATATCATCTATATTACAAACAAAGCTTTACCATTAGGCTGAATTTAGAAAGAAGCCCTCCATTAAATAAATCTGTCCTTTAACCATTTCCCTTGATAAGGAAATTTCTGTTTGTAACATTTCTTACCTCTCCTTCAGGCAAATAAAAGGGGTAGGGCTTCAATGACACAAAAGGTAATTCAGCTGATTATGAAACTTTCAATTAGGATAACTTAGATAACCGTCTAGAGACAATAAAACTTAAGTCTTAAAAAGAATGAAGATTAATGACGATGATAAAATAAAAACATTTCAAAAAACTACCCCTCCCTAAGAAAATATTTAGCTGTTTTTATTTAAAATTGGAACATAAACACAATCCCAAGGACTGTAAAAGAAGCCAAGAAGATTAGAATATGGTTATCAGATGACCTGATAAGTTAGTTGACTTCAAAAGGTCATTCCTGCCAGATTTAAATGAAATGTTTTAATGATCGTCCACTGTATTGAGACCAGTGTCCCAGAAAATGTTTCTGAAAACAAGCCTTAAAAGGGTATTTCAAATATTATTTGACAAATCCCTAAATATATATAATCACGTCATCTTTTAATATGCCTCATCTGTGTACATGTTACTTCAGTGATTATGCAAAGATATTAAAATTTTTCAATCTCTGTTATAAAGCTGAAAAATAAGGGCTAAGACAAAATCTTGGAATAAGGACAAAAATAATTTTTGTTTCACCTTACCATGAAAGTGAATATTATTGAAAGGGTGATGGCAATAAAACTAAATAAGTAGTCACTATCCCATAAAACTTATCATCACTGAATATTATATTTAATCTGACCCCACCTCCTTATAAGCAGTTACTCTTCCTACAAAAATAACCAAAGTAAGAATACAAAGACCCATTATTTATAACATGTTAAACCTTAAATACTATTAAAATTAACATCAGTCCTGAATGAAATAACACTGCAATGACGTTTCAGTCTTCAGAGAAAATAACTGCCCGTACCACAGTACCCTGGTACTGTGTTCCAAAAACAAACAAACAACCCTATGTTGATAGGCCTTATTTTAATTTCAAGGCAAAATGTTTCTGTCCTATCAACTAATCTGCTGTAAATGTTAATATTGGGAAATAACTACCCTTAACTCTCTAAAAACATCTCCCACCACTCTCACCCCTCCATCTTCTTTAGGCACTTGAAACTTGCTCTTCCTCAGAGAGGCCACACAAATGCTCATCTTAGGGTTTTTCACTCTCTGCACCCCAAGTTCTTCCCCCACTTCATCCAAGTCTCTGCTCAAATGTCACCTTATCTGTGACACCTTGTTTGCTCATCTTCTATAAACCGATAACCCCTATTCAACCACCACTAACTTTCCCTGTACTTTTTTGTTTTACCCCTTACTATTTATCACCAGCTATTTTTGTTTGATCACTTCTTCACTCACCTAAAATGCAGGTCTCAGAGAACATAGACTTTATTTAATCACACCACTATATCCCCAGTGCCTCAGCACAGTGCCTGGCATATAAAAGATGTTCAATAAATGTTTGTGGAATAAACAAATAAATCCCAGAGTGAACAATTTATATTTATTTGTATCACTCAAGTTCTGAGAAGTTAAATTTTATATTTTCAAAAATTTTAGAGCTTGTAAATAGTGTGATCACACCCAGATCTGCTGCTAACTTTGTGTACAAATGACTATATTTGGGTCAAGCAGCCATCCCAAGTCCAGTTGGCTATGGCCAGAGAAGCATGAGTACAAGATAAGGAGCACTCAGACCTACACATAAAGGCTGTTGATGTTACAATAATTCCTAGAAAGAGACAGTTTAAATGACAGACACAGTGCCTGATTTGTCTCCTCTACATTTCACTTATATTGTATTTTCTCTTATAATCACACTAGTGGCCCAGTGCAGGAAATTCATGCACATTAAAAGGGAATTAGAGGAAATATTTAATATTGCTACTTGCATTTTCTCTATAATAGAAGTATCAGATATGAAAGAAAATTAGTAAAATGTATATAAAAATCTTCCTCTTGTCAAGACTCTGGGGCATGCTGGGGGGACCCAAAGTCAAGTCCCCGCTCACCTGCACGCACCTAGAAATCACGTGAAACCCAGACCCGGCCGGCCCCACCCCCATTGGGCAAAATCCAGCCCTAACCCTGTCAAGCCCCGCCAGATGAGGGGTGCAGCCTCAGGTCCCCTGTCAAGCCCCACCGGGTCGGGGGCACAGCTTCAGGTCTCCTGGCCCGGCACCAGGGCACAGCCTGAGGTCCTCCGTCAAGCCACACCAGGCGGAAAGTGCAGCCTCAGGTCCCTGCTGATCACTCGTTATGGCTCATTACAGTAACCCTGGCTCCACTGTGGGCACAGCCATCTTGAGTTACGGGAACCCTGCCTTAGCCGTGGGCACAGCCATCTTGTGATGGTGTGACAAAGTAAGGATCAATTTGCATATTACCTCTTTATAATATAGGATGTATCCTTCAATGGAGAAGAAAATTGCTCCCTAGAGCAAGTGTCTCTCACCAGCAATATAGTTTATCATGTCACTTTAAAAATGTTTTAAAAGCCGAAACCGGTTTGGCTCAGTGGATAGAGCATAGGCCTGTGGACTGAAAAGGTCCCAGGTTCGATTCCGATCAAGGGCATGTACCTTGGTTGCGGGCACATCCCCGGTGGGGGGTGTGCAGGAGGTGGCTGATCGATGATTGTCATCGATGTTTCTCTCTATCCCTCTCTCTTCCTCTCTGTAAAAAAATCAATAAAAATATATTTTTTTAAATGTTTAAAAAAACAACAATATAGTGAATGGCAATTAGAGGTGCTACTGGTACCAACCCTCCTTTCAAATCATTTCAAATTTATGCCAGGTCATGACAGGTGGAAGAAGAAAATACCCCCTACATTCAACAAATATTTATTATATATCTTCTATTTTAAAAAGATGCTTAGTGAAATAATTCTAACTGCAGAGTCTGTGTATGTTATGTGTACGTACGTGTGTGTGCACACACATTGAAGGATGTTTCAAAAGAATCCTATATAAAAACCGACAAAAATGAAAACCAGAATTGTATTTTGAAAATGAAGTTATCTAACAAGGGACAGATCTTAAAATATATTTTTACAATACTTATTACTATAAGGTAACTTTTATTATTAGATAAACTTCACTGAGTACTATGTGCCAGGTACTTTACATGTGTCAATTTATTTAAATCAACAATACTATGATGTAAATATTATTTTTAACCTTCATTTGGCAGTTGAAGAACCTGGAGCACATTTGAGTAATTTGTCTAAATATACAAATAATTAGTAAATTACAGAGCCAGGATTCACACCAAGGTATTGAGCTCCAGGCTTATACTTATAGTATCTACAAAAAAACAGTACATAGAATCATGTCCACTAAAATCATAATCTTAAAACGGTGTGTTGGGGGGGAAAATAACCCAAAAGAATCATTGTAAAAAAATAAAAATACTAATATATTAGCTTTAGTAATACAGTGTTTACAGATGTTTGACCACTTATATTTTTATAATCACAAGGGCCTAAAGAGTTTTTTTAAGGCTAGAAGTTAATTGCTATTAGATTACTTTAAATCTTAAGATAATATCATTAAGAAAACTATATCTGTATAACTATTCATGGTGTCAGATAGATGCTAGATTTATCGAGATGAACACTTCATAAGTTATATAAATGTCTAATCACTAGGTTGTACACCTGAAACTAATATAACATTATACATAAACAATAAATGAAAAATAAAAAATAACTTAAAAAGAAAATTAATCCAAAAATATAAACTACAGCTAAAGTAACATTACTTTTATACTAGTATATTATTTTATAATCCTTAATATAATATAAATAATTCTTAAATTGGTTATAAAGCATTATTTTGAACCATATCCCCAAAATCATAGGCAACCTTTTTTCCCCCGGAATTTAAAAAAAGCTGACCTTAAATCTGAAGTTGCATCATTTACTATGGCATTATGATTTATTACATCAGACCTGCAGCTATAAGATATTGATGACTTTTATCCATTAACAAAAGGTTTAGGCATAAAAATTTGAATTTATGTGTCAACTGTCAGCCTTCCCTTATTAGATAGTAATCTGTTCAAATGACCTCTCTGAAAAGTTCAAAAATGAAAAACATTAAATCTCATAAACTGTCTCCACTTAAAATAATAAGAGGGTCACAAATATAACTTTTGGCAGTGGGAGCACTAACCAACCAATAGGCAAGAATATTCATTTTAAGAATAGACACATTTTAAAACCTCTTCAAATTATCTGAACTAGAATAAACAACCTAACACATCATCTTTGAGGCAAACTCAAACAAAAGTGCTACCAGCATAATTTGTAAACAATTCCTGAATGTGTACACAACATTTCTTTATTAAAGTAGAAAAGGTCATGACATCACAAAAAATGAAAACAGAAGCCATCTGGGATAGAAGCTGCTTCGTGGAGAGATAATAAAAAAATTTTGAGGAATACAAAATAGGAAAAATGTAAGCAGTGGATAAATAACAATAAAAATAATCATGTGTGTGATTTAACCATATATAACTTTTTAAAACAAACATACAATATTAAAATGGGTAAGTTATTTCTAAGTAGCTACCTTGGAAGGCTATACAGTTATTCCTTTGCTCAAAAAATTTTTTTTTTAATTCTTCCCCTGAAATGCCTACAAAAACTAATTTAAAAACACACCAATTAGCAAATCTGGTAAAATTACAATAGCAACCTACTCTCTCTAGAGCAGTGATGGGTAACATCCAGCCTGTGGGCCTGCCATCATTTGGTCTGGCCCTGCCGAGCCATTAGAGGTGAGTTAACTAAATGTTTGACCAAATGTTGCAGGCTAATTTTTCAGTTGATAATTTTGTAAGGCCCGAGAATTATGTTATAAATATCCAAACAGCCCTTGGCAGCAGAAAGGTCCCCCATGCCTGCTCTAGAGGAATCAAAAGCAAATCCCAAGAGTTGTCCCATCACCCCAATGTTATCTTCCTCACTACCTCAAATCTCCTTCTCTCTCATTCTGGAACCAGATATACTTTTCCTCCTTGCTCACTGCACTCCTGCCACACTGGCCTCCCTTTTATTCCTTGAACACACTAAACTCTTACCTATCTTAAGGCCTCTGCACTTACTGTTCTCTATGCCAGCAATGCTGTTCTCCTAGCTCTTTCCATGACCAGCTTCTCAATCCTGTTAAATCAATATTGCCTCCTCAGTCAGAACAGCCTGTCTGGACCACCCAATCTAACTAAAGCCTTTTGTGCACTGAGTCTCTAGTATAGGGGTGTCGAACTCAATCAGAAAAGGGGCCAAAATCTAAAATCCAGCCTAAATCGCGGGCCGAATGGTTTACTGAACAGTCATAAACTGTCATTGTGATGGAAACGCAGCGGAGTGCAGTGATGACAGCGCGGTGCGGGCCACATTGCAAGGCCTGGCGGGACGGATTTGGCCCGCGGGCCTTGTGTTTGACACATGTGCTCTAGTATGTAAATAAATAAGCAATGCAGTTTAATAAGGTAATGTGCAAGGGCATAATTGGGGTAAGATCAGTGTATTGGGGATACAGACAGTCCTCAGGTTATGTAGGATTTGACTTACATCATTTCGTGGTTACATCGCCATCTCCAATTTATTTACAAAAAAAAAAAAAAAAAGGTTCCGTCATTTTGACGTATGTACATATGTGCTTTATGTTTACTATTATTTATTTACCACAAGTAAAGGTAAAAAATTATTATCTTTCTTTTAAATTTTTTTTTACTGTTTCACTTCATTACTGCTATATATGTGCTCCAACTGAGTGACATAGGTGCTTATGTAGGTGGGTTCCAACTTAAGGCAAAAATAGTGTTACATTTCACAGTAGGAACAGATCTTCGACATAACCTGAGGAATGCCTATATCCCCAATACACTGATCTTCTTACCCCAATTATTCCCTTGCACATTACCTTATTAAACTGCATTGCTTATTTATTTATATACTAGAGACTCAGTGCACAAAATTCATGCACAGGAGAGGTGATCCCTCAGCCCAGCCTATACTCTCTTTCCCAATCCGGGACCACTAGCTCCTAATCGCTCACCTGTCTGCCTGCCTGATGGCCCCTAACTGCTCTCATTCCTGCCCGATCACCCCTAACCACTCTGCCTGCCTGCCTCATTGCCCCTAACTGATTCTGCCTTGGCACCTGCCACCACAGCTTCATCCGGAAGGAAATCCAGAATGACATCTGGAAGGTCATTCGGCTGTCCAGTCTAATTAGCATATTACGTTTTTATTATTATAGATTTGTAAGTCATTACTCCTTCTTACTAGAATATAAGGTCCATAACACTAAGAACTTGTTTTGCTTACCTCTGTATTATCAGTGCCTAGATCAACACTGAGCATATAGTAGGTGCTCAATAATACCAAATAAATGAGTCCATGCCAAGATTAAGTACAGAAAATTCTGTCAGTCACTGCTACATGTTTCTTCATCATGGGTTCTATAGAGCTAGTCTAGAAACTTCCTGCTATCATTAAAGGGCCTGAATGATAAAAGTACACATTACCTTATGGTATTTTCCCAGATATGAATACTTATATGTCCTCTCCTACTACCAAGCTCCTCCCTATACACCATATCATTTCCCATGTGCCTCTGGATCAGAAAACAGAGAACCATCTTCAAGGCCTAACACACAGTAAGGGATCAATAAATACAATATGTGTCGACTAACACCTTCTCCTCTCAGGTCTCTGGCATAAGTGATTCAGAAGGGTACCGTAGCTGTTCCAAGAATTTACCCATCACTCCTAAAACAATGATAGTAAAATTTCCAAGGACTAACCTTGACTACACCTCAATTGTTTCCTGAATTTCTTCCCATTAAGTTCCTTGATTTTTCTTGCATACAATGCAAACGTGGACAAACACATTCCTCTTAGGCTCTACTACCATAAATGTCCGGACAAGCCTGAGTTGGCACATGTATAAAGCTTAGGCTAGTTTTCGTTTTCTTCTCTTTTTAAATAAGAGACATACATACTGCAAAAATTTCAAACAGTACAAAAGTATACAGAGAAAACAATGAAAGTTCCATCAAGCTCATTGCACAGAGCAGATTCTAAATCCTGTACTTCAGTCACACACAAAAATTAGTTTCCTTACTACAAACTATATTTCTGCATCAGGCTTTAATAGGTCTAACATTTCAGTTCTAGGAGTCATAAAGAGGCATTTAAAAACTGACTTTAGTACTTTTAAAGGCAAATGCTCAGGGGCACATTCATACATTGTGTCATGATTGAAACACTTAAAGAATTGGCTTCCAACAGAATATCCACAGGACTCAAATAAAAACATAGCTAAGCCACCTCTTTGAAAAGCTACCATGTTACAGGGTCATTCTGTGTTGTGCATGACACTAAAGGACAGAAGTAGGACCCTTGGGTCAAATATATAGAAAACACCTGTGGAAGACTGTACCTTGGAAGCAGGGAGCTATCACACAATGTAACCAGTGGGAATTCTTCCTAGAAACTTAAACTTTCAATGAAATTAAAAAACAAAGAAAACCAAAATGTTTCATCAGCTAATTCTATCAATCATGTAAATTAACAAAACAAATGTAGAAGAAACTTGATTTCAATTGCCACCATTTATTCTCCATTTTCATTATAATAATTGGTCAACACTTACTGAAGAGTTACTGGGAATTCTAACATGATCTTGATTGAGTAAGACCCAGGGTGTAGGGGCCTTTTTATCCCTGGTGAGACATTCATGATTTAACAAAATATATAACCTATTTACTAGGTGTACTGATTAATAATGTGGATTTTTTTGTTAATAGATGGAGTTACATGTTGATAAATATGCAATTTGATATGTATGCTATTTTGCTGTACTGACAAGCTTCAAAACTTCATATGTCAAATTTGCTGAAGGTGTTAACATCATAGATAATTTTACACTTAAAAATGTTGAATTTCATGCACAAAAAAAAAGCAGTTGCGGTTAGTTATAATTCATTACTTTATTTTGAAGAAAAGTACTGCTGAATACTTCGGGAAGCTAATGGTGAACATGTTCCATCTCAAGATACTTGTGAACACTGGTTTAAACACTTTAAAAGTGATGATTTCAATGTGAAAGACAAAGAACATCCAGGTCAACCGAAAAAGTTTGAAGACCAACAATTACAAGCATTACTGGATGAAGATGCGTGTCAAACTCAAATACAACTTGCAGAAAGAATAAACGTTGTTCAGCAAACAATTTCCAACTGTTTACAAGCATTAGGAAAGATTTTAAAGGAAGAAAAATTGGTGCCACATCAACCGAAAAAAAGACAAATGGAAAACCGAAAAGTCATCAGTAAAATGTTGCTTCAGCGGCATGAAAGGAAGTGTTTTTTGCATCAAATTGTGACTGGCAATGAAAAGTGGATTTAATGTGAGAATCCTAAATGCACAAAATTATGGGTTGATCCAAGTCAACCATCAACATCGACTGCAAGGCCAAATATCTTTGAAAAGAAGACAATGCTCTGTGTTTGGTAATATCAGGAAGGTGTGGTGTATAATGAGCTTCTAAAACCAGCTGAAACCATTAGCACTGATGGCTATCGACAACAAATAAATCAATTTGAACCATGCTTTGATCTTGAAATGACCAGAATTTCTAAAAGACACGGCAAAGTAATTTTGCTTTATAATGACACACCATCACACACTTCAAAACCAGTTAAAGACAAGTTAAAAGATCTTGCCTGGGAAGTATTAACCCACCTGCCATATTCACCAGACCTTGCTCCTTCAAATTACCACTTGTTCCAATTGATGGCATACACGCTTTCTGAGCAGCACTTCAAAACGTACAAAGTAGAAAATTTGGTCTCTAAATGGTTTGTCTCAAAATAAGAAAAGTTCTATTGGGACGGATGCAATCTACAGTGACTGAACAATGAAAAATAGGAAAAGATTGGTAGTTGGAGCCAGCAAATCTGTCACATTTAGTCAATGACAGTTCCATTGTAACTTAGCCTTAATCTTTTTGCTACAATGATCTAAGTAACAAAGATCCATAATAAAATATTTTTTTGAATCAAGAATGCATTTGGTTCCCAAACCTTACTGTACAAATAGAACTCACATGGTATCAATACATAAAAAACATCTATAGAAATCATGTGAGAATCCCTAAACATACTGAATTTAAAGTCTGGAGCCTGGAATCTACATTTTTAAAAATCTCATTGATGATACTGATGATTAGCTTGGAGCCCAGTCATATTTTTTCTTAATAATCTCAATTATTTCCATACATACAAGTCTTTGATTCTACAGCATGTGTTCTCTCTTTAAGAAATATACACACAAACCTGGCTGTCAGTAGTGAAAACACTCATCTATTTCCAGAAAACAGAGCGTCCTGGTTAAAAGCATTACTTATTACTAGGGGCCTAGTGTACAAATCCATGTACCTTGAAAGGAACTGTGGGCCATGAGGCTGTGGTAGGCACAGGGGCAGGTCTTGGCAAATCCTCCATGTCCCTGCCTGGCCCCTCCTGCCACGCACCCCACCCATTCACCTGTCTGCCGGCAACCCTGCTCCTGCACCGCTGCTCCCATGCATTGACAGCGCCCGCACCGCTAACACCCACTGAAGGCGCAAAGCAACTGGGGCCAATGCCAGCAGTGGGTGCGAGTGGTGCCAGCGCCATTAACAGATGCAAGCGGCAGCTGCTGACCGGATTGCCCCTCAGGAGTGGGGGGGGTGGGAGTGGAGAAGCCCTCAGGAGCGATCAGGGCTGGCATCCACCACTCATATCCACTGATGGCGCCAAGTGATCGGGACTGGCGCCAGGCACCGGCAGCAGGTGTGAGAGGTGGCTTCTGTGCTGGCAGTGGGTGTGAGTGGCAGCTCCAGCACCAGCACCAGGTGCAAGCGGGGCCATAACCGGCAGCAGGTGCAAGAGGCAGCTGCTGGCCCCTATCTCCCCTCAGGAGCAGTGGGAGGTGGAGAAGCCCTGAGGGACAATTGGGACTGGCAGCTGCCACTTGCACCTGCTGATGGCACCAAGCAATCTGGGCCAGCACCAACAGTAGGTGCAAGTGGCAGCTATGGCAATGGCAGCAGGTGCAAGTGCCTGGCGAAACCGCGGCATGTGGGAGCAAAGAATTTTCAGTAACCATCAGAAGCTCACCTGGATGACAGCGACTGGCACCTCGCCTTGGTCTAGCACCCCACCTTGATCTGGCGCCCTATTCACCTGCTCCACCATCCCACCACAGCCAACACCCTCCATGTTCTGCCCACATCCCCTGGTGGTCAGCACACATCATACTGACCAGTTGTTCAGTTGTTCTGGTTATTCCGCCATTCGATCTATTTGCATATTAGTCTATTATTATATAGGAGGATATATATGATTACTCAGTTTGACTGGTTTTGAACCCTAAGCTTAACCAATTACTAGTTGTGTACAACTCCAGACATGTTTTTTAACTTCTGTTTCTCAATCCTAATCTGTGAATCAGAAATTTAAAACCTTACTTCCTCAGAGGGTTGTTATGAGGATTTAATCAAACATGTGCAAAAACCTATAGTAGGGCCTAGACAAAAACAAGGGCTCAAAAAATGTTAGCATACTTCTATTTTTATTATTTAACAGAAGAAAGAAAGAAGATCTAAGCGAGCCAGAGCACTCAAACATTACAAAGAACACCAGGTATATGAGTGTGCCTTGAAGGATGGACAGGGCTTTAGAGATAATAGGAAATAAAGATACGCTGCATACGAATAAAGAGATCAAGAACTTCAGAGTTCAAATTGGGCATTTTAGACTAAAATTCAGTTGTAATAATTAGGCCCGTTTATATGTAGCCCAAATGTCAGACTGAAAAGGTAAGCAATAACTCAACAGATAACAGGAAGCCCTTATAATCCTGTCTAATAAAAAGGGAACATGCAAATTAGCCGTCACTTCACAACCAAGATGGCGGTGTCCATAGCGGTCATGCGGGATGCTGGCATTGTCACCCGGGCAATAAGGTCAATGGTTTGCCCTCTGTATCTGCCTCCCAGGGGCGCACCTGTGCCAGCAGCTCCTACACACGGTTCCAACTACTGAGGAGCGGTCAGACCCCACGGCCACCATCTCTGCCTAGAACCAGGAGGCCGAGGTGAGAGCACGGTTCTGCCTCTTGCTTTTCAGACCCAGCAGGACACAGGAGCAGAGCCCAACCTTCACTGTCTCTCTGGAAGCAGCCTCCTGGGGCAGGGGAGTGGGATGGCTCAGACTCTGCGCCTTCTAGCAGGCGGGGAAGAGGCAGCTCCACCCCTCCTCCTCGCCCCAACCCCCTCCTCCCTTTCTAACCAGGGGCCTCACTGGAACTTAACTTTCTTTGTTAAACAAGGGAATTCTGGACAACGATTGTCCGACCTCTACGAACCCAGCAGAACACGCCTGGGGCCGGGTGCCCCCACCAGGCCCGGACCAGGGTGTCCCCATCAGCCCGGGACCAGGCAGTGACTGTGCACAAGCACACACATTTCTTCCCACGGAAGATGGGCAGCTGCTCAGAGAGCTCTGCCTGGGAGAGGTTACGAGAGAAGGGTGTCTCTCTGCCACAGGCGCTCCTGGCCAATCCCTCTGACACCCCCAACAGCAAGATTTCCCACGGAAACCGCAATGCAGGACAAGACCTGCATTTCCTCACCACCAAGGTCTCTGAGAAACTAAGGAAGAAGCTTCCAAAGCTGTAACTGTGAGCGCTTCATGCAAACCCACATGATCGCCTCCCCAGCCAACAACTGGCGCCTGTACCCCGAATAGGGGCGGGGCCAGCCAGCCAACCTCCCACATCTCCTCCCCCGGCCCAATGGGCCCCAATCAGGGAGGGCCAGCCAGATCCCACCCATGCATGAATTCATGCACTGGGCCTCAGATAGATAGATAGATAGATAGATAGATAGATAGATAGATAGATAGATCTTTTATATCCATATAAATAAAAGCCTAAGCAACCAAACCACCAGAACAACTGGTTGACCAGTCGCTATTATGCACACTGACCACCAGGGGTCAGATGCTTAACACAGGAGCTGCTCCTTGGTGGTCAGAGTGCTCCAAAGCCAATGTCCTATGGCCCCTGCTCCTGGCCAGGCAGCCCCATTGGCCCCTGGTGCTAAACCATTTGAAGAGACCTGCTTCTGTGTCTGGGTTTCATACATAGCAGAGCAGCTCCCTCGTTGCAATCTATTCAAAATCAGCCCTCAACACAAGGGTTTGTCTCGCTCCTGTCCTCTGCCTTCCCCTGGGGCTGCCCACCACCGACAGTGGTGAGGGAAGGAGGAGGGGGGAGGCAAGGAAACGTGTGGTGGTGGGACACCGACGGCAGCATCAGCATCCGGCATTCGTTCCTTCCACTCCCGGCCTGGAGACCATCGCCGCCTCTCCCGACCCCACCCAGGCTAGGACAGGGAACCGGAGGTGGGTGGTAGCAGACACAGCACCTTATCCAAGGGGGCTAAGGGCCAGCTCCCTCCTTGGAGCTGGCAGCCAACCTCCCACCGTCCCTCCCCCAGTCGGCCAACCTCCCACGGGGCCTACCCCCCCACACACCGGGCCTCTAGTGTGTGTGTGTGTGTGTGTGTGTGTGTGTGTGTTATTGATTTCAGAGAGGAAAGGAAAGAAACAGAAACATCAATGATAAGAGAGAATCAGTAATCAGCTGCCCCCTGCATGCCCCACACTGGGGATCGAGCCCACAACCCAGGCACGTGATCAAACCCACAAACCAGGGACCCTTCAGTCCAGAAGCTGATGCTCTATCCACGGAGTCAAACGGCTAGGGCCTCCTTCATTTTTAAGCATATAATATACAAATATCCCTGGTAGCCTCACTCTTTTTGTCCCAAAGTTAGCAACATATGCCTCTGCTGCTTACACCCAGGTAAAATGAAGAAATATATGGTGCCACACTTTAATATACCTCCACAATGTGTGACTCATTATGCTATAGAACACTATACAAACCTTTGTGATTTCATTTAAGCTCCACTAATTAAGGTTGATATGAAAACACAGTGAGGCTTCTAAGGGTGAGTTTCACTGTCACAGGACCATGCCTCACCGTGGCCAGTCTCTCTGCCACATCACTGAGAGGGAGCTAGAGAAGAGTAGGATTCGAAGTTACACACAAATCAATTTATTAAATGTAATTTGCTTATTTTTTCAGAAAATCTACAACAGGGCAGTATGCCAAAAACTGTTCTAAAAAACAAAACAAAAAGTCTTTCACCATGTTATTGAAAGTAATACATTAACAGAGAGAAAAAAATCCATTTTGAGATAGAAACAAATTATAGAGATAATGATTAACCAAAGTTCTGGGTGAAAAATTCAAATAATAGCATCCCTGGAAATTAATAAAATCATTTAAAGGCCATCACACTTTTATTATGTATATTCTCATGCAAAATGGAAAACAATGAACCACTTAAAAACATAGAATCTTCGGTAGACTACCTGTGACTAAGACCTACAATAAGGAGAAAGGTGGAAAAAGGCCCATCTGATTGGAAAAGATCAAAGTCTGTCGAAACGTGTGCTAGCACAGGTATGAGGAAACCAGCACTCTCATACTGTGGGTAGGAGTGTCTCTACAGAGTTATTTGGCAATATCCATCAAAATTACAAGTGCAAACAACCCTTTAAGCAATTCCATTTCTAGGAATATATCTGACAGATATCTCATATGCATGTAAAATAAATAGTAGTATATGTGCAAAAATCACACATATATAATTGCTCATCAATAGAAACTGGTTAAATAAATCATGATAAAGCCAAATATAATGTAGCTGTACAAAAAAAAAGATACATTACTGACTTAGAATTAGTAAAAAAAAAAAAAAGGCAAAATGCAAAAATATAAGTATATTTTTGTTGAAAAGCTGGGTGGTGAGACCATATATGTATTTACATATATCTATACAAATTATTTCTGCAAGTACACACAAGAACTGATAACATGGTTCTTCCAGGAAGAGGAAGTGAGTAGCACGGCAATAGGAGGCCTGTTCCGATAAACCATATTATATATTTTGGACTTCAAACCACATGAATGTCTTACCTAAAGAAAAAAATAAATTAATCAAACTTTAAAAGGGAAAAAGGAGAAGGGTTAAGATTTCTTAAGTACAAAATCTGACCTAGCAAGTAACTGGTCCCATTTTGACCTTTTTTAAATTGGCTCTTTCTCCTCTCCTTCCATCTAACTTGTTCTTTTTCATTCCCTCCTGTCAACTGTCCCAGGTAATTTTACTCTTCTCCATTCAGACCTATCAGGGACATTTGCTGACACTGCTTAACCCAGCTGGGAGTACTATTTGCCAACAAGGTTGATGAACTTTGTTCCGGTAATTCTAACACAAAATGGGCAACAACATCAGCTGTAAAAGAGATCTGAGTATTTACAGAAGGCTAGGTAACTCCACTTATGCAACAGAAAGAGGAAAAAAAAAAAAAGTTGAGGGAAGAAGGGAAAGTAAATAAGAGATTTATTTTTTAGATATATATTTATTATTATTATTATTATTATTATTATTATTATTGATTTCAGAGAGTGAAGGGAGAGAGATAGAAACATCAATGATAAGAGAAAATCTTTGATTGGCTGCCTCCTGCATACCCCATACTGATAATCAGGCCTACAACCCAGGCATGTGCTCATGGCCAGAATCGGTCCTTCAAATTGCAGGCCAACACTCTATCCACTGAGCCAAACCAGCTAGGGCTAAGAGATTTAGTTTTAACAATTTTTAACAATTCTTTCAAAACTATTTTTAAACACTCATTCAATATTATCAAGTCCACTCATAAATATTACCTAAAAAAAAAAAATCTTAATGAAAACAATATCTGTACTAGAAAAGTGACTTTTCTACTCCATAATTAAAATCCAATCTTACATTTCCAGTAGGGCTGTAGAGTGAGGGCTCTGCACCTAAATAAAGGGTCATCATGGTCACAACTCATTAGCTGCTTAAACCAATGTTTTCTCTTTTCATCTCCATTATTATGTCATTTGTTTGCAAAGTATACACAGGGAATGGGCAAAAGTAGGTTTACAGATAATACAATAAATAATAATACAAGTCTAAACTGTTTCTCATCCCAACTGTATACCTACTTTTGGTATATATTATTTCACATGCTAGGATCTTATTTTGTCATTGTATATTATATATTCATTATTTCTCATCTCTTCCTTGTCCAGAGCAATGTTTGCCTCTAGATTAACTAACTCATATCAGATTTCTCCTCCATGCAGTTGTAACTGGGAGAAAAGGTCATGACTGGTCCTGCAGAAATGGGAATCTGGGTAACATCTACTGCAAACATGATGTTCTGGAGTCATCTAGTTAACTGTATATTCACACTGCAGCCTGACCAACAACTATTCCAAAAAAAAAAAAAAAAGCCTTTTGCCTTGAAAGTTTTGAAAAATAACTGATAAAAAATTAAGTCCGTAGGCTTCAGTATTCAGTATTTTGTTTTAGTAACTAAATATTATACCTAACTTAAGAGTAGATGAATAGGTTATATGAAACTCGCCTTTGCAAAAACAAAAAGGACAATTAAAATAAATAAAATCTCCTTTGCTTTAGTCTAAAATGCTATTATTTTTTATCTTTATTCTTGAAAGTATTACTTATGTCCCCTTTTTTAAAGTGCTATTCTTACTTCACTCAATCTCTATAATACTATTTCCTTTAGCAGTTACAAAAGTACTGTATGCTAGTAAAATTCCTCTCATTTTAACAAATAACTTTTAAATTCATTACAATCTATAAAAGTTCCTTTTCAGCCTGAAACTATTAATTTGCAATAAACATGGTGAGAAGATTTTCGTTTCTTTACAAATAACAGACCAGAAAAACATCTTCAGAATTATTTTGACATTCCTGACCTTTTTGGTCAAATGATAGAAAACTGCCACACAAAAGGTAATTAGTATTTTAAAAGCAAAGAATGAGCACACTTGTGAAATACATATTATGAAGTTGCACAAACTAAATTATTAACTTTCCAACTTGGCATAATGACAGAGTAGTTGGGAGGGAATGTGAAGGAAAATACTCAACAGCTCAAAATTAACAATGGGCTCATTTATTCAAGGTGGGATGGTTCTCCCATTTCGGTGTGAGAGGACTGAAAAGTCTCCTTCCATCCTCCTCAAGGAGGGAAACTCTGCAGCTGGCCCGGCTGGAGAATCACTCAACTACATTCACAGCTTCACTCAGTCAAGGAAGAGCAAGAAAAGTCCTCTTCAATTTGCACTGAACCAACAGAGAAATGCTGACTTTGAAGTGTTCAAATTTCATCCTTCAAGGACCAGTTCAATTCATTTCTCCTATAATAACCTGGCCCCCACAAATACAAAAGATCTATGCCCACAGAAAATGAGGAATGCTTATCTGTATCTTTGCCATTTCATCAAGCACTGTCTTGTGACAGGTCCTATGACACTCTAGTACTGTATGTATATCTTTTCTCTCCAACCTTTGTATACTCCATTACTCTGTATCGTCTTCAATGGCTTCTAAGAAGTATTCCTTGAACTGCTGGATAAATGAATTCACAGTAAAATAGTTCATGCTGTGTCTTTCTCTGTTCTAGGTCACACTCCCAAACAGGAATCCAAACCCCAAGAAACAGTAAATATCTTCTGTTCTTCAAGTCCAACTAAAATCAAGTCTGAGCTGGTAACAAGTGATGCTCCCCTAACTCTTGAGAATCAGTTATTATTTGGGTATTAAAATGCCTGTCCTCTCTGTACAAAAAAAAAAAATCAACGAAGTGAAGAGAGCCCATTGTGTGGGAGAACATATTTGCCAGTGATACACCCAATAAGGAATAATTTCCAAAATACATAAGGAATTCATACAACTCAACAAAAGGAAGACAAACAATCCAATTTAAAAAAAATGAGAAAAGAACCTCAACCGACTCTTCTCCAAAGCGGACATACAAGAAGGCAGCCAAGAGACATGTGAAAGCATGCTCAAAGACACTAAGCATCGAGAGATGCAAATCAAAACGACAATCTCACACCTGTCAGAATGGCTATCATCAACAAATCAACAAACAAGTGCTGGCGAGGATGCGGAGAAAAGGGAACCCTAGGACACTGCTGATGGGAATGCAGACTGGTGCAGCCACTGTGGAGAACAGTATGGATTTCTCAAAAAGTTAAAAATGGAACTCCCATTTGACCCAGTGATGGCACTTCTAGGAATATATCCTAAGAAACCTGAAACACCAATCAGGAAGAATATATGCACCCTTGTTCACAGCAGCACAACTTAGTACAGCTAAGATTTGAAAACAGTCCAATTGCCTATCAGCAAGTTAGTGGATAAAACAAAAACAAAACAAAAAACTCTTACCATTTGCAACAGCATGGATGGACCTAGAGAGTATTATGCTAAGGGAAATAAGCCAGTCGGAGAAAGATAAGTACCACATGATCTCACTCATTTGTGGAAACTGATGAACAAAATAGATCCAGAGACACAGAACCATGAACAGGCTGATGAGTTTCAGAGGGTGAGGGAGAGATTAACCGGGAATATCATATACCCATAGCCCAAGGACACAGACAAAGGTGGCAAGGCTTGTGAGGGGTGGGTACGGAGGGGCTGGTGGCAAGGGGGGGGGGGGGGGGGGGGACAAAAACACAAGGGACATCTGTAATGCTTTCAACAAAAATTTTTAAAATAACCATAAAAATAAATAAAATGCCTGACCTCATTCTTATCTACTAGAGAAACATTATAGATGTTTTTATGAAAAATGGGAGATCCTCAGAAAATCCAAATACTGGCATTTAAATATTTACTTTAACATCATATATCAGAAAATAACATGCAACAAAGTTATATTCAAGTCTTGGATACTGTCTTAAAAAGATGTTACTCACAAAAATGTTATCCTTCTTATAATTCCATCATGAGAAACATCAATTTGCCAAAATATGGTCTTGAATTTTGCAACAGGTCTCCTATTTCTTCTTATAAAATATACTGGCAAAGACCAACAAACCCACACAGCTACAATAAAACCCATCTTCACATTCCATGGTTTCTAAGCAATTCCATAAATACAGGGTCATAAAAAGAGCCTGCAAACTCCTGTAGCCAGCACTCCATTTTAAGAATAGGAAACTGAAGACAATGGCTCCTGCCGACGCAGTTGATGGCAATCTGAGACTCTCTTAAGAGTTTGCAGAAATTACCAATCTTATCCTAGAAATCAACATACTTAAAGGGAATACAAAATTCATATAATATAGGTGACAAACAAATTTGGGTGAAAAATCAAAATTTTTACAGTTCAGATGCTTTAAGATACAAGTCATGTTTAGCATATTCATATGCTGGTAACAACAAAATCTCAAGAAACAGAATAAATAGCCGTTTGTAGTTCAAAATAATAACTGACCCAAGGGAAAGCTGTATACGTTTGAACTCTAAAGAAGTAGCTTCCTAGCTAACCACAAACTAGTGATTTTTTTTTTTTAGTTCTAACAGACAATAAGATAAAAAATCATAAATGTTATGTTTCCTACAATTATTAGAGATTTGATATTTCAAGTTTCTAAATAATTTTTTCTTTTTAATTTTATAATAATGAGAGTTAAAATTAAACTGCAGTATTTGTGTAGAAATGGGCCTACATTTAAAATTAAACTCTCATTATTTGCAACAGCATGGATGGACCTAGGGATGAGAGAATACTATGTTCCAGAAAGTGCTAAGAATTTCATACACACTATTAAAATAAAAGAAACAGTAAATTACATGTTTTAAGGCATGCATTCAGGTTTTAATTGCTTCTTGATAACTATTAATCTGGTGACCATTAAAATATATTATATAAAAGGCAGAATAAATATAACCATAGAAGTAATTAAGATGAGGTGCAACATTAATAATCTTACTACAATATAAATTAGTTACTAGGCACACATCTTTATTAGGCAATCTTACTAGGCATGTTTGAACCACACAAGGGGTTAAAAATAACTACAATGAAAAGCCAACAGCTTAGCAGCACAGTTGAGCCAACATTCCCTTCTCCTCCCCCTGCCCTCCCCATCCTCTCCAATCCAGAATGAACTGCATGCCCCACTGCACAAGGCCCAAAAAGGTCACAGGAGATGGCAGAGACTTTTGTAAGAGAACAGAAATAACTCAGCAGCTTTGTTACCGTGCTTTCTCTGAATCAGTATGTTCAAAATCCTTTAATTAGCACTCTGTCTACACAAGGAAAGCATTTCTTCTGTGCCAAGGGAGGGCACATATATACGTAACACAGTGTTCTGTTTTATCAGCATCACAACGTGGAGCTGGTGCCTCAAACTGTCTGCCAGGGAACTGAAGCACAGAAAACTTTTAAAAGACACAGTACCACATATTTACATACCCATTTGCATTTCCATTACCAAACAACAAAGTGATGATTAAGTTTGTTTCATTTAGGCTTCAATTATTTCTGAACTTTTTTTCAGCACAAATGGAAGTATTGTTAACTAAAAAATGTTTTTTTAGTCCATTATGGTAGAGTAGGATATTTGATCTTAATATAAAATAATGTTAATAGTACATAAAAACACACAGTATTCAAATATTGTTCCTTTGCTCATAATAGATCTTCCGTAGGGGAAAAAAAATTTGCCTCACTCAAACAGAAATAAACCAAAAGACCCATTTCTACACAAATACTGCACATTTAAAATTTAATCCAACCACAAAGTCTTGAAACTTGCAGGCTGGATTATATGTATATATTTCCTTGTAAAGTCTGAAATCAAGATAGAAATTAGTGATAAATCAATTGCAAGTATTTAAAAATCCACAGCCAAGAACATTTCATTAGTAAGCTGAGATTTGAAGTATTTTAATAGGGACATGTAAGTGTTACAAACTTATTTTTAATCTTTCAAAGTCAAGTTGAATATATATTATAAGAAGTAGCATGTACATATATGTTTACTTATATATATGTAATTAAATAAAACAATAATCTTCTAAATATCTGATTATAGAAACAATCTACTTAAATTTAAGGTAAAGTTTATTATTAGGGAGAAGCATAACATAATTGCTTGAAAGCAAACTCTTCCACACATGTCTATTTGTCATTTGAACTAATAGGCAGTTTTGGACAATACCACTATTTCGCAGGTTGGTATGAAAATTAAACAAGATGATGCATGTAAAGCACATTGCAAAAATCCCCAAGTTTGCTGGCAAGGCTATGAAAAGACGGGAAAGGTATTTTTATGCACTGCACAGAAGTGTAAATTATACAACCTATCATACTAGAGGCCCAGTGCAAGAAATTCGTGCATGGGGGGGGGGGGGGGGGGAGTTGCCTTCAGCCCAGCTTGCACCCTTTCCAATCCGGGACCCCTTAGGGGATGTCCAACTCCCAGATTGGGCCTAAACTGGCAGTTGGGACATTCCTCTCACAATCTTGGACCGCTGGCTCCTAATTGCTCACCTGCCTGCCTGCCTGAACACCCCTAATTGCCTCCCCTCCCCTCGCTGGCTTGGTTGCCCTTAACTGCTCCCTGCTGCCATCCAGGACACCCCCAACTGCCCCTTCCACACTGAACTGCTCCGTCCCCCCCCACCACCAGCCTGGTTGCCCCACGTTGCCTGCTTGTGCAGTCATTTGGTGGTCCCTCACTAACCCCCTTGCCAGCCTGGTCATCCCATGTAGCCTGCTTGCTCAGTCGTTTGGTCATCCCTTACTAACCCCCACTGATGGCCTGGTTGTAGGCAACCATCTTGTGAGGGCGTGAGGATCAATTTGCATATCACCTCTTTATTAAATAGAAATATATGCAAAACTACAGATATATTGTATCTGCTGCAGCACTGTTTGTGATTGCAATATTGGAAACAATATAAATATCCTTCCACAGGGGATAGTTAAATAAATGTTACTCCCCTACAAGAGAATTCTATATAGTTGTTTAAAACACACACACACACAGGCACACGCACAGGCACATCCACATGCGTGCACACACACACACACACACACACACACACACACACACGGATGCACGCACACTCACATGCATGCACACACCAAAAAACCCTATTAATAGGGGAAAATCCTATATTAATAGGGATAGTTCTCTAAGATAAACTGTTTAGAAAAAAGCAAGGTTGGAACAGTGTGTACAATATGCTACCATATAAGTAAAAGGGGAGTAGATGTTCACATTTATTTGAATATACAAAAAAAAAAACCTCTGGAAATTTATACAAGTAATTAATAGCAATAATTACCTACAAATGATGAAATTGAAACAGTACAAGCTCTAATAAATGAAAGCTATCATTACTCTCCTCATCATCATCAGGAAAACATATCCTTAAAATGTATATACAGAATTCATTCATACTGAGGTAAGCAGCCAAATCTCAAATATTCATAGACTATCTAGTTGGAGATCCAAGTCTTTTATTTCTTCTTCAAAGATAAGTAGCTTTGGGCCATTTTACTATTGGCCATCACCTTCACCAGAAAATAAGCTGAGGAATTAACACCAAAAATAGTCATTTCATTAATAGTGATCAGCAGTTTTTAATAAATAGCTTTGGAACTGAAAGGAACATGAAAAATTCCATTAATACAACCTTTGATTATTACATCTAAAGAAACTAAGATCCAGAAAATTCCCCAAATTAGTTACAGTTCAAAGATCTGAAGTCTACCCCCTAGATAAATGCTTTGCATTTTCTTTAAGGTGATGAAGGGAAACTGACAATAAACAAAAATTGAAATCAATTATCCTTGTTAACTTCCCTCCCACCACATCCTATATTTCAGGTAACTAAGTCTGTTGAGATCAAATCCCATATGCAATTGTAGTAAGTAGAGAATAGGTCATCCAGAGAATTAGTCCTGAGGTTTCCAGGATTAAGCATTGAATAAACATCTGTAATAAAATCTGTAAAGTTTGCTTACACTAGAGATTGTCAGAGGCATGTTGAAATCCTTGCCACCTTGCAGGCGGAAACCCCAAGGAGCTGGGCCAACCAAGGACACACTGTAGTTGCTCATGGTGTTAGTGGTTCAAAGTCCTATCCCAGAGTGTGAAACTGTGAAAAGAAAATCAGATGGTTAAAAATATATATTTACTTGAAGCCCTATTACATATTTAAATGTATCTAATATAAACCCAACTAAATTATGTTCAGTATTTTGTTTTGGGGTTTTGAAGGACCATAGAGCCTAAGTCTATATTGAGTTCTCATTTCAATCTGAGAAAAGGAATAAATGACCTAACATACAATTTCTAAACTCACGCCAATTTCCATAGTATAAAAATTCCACATCAGAATATATTTCTAGACACTTGATCTGTTTTACAACAATCTGTGGTTTCTTACAAACTTTAACTCAAAGTACTTTACAACACTGTTATATTTAGAAGAGCAAGATTTCATTTCATATTTAATTCAATATGATTTTCTCTTTCCTTCCACCTCATGCATTCTTTTGCCTGCAGTTGGCAAAAGATCTTCAATTTCACTTACTTAAATTCTAAATTACTCTAACATATGAAAAGGACTGCTAATTCACAGACTCTCATTCATGCTTACTAAATTCTTTAAAATTAAGTGTTTTTTCATATACAAAACTATTCTCTCCAATCATAAGCTATAACTCGAATTTCCTCTTATAGGGATGTGATATATCCCACACTAGGAGTAACATTTACTTTTTCTTCAGGCAGGCCATGATAGGCAATACTCTAGCACAGTGATATTCAATCAGAACCTTTTTGTTTATACACACACCTCATCAGGCAAAGTAGAGGGTGAGCACTTACCACATAGTGAGACTGACTAAATGTGATAGGAGTATAATCTTAATTAATGAAAGGGAATAAATTTAAAAAACAAACAACTTGATTGCCATCTTTTTTGTTTTGCTGTAGGTGCACTTATAAGGACTCTCATAGTAGCACATTTTTAAATATATTTTTATTGATTTGAGAGAGGAAAAGAGAGGGAGAAATAGATAGAAACATCAATGATGAGAGAATCACTGATCAACTGCCTCCAGCACACCCCCTACTGGGATCCAGCCTGAAACCTGGTTAAGTGCACTGACTGGGAATTGAACTCTGACCTCTGGGTTATAGGTTGATGCTCAACTACTGAACCACACTGGCCAGGCACGGTAGCACTTTTACATTAAGAGATAGATACAGAGACAATACAGAGACAGTAAAGCAACAAGCAGATTGTCAAATTTCAGCGGGGAGGGGAGGAGGATCTGGGGGAGATAATAGATCAACTAAAGGACTTGTATACATGCATATAAGTACAACCAATGGACATAAAGCTCTGGGGAGGGAGGGGATGTGTGGGAGGGAGGGAGGGGGAAAAATCAATAAAATATGTAAAAATAAATTAATTAATTAATTAATTAAAATAAAAAATAAATAAATAAATAAAAAGCAGGTAGAATTGGATAAAAAAAAGTATGAGTTCGAGTTTGGGGTTGGTTGTTATGGTGGTTACACGTGGGTGGGAGAAAATGGGAGAAATGGAGATTTTCTAAGATGTAATACTAAGAAACATAATATTTCCCTCTTTCTTTAAAAATATAGCACATGTACAACTTAATCATTTTAAAACTATATTTTCAAAAAAGCTTTTAAGACACACTTCCTTAGAAAATCTATGCTGTTTAATCAAATCATCACCTTGTATTACCTGTCTTATAATATTTCTTTAACCCATTCAAAATGTCTATGCCATCACATCAAATTGACAGTAGCAAATGTAGATATTAAAACCACTGGGTATATTAAAAGCAAATACATTCCATCTTTTCATAAGAAGAAAATGAGGCAATACTTTTAAATAAGTCTGGCTATTGAAAAATTAAATTCGTGAAAAATCCACGTGGCATCTACCTAGAAACTAAATTCGCAGTATACTGAAGTACTATGTAAAAATATATTACTTCAATACTGATGTATAGGCACAGGGCATTCAAAAACCAAAGGCCAAACCAGAAGGAAAACTGTGAAATACACATGAAAACAAATAGTAGGGAGATAATAAAGAGCCACATGTAATTTAAATCCTTCCCCCTATAATAAAGATTTTCATAGAACTAGAAAAGACTCTTTTGATACAGACACATTATGCAAATCAGAGGTTTATAAAGCCAACAGGTATTTCACAGTCAGCCTATTCTTCCTTCTTTTTTCATCATTAATTTTTGTCAAGAGAAGAGGGTTTGAGTTGGGCTCCACTTCTCCTGGCCCCACTGCTTCCTTACAAGAAAATGTAACTTATGTATCCGCCCGTGCACATGCAACCTTTTTTCACTTGGAAGTTCCCTTCCTGACTTATCCCATTTGTTACTAAAATGTCTAGCACTGGCCAAGTCATAACCACACTTACACTTCCAGTCAGTGTAGTCTCTAAGCATTCTCCCTCTGCTGGTTTCATTTGTCTTAAAATAATCTACACACACCCCCACCCCCCCACCCAGCAATGGTAATATTTCTGGCCTTTTCCAGATCTCCTTCATCTGGCGATCAGTGCCCAAACTCTTCCTAAAATACCGAGCAAGGCAGGAAATAGCAGCCTATCCTGCTTTCAAACTCGCAGAAAATGTTGGCGCTTCTGTGTAGCTCTGGATTTTCTCTTAGGGGAAGGCTAAAGGATGTATTCGCCCTGGTACTTTGGGAGGGAAGCTTGGTTATTTCCCACACTCCTATCCTCTAGGCGGGGAAAGAGAATGAGGGGGTGGGGAGGAGAAGAGAGAGAATTCCTGATGAACTGCTCAGGGTATCGAGAATTTCTGGGTCTGAAATTAAAGAGCAGCATCTTGAGATTTCTCTTTTTTTTTTCCCCAGACGGAGGAGACACATCGGAGGTAGAGCTGAAGAACGGAGGCCACAGGCGCGGGATGGGAGCGGCCAAGGAGACAGTCTCGCAGCAGATGTTCTCGCCTCGCCCCGCGGCCAAATAAGGCTCCTCCGCGCCGGCTGTTTCGGCGGCGGCGGCGGGCGCGCCCGGCGGCCCGCGGTCAGGGAGGCGGACCCGGGACGGGACCGGGCGCTCACGCCCTATAGACCTGCCCGGCCCGGCGCAGCCACGAGTGTTCTTTCCGAGCTCTGCCCCTCCTTTTCCCACTCATTGTCAAACGCGCGGGAGGCGCCGTCTTAGAAAAGCCCCAACAGGCACACGAGTATGAATAAGTCTGGAATGGTTCACGACAGATCTGTGTGTTTTGTTTTGTTTAAAACCAGCTTTATTTCGGGACGCGCGGAAGTTTTCTCCAAACAGGTTACAAAATCCTAAATATCTGGGGCGGGGTGTGGGGGGGGGGGGGGAGAATAAGTGCTTCTCCGTAGGGAGAGAGGAAACAAAAAGTAGCACGCCATTCCCACTGAGTCCCGCTCCCTCTCCGCACGCACCCCCGAGAGAGATCGCGCTGGACGGAGTGGCCGCGGGCGCCAAGGGGGGCGCCTGGGAGCGCCCGGAGCGCACGCCGGCGGGCCGGTGCGGGGCGCCCGGGGGGCCTCCCCGCGCCCACGCTCCCCGTCCAGCGCGCTGCGCTCCCGCGTCCGCGCCTTGGCCGCGCTCGCCCCGGCCGGCCGGACTCCGGGACGCCCCGGCCATGCCCGTCCACTGGCCGCGCCGCCCGCGCCCCGGCGCTCCTCTTCCCACGCCCGCCGCGCTCCCACCGCCGCCGGTCCGCGTCCAGAAAGCACCTGAGAGACCGCCCCGCGCAGGAGGCGCCCCCTCTGCCTTCCAGCCAGCCAGCCGCTACCTCCCCTCCTCCCGCCGGGGAATCACGGCCGCGCATCCCGCGCGGGCGGCCGCTCACCTCGGGTCCCGCGCCGCGTTGCCTTCGCCTCAGACGAGCGCTGACAAATGATTCGCGGTGCGTGCGCCGCCCTCACCAGCCGCGGGGACTTCCGCCTCCTCGCGCGGCAGGCCCCGCCCCCGCCCCTGGGCACGCCCCCTTCGCTCCAAGGACACGCCCACTTTGCCCCGGGTCTCGCCCTGGGGCCGGCCGGGCCGGGCCGCGCCGCGCGGGCGGGGAAGGTGCCCCAGAGCCCAGTGCTCCGGCTTGCAGGGGCGAGCTGAAGCCTCCGCCGCAAACAATTGCGCTGCGCAGGAACCTAGTATTGGTGAGAGTTGTCTTCCGCCGTTTTCGAGCAGTGCCCAGCAAAGGTCTGCTCGGCGAGTTTATTTTGCATTGGATGCGTTTCTCTCCGCAGGAACTGAATTGGCAAGCAGTTGCTCTGGCTAAAAATAGAAGGGGACTTTGGATAAATCCCTATCTGCGCAAGTTCAGCGGCGGCTGCCTGTTGGTTGTTGTTTTGAGAGCTTTCTATGCCCTGGGAAACGCAAGCCCTCAAGTTTGCTCGACAGGAAATTGACAATCAGACACTTTGATATCTCGAAGTTAAATCCTGTGATCACACCAGAAGGCAGTGATTGAAGTTCAATTACTATAGCCTTAGCTTATTTTTCTAAATCCAAATCAATAATAGTCCAGTTTCTATAAAGTTGCTTGAGTTAGCTTAAGGGATTTTTTCATAAACTAGTGGTCCAGTGCATGAAATTCGGGCACATGAAAAGGGAATTAAATTAAGGAAATATTTTAATATTGCTATTCACATCCCCAGGCCTGGCTGGCCCTGGGCAGGGAGGCAGCCTCACATTCCAGGCAGGTGCAAGTCCCCGCCCATCGGCACCTGCCTCACACGCAGCCTCTTGCTGTTCAGTTATTAGGGTGTCATGGCTTGATGACCATTTGCATATTAGTCTTTTATGATGATGATGATATCTAGCCCAGCTTTTTTATTATTATTATGTGTGATAAATTCCCGGAAATGTAATCATCCAGCCCAGGAGCCTGAATATTTGCTACATCCTGTCAAATAGTCTCCTGAAATGCTGTCCCCTACACTCCAGAGCAGTGCTATCAGGTGTCTGTTTCATCACACCCTCTCCAGCACTGAATATTGTGATTTTTTAAATGTACCAGGTATCTTTCCTTTGAAATTACTTGATTACCTTTGAAGTTAACATTTCTCATGTATATTAGTTACTTTATTTCTTCTTTAGTTCAAGGTCTTTGCTTGTACAGATTCTTCTTTGATTAATCCTATTTCCTTTGAGTTCATGGGAAGCAATAGCAGCTTCCATGGAGGAAGGCGGGGGGGGCTAGAAGGGGGAAAGTGGTGATGGACCGATGTGGTTGGCAATGGCTCCTGTTAAAGGTTAGATAGTAGGTGAGGGTTAGGTTCTTAGACTGAAATGTTAAGGTGAGGGCTTGCAGTCAAAGGTCACCGTTTGGGAGGTTGGGCCCCTGAGGGTCAGACCGAGTTTGGTGAGAGATGCAGGAGGGGAGCGGTCTAGCTGGGAAGGCCCATGGGTCTGGGCGGCTCCCCAGATTCAGGCGCCCCGCACTCACCGCCAGCGACAGGGCCACTGCACTGTCCAGGCCCCATGACAGCCAGACGGACCTGCAGCTTCAGCTCTGGGTGCGCTGCAGGGGCTGTGAGGAGTCTTGTAGCCCCCAAGCCTGTACCTCCTCACCTCTGAGCTGGGCATATGCCCCTCTTCAGGGAAACCGCCTGAACAGCCCCTCTAGATGACGTCGCCTGGTGACCAACGGGCACTCCCACACAGCCTGATAGTGCATGGGGTGGGGGAAACTTTATGGGAGGAGGTCCTCTGTCCCCTAACCCCACCACCACAGGCCCACAGCCCTCAGACCTATTCCCACGGTCGTCTGTAACCGGCACCCAGAGGCCAGGGTGGGGGCCAGGGATTCCCCCGGCGTCAGAAACCACGCATCCCAAGGGTCCCACGATCTCAGTGTTGCCACATGACTGCATGGCCTCGGTGTTATGCTGCTACTTTCTGATGCCATTTTTGCACCTTAAACTCTTAAATTAACTGCAAGGACAGCTTTCCTCTTTGCCCTCCCGGGACTCACAGTTCTGTTGCATACTCTCCTTTCAAACAGCAGTTTCTAGTTCTTGGCCATGTGGGGTGTTGCTGGCTTTTCATTCTAGGTTTGCACGTGGGACATCCTGAATTCTGTAAGGATGCTGACTCTGTCTGTTCTACAGCAAGCCTGTGAGTGAATAAATATGATCCCCATTTTACATCTACTCTCAGACTGTAGTAACATTTCCCCAAGTGAGACTGGATCCTATAAACCAATTCCCATGCTCCACTACACTGAATGAGAATGAGGATCCAAGCTCACCTGTCACATGAGGAGCCAGTGAGGCAGCCTCACGTCCCCGGCCAGTTGCCGGGCTGAGTGAGGCAGCCAGGTGCCGGGCTGGGAGACAGCCTCATGTCCCATGTCCCAGTGCACAAGTCCCCACCCCCGCCCTGAATGCTGCAAGTCCCTGCCCACCTGCTCCTGCTGTGCATGCTGCCTGCTGATCAGTCATTAGGTGACGGTGTCAATTTGCATATTACCTTATTATAAGTATAGATAAACTTGAATAATATTTATTGAGTATACTAGAGGCCTGGTGCATGAAATTTGTGCAAGGATAGGGTACCTAGGCCTGGCCAGTGATAAGGGCCATCAGATTCTCCACCTCCCTAGTTCTTCACCTCCTCCTTCCCTCGCTCCCTCAGCACCCTGCCACTGCTGGTCACCCACCGTATTCCGTGCTGCCCCCTGGTGGTCAGTGCAGGTCATAGCAAGCAATCAAACTTCCAGTCTCCCAAACTCCCAAGGGGACCATTTGCATATTAGCCTTTTATTATATAGGATGGAAAGTCACTTGACTTTTTAAAACTCTGAGTTAGCTTATAAAATATGAAAAAGGACAATTCCTAACCAAGGCACACAGAAAGCAAGGGTCAACTTCAAGGGGTCCGTGTATTCCTTAGAAGTGCAAACAAAATTCTAGAGAAAGTCCAGAACTTCTCTGTCCAAAATGGTAGCCCGTGAGCCACATGTGGCTATTGAATATTTCAAATGTTGCTACTGCAACTGAGGCACTGAATGCTTTGTTTTATATAACTTCCATTAATTTGAATTTAAAAACAGAAGCAGAGTAATCTATTTCCATTAAACACAACTTTATTGCCTGAGTAGAACTATATTTCACTTTACCTTTGAAATTTAGTGCATAAACTGACATGTGATGGAAGTGTAAAAAATGCACATTAGATTTTGAAGACTTGATATGAAAAATATAAAGTATAATACTTCATTAATATTTTATATTAATAACATGTTAAAATTATAAGATTTATATACTTGGTTGAATATATTATTCAATTAATTTCACCTTTCTTAATGTGAATACTAAAAAATTTAAAATTACATATGTGACTAGCATTATATTTTTATTGGATAGTGTTGGTCCATAGCTTTTATCACATTCTCCAAAAGATTATATTGGAGGAAAGGATTTCCTAGTGTGTGTGTGTGTGGGGGGGGGGGGGGGGGGGGGGGTTACATACTGCTTAAAATATGGTATCATGTACGACATCTCGCCCAAATTAAATAAACAATAACAGTAGCTGCCTTTTACAAATACATACCATGTTTGCAAGACAACGCCTGTAGTTACATCTCTGCTCCTTCCCCTCTGTTTGCTGCTGATACAGTCAATTTGAGCCTGTATCAACAAAAGTTGACTAAGGACATCAATAATCAGGTGGGCCCGGCCAGTGTGGTTCAGTGGTTGAGCTTCGACCTATGAACCAGGAGGTCATGGTCAAATTCCCAGCCAGAGCACATGCCCAGGTTGTGGACTCGAAGCCCAGTGTGGGACATACAGGAGGCGGCCAATCCATGATGCTCTCTCATTACTGATGTTTCTATCTCTCTCTCCCACTTCCTTCCTCTCTGAAATAAATAAAACATATATTTTTATATCTTTTTTTAATATATTTTTTATTGATTTCATACAGAAAGGAAGTGAGAGAGATAGAGAGTTAGAAACATCGATGAGAGAGAATCATTGATCAGCTGCCTCCTGCACACCCCCTACTGGGGATATGCCCACAACCAAGGTACATGCCCTAAACCGGAATCGAACCCGGGACCCTTCAGTCCCCAAGCCGACACTCTATCCATTGAGCCAAACCGGTCCCGGCTAAAATATATATTTTAAAAATAATAATAATCACAGGTGGTGTGTACTACCAGAGGGTAAGTATCTTGAGGTGATGAAGAAGAGTTAAGAGGGAAGTGTTGCTTAGTTAGGCAAACTCAGTTTTAGCCTACAGAGGCTAACCTGCCTCTGAATACTCCTCCTACTACTACAGTTTAAAGCTTGGGGTATAGAATAAATTAATCAAATTAAGGTGTGATGTATAGACCAATATTTACCCAAGTATTCTCAAAAAAAAAAACCCCAACTACATTAAAAGGACATGGGCAGCTTGTCAAAATTGCATTTTCCTGGCCCCTCCCAGACCCAGGATCCTTGTAACAAACACTCCATTTACCCCTCCTCCCCAACTCCACCCTAGGTAACTATTAAACTACAACATTTAAAAACCAGTTCCCCAGAAACATTTCTATGTCCCCAATTTACTGTGTATTGTGCTTAAGTGAGAACCCTGCATCCCAGATAGCAGCAACTTATTTCAGTTTCTTCATCTTAAAAACAAAACAAAAAGATAATTATAAATAACCTTTTCAGGCTAAAATGAGGGGTAGAGATAATTAATATATGTAAAGTACCACACAGCATACTTGGCCCCAGGTAGATGTTAAATAAATAAATGGCATCCAAACGAAACTTTACTAACCAATTGATTAGATTTATTCACGTGTCACAAAAGACAACTTCCACATTTATTATGCATGCACTTTGTTTTCACTGACTTATGTACATTATCTTAATTCTTATAACAATATAAAGTAGGTATTTTTTTCAAAGGAAGAGTGACTTGGAGATTAAGCAGTTTAACCAAGGCCACACAACTGATTAGTGATAGAGGGAGAGCAGGGGGTCTGACTCCAAAAACCACGTCCTTTTCCTTTCAACCCACTGCCTCTCGGTAAACTCAATAAGCCATCCGGCTTTAAAGGCCGGAGAAAGCTAAAGCAACACTGTTGAAGGCCAAAGAGGTAGAATGCATAGCAGATTAAAGAAATTCAACAAATGCTGAGTTATTTGTATAAGAGTTAGGATGAGCCCAAACCGGCTTGGCTCAGTGGATAGACTCGCAGGGGTCCTCAAACTTTTTAAAGTGGGGGCCAGATCACAGTCCCTCAGAGAGCTGGAGGGCCAGACTATATGAACTACTAATTCCTACTGTAACACCTCGGCTGCGCTCACTGCCCAAAAAACCTGGCGGGCCGGATCAGACTCCTCTGCGGGCCGCATGTGGCCCACGGGCCGAAGTTTGAAGACCCCTGGGAGCCTCGGAGCTGTGGACTGAAGGGTCCCAGGTTCGATTCTGGTCAAGGGCATGTACCTTGGTTGCGGGCACATCCCCAGTGGGGGGTATGCAGGAGGCAGCTGATCGACGATTCTCTCTCATTGATGTTTCTGACTCTCTGTCCCTCTCTCTTCCTCTCTGTAAAAAATCAATAAAATATATTAAAAAAAAAAAAAAAAAAAAAAAGAGTTAGGATGAAACTGCTGAACCACTTCTGGCAGGGGCATGTGCCTTAACTTGTTTAGAATGAATCTCCACTGAGCCATTCTGACTCCCTTCTCAGTTTCACTCTTGACTAACATCTTTGAAAAGGCTGCCCATATTTTGAAGGACAGTCTGTGAGGACAGACCAACAGGAAGAGAGCCGATCCATTGGGAAATCAGAGCAATGTCCTTAGCCTCGTTAACTCTGCCTGCGAGGCAATGAGGCCTTGCCGTAAAGAAAACCATACTAAAGTCTTCACTTTATTGTGACGGGAGCAGAGAAAGCTGAAATAGAAAAGAAAAAGTATATTAAAATATTAATAATTTAGCAGGAATATTTTTAAAGAATATTCCATCTAAACAGTGTTTACCTAAGTGTATAAATGTTTGCTCTAACATTTTACTATCCAGTGCATGACTCAGAATCCTCTCGCAGTGCTTCAAAAATAACAGAAACTTTTAATTGCAAAATGGTATGCTGTGACAAGTTTTTACAGTTTCACTCAATAAACTATAGAGTACCAGTCCTTAAAAAGTCCCTACATTACTCTAAGCCAATTCATCTTTTAAGTCCTAACCCTGAAAGGTAAATAAACCACTCATTGGTATGATTATTTAATGTTTCAAATCTAGAACGGAGAGGAAGTATTAACTATTCTAACACCTAAAGAAACATTTGGTAATCTAGGGAGAAAGAGACTGAAGGCATGGTGTCATTTTAAAAGTTCAGTACAGAATTCTGGGAGAAGGCCAGAACTAAAGCAAGCATAGACTACAAAGAAATAAGTGGATGAGAAAGGTTCTACGAACAGATCCATGAAGCCTAGTCAAACGTGTGACTGAGGAAAAAGTTAAGAAATCGAAGCTTTTAAAAATTAGATTCAAGCCCAGTCGGTGGGGCTCAGTGGTTGAGCGTTGAGCTGTGGACCTGGAGGTCACAGTTCAATTCCCCGTCAGGGGATATGCCCAGGTTGCAGGTTTGGTCCCCAGATGGGGGCATGCAGGAGGCAGCCAATCTATCAATGATTCTCTGCCATCATTGATGTTTCTACCTGTCTCCCCCTCTCCCTTCCTCCTTGAAATCAATAAAAATATATTTTAAGAAAATAAAATTAGGTTCAAAGTTTCAACTTCAGTTTTTGTGGGTGGTATTAATGACTGGTACTGAAGGAAGAGGAGCAAATTTGAAGGGGCTATGCATTTCACTGGAAGTTTCTAGTAAGAAGGAAAAAAAAAAAAAAGCGAATTCGTAAGTGAGGGATATGAATAGGAAGAGTAGAGAGTAACCGAAAAAAGTACAGGGAAGCTCCAAGTTTGAGATTTCAGAAGGGAGGACTATTACCTATAATAAGATCCGGATTTTGCCAGACTTGTTTTACTTAGATTGAATCATTGTGGGTAGTTGTTAGGACAGAGACTATGTGAATTTAGAGATGAGATAGAAACATGTATGTAGGTCAGTCATTACAAAGGTTTAGTATATGAAGAAAGATCGTATTTGAAGAAAGTGAAAAAAGTTAGAAAAGAAATAGGCCTGGGCACTGCTTCCCAATAACTTGGCCAAGAAATTAGTCTCCTCAGCCTGGGAGTCAGGACTGGCTGGAAAGAAGCTTTTTCCATTTTCTTCACTTTCCAAGTTCGCCTTCATGTAAAAAGAGTTGAGAAGCACTGGGATAGGAAACCAAAGAGAGATAAAGTAAGAAAGTGTCAGCTTTTCATGTACTCATTATAATGTCTTGTATCAATACATTTACAGTAAACTAGAGGCCCAGTGCATGAAATTCAGGGGGTCCCTCAGCCCAGCCTGCACCCTTTTGCAGTCCAGGAGCCCTTAGGGGATGTCCAACTGCTTCGGAGGAGGGAGAGGCTCCTGCCACCACTGCTGTGCTGGCCAGCTGTGAGCCTGGCTTCTGGCTGAGTGGCGCTCCCCCTGTGGGAGCGCACTGACTACCAGGGGACAGCTCCTGCTTTGAGCATCTTCCCCCTGGTGGTCAGTGCACATCATAGCGACCGGTTGCTCCTCCATTCGGTCAATTTGCATATTAGCCTTTTATTATATAGGATGAGTTAAGGGAAATGGAATGAAAGATGATTTAGAATGCTCACTGTGAAAATAGTCACTTAGAATCATTAATACCTCAGCATAAATCATTAAGATGCTATGCGTATTTCTTTTTTGAGCGCTTACCATGCTTCAACTCTGTTTATATGAGTGATTTTAAAAGCAAATTCCTTTTCTGGGGGGAAAAAATAAATTTTTACTTTTTGAATTTCTAAAATTGATGACTTTTTAAGTTAGGCATTTTACAAGCATCTTAAATTAAAGTGTTGTAGTATCACCCACCATCTCTTAGTACCTGGAAATAAATGTTTTCTTTTCATATTGCTACTTTATAACCAATGAAGGAGTTACTAAAAATTGTGTATATTCTGAATCACAAATAAAATATGTCTTAAATCAAGACCTTGTATATGCATATAAAGTTTTTTTTTAAGATCATTAGAGTCTTTTTTTAAATATATTTTTATTGATTTCAGAGAGGAAGGGAGAGGTAGAGAGAGACACATCAATGATGAGAATCATTCATTATAGTAAAGTATCAGTAGCAGTTATCTCTGGGAGATGGATTATGAAGCTGTTAATTTTTCACTTTATAGTGTTCCATATTTCTAATTTTTAGAAAATGTGTATGATATCTATAATAAGAATAAAGCAACACAAATTGTTTTATTAAACTATATGAACCCTGACTGGGTGACTCAGTTGGTTTAAGCATCCTCCAGTACACCAAAGGTTGCGGGTTTAATTCCCAGTCAGGATGCCTAGAAGGCAGCTGATTAATGTTTCTCTCTCTCTCTCCCCACCCTCTTTCAAATCAATAAACATATCCTCAGATAAGGATTAAACACACACACACACACACACACACACACACGTAACTATATGAATTGACTAAATTCATTATGGTAACATAAATTTATATTAGTCTCACATTAACTTTAATTGTTAAATTTCAATTTTTTTAAGCATGGTTTTCTCCCATAAGATTGATTAATCTCTACTGATCCATTAGGTGGTCTTTTGCATTGTCTGAGTTTAGAATTTTTAAAACATACATATTTTTTATTGATTTCACAGCTGGAGAGAGGGATAAGAAACACTGAAGATCAAGGCCACAACCCGGTCATGTGCCCTGACTGGGAGTCAACTGTGACCTCCTATTTCATAGACTGATGCTCAACCACTGAGCCATACCCACTGGACTGGGTTTAGAATTTTTTTAAAAAACATATATTTTATTGATTTTTTTACAGAGTGGAAGGGAGAGGGATAGAAAGCTAGAAACATCGATGAGAGAGAAACATCGACCAGCTGCCTCCTACACACCCCCCACTGGGGATGTGCCCGCAACCAAGGTACATGCCCTTGACCGGAATCGAACCTGGGACCTCTGAATCCACAGGCCGATGCTTCATCCACTGAGCCAAACCGGTTTCGGCTGGGTTTAGAATTTTTAATGTTTTTTTTTGTTTTTTTGTTTTTTTTTTGTTTTTTTATGTATCTTCCCATCAGTGCTGGAACTATGAAGACATAATTATTAATGAAACAAGTGTACAAATAAGGCCATTTAAACAAATGGTATTTGGGATTGGAAAGATCCTTGGGGGACTAATCTAACATGCTTTCTTTTCTTTTTTGGGGGGAGGGGGGCTGAAAACATGTTTATTGTGGTAAAGGGACATGTCAGGACCACTAATGAGTGTCTGTTGGGAAGGAGGGTGCAAGGAAATGGTTCCTAACACCCCCAGGGACTCATTCCTGAATGTAGATGTTGCTGGGAAGTGTAGGATCATCTGCTGGGAGTGTGTCCACCACCACAGGCCTGGGAGAGCCAGGCAGACGGAAGGTGAGGGTGGGGTCTCTCAGCTCCTGAAGCAGCTGGTCACAGCCTGGAGCCCACACCTGCACGCCTTGCTTCCAGAAAGCCTGGAGATGCCCTCCGACCATGGCCACAGCCTCCACAGCTTCTGTCATGGGGATCTCCAGAGTTCCAAGCCCCCTGAGTGGGGCTCCCTCTGGCGTCACCAGCTTCAGAGACCTGTCCATCGACACCGTAACTTTGTCTTCCTCCACCTGGGTCACCTGCACTGGTCCCTGGTGCTCTGTTTGGGAGAAGGAAGTTCACGGACAGACTCTGTGGCACTCGCCTTTCTCCTTAGCACCCTCTCCATCCCCACACAAGTAGGCTAAACCCCCACGGGTCCTCTCTTAACAAGCTTTATTTTCAATAAAATCTCTCCACCCCAAAAGACAGTACATCTACTAAGTGTTTATAAAGTTTTTGTACATACTCTGGGAAAAGCAAAGAAACTAATATTTTCATTGGAAGTTATCCACATGTGTAGACATAGTGGAATGCATAAAGGCATGCCACTCCTAGCCAAAATGTAAGGGGTGTAGTACGAAGAGTGATGAATCGATTCATAAAATATCCGATTAAAGTGTACAATTGTTTTTTAAGATAAGGAGTGATTTAAAGGAATGAATATAGATGAGTAACATAAACCAAAACAATACTTACTTTTACACACCACATCCAATTCTTCCAGGGTGTAATATGCACCTACCTATTGGTATTTAGTTCCATAAAATTAATTATGTGAAGTTCCTCAAATTCACTTTGTGCCAGCTGTGAAAGGTTAACTAATGAAGAAAGTAAGCAAGACTTAATAAACACACACACACACACACACACACAAAAGAAAAAAAAACTATGAGATATGAAACTGGAATTTTTAAATATTTTCATAATCTGATTACTTCACATAACAGCATATTTTTATACTACAGGTTAGCCAAAGTTTTATGCCTGCATCTTCTCAGAATTTAATAGCTTTAACAAAATAACTACAGTTTTGTGATGTATAAATAACAAAATTCTTCTATTTTTACTTTAATATTAGTACTTTAAATGTTAAAGTTTGCATTTTAAAATTCATGAAAAAAGTCTAGTATAAATGTTACCCATGTTTCCCTGAAAATAAGACATCCTCCGAAAATAAGACCTAGTGCTTGGAAAGATAAGACATCCCCTGAAAATAAGACCTAGCGCAACTTTGGGAGAAAATATTAATATAAGACACTGTCTTATTTTTGGGGAAACAGTATTATTTTTTAAGGTATAAATGTTATTAATGGTTGCTTCTGGGTAGTGAAACTTGGTGTAATTTTTTAATTCACTCTTATAATAAACTAGAGGCCCGGTGCACGAAATTCATGCATGGGGGTTGGGGGGGTGTCCCTCAGCCCAGCCTGTACCCTCTCCAATCTGGGACCCCTCGAGGGATGTCTGACTGCCCAGTGGGATTGGGCCTAAAAGGGCAGTTGGACATCCCTCACACAATCCAGGACTGCTGGCTCCCAACTGCTTGCCTGCCTGCCTTCCTGATTGCCCCTAACTGCTTTTGCCTGCCAGCCTGATCACCCCCTAACCACTCCCCTGCCAGCCTGATTGATGTCTAACTGCTCTCCTGCTAGCCCATTTGCTCCAAGTTTCCTCCTCTGCGAGCCTGGTCACCCCTAACTGCCCTCCCCTGCAGGGTTGATTGCCTTCAACTGCCTTCCCTTGCAGGCCTGGTCCCTCCCAACTGCCCTCCCTTGCAGGACTGGTCCTTCCCAACTGCTCTCCCCTGATGGCCATCTTATGTCCACATAGGGGCAGGATCTTTGACCACATGGGTGTAGCCATATTGTGTGTTGGAGTGGTGGTCAATCTGCATATCACTCTTTTATTAGATAGGATAGAGGCCTGGTGCACTGGTGGGGGCCAGCTGGTTTGCCCTGAAGGGTGTCCCGGATCAGGGTGGGGGTTCCCTTGGGGCATGGGGCAGCCTGGATGAGGGGCCTATGGTGGTTTGCAGGCTGGCCACGCCCCCCCACGTGACCCAAGCGGAGGCCCTGGTATCTGGGATATATTTACTTTCTACAATTGAAACTTTGTAGCCTGGAGTGGAGCCAAGCCTCCTGCTAGCTCAGTGGTAACAGATGTTTCTGTTTGGATTTGTTTACCTTCTATTATATAATTGAAACTTTATAGCCTTGAGTGGAGACTTAGGCCAACAAGGGCAGGCGGAAAGCTTGGCTTCCTCCGTTGCCAGGGAAATGCCTCCCTCCTGCTCTCTGTGGCTGTAGTCATCTTGGTTGGTTTTATTTGCATACTCGCACTGATTGGTTGGTAGGTGTGGCTTTGTGGAGTGGAGAGATGGTTAATTTGCATATTACTCTTTTATTAGGTAGGATTGAAAGTCAGGAGTAGCCTTTTTAGTACATATTAGTGCACATAATGTTATATATATATTGGCATGTACACATAAATACTTTTAGAACAAATTGAAATTATAAAATAATAATCATTACCTATTAACCACTAATAACTAGATACACTTCTAATCCTTTATATGTATTTACATATATTATCCTCAGCAATCTTAGGCTCTAGGTACTATTGTTTTCAGATGAGGAAATAAAAGGACAGTTAATACAACTCAAGCACTAGGCCAAGGAAAATTGTTGCACTTCTCCTCCCTAGCCAGAGGGTAAAAACCTTAAATCACCCTACTCAAGGAGACAGATAACAGAAATCCAATTAGTGTCATTCACCAACCACACCCAAGGACAGATGAAGTTAAGAGAATAAATCTTGTTTTGGAACATTAGCATAAAACTGATAAATATTTATTGGCCCTCCTTTAAAAGCCCTCAAAACAACCTACCTGTCATGGTTCAGTGGTTCAACCTATGAATTCATGGTTCAACCTATGAATGAGGAGGTCGCAGTGGGAATCATGTAGGAGGCAGCTGATATATAATTCTCTATTTTTGATGCTTCTATCTTTCTCTCCCTCTCCTTTCTTCTCTTAAATCAATAAGAAAAAAATTTTAATAAAAATATTTTTAAAAATAATCCATCAAAACAAAGGCCCCAGTATGGTGCATTCTTCCTCCCAGGAGCATGCCTACATCTTCCCCCAACCCTTCTTTTCCCACCGGCATGCATCATCTAAACTCTCAGGGCTTGCAACCAGAGCATCGATGGCCAGTGGCTGTAGATCCCAAGCAAACCCCTGAACCTGTCTAAAGACCCCATTTTTTCTGATTTCTTACTGAGCTAAAGCAAACCAGCCTAGGCCAATTTCCCCAGCCCTTTCCCTTTCATTGTTCCCAGCTTTAATAAACATTCTCTAAAATAATTTTTAAAATTTTAAAACAAAGAACAAAAAATTAAAGACAAAAGGAAAATCTTAAAGGTGGTGAAAAAGGAACAGTTAGTTATGCACATGGAATTCCCATAAGGCTGTCAGCTAATTTTTCAACAGAAATACTTCAGGGCAGAAGGGATTGACATGAAATTGTCAAAGTATCGAGAAGCAAGGACCTAAAACCAAGACTACTTCATCCAGTAAGGTATCATTTATAATTGAAGGTGAAAGAAAAAGCTTCCCGGACCAAAAAAAAGACTAAAGGATTTCATTACCAGCAAACCAACATTGCAAGAAATGTTAAAGGGTCTTTCTTAAATAGAAGAAATATTAAAAAGAGGAATATAGTTATAAAGAATAAAGGAGCAATAAATACATACCTATCAATAATCACTTTAAATGTGTTTTAAATGCTCCAATCAAAAGTCATAGGGTAGCTAAATGGATAAGAAAACAAGACCCACATATATGCTACCTCATACAGACTGAAAATGAAGAGATGAAAAATGATATTTCATACACATGGAAATAAAAAATAAAAAAAGTATTGAGGTAGCAATACTTATATCAGACAAAATAGACTTTAAAACATCCTAGCTGCCGAAACCAGTTTGGCTCAGTGGTAGAGCGTCGGTCTGCGGACTGAGGGGTCCCGGGTTCGACTCCGGTCAGGGGCATGTACATTGGTTGCGGGCACATCCCCGGTAGGGGGTGTGCAAGAGGCAGCTGGTCAATGTTTCTCTCACATCAACGTTTCTAACTCTCTATCTTTCTCCCTTCCTCTCTGTAAAAATCAATAAAATATATTAAACAAACAAACAAACAAAAAACAACCTAGCTAATAGAGGGAATATGCAAATTAACCATCACAAATATGGCAGCGCACACAGTGGAGGTGAGGTTTCCAAGTCACAAGATGGCTGCACCCACAGCAGAGCCGGAGTTCCTGTAACAAGCCTTAAGGAGTGATCAGCAGAGACCTGAAGCTCTGGGCCAGGGTAGGGGACCTCAGTCTGCACCCCCTACCTGGTGGGCTTGACAGGGGACCTCAGGCCATGGCCACCCCACCCCGGCAAGGCTTAATGGGGGACCTCAAGATGCACCTCCCACCCCACTGCTGGGCGAGGGGACCTCAGGCTGCTCCCCCCATCCCAGGGGACCTAAGGCTGTGCCCATTGCTCAGTGTGCACTGAGGGACCTGAGGCTGTGCCCCCAACCCTGCAGGGCTTGACAGAGGACCTGAGGCTGCACTCCCCGCCCAGCACTGGGCCAGGGGACCAGGGGGGGGTTGATGGGGGTGGGGCCAGCTGGGTCTGGGTCTCACACAATTTTGAGATGCTGCAGGTGGGCAGGGACTTGACTCTGGGTCCCGCAGTGCACCCCAGACTCTAATAGGAGGAATATTTTCATATACATTTTACTAATTTTCTTTCATCTTTGATACTTCTATTATAGAGAAAGGGCAAATAGCAATATTAAAATATTTCCTCTAATTAATCCCCTTTTAATAAGCATGAATTTCATGCACTGGACCACTAGTGTTATAATAAGAGACAAAGTATGACATTACATAATAATACCATAAAGTGATCAGACTAACAAGAGGATATAACCCTTGTAAACAATTGTGCACTCAGCATAGGAGCACCTAAATACATAAAGCAAATTTTGATGGACATAAAGGAAGAGATCAACAGTAATGCATTCATAGGAGGAAAGCTTAACATCCCATTGACATCAATGGATAGGCCTTCCAGTAAAAAATTATCAATAAGAATAGATCAGCCTTAAAGAACATACTAGACAGATGGATTTTATTGATATTTTCAGAGCATTTCACCGCAAAACAGAAGAATATATGTTCTTTTTAAGTGCACATGAAACATTTTCTAGGATAGATTACATGTTAGAACACAAAATAGGTCTCAATAAATTTAAGAAGATTAAAATCATATTAAGCAATTTCTCTGACCACAGTAGTATGAAACTATTATAGAAATATGAAAAACACACAAACACATGGAGGCTAATTAAAGTGTTACTAAACAATGAATGGGTTAACAATGAGATCAAGGAAGAAATCAAAAGTTACCTGAGACAAATAAAAATGAACACACAACAATACAAACTCTATGAGTCATAGCAAAAGCTAAGAAAGAAATTCATAGCAACACAGAGACAAAAAAAAATCTCAATAATCCAACCTTATACCTGTAGGAACTAGAAAAATAACAACAAACAAAGCCTAATGTAAACAGAAGGAAGGAAATAATAAAGATCAGAGTAGAGCCAAAACCGGTTTGGCTCAGTGGTAGAGCGTCGGTCTGCGGACTGAGGGGTCCCAGGTTCGATTCCGGTCAGGGGCATGTACATTGGTTGCGGGCACATCCCCGGTAGGGGGTGTGCAAGAGGCAGCTAGTCGATGTTTCTCTCTCATCGACGTTTCTAGCTCTCTATCTCTCTCCCTTCCTCTCTGTAAAAAAATCAATAAAAATATATTTTAAAAAAAATCAGAGTAGAAATCAATGAAATAGTAAAAAAATAAACAATACAAAAAGATAAATGAAGATGAAAGAGCTGGTTTTGTGAAAAGATAAACAAGTTTGATAAACACTTAACCAGACTCATCCAGAAAAAAAAAGAGAGAGGACCCAAATAAATAAAAAAGAAATAAAAAAGAAAGAGGACAAATGACCATTGACACCATAGACTAGGGGTGTCGAACTCAATCAGAGAAGGGGCCAAAATCTAAAATCCAGACTAAATCGTGGGCCGAATGGTTTACTGAACAGTCACAAACTGTCATTGTGATGGAAACGCAGCGGAGTGCAGTGATGACAGCGCGGTGCGGGCCACATTGCAAGGCCTGGTGGGACGGATTTGGCCCGAGGGCCTTGTGTTTGACACATGTGCCATAGACATACAAAATAAAAAAAAGAGTTATAAGAAAATATAGTGAACAATTTATATGCGAACAAGTTGGGCAACCGGAAAGAAATTTATACATTTATAGAAACATCTTATATAATAAAAGGTTAATATGCAAACCAACCAAATGGCGGAATGACTGGTCGCTGTGATGCACACTGACCACCTGGGGGCAGATGCTCAGTGCAGGAGCTGCCCCTGGTGATCGGTGCGCTCCCACAGGGGTGGTGCCGCTCAGCCAGAGGCTGGCTCACAGTGGTGGTGGGAGGAGCCTCTCTTGCCTCTGTGGCAGCGCTGGGGATGTCCGACCAGGGGAGCAGGCCTAAGCTATCAGTCAGACATCCCCTGAGGGCTCCTGGATTGTAAGGGGAACCCCACACCCCAGTGCATGAATTTCATGTGCCGGGCCTCTAGTACAATCTTATAAGACTGAATCAAGAAGCTGATTACCAGAGCGGTGAGCTAGGTGTTTCCCCTGGGTTCTGTCCCTCAACACTGAAAAATAAGCTCTGAGGATGAGAAGATTTAAGCAAAAGTGTGGAAATTTATTACAAGCAGTAATAAATATCTAATTTTTTGTATTGTATTTTTTATTTTCATAAGGAGCTTGATATAGACATGCCTTAATCAATCGTAGTATAGTAATCTTAATAAAAGCTATATTAAATGTTAAAAGATTATTTTTTAACCAAATACTAGTACATTTGACCCACTAGTTAAAGTAATATGAAGGAAAAAATTAAAAAAATTAAAATAAAAAAAAAAACCCTGAAAAACTAAAAAGAAAAAAAAAAAGTAATACGATGAAAAATAGTGTGAAAAGCAGGCAAGATTCGGGCTGCTCCCTCTTAAGCCTTGTAGTCCAGAGGTATATATTTGCCACAAGCCTGCTTCTATATCTATCTTGGTGGTCATCCGATTGATTCCCTCATTGTTTTTGCCCAGCAAAGGACTTGAACTTTCCCTGATTCTATGTGCTCTTTCTCTGTTCCTATGCTGAACTTTCTGTTTCTGTATGTTTGTATACCTTGTGAGCTCAGGCTCTCCCTGTTTTCCTGCCTCCTGCTTTGAATCCAAAAACATTGTATTAGTTCTGCCTGTGGCTAGGCTGCTCAAACTGCCTGCCCCTGCCTATGTTCCACCTGCCTTTGTTTCCCACCGGACCCCTGCCTCATCTGCCTGCATTTCACGTTAACCCTCTCAAAGACACAGAAAATCAGACTGATTACAAACCATCAAAATGAAGGAATAATAAAAAATTTCCCAAGAAACAAAAGTCCTGGGATAGATAGCTTCACAAGTGAATTTTACCAAACATTCAAAAAAGAATTGAAACCTATTCTTCTCAAACTAATCCAAAAAATTCAAGAGGAGGGAAGACTCCCAAGCTTTTTTTATGAGGCCAGCTTTATCCTGATTCCAAAACCAGATAACGACACTACAAAGAAAGAAAATTCTAGGCCAATATTTCTCGTGAACATAGATCCAAAAATTCTCAACAAAATATTAGCAAACTGAATCCAGCAATACATTAAAAAGATCATACAGTGCTAGCCAATCTGGCTCAGCAGATAGAGCATTGGCCCATGTACTGAATAAGGGTCCTGGGATCAATGCTGGTCAAGGGGATGTGCCTTGGTTGCAGGCTCAAATGCCAGCCATCGTTAGAATGTGCAGGAGGCAACCAATTGATGTGTCTCTCTCACATTGATGTTTCTCTCTTTGCCTCTCACCCTCCCTTCTATTCTGTCTCAAAAAATAATAATGGAAAAATACCCTGAGGTGAGGAATAACAATCAAACAAAAAATATATTAGAACTGATAAATGAATTCAGTAAATTAGCAGGATACAAAATGAATATACAATAATGAAATATCAGAAAGAGAAACTAAGAAATAATTCCACTTATAATTATATGAAAGAAAAGAAAATATCCAGGATACATTTAACGAAGGAGGAAAAAACAATCAAACAAACAAAAAAAAAACACCTATACTCAGAAAATTATTAGGCATTAAAAAAAAATTAAAGAAGATACAAATAAATGAAAAGCATGTACAGGAGTCTTGGATAGAAAGAATTAACACCATTAAAATGTCCATACTACCCAAAGCAATATATAGATTCAGTGCAACACCTAAAAAAATATTTATGACTTATTTCACAGAACTAGAACAAATAATCCAAAAATTTATATGAAATGACAAAAGACCACAATAAGACACAGTAATATTGAGGAAGAGAAACAAAGTTGGTGATATTACCTTACCTGGTATCAAACTATACTATGAAGTTATAGTAATCAAAACAGCATGGTACTAGTATAAAAATACACACATAGATCAATGGAACAGAATAGAGAGCTCAGAAATAAACCCACACACTATAGTCAATTAATTTATCACAAAGGAGGCAAGAGTATACAATAGGATAAAAATATTATAGTTTATTAAAGAAATGGTTTGGAAAAATTAGATACAAGCAAAAAATGAAATTAGACCAACTTCTTACAGTAAAGTAAATGAGACACATTTTCCAAACTAAAATCACCTGAATATCTCATTGAAGGAAATATATTAGGCTAAATCTTTATAAAAAGGATTTAATCATTAGGGGGAAAACTGAGGGCATCCTTAGTTTTCTTTATATCTATCTAGACAAAATTCCCATAGTCTTCTTATATTTAATAGAACTTTATATTACTTATAAGTTATTTATACTATTTATTAAATATATAACATTTAATAAAATTTTAAAATTTAATATAAGATATATAAATTACATATAAGAATTAAATCAGTGTGTTATTATTTCAGAATTTAGTCTCTGTAACACTAAAGTGTTTCTGCCCCCCAAACAGGAATATATATAAATTTTAATCAAGAGATCCTGCTTGTATAAGGGGGCAGAGACCTTGAAGAACAAGGAGAACTACTTTTACCAAGAAAGCAGAAACACCCCTAGGAAAACTAAAGTATTATCTATTTCACATATATTTTAATGTGATCAACTGGAGTAAGCAAGTATCAATCCCTCCTAAAAAAGAAATGAGTTGATTCATTACAACTTGAGCCAAAGTATCAACTGTTACCCATAGATCCAAATATAGTGCCTCCTGGCAAAGAAAGAGCACACAGCAAAAGGCGAGCTGGTGGAGAGACACCTGATAGCATTGCCCGAGTAACCTGAGCTACAGTTTTGCTTGTTGTGGAGACTAATACTCTGAAAATCCAGGCAGCAAAGAAATCACATTACCTCAATTTTAGAAAGTTCTTGAAGATAGATTTTAAATCTCCTGACATGCCTTTTGTTTTACCCTTTATTGTAGAATTTTCAACCATTCACAAAAAAGAAAGAATAATGTAATAAACTCCCAATGCTTCCATCAACCCAACCTCAACAATTACCATCATTAATATAATTTTAAAGTTTTATGCATAGTTTTAAACAAAGATAAGTTTTATATATGGCAAGACTTCACAAACTATCTTTCAGGTTATATGAAGGATATGGTTTTTTGTTCATCCATGTTGCCCTCAGGGTAAGGTGACCAGATTTTAACATTGGTAAAGCAGGACACCATTGACCTGGGGGTGTCCTGATTAAAAATTTGGTCTATATGGAGCAACAAAAATTTTCATAAAATGCAAAAATAGTATTGTAATATATTTTTTTAAATTTCAACATAAGTACAATTTATAAATATAATAAATAAAAATTATGCATAGTATTATTTTATTCTTTGGCATATTCTCATTTGAGTGAATTCTAACAACTGATCAACAATGCGAACTTTTTAAAAAATATATATATATTTTGTTGATATTTTACAGAGAAGAAGAGAGAGGGATAGAGAGTTAGAAACATCGATGAGAGAGAATCATTGAAAAGCTGCCTCTTGCACAACCCCTACTGGGGATGTGCCTGCAACCAAGGTACATGCCCTTGACCAGAATCGAACCTGGGACCTTTCAGTCTGCAGGCCGACGCTCTATCCACTGAGCCAAACTGGTTTCGGCAACAATGTAAACTTTGATAAGAGTTCTCCGTAATCAGTTTTCAACAATTATTTGTTATTATTAAAGTTTAACATTATAAAATTAACAAAAATAATATAAAACTCATAGCCACATGGCCACCGAAAACTGTATATTCCCTTCCCGTTCTCCTGCCCGTTCCCTAGCTTGTCATGCATTCTTTCCAAACACTGGGACTTTTTTGAAACGTCACGGGATGTGGGACAAATTGTTAAAAATTGGGACTGTCCCTCCAAAAGCGGGTCGTCTGGTCACCTTGCCTTAGGGATATGTGGTGAGAGCCTGGCCAGCTTGGCTCAGTGGTTGGTCATTGACCTAGGACCCAAGAGGTCATGGTTTAATTCCTGGTCAGGGCACATGCCTGGGTTGGGGGCTCGATCCCCAGTGTGCGGGGTTCAGGAAGCAGTGATCAATGATTCTCTCTCATCATTGATGTTTCTATCTCTTTCTCCCTCTCCCTTCTTCTCTGAAAGCAATAAAAAATATACATTTTTTAAAAGGTATGGTAAGAGAGAAAGGGAGAGATTGGGAACTTGGCGGTTTTGTGTGTGTGTATTTTTCAGATAGAAACTCTCAGGGCAAATAAATGTTTATGAGGATTCCATCAATTAAAACTGAGAATGTTCAGAAAACCACTTTTATTATTTCAACTACAGAAGAAACAGACTCTTGGAGACGCATTCATGCTGACACTAAAACTTGCTAGAAGCTAATGGAAAACCCAGAAGTTATTGTTAATTTATAATAAAGCAATTGGGAATGTTCAGTTCACTTTATTTCTGAGAAGAATCTAATAGAAAAATAAAGTTTAGGCTAGACGTTTGCTTATTAAGAATAGAGTCAAAGCATAAAGAGAGGGATAAGTTGGGATATTCAGGTGGGCCCTTCCCTAGTTGGGTGCTTACTTCATTTAGTAGGTGACTGTGGGTGCTCATAACACACCTCCTAGTAAGGACTTACTTTCAAACGCTTTCTTGTTAAAATTCCTTAACTCTTTTTTTTTTTCTTTCTATTTCTAAAACACCTCACATGAAGATGTATACTTTCTAAGATTATCGTTTACCTACCTGAGTAGCATTTTAAATTAGTTTCTTCCCATTTGGAGGGAAAATACCTAGGCGCTTGCTGAAGAGTCTAAGCCGACTCCTTAGAAACTGTTGACTCCTGGGTGTGCTACCTACCGCCCCTCAGGTCATGGAGACTTGACTACTTGGCAAAGCAAACTGCGTACAGATTTGTCCTGTTTTTACAGCTTTCAGAGAAAGGACTTTGACTTTGTTCCCTGGGTTTGTGAAGGAAGACTAGCCTATAACCCAATCTCTACAGGAGGACTTCTAAGAAGTCAGAGATCTCGCTTAGATTTTCAACCAGAACATCAGAATAGTTTTTGCCGTCTTTTTAAAGCTTGTTGATTCTTTTAAAATGCGTTTCTCTATAAGATTAATAAAACAGAGTTTTCCTCCTTTGTGTATCATGTACATGCTACCGATATATCATTATTGTCAGCTTTTCTTTATCAAAGGATTACAACAATTTCAAGAGTTCTCAGATTATAGAATTCAAATTTGTCTCATTAGCTCATTCTCGTACTAAGTAACAGCGGAGTGAGTAAATGAGACACTTTAGTCAACCGAGCCAGACGTTTCATGATTTCCTCCATTTGTTCTAAGCAGCTTCCTTTTTAACCCAACCCTAGCCTATCATTAAGAAGTTGACCTAATTGCCAAAACCCGTTTGGCTCAGTGAATATAGAGCATTGGCTTGCAGATTCAAGGGTCCCAGGTTTGATTCCATAAAGGGCATGTACATTGTTTTTAGGAACATCCCCAGTGTGGGGTATGCATGAGGTGGCTAATAGATGTTTCTAGCTCTCTATCCCTCTCCCTTCCTCTCTGTAAAAAAATCAATAAAATGTATATATATTTTTAAAGTTGACTTAATCAAACTGCCTGTCTACTGATATGAATTCTTAAAAATTGTTTTCAACCAAAAAGAGTTATACTGGAGGACACTTGACTCCTGATAATAATAAAGTTCGCTAGAAACTAATGGAAAACCCATTATACCCTTGAAGATTGCCAACACATTCTGATTCTGGAGTTTGTAAAGAGCAGTGTCCTCCTCTGTTACTTTGTTCCAAGATGGTTGACCAGTAGACCTTTTAGTGATAAATAGTGGGATGCTAAGGAATTTCCTTGCTGAAGCTTTTAGGTATCAGTAACATCTCTGAAATAATGACACTTATCTATTTTATATACAAATATAATGTTGGGTATAAATGGCATTATCAAAATAATTTACTTTCAGTTTCAAAGTTTAAAAAAAAATCCCGCCAAAACCGGTCTGGCTCAATGGATAGAGCATCGGCCTGCAGACTGAAAGGTCCCAGGTTCGATTCCGGTCAAGGGCATGTACCTTGGTTGAGGGCACGTCCCCAGTAGAGGGTGTGCAAGAGGCAACTGATCGATGTTTCTCTCTCATCAGTGTTTCTATTATAACTCACTATCCCTCTCTCTTCCTCTCTGTGACAAATCAATAAAATATGTATTTTTTAAAAATCCCTGTCTGGCTGGTGTTGCTCAGTGGCTGAGTGCCAACCTGTGAACCAGGAGGAAGAGGTTTGATTCCTGGTCATGCCTAGGTTGGGGGCTGGACCCCAGTGGGGGGTGGGCAGGAGACAGCCAGTGGATGATTCTCTCTCACCATTGATGTTTCTGTCTCTCTCTCCCTCTCCCTTCCTTTCTGAATTCAATAAAAACGTATTTTTTTTAAATTCCCACATTAGTTCTACAAAAGCTAATACAATTTATTTGTTTCCTTCAGATTTATTTACCTGTTTTTATTTTCTCATCTATTAATTGCAACCATTATGGATTGACAAGTGATTTCTTTGAAGACCTCAGCTGTAAATTTACAATAAAATTATCTGACAATATAAGAACATAATAGCTTTAGCTCAGATGGCCTACACATTGAGCATAAATACAATGCTTTCCATTCTTCACCGTTTTTCCTTAAAAACCCATAAGTGCCACATTGTGAGTGGTAGCATATGACTTTCTTGTAAATGAAATTTTGCAAGTAGAACTGGAGGACATGAGGAATGACCTTTAGGGATAATTTGTTGACAAGTTTATTATACTATGGAATTATAACAACTGAGAATAATTTTTCAGGCTTTTATTAATATGCACCTCTGCTTTGGTTACTAAGACTGTGTGTGTGTGTGTGTGTGTGTGTGTGTGTGTGTGTGTGTGTGTTAATCCTCACCCAAGGTTATTTTTTCTATTGATTTTTAGAGTTGAATGGGAGAGGGAGAGACAGAGAGAGATGAACATCAATGTGAGAGAGACACATCAATTAGTTGCCTCCTGCTCAAGCCCCAACCCAATTCAGGGATTGAACCTGCAATTTATGTACATGGCCTTGGCCAAAATCAAAACCATGAGCTTTCTGTCCAAGGTGGACACTCCAACCACTAAGTCAAACCAGCTAGGGCAGTTGCTAAGGGCTAACTAATGATTGTGTTATTGTGGGATGAAGCAATAGAAAGGAAGTAAAAAGTAGGGGGAAAGAATACAAGAGAGGAGATAAGGAACGCAAAGGAGAAAAGACAAAGAATTTGAAAAAGAAAGTGTAGAACAATAGAAGGCAGAATGTTCTTTAGAAAGAAGAGTGTATTAGTCTTCTAGTCAGTTTCTGGGTGTGTGAAGGAGACCTATGACTCCAGGAAGAGGAGGAGGAGGAGGAGGAGGAGGAGAAGGAGGAGGAGGAGGAGGAGGAGGGGGAAGAGGGGGAGGAGGAGAGGGAGGAAGAGGGAGAGGAAAAGAGGGAGAAGGAGGGGGAAGAGGAGGGTGGGAGGAGGAGAAATTCTGAGAGGAACAGTGGGTTTGTTTCTCATAGCAGTGTGGTTATTTCTGGCAACAGGACCCCAAGCAGTACTCCACAGATAAAAGACGCACATGTCCTGCGGTGATAAATACTCAGTTTTCAACATGTCCTTTTTATGCTCAAGTTAACTTTGGCTCCTATTAGTTATTTGTTCTTTTTCTGTTACCAAAAGCTGTTCATCTTTTCTTTTTTTCCCCCTCTGCCTTCCCTTTCAGTCTTAAAGTAAAGAGACTCCTGTTCCTCTCCTGTCATGAAGCCAGAAAGAGGAGCAAGCAGATGTTTAGGTGAAAGAATAATGAGGTTTCAGGAACCCTTTGACCCATCACGTCATCTCCTGAGTTAACAAGCACTCCTCTGCTAAGCTTCTGTAATGCGGGGATTATAAGCAACGTCCCCTTTTACAGGAGAGGAAGCTGTAGTCTAAATGCCTTGCCTATGGCTCCCCAGTGAGGGAATAAAAGTCAGAAATAGAACCCAGACCTCCTGACGTCAGATTCAATGTTCTTTCCACTTCACGGTGCCTAAAAATACAAACAAATAAAAAACTCCATAAAGCAAATAAAACCTTATCCATTTCCATGTTGTAAGTCACATCTTGGAAGCCTGAAGTTAAGTAAGATTGATTTTCTGTTAAATTCTAGCTTCTAAAATATACAACCCCTGAATCTGGAACAAATTGATCCATTTAAATGCATTTTGCTAAACAAAATTTTCTTAATTTTCATATTGAGTTCTAATATGAAAACCTAGTAATGCCTTATAATAATAATTTCAAAGAAAATTTTCCCCTCCTGTCATTTTTTAAAAAAAAGTCTTCGAAATGAGAATTTTTGTGGTTTTATTTATGCATTTGACTTACTTTACTGCATTCACTTAGTGCCATTTCTACAAATGTGTCTTGTTGACTCTGGATCTCAGTTTAAATGTCATGTCCCCAGGGCAGGCTTCTGTGACTCTTCAGAGTAAGGTATCCACCCCCACACACTGCATTTATACTTTTATAGCACCTGCACTTTTCCCTCACAGTCCTTGTTATGATAGTAATTATATAACAATTTGAGTAAATTACAAGGTGGGGCAACAGTACCTTTACAGTTGTTGGTATGGAAAAATAATACAATAATTAATGAATAATAATACAAGAATAAACTATATTTTGAGTACTCACAACTGCAAACCTACTTATGCCCCACCCTGTATTGTTGAATGCCACTATTGCCTTCCAGACCGGAAGCACCATAGGGCAGCATTGGTTTACCTTGTTCACTAACATATCCCAGCACCTACCACAGTGATTGGCACATATTAGGTGTTCAACAATTATTTACTTAATAATTGAATAGATACATTTCTCAGGATGACCACATAAGTTTTTTGCTTATCTGACTTAAGAAGATTCACAGATAATAATGGCTCTCTTTATTGTATGCCTACTGTGTACAGTGCACTAGGTTAGGTGATGTGCATGCATATTCTCACAACCCTATGAAGTGGCTACAATTTTAAATCACACTGCAGTGAGGACACTGAAGTTTAGAAAGGTTAAGTAACTTGCCCAAGGATACCTGGTTAGTAGTTGACATTTGGGTGATATAGAAATTTAGGGGGAGGGGGGGGAAATGCAAGGAAAATATTGTGCCATTTTTTCCCCCAAAGAGTGATCTCTCCTGATTTTTAATTAATGTTATACCAACACTAGGAGAAGTGGGAAAGGGAAACCCCCACTTTTACAAAAAAAAAAAAAAATCAGTGTCAGATTCTTTCACTTTAAAAAAAATATATATTTTATTGATTTTTCACAGAGAGGAAGGGAGAGAGACAGAGAGTTAGAAACATCGATGAGAGGGAAACATCGACCAGCTGCCTCCTGCATACCCCCCACCGGGGATGTGCCCACAACCAAGGAATGGAACCTGAGACCTTTCATTCTGCAGGCCTACGCTCTATCCACTGAGCCAAACCTGTTTTGGCCAGATTCTTTCACTTTGATTCCTGCTTAACATATCCCTGCTTTTATGTCTATGGGTTAAATGAAAACATTTCAGACTTTTTATTTCCATGTCCATGTATTATTTACATAGCTATTTAAAATATCTGAATTTCCATGGGTTCAAAGAGATGATATTTTTGCTTTCTTTGTTTGTTTTGTTTTTCCTAAAAGTACAAAGAAAACCAGAAATAATAGCAAAAGAGGTTATTGCAAAGAGCCAAGAAGGCCCCATTCAATCAAATGCTGTATCTGCTTTAACAGTACTGTATCAAATGTATCAAAATCTGCAATTTCTGGAACATCAGCATTCCCCTCAGGAAGATAGTGCCTGTGTCATTTTTGAAAAATAGTTTTGAAATATTATTTCTGTTTAGTTTGAAATCATTTTGATTAGGAATCCAGAGGTCTCCCATAAATATTTTATAGGCTGAGAGGCTATAACATGGTCTCTATAAAGTTACTCTCTTACTAATAGTGCATTTTTGTGGAGACACTTATCTCATACTCTTGATTCTTTATTATTACAGTCTTTACAGTAAGATCTGCAATATTCATATGTTAATGTTTTAGTGAGTCTGATAGGCAATAAAACAGGTAAAGACATTATTTTCAAATGGTGATAAATGCTGTAAAGACAGATAAAGCAGGATAAGGGGACTGTGAGAAATTACGTGATGGATTGGGTGATATTTTAGGGCAAGAGCTTTTTGAGGAGGTAACATTTAAGCAGCCTACTATGTGCCACACAAATATCTGAGAAAGAAGATTTCATGTCGAATAAAAAGCAAGAATAAACAAAAACAAAAAACAGAACAGATCTTGAGAAGGAAATGCATTCAATTTGCTTTCAGAACAGCAAGGAGGCAAGTTTTGCAGGAGTAAAAAGAACGTGAGGGGAGACGCCTGATATGAGATCAGAGAAGTAGCCAAAGGCCAGATGTCAGGCTTTGTAACCCATGAAGAAGTTGGATTTCATTCCAGTTTTCAGAAAGTCATCGGAAGAGGATATGGTTCCACAAACACAGACTTTTAAAGGTAAAATTGGATCAGGGAAACCATTAGAAGAGGGAGGGTAGCTTGAATCTAGGCACAGCAGTAATAGGTATGTTTAGAAGTTGTGGAATAGTACAAATACTTTGGGAGTGGATCTGAAAATATTTGCTGGCGACTTAGATATGGAGTTTAATATTTAAAAAAAAAAGAGGAATCAAGACTTATTCCAACATTTTGCCATGAGCATATGAATGAATGAGGCTGCTACTTACTGAGATGTGAAGAGAGGTCAGGGGAAATGGGAGAGCAAAGGTTTTTAAAGGAAAATCAGAGCAATGCTTGATGATATAAATATGTTTAAGAATTAGAAATAAGAATTCTTCAGATCTTAGGTACTACATCATAAAGATCACATTTATTCAAAAGTCTGGAGACTTTTTTTTAATTTATTTTTTACAGAGAGGAAGGGAGAGGGATAGAGAGTTAGAAACATCAATGAGAGAGAAACATCGACCAGCTGCCTCCTACACACACACACACACACACACACACACACACACACACACCAGGTATGTGCCCGCAACCAATGTACATGCCCTTGACCAGAATCAAACCTGAGACCCTCACTCTATCCACTGAGCCAAACTGGTTTCGGCTGTCTGGAGACTTTTTATGTGACATGTTTCTAAAAGAAAATAGGCAAGGGTATTGGGAAGAGAGGGCCTTTCAATTTTCTTTTTTATACATTCCTGTGCTTGTTCGAAGCTTTTCAAAAGAATCTTGTTCGTGTATTACTTTTATTGTAAAAATTTTTTAATATACCAATAAGTTAATAAGAAGTAATTCGTTAAATTAGAGGTTATATAGTAAACAGGTAGAAGAAATTTACCTACAATAAATCTATCCAACCTCCAAACCCTTTAATGAGCTTCGGAGGCCAACAGGTGCATCTTCAGATCCCCCTTCTAGCTTTACATTTGGCACTAATATCAACTTGTTTCTTAGTTTAAAGTTTGCTTTCTTTTCCCAGTGATGCCTTATGCTGCTCCATCTGTAGTATGATACGCCCTGCCTCAGGCTCTAAAATGGTTTATGCCCATCTATCTCAAAAGCATTTGCCATTTGTCCTAATCCAGTGACTGCTCAAGACCAAATCAAATGGCCTCAGTTAGCTAAATGAGCCCTGTTTGTTTGCTCTGTGGACTAGGCAGCAAATACAAGTATATTCCGACTTGCCATATTACCTGATGCTTTGGACATGAAATCACTCTTTCTGTTTAGATAGTAGCCAAAGCTCCCAGGCATATTTTAATAGGCTTCTATAGAGAAGGGATTAGGATCTCTATTAATACACTCAGTCCCAGGATTCCTGGAACATGGGCTATTCTACTGATCTTTTTCCTTCACATTCTTCCAATGTGTTACCTTTCTCTCCACACTGGGGTCTTATTTCAAGGGCATTCACTAGCTCACTTATAAGGTCAACTTGCTATTTTTAAAATGTGATTGTCAAATCATTAATTCATTGTAATGTCAGCTTTATTGAGGGATAATTTTAAATGTACAATTCAACATGTCTTAAAAATCTGTGCAGTTGTATAACCACAGTCACAGTCAAGATATAGAAAGTTCCTTCATTGCCCCTCTGTAGTAAATTCTCTCCTTGACCATGGACCTACTTTCTTTTTCTTTTTAAAGTTACTTTGTATTTCATACATTACAGAGTTGAAATCATGGGCAGCAAGAGACACCAAATCCTCGCCAGCTAGCATTCTGATTTCTCTGGGGACCTGAGAAGAAAGGGAAAGCAACAGCAATGAGAAGAGAAAGAGCAGAGTGAATCTGCAGAGTTTAGTTTTTTCTAGAAATTCATTTAAATGGAATAATATAGTATGTAGTTTTTCATGGATGGCTTCATTCCCTTCGCATAATACTTTTGAGATTCATCCATGTCGTTAGATGTATAGATAGTTTGTTCCTTTTTATTTCTGTAAAGTATTTTATTATATGAATTAGAGACACAGTGCACGAAATTCGTGCATGGGGGTGGGGGTGTCCCTCAGCCCAGCTTGCACTCTCTCCAATCTGGGACCCCTCAAAGGATGTCCTACTGCCCATTTAGGCCCAATCCTACGGGCAGTTGGCATCCCTCTCACAATCCAGGACTGCTGGCTCCCAACTGCTCACCTTCCTGCCTTCCTGATTACCCCCTAACCACTCCCCTGCCAGCCTAATTGCCCCTAACTACCCTCCCTGCAGGCCTGGTTCCCCCCAACTGCTCTCCCCTACAAGCCTGGGTCTCCCCCAACTATCCTTCCCTACAGGCTCAGTCGCCCCCAACTTCCCCTTCCCTCCAGTCCTGGTCACCCCAACTTCTCTCCTCTGCAGGCCTATTCCCTCCCAACTTTCCTCCTCTGCAGGCTTGATCGCTCCCAACTGCCCTTTCTTGCAGGCCTGGTCCCTCCCAACTGCCCTTCCCTGCTGTCCTGATTGCCTACAACTGCCCTCCCTTGCAGACCTGGTCCCTCTCAACTGTCCTCCCCTGCTGGCCATCTTGTGGCAGCCATCTTGTGTCTATATGGGGGCAGCCATCTTTGACCACATGGGGGCAGTCATTTTGTGTGTTGGAGTGATGGTCAATCTGCATATTACTTACTCTTTTATTAGATAGGATAGAGGCTTGGTGCACAGGTGGGGGCCAGCTGGTTTGCTCTGAAGGGTATCCTGGATCAGGGTAGGAGTTCCCTTGGGGTGTGGGGCGGCCTAGGCAAGGGGCCTGTGGTGGTTTGCAGGCCTGCCACACCCCCTGGCAATCCAAGCAGAGGCCCTGGTATCTGGGATTTACTTATCTTCTACAATTGAAACTGTAGCCTTGAGTGGAGGCCTGGGCAGGCCAGGGCTATGGAAAGCTTGGCTTCCTCCATTGCTGGGGGAAAGTCAAGCCTCCTGCTCTCTCTAGCTCCATGGCTGCCGCCATTTTTGTTGGGATTTATTTATCTTCTATAATTGAAACTTTGTAGTCTTGAGCAGAGACCAGGGCTGGCCAGAGCAGGCGGAAGCTTGGCTTCCTCTATTGCTGGGGAAACCAAAGCCTCCTACTTGCTTAGTGGCTGCAGCCATCTTGGTTGGGTTAATTTGCAAACTCGCTCCTCATTGGTTGGTGGGCGTGGATTGTGGGCATAGTGAAGGTATGGTCAATTTGCATGTTTCTCTCTCTCTTTTTTTTTTAAAATAAATCTTTATTGTTCAGATTATTACAAATGTGATCCTCTGCCCCCCCTCAATTGCTCCCCTTCACCAGGTTCCCACCCCACCCTCTGTCCTTTCCCCATCCCCCATTGTCCTCATCCATAGGTGCACAGTTTTTGTTCAGTCTCTTCCCGCACCCTGACTCCCCTTTTCCCTGAGAATTGTCAGTCCACTCCCCTTCCATACCTCTGATTCTATTATATTCACCAGTTAATATTGTTCATCAGATTTTTAAATTCCCTTGGTTTTTAGATTCACTTGTTGATAGCTACATATTTGTTGATCATAATTTTTATCTTTATCTTCTTCCTCTTCCTAAATAACCTCCTTCAGCAATTCATATAATTCTGGTTTGGTGGTGATGAACTCTTTTAGCTTTTTTTTATTTGGTAAGCACTTTATCTGTCCTTTGATTCTGAGTGATAGCTTTGCTGGGTAGATTATTTTAGGCTGTAGGTTCTTGTTATTCATCACCTTGAATATTTCTTGCCATTCCCGTCTGGCCTGCATGGTTTCTGTTGAGAAATCAGCTGACAATCTTATGGGTGCTCCTTTATAGGTCACTACCTGCTTTTCTCTTGCTGCTTTTAATATTCTCTCTTTGTCTTTTGCTCTTGGAATTTTAATTATGATATGTCTTGGTGTGGTCCTCCTTGGATTCCTTTTGTTTGGGGTTCTGCGGGCTTCCTGGACTTGTAAGTCTATTTCTTTCCCCAGGTGGGGGAAGTTTTCTGTCACTATTTCTTCTAGTACTCTTTCGGTATCTTGCTCTCTCTCTTCTGGAATCCCCATAATTCTGATGTTGGTTCGCTTGAAATTGTCCCAGAGGTTTCTTACACTATCTTCAACTTTCTGGATTCTCTTATCTTCTCCCTTCTGCAGAGGAGTGTCCTCTGGCTCTTTATGTTCTAAATCTTTGTCTTGATTCTTGCGATCTTCCAGTCTGTTTTTAGGACTTTGTATAATATTTTTTATTTCAGACAATGTTTTCTTCATTTCTTGTTGATCCCTTATTATTTCTAGTTGCTCCCTTTTCATATCCTCATAGGTCTCATTTATTTTATCGGCCTTTTTTAGGATATTGTTGAATAACCTTATAACTGTAGTTTTGAACTCAATGTCCAATCTTTTCTTTTCCTCCATCTCCTTCCTTTGTGTCCTTCTTCTTGTCTGCATTTTAGTTGTTTCCCTGATTTGATGGAATAGCTTTTTGTGCTATGTGTTCTGGTAGAGCCCAGTAGCACAGCCTTCCCAGTTACCTGCAGTGGACAGTCTTGGTGTAGCCCTTTGTGGGCTGTGTGTGCAGTCTTGTTGTTAAGCCTTGCTTATTGTTGGTATCACTGGGAAGCGTTGATCTCCAAGCCAATTGGCTGTGAGGATCAGCAGTGTCTCAGCTAGGAGGGTTTCCGTACTCTGCTTGAATAGGGCGGGGTCTCGGGGTGGTGCAGACAATCTTTGGTTCCCTGTCAGTCTCGCCTTAGAAAAGTCCTGTTCGTGGAGAGTTTTGGAAGATTGGTTGCAGGTGCGCACACCTCTTTGGTAAAGGCACAGACAAGCTTTGGATTCCTGCAAGTCCCTTCTTAGAGAAAGCCAGCCTCTGGGAGAGCTTCTGTGCTCAGCCACAGGTAGGGCAGAGTCTCGGGTTGGTGCAGACAAACTTTGTTTTCCCTTCGGCTCCTCCCCAAGTCCCGCAGTAATGGCCTCTGGCTTCACACACCTCCAAGAGATCTCTGCCCACTGCCTGACAGTCTGGCCTCTCCCTGTCTGGGGCCGTTTATCAGAGCAATAGGCTGATTCTGTTTTCCTCTCGGACAAGAAAGCCAGCCGCGTTAGCTGTTCGCCCTCTCCGCGCCAGGAGTAAGCCAGTAGCGAACTCAGCCCGGCCCGCCCTCTCTGCGTGCAGGGAGTAAGCCAGCAGCAATCTCGGTCCGGCCCGCCCTCTCCGCGCCGGGATTAAGCCAGCGCCTTTTCGCACACACAGTTCTTCGTACCTTCACAGTTCCTGAGGTTCAGCGTGCCTTCTCTCTCCTTCCCAGATGGCAGAGCCTCCTCTCAGCCAGCCGTTTGGCGCTTCAGGGCAATGCCTCCCCTGTTTTTCAGTTCTAAATTCAAATTTGTTGTGGTAGGCTGCATTCGGGTGTCTACCCTATGCCGCCATCTTGGTTTTTCCTGTTTCTCTTTTATTAGTGTAGATACTAGAGGCCTGATGCATGAAATTCATGCAAGGGGCTCAGCCCTTGCAGCCCTACCTGCCTCAGCCCTCACAGCCCCGGCTTCGTCCGGAAGGTAATCTGGAAGGTCGTCCGGACATTCGTTCCACTGTTTGGCCATCTGGTCTAATTAGCATATTATGCTTTTACTATTATAGATAGCATATTTAATTTATTCATTTAGCAGTTTACAGATATTTCAGTAATTTATACCTTACATGAACTTATAAAAAGTTTATATGGGGTGAGAGGCAGTGGTGGGCTATAAGGGGTCAGTGGAAGAAAAAGGGGACATATGTAAAACTTTCAATAAAGATTTTTTTAAATAAAATTTTCTAAACTTGGCTATAAATTTTTGTGCAAACATATGTTTAATTTAATTTGAGTAAATACCAAGAAGTAGGATGGCCAAGTTGGGTTTTAATCTACCCTTTTACTATTTGTTTTTTTATTTGTCCCATCTGTTCTTCCCCCACACCCCCTCTTTTCCTGCATTCTTTTGTATTAATTATTTTTAGCATTCCATTTTATCTTCACATTTGTTTATTAGCTTCAGCTTTTCTTTCATAGTTTCTCAGAGGATCAACAATACACATGTTTTTTAATTTAGCACAATATTTATTAAAATAATATACTGCTTGCCACATAAGAAACTTACAATAGTATTCTTCCATTTTGTCTCCTCCTTTGTGCTGTATTTATCGTACTTCTTTTTTATTTAAATATATTTTTATTGATTTTTTTACAGAGAGGAAGGGAAAGAAATAGAGAGCTAGAAACGTCAATGAGAGAGAAACACCGACCACCTGCCTCTTGCACACCCTCTACTGGGGATGTGCCCGCAACCGGAATTGAACCTGGGACCTTTCAGTCCGCAGACCGAGGCTCTACCACTGAGCCAAACTGGTTTCGGCTTATCGTACTTCTTATTTCTACATATATTATATATTCACTTTATAATTCGGCTTATCGTACTTCTTATTTCTACATATATTATATATTCACATTATTTCTACTCTAAATAACAAATATTCTTTTTTTTAAAATATATTTTATTGATTTTTTTTTACAGAGAGGAAGGAAAAGAGATAGAGAGCTAGAAATGTCGATATGAGAGAGAAACATCGACCAGCTGCCTCTTGCACACCCCCTACCGGGGATGTGCCCACAACCAACGTACATGCCCCTGACCGGAATCGAACCTGGGATCTTTCAGTCCGCAGACCGACGCTCTACCGCTGAGCCAAACCGGTTTCGGCAACAAATATTCTTTTTTTTATTATATATATATATATATATATTATTGATTTTTATACAGAGAGGAAGGGCGAGAGATAGAGAGTTAGAAACATCGATGAGAGAGAGTCATTGATCAGCTGCCTCTTGCACACCCCCTACTGGAGATATGCCCGCAACCAAGGTACATGCCCTTGACTGGAATTGAACCCAGGATCCTTCAGTCCCCAAGCCGACGCTCTATCCATTGAGCCAAACCGGTCCTGGCAACAAATATTCTTTTAAAGAGATTTAAAATAGAAGAGAAATGCCTGCTATAATTTGCATCTTTTAACTCTTTCTGAAATATTTATTCTTTGTCTGGATCCAAGTTTCCATCTAGTATTTTTTTTTCTTTTGTTCTTATTTTGACTTGTATTGTAGTCTTAGGTATGCTTGCAAGGAATTTTCTTAGCTTTTATTTACTTGAAAATGTCTTTGTCTCACTTTTATTTTGAAAGAGATTTTCACTGAGTATCAGTCTTAGGTTGGTAGGTTTTGTTTGTTTGCCTTTTTTTCCTCCCAGTACTTTAAAGATGCTGTTTCATGTCTTTTGGTTTGCATAGTTTTTGACAAATTTTTGTTGTCCTTATCTTTGTTTCCGTGTGTGTGTGTGTGTGTGTGTGTGTGTGTGTGTGTGTTTGTTGTTTTTTTGTTTTTTGTTTTTTTTAATTTCTCTCTTAGGCGATCTTCAAGATTTTTGTCTTCATCAGGACATTGAAGCAATGCAATTTTGATAAGCTGTGGAGTAGTTTTCTTTTACTTGGGGTTTGTTGATGTTCTGTGATTCACGGGTTTATAATTTCAATGAACTTTGAAAATCTTTCTGCCATTGCTTCTTCAGTTTTCTATGCTTCACTTCACAGTCTCAGACTCATGTTTATAGTGTTTACATGTGTATCAGAACACTCGATAGATATTGACCTTTATGTCATGAAACTCTGCTCATTATTTTCTGGCTCCTCCTCCCTCCCCTCCCCCGCTTCATCATCACTTTGTGTATATTACATCTTTATGTTTAATCATCTTCTCTGCTTCTCTGTGATGTCTAATTTGTTCTTAATCACATGGAGTATAATTTTTATTTCAGATAGTATACATATAATCTTTAGAAGTTTCATGTGGATCTTTTAAAATATCTTTAATTTCTCTTTGCACCATCTTCATGTTTTCCTTTGTCTTTCTTGAGCAGATAAGGAAATATTTATAATAGCTCCTTGATGTTCTTATCTCCTAATTTTATCATCTCTGTCATTTGTAGGTATGTTTCTGTTGATTAAAAATTTCTCCTGTTATGGGTCATATCTTCCTGCTTCTTTGCATGTCTAGTAACTTTTCATTGACTGATGAACATTGTGGATTTTACACTGATGGATGCCATATTTTGTTGTATCCTTTAAGTAATATAGGAATTTTTCTCAGGAACAGTTAAATTACTTAGAATTCATTTAGTCCTCATAAGATTGTTTTTAAAGCTTAGTTAGCATGTGTTTAGAGTAGTCTATCATCTAAGTGTATCTCCACTATTGAGGTGATGTTTATCCAATGCCTGTGTATTAGAAGTTGTTCCATTCAGGCTGGTGGGAACACAAACTGTTACCACCTCTATCTGAACCATAAGAATTATTTGGTTTATAGTTTTCTGATAAGCTTTCCCAACCCATGAGTAAGTAGTTTCTTCTCACACATATGCAGATCAGTACTCAGCCAAAATGTTCAGGAGAGCCTTCTGTAAACCTCTGGAGGTCTCTCTGTGCAGCTTGCTCTGCCTGACAAATTTAACTATCTTGGTCTCCCAGGACACTGATCTCTCCTCAGTCACTGAGAATTCTGAGCTCATTGGGTTTCATTTCCCTGAGCCATGGTTTGGAAAATGCCTCCAGACATTAAGCTGGAGCAATTATAAGGCTCACCTTATTTGTTTCCTTCTATCAGGAATGACAGTCCTACGCTGTCATTGTCCAGGGTTGAAAGGCATTGTTTCATATAGAATATTGTCCAGTTTTTGGTTAAGAAGAGAAGCAAATGTTGTCCCTGTTTCTCTATCAGAATAAATTCCATTAATTCTTTTATTGCTATAAAATAACTCAATACATTTATAATTAACATATTTGTACGCCATGTGAAGAAGAAAAAACCTGCAATAATCTTTGGAAATCTCTCAGCCATTGCTGAGAGAAGTTTTCTATGCTTTACTCCACAGTCTCAGACTCATGTTTATAGTGTTTACTTGTGTATCAGAACACTGGATAGATACTGACCTTTATGTCATGAAACTCTGCTCATTATTTGTATCAAAATACAAACAGGTCTTAATATGATTCATGCAACTCTGACAAATTCAAATACACAAGCATACACTCAACTACAGAGCCCTTGTGCATTTTGATATTTTGAAATTAGTTTGTAGCTCCCTCTCTGTACCTAAAAAGTAAAAATTAAATACTGAAAAAGAGGTGAACATTAACAAGAACAAGTAAAGAGAATGAAAGATAACGGTGGCTTCACTCTGCAAGTGGTCCATAGTTTTTCTTTACCATGCCCAAATTACGGTTTATATTCCAGAACAACAAGCCATAACACCAAACTTGGTCTTTTAAAAAAATTTTGTGGCCACATAAATAGACTGTCAGTCTTCCTTGGAGTTATGTGTAACAAAGAGACTGAAAATCAGCAGAAGAGACTTGTGCCACTATCGGGCCTGGACCATGCGAGCTCCATTCACAACCGACTGTGCTTTTCCTTGAGGTGCCCTTGAATACCACATATTGAAAATGGCAAAGTAGTGAGAAGGAAGGAACTGAGCTACCGCTTGCAGTAAAGCTCGCCACTTGCCAGGAATCCCTGTTTTGACTTTATGGAAGCAAGACAATAAACACAAACCATTATGTTAAAGCCACTGGTATGGGGGAATTTGTCTGGTACTTAAGTTAGTGCTACCTTAATTTGCTGTTCTCCCCTCAAACAACTCCTCGTTTCTTTATAGCCACTCAAACAAATGAGCTGTACTCAAAACTGCAAAGTTTTGCATTCTTTCTGTTCTATCTGTTTGTTTATACGACTGATGTTGAGAACATTTAATGTGATAAGGCAGAGCAGGGAACAGTTACAAGCATAGGCTTGGGAGTCCATCAGACCTTAGCGGGAGTCCCTGATTGACCTTGTACTAACCATGTGACCAGATATTTTAACTGAACAATCAGAATATTAGCTCTACCTCAGAGGTTTTTTATGAGGCTGCAATAAGGTGCTACACAGAGAAAGCTTTGCTCAGTGTCTGACACACAGTAAACATAAAAAGTTGCATGTGCTATCATTCCATCATATATATATATATATATATATATATATATATATATTAAACATATTTTATTGCTTTTCCACAGAGAGGAAGGGAGAGGAATAGAGAGTCAGAAACATTCATGAGAAACATCAATCAGCTGTCTCCTGCACACCCCCCATTGGGGATGTGCCCGCAACCAAGGCACATACCCTTCACCGGAATCAAACCCGGGACCCTTCAGTCCGCAGGCTGACACTCCATCCACTGAGCCAAACCGGTTTTGGCTATATATTGTTAATGCAGTCCATTTAATCATTTCAAAGTGTTCTATCATTACTCAAATATGCCACCACTGAAGAGTTCATCATAGTTTATAACTTTTTATTAATAATTTCTTTGTGAAAAAATACCAGAATATTTTTTACACAATTTTAGATGAGTCACTAATAAATTAAAGGAATAATTTCTTCCTTTCATAGAAATCCCTAGTTATCATCCATTTTTAAAATGAAGAGGGAAGTTCTGATGTCACATGAATCCTGTAGTTAGCACTCTGAGTTGTGGTTCAATTCAAAGGATCACTTGGGCCCCCAATGGCCCACTTAATCTTGTCAGAGAAGAGATAGCCAGAGTGAGGGAGTGTTTCTTTGCTCTAGCCTTCAAGTTATAATATTAATGGGTCTTATCTTAGAAAGTGTCTGCCAAAGTGCCTAAGTTCTTAAGACTAAAGTCCCATGGGATGTTTGAAAACGCCATAGTTATAGTTAAACTGTCCTAATATTTTTCCAAACTATCTCTATATGAGCTCTATAGGTCTGTGCCTAGGCCTCCATTCCTACATGTAAAATATGTTTGTAATAGTCAAGCTTATTACTCTGTTCCTATTAATCACATTAAAACATTCATTTCATTTCCAATACTGGATCCATTCCTCTGTGACTTAAGAAGGCATCCAATTTTAAGCTAATAAACCAGAGTAATTATTCAAAGCATGTTCTTTTAAAAAATTTTATCTTTAGTGTTGAAAGTTATACAGATGTTCCCTTTTTTCCCCCCCATGGACCCCTTCTATCCCGTAATCTTCCGCCACACCCTCCCCCCAGGCCTTTACCACCATGAGTTATGTATATATGCATGCAAGTTCCTTGGTTAATCTCTTCCCACTGACCCACCCCTGCCTCCCTCCTCAGATCCTGTGTTCTTTCTTATGCTTCTATGTCTCTGGATCTATTTTGTTCATCGGTTTACTTTGTTCATTGGATTCTACATATGAGTGAGATCATGTGGCACTTGTCTTTCTCTGACTGGCTTATTTCGCTTAGCATAATACTCTTCAGGTCTGTCTATGCTGAGGGTAAGAAGTCTTTCTTTCTTTCTTTCTTTCTTTCTTTCTTTCTTTCTTTCTTTCTTTCTTTCTTTCTTTCTTTCTTCCTTCCTTCCTTCCTTCCTTCCTTCCTTCCTTCCTTCCTTCCTTTCTTCTTTCTTTTTTTCTTTCTTTCGATGCATGACATTGTTTTACTTTATTTCACATTTATACTTCTTAAAATAGGGGAAAGGGAGCTTTTTGGTAGGGAGTTGGCCTTTTATAAAAGGTCGTTTGTTAAAATCTTACCCAAACATTTACTAGCATTTCCTTACAATGGTTTTAGGATAAAAGACATTAAATTTCAACTGTTAGAACTCTATGGTACATCTACACAATGGAATACTATGCTGTTGTAAAAAGAAGGAGTTTTTATCATTTGCAACAACATGGATGAACTAGAGAGCATCATGCTTAGTGAAACAAGCCAGTCAGAGAAAGATAAATATCACATGATCTCACTCATTTGTGGAATATGATGAACAACATAAACCTATGAACAAAAATATAACCAGAGTCAAAGAAGCATTGAACAGACTGTCCAGCCTATGAGGGAAGGCAGAGGGTGAGAGGGTAAGAGATCAACCAAAGGGTTTGTATGCATGAATATAAGCCTAACCAATGGACACAGACATGGGCCGAGGGAGGGCCTGTGCTGGAGGGGTAAGGGCGGGGGAAAGGTCAATGGGGGAAAAGAAAACCCATGTAATACTTTAAAGAAAAAAGAATTTAAATTAAAAAAAAAAGAAATGGAAAAAACTTAACATTTACAGGTGCGATTATGGGTTTTCTCTCAATTTTTATACTTTCCACACTGTGTATCAGCATATTCTATGATAATGAGATTTGAACTACTTCTGTTATTAAGAGAAGTGGTGATCTAAATGTTTCAAAATATAAGAAAGACTTTTATTTCACTTTAAAAACACAAAAATGAGAGTAATCTAAATTCATACTAAATATTATTGTATTCAAGAAATAAAAATGTTAGGAAATCATAAACATATTGGTTTATATTCCTGAGGAGTTCCAACTTTGGCGTCTTTTATTGGGATTTATCTAGTCTTCATATCTCAAATAGCAATTTTTAAGAGGCCATAAAATAAAGGAAATAACTGGTCTTTTATCTAATGTAGACTTCAAACTGCTAACCAGGAAAAACAAATTCCATGTCAAGACTTACATATCAATAAAAGGAACTGATTATCTTAAAATTGCTGTATAAGGAATTAAATCACAGGTTGTTGAAACTGGAGGTGTTATTTCAATGCGAGACTATATACTTAATTACTTTTATGAATGTACACCTCCCACATTTAAGATTTCTAACTTGAAAAATTAACTACAAAAACTTATATGCAATCAAACCTACAATTAAAAACTGCAAAGTAAGTGGGAATGATTGAGACATGCTTAAGAAGAAAACAAATGAGTGTAATATTTCCATTTGGGACTAAGAACAAAATCAAAGTAAAGAAAAGTAGATGCAGTGTTTCCCAAAGTGTGGTACGCGTACCCCCAGGGGTACGGGAAGAGTTTGGTGGGGGTACGTGTTGCACTGGAGTTTGGTGGGGATATGCACTGCACCGTGCTTAGCTGCGCCTAATTCTACCTTCTCATGAGTACGAGGGGTACTCGGTGTTATGAAAATTATAGAAGGGGTACACATATGTCAAAAGTTTGGGAAACACTGGTTTAGAGGAAGGACAAAGTGAATAAAAAACCCAACTTTTCCCATGAAAATGAACTGCTATACATTGACAGCTAAAAACCCTAAATTATTTCCACATTTTAGTGGTTTTAAACAGATCGCAACAAGTCAGTACTGAAATTGGGTTACTGGAGTATTTATTATGTGACTAAATCGAGATATGACTGACTATCCATTGTTGAGCTCCTAAGTATTTAAGTTGATCCCTTGAAAATTAAAGTTCAAAGTCACTTTTCATGTGACCATCTAAGACTATTAATCTCAAGCAGTAAGTTATAAAAGAAGGTATTGTAAATAATGTCTTCATGTATTGTGGAAATAATAATGAAAAGTTTTCTCATTTTCCTTAAGAGAAAATTCAAGGATCTCAAAAAAGAATCTTTTTTTTTTTTTTAATGAAATCACACTAATGAAGTATTATACTGTTTCCCCGAAAATAAGACAGTGTTCTTATATTAATTTTTGCTCCCAAAGATGTGCTAAGTCTTATTTTCAGGGGATGTCTTATTTTTCCATGAAGAAGAATATGGTATACATTTATTGTTAAATGAAAATAAAGAAAATTTATTACCTGTATACAGTACGGTAGTACGGTAGTTGTCAACACAAACCAGACAAACTGTGAATCCTACAGTATCAAGAATTTACTCATTTATTCAATGACAATAATGTCATCATCTTCTGGAACATCATCATAACAATCCAATTCCTGAATTTCCTGGTGAATTTCTTGTGACTCCATTTCTTTCAGAATCAGTGGACCAAATCTCTCATATTTAGCCTGGGGGGGGCTTATTTCCGGGGGATGCCTTATATTTCACTCAGAAGAAAACCTGTAAGTAGGTCTTATTTTTGGAGGATGTCTTATTTTCGGGGAAACATGGTATTAATTAGGGTTCTCTAGAGAAATAGAACTAATTGTGTGTGTGTGTGTGTGTGTGTGTGTGTGTGTGTGTGTGTGTACTTGCTATATGAAATTGATTTACATGGTTTTGGAGGCTGATTAAGTCTCAATATCTACAGGGTGAGTCCATAGCTAGAGACCCAGGGTGTGAGGGTTCCAGTCCAGAGGTCAGCAGGCTGGAGAAGCAGGAAGATCTGCTGTCCCAGTCACACTGGAGGATTCTTTCTTACTTGGAAGAGGATCAGTTTTGTTTTGTTTTTTTGTTCCCATTTAAACCTTTGATTGGATGTAACTCATTTAGATTAGGAAGGATAACCTGTTTTACTCAGTCCACCAACTTAAAAGGTAAAATTATCCAAAAATACCCTCACAGAAATACCTGGAATATTGTTTGACCACATATCTGGGTGCTCTGTGGCCCACCCAAGTTGACACATAACATATGAATAATGAATGGAGTTTTTGGTCATATTTTCTCCAGTCAAGTGTCCCTGCATTGATGTGGCAGTGCAGTGGGGTAGTTATAACATGAGCTAAGTGTGAAAATGTCTGTGTTAGAATCCTGTCTCCCTAATTTATTCCCTGGGTGACCCTGAACAAGCTATTGCTACATGTTTTGATTCTTAAGTAGTAAATTAGCAATAATAACAGTGCCTACCTCATACTGTTGTTACTGTTGTGAAGAAAAAAAATAAGAAGAAATGAGATATTACATGTAAAGCACCTAGAAAAATAACCAGCTCATAGCAAGAAACCCCCAGTAATGCACTACATTACATAAAATTATTGGAAATAAAATTATTTTTTAAAAATAATTGTTTCACATATTTTTCTTTTACACCGGACTTTTTATATAATAGGTTTAAAATAAGTTTAATATAATAGTCCACAATTTTTCACTTGCTCCAACCGTTTTTTCCTGCCAAGTGTTCAGTAGTACATATAGTAAAACCCCTCTAAACACGTTGACAGATTTATAACACAAATATATCTTATAGATACGTTGATCAAGTAGCTTTAAGTGGCTGTTATCAGCCATCAAGAGAATACAAAGAAAAGTAAGAAGAGTTAGACATTCTTCTTTCTAAAAATGTTTGGTTCATTCAATTGAGCAAGTAAATTAATATACAGGACTTGAAACAAGAATTAGAAACAATTCGAGACCAGTAAAGTACAGTACAGTAGAAACACAAATTCCTCACCTTCCCCACTACGCTCCAGAGCTGAGGATTTATTAAACTGGATGTTGGGTTTTGTTTTTGTTGAATTAGGAGAATAGGCAAAGTAAACAGAAAGCTTAAAACAAAAACTACAAAGCCAGACCAGCTAGTAGATCAACATAATAAAGAGGAGGGAGAGAGAGGAAGAAAGGAGGTGGGGAAACAAAATTTTTTTAATGAAACATCCAGGGTGAGTGGGTGGTAGTCAAACAAAGGTCTAGAGAAGCCACAAAAGTGTAGGGTATTCCAATGGGTGGGCTGGTCCTATTCTTTTACAAGTCATCCTCTCTGTTTTATGGCTCACCCTCCCCTTGCCATCGTATTCTGATTTTGCTGACTCCTGTTGATGCCTCTCTCTACTTGTATTTGTCCCCTCGTTTCTTTGAGCAGAATCCTGGGTAGACTCCCTCTGGGCTCAGTGCAGTCACTAATCTGTGCTATGGAGTGAATTTTTGGTGTGACCTCAGAAATGACCTTCCTCAGAGGGCTCCTCAACTAAAGTCAGGCCAGGCTGGGCAGGAAGCTAAGTAGCCAGACTTTTGCCTTCCAAGGCCTGGCCCCAGGTGTGCTGGGTGTCAGAGAGCAAGAACAAAGGTTAATGTTATTTACTTAATATTGTACAGTAATTACACCTTACATTTACTGTTACACTGGCATAGTTGCAATTGTTTTCTTTATTGCGATAAGACATAGAGCAATTTAGCATGATTTCAGGTGAGAGAAGCCGAAGGGCAAAAGATTATAATAGTCAGTTCGTGAATTACTAAGGTTTGTGAAAGGAACTGGTCTGCATGGAAATTGGTGCGTGTCAGAGAGATGCCTGCAAAGAGATCCAGCAAGCTCTGCTAGCCACAACAGTAACAGAACTAGGGGCAGTTAAGTGGCTCTGAGGTTCTGTAACAGGTAATGGCTGGACGGTCTTATAACAGATCCAGTGTGATGTGGACTAAAGCTGATGTAGTAAATTTCTCCCCATGGCAGAATTGGGGTTATGTTGGAGATAGAAAACAAGACAAGCAGACTTATTTGAATCCAAATAAATCCTTCCAAACATTTGCTGATACCACGGGATGAGCACTGCTCCCTCCATTGAGGGAAAGTGAAAACAATGATACTGCAATGCCTCTAAGGAGACATCCAAACAATTACTGACTTTAAAAAAATATATACGATGGTTTCTAAAACCCCTCCGAAGGGAAGACAGTAAATTCTAAGCTGACCTTTTGCAGGTACTGTCACTTAAAAATGTTTCTAGACTTCTTGAAGGAGGAAAGTTTGTTTCTATCAGGGAAATGACTATGGATCCTCACCTACTGGGCGAGGGAATGTTTATTTTTTTATTCAGATTGCAGGAATAAATTGCCTACGAATGTCTCTTACAAAGTACAATAAGCTAGGTCAAGGGAGAATTGATTTCACGAACCAGGAAAAGCCAGAAGTTCTGCCGCACCATGACTGACTTTCCTGACATGCTGACATGGTTTCCGTGCGTCAGAGGACTGAGGAACGTGTCTGCTAATTAACGTAAAGTCTTTAAGAGTTTAAATACTGCACTCAGGTTCCAGGGCTGTGTCACAGCAGCAGTGTTATAATGAAATGCCATTTGCTGGGTTTGGAAGTCAAACTTCTTTTCATGATCAAAGAAATTCATTTTAAAATCTATCTATTTAAAAAGTTTTCAGAGTGACATTGATGACACGCTCCTGTGTGAAAGATTCTCTGTTGGGTACTTTGGCTGAGGGGTATGGGTTTTTTTTTTGTGTTTTTTTTTAATGCCATTCTTCTGCAGTGTAAACAGGAAAGGCTTGGAGTGGGTGGATTAGTCAGAGGATGGAACAGGGCAAGCATTTGGGGATGGAGACTTGTTATGAAAGCCCAAGTGAGAGAAATAACATTTCTTGGCCCCGTTCCCAGTATTGTTTGCTGGACACAATTTGCGTGTGAACTGAGCTGCGTTCACACCCGACAATTCCGTGTGTGTTTTTTTTTTTTCTAATCAACTGGTGGTGCGTTTAAGTTTCTTTGTGGCCGTGCTTTGGAAATTAAAACTTCAAAGGGCTGTCTTGGCCTTCGGTATGCTTGCCTAGAGAGCAGACACCCAGCTGAAGAGCCTCACTCTTTTCCCTCCTGTCATCTGTATAAAATAAGCAGGTATTGCCAAGAGCAAACCAGCAACAGTTTCCTGATTCTGCCTTGAAGACTAACATAGTTCACTCTGAGGGACCCAGTGTGTCCCAGAGTAATTGGCAGGGAGTTGTGAAATGGTCTTCTTCTACGGAGTGCATGTAACTTGAGTAGTGTTTCCAAATCCTAAGGCCAATTTTCCATGTGCCGGAACCTCAATCTCACTAAGTTAGGCTACAGAAAAAAATGGGGAAAATAAATTACATCCAGCTGTGATCATGCTACATGCCTCTTCATAACCCTAAGGGATGTCTAGGAGGCTCAGAAGTTTCAATGAAACATGTGAAAATCAGTGCAAACTCCTTCTTGTTTACATTGAAATTCCCAGTAAGAATTTGACACGGCAACAACTGGGGGAAAAACAGGAAAAGCAGCCTTTTGTGGACACTTAACCTCCTTTCAGTGGCAGAGTAGCAGAAGACATGACATGAGACATTTGTTGAAAGACTTTTGGGAAAGATGTTTTTACATTTAAATTTAATGTATTCTTTAAAATTGCTAGCTAAGATGAGCTCTAGTGTAGTATGGTAAAGACCTGTGAACGTGGAGGCCTAAAGATAATTGGAATATAAGGAAAACTTGGAAGTTTAATAGATTAAATATTCTATCAGCAAGAACAAGAATGTACACCTCAGAACATGGTAGAATATTGGCTGTGTCTAAAGAAAATACAAATGAGGTAGCTTTCAAAAACCAAAAAGTCTGGAAAGATGACTCAAGCTAGTCCCTGATCCTGCTTCTGAGCTCTGGCCCTCTTCCTCTTCCTGCTCCTTGCTTTTTCCTGAACTTGGGTAGAAATGAAGGGCTGAAGTCACTCCTCTAAATTATCAGAGGAGGGAGTTAAAGAAGCTTATCTTTTCTTTTTCTAAATATATTTTTATTGATTTCAGAAAGAAGGGAGAGAGGGATAGAAACATCAATGATGAGAATCATTGATCAGCTGCCTCCTGCATGTCCTCCACTGGGGATCGAGCCTGCAACCTGGGCATGTGCACTTGGCTAGAATTGAACCCAGGACCCTTTAGTCCACAGGCTGATGCTCTATCAACTGAGCCAAACTGGCTAAGGCAAAGCTTTTCAATTTATAAGTTTATAATCAGCTAAGTCATTGTCCAATTAATTGTTTTTTCATGTACACAAATATTTGTCTTTCTTAGTAAGTTGGGAGTTGCCATGATCAAACTTTCATTAAATGTGTTGACTAAAGTCATAGTTTCTTTTTAGTTCTTTCTCAGATTAATGTGGGAGAAGGATATCTGAGGTTGCAAAGCCTCCTCCTCATGATCAGGCATGCTACTGAATTAGGAAAAGCTGCCATGACAAAGTACCATATTTCTTTTTTTTTTTTTTTTCCCTTGTTAATCCTCACCTGAGGATAATTTTTCATTGATTTTTAGAGATAGTGGAAGGGAGTGGGAGAGACACAGAGAAAGAAACATCAATGTAAAAGAGACACATCGATTGGTTGCCTCCCACACGAATCTGGACGAGGGCCAGGAATTGACCCTGCAACATAGGTACCTGCCCTTAACCTGAATCGAACCCAGGATCCTTCAGTCCACAAGACGACAAACCGGCTAGAGCCCAAGTACTATATTTTTTATATGGACTTGGGGAGAGCACTTGTCAAAGACCTGTGCTTGGTTGTATTGTGTCAGCTCAGTACTGGCTGTTCCTCAAGGGAAAAAATTGTGAAACTTCACAAACCTGAGTTAGGATTAGACATCACAGATGCCAAGTCATAGTTCATGGCTGACACTCAGGCGAGCCTATATCAGGATGAAGGATGTCTTATTGAGATGGATTACCAGTGTCAGGAGGTAAAGTTCTCTCTCTCAACTCATGTCACCTATTTGGATGTTCTTTTCCTTAATAGGAAATTGGCAGTGAACATTTGAAATGCAGAAGAGAATATTTCCAGAATAAGGTGAAAATCTCCCACACTTTGGAACAGAAAAGAAATAAAATTCTTAAAACAGCGATGAATAAAAATAAAGTTTGGGGGTAAAGAAAATGATAGACTCTGGAAATGGAGAAAAAATTAGAAAAATACCAAACACTACACAAAACGTTTCTACAAATAAATATTGCTATAATTCAGTTCTTATTTTTGCCTTTTGAGTGTTAGCTAAATTAGAAATATTTCTAATGATGGTTAATATATACTTTTACTAGCAATTTAAGTTTTTGGCTACACTTAACAGAACTATTTATGGACATTTTCCCTCGCCTGCCTGTAAAAATACATCACTGGTGTATTTTTAACAGCAACGCCTGGATGAGATAGTCTACTTCCTTGACCTGTCAGACACTTGTGGCTGCTCTGCTTCTAAGTAGCCTCGTTGGTAAGCCTTTGCTTCTGGGTTTTTCCCTTCAAAATTGGCATCATCTTTATTATTTTTTAAAATGAAATGAAGTAGCATGTATATTAAAATATACTACACATAGCTAAAATGTCACTTTACATAATGTCACATATCTGCAGGCATTTTGGCTACTTCTAGAAATAATTTTCAGATCCAGGTGATCCTGGAAAAGGATCTACTTTCTCTGTTCTTCTTCTCCAAGCTTCAGCATGTTTAACTGGAGAGCAAAGAAAAGAAATACAACCATACCATTTTCATAAAACGAGCAACCGTGGAGGAGGTATTCAAAGAGGTTATAAAATACGGTTCTCTACTTCCGAGAGGCATCTACTCACATCACATAAATCAGGAACGACAAACATGTTTCATTGCACGTGCCAATCAGTTCTCATGGATCAATTGCTAGCGGCTGCCTAGAGAATCGCATTGACAAGGCCTCAGAGGTTTGGCGAATGACTCCATAAGAATGTTTAATTTTGAAATCTCCAAGCATTTTTTTTTTTAATGTTAATGAATTTAGGGAAGCTGGCGAAAAGAAATGTTCTAGTGGGAAAGCTGCACAGGGGTTCATATCTGCACCCCCTGACTAGCATTCACTTGGATAAATAAACAGATTTTTTAAAAGTAAAAGGTCACTAAGACATTTGGAAGCTGTTACATCAGTCACTCATGGTTTAGTGGTAATTAATTAAGTAATCTAACTCCTGGGTGAGATTAGTGGAGCGCTGGGAATGAACCGATGCTTGATCATGAGAGAAGAGGAATAGTGATTTGTGGGCAGGAGATACTAGAAGGCTTCCTAAAATGTAAAATTCTTTTGAGAGATTTGGACACTCCAGGTTGCCAAGGTGTTATCTAGGTCACTGACGAAAATATCAAACAGAACCAGGCCTTGATCTGACACCTGCTAAACATTATTTATGACTTGAGCCTGACATCAAACCATTTGTAACCGTTCTATTTTCATTTCCTGAGCGCCCTTCTGGGTTTCCAGATCGGGAGGGCAGTAGTGCTCTCAGCGCTTAGCTGGTACATTTGCCTGAATATATAGTACTCTGAATTAGCATAGGGATTTTCTTTCAATGACTCTCTGTACCTTTACCTATACTGCTGACAGAGTGGAAATTGTGTGAGACAAAGATGAAGAGACTTGCGTTTTTGTTTTAGCTGACCCTAGTGAACGGTGTCCTTTTGTACAAATTGCTTCATCTCAATGGACCTCAGAAGATGAAGGTTAGCCCAGATCAGCATTTCACAACCAGTGGCCCTCAAATTCCAGAGAGGCCTGCCCACTGCTGAGCGCCCACAAATGCAACCCCGAATTGTCTGACTGTGTGCCACCACTGCAGGTGAAATATTGTGGAGTTTTAATGTGCCAAAGAGGACTGTTGAAAAAGGAGAGAAACTCCGGCATAGGTTATGAGTGAGCTTCTATGTCTGTTATCTTTTGACTCCTAGACCTCTCATCTACATTTGACAAAAGTAAGAATATTTGACAAGAGCAAGAATAATCGCCCTCGCCGATAGCTCAATGGTTAGAGTGTCAGCCCTTAGACTAACAGATCCCGGGTTCAATTCTGGTCAAGGGCATGTATCTTCACTGCAGATTCCCCGGCTCTGGTTGGGGTGTGTGCAGGAGGCAATCAACCAATGTGCCTCTTTTACATTGATGTTTCTCTCTCTCTCTCTCTCTCCCTCCCTCTTCCCCCACTTTAAAAATCAATGGAAAAATATCCTTGGGTGAGGATTAACAAAACAAAAAAGAAAGAAAAGAAAAAAAGAGAAAAGAAAAGAATAATCACTTCTATTTTACAATAGTATAACCTTGAGGCCTAGAAAAGTATAGTCAATTAATTTCCTTCATATTATAAAATGGATTCTTAATCATGTCTTTGGATTAAGTCTGTTTTCTTCAGTTTAGTACAAAATATAATTTTTATTATATTTGGTACCTTTTCCTGATAATAGTTAAACCACCATGCATGTGTAATTATGTATTTGACTTAATCAAAAGGTTGTTCTTTGGTTGACAAATTCCAATGAAAAGCAGGAGCAAACTGTACAATAAGTTCACTTTTGTAAAACATGCGATTTGTCTTATCCCAGAACTGAGTGGTGGAGTTTCTGTCAGCTAACATGAGCTGTGGCATCCTGGCTCTCAGCAGAGCTACCTGATGCCAGCTACTCTTTTAATAGTGCCAGGAGATAGTTCATCCATGATGTCAAAACTCGCAGAACATTTGAGCTAAGAATGCATGTTATGTACTCTGCAGGCACCAAAGAAAGTTGCTCAGGTCAAACAGACAAACTTGTATTTGGAATTGACGTCTTTGAGAGATCAAGCTTCCATTGTTATTTTTAAAACTTTAACCTTGGTTAAAAAAAAAATCATAGGTAGATCCTTAACTGGTTTGGCTCAGTGGATAGAGAGTCAGCCTGCAGACTGAAGGGTCCCGGGTTCGATTCCTTGGCAGGCTTGATCCCCAGTGGGGGACGTTCAGGAGGCAGCCAATCAATGATTCTCTCTTATCATTGATGTTTCTATCTCTCTTTCCCTCTCCTTTCCTCTCTGAAATCAATAAAGATATAGTTTAAAAAATAAACAAGTAAAAAAATATATTTTGTTTTTTAAAAATCACAGGTAGAACACAAATGGGAAACTATATACACACTGATGTCAGGTGTGTTTGTTGCTTGATGAATGACAGGAACTGTGGCATTTTTTAGTGGGATGCAGAAAGAGTTGGTGAAGTTTAAAAAAATATCTAACCGGAAAATATGTTTCCATCTTAAAAGTGGAGGTTGAGTGATAACACATAATTTCAATGATTCTCTTTTTTCAAATCCAAGACCATATGTTGTAGGTAAGGAGTATATTATGGGTTTATTTTAAGGGGTTCATGAACTTATGTAGGCAAAGAGCCTTAACTGTTGACTGACTGAATAATAAACTTTTTATATTTATACTAATATTTTTTAAACTAACATTATTGTGGCTATACAATATTAATTCATTAATACATGTCAGTGAAGTTATGGTGGCTTTTCTTAAAAGTCCAAGAGTTATCACCTGGGGGGTGGCCTATGAAATTGTGTTTGTAAAGGGCCCCCACTTTGAAAGGTTGCGAACCAGAATCTAAATGGATTTCAGGTAGAGTGACAGCCTGGTGGAGAGCTATTTTTGGCAAAGGGGCTCTCCTGCAGCTGCCTGTGTGCTGTGATAAGAGACAAAATGTGCCTTGAGAAGAAGCAATCTTAGTTTCCATTCAAAAGGTCAGACCAGACTTTAGTTCTAAGAATAGTCTTTGGTGTGAAAAATGATTGTTCTACCAAATTCTAGGTGTCATCTTATTTTTTAGTTACGAGACCAAAATAACAATAAAACATATTCTAGATGTTTCATTGTTCTTACACCTCTAAATTACTAGGATTTCAAAGTTAATGAAACTAACATAACAGATATTGCTGTGAGAGGAAGAAAATTATCAAGTATTATCTGGAAGAAATATTAAACAGCTATAGGAGTAAGTTATTCTTAAGTGAAACTTTAGTTATGCAAGTGAGGGGACTACCGCCCTCTAGTGGTGCCTCTCTCTCTCTCTCTCTCTCTCTCTCTCTCTCTCTCTCTCTCTCTCTCTCTCACGTCAAGCACCTCAACCCTTTCTCTGGGAAGTTTCCTCTTATTCAGAGTACAACTATTTAAAAAAACAAAACAAAACCAACAACAACAAAAGCTTGCCAACATAAATCTTTCATAAAAAATAATTTTTATTTTACAATTACAACTGACATAGTTGTAATTGTAAAATAGTTTCAGGTGAACATTCAGCATAGTGATTAGACATTTATATACTTAGAAGGTTATCACCATATATCTAATGACTACAATATTGCCTATATTCCCTATGCTGTATTTTACATTCCTGTGACTGCTTTTGCAACTGGCAATTTGCACATCTTCATCCCTTCCCCTTCAGGTGGCTCTCAGTGATGGTTCTTCTATAATTTAGTTGTGGGGTTAGGAGCAGGTGAGCACAGCATTTACCTACTTCACCATCTTGACTGGAAGTCTCCCAATATAATTTTCGTATTCTAAAAGGTTTTATCTCCCTTGCTGAAAGGAACACACTCATACATATTTTTAAATAATAGTAGGTTTTGTTGCTATCTTAGATGTTGACATTTAACAAAGAATATTTGTTGAATATCTGTTATGAAACCACCTATAAACCACCTATATACAACTATTCATAAAACAAGTACAAGATCATTCTTTTTAAAAAATATATTTTTATGGATTTCAGAGAGGAAATGGAGAGGGAGAGAGAGATAGAAACATTAATGACAAGAGAGAATCATTGATCATCTGCCTCCTGCACACTCCCTACTGGGGATGGAGCCCAAAACCCAGGCATATGCTCTTGACTGGAATTGAACCCAAGACCCTTCAGTTCCCAGGCCAATGCTATATCCACTGAGCAAAACCAATTAGGGCTACAAGATCATTCTTATTCCTGAAGAAACTTTTTTCTGATTCTTTTTTTAAATTTGATTTTATTGTTTAAAGTATTACAAATAGCAGAAGCCGGTTTGGCTCAGTGGTAGAGCGTTGGTCTGTGGACTAAAAGGTCCCAGGTTCGATTTTGATCAGGGGCATGTACGTTGGTTGCGGGCACATCCCCGATAGAGGGTGTGCAAGAGGCAGCTGGTCGGTGTTTCTCTCTCATCGACGTTTCTAGCTTTCTATCTCTCTCCCTTCCTCTCTGTTAAAAATCAATAAAAATATATTTTTAAAAATAAAAAATAAAGTATTCAAATAGTAGTACATATGTCTCCTTTTTTACCCATTGACCTTCCCCCGCGCCCTCCCCCTTCCCCCGGCACATGCCCTCACCTCCCTGCCCACTAGTGTCTTACATCCATTGGTTATGTTTATATGCATGTATACAAGTCCTTCAGGCGACCACTCAAAACCTCACCACCATCACCACCACCACCAACTTTCCCCAGCCTTCCTGCTATAATTTGATAGTATGTTCGATGCTTCTCTGCCTCTGTATCTATCTTTTTGTTCATCAGGTTAAATGTTATAATGTTATTTATTTTCCATAAATGAGTGAGACCATGTGGTATTTTTCTTTCACTGGCTGGCTTATTTCATTTAACATAATGCTCTTCAGTTATGCTGCTACAAAATGTAAGAATTCCTTCTTTTTTTATAGCAGTGTAGTATTCCATTGTGTAGATGTACCATAGTTTTCTAATCCACTCATTGCTGATGGGCATTTAGGCTGTTTCCAAATCTTAGCTATAGTAAATTGTGCTGCTATGAACATAGGGGTGCATATATCCTTTCTGATTGGTGTTTCTGTTTTCTTGGGATCTATTCCTAGAAGTTGTATTTTGGGGTCAAATGGCAGTTCCATTTTTAAATTTTTGAGGAAACACCATACTGTTCTCCACAGTGGCTACACCAGTCTGCATTCCCACTAGCAGAGAAGGAGGGCTCCTTTTCCTCCATATCCTCTCCAGCATTTGCCCTTTGTTGATTTGTTGATGATAGCCATTCTGACAGGTGTAAGGTGGTACCTCCTTGTTGTTTTGATTTACATCTCTCAGATGATTAGTGACTTTGAACATGTTTTCATATGTCTCTTGGCTTTCTGAAAAGTGTCTTTCAAAAAGTGTCTATTAAGGTCCTTGGCCCATTTTTTTTTATTGTATTGTTTATCTTCCTTTTGTTAAGTTGTATGAGTTCCCTATAAATGTTGGAGATTAAACGCTTATCTCACATAGCATTGGCAAATATGTTCTCCCATGCAGTGGGCTTTCTTGTTTGTTGATGGTTTCTTTTGCTGTGCAGTAGTTTTTATTTTGATGTAGTCCCATTTGTTTATTTTCTCCTTAGTCTCTTTTGCCCTAGGACTGTGTCTATAAAGATATTGCTATGATATGTCTGCAATTTTGTTGCCTATGGAGTCTTGTAAAATTTTTATGGTTTCCCATTTTATTTTAAGTTCCTTAGCCATTTTGAGTCTTTTGTGTATGGTATAAGTGGGTGATCTAGTTTCATTTTTTTGCATGTATCTGACCAAATTTCCCAGCACCATTTATTAAAGACACTGTTTTGTCTCCAATGTATGCGCTTTCCTCCTTTGTCAAATATTAATTGAGTATAATGTCTTGGGTCAATTTCTGCATTCTCTATTCTGTTGGTCTATATGTCTGCTCTTGTGCCAGGACTAGGCAGTTTTGAGAACCATAGCTTGTTAATATAGCTTGATATCTGGTACTGTGATCTGTCCAACTTTGTTCTTCTTTCTCAGGATAGCTGTGGCTATTAGGGGTCTTTTTTCATTTTATTTTTATTCCAGATGAATTTTTGGAGAGTTTGTTCTAGATTTTTGAAATATGCCATTGGTATTTTAATAGGTATTGCATTGAATCTATAGATTGCTTTAGGTAGTATGGACATTTTAATGATGTTCATTCTACCAATCCATGAATATGGTATGTTTTTCCATTTCTTTAAGTCTTCCTCTATCTCTTTTTTCAATGTCCTATAGTTTTCTGAGTACAGGTCTTTTATATCCTTAGTTAAGTTTAGGTATCTTATTATTATTAATTTTTTTTGGTGCAATGGTAAATGTAATTCCCCCCCTCCCCCCATTTCTCTTTCTGTGAGTTCATTATTGGCGTATAAAAAGGCCATAGATTTCTGGGTGTTAATCCTGGGAGGTATCCGAGTTCTTCTTGGTTGAAGGTAAGGCTAGGCCTCTGATCACAGCCACTCTCCCCTTTATGATGGCACAATCTCTGCAGCAGAGCAGGCTGCTCTAGGAGAGATTTTATTTTATTTTTTATTTATTTATTTATTTTTTTTTAAGTTTCTAGGGCACTCTTTTATTTATTTTTTTAAATATATTTTATTGATTTTATACAGAGAGGAAGGAAGAGAGACAGAGAGTCAGAAACATCGATGAGAGAGAGTCATCGATCAGCTGCCTCTAGGAGAGATTTTAGCAGCAGTAGAGGCTGCCCAGTCAGGGGAGCCCTATTCAGCAGTCCCCAACAGCTCCTTGGAATATAGCTGTTCCTCACTCACAAATGCAGACACTCCCCGCACATCCACACTCTCCTGTAGCTCTCTCACTCACATACTATCTTGCAGCCTGCCTTCCTGTTGGCAGCCATCTTCCAAAACCTCTGAAGAAACTTTTAATACAGAAAAGGATATGTACTAAGGTGAAATTTATAGTAATTTTTTTTTTAACCACAAAGAACATTTAATAATGTTTTATTTATTAGAAAAATAATTCTTTGATCTTTTGTGCTTGACTCAGTCATTGAAATGAGATGATTTTCAGTGTTTAGCAAATTCATTGAAAAGAAAATTATAATGCTAGAGAAGAGTTACAATGTTAAATAAAATTGGAATAGGTGTATGATAGGGGATGATGAAGTCGGGGAAGGAATGCATCCTTGTCTTAGCTGTGTCTCGTTTTATTCCTGACTTTAAACTGTCATATTTACTTGTTTCCTGTCTTGGTAGAAGATGAAAGGCTGGTAGCCATTCCTGATAGTTTCCTTTCTCAGGCCATTAAGAAAACATTAAAGGCCACATTGTCTTTGTAATGCCATATTTAGCACATTGTCCTGCACATGAGTGTCTAGAAAATGTCTGGCTTCCCAGTGAAATTATACCTCATGACTTCAGATTCCTTGCTCTCTAGGGATTAAGTTGTATGGTACGAACCAGAATAGAGGATTTAGAATTGTTTCTATAATCATGTTCAGTAAATTCTTACCATGCAAATAAAAGAATATAATTTGTACTAAATCATGCATGTTAATGTGGACCCACACATCAATTTTTCATCTCATGGCATACATAAAAAAAAAAAGACATAATTTTGATTCATTCACATTGGGCAGCTATTGTGGTATGAGTTGTCTTTTTTTTTTTTTTTTTTTTTTTTTACAATCTAAGGGAAAAGAGGTCAGTGTCCTTGACTAAACAGTCAGAGATTGCATGTTTTAAAAATTCTTGTAGCACACCAGTGTGCTTGGTGTGGCACACCAGTCCTGTTGAAAATTGCTGGATTATAGAACCATGTAATGGCAGTCAAATGATACTTTAAAAAGGCACTTTTACAGATTTTAAAAATAACCCTAAATATTTTTAAAAGTTTGCCCATGTCTATGAGTTTCCTTTGAATTTTGAATACGCATAATTTAAAAATAATTTTGGAGAATAATGTGTAAAAACATTTGAAAGAAAATTGTTCAGAAGATAGCCTGACTTTGAATAACCTCAGGGAAAATTTAGTTGATTTTACAGGATAAATATGAACTGATCATGTGATATCACAGGAAAAATATGTAATGTAGACATCAACTGCATTAATATAGTGTAATATTGAAATCATACTGCACTCTGTCCCAATCAGGCATGTATGAGGTATTGCATTCTAGTGTGGGCATCAGAATTTAATGATATAAAAAAATTAAAATTCCACCATTTTCTATATAAAATATATCTCAAATTTATACCTCTCTTTCTTTTCATTTAATGGATCCTAGATTTGTCCCAGCCTCTGTATTCTCAATGTTAGTACTTTATTTAGGATTATTCCAATAAACATTTATCTTGTTTTTACTGCTCACCCCTGACCTCAACTATTTTAATGTTGTTACTAAATATTTCTATTTAAAGCATAGTTGATGTCATGGAGATACGATGATTCTGAATATGGTTGACCTTTATCACTCCCATTTATAATTTATGCTGATTTTACCCTTTAATATTCTATTCTATTATTTGTGATGGGCCATCTGCTCAATTTAAGTTGTTTCTTCACTATCCAACATATATGTCACGCTCTTTGTCAGTTCCATGCCTTTTCCTGGGTTATATCTCTCATTTACCCACTCCTAACCCTCTGTTTGTAACAGATGCCTTGAGTTCCTATTTATTCTTTGAGAGCCATTACATGCCATTCTTTCCTTGAAGGTTTTCTTAAACTATTCTAGCACAATGATTTTATGTCATAAAGTGTATTTTAACTGTTCTTTAGGACCTGATTTTTTAGTAAGGTGTAGTTAGAAAATAATACTTATTTTATGGTATTGCACATGGATCTCATTCTAGAAAATTTTTATACTGTTGGGATAGTTATAGTGATGACCCCAATTTATCTATGCCCCCTTGTATGCCTTGGATAGACTCTCATGTAATGACTTTGGACTAGGCCATTTGACATAATTTAGCCAAAGAGGTAGTGAGTAAATGCAATGCAAAAGAGACTTGGAAAATGTTGTGCACTAGGGCTTGTGCTCTTTTGAGAATCTTGGGAACCCTGAGACCTACCATGTTAAAGAGCTTAGGCTATCCTGATGGAGACATGTGGCCCTGTCCACCCTCTTCCCTAATGCAGGGTCATTACCAACCAACAGCCAATACTAACTGCCAGACACATGAGTGTGGCTATCCTAGAACCACTAGCCCCCAGACAACCTAACCAACATAAAGCAGCTGTATCACTGAGCCCAGGCAAGACTCACAGAACTGGCCAACTGACATTACTAGCTGGCTTTGCCAACCCACAGAGTTGCTAGCTAAAAAAATGATAAAAGAAAGTGGTTAATAGTATTGTAATACCGGTGTAAGGTGCCAGGTGGGTATTTGAAATATCAGAAAGACCACTTTGTAAAGTATATGATTGTCTAACCACTATGCTGTACACCTGAAACTAATACAAAATAATATTGAATGTAAACTGTAATTGAAAAATAAAAATTTAAGAAAAGATTGTTGTTTTAAGTCACTACATGTAAAAGTGGCTTGTTTTAGCAAAAGAAACCATCAACAAAACAACAAGAAAGCCCACTGTATGGAGAACATATGTATTTGCAAATATTATCACTGATAAAGGTTTAATCTCCAACATCTACAGACAGCTTATACAACTAAATAAAAGGAAGATAAATGACCCAATTAAAAAATGGGTGATGGACCTAAATAGAATCTTCTCAAAAGAAGACAGAAGGAAGGCCAAGAGGCACATGAAAACATGCTCAAAGCCACTAATTATCCCAGAGATGCAAATCAAAACAACAATGCGGTACCATCTAACACCTGCCAGAATGGCCAACATCAACAAATCAACAAACGACAAGTGTTGGTGAGGTTGCGGAGAAAAAGGAACCCTCATGCACTGCTGGTGGGGATGCAGACTGGAAGAACTGTATGGAGCTTCTTCAAAAAACTGAAAATGGAACTCCCATTTGACCCAGTAATCCCACTCCTAGGAAAATATCCCAAGAAACTAGAAACACCAATCAGAAGGGATATATAATATGTGCCCCTATGTTCATGGCAGCACAATTTACAATAGCTGAGATATGGAAACAGCTTAGGTGACGTCAGCAGATGATTGGATCAAAAAGCTGTGGTACATCTACACAATGGAATACTATGCTGCCATAAAAAAGAAGGAATTGTTATTATTTGCAGCAACCTGGATGGAATTGGAGAACATCATGCTGAGTGAAATAAGCCAGTCAATGAAAGAAAAACACAACATGATCTTACTCATTTATGGATAATAAAGAACATTATAAACTGATGAATAAAAATACAGATATAGAAACAGTAAAGCAGCAAGCAGACTCAAATTACAGTGGGGAGAGTAGGGAGATCTGGGAGAGATAGGAGATCAACTGAAGGACTTGTATGCATGCATATAGATATAACCAATGGACACAAAACTCTGGGGAGGGAGGGCATGTATGGGAATTGGGGGGGGGGACAATGGTAAGATATGTACACAGATAATAATTTAAAAAAATAAATTAAAAAAATAAAAATAAAAACATTTTTAAAAAGAGTGGCTTGTTTTGAAAAACCAAGATGGCGGCATAGGTAATCACCTATACTTAATGCCTCTCACAACCACATCAAACCACAACTAAACGGCGGAACAACTACCACTCAGAACCGCGGGAAAACTGGCTGAGTGGAAGTTCCACAACCAGAGAGGTGAAGAAAGCGCACTGGGACCAGTAAGAGGTGTGGAGGCGTGGAAAGGGCTGCACCTGGATGTGCTGCTCTTTAAACCGGGAGGGAGATACAAGCTCCTGCTTGCTCTGAACTCCAGTTCCAGGAAAGATTCTGGGGGACCCAGACACATATGGGGAGAAACTAGACTGTCTGGCATCAGGACAGGAATGCGAGGGTGGCTCTCTTTCAGACAGAGGTGCATGGCAGCAGTCACTGTTTCTGCACAGGGACCTCTTCAGGGCAGGACTGACTGGCAGTCATTACTGTTTCCTCTGCCCTGGTTATTCCCAGAGACCCCACCCCACCCAATTTACAACCCCCCGCCAAACTGTGCAGAGGCTTTTGCATATGAATGGCCTGTTCTTTCGCCTAAAACAAACTGCAGCTGGGTCAGAGAGCCCCAGAGATTCCAAAAGAAGGCTCAAGGCAAGCAGCAACAGTGGCCTTGCTTCACAGCTGGGTCTCATCTAGGCACTTCCAAACCCCATACAAAGAGAAGGAATCTGAAGATCTCTCTATAGCTCCTGCTGGGCAGCCCCAGACAATGGTTGACCTAGCACCTCCTTGGATATGCAAGAGCCAGTGTACCCAATGGTCAGAGTGAGACCATACTGGATTACAACTCTTCACATCCATAAGAGACACACTCAAGGGGCAGCCTTAGTGAGCACCAAAGCCCTATTGAGGCAAGTTCTGCCCAATAAGGGTGTTTCCTGTGCAACAGATCTTCCAGTGTAGACCCAGCTGGTCATCACAGCCAATTGGCCTGGTGGTCGGTTCCTCCCAGTGATACCAACAGAAATTAACAGTTAACTATAACAAGACTGTGCAAACAGCCCACAAAGGGATGCACCTAGAGTGTCCACCTCAGGTGACTGGGGAGGCTGAGCCATTGGGCCTTATAGACCTCCAACCACACAAGGCCACTCTATCATCTCAGGGAGACTTAGCAGCTACCCAGTACATAGAAACAAACACAGGGAAGCAACCAAAATGCAGAGACAAAGAAACAAGTCACAAATGAAAGAAATGGATGAAAGCAAAATACTGAATATAGAGTTCAAAACCATGTTTATAAGGTTACTCGATAATCTTTTAGAAACTGCTGATAAATTAATGAGACCCTTGAGGATATGAAAAAGGACCAATTAGAAATTACGCATATACTGACTGAAATAAAGAATAATATACAGAGATCCAACAGCAGACTAGAGGAATGCAATAATCAAGTCAAAGATTTGAAATACAAAGAAGCAAAAAAAAAACACCCAACCAGAAAAAAAGAAAAGAAAAAGAAATCCAAAAATATAAAGATAATGTAAGGAGCTTCTGGGACAACTTCAAGCATACCAACATCCGAATTATGGGAGTGGCAGAAGAAGAGAGAGAGCAAAATATTGAAAGCCTATTTGAGGAAATAATGACAGAAAATTTCCCCTACCTGGTGAAAGAAATAGACTTAAAAGTCCAGGAAGCATAGAGAACCCCAAACAAGAGGAATCTAAAGAGGAACACACCAAGACACATCATAATTAAAATGCCAAGGGCAAAAGACAAAGAGAATATCTTACAAGCAGCAAGAGAAAAACAGTTAGTGACCTACAAGGGAGTACCCATATTACTGTCATCTATTTCTCAACAGAAACTATGCAGGCCAGATGGGAGTGGCAAGAAATATTCAAAGTGATGAACATCAAGAAACTACAACCAAGATTACTCTACCCAGCAAAGCTATCATTCAGAATTGAAGGTCAGATAAAGAGTTTCACAGACAAGAAAAAAATAAAGGAGTTCATCACCACAAAACCAGTATTATATGAAATACTGAAGGGTATTCTCTAAGAAGAGAAAGAAAGGGTAAAGATAAAAATTATGAACAACAAAGTGACAACAAAAAATATCTATCAACAAGTTAATCTAAAAATCAAGTGAATAAAAAACCTGAAAAATAGCCGAAACCGGTTTGGCTCAGTGGTAGAGCGTCGGTCTGTGGACTGAAAGGTCCCGGGTTCGATTCCGGTCAGGGGCATGTACGTTGGCTGCGGGCACATCCCTGGTGGGGGATGTGCAGGAGGCGGCTGGTCGATGTTTCTCTCTCATTGACGTTTCTGGCTCTGTATTTCTCTCCTTTCCTCTCTGTAAAAAATCAATAAAATATATTTTTTTAAAAATTTAAAAAAAAATCTGAAAAATAGAATAAACTGGTGAATATAATAGAATCAGGGGCATAGAAAGGGAGTGGATTGACAATTCTCAGGGGGAAAGGGGTGTGGGGGTGCAGGAAGGGAATGGACAAAAATCTTATACCTATGGACAAGGACATGGGGAGGGTAAGGGCATGGGGGTGGAGGGGAGCTATGGGGGCAAAAAAGAAGAGCAACTGTAGTAATCTGAACGATAACGATTTATTTTTAAAAAGGCTTGTTTTGTAGCAAAAGATAATGGATATAATGGCTTTTATTAGCCAGTTTTTAGTTAGGTATTACATCTGTTTAAGCATCTGCACTCTGAGTTACTTGAGAGCAAGAACCATAAAAGCTTTTGTAAAATCTTCGGGATTTTAGACAACATAGATATTAATTGACATTGCATTGAAAATTTGATTTAAAATTTCCTCTGATAGTTTTAATATTATTTTATTGGTACCATAAGTATTAAATTACTAATTTTTCCACACAATGACATCACTTGCACTTTCTAATTTTAGGTAGAATAAAATAATTTTTAAAATATAGTATTCATGATAAGTGTAATCTTGGATTGGACTTCAGATTTTTTTTATTTAAAGTACTAATTTTATTTTATTCTTAATGCATTTATTTATTTATAAAAGAAAAACACTATTTTTTCTAAGGATGTTAGATTTTTAAAAATTTTCTATAAAGAATGTCACTGAAACAATTGGCAAGATCTAAATGTGGACTGAATATTAGAAAACAATAATTTATCAGTGTAAAATTTCCCAAATTTTCTAATTATATTGTGGTTATATAGGAGAATAGTTCAACAAAAATACTAGTACTAAATTCACTTCTAATAAGTACATATATATACATATATGTAGCAATACAATTACGATTAATAAGTGTATAGTGAGAAGGAATGGGGGGAAGAGATAGAAAGAGAACAGGTATGGCAAAATGCTAAGAATCTGGTGACTCTTAGGTGAACAGAAATAGGGGACTCATTATACTATCCTTATACTTTTTAAATATATTTGGAATTTTTGTTCAAAATAGAAAGAAAAAAAAACGAGGTAAGAGCCACTACTCACCAATTAAACATTTTAATTTATAAAAGATGTAGGTCACTTGTTTAAAGTGGAAGGTCTGTTGGACACTAAGAATGAGCTTCCAATTATTCTATCAACTCTGCTGTCATCATTCATTTTCCTCAGGAATTTGTGCTTTAGTCTATGATGAAAGACTGGGGGCGGGAAAATGGGAAATGTTCAATGAATGTGGTAGACCGAGGGGCCAGAAAAAATGCTTGGGAATCTCCAGGCTTGTCAGTTCTTCTAATGTATACAAAATTTACAAGAACAAATTACTTCAAATTTTTTTTCTTCTAAAAATAGTGTAGCGCTGACCTGTCATCCCACCCCAGAGCCTCACTGTAGTGGAGAGCTGTTTACTTTGTAATTAGTAGCTGATGAAAGAGGAGAGAGGCTGCATTGCTATTTTTTCCTTTGAGTGAGAGATCCAGAACAGAAACCTAAATCGTTCAGTGATCTTTTATATGTTCAGAGTACTTTATTCTGCAGACTGAGCTGTGGGATCCTCAGGAATTTAGCACAGTGACCCTAGTTTAAATCTCTCTGAAATTCCCTGACTTCTTCTTTAAAAAAAAAAAAAAAAGTATGTTTTTATTAATTTCAGAGAGGGAGAGAGTGTTAGAAACATTGATGATGAGAGAGAATCCATGACTTCTTTACCACTGTAATGAGTACAAATAAGCAAACCCAGCAATTTCTGGAAAAACTCTGGTTTGCTACAGAAAAATGTGAGTTACTTATTATTTCAGAAAAAATTTTCACAGCAGGCAATTTAATCATTAGTTACAACATGTTAAAGATTCGATTTCACTAAAATGCACAACTAAAACAAACAAAACAGTCTGAAAAACTCCAAATGCTTAGTTCCAAACACTGTAAGAGGATGAGTACTCTATGCAGTTTTGGCATTGACTTCAACATCTTGTTTCAAAGTATTGAGTTTGGTAAGAAGTGCAGCTTTACAAAGTGAATAAATTTTATGCGTATGATAGGTCGGACTCAGTTAAAATTGTGGCTCTCCTCCTAGATATTCTTAAATGAAAGCATTGAATTCAAGACGGAGATGTAAAGCTTTGCTAATAAAATTATTGGTTAAACAAAGTTCTCAGATAACATTCTGGTTGAAATAAAACTTTTTAAAAAGATATGCTATGATTTCCATTGCTGATGGAAAACTTGGCCACAGACAAGACGAAATCTTTCTGTGCCTTCTCTATCTATCCAGTGCTCTAAGTGCAAAGGCAAACAGCTCTAAAAGTGCTGTTAACTGTTACCTAGCAACAGTGAACAAAATCGTGATCAGAGCACATTTGGGTGAGAACTCTCTTACCAAACACAAGTACAAAGCATGTAGCTCTAGTAAATATATTAATAACTTAGTTATTATACAAAGTACACAAAGAGTAATACTCTCTTAAAAAAACAAATAAAAGTTTCTAAATTAGATTTAAAAATATTTATACTGTAATTTAAACTTGGGTTGAGGAAGGAAATGTTTCTCTTGAAATTCTCAAAAATCTGATTTCTTGTGTTTCTGTGATTTTTTTTTCTTGTATAAATGCGATAACTGAGTCATAATGACTCTTATTTTAAAATACGTTTTACCCTTTCTGACTGAGCCCAGATGCCTTACCATTAACGGTCCCTGGTTCAGCTCCATTCCTTAGCACTCCAGAGTGTCACTGGTTGGAAGTGATGAAGTATGTCTTGGTTTCTTCCTATTTATAGAACAGAGGTGAAGACCAAAAACGACAGATGGAGCTTATCTAATTAGGTTTTAAGTGAAAGTCTTAAACTTCAAGCTTGCATTAGCATCCCCTTCTCCTTTGCTAATCAATTTCTATTAATCAGCCATCTATATTAATAAAAGCATAATATACTAATTAGACCAGGCGTCCCTCCAGACGAAGCTGGGGCCGTGAGGGAAGCTTGGGTTCTGGGTGCTTCCTGGTGGCTGGAGGGAAGCCCGGGTCTCAGGTGCCAGAAGGAAGCCAGTGACAGCAGTGGGGGGGCAGGTGGGGGGGAGGGGTGAAGAAGGCCTACTCTTGCATGAATTTTGTGCATCGGACCTCTAATATATATATTATTAGAGGCTATATATATATATATATATATATATAGCCTCTAATAATATTGTATATATATGAACTGGAAAAGGCAAATTATCTTCTCTTACCTACTAAATAAGAACTTCTAAATAATTGTAAATCTCTAAATAAATGAAGCTTAGTATATCCTTGTATCTATTAGAAAGAGTTTTTTCCCCTATGCAGCCTGAAACATTATGTTTTAATACTTTATATTTACTTAAGAAGAAAAAGCAATTCATTATCCCATTTACATTTGTTCACATCCTATAGATATACCACCCTTTAAATGAAAGAATATGAGTTCCATTAATCTCAATAGGTTAAATTTTATAAAGGTCAAGATTAAGTACAAGGTGCTATAAAAGCATGTAGAAGAGCCACACAACTCAACCTTTGGAACAAAGAAATTTCCCAGAGAAAGTAATATCTGAGCTAAGAACCAATGGACAGTAGGAATAAGGAGCTGAAAACCAGAAATGATGGGGGAAAGGAGCAAGGAAAAGATGGAAAAGTATTTTAGTGAGAGGTGCCAGCCTAAGCAAGACCCCAAAGATTAGAGGCAGCATGATGTGAGCCTAGACAGTAGGGTGGAGTGAGAAGAGATGAGCTTCCCGCTGTCAAATACTGAAGGCAACTCCTATCCTTGTTAGAATTTGGAGCATTATGCTGAAGGCTATGAGGAGCCATTATAGATTTTTATCAATGGGGGCAGACAAAATTGAAATCACTCTGTCTGCATTTGGAAACGGATCAGAGCAATGAAATGTTGTTAGAAATACAATTGACCCTTGAACAACACAGGGGTTAGGGGCGCCAACTGCTCCACCCCCACAGCGGAAAACTCACATGTAACTTTTGACTCCCTAAAAACTTAACTGAACCTGCAAGGAGTTGGTTCTAGGACCCACATGGGTACCAAACTCCACAGATGCTCAAGTCTTGTCTATAAAATGGTATGGAACAATGCATACAATTGTTCCTCCGCAACGTGGGTTCCCACCACAGATCAAAACTATTGTTTTCCATCTGCAGTTGGTTGAATTGGGAAGATATAAAACCTGGGTGTATGAAGGGTTGGCAGTATATTTATTTGGGGGGGGGCGGGGGAAATCCACCTACCAATGCAGTTCAAGCCCCTATTGTTCAAGGGTCAGCTGTATAGTTAAGAAGCTATTGCCCTACTGGTTTGGCTCAGGGAACAGAGTGTCAACCTGTGGACTGGAGGGTCCCAGGTTTGATTCCGATCAAGGGCACATGCCCAGGTTGCATGCTCCATCCCCAGTATCCCCAGTACTCGTGCAGGAAGCAGCCAATCAATGATTCTCTCTCATTATTGATGTCTTCATCTCTCTCTCCCTCTCAAGACCTCTCTGATTTTTTTTTTTAAGAAGCTGTTGGAATGATCCAAACAAGAATGATTATTTAAATCAAGGAATGAAGAGAAGTTGAGAGATATGAAAGAGATTTAAGAAGTGGTTTGGACCCAGAGAGAGAGAGAGAGAAAGAGAGAGAGAGAGAGAGAGAGAGAGAGAGAGATTAAAAGCTGATGTTTACAATTCTAACCAGGGCAAATGGTGGACAGTAGACATACAAAGAGTTATATATGTACAGTATTGTAGATATGGAGAGAATTCAGGTTCCAGATAAAGATTTGAGAGTCATCAGCAAATACTGTAATTAAAATTCTGAGCATGCATGAAACTATCTGGGGTGTATGTAAGTGACTAGAAGAATAGGGCTGAAACATGAAGGAAACCAACATTCAAAGAATGAATTAAGCAAGATAAACTTGCAAAACAAACTGAGGTGGAATGTCCAAAAAAATATTGACTTGGAAGCATAGACTTGGTTGGAAAGTCTGTAAGGGGGAATCTCTGAAAGGATGGAGGCCTCTGGGGGACCTTGCTGAAGGCAGCAGCCCCTGCCTTGACTTTTTCAAACAAAATCTGAGCCCCCAGGTATTTACTTATACACATCCTTACTTAAAGGACACTGCAGATACATATGCTTTCTCAAAGATGCTTACTCTGCTGATAGTATCTAATAGTTAATTTCAGTTCAAGCTGTTGTTACAATAAAAGCCTAAGGAGACAGGCAGTTGAGGCTGTTTGCTCCTATAGCTAAACAGTCCCTTAGCCTCTCCTTCATAGAAGTGTGTGTCAGAGTAATCCATTCATCTGTCGCTCATGGTCTGCTGGTCAGTTTCCAGCATCACTTAACCACTCTCCTTTGTTCATCAAAAACTTTGGCATCAGACTCACAGTCTCTGCTCTGCTCCAATTCCTGGCATCATTGCAGGTGGCTTCAATATTCAATGTCCTTTCCACACTTTGGCCTCTCATTTTCTTACCCTCCTCATCTCCATGACCGTTTCTACTCTACCTTAGTTACTTCTTTCCACAGGCACACTCCGGATCTTTTAATCATCAAAATAATTGATTTTCCAAATTAATAGCTTAGCATTGAGCATTCTCACCACCTTCTCTCATCTTTTTGGCTTGCTTCTTCAATGACTTCCACCTTAACAATTCTTTGACCTCTTTGGACCCTCCAATGGAGGACCAGTCTCCATGTCTATATCTTCCCCTTTATGTTTAACTTTCCTTCTATTTAGTTTCTTTTCCATGGTCTATAATTTTAAGAACAATTTTGTCAATGCCATAAACTCTCTCTCTCTCTCTTTTTTTTTTTTTCTTATCTCTTCTATCTGGCAAAAACCCCTCCAATGTGATCCCAATTCTTCACTTTTCTATATCCTTATCTGGACAATAGAGCAATTAGGGCCAAAAACTCACCAGCCAGGGCATATCAATACCACCAAAATTTTATGATCACCAACTTGGAGCTCTCAGTGTGGCCCTGAAATCCTAGTGTGTTTCCTAGGCAACTTGCTTTCTTATTTGCTTAACTATTTTATATTTCTCTAGTCACCTGAATTCCTTAGATTAGATATTTTCAACCTTTTTCATCTCATAGCACACATAAACTAATTACCAAAATTTTTCAGCACAGCAAAAAAATATTTTTTGCCGATCTGACCAAAAAAAGGTATAATTTTGATTCATTCACAATAGATAGCTATTGTAGTGTTGTCTGTTGTCATATTTTTATTTGACAATATAAGGGAAAACAGATCCATGCCCCTGATTAAAATAGTCAGGTATTGCTGTTTAAAAAAATTCTTGTGGCACACCAGTTGAAAATCACTGCCTTAGATGTTTATTCCATCTTCTCAATTAATTCCCCATTTTCAACTCTCACCTTCTCTCCCCATCCTTGCCTGATGCATCTGAGGAGTGTCCTCTTCTCTCATCTCGACTGATTTCCCATCTGTGTTCAGGAATCTTTCTCTTGCCTTTCAAGAACCTTCAGATTTGCTTCTCCCTTCTCTTCACCATACCTTTATCCCCTCTGCTCTTAATGAGCTTTTCCTGTGAACATTTCCATTTGATCAGTCATTCTCAGCTTTAAAAAATGCCCTTGCCTCAACAACATAGCATAAATTTAACATTAACATATTCAATTTCATTAACAGTCTTACTATCAATGAAATCTATAAACCATCCTGAGGAACAGCCTCATCAACAGTATTTTTTCTATACACATGAATGAAATTGCATTGTAAAATATTTTCAGGGTTAACTCTCTACTGCCAGCAGGTGGCTCTGTGTCAAAAAAGAAATAAAGGAAACAGACAAACTATTAAAAGCAATCTAAGACTAGGACTCATTACTACTTATTTTGTTTATACCTTAATAGTTACCACCTGAAAGCTGTTTATTCTCCAGAGATGAAGAGAATACCCGTGAAGAAACAAATAAGTAAAACATGAAAATAGCCAGAACCGGTTTGGCTCAATGGATAGAGTGTCGGCTTGGGGACTGAAGGATCCCGGGTTTGATTCTGGTCAAGGGCATGTACCTTGGTTGTGGGCATATCCCCAGTAGGGGGTGTGCAGGAGGCAGCTGATCCATGACTCTCTCTTATTGATGTTTCTAACTCTCTATCTCTCTCTTTCTCTCTGTACAAAATCAATAAAATATATTTTTTAAAAACATGAAAATAAATCAATAATTCTTTCAAGAACATTTCAAATAAACTTTAGACCTATTAATGAGAAGAGGGTTTTTTAATGTGTATTTTTATTTTATTTATTTGTATTTTATTTATTTACTTATTTAGGAAAAAAGATAAGTGGGGAAGGGCAGTGCTCAGATATGAAAAGCAGATATACAGAGCTAAAATCTTTTGCCCCAAGACCTAAAATAGTTATCTTTTCTTCTTTCAAATGAGAAAGGTTAAATACATGCAAACTGAAGATCACATCCCATCTTCTTAGGATGTTGTGAGTCACTCTCAAGCCTCTGTTTTATTGAGTTGAAATATCCCCACCATGTGAAAATAGACAGGTCCAGGGTTTCCTAGAAGCAGTGCTGTAGCTATCTGCAGTGTGATAACAACACCGGAGCAAAAACTGTCAGCTCTCACAACACCTCCTCTTGCGTGATGGATAAGGCAGTATTCAATTGTCTGAAAGTCCTACAAGGCTGAAATACTTTTAGAGATCTTAGAAAATGAGCCACGTATATTTTTAAATGAAGTACTCCACAGGGAAATGTATTTAGCTTTTATAGAAGATGTATTGGTGTGAGTAAAATTCTCAACCACCACCACATCACTTCTCAAACAAAACCCAAAATCCCCCGGACCAAAATACGTGAAAATCTGTTTGGGAGGAAATATCACATTGGATTATATTAACTCATAAAGACAGGATTCTGAGTTACTGCCTGTCCCTGCAACTCTACAGTGTGCTCGCTACTGGCAGATGGTAAAGCGATTTGTGTCCTGAAGAGCTATCTGGGGAAGGAGATTCTATAACGCCGCTAGGAATTCACTTAGCACTTTATGACCCTTGCTGTCAGGAAACTATTCTTCATATTTAACCTAAATCCCACCCACCAAAGTTTAGACCCGTTTCCTTTGGTTCAGTCCTCAGCGGACGTGGAGAACAGCTGGTCACCATCTGCATAATCTTCCTTTATAAATTAGAAGGCTGAGGTCATCCCAGTCTTCTCTTCTACCGGATAATGATCCCATTCGTTTAACCTGTCCTCTTACCACCTATTTGCAAGCCCTTAATCATTTAAATCCATGCCTGTGAATGCTAAGTTTTTCATGTCTCTCATAAATTGTGTATAAGACACTTTAATATTTGTAGCAGAGCTGAAGGCAATTCTTTTCTTTTGACAACTATGTCCTTAGAATCCCAATATTATATGCACTTTTAAATAATATTGTGCATTTCCAATAGGCTATTATTTGTGTTCTCTGTGATTACTGTCTTCTCTTTAGCTGAGCCATGCATTCTTGAATTCAATTAGTGTATTTTTTTTCTTCTGTATTAGGGTCACTTTATGAATATAAATCTCTATTTTTATTTTTCAATGCAGTTTACATTCAATATTATTTTCTATTCATTTATTAAAATGCCTCATAGTGGTTAGACAATCACATACTTTACAAAGTGTTTCCCCCAATATTTCCAGTACCCAGCTGGCACCATACATAGTTATTACAATGTTATTGACTATATTGCCTATGCTGTACTTTTACATCCTCCTGACTATTTTGTAACTATTAATGAATATTTAAACTGAATTCCACTTTTTTTCTGATTAAGACAAAATATCTGATCAAAGTGGCAAATATCTTATTCTACTTTGAAATTACCTACGATCTTAAATTACATGCTCTATATTCCAATATGATCATCATGTAATATGAAAATATAACATAAACTCTACAAAATAAGTGGCTTATAGGTTACTATACCTTTGAGGGTTGCCTACCCACTGCCTCTGGGAAATGTTTCCATTGAATAATAACTTCAACGAAGCAATCTTTGGGGGCAGCACACACACATACTCTGTTTAGGGTGTTGATCTGTATTGCTGTTGGACTGAGTTCATTCTTCAGGCATCATTATCTTTGCTTATAGACAGACCAGAAAAGCCCCACTGTGAGCTTGTGCCATTTGGCTGCAGTATCTGCTGGCCTGTTCTGCAGCATGGTTTTATCAGAATGCCTCACTCCTGTGTGTGCCACCAAACGGTGGCTATGAGCCACAAAATCTTACCATAACCACAAAAGCAGTGTGTGCAGAAAGCTCCCTTACAGTCTGCCTAGAGACTGACAGAAAGGAAGGGCTGACACTCATGCCAGACTGTACTTTTCTAGGGTCATGATTTCCATTCCTGAAGTGACCCTATTAAAGCTGAGATAAATTGTATCTATTCTGACTAGTTCTGTCATTCTGCAAAATAGCTAGATTGGTCCCATAGGATATTTTCTTCACAAAGCCCTGCTGCTTATTATTCTGTTGTTCCTGAAGTATTTAACAAATATTTTGTAATGATTAAATTTAACTGATTGGAGGGAATAGTGGTTGAACTTTTAAGCCTGCAATTTCTAAGCGTCATTGGAAGGAAGAGGTATTAACTCTGAAGTTTATAATTTCTAAAGTACTATTTCTTTTTTAAAAAACATCAAGCAATGCATTAGTTCCTACTAATAGAATGTACATTACCAAAGAAATACTGAAATTGGCATTTAAAAAACGAAGGTAATGAACCAATTCTTTGATTTTGTCTTTTTTAAAAACATATAGCAAAATAATATGAAAGTTTCCAAAGTAGTTCTCCATTCTTTTTCAGATGTAGACTTACAGAGAATGTCCTTTTTTAAGTTGGCCATGAATTAGGTAATGCTTCCTCATTGCTCTGAGTTGAAAAACAGTCTGTATCTTTCAGAGTTCATTCAGAACTACACTTCACAAAATGATTTAAACATTTCTAATTTAGCACTGTTGAATTAAAGAACTGAAACCATTATTTAAAGTTCAAAGGTTTTAAAAAAATAAAAAAAAAATTTTAAATAAAGTTCAAAGGTTTTCATTTAGATATATTTGAACTTAGAGTTCCCTCATCATTATGTATTGGAATTGGAAATTATTCATATGAATGGTTTGCTGCATAGTCCCTAAAGGACTTTTATTCAAGAAATATTTTTTGAGCACCTTCCATGGATGGTGCTAGGGAACAACATTCTACGAAGAGCTGTGTTCTCCTTTGGAGAACATTTCTGTTTGATTTTCATTCTTGAACTTTATGACACTGTATGGCCCTGGACTAGCTGGGACATAGATGCAGGGATGGTAATAAACCATCCACCAGAGCAGAGCAGGTCTAAGAAAACCTGCCTCAATTATAGTATTTGATAACACAGATTTATTCTTGCAGAAAAGCCTATATCCACAGGTTTCAACTGTCTTCAATTACAGTTCAAGCAAACACCAACAAAGGCCGTTAGTACACACTGAAGCACCTGGATATTCCAACAGGCTGGAGGGTCCTACAACAGAGATTGCAGCAAGACTATGTAGAATATGAGTCATGCAGTGAGACAGAGGGCTAATCTCTGTATTAGCCTTCTGACCTACAGAACTGGAAGATAATAAATTTGTGTTGTTTTAAGATGCTAAATTTGTGGGGGTTTGTGAAAGCAGCAATAGAAATCGAATACAGCACTCAAAATACAATAGTTTCTTAAAGGAAACATGATGTGATGAATTATCTTTCTTTACACAGCAAATAATGATAATAATGGCATATATACCATTGAATAAAATTAATGTCTTTCCTGATACGAATAGATAAATGGATAAATACCAGAAGCACTACTTTACAGTAGAAACCCAACTAATAAGTATAGAAGGAAAGATGAAACTAGGAAGTCATCAATGGATGTTAAAATGAGTGGTGGAAAGTCAGATAAGGATATTTATAGTCAAAAAGAAAGAGAAAAGAAAAAGAATCTGAGTAATACAAATATCACCAGGGAGACTAATCCGCAGGTAGCTGGGCTTCTGGTTACCAACAACAATCTGTAACTTGATGGAGAACTTACTTCAGCAGCTTTTACCAAGATATGTTGGTCTTTAGAAGGAAAGAATGACAACTCTCACTGAAAAAAGGAGAACATTTGGTGCAGATTATTTGCTTCCATTAAAACAGAAATTTCTGACATCACATGACATTTCTGCTCTAACCCAGACCAACTCCTCCTCTGGTTGTGCTCTGGTATTGGGACTCATGCACATTCCACTTGAGGCCTGGCTGGTTGCTCAGTGGTTAGAGCGCTGGCCTTTGAACTGAACGGTCTCAGGTTGTGCAGTCCAGGACATGTACAGCGTTTGCAGGCTCGATCTCCAGCCCCAGTCAGCATGTGCAAGAAGCAACCTGTCAATCTCTCTCTCTCTCTCATCAATGTTTCTTTCTCTGTGTCTCTACCCTTCCCTTCCCTTCTCTCTAAAAAATCAATGGAAAAAATATCCTTTGGTGAAGAGTAACAACATCAACAAAAAGAAGTAACTGATGGGTGCCCTGGCCAGTGGCTCAGTTGTAGCATCATCTTTTACACCAAAAGTTTGAGGGTTTGAACCCAACTGGTGTGGCTCAGTGGTTGAGCATTGAGCTATGAACCAGAAGGTCACAGGATTTGATTTCTGGTCAGGGCACATGCTGGGCTTGCAGACTTGATCCTCAGTTGGGAGCATGCAGAAGGCAGCTGATGAATGATTCTCTCTCATTATTGATGTTTCTATCTCTTTCTCTCCCTTCCTCTCCAAAATCAATAATAAATATAGATTTTAAAAGGTTGTGGGTTAGACCCCTGGTTGGGCCTATGGGAGATGACTGATCAATGTTTCTCTCTCTGCCCCTTCCTCTCTCTCTAAAATAAATTTTTAAAAAATATATTTTTATTGATCTCAGAGAGGAAGGGAGAGGGAAATAGAAATATCAATGATGAGAGACAATCATTGATTGGCTGTCTCCTGCACGCCCCCTAGTGGGGATCAAGCCTGCAACCCAGGCATGTGCCCTGATGGGAATCAAACCATGATTCCTGGTTGATGCGTGGGGCTCTCTAAAATCAATTAAAAAAAAATTTTTTTAAGTAACTGATGGGGAACAGATAGTGACAACAGCCACCATGAGTTCAGCAACACCTTGACATTTTATTACTTTTAGGGGCATCTACATAAATCTGATAATTATTAATACATACATTTATAAGGCATTTTTAAAAATCTAAATAAAATTAGTGTTTAATGGGCATATAAACTCCTTACTTAGTTTTAAAACCTTCAGTGGTCTATGGACTACCCTGTTTCCCCAAAAACAAGACAGTCTTTTATATTAATTTTTGCTCCCAAAGATGCGCTAGGTCTTATTTTCAGGGGATGTCTTATTTTTCCATGAAGAAGAATATGGTACACATTTATTGTTAAATGAAAATAAAGAAAATTTATTACCTGTATACAGTACGGTAGTACGATAGTACAGTAGTTGTCAACACAAGCCAGACAAACTGTGAATCCTACAGTATCAAGAATTTACTCATTTATTCAATGACAATCATGTCATCATCTTCTGGAACATCATCATAACAATCCAATTCCTGAATCTCCTGGTGAATTTCTTGTGACTCCATTTCTTTCAGAATCAGTGGACCAAATCTCTCATGTTTAGCAATGGCACTGTCTTTAAATGAGTACTTCTTGTCAAGGTAGCCTGCTCGCAGTGCATTTGCAATGCAACTGTCAGTGATTTTCTCCCATGAATTCTTCACCCAAGTCACAACTTCTTGCAGTTTAGGTTTCACAAAGTTTCCACGCTGATTTCTCTCCATTCTATTTTCAATGTAGTCATTAATTTCCGTGTGCACATTGTCTTTGAATGGCTTGTTTATTGCAATATCAAGAGTGTGGAGCCCCCATGGAGTCCTGCTCCTGACCTTCATCCTGTGTCACTGCTGTCCTGGGCCTTGCTCCCAGTCAAGGAAGGAGGACAGAAGGACTGAGAGGGCCATGACGTGGGAAGGAGATGGCTCTCTAGCAATTGCTCGCTCTTTTATGTGGAAGGGAGGCTCTCGGCTTCGGTGCTGGCTGCAGAAAGCGACCCGTACGGGCCTTTGCTGCCAGGCTGGGGAAAAAAGAGTAGATTCAACAGACAGAGTTTACTTCGTGAATCATAACACAAAAACACGCAGTGGGAAGACCCAAGAACTCACGGCTTACAGAACGAAGAGCCCCTGCCCGAGGGCTGGGACATCAGGTACACGCGGGAAGGCGTGCGGTACTTCGTGGACCACAACACCCGGACCACCACCTTTAAAGACCCACGCAGCGGGAAGTCGTCCGTAACGAAAGGCGGCCCGCAGATCGCCTACGAGCGCAGCTTTCGGTGGAAGCTGGCTCAGTTCCGGTACCTGTGCCAGTCCAACGCGCTCCCCAGCCACGTGAAGATCAACGTGTCCCTGCAGACGCTGTTCGAAGATTCCTTCCAGCAGATTATGGCATTAAAACCCTATGACCTGAGGAGGCGACTCTATGTATTATAATATTCAGAGGAGAAGAAGGACTTGATTATGGTGGCTTAGCAAGGGAATGGTTTTTCTTGCTCTCCCACGAAGTCCTGAACCCCATGTACTGCTTGTTCGAGTACGCGGGCAAGAACAACTACTGCCTGCAGATCAGCCCCGCGTCCACCATCAACCCGGACCACCTCTCCTACTTCTGCTTCATCCCCGCGTCCACCATCAACCCGGACCACCTCTCCTCCTTCTGCTTCATCGGCCTCTTCATCGCCATGGCGCTTTTCCACGGGAAGTTCATCGACACTGGCTTCTCCTTGCCCTTCTACAAGCGCACGCTGAGCAAAAAGCTGACGATTAAGGACCTGGAATCCATCGATCCTGAGTTTTATAACTCCCTTATTTGGATAAGAGACAACGACATCGAAGAATGTGGCTTAGAAATGTACTTCTCCGTGGACATGGAGATCCTGAGGAAAGTGGCCTCGCATGACCTGAAGCCGGGCGGCGCCAGCATCCTGGTGACGGAGGACAACAAGGACGAGTACATTGGCCTCATGACCGAGTGGCGCTTCTCGCGTGGCGTGCGGGAGCAGACGCAGGCCTTCCTGGACGGCTTCAACCAGGTGGTGCCCCTGCAGTGGCTGCAGTACTTCGACAGGAAGGAGCTGGAGGTGATGCTGTGCGGCATGCAGGAGGTGGACCTGTCCGACTGGCAGCGGAACACCGTGTACCGGCGCTACACCCGGAACAGCAAGCAGATCATCTGGTTCTGGCAGTTTGTGAAGGAGACGGACAACGAGGTGAGGACGCGTCTGCTGCAGTTTGTCACGGGGACCTGCCGCCTGCCCCTGGGCGGCTTCGCCGAGCTCATGGGAAGTAATGGGCCTCAAAATGGGAAAGACACCTCGTTACCAAGAAGCCACACGTGTTTCAACCGCCTGGACCTGCCGCCATATAAGAGTTACGAGCAACTGAAGGAAAAGCTGCTTTTTGCCATAGAAGAGACGGAGGGGTTTGGACAAGAATAGAGGAGCTGTGGCCGGAGGCTCTGCGTCCGCACCTCTGCAAACATAAAAGGTTCCGTTCTCACTGAATATGCAAAAGAACTCTTCTTTTCTACTTTATTTACTGTTCCCTTGAACTGACCGACCAGGAAAACGATCTCCCTTAACTTTGGAAGTGAGACTTTAGCGGCTCTAGTTTTATAGAGCTGCTCGGCGCCACGCCAGCTCCTGATGCCCACGTCCGGATGCTGCTCCTCAGCTCTGCCCGCCCGCCCCTTACCCTCCCCTGCCATCTCCACACTGTGTGGTTCAGGAAGGCACTGAGGCCCAGGCCAGAGCTGACAGATGTGAGCTGCGCTGCTGGCTGCTCTTTAGACGGTGCTGGAGCCGTCAGTCTGTTGGAATTAAACGCGAGAGCTGAGCGCGCTCACCGCACCGCGACGAGGGGGTGAGTGGCAGCAGCTTGGACGGAGTCCCCTGACCAGACCAGCACCGCCTGGCCCAGCGCCTGGGCCTGCAGGTGCGCGCTCCTCCGGGTGCTAGCACCTGTGGGACTAAAGCGGGCAGCCTGCACTATTGAAAACGTGATGGTCTTTACTCTGAATGCACAGTAAATGGATGCGATCTGATACTGAGGGACATAAAGGTAATGTCAACTTTTCCACAAACTGTCCCAAGTTTCGGTTCCTAAAACCAAATGGACGGAAGAGTTCATGAGCATCTGACTTCCAACTAATGAGTCTAATGATTTCCTACTAGTGTCTTAATATTTCCTTGAAAATTTATGAAAAATTCTATGTATCTGAATTAAATAAGCATATAAAGAAGTCTTTTGTCCTCCCCCCCTTTCTATATAGATCATTATTTTTGTCCTAAGTAAATACTTTTTAATTATTTTTCATAGTCAAGGGCATTTGCTGAACTACAAATATGAATAACAAATTAAAATCTGATGTGAATGACATTAATGCTACTTTAGCATATGGGGGCTTCCTTATTAATACAAAAATTTAAATTTGTATTATTTCAATATGCACTGTAAATTAACTTAAAATTTTTTATAACCACGGAAGTAACACCTTAGAATGTTAATATATTTCACTGCTGAGTACATATGAAAAATATCAGTATACAATTTAATTTCCCTAAAGTTTGTTTTGCCAAAATTTTATTTTTCTATGTATATTAGAGATTGTGTTCTGCATTTTCTCAAACTCAGTAAAGATGCAATAAAGGCAGTAACCCACAAAAAAAAAAAAAAAAAAAAAGTGTGGAGATAGGCCGTCATTCCTGCGGGAATCATTATCTGATCTATTTTTCTTTCGTGAAGAAATGTCTTCATATCTTTAGCGCAGTGAGTGCTGGCTGCATCCCAGACTAGCAGACCTCTTTGGCTCCCTCAAATATAATAAGCAGCAGCATTAAATCCACCCACTTCCTTATAACTGCTTGTGTGGCCCAGGCTTTTTCAGTTTCAAGAATAAAAACGCCCAAAACACATTCAATCTTTTCCTTCTTGCCCTTAGAAATGATTAAAGGTGGGATTTTAGTGCCATCTGGACGAATTGCTAAAATACAGGACACACGTGCACTTTTGTAAGCAGTAGAGGGAATGTACACTAAGGAGGCACCCCACTGTTCAATTGTTGTTTGAGATGATTGGCCCATAAACACTGCAGTTTCATCCATAGCCATCATGTTGGAAAGATTGTATTTAGAGAAGTCAGCATCATCAATAAAGGTCTTGAATGCAAGTGCTCGCTTAATAACCTGAGTATCTTACAACCTAAACAATGTTGTAGATCTCCTTAAAGACAGTTCACTTCGCTGAAGGAAATTATCCAGCCAGTGTTGTGATGCTTTGAAGTCTTCGGGGGCTATGTCAAACTGTGGTGCCATTGCAAGGGCAAATTCTTGATCTGAGCCCTATTCGCAACCAAAGCCTGTGCTCTCCTGTCAACAAACCATTCACAGATCAGGTCTTCCAGCTAGGAAAATAGTGGTTGCCAATCTGATACACACTTGCGCTTTTTAGCATTTCCCTTGTCCACTTGTTCAATGAGGTTACCATATTCTGCTCGCCATTTTTGAATCGAATACTCAACATCTTCTCTGCAGAAAGCAGTAAGATTTTGGCCCCAAGAGTCTTCCACTATTCCTTTCTTGTACTCCACGGAGTAGCTTTTTCTTTTTGCACTCATTTCTAGGGGTAAAAAAAAGGAATTGGGGTATCAAGGTGGGGGGAGGGGATCACTTAAAATGACACAGGGGGGATCAGAGGGGGGAATCAAAATGGCACAGGAGAATCAGAGGGGGATTACCATTTTAGTAACCCCTTTTGATCCTCCTGTGTCATTTTGATTGTCTCCTCTGATCCTCCTGTGTCATTTTAAGTGATCCCCCTCCCCCACCCCTGTGTCACTGAACACCTTCACCAGACATCCCCCCTACCCCTTTATCAGATATTTACCCCCTGGGGCCTGCCTGGGGACTGTAATTGGGCTTGCTGGGGCCTGGATCTGGGCTGGAGCAGGGTCTGCCACTGACTGAGAACCTTCAGTCATCATGAGAGCGGCCGCAAGCATCAGGTAGTGTCACCAGAGACAGACCAGCACTCACCACCTTCTCGGCATCCTGTCCGCTCTAATCCTTCTGTTCTACATGCATCTGTGAAAGTCTCCTCCTCTCTCCCGCCCCTCGCTCACCTGCTCACTCCAACCTCCTCTCCACCGCCACACAGCAGTGATGTCAGGACTCGGCGTAACTTCACTGGTTGCTAGAGGCCAGTCGGGGCGGCCCTAGCGACCAGTTTATGGTAAATTAGTTTTCATTCTGAGACAGAGCCTGGGGCGAGGTGGGGGCTTATTTTAGGGGGGATGCCTTATATTTCACTCAGAAGGAAACCTGTAAGTAGGTCTTATTTTCGGAGGATGTTTTATTTTCGAGGAAACATGGTAGAAACTGAAAGCCTGTGTTCTAATTCAATTCCTTCCCACTTCTTGTATCATCTGGCTTTAAGTAAGCCCATTCTCCAATGTCAGTCTGAAGTATGTCATGTATATTCATGATTCTGAAACGGGGTTCCTGGGAGGATGAAAAGGAAGCCATCACTACATATCCTGAAATGTGGTAGCTAGTACATATAAACTCAGTCTGAAGTTTTTATTTCAGAAAGAGACAATATTAAATTTATGGAAACATAATCCTATGAAATATTTCAGGGTTTATGCATTTAAAAAGTGTTTTGGCCCTAGCCGGTTTGGCTCAGTGGATAAAGCACCAGCCTGTGGACTGAAGGGTTCCAGGTTCAATTCCAGCCAAGGGCACATGCCCAGGCTGTGGGCTCGATCCCCAGTGGGGAGTGCTGATCAATGATTCTCATCACTGATCTCTCTTTCTCTCTCCCTCTCCCTTCCCCTCTGAAATCAATTTTTAAAAATGTTGTGTTTTTTTTTAAAAAAAGCTTTTTGTGGGGAGTATCAAAGAAAATTATAAAGATTATTCTGAAAAGAAGAGCACTTTACAAAATCAGAACATAAATTGTTTTTTATAACCTGATATATAAAAATAGATAGTTCTTCAATTAAATCTATAGTCTCATAAAAGTGTTTTCCTTCATGGAAAAGAGCAAAGGTTGTAAGTGAAATACTGAAAGGAAAAATGATTACCAGCATTTTCTCGTCTTAAATCAAAGCACTACCAGAGAGCTATAATATAAAAGTTTCTTTTGTGCTTATCCCAGCATTGGTAAAATGTTCGTGATTGGAAAAATTCATTTTCAAATACTTTTATGTATTTGTTTTGCCATATGTTTAAAAGTAGGCTTCTATCTCCCTGGATACACCAGTGCACTTACAACACTGCTTATTTCCAATGGAATCTTGGATAAATATAAGAAAAATAGCAATAAGTAAAACACATACATGTTTTCCAAATGTAGACAGAATTAATATCAACTTAAGAGCTTGATTTATTCTTCCTTTATTAACACCTTCAGAATAATTTGAATTATAAAAATTAAAAAGAATATTTAATCATGTGTATTAGCATTAAGACACATACAATAATCCATAAAGTATCTAAACTTAACTTACAAATAGTATTTACTCAGTGCTCCTGCTCTGGAATGCTGAGCAGAGATTCTCATTTCCTTCCAGCTGCTGGTCTTGAGACACTCCTCCTCCTCTCCCCTGTGACTCCTGCTGCCCTCATACCCATCTTCCCATTACTTGTTTAGTGCAAAGTCTATGGCAAGAGATGGGTGAGGGCAAACTGGAATAGGAAGTGCAATTGCCAGAGACTAGCTGGTTTCTGCCACATATACCCTTAAGGAATTTGCGATAATCCTATATAATAAAGAGGTAATATGCAAAATGACCATCATGCCCTCACACAAGATGGCCACCCCCATGTGGTCACAAGATGGCTGCCACAAGATGGCTGGGAGGGGAAGGCAGTTGGTAATCAGGCTACAGAGAGGGCAGTTAGAGGCAACCAGGCCAGCAGAGGAGGGCAGTTGGGGGTGACTGGGCTGGCAGGAGCAGTTAGATGTTGATCAGGCTGGCAGAGGAGAAGTTAGAGGGTGATCAGGCTGGCAGGCAGAAACGGTTAGAGGAGCAGTTGGGAGCCCACAGTTCCGGATTGTGAGAGAAATGTCTGACTGCCACAGGGATTGGGCCTAAATGGACAATCAGATATCCCCCAGGGGGTCCCAGATTGGAGAGGATGCAGGCTGGGCTGAGGGACACTGCCTATTCATGCACTAGAGGCCTAGTGCATGAATTTCATGCACTGGGACTCTAGTATAATCATAAGACAATGCAAACATTAGATCCTGGCACTTGCTTTCTGTAACTATTTGTTGGATGAAAAAGTGAGTGAATAAAGGATAGGGTGTGATGAGGTAAAACGGAGAAAAACAACAGGATAATGTAAAAAGTTGTTGGGTAGGCTTTTAGTGTTTTTCAGTGGGGGACTTGGAAATTTGAGTTAGACAATTTTTCATTGTCTTAACTCCTCCTTGCATTACCAGAGGTATTTCCAGGATACTATAATAATCACAGCTACATTGTGTGCTTCTTTTTAAAAATATATATTTTATTAGAGGCCTGGTGCACAAAATTCATGCATGGGTAGTGTCCCTAACCTGGCTGGCGATCAGGGACAATCTGTGGGGCAACCAGCAGGGCAATCTGGAGGCCCCTCCTGGCACCTACCTTAGCTAGCCTGGGCCCTGTGGGCTGGGGGCAGCTCCTGTGTTGAGCGTCTGCCCCCTGGTGGTCAGTGCACGTCATAGTGACCAGTCGTTCCACCAGTCATTCTGCCTTTCAGTCAATTTGCATATTAGGCTTTTATTATATTGGATTGATTTCAGAGAAAAAGAAAGATGGGGGGAGAGAGAGAGAAACATCAATGATGAGAGAGAATCACTGATCAGCTGCTTCTCCTGCATTACCATACTGGGTAGTGAGCCTACAACCCGGGCATGTGCCCTGACTGGGAATTGAATCATGACCTCCTAATTCATAGGCCAATGTTCAACCACCTACTCATACTGGCTGGGCTACATTGAGCTTCTTATTGTGCCATGCACTGTTATGAATGCTTTCTATGTATTTAGAATAGTTTGTAGTCTTCACAACAACCTCATGAGATAAATATTATTATTCCCATAAAGGAAACAGATACAGAGAAGTTAAGTAACTTACCAGTCACTCTTTCAATCATTGTGACATGAAAATACTCCCACATTTCCAAACGCCACATAAGGATAGAGAACTAACTTGGTCAACAACAACTAAATATCATCCCACTGTCATCTGGCTTTCATTATAGCAGCTGAGAACTCAGTTGATCTGTATAGTAAGATGAGCTGGCTACTTCTAAGATCTTCCCTTTGGTATTTTGAAATTTCACTACACTGTGATAGTGTATTCTTTTTACTTTAAATTATTTTTTTTTCAATTACAGTTGACATACAATATTATATTAGTTTCAGGTGTATAACATATTGGTGAGATATTTGTATACCTTTTGAGATGATCACCCTGATAAGTCTAGTTCCCATCTGGCACTTTATAGTTATTATAATATTATTGACTGTATCCCCTATGCTATACTTTACATATGTGTGACTATTTTTATAGCTGCCAATTTTCAGACATTAATCCTTTCCCCTTTTTCACACCCATCCTCCCAACAGCTCCCATCTGGAAACCATCAGTTTGTTCTCTGTATCTATGAATTTGTTTGTGTTTTATTTGTTCATTTATTTTGTTTTTTTAGATTTCACATATAAGTGAAATCATATGGTATTTGTCTTCCTCTGTCTGACTTATTTCACTTAGAATAATACCCTATAGGTCCTTCCATGTTGTTGTAAACAGCAAAGTATTATTCTTTTTTATTAGCCATTATCTCTTTAAATTTCCTCTCCCATTCTCTGTATTTTCTTTCAGTAAAATGTCCGTTATATGTATTGTAGGTTTTTCTTCCTCTATCCTGTATTTCCTGATCTTTTTTTTTTTTTTCCTGGTTTACTTTTGGTAATTTTTTTTAGCTCTGTCACCTTTTAGTTTACTACCCGTGTTTCCCCGAAAATAAGACATCCTCCAAAAATAAGACCTATTCACAGGTTTCCTTCTGAGTGAAATATAAGGCATCCCCCCAAAAAATAAGGCCCCCCTAGGCTCTGTCTCAGAATGCTATTGCTAAATATGAGAGATTTGGTCCACTGATTCTTTTTTTTTTCTTTAATATATTTTATTGATTTTTCACAGAGAGGAAGAGAGAGGGATAGAGAGTTAGAAACGTCGATGAGAGAGAATCATCGACCAGCTGCCTCTTGCACACCCCTACAGAGGATGTGCCCACAACCAAGGTACATGCCCTTGACCGGAATCGAACCCGGGACCTTTCAGTCCGCAGGCCGACGCTCTAGCCACTGAGCCAAACCGGTGCTGGCTGGTCCACTGATTCTGAAAGAAATGGAGTCACAAGAAATTCACCAGGAAATTCAGGAATTGGATTGTTATGATGATGTTCCAGAAGATGATGACATGATTGTCATTGAATAAATGAGTAAATTCTTGATACTGTAGGATTCACAGTTTGTCTGGTTTGTGTTGACAACTACTGTACTACCGTACCATATACAGGTAATAGATTTCCTCTATTTTCATTTAACAATAAATGTGTACCATATTCTTCTTCATGGAAAAATAAGACATCCCCTGAAAAATCAGACCTAGCACATCTTTGGGAGCAAAAATTAATATGAGACTGTCTTATTTTGGGGGAAACAGGGTAATTATTGTTCCAACCATTTCCAATGCGCTATTTAGCCAAAATATTTAGTTTCTAATGTCAATATTATATTTTTCATTAAAAAAAATCATTTTGGTACATTTAACAAATTTTCTTGATCAATTTTGATAATTCTCTGTTCTTCCATTCTAGTTTTTTAAAATTATTTTGTATCTTTAAACATACTTATTGCACAGTCTCCTTTGTTGTCGTTTTTTAAGATGTGAAAACAATTGTTTTTGTTTCTTTTTATTCTCTCAGTGTCTTGTTTTCATGCGCTTTTGATAGTTTTTTTTTTTTTTTTTTTTTTTGAGCTGATTTTCCTTGGAACTTCAGCTATGAGAAGTCTTAGACATCTAAGTTTAATGTGCTTTCTTCCGGAGAGTACTACCCTCTAGAATTGCTTTAAAATATGTTTTTGGTCTAATTTTGGGGGGACTCATCAGGGTTCAAAGATAGTGTGAATTTTAGTTAACAAACCCATGTGAGTTGCAGGCTTGGCACTTGGGATTATTAAAATATTCATTTCCTTCCTTCCTTCCTTCCTTCCTTCCTTCCTTCCTTCCTTCCTTCCTTCCTTCCTTCCTTCCTTCCTTCCTTCCTTTCTTCCCTCCTTTCTCCCTTATTTCCTTCTCCCCTCCTCCCTTCCTTCCTTCTTTTCCTCCCTCCTTCACTTTCTTCCTCCCTTCCCCGCTTCCTCTCTCCTTCTTTCTTTTGTTAATCTCCACCTGAAGATATTTTTTCCCATTGATTTCTTTTTAGAGAGAGTAGGAAAGAGAGGGGAGTGTGGGGGTGGGAGGGGGGAAAGAGAAACATTGATGTGAGAGAGACACACCGATTGGTTGCCTCTGGTATGAGATCCCTCCCACCAAACCTGCAACCCAGACAGATGTCCTTGACTAGGAATCAAGCCCTTGACCTTCAGTGCATGGGCCGACGCTCTGTCTACTGAGCCACACTAGTGAGACTTTTTTTTTCTTCAGTCTTCCTAGAATGTGGCTGGCATTTCTTTATGTAAGGATGGTTATTTTTCTTTTTTCCAATTCACCTAGTAAGAATGTTGTCCTTTAAGTGTCTAGACTTTAGGCCAAGGCCTCAGGTCTGAGCTTCCATTCTGGTAAGGGCCCAGCTTTGTCTCTACCACAGGAGTGGCCCACTAAAACCCAGTGCTCACTTTCTACTTGCTTGTTGCTTTTGGCCTCTGAAGTTTCCTTAATTCCTCTGCCAGCCTTAATCAGTAATCCTTTCGAATAATATTTTATACAATAGTGTTGGGTATGTCCTACTAGGAAAGACTTCTCTAAACATTAAACTGCCATCTTTCCAGAAACAACAGTCAAGACTAGATATCTTACCAGGGACCAGAATTTAAAGTCTCTGCACACTGTATGTTGTACAACCTGCTGATGTGAACTGATGGATTTTATAATAATTTTTAGATAATTATAATTGGATAATCCATTAAATGATCTCTGCAAAGGGACCATAAATGGAAAATATTAAAATGCAAGCACAGACAGACAAAAGAAAATTACAAAGCTGGTTTCCCCCCCTGCCCTTCTTTGACATCATGCTAAGCAAATGATAATCTAATCGAATATGAGAGGAGGAGGTAGTCTAATAAAATTAGTCTAGTAATCAAGAAAGCCATTTTAGACATGAATTTAAACCTGGATGATTAACAATAAAGCCAGTGCTAAGAGAGAATTATACTTTAAGATATTAGATAACTATAGTAATATATGTATAGAGAGGAAATACATATTTGTATACTTAATGATTTTTTGAGACCCCTGCTGTAATCAACTGCCTTACCTTTTTGTAGATAATAAAGAGTTACTGAAGGTTCTGAGGCAAAGAGTAATTTGATTATGTATCTATTTAGCAAGATTAATCTAATCGTAAATTCAGGATGGAGTCAGGAAACTGATATCTGTGTTCAGGGCAGCTTCCTCTTTCTGCATCCTGAACTATAGCCTGATGGCAATTTCTTTCAAACAGATGGGCAGGTAAGATGGAATTAGTCAGTTACGGTATGTCAACAAGGTGGCTTCCCTAGCTATACTTTTTAAATCATGATTTAAAAATCCATATTAAATTCATAACCATAATGCCCTAGATAGTTTTGCTCAGTGGGTAGAGTGTTGGCCTGCAGACTGAAGGGTCCAGGGTCCAAGGGCATGTACCTTGGTTTCGGGCACATCCCCAGTAGGGGGTGTGCAAGAAGCAGCTGATTGATGTCTCTCTCTCTCTCATCAATGTTTCTAACTCTCTATCCCTCTCTCTTCCTCCCTGTAAAAAATCAATAAAATATATATTTTTTTAAACTCAAATGCTTGCCGAAGCCGGTTTGGCTCATTGGTAGAGCGTCAGTCTGCGGACTGAAAGGTCCCAGGTTCGATTCTGGTCAAGGGCATGTACATTGGTTGCAGGCACATCCCCGTTAGGGGGTGTGCAAGAGGCAGCTGGTCAATGTTTCTCTCTCATCGACGTTTCTAGCTCTCTGTCTCTCTCCCTTCCTCTCTGTAAAAAAATCAATAAAATATATTTAAAAAATAAATAAATTAAAAAAAAACAAAACTCAAATGCTTGCCTCTGTTAAAAAAAAAAAAAAGAATGAAACTAAGCAGAAAATTTAGTAATTTGTTGTTGTTTCTGTATGATATATTTTTTTATTCATTCACAAAATTCCCTATTCCTAATTCTTTCTTTGAGGAGATTAAAGTCAGGAGATTAAGGGCACTTTTACCGTATCTGTCCTCACAGCATTGCAGTAAGGTAAATAGCTGCATGTTCAAGATCCACATTACGATGCTTTTCCTCAGAGCAGCCTATGAGAGATGTGAGACTACACTGCTTTTATAGCCACAGTGTTCAGAGTCAGAATATGTTGGTAAGGATTGCTATAATTTCTCCAGAACAATAGTTATAATTGATAAGAGAGAGTTGGGGACATAAGATAAAATAATGATACTAAAAGGAAATGTGTGTAGAACTGATATTTTTTAAAGCATAATAGATAAAGGAGACAGTAAAAGAGGAATTGGTTTGACTGATCCTGTTTAATGTGACAACAATGAGGGTGGTCACATTCTTAGTTAGTCATTAATTACTTCAAAAGGCTAAATATGAACAAAGACAAACATACCAAGAATGGAAATCAAGATGATCACACACACACCCACACACACACACACACACACACACACACACACACACTGTTAATAACATTAAGTACAAAAAAGTAATTAAAATAGAGATTATAATAGCACTAATTTCCTGTGATTATTGGGAGGATCAAATGAGAAAATACATTTGAAATATATAGAATATTATCTGACATGTAATAAACAATTAGTCAATGTTAGCTACTACTATTATTCCTGAAGCAGTGGTTTAGATAAGTTCAGACTATAAACACCTGGGAGACAAGGATGGTTCTGCTTTGATTCACCTCTGGATTCCCAGAGCCTGTCACAATACCTGGCACTTTATAAATGCTCACCAGATGACTGACAATCACCATGTTACTATCGCTTTCGAATGGCCTCCTGAGCATCAAACACACACAGCCTATACCAACTAGATATCTCCACATGGATGCCTCATAGTCACCCCACAGCAAACCTCCTAGTGTCTCCTCCTTCTGCATTTTGAGTTGATGTCATGCAACAGACATTTATTACATGTGGTTTCAGAACATCACTGTTTCTATACTGTCTCTGGACTTTGCTTTGTTCTTCCCACTGCATTGCATGTTTCCTCTTGTCTCTGCATCTTTCCTTCAGGCGTTACAATCCACTCTCCCCACTCCAGAGTCCAATACATTCTTCCAGAACACTCTTTCTAAAAGGCAAGTCCAAACCTAGATGGGTGGCTCCGTTGGTTGGAGCATTACCTTGCATACCAAAAGGTTGTGGGTTCGATTTGTGGTTAAGGCACATAACTAGGTTATGGGTTTGATTCTGGATTGGGGCGCTTATGGGAAGCAACAAATGGATGTTTCTCTTCCCCTTTCCTCTCTCTCTCAAATCAATAAAAGCATATCCACTAGTGAGGATTTAAAAAAATAAAGTAAAATACAAATCTAATCACAGTGTTTCTTTGTATGGGATCCTCTAATGTTATTCCAAAAAAGTGCACAGTAGGCACTAATTTTTTTCTCCAGTCTATATTAACTCTCTTTTTTACCATGCTCCAGCTTACCCAGACATCCCCGACAAGTTGCTATTTCTGATCGGGTCCTCTGGGGCTTTTAAATAGGCTGCTCTCAATGCTTGAGACATTTTTTCTTTCTCTTTACTTGGTCAGCTCTGAAGCTTTGTATCATCTCCTTTTGGAAACATTTTCTAAACTCTATTTGGATTCTGTTTCCCTTTCTGTATTCTTAACGCATTCCCATTTTGTCACTGTCTTTTTTATTTCCAGCACCCACTGTGAGGCTGAGTTCTTGGGAGCAGAGAATGCAGAGCACTAACTGGGGTATCAGGAGACCTCAGCCTTGCTGCCAAAACCCAGTCCCACCAGAGACATATTAGGAATGATGCTGGACCTCGGTTTATTTTCTTTATTACAGTGCTCCCCTAGATTATATGGGCTCTCCATAATTCTATGGGAAAAGCTTAAAATGTATTTGTGATATTTTTTATTCTATTGCATTTTTGCAAAATCTGATTTCTATATGATAAAGTCGCTTTAGCAATCCTTACTGACAAGGAGACCAGTACAACTAACTCAGAGCAAAGCAACAGAATCAGGAACCACTCCTCTATGCTCTGCTGTATTATCATCATTAACTAAAATAGATACCATCAAGGCCAAAATCAAACAAAACAACCAAGAGTCTTGTAATATATGAGTGTAGGGTACAAGGAGGCACTATCTTTCAAAACAAAAAGTCAAACATGATGTTTTGATGAATCTATTTAATTAGAAATCATTAACTGATAGTTTAATCAGCAACTAGAATAATAATCTATGGTGGTGTTCTTCAAGGAATGCAGTAATTATATATACATCAAAAGCTACATTGGAGAAAAATATAGGGTTTTCTTTTGGGGAGGGGGGAACCTTAAGCATCACTGAAGAAGAATTTGCAATAAGCCATTCGAATTTATTTGGGTAGTAATCACTTTATATATGAGCAGAATTAAACACATGTTTAAATTAATGGAAAATGCTTGTAATAACCTGGAATTATATTAAAATTTTTTCAAATAAAAACAAAATGAAATTTAAAAATTTAGTAATGTGCATTCAGACTTACTGCAGAATAGCTTACCTACTATTATGAAAAAAACCTTGAAACAAAACCACCCTGAGTTTATGACAGATATAAACCTGAGTCAGTTTTACATTAAAAACACATAGCCACTTGGCTTAGTAATCCTATTTGAGATATTTGACAATAATCTCCTGGGTCACAGGACCAACAACTCTGTGTTGAGCATTGCTCCCCATGGATTAGAACTGAACATAATTTGAGCTGTGTAGTACATACCTTGGCCTAAAGATGCACAGTGCACTATTAGCCAGTTTTCCATAGAAATATTTTTGTAGGATTTGGACATCAGATAAAGCAGTCCAACGTGTTTCAATTAAAAGCAGTCATAGGGTATCTCTGGAGGAATGATTGTTTGGCAAATACAAATACGAGTATGGAACACATATACTAGAACAACAATAGGCATTTTCTTGGAGCTAGGGAAAATACTTTTAATTTAAAACTGAGTTCAATTTGGACTATCTTTGTCTACTTATTTTAATGATTTGATAAGGACATAAGCTATATCTTATGTATCCAATAAATGCTATCCTTCAAAACCAAGCCAAATGCATTGAGGAGGATTTTGGCAGGGACTTCAGAACCACTTGTATGGTAGTCACTCAAGACACAAACTAAATAATATAAAATGAAAGTTCAAGCTCAATTTGGAGAATATTTTCTTTTCTTTTTTATAAGGCATTTGTTTTATTTTTGTTTTTTATTGAATTTATTAGGGTGATATTGGTAAATAAAATTATATAGATTTTAGCTATACAATTCCATAACACATCATCTATATATTGTATTATGTGTTTGTTCACCATCCCAAGTTTTTTTGTAATAAAAGGGTAATATGCAAATTAACCATCATTCCGTCACAAAGATGGCAGTGCCCATAGCCACAAGATGGCAGCATCCAGTCCTCTCAGCCCCACCAGAGACCCCCAGGCCCAGGGGTTAGCCACTTACAGTGGGCAGCATGAGCGGCCTGGTGGAATGCTTGCTTTGTTCCACCCCAGCCACAGAGGGCCTCTGAGCAGTGGGCATGGAGTGGCAGGGGATGGGAAAGCTTGCGTCATCCATCCAGTGACAAGGCAAGCATTTCTCGCCTGGCCATGGATGGGCCTCTGGACAGTGGAGAGCCTCTGGGCAGCAGGCATGGAGCAGCCAGGCCCCACAGAGAGCTACTGGCACATGGATACATGCACAGAGCAACTAGTAGAAATATATTTTTAATTAATTAGTTAGTTAGTTAAAATATTAATTGGCCATATAGGCATGAGTTTTACTTCTAGGATCTCTATTCTGTTCCATTGATCTATATGTCTGTTTTTATGCCAGCGCCATGATGTTTTGATTACTATGGCCTTGTAGTATATAGTCTGATATCAGGTAGCAGGATTCCTCCAACTTTGTTTTTCTTTCTCAAGATTGTTGTTGAAACAATTAGTATGTAGTCTTCTGTTGGACACTGGTTGACCCGGGACTCAGTCTTCTTCATATCAATGACTTCAATGCTCTTATATCAGTCTTGGGTACATATCCTGCTACACCAAGTTTAGGCTTATGATCAATATTAACCTCAAATGACTGTGTGGGCTAATCTTATGTGTCAACTTAACTGGGGGGTTGGGTGGCTAGATATTTGGACAAACATTATTACAAGTGTTTCTGTGAGGTTGATTTTGGATGACATTAACATTTTAATCTGTGGACTTTAAGTAAAGCATATTATCCTATTTAATGTGGGTGGGTTCATCCAATCAGTTAAAGGTCTGCATAGAACAAAAAGACTAGCATCTTTGAGCAAGTGAGAATTCTCCAGCAAATGGCCTTTGGACTTCATCTGCAGCAATGGGTTTTTCCTGGCCTCCACCAGGTGCTAGCCACCAGATTTTGGACTTTGCGGCCTCTATAATTGCGTAAATCAATTCTCTGTCTCTGTCTCTCTCATCTCATATAATATACTAGAGGAAAGTGCACAAATTCATGCACAGATGGGGTCTGGCTGGCCACCCAGATCAGGGCCAATCAGGAACTGGCTGGCAGGGGGAAAGGATTCAGGAGGTTGGCCAGCCAACCCAGTCCCCTGGTCAAACTCCAGTGGAACTACTGGTCAAGGGGACAATTTGCATATTAGGCTTTTATTATATAAGATTATATAGTTCTAGAGGCCTAGTACACGAAATTCATGCATGGAGGGGGTTCCTCAGCCCAGCCAGTACCCTTTCCAAGTTTAAACCAATAGTCAGACATCCCTCTTGCAATCCAGAATTACTGGCTTCTAACCACTCTCCTGCCTGCCTGATTGCCCCTAACCCTTCTGCATGCCTGCTTGATCACCCCTAACCTTCTGCTTGCTGGTCTGATCAACCTTACCTTGCCCCCCTGCCAGCCTGATTACTCCTACCTTGCCCCCTGCCATCCTGATCATCCCTACCTTCCCTTCCCCCCTAACCCCCGCCTTCCTGATCACCCCTAACCTCTCTGCCTCCCTGAATGATCACCCCCAACTGCCCTCCCCTCCAGCCTGATTGCCCCTAACTGCCTCTGCATTGGCCCCCACCACCATGGCTTTGTCCAGAAGGAAGTCAGATGTCTGGAAGATGGCCAGTCAACCTGGTCTCATTAGCATATTACCCTTTTATTACCATAGATAGATTATATAGGATAGGACTGCTTAAATGGGGAGAATAGCCTTTTTCAGCAGGAGGAGATACTCTTGGGAGACAAAAAGACATAATTCCTATATCTGGACTGATAGCCAGCCATATGCACTATACTGCCAAACTGGTCATTAAAAAATTGAATCACTTTCTTACACTTTATACCAAACAGCCCCACCTTAAGTTCTGCCTTTGCAGTTCACCCAGATTTGGTTCTGATTGGTCAGTTTCTATGCCAGTCTGTGTCAAAAGCTCTGCCTTCTAGGCAGCCTTTGGCTTCTTGCACTTCACCCAGATTTGGTTCTGATTGGTCAGTTTCTATGCCAGTCAGTATCTTTGGGCCTATCTCTGGGCCTGATTTTAGAGGTGGAGCTGATCAGCAGCAACCCCAGGCTGCTGGCAAACAGGCTGAACTGGAGATCTCTGGGAGAGAGAGAGAGAGGCTTGAATGCTGGCGAGGCTGGAGAGAAAAGCAGGGTCTGATTACCCTATTTCTCTCTTCAGCCTCGCTAGCAGCCGCTGCAGCTTCTGATCAGCCCCACCTCTCTCTCTCTCTGGGAGGTCAACAATTCAGCCTGCTCACCTGCTATGCAAGCAGCCTAGCATTTGGTCGTTGTGGATGTTACAACCCTGGCTCTTTACATATATAGATGATATTTCTTAAAGATGTATTGATTGTTCCAACTCTGCCTCTCCTGTACTCTGCTACATTGGCTGGTTTGTTGCAAAGCTCTTCTCTTGCCAACCTTGGCAAATATTTATGGGCAAAGTGTTCTTAAAATACCTCTTTTCTTGAAAAGGAGCAGTATATTTTCTATGCGTTATTTTTTTATTTTCAAAATTTCTCCCCTTGTTGTAATTAGCTGAAAGGATCACATTGGTATTTGTAGAAATCCCTCACAACACTATTAGTCAGCTATTGCTGCCATACTGTCGCATAACAAAACCTTAGTGGCTAACAGCAACATTTTAGTATCCTCATTCATAAGCACATCGCAGGGCAACTGGTCTAGCTTTGCTTGAGACTTTCTGTATTTTCACTCTGGGACCACTGGCTACTCAGAGCATTTCTTCTTACAACAGTGCACAGGAATACAAAAGGGAAAATCAAACTGCAAATATACTTTTGTTGTTGTTGTTAATCCTCACCTGATGATCCTTTTTCATTGATTTTTAGAGAGAGTGGAAGGACGGGGTAGAGACAGACAGAGAAACATTGACGTGAGAGAGACACATTATTGGTTGCCTCCACGCACGTGCCCCAGGGCCAGGGGTCAACTGAGGCACATGCCCTTATTTGGAATAAAACCCTGGACCCTTCAGTCTACAGGCAGATGCTCTATCCATTGAGTAAAACCGACGAGGCCCAACTACAAGTATATTTTCACCCTCTGGTTGTATCACATCTGCTAGCATTACACTGGGCACCGGAAGTCACACAGCCAAGTCCTAAATCAAATGGTGAGAAAGTATACTCCAAAGCAAATTGTACAGATTTATGTCCAAAATACTTACTGTAGGGGGAAAGGAGACATGGCCAAATGAATTAAAGCAAGTCCCTTGCCCTCTTGCTTTTGCCTGAACATTATCCTTATTTGCACGCAGAGCCAAAGTGACGTTTTCTTCTCTAGCACATACTCACACGAAGATTAAATTTACCAATAAAGCAACAAATTTATCATCACCAACATAACGAATTCCCCCCCCCCTCACTAACAAATGTACTTTTACTTAGAAACGTTAACAAATGTCTCTACAAGAAGGAGAGAATAAAATAGAAAAAGAAAGAAAAAGCAGAAAAAAATTTTAAAGAGAAAAGTTATAAGGCAATTCATTTTAAATGCCTTCTGTTTCACTCTCTTTGAGAATTCTCACTTTAAATAATTTTCATTCTATTTTAGAATTCTCTCTTTTATCTCTCATGGGCCTTAGCGTTCCACATAGATTGTAAACCTTAGCATTTAACATACTTTGTCAGGAACCCAGGTAGCAGAAAGGAAAAGAGATGTGCAGCATAATTGACTTAGAGTATTTTCAAGCAGTTTCCAGCAACCGGGCCTGATCAAGCCAGGCTTTTTTTTTTTTTTTTATGTTAAAAATATATATATATATATATATATTTATTTCAATTTCCATATGCTTTAACGGTTACAGGCCATCATGATTTAAATAAAAGGGGGGAAACATTTCAGTAAGGACAGAAACCTCTTGCTTAAAGAATGAAATATAAATTGTTAATTCACTTTTAAGAAACAGAAAAAGTCCATTAACAACCTATGTAAAAAAAAAAAAAAGTTACTGTAATTATTTTTCTTTTGAAGATGGCCTGGAAAGTCATTTTCCCCCCAACCTTTCAGAATAAGCAGATAAAAAGTAATTTTCACTTTGAGACTGACTTGATGAAAGGGCATATGGTGTTCCCAAAAATGTCTGGTGAGTGAGAGCATTAAAATGACTACACTGATGGGACATATTTAATTGATTTTGATAAACCTGAAAGTTGCTATATGAATCTTGTTCAGCTGAATTGTTCTGTCCTTCAGAGCTTACATCAATAGAAGCTCTCTCTTCAGAATCAATTTGATAAGTCTTATCTTCTAATAAACTTTTTTGCACGTCAAGAGAAGACTGCAACTCAATTTGAATATTCTTATTTTGATCTGTTCCACGTGATCCTTTGGTCTCTTTCGCCAATATTTCTGAACTGCTGTACACTTCTATTTGTGAGATTTCATCCCCTGAATCCAGAGACATATCCTCTTCATCCTTTTCATCGTTTTCTAAAAGAGCTACATTTAAAAAACAAAAAGTCCTACTCTATTGAAATACACAATTTAAACTTTAAAATTACACACTACTCACACAATATAATGCGTCAGGGTCTGCAAGTCCACAATCCCTTAAATCTTGGTCTTCTGCCACAAGTTCACTTAGTCACAACACTCACACTAGGTGTGAATGTCCAGATAATCCGATGCTAAAAGCTTCTGCGAAATGTGTTCACGTTTAATGTTGGGAAATCCCAACTCCCAGCTCCAAAGGGGTTAATGTCAAAACAGCATCTGACTGCGACTCAAGATTCTCATTAGCACCAAGCAGTGGAAGGTTTTCTTCTGTGACCAAGTTGTGATAGCCCACGAGATCTTTAAAGTTTTGCATAAAAGCTGCAGCAGATGCAACTACTATTCCACTGTCTGTATAACTTGAGGGCATCTGGATATTCTTTTCTGTTAAAAAAAACAATGTGTAGTTGCTGTATATTCTGAGCCTGAAGTCTAATGAGGCAGTCCAATTCTGGAGCATTTCGAGCTTGTGAATCGCAATTGTGGTAAGACAAAATTTCAACCAGATGTTTCTTCTGATAGACATTCAGAAGCGTCAACAGACTTAGAGCTTTAGCATTCAATCTGCCCAGTTCCTTTAGTTTTTTCTGAAACTTACAGTGGACTTTCCATTGCCATTTTCCTTCTGGAGTACTAAGTTCCTCAAGGAATGTCAAAAAATTTTTAAGGTTTTCAATTGTGATAACTTCTGGATTTAGAATGGATTCATCAGAAACAATAAAACCTCCAGATATAAATAATTCATTGTATGTATGATTTTTAACATCATCCAGACTATCAACACCAGCAAAACTAACGCAGGGGAGCTTCTTTAAAGTCACCAGGCCAGGTACCTTTCAAAGGACACATGTAGTCCAAGCAGATCTCCCTTAGCTTGCTGGAGGAACTCTGAAGCAAACTGCAGGATTCTGGAAGTCACATTCCTCATTTCTCAGACACAGGAGCAAATTCATATTCTCAAGGTTGACAGGCTAGTTGGTATAAATCTAAACCCAGCTTCTCAAGCCAGGCTTTTTGAGGGTCTTCTCAACTGGGGAAGCGTGCTGAAGGGTGGTGGAGGAATAGCTTCCCAGTTGCTGCTCAGAGGCTATCGAGGCTGGAACACATTCAAGAATGTTCCCCAGCTGAAACTGGTTTGGCTCAGTGAATAGAGCATCGGCTTGTGGATTCAAGGGTCCCTGGTTCGAATCCGGTCAAGGGCATGTACCTTGGTTGCGGGTATATCCCCAGTAGGGGGTGTGTGGGAGGCAGCTGATTGATATTTCTAACTCTCTGTCCCTCTCCCTTCCTCTCTGTCAAAAGTCAATAAAATATATTTTTAAAAAAGAATGTCCCCCAGCCTAACATCATCTGAATTATACTGGGTGACATGGCTCTTCCCCTATTTGCATATCATCTTTACACAACATTTTATGGTGCAGAGTTTTTCTCCTCTGTACTTTTGTTTTTGATATACTTTTTTATTTTACTTAACCTGCCTTAAAAAAATGCTGGCTGTGGCAAATGAACAAAAGCTATGGTAAAGTTTTTCCTTCTAGATCTCCCCACAAATCCATGCCCCCACCCATTCTACCAATTCTTCACTCTCCTCCCCCAACCTCAGCCCCTTTCCCGAGGGATGGCTCCGCCCAAGTATTCCTATGGAGAAAACAGGAACTTTTCAGATGTGAATATGCAAATTTCTATTTAGACTACCTGGCAAAGATTGGTAAAAAATACAACAAATTTTAAGCTCATTGTTTGAATGAGTAGAAATCATATTAAAAACTATTAGCCAGAGCAAAACTTTGATAAGGGGACAAAGGATTTAGAACACATTAGAATGAGAGAAAAACAGTCTCAGAGGAAATAACTAATGGGGAAAAGATAAGCAGCTCTTGGTAAGATTGGCCAACATTGTTCAGTTAATTTGTATTTCTCAATTTAATTGTGAGTATTTGCAGGTCTAGGGAAAAAATTTGAAAGTATTTATACCAGCCATTAAATTTCAAGTTCATAAATCTAATTAAACAATGAAATAATTAGACTTTCTAAACTTGTAAGGAATGCTCCACCACATGTCTCTCTTTCTCCTGAAGAAATGTCCCTATGTGCAGAGCGGCTGTAAACGGAATCTTTGTGAAGTAGCAGAGCTGAATTTGAGCACAAGAATCACTAGTAGGTGTGCGACTTTGGATAAGCTACTTAATCACTCTAAGACTTTTTTTTTTTAATATTTTTAATTGATTTTTTTTTACAAAGAGGAAGGGAGAAGGATAGAGAGTTAGAAACATCAATCAGCTGCCTCTTACACGGCCCCCCCATCCTCCCCCGGGGACGTGCCTGCAACCAAGGTACATGCCCTTGACAGGAATCGAACCTGGGACCCCTCAGTCTGCAGGCCGATGCTCTCTCCACTGAGCCAAACTGGTTTCAGCAAATTACTCTAAGTCTTAATTTTCTCATCCAGGTCTAATAATGTCTGCTTTACAGACATGCCGTGTGCCTTAGAGGGTCCTCCAATGATCACTATTAAGAAATAAGCATGTTTGAATTGACAATAATTTTCTCACTTTAACTTTTTATGGAAATTATTTTCCAACACCACACATTTATAAGAAAAAAATTAGAATTCTCAATTTTATCTCTCATATCCTGCAGGGTCTCTGTTTCCCCAAGATTCCCGCCCTTTCTTTGCTTTTGAAGACAGAGGTTGGTGAGGGTTTGAGAAAGGGCAGGGCAACAGGGGTCCAGTGATTTCACTGCTGACTTTTATCACTTCCCTTGTTTTTGGTCCTGAATCTCACGGACACTTTTGTGGGTCTTGGGGCCCTGGTGTCTCATGGGTTCTTTAGGGTTATTGGGATGGCTTCTCCTCAGTGTATGTCCTCCCCACTTTCAGGAAAACTTGGGTCATAACTGACTATATGAGTTCCATCAAGTGCCGCTCTTCCACTTGCCAAATGTTTTTTGAAATGTATCTTAATGTCTCTCTCCTTTTGATTTATCCTGCTAACTGTACTTTTTGCATACTTTTACTCATTTTTAGTGGGGCTTGGAGATATTACCCTGTATTGTGACTATGTCATGCTTAAAATTTTGGAAATTTAAACAATAGGATTTAGACAAGATATGAATAATAAGAAAGAGAAAGCAATTTTTAAAATGTTAAATGAAGGTTGTATAAGAATTGTATCCTTGCCGAAACCGGTTTGGCTCAGTGGTAGAGCGTCGGTCTACGGACTGAAGGGTCCCAGGTTCGATTCCAGTCAGGGGCATGTATGTTGGTTGCGGGCACATCCCCGGTAGGGGGTGTGCAAGAGGCAGCTGGTCGATGTTTCTTTCTCATTGACGTTTCTAGCTCTCTATCTCTCTCCCTTCCTCTCTATAAAAAAATCAATAAAATATATATTTTTTTAAAGGATTGTATCCTTTTGGTTTCTGGAGATCAATCTATACATTTAATTTGAGCGTTTTCTTCATAAATTCTTAAGACAATGCAGGAAAAATCTTTTTTAAAATATATTTTTATTGATTTCAGAGATGAAGGGAGAAGGAGAGAGAGATTAAAAACATCAATGATGAGAGAGAATCATCGATTGGCTGCCTTCTGCACACCCCCTACCAGCAACCTAGGCATGTGCCCTGACTGGGAATCACACTGTGACCTCCTGGTTCATGAATTGATGCTCAACTAGGGAACCACCCCGGCAGGGCAGGAAAAAATCTTAAATACTTATTTTTTTAGAGCACATTTTCAGGAATTTTTGTTATCCTTATTCTTTGAGTTCATAAACAGAGATTAATAAATAAGATCCAGAGAATGGGAACTAAGATAAGACTACACACTCAACTGGCTTAAGTTCAAAGTTTACTTTTTGAAGTTCAAAGGGTGTTAAAAGATGCCTTTGGCTTTGATAAAAGATAAAAGATGCCTTTGATTTTTTTTTTTTTTTTAAAGAATGCAATACTTTGCATTTGTAAACCTAAAAAAGAAGAACCGTGATCAGCAGTTGAATCCTGGTAGCTCATGTGTTTTAGAGCCTTGTTCTCTTAAGCTGCATAGCTGAAGGGCACTTCTTTCTGACCTGGTGTTTTAAGACAGGAAACAAATAGAAATTTGACATGGAGAGGCAGGGGGAAAGGGAGGTGGGTAAGGCTAGCACCATATCCAATGAAATAAAAAACAAACATTTTATTTTGAACATTTACAAACATAGTATCATATGAACATGAAGTTTAAATCAATATAATATACAGTTTCATATGAATTTCTATTTATTTGCCAAAAAGAAAGCCTGTGTTTCCCAGTTGGGCTAACAAAATACTTGCAATTAGAAAATCTCCATTAAGGTAAGGTCTGCTCTCCTTGGTCTGGCCATTACAGAAGTTGAATGAGGTCACTCAATATTTCATGAACCGCTAAAACTAAAATATCAATTCATTAGAATGTACTAAGAAGTACAGATGCCAAATAAATCACAAAATTCCTAATAAATTGTCTTTCTAAGTGTTGCATCAAATCCCATGTTACACGGGCCATAGAAACCATGTTAATATTTAAGATGTATTCAATTCTTTTCAGAATGACAATCGTTAGCAAAGAGCATCCTATCTGTAATGATAAAAGTGTAATATGCAAATTGACTGAATGACTGAACAGCAGAACAACTGTCAGGACGACCTCCCAGACAACCACACTAGGACATGCACTGGCACCAGCCCAGCTGAGGTGAGTGCAATGCGATTGGTCCGCAGGTTCGCCATGGCCCCACAATCGCCCCAGAGGGAGGCTCAGGCCACCCTCTGTGGGGTGATTATTGAGGGGCTCCAGGGAAGGGGTGGGTGGTGGCAGACACGGGCAGTGCCAGACCAAGGTGGGTGCAGAAGGGGGCGGGGCCATGAGGCAGCCAGGCCAGGAGGTAGCCGGGGCTGCAAAGGCCTACCTTTGCACAAATGTCATGCATCAGGCCTCTAGTATAATAAAAGGCTAATATACAAATCAACCAAACAGCAGAACTACCTGTCAGTATAACACGCACTGACCACCAGGGGGCAGACACTCAATGCAGGAACTTCTCCCTGGTGGTCAGTGTGCTCCCACAGGGGGAAAACTGCTCAGCCAGAAGCTGGGCTCACACGGGCAAGCTCAGTGGCAGTGGTAAGCTGCCTCTATGGCAGCACTAAGGATGTCCAACTGACGGTTAGGCCTGGGGAGATGTCAGTCAGACATCTCCTGAGGGCTCCCGGACTGCAAGAGGGTGCAGGCCGGGCTGAGGGACCCCCCTGAGCTCACAAATTTTGTGCACCAGGCCTCCAGTGATCAATAAAAGGATAAGTCTTTACCAAAAGGAGCATTTCAAAGTATCTGACAGCACCTTCTATCTTTTTTTCCCTATGTTTTATTGATTTTTTTTTACAGAGAAGAACGGAGAGGGTTAGAGAGTTAGAAACATCGATGAGAGAAAAACATCAATCAGTTGCCTCCTGTACATTCCCCACTGAAATGTGCCCACAACCAAGGTACATGCCCTTGACCGGAATCGAACCTGGGACCCTCGAGTCCGCAGGCTGACGCTCTATCCACTGAGCCAAATCAATCAGGGCAGCACCTTCTATCTTAATGACAGGAACCTGAAAATTGTCTTACAAAAATTTTTTCTTTTTAAGTATTCTTACCTGACCCCAAAAGCACCTGTCATCAAAGCAAATCTTGCCCAGCCGGTTTTGCTTAGTGGATAGAGCATCGGGCTGCGGACCAAATGGCCTGAGGTTTGATTCCAGTCAAGGGAACGTACTTAGGCTGCAGGTTCCTTGCTGGCCAGGCCCTGGTCCTGGCGTGTGCAGGAGGCCATCTATGTGCTCCTCTCTCATCAGTATTTCTCTCTGTCTTCCCCTCTCTTGTCCACTCTCTCTGAAAATTAATGGGGAAAAAATATCCTCAGGTGAGGATTAAAAATAATAAAACACAAAGAGTTTCATTTTTTTTTTTAAAGGAAATCTTTATAGGAGACACCTTATAGTGCTGGTACTAGTGTTCAATACATGTTGGTTGCATGAATGTTAATCAGGCTATAATCTCATGTTAATTACTCATTTATGTGTATACTTTTCATTCCTTGATTAAACAGAAGTACTTGATGGAAGCAGGTTGTTCTTTGAAAGAAAGAAAAAATTTTGAGAGGAAATCAAATGGATTTTGAGGAAGGAAGCATATGGGCAAAGCTCAAAACCACTCTAGAAAAACAATTAACCAAAAAGCTGTGATCTCAGCACTATTGTGTCTGGCTGACGTGTTACACGGGCCATGGAAACCATGTTGATATTTAGGATGTATTCAGTTCTTTTCAGAATCACAGTTACACATATCTTTTCATTGGTGTTCACAGATGACAAATTTATTTTCTATTTTTTTATATCTTCACCAGAGGATATTTTTCCCACTGCTTTTCAGAAAGAGCGGAAGGCAGAGAGTAGGAGAGAGAAAGAGACAGAGAGGAGGGGAGAGAGAAACAATAATATGAGAGGGACACATCCACTAGTTGCTTCCCACACGCACCTCAACTGGGGGTAGGGAGTGAACCCAAAACCCAGGTGCATGCCCTTCAGTGCCAATGCTCTCACTGTTAGGGGCAGAAATATTGTAGAATATTGGGGGCCAGCTACAATTATAAGAAATATTAATCATGCTCTGTTAACCGTGATGGTTCTGTTCTGACTAGAGAAAGAAAGAAAACACATTCTAGCCTGGCTGGGAGTTGTACGCCCTGGGACATGCAGTCCATCCTCCTTCAGAGAACTGCCTGTCATTATGGAAAGATTTACAACCTCATGGCTGAAACAATCTAGTCCCAGAGGCACCCACTCTTTACAGCCCCAGCCCCTAGGGCCTGTTATCTGGTCCCGAGGCATTGAGAGGCGTCCGCCCTCTGTGACCCCTACCCCCAAGCCCGCATGACTGGTAACCTGTAATGATCCTATCCCGTCTACTTCCCCATGCCTGTAATTCCTACTTCCCCATGCAGTCTTCGTCCTTCTACCCAGCATAAGCAGCTGGCTTATAGGGAGAGACAGAGCAGATTTTTGTGGATGACCTGCTGCTCTCCCATACTGCCGGCATTATTGTAAAAAAAAAAAAAAAAAAAAAAAATGCTCATTTATGATTCAGTCCTGCCTCTGCTTAATTGGCTGAAACAGCGACAGGCAACCTGGACCTCTTGGTTGTCTGGCTACATAACCACTGAGCCACACTGGCCAGAGCAGAGATGACACTTTTTTTTTTTTTTTTTTTTAATCATTTAATCATTTAATTCCTTGAAACCTCAGGCCTACTGACAATTCTGGATCTTTTTCCCAGACGATAGTGGTTCATTCTAATTGAAGTTCATGGATCCTTATGAGCTATTGAAACTGTTTCCATCCAACAGAACGTACTGCTGCCAGAAAGCACCATTTCCAGCCTTGGTGGACTCAGTCCCAGAATTTTGGAAACAGCTGATAGTTTCTCTCCATATGGCTCTGTGGACGAAAGGTGCCACTTGCTGACCTGACAAACTCAGGGGAGGCCTGCATGGCGGTCTTGCAAACTCAGAGACCTAAAGTCACCACAAAGGATGGTCTGAAATTAAACTTTAACTAAAAGCAGTTACGGTGGGCAGTTACGTCCTAGGCCAGTATCTTCACTGACAAGGTCAACCTTTACCTTAACTGAGCCTATCTGTCATTTGGCATCTATGACAACATACCCTTGAAATGTCTGGGTAACTTGTAACTTCTCTTTTTCTGGAGCCCCTGGGACACAACCAAATGTGGTGGACACCAGGACAGATACCTCACATTCCTTCATTATCATGTCAATTGTTCCTGCAGCCACCTAAGTATGTGTCCATCATTTCACTTTTTATCCAATCCCACGGGTTTCCCACCGCTTTGCTTTTTCCCACCTCTTTAATCCATCTCCAATGGATTTCACGTAACCCATCTCTGTCCCTCCTTTGATCGCAATGTATAAATACAAATGTAACCTGCCATTCTCAGGAGCATTATCTCAATTCGTTGAGGTTCTGCTTCCTGGCATATGTTGACATTTTGGCTCAAATAAACTCTTTACAGGTTTCAATGGTTTGATTTGTGTGTGTGTGTGTGTGTGTGTGTGTATGTGTGTGTGTTTATGTTAACATAACAAAAATGTATCTTAAAGGCCAGAAAAATATTTTCTTTAGCGTAAGTTTATTCATTAGTTTCAGGATCTTTTTGTTATTTTGGTATAAATGATAATGATTTCTTCTTTGTTTAAACAATCTATTTTTTTAATCTTCTTGTTTAAGTCTGTTCTATAAAGGATTGATGCTTCATCCCGCTTCTGCAGTTCTTCTTTCGCCAGAGCTCCGTGTCTCTTACAGCAGATGTTCCTCGTGTCAGCAGAAACAAGATGTCCTTTGTTCTAAGCAATTTCCTCTTTGCATTGCAGGCCTGCCTGAAAGAATTTTGCCAGTGATCCTACATGCTTGATATGAAGGCATGCAAAACCAATTTCTAGAATAAATGGTGAAAAAACCTGCTCAGAAGAAATAATTTAGATCAGAAATGTACTTGATGTGTCTTGTCAGGCTAAAGAAAGTTACACATATATGTCAATATCAATCACTCTTGAATATTGGACCTGCTGCTTGTTGGTTTTGAGACCGTGGCAAATTAAAGCATTGAGTACCAGGTACAGGAGCAGCACAGATAGCAGGGTTTGCTATTTTTAGTGCCCTGTAGTCCTGGAATTTCTCTGATACTTTCTTATTCTTCAAAACCTTCTTTCTAGACTTCATGAGGAAAACACAGCCCTTCAGATTTAATGTATTTTCAAAATATGCAAAAAAAATACAAATACACAAATCATTTTAATAGGTACACTTCGGTTGCTTGCCTTCTTGATAACTTCTGGGAAAATGCTTTAACCTTGCCAAAAATGTCTCCTAAATTACCCTTTTGTCTCCATTACTCCAGTGCTTGTAAAAACGAAGTCCCTGCTCTGGCCGGGAATTAGCAGAGAGGATGGCCTTCCGTTGACCTGAGTGATTCGTCTTTGTTACTAGATTTGAGGACAAAACTCTGCCTTTGGACTTAGTTTTCAAGTAAAACAGCGAAATGTTTTGGAGGTGAGAGGACGGGGGCGGGGTTATGTCACTGAATAATAGAACAGAATGTGACTTCAGAGGTAATGAGGCCAACTCTCCTGTTTTCTAAAAGCTAAAACTGAGAGAGGAAACGAGGCTTTTCTGGGTCAAGATAAGGAAAGGCTGAGGTGAGATTCAATATGTGGTCCTTTCTACTACTGTGTATGTTATAGTGATACTATAACAGTAATCGATTCTGGAAAACTCTTACCAAGTTAACTTACTCTAATACTGTGTGCGGGGGGCCTGATGTGGCAGGGATCTCCCTTTTCCGCGTCCCACATGGAAAGAGAGATGAACGAACCGGTTCTAAGTGGAGGTGGCCAGGGATTGAGAAATAATAGGAATAAAGAGAGAGGACATAGAAATAGATTTCCAGCTGGGACCTGGGAGGGCTGCTGACCTCCTCTGCTGGAGAGACAGACTGATGACCTCCTGAGCCACGCAGCACATCCATTTATTCTCCAATCCAACAGGGGTTTCACAGGAAAACAAGGAGCCTGGGAGAGCCCGGGTTCCACCCACTCCTTCCTCCTGGACAAACACAAGCCAGGAACTAAGACCATCTCTGGGAGTGCAGCCCTGGGAGTGCAACTGACATGACTCCGCCAATATCCGGGGCCCAGTCAGCAAGAATCTAAAGAATGTCCAGGCGTCTTCCCATTTGGCCCTCTACACTGTTAATGTAAAAAACCCATTGAAACCTGTAAAGAACTTTTGTGAGTTTGAGCCAAACTGTCGTCATATGCCAGGAAGCAGAACCTCAACGATTTGAGATAATGCTCCTGAGAATGGTGGGTTACATTTGTATTTATACATTGCCATCAAAGGAGGGACATAGGTCGGTTACATGAAATTCATTGGTGATGGATTAAGGAGGTGGGATAAAGCAAAGCGGTGGGAAACCCGTGGGATTGGATAAAAAGTAAAGTGATGGACACATACTGAGGTGGGTGTCGGAATAATTAACGTGATAATGAAGGAGTGTGTGGTATCAGTCCTGGTGTCCACCACATTTGGCTGTGCCCCAGAGGCTCCAGAAAAAAGGGAAGTTACAAGTCAACCAGATATTTCAAGGGTATGTTATCATAGATGCGAAATGTCAGATAGGCTCAGTTAAAGTAAAGGTTGACCTTGTCAGTGAAGATACTGGCCTTGGGCGTAACTGCCCACCGTAACTGCTTTAATTTGAGAACATCCTTTGTGGTTTCTTTAGGTCTCTAGTTTTCAAGACTACCATGCAGTCCTCCCCTGAGCTTGTCAGGTCAGCATGTGGCCCCTGTCATTCACAATACTTATTTTTCCTATTCTTTATTATTATTGTTGTTGTTGTTGTTGTTGTTGTCGTCTAAAGTTTTACATTTGTCTTCTTTTTCCCCAACTGACACCCTCCCGGCCACTCCCACCCCAGGCAAGCCCCCACTGCCCCAGTGCATGTGTCCATTGGTTATGATAATATGCATGCATACAAGTCCTCTGGGTGTTCTCTAACCATCCTCCCTCCCCTACCATTTGTCTCTGGCTCTATTCTTGTTCATCAAATTATGTTGATCATTATATTCCACATATGAGTGAGATCATGTGATATTTATCTTTCTTTCTCTGGGTTATTTTGCTTAGCAAAATGCTCTTCAGTTCCATCCATGCTGTTGCAAATGGTAAAAGTTCCTTCTTTTTTATAGCGGATTTTTCCCATTCTTGACAGAAGGGTGAAAATGAACTCATGAATAAGATTCAAATGTTTGAGAATTCATACATCCAGAAATGTTTTCATGGCATGCCCGAGTCCAGTGGTCGGCAAACTGCAGCTCTCGGGCCACATGCTGCTTGCAAGTCACGGTTTGGCGCTCAGTTGACTAATGACTTTGCCGACCACTGCCTTGGTGAGTTACATAACTGCATTCAAGGACATGCACACCATTTGCGATGTTACTTTGTGGGAATTAAATGAGACAATGTATGGCAAGCACTTTGCTCAACGCGTGGCCCATAGGAAGCAGTTAGCAAATATGAGCTAATTCATACTATAATTACTTGCTTACATCTGGGAGTCCTCTTTCAGCCAAAGAGCTGGGCAGAAAACATTTCCTCACAATTTTGGAGATAATTAGTGTATCCTTCTTCACAGCATTTGGGGAGTCCAAAAAATAAAAATAAAAAATAGCATGGTCACCATGGAAATCTGGGGAAACAAAGACACTAAAGATTTGCAAATGCATTTCAATTCCCTAAATAGGTTGGAAGCAGAAAGAGACACACATTCCATTTCCTGCCTTGTCCATCCAGTTTAAATACTTTCTCGCTCTGGTATCTCAAAAAGCTGAGTTTAACCGTGAAGCCCTTTGAAGAAAGCTCTGTGGGCTTCTCCCAGAGACTTCCTTCTTTCTCTCGCAGCAGAGCAGCTAGACAAAGCGGCAGTGGGCTTGTCTGAACACTTCCCCTTTACCGAAGGAAACAAACAAAGAGGAACTACATGTGGGTTGTTTTTTAAAATATATTTCTTTTTCCATTATTAAAGAAATAGGCCATCATCACTAATATTTATCAAGCAGAAACCACCTGCCAAGCAATGCACTGAGTGCCATAGTTTGTCCAACCAAAATTCCTGGGAAGTTTACCTAATTTCCCCATATCTCTCTTTCCTCATCCATAAGATGGGGATTAAAAATGATTCAGGGAAGAGCAAGAAGATTTTTAAAAATATATTTTATTGATTTTTTACAGAGAAGAAGGGAGAAAGATAGAGAGTTGGAAACACTGCTGAGAGAACCATCGATCAGCTGCCTCCTGCACACCTCCCACCGAGGATGTGGCTGCAACCAAGGTACATGGCTTTGACCGGGTTTGAACCTGGGACCCCCCAGGTCGATGCTGTATCCACTGAGCCAGACCCAGTAGGGCAAGAAGATTTTTTTTTTTTTAATGTAACTTAAAACTCAATGAAAGTTAAAAAAAAAAAAAAAGTGTTACCATTGTATAGCTCCCAATCCATTTGCACCTGATAGTGACTTACTGAATCTACTTGGCAGGTAAGGGGCTGTCATTATGTCTTTGTAATTACACTTTGACAGATAATTACACTATTTCCATTTCGCATGTTTACAATACGTGGTGTGCACACATTTTATAAAGTTTAAAATATGTGGAAATAGGAAATACTGCATGGCTGATTGGATGCTGCTGCTGACTGGGAGTAAAATTTTCTGAAAGTTGCAAGCGGCCTGTCACTCAATGCTTCATGGACAAGCTATGAGCCCCGTGGTGCACTGGATCTTTTCACTGAGCCATCCTACTAGTCTAACTGCAATTAATTCCTGCACTAAGGAATAAGAAAATGCATTTAAAAAACAGTACACACTTGTTACTAACCAGTATAAAGATTATCAACAAGCTGCCTTAGCTGGTTTTGCTCAGTGGATAGAGCATCGACCTGCAGACTGAAGAGTCCCAGGTTCGATTCCAGCCAAGAACACATGCCCAGGTTGTGGACTTGATCCCCAGTGCAGGGTATGCAGGAGGTAGCTGATCAATGATTCTCTCTCATCGTTCATGTTTCTATCTCTCTATCCCTCTCCCTTCCTCTCTGAAATCAGTAAAGAAATATATATATATAATAGGATCCTCGGCTCACCACCTTCTCCCGGAACCTCCCAGCACCTCATCCTTCACCTGCTGCATAAATATATATATATATATATATATATATATATATATATATATATATATGTAATTTTTTTTTTTTTAAGGATTACCAACAAGCTATATCAGAATATCCCATTCCAGGATTACTTTAAACAATATGACTCTTTGGAGAAGTGAGTATAAGTACAATATTCTAGCAGCTAGGAGACTTTGTAAAAATTGAATTGTGGGGAAATACACATTGAGACCATTCATTGATTAAATATGTATTAATGTCGACAATGTGCTCTGCACTCCCCCGCCCCAAATCTGAGGACACATAGTAAACTAAACAATGAACATGCTACGGGGCAGACAAGCAAAAGACGCTGTGCTGTCAGGCACTGCATGAAGGAACATGCAGCAGGTGAAGGATGAGGTGCTGGGAGGTTCCGGGAGAAGGTGGTGAGCCGAGGATCCTCCCAACACCCTACTGACTTGAAGAAGCCAACCACGTGCACATCTGTAAAGAGGGTTTCCTCACACCAACATTTGCTCATTCTCCAGGAGCCCGTGTGTGAGACTTTAAAAGTAAATGGACATCGTTAGCAATAGGCGCACAGCACACCGTTATATTTGACTTTAGTGCCTGTATGCAAATCTCTCTTTGGTATACACAGAGATCCTATAAAATGCCACCAACAGAGAGGTCTTTGCAGGCTTGAACTGATTGGCAGGCATATTTCATCTAAGAAATGAAGAAGGAGACTTAGGTGGAAGTAAGTCACTTCTTCTCTCATTGGTTTGTGACCCTGAGCTGCTCATCATATAAACCCAAATGTCAGTCACAGAGGAGGGTGAGAAAGAATCTAGAGACTCCACAGAGACTCGGCACAAGTAAGTGATATGATCGACCTTCTCTAAGATAAGAAACGAGATACCTTTTACTGTTGAAGGTTTTAGTTTTATTACTGTCATATTCTCTTTGTGGTGGAGTGACTATCTTTTCTCACCACTTCACTTGCTCACAGCCTCTCTGTGTCAGTGGCTGAGTGGAAATCAAAAGGCAATTTCTAAGAGAAATACAGGTACTGGGTGGTTTTAGAAGATTTTTAAAAGATCCTGCAAGTGGATTTTAACATAGAAAATACTGTCAGTACCCCAGGGGAAAAGCTTGTCCTAGTTCCAGGTTTGTGAATTGTTCCAGATTTTTCCCAAGTGATGTTTTCAGTGTGTGAAGCAGTAGAGAAGGTAACCGTTTTCCTTTTCTTTTTCTTTCTTTCTTTCTTTCTTTCTTTCTTTCTTTCTTTCTTTTCTTTCTTTCTTTCTTTCTTTCTTTTCTTCTTTCTTTCTTTCTTTTCTTTCTTCTTTCTTTCTTTCTTCTTTCTTTCTTCCTTCCTTTCTTCCTTCCTTCCTTCCTTCCTTCCTTCCTTCCTTCCTTCCTTCCTTCCTTCCTTCCTTCCTTCCTTCCTTCCTTCCTTCCTTTCTTTCTTTATTTCTTTTTTATTTTAAAGGTGTAGGGGTTTTATTCTTCCCTATCCCCATGTAAAATAGGTATTATTTTTATTAGGAAGAAGGAAGATGGACATGCGTGGGCAACGTTGCTGTGGCTCTGTCGGAAGGAATTAGCGTTAATACTGAAACCTTCTCAGCATAGTGACTAGCACACGGGGAGTGCTCAGTACCTGTTGGCCATGATGATGACAGGTCTTTCCCCCAGGGCCAGATGGGGCAAGAGAGGCGACTGAGGCAGTCAGAGCACACAGTGCAAGGGGCAGTTAGTCTCGGGGTTGGGCACATGCTGACCCTGCACCTGTTGGAGACTGAGTACCTCCCTAGAAGGAAGGGCCTCTCTCAGGCAAGAAAAAAAACGTTCAGGTATTTTATTTATTACTAGAGGCCTGATGCACGAAATTTGTGCAAGGGGATTGGCCCCTCCCTCCCCCACCACCACAGCTGCTGCCTCTGCCTCAGCCTCTGCCACTGCAACTTTATCCAGAAGGTTGTCTGGAATTACATCAGGTCTAATTAGCATATTATGTTTTTATTATTATAGATGTTTTCTATCACTTTAAGGCTCATTTTATTGAAGTGTCCCCGTGTTTTGCCAAGAATTGAATTCTATCATCAATTGGTTTCATACATCCTTTAAGGCATTTGCCTCAGGCCAGAAATTGGAACTCACAGTTCCCAAAGCATATTTTAATTATTCCTCGTGATTTGGATTTCATGTGAGGCAAGTGTTTAAAATGATTGTTTAGTTGGTCTTTGATAGGAAAATAGATGTCTTGTCTTGCTAATTAAAAATTAAACATCTGGTATTTGATTCAAATCCATAACTTACTCAGTTAACAAAAATTTTTATATTTTTCTTTTGTCCCACAATTTAACTCCAACCTGGCAACTTTTCCAGAACGGAACTGGAAATGCTCAGGCACACTGGGAATGGGGGAAACTAGCAAGCCTTACCACCAACTGTTAATGGGTTTCATGTCAATATGTGCAAGAAATTCTCACGCAGACAGTAACATCTCATGTGATTGCTGTCTGAATACAATTGTTGCATTTCAAAACACTGCAGTCTAGTCAATGAGAGTACATACATTATGCTCTGATTATTACTGGTCAAGTTTGGTTGTAACAAAAAACAGAAGGCAAATTCACAAGCAATCTTTGTTTTTATACTGAAAACTCATAGACATAAAAAAATCACTAACATAAAACTGTATCTCCAATTCCCAAGTATGTTCGAAGTTCCTTTTATTTAAAACTAAGAGCTCGCTCATGTAGGCCAACACTTTCATGAATAAAATAAATTAGGGTAAACAGCATTTAGATTCTGGATTGAACTGTAATATGGTTAATAATCCCTTACTTGTAAGTTTTCTACCCATCAAAATTACTCCAAAAATCCTATTTCTTTTTTTTAGTTACCTGTTGAAATCTTAATGGGCACAACCATAATAATTGAATATTAGTCTCCTTTGCCAAAGAGTTGCATTTGTTGTGTGTTGTTGTTTTTTTTTTTGTTTGTTTGTTTGTGGGTTTTTTTTGTGTGTTTTTTGTTGTGTGTGTGTGTGTGTGTGTGTGTGTGTGTGTGTGTGTTAATCCTCACCTGAGGATATTTTTCCATTGATTTTTAGGGAGAGTTGAAGAGAGAGGGAAAGACAGAAACATCGATGTGAGAGAAACACATCAATTGGTTACCTCCTGCACATGTCCTGACCAGGGCCTTGGCTGGGGAGGAGCCTGCAGTCAAGGTGTATGCCCTTGACTGATATCAAACCTGGGACCCTTTGGGCCACAGGCTGATGCTTTGTCCATGAGCCAAACTGGATTGTGGTCACCTTTCTGGCACAAACACTAGAATTTTTTAGACTGTTTCACTCCTCTTACAACAGTGTACAGAATAAAATATTGGCTTAGTTAAAACAAAATGGTTTTTATTATGATAAAAGTTTATTTTATTAACCTACTGCTACAATAAATTATCAAATAACTACACTGAAATGTACTATGGTAATATGAAGTACAAAGAGCTACAAAGCTAGTAGGAAGACAGAACTTTTCAAAAACACTAAAATATTTAATTTCTAAACTAGTTTAGCATATATTAAAGCTAAATCTTCTTTTGCATTTAATGGCTAAATTCATATGCATTCATATGTGAAAGTTTCTATCCAGGGTATTTACTAGTCACTATTCATATGGTGTGTTTTTAAGAAACTATGTATCTTGGTTTTTTCAAAGAGAATTCTAAGAGGGCTTTTTATTTGTCTGCTGAATCAGGAACTTTACATGACCTTTTTTGGAATAGAAAGAAGGTAGTGGTTAGTTTTAAGACTAAAGGAGTTCTTTAAGCACAAACAACTGTTTAACTTCCGGTTTCTGTATCATTTCAGGAAATAATATGCAGCTCTCCCTATCTATTGGGATTCTTTTTTTATTATTATTATTTTTTTTAAATATATTTTATTGATTTTATACAGAGAGGAAGGGAGAGAGATAGAGAGCTAGAAACATTGATGATAGAGAGTCATCAATCAGTTGCCTCTTGCACACCCCCTACTGGGGATATGCCCGCAACCAAGGTACATGCCCTTGACTGGAATCGAACCTGGGTCCCCTCAGTCCCCAAGCCGACGCTCTATCCATTGAGCTAAACCGGTCCTGGCTCTATTGGGATTCTTAACACAGAATGACAGTGGAAGGTCTCAGCAATGAAGCTAAGAGGAAATAAGAGGCCAGCACGACACTAGAATTTGCCTAGGCCAGTCAAATCATAGTTCGGTCTATAACCCACCTGGGTGTTATTTGCATGTATTATGTGAAGTTGGAATCTGATTTTCATGTATTAGGTGAAGTTGGAATCTGATTATGTGTATTTTTCCTCCTTTGTCTCAGAGCTATTTGTTGTTGATAATCCTCACCTGAGGATATTCTTCCATTGCTTTTTAGAGAAAGTGGAAGGGAGAGGGCAAAATAGAAACATTGATGGGAGAGAGAAACATCTATTGGTTGCCTCCTTCACATGCACCAACCAGGGCCAGGGATCAAGCTTGCAACCAGGGTACGTGCCCGTGACCAGAATCCAACCTGGGAACCATCATTCTATAGGCTGATGCTCAATCCACTGAGTAAAACCAGCCAAGATGACTCAGAACCATTTTGACTTCATCCCTTTGTGTCCCCACTGAAATGTCTTACCTGCTGTGTGTTATCAGAGGTTCTGTTTTGAGATGCTATGCAGCTCTGTGTGTCTAAGTCCTAAACAAAGATCACATTACCTGAATTGCAAGGTTTTCTATATGTCCTGCCATCTGGCACGTCCAGTCCTCTCCTTCTCTCTTCGTTTATCTCGGCTACTTGGTCCTTAGCATTTCCATTTGAAATTCAGGATCAGGTTTATCTTGGATTTTTGAATATAGACAATCATTTTGATTATAAATAAAATAGTTTTTATCTTCTTTCCACTCCTTACAGATGCTATCTTAATGAATTAACTAGGCCACCTGGGACTATGTTGAATGGTAGTAGGGTCTTGTTATTCCTGACATTAAAGGAAATGCTTCTATTTTGTTTTCCATTATGTATGATATTTGCTCTGAGGTTTTTGTAGAGACTCTATTAGGTTTAGGAAGTTTTTCTCTATTTTCAGTTTGCCAAGAGGTTTGTGTTTTGGGTTTGTTTTTTTTTAATAGATTTTTTTTTTTAACACAAATGAATGATTAATTTTTGTAAAGGGTTTCTTTGCATCTATTGAGAATATGATTTATAATTTTTATAATTTATTACTGTCGTTTATTATACAGATAGATGTTTTGGTGATGGCATATCTTCCATTCCTGGAATAAATGTATCTTGTCATTATATTTTATTTCTCTTTTCACTCTACTGAATTTGAACAGCTAATAAGTTATTTAGGGTATTTATATCTCTGTTTATAAGTAAGATACATCTATACTCTTCCTCTTTAATATACCTTTGACTTTTCTTAATTTTTCAATTCCCTGAAACTACTTGTAAAAGACAAGGATTACCTTTTCCTTGAAGATTAAGTAAAATTCTCCTGTAAAATCATCGGGGCCCTGTCTCCTTGATGGGTGTGACTAATTACCAATTTGGTTTCTTTTCTGATTATTGTTCCAAGCAGGCTCTTGGTTTCTTTTTTATGTTTGTTTTGATGTATAAACCTCTCAAAATTTCTCCACTTAGATTTAGTGACATAAAGTTATTTGTAGAGGTAGCTTATGATTTTTAATGGTCTGCTTTACCTGCTATGATCTCTTTTTTATTTGTAACATTAATTATTTTGTGAATTTTCAGATCTTTTCCTTTTAGGGGCAGCAATTTGACCTTTTAAGACATATTATAAAAATGGACGCCAGACCCTAGTTTCAAGAGCTACATCCCTTAACCAAGTGCTGAAAGAGGGGCAGCTATGGGTTCAGCAAAGCCAAAAGCAAGCCCAGAGTGCAGAGCTTGCAATCCATGTTGCAGCTGGGCATAGTTCAGCATCCAAGCTAATTAAAGTCCATTAGTTCATTGTGTGGAGTCCCACGTGGCCGTGAGTCATGTGGGTGAAGGGTGGCACAACCCCCTGCAACAGGAGTCAGGAGCCCAGGCAGCACGCAAGAGAAGAGCGTGTGCTCCTTTGTCTGGAAGTTTAAATATTCAGGCTTCGCGCACTTGCAGTGGCCACACCCATCCTGGCCACTAATTTGTTTCCAGGTGTGAGTGGGAGACAGGTAGGCACCTTTCTATGTTACTCAGATCTTACTGGGCATGTGTCTCAACCGCCTTTGTCCAGTCCCTTCCCCGCATTGAGCAGCAGGGAACAGACTGGAGAGTGTCAAATGCAACTTTTTGGCAAAGACGTGTGAATGGCCTGCCTCTATTCTTTGGTCTTCTCTTGCTCCTTCCCTGTTAACTAATAACCAGGTTATTACAACAGCATTAATACCATGTGCCAGCACCATATTTTACACACAATAGGTTCCTCACCATTTTACCGGTCAGGAGACTGAATCTAAGAATAGGTGACTCGCTCAAGACCATTCAGGTAGTGTCAGGAGTGACTCCAAAACCATACCTTGCCTTCAACCTTGATCTTGTTCCTCACTGCATCCTTTGGTGGGGACTGGGATAGGTTTTACCGTTATCCTTTTGGTCCATCATCTTTATGAAATAAAGTCTTTTAATAAAGTGAGATTACTGTGACAATGCTAAATGCAACAAGAGGGGGTGGGTGGGAATATATTATTCTAGATACTACCCTCTATTTCCTTATCTATTTTCATTGGCCAAAGAAACATTTACTTAAAATTCCTAACGCTTTACAAGCTATAGAAAGGATTTTTAAAATCAGTAAATGTTTCCAACTGCATTTACTTTTATAACAACAACAACTTTACTCATTTTGTTGTTGTTGTTATAAAAATGAGCACATATACCCTGAAAAACAAAAGTCTTCAATTTTGGGATTTGTAGCTGTAGAAATCAAGGAGACAGACTCTTGTTCAGTAGAAAATATAATTATGCAAGTAACTACAAGAATGTGGTGTGCCAGTATAGCTTCATTAATGAGTTCCGACTGTTGAAAGGATGTTCTGGAAGGAGAGATAAGCAGTTGTCAGATGTTCACAGACCTGTGCCAAATCTTAGATTTAAAGATATATTTGCAGAGAAATGTAGATAACTCCCATCTCTGCCAAGAGTTCTAAAATATCTTCTTTGCAATCCAGAGACAGAGAGGCATCGATCAGATCATCAAACCTCAGAGGGAAGGTAGGGGAGGGTGAGGGTAAGAGGGAGAGATCAACCAAAGGACTTGTATGCATGCATATGAGCCTAACCAATGGACACAGACAACAGGGGGCTGAGGGCATGAGCTGGGGGCCGGGGGGGTTGGGGGGGGAAGAGGGATAAGGACACATATGTAATACCTTAATCCAGGGGTCCTCAAACTTTTTAAAGTGGGGGCCAGATCACGTCCCTCAGAGAGCTGGAGGGCCGGACTATATGAACTACTAATTCCTACCCACACTGCACATATCTTATTTCGCAAAAAGGTAACAAATACAATATAAATAAAATGAAGAACATTTATAAATAAACAGATCACTTACCAGTATTTCAATGGGAACTGTGGGCCTGCTTTTGGCTAATGAGATGGTCAATGTCCGGTTCCATATTTGTCACTGCTAGTCGTAACAAGTGATGCAAGTGGGCATCAGTTAATCTTGATCTGGTTGGAGATTTCAGATGTTTCATTCTTGAAAAAGTCTGTTCACAGACATAAGTGCTACCAAAGATGAGTACCATTTTGAGTGCATGGTTCCTGATATTTGGATATGTCTCAGAGGGGAGAGATGCATAGAAATTCAGTTTTCTTTGGGAATGCAACCAATGGTTTGTCCGCTGACAGGTTTTGAATTGTTGGGAGATGGCTGAAGTTTTCCTCCTTTACTTGTTTGATGAGAAGGCCTAATTTTACTTCAAATGCTTTCACATGCGATGCCATATCACAGATGAGCTTCCCCTTTCCTTGAAGTTGCAGATTGAAACTGTTGAGTAGCTCTGTTATATCTGTCAGAAAGGCAAGGTGCCATTTCCATTCTGCATCATTGAGCTCTGGTACTTCTTTGTTTTTTGAAAGTAGAAAAGCTGTAATCTGCGGAAGTCATAGAAACATTTCAAAACTCTCCCTCTACTCAGCCAACGGACTTCTGTGTGGTACAGAACATCCTCATGGGCAACATTTAGCTCAGACAGAAATTCCTGAAATTGTCTGTGGTTTAGTGCATGAACTCTAATGAAATTAACACAAGATACCACAATTTTCATAACAGAGTCCCACTTCAGTGATTTAAAACACAGTGCTTGTTGGTGGATGAGGCAGTGTATGGCAATTGGATGAGGATGGTTATGTTTGTCCATCTCTTGTTTAATGTGAGCAGTTACTCCTCTCTTAGACCCCACCATGCTAGGAGCACCATCAGTTGTCACACTGGCTAGTTTAGCCCAGTCCAGCTCCAAACCATTCACAGTTTGGCAAACCTTTTCATATATATCCACTCCTGTGGTTGTACCTTTGATACTTTGCAGTGCAGCAAGCTCTTCTGTGACTTCAAAATACTCATTTGACCCACGCATAAAAATGAGAAGTTGGGCAGAATCACGAACATCATTGCTTTTGTCGAGTGCCAAGGAAAAATAGCAAAGTTTTTTTGCAGAGTTTTGCAAATGGTGCTGCAAATTGTCTCCCATTTCTTCAATCCTTCGTGTCATTGTAGCTCCTGAAAGACTCACTGTACTAAATAAATCGGCCTTCTCTGGACACATCTCTTTGGCAACAGAAAGAAGGCATTCTTTAACAAATTCTCCCTCCACAAATGGTCTGCCATTGTGCGCTATTAGCTTGGCAACTTGAAAACTTGCCCGCAGTGATGAAATATTTAGCTGCTTCTGCTTCACAAAAGTATTTTGCTGAGTTGTCAGTGTATGTTTCAGTTTTAATATTTTATCTTTTCTCACTTCTCCGACCAAACAATCATATTTATCTTTATGTTGAGTTTGATAGTGGCGTCGCAAATTGTATTCTTTGAACACAGCAACTATATTCTGGCATATCAGACACACAGCTTTTTCTTTGTACCGCGTGAAAAAGTAATCATAAGTCCACTGTTCTTTGAATATCCTACACTCGGAGTCAATTTTTTTTTTTTTCTTGACATCATTGTTTCCTAGGGATTCCAAATTGCTATTAGTAAAATACTAATATGTGTGTGTGTGTGTATATATATATATATATATATATATATATATATACACACACACACACACACACACACACAGTGTATGAACTCCCATTAGTAGGTCTCTGCCCCCGATGTGGACACTTACCTCTTGCAGGCTTTTCTAAGCAGACCAGCTCAGTCCCTGATGGGGTTCAGTTATATCTCCCTATATAACGGCCAAATTGATATGTTCGGAATCAGCATGTGAACAGTGAAAAGGAAATGCAAAATGCATATAAAATTTTTAATGTAAACCCCTTTAAAAGGCTTTAATCGTCTTTTTACACTGGAGTTGACTTTCTGGTTTGGAATGGGCCTGGCTATATTAGTAGGAAGATGCAATCAGGGTTGCCTCATGGAAAAAAAAAGGCTGTTGGCTGGGGCAGCATGCTGTCAGTCTCAATTCTTCCACAAAGAGACTTGGTCCAAGTTCCCCCCCCCCCCCCCACCTGGCAGAATTTTGATTTCTCATATCAGCACCGAACACCTTCCCCCAAAAACTGGCAGAATTTTCCATATGGGCAATTCAGCACCGAACCCCTAACCTCCCCCCACCTCCCACCTGGCAGAATTTTGATTTCACATATCAGCACCAAACACCTTCCCCCCAAAACTGGCAGAATTTTCCATATGGGCAATTCAGCACCGAAGCCCTGACCTCCCAACCACCCCCCACCGCCCACCCCCCAACTGGCAGAATTTTGATTTCAGCACCAAACGCCCCCGCCCGCCCCAAAAGGGGAATTTTCATATGAGTCACCAACCCCCCACCCCCCAATCGGGCAGAAACCCCCCATCTGGCAAAAATTTCTTTCTATGGGACTTTCGACCAACCTTTGGTGAAGGCAGTGGAGGGAGAGGAGGAGAACCTCACTGACAGGCAGGCATAGCACACAGACACCACATTGCCTGGGGGTGAAGCGGGCGCCTTTTTACATCATTGCCGCGCAGCACAGCACAGACGTGCCTATGCAGCGGCACACGTCGCACACTCTGAGCCCCAGCAGGCACTGTGCTCTTAAAGAGGCAGAGGGGTCAGAACGGCCGTGCAGTGACAGTGTATATGCAGGTCCTGGCGGCCGAACTGTAACACCTCGGCTGCGCTCACTGCCCAAAAAACCTGGCGGGCCGGATCAGACTCCTCCACGGGCCGCATGTGGCCCGCGGGCCGTAGTTTGAAGACCCCTGCCTTAATCAATATAGATTTTTTAAAAATAAAACATCTTCTGTGCTTGAGTGAAACGAACTATAAAATAGCATAATGTTGCAAATTAACAACAATACAATCCCTTTGTTTTCATGCAGAATTGAGGAGTGAGACACTGATTTTTATGTGGCATTGACCAAATGAGAAAAGGTTACATGTTTACATCTTAATGTTGACCATAATGGGCATATATGAACCTATATGTACATGTAATGTTTATAAGAAGAATATATAATTTATTTATTTTTGTAGAACCCTTTACCTAAGACAATAAAAATCAATTTAAAAATTGTGTAAAATGCTTTTCAAGTAAAAACTGCCGCAAAAAATGACATTTTTCCCACTCTGAAGAATTTTTTTTTTTTTGAGGGGGTTATTTTAAGATTTAAAACATAGATTAAAGAATTACAACAATTATGCTTTTTGTTTCCTAGATAATAATTTTTCCTTTATGATTACATAAAATGTTTCCTTTTTTCAGAAGGATACCTACTATTTCACAATTTTCATTTATTTTTTGTGCTCTCATATTTTCCCACTATTTGTTTCTAAGCTCGGCATTTCTTTTTCTTTTTTTTCTTCTTTTAATATATATTTATTGATCTTTTTTCAGAGAGGAAGGGAGAGAGATAAAGAGCTAGAAACGTCGATGAGAGAGAAACATCGACCAGCTGCCTCTTGCACACCCCCTACTGGGGATGTGCCAGCAACCAAGGTACATGCCCTTGACTGGAATTGAACCCAGGACCTTTCATCCCGCAGACCGATGCTCTACCACTGAGCCAAACTGGTTTCGGCTAAGCTCGGCATTTCAAAAAGACTTGAAAATAGTCTCATTATTCTGATGGGCAATTCCTTTAGTTTCCCAGCTTTGAACTCCCTATATGCATTCTTTCTCAAAGGAATTTAGGGCTCTCCGTGTTGGAATATTTATAGTTGACTCCAGTGAATTCCTGTCCACAGAGAACATTCCCTCACATATTGAGACGTGTGGCAAGCACCGTCTTTCACTTGGGTGGGAACTGGATGCTAACGGGATGGGACAGGACACAGAATGACCAGGGGGATGTTTTAGCAAGGAGCACCCCTCCACAACCTCAACACATGGGAAACCCAGGCCCAGGGAAACGATTCCTTAGGAAACACCATCCCATCATTTCCTGGGCCCTGAGGGGGTCTAGACAGTCAACCAGACCACGCTTTCCCGTCGTCCTCCCCACAGATAGATACCATGAATGCACGCACCTAAAATATGAACTTGGTGATCTAGATTTTTATGATTTGTGTTTGACCTTTCATTTCATGTGACTTCAGATGGAACTTAGAGGCTTGAGTCAGCTTTTCTTTTTATCTAACAGCCTAGTAATATCTTTGAAAGATTTCCTTAGTAGAGAATAAAATGTTTAAACACACCAGTTTAAGTAAATAATTGTTACTTATGATTTTTATTTATGCAGTTATTATAATTATTATTTTTAGTGTGCTCTATTCCCTCTAGAACCAGTTCAAAGTTATTGTTATTATTAAGTAATAATTATTAAGCATGTAGCATTGTTCTAAATGCTTTACATGTATTAATTCATTAAATCCCCAAATCCATATTACTATCTTTCTCTTTAAAAGGTGTGATTTAGGAGAATCCAAGATGGCTGCTCGGGTAGGCAACTAGCCGCAGCCGCACACAACAATTTCAACAAAATACAACTAAAATATAAAATGGACATTACCCAGAACTACAGGAAAGTTGACTGACTGGAAATTCTACAACAAAAAGCAAGGAGAAAACCAGAAGGAAGCACGGAGGAGCTGTAAAAGCCCAAGGTACGGAGACACGCGGCGCGCGCAGTGAAGACAGAGCCGGAGAGGAGGGAGGCCGAGTGCCTGGCTGGCGGTCCCAAGTGGGAAGGAGAGAAAAGCTCCGACTGTGCTGGGCCCAGCTCCAACTGCTCTGAACTCCAATTCTAGGACAGACCCCGGGGACCCAGGCTCATCCATAGGGAGCCGGGCTGTAAGGCGAGACTCCAGGGAAGCGGCAAAAGGAGGTCCCGGAGGCGCGCACACTGCGCGCAGAGAAGGGCCGGCCGGCTGTGCTGCGGGATTGCCCTGATGGGAAGGAGACAGGGGCTCCAGACTGCTCTGAACGCCACCTCCAATCCCACTACCAACTGAACTGAACCCCAATACCGGACTCATTGGGGGAGAGCATAGACAGTTTGGTAGCAGGCGAAAATCGAGGGCACCTTTCTCTCAGAGGTGCTCGCAACAAGTACTGAAGGACCCTGAGTCTCAGGAGTCGCATAGGGTGGGGCTGACGGAAGCCAAGGCTGTAGGCTCCACCCTGAAACCCCGCCCCATCAGGAAAGCTGCCTGCGAAAATGCCTAAACCAAATAGATCACAACGAAAGAAATGGAGGACAAAAAGCGACTGGATATAGAGTTCAAAACCACACTTATAAGGTTGTTCAAGAATCTCCTAGAAAAGGCCGATAAAATAAACAAGACCTATGAGGATATGAAAAGGGATCAACTAGAAATAATAAGGGATCAACAAGAAATAAAGAATACATTGTCTGAAATAAAAAATATTTTATGGAGTCCTAAAAACAGAATGGAAGATCGCAAGAATCAAGTCAAAGATTTGGAACATAAAGAGCCAGAAGACACTCCTCCGCAGACGCAAGAAGGCCAGAGAATCCAGAAAGTCGAAGATAATGTAAGAAACCTCTGGGACAACTTCAAGCGAACCAACATCAGAATTATGGGGGTCCCAGAAGATGAGAGAGAGCAAGATATCGAAAACATACTGAAAGAAATAGTGACAGAAAACTTTCCCCACCTGGTGAAAGAATTAGACTTACAAGTCCAGGAAGCGCACAGAACTCCAAACAAAAGGAATCCAAAGAGGACCACACCAAGACAAATCATAATTAAGATTCCAAGAGCAAAAGACAAAGAGAGAATATTAAAAGAAGCAAGAGCAAAGAATGTAGTTACCTATAAAGGAGCACCTATACGATTGTCAACTGATTTCTCAACAGAAACCATGCAGGCCAGATGGGAATGGCAAGAAATATTCAAGGTGATGAATAGCAAGAACCTACAGCCAAAGATAATCTATCCAGCAAAGCTATCACTCAGATTTGAAGGTCAGATAAAGAGCTTCACTAATAAAAAAAAAAGCTAAAGGAGTTCATCACCACCAAACCAGAATTATATGAATTGCTGAAGGGGGTTCTTTCAAAAGAGAAAGTAAATAAAGATAAAAATTATGAACAACAAATACGTAACTATCAACAAGTGAATCTAAAAACCAAGGAAACTAAAACAAAAAAATCTGAGGAACAATATTAACTGTTGAATATAATAGAATCAGAGGTATGGAAGGGGAGTGAACTGTTTATTCTTGGGGAAAAGGGGAGAGGGGAATGTGGGAAGAGACTGAACATAAACTGTGCACCTATGGATGAGGACAATGGGGGGTGGGGAAAGGGCAGAGGGTGGGGTGAGAAGGGGGGGAAAGGAACATTTGTAATAATATGAACAATAAAAAGTTATTTAAAAATAAATAAATAAATAAATAAAATTCAGTGAGATTTTGTTGGCTAGCTCAAAAATACACAGTATCTACATGAAAGAACTGAATTTCAAATGAAAATATTTCTAATTATTATACAATTACAATACAGTACAGTCTACTATTAGTGCTTAAAATAATTAATTGTTTCAATACAATGGAAATGAGCCTTGATTGGTGTGGCTCAGTGTTAGAGAGTTGGCCTATGCACCAAAGGGTTGTGGGTTCAATTCCTGGTCAAGGGCACATACCTGGGTTGCAGGTTCATTTCCTTAAGAGGGCACATGCTGAAGGCAACCAATTGATGTGTCCGTCTCACTTCAATGTTTCTCTCCCTCTCTATTCCCCTCCCTCCCACTCTTTCTAAAAATCAATGGGAAAAATATTCTTGGGTGAGGATACAAAAAATAAATAAATAAATAAACAAACAATGGAAATGAAATTATACAAATCATAAAAATACCACAAAATTATATAATGACATGCATCTAGCCAGTAGAGCTAGTATTAGGAAACTCTCTGAAATATAAGGAAAGTTTGCTTGCTTTCTTCCTTGCTCCTCTTCAGGGGGAATGGAGATACATGTTCGCTATTGTCCCTTCCCAACAGAGGTCCCCAAGATGGGGTATGTTTGTAATGGTGCAAGCAACCCAAGAAAGCCAGCAGCATGGATCAGTAGGAAAGAAAAGAGAGCAATGTTTCCCTAGGCCTTTGATTCCCAGAGGGAAAAGCCATGGGTGAGGAAAGAGGGGTGAGAGGTTGGCATGGCTGGCTCATGTTCCTGCTGGGTGCACCCTGCTCCTTCCATCCTTACCCAATTGTCCTCACAAACTCAGCTGTGCCAACAAAGCAAACAACAAACTAACTGTCAAACACCATCTATTACAAGAGACTAAAGGCAGGGCAAAGACATCTTAAAATGAAGAGTTCTGACTCCATCCTCCGAAGGTTGGTGGGCAGATACCGTCTTACTCAGAAGTCTTTTAATAATAAGATTAAATTTGGTTATTTCACTGGAATGTTCCAGCTAGTTCTTAAAAAGAGTCATGATGTTATTTCAAGTCATCCCCATATGTTACTAGGATAGTGATTTATAATCATGGTTTTGAAATATCTTTTAATATCTCCTGTTATCTCAAAAGATGCCATAAAGTTTTCAAATTTCCCCCAAAGAAAAATGTTGAACATCCCTAGAGGGCTGTAAAAATAATCCTTCCATTTTTCTCTTTCCAGGATTACACAATGCCAAGCTACAAACTCATTTATTTTAATATGAGGGGGAGAGCAGAAATTATTCGTTACATATTTGCATATTTGGACATAAAGTATGAAGACCACAGAATAGAACAAGCTGATTGGCCTAAAATCAAACCAAGTAAGTAGCACAAATAATAGTTGATGAAAATGTGGGGAAAATATGTTTCCAGAATGTTTTCTTTCTTCAGGGAAATGAAAAACTAAAGAATTTTAATCTCACATAGCTTTATATTGAAAAAGAGCAGTGCAGGCAAGCTAAATAAATGCTATGTGACCCAGAAAACTTCGTATTCAAGGAGAAAATACTAACACCACAGAAAGAGAATATAAAGATAAACCAATATGAAATTTTGTCAGAAGAACTGAAATGAGGATACTGAAATCACTTTTTTTTTTTTTTTAATCCTCACCTAAGGATAGTTTTCATTTATTTTTAGAGACAGTGGAAGAAGGAGGGCAAGACAGAGAGAAATATTGATGTGAGAGAAACACATTGTTTGCCTCATGCACCAACCCCAACCAGGGCCCAGGCAACCGAGACATGTACCCTTGAGTGGAATCGAACTTGGTGCCTTTGATCTGCAGACTGACACTCTGTCCACTGAGCCAAACTGGCTAGAGCTGAAGTCAATATTCTTGATAATTAGAATTGCTATGGATCTCTATGTTTTAACAAGGGATCAGATGTGCCCCACTAACAGAAAACGAAACTCAAAATAGCTTAAGTAATAAGAATAATGACTTGTATCACAAAACTGAAAATCCAGAAGCAGAACAGGCTTCCAAGGATGGCTTTATTCATTTCCTCCTTAGCGTGTTGGCTGTATCATGTGGCTGGTAGCCATGTGCTTACTGCAATTCCAGCCGCACAGCCTTGAACAGCAATGCTCAGAGGATATATTAGTAGGGGAAAGAGTAAGAGAGAACCGCTTCCTTAAGTGTTCCCAGAAGAATAAAGAAAAACTTTCCCAAAAGACCTCCGCAAATTTCCCATGTCTTGCTGGCACAAATTGAGTCACATGTCCTTTTTTGAATCAGTCACTGGCCAAGAGGATGATGGGAAGACCCTGAGAACCATCCAGCCTCCCTCTGACATTAGGGATGGAATCAATTTTTATGAGGCATGTGACTATATAAGAGAGGGGTGGATATGAAAACAAAACTGGGATCTGTTTGATCAGAGAAAAGAGCAAATAGACAAATCGGTCAAGTAACCCAATCAAAACATGCTACTTAGCATTGAGGACAATGGGGAAGAATTGAAAATATAACATTTAACAAACAACAGTGTGTGGTTCTAAATAAGTAAGGCATCCTATAGATGTTATCTAGAAATATCAAGTACTAATTATGTCTAAAGTGGATTATTATAAAATCACAGAAAGATGAAGTTGAAGAAAATAACTCTTGGGTCCTTGAAGACTGTCTGGCACTTGATAGATACTTTACAGCCTCTATTTCATTTAATTTATCTAGCATGCCTACATGGGATATATTATTTTAATTCCATAATTGGGATAACTGAAACACACAGAGTTTAGGTAATTTTTCCAAGTTCACAGCCCTAGCAATTTTCAAACATAGGTCAATTTAATATGACAAACCAAGTTTCTTGTACTAGATAATGTTAACTACAATAACACTATGATAAATGGTATGTGAACATTAAGTATTGCTACGTGCTTTTTGGAATTATGAGTTTCTTAAAAGCTACTCTTTTTGTTATCAGAGAATTCTTCTCCAGTGGGTTAGAATATTTTGTTTTCTGTTTTTATGAAAATTTGCCATTAATGTCCAAACATTTCTTCCAATATCAGGATTTTTATATTGGGTTTCTATGGACATAAAATTGGTGAAAATTAACTCCATCACTAAGTCAAGAGGTAGAGATAATACATTTAAAATGCCACCTTTTAGATATGTTTTTAGATTTTTCTTTTAGTGCCTCATATCCTATTTTGCCTTAACTTTGCATTGTTAATGAAAATGGAATTGCTGCATTTTCTTAATATTTTAAAATATATTTTTATAAAGTTGAAAAGGATCTTAAAGTTTATGATAGTTAGGATATAGTTTCAAGTAACAGACACTGAACTCAAAAGTGGTTTAAAGAGGATAAAATTTTATAACATTTGCATAAAATCCCACAAATATACACTAAAACTCTTTTTAATATATATGGGAAAGCAATTAAAATAATAAAATAGTTATAATTATATAGTAGAACTATTTTTATTTATCTTCATTTTAGAAGTTTTTTATAATATATATTGCTTTCTGACAAAAACATAATAGATTTGATAACAATAAAGTAGGGCTTACAGGTTAAATATTAATATGCTATCTGCTATGAGTCTGTCCTATGTTTGTATGCTTGCTGCCTTACTATATACTTCAAATAGTCCCTCATCAAAAAGAGAATTTTGCTAAATTCCTTACCATAATTCACATGTAAGTCAAGCTTCCATATTATTCAGACTATGATTTTATTTTTATTTTTTATTTTTTATATATTTTATTGATTATTTTTTTACAGAGAAGAACAGAGAGGAATAAAGAGTTAGAGACATTGATGAGAGAGAAACACCTGTCAGCTGCCTCCTGCACACCCCCTACTGGGGATGTGCCCGTGACCAAGGTATATGCCCTTGAGCAGAATCAAACCTGGGACCCTTCAGTTCACAGGCTAACACTCTATCCATTGAGCCAAACTGGTTAGGACTCAGACTATGGTGTTAAAGAATAATTATGTGATCGCTGATTAAGGCCTCAAAAATTAATGAAGCTTTAAAAGAAAGATTTTTTTTAATTAAGTAGTAAGCATATGTAAGTATATGAGATAATGCATGTATAATATAGAGTTTTACTGTACACTTGGGTTTTCAACCTGATTCTGTCATCAACTGTATAGAAGGTCTTCTAACAAACAACTCTTAAAAAACAAAACAAAACAAAAAAAACAGCCGAAACCGTTTTTGGCTCAGTGATAGAGCTTCAGTCTGCGGACTGAAAGGTCCCAGGTTCGATTACGGTCAAGGGCATGTATGTTGGTTGTGGGCACATCCCCAGTGGGGGATGTGCAGGAGGCGGCTGGTCGATGTTTCTCTCTCATCGACGTTTCTGGCTCTCTATCTCTCTTCCTTCCTCTCTGTAAAAATCAATAAAATATATTAAAAAAAAAAAAAAAAAAACCCTTGTAAAATGTAAAGATTCCACTAGAGTAGGGGTGTCGAACTCAATCAGAGAAGGGGCCAAAATCTAAAATCCAGCCTAAATCGCGTGCCGAATGGTTTACTGACAGTCATAAACTGTAATTGTGATGGAAACGCAGCGGAGTGCAGTGATGACAGCGCGGTGCGGGCCACATTGCAAGGCCTGGCGGGACAGATTTGGCCCACGGGCCTTGTGTTTGACACATGTGCACTAGAGGATGCTTAATAAATATTCAATAATTCCATGACTTTAAGATCATGTCTTATTTCCATAATTATCAGTAAAAGAAAGGAGTATTGTAATAGATTTTATTATGGAAGTTGATTCTTTTCTCTTTTTATTTGAAGCTCTTCCATTTCGCAAAATCCCCATTTTGGAAGTTGATGGACTTAATCTTCACCAGAGCCTAGCAATAGCAAGATACTTGACCAAAAATACAGGTAGTATATGTGTTGTGTTTTAAGATTTTAGATGACTGAAAAAAATATATATATATTATATTTATTAAACAAGTTTTTTTTAACCAAAAATATGTGTATATAATATATATATATATATATATATATATATATATATATATATATATATATATATACTTTATGTTGCACTAACACATAGTTCAACAAATGAAATTCTTTGGAAGTTTAGAAGAGATGGAGATTCCTTCTGACTATGAAGATTTGACTTTGAAGTGAAAATGACATTTGAGTTGAGCTTGAAGGATCTCAAGTTTTGGGCTTGATCCCCAGTACCTCAATGATTCTCTCTTATCATTGATGTTTCCATCTCTCTCTCCCTCTCCCTTCCTCTCTGAAATCAATATACAATATTAATAAAATAAAATAAAAACCTGTCTGCAAAAATGAAAACAATTACTTTTGAAAAATAAATGAAAATTAATATACTCGTTATTTATTGTAGTATTGCTTGCATTAGCAAAAGATTGAAAGCAAACCTAATCAGCTCAGGGTAAATAAAATATGGCACTTCTACTAACGGAAATTCCATGGAGCTGAAAAAAGAGCAAGAACGCCTTAAGTGATGTGTAAGGAGAAATCATTAGGACAAATGGGGGAGGCACATAAAGAAACAATGAAAGAATATAAAAGAAATTAATAAAACAAATTAATAAAAAAAATATGGTAGTTGGTAACAGCAAAATAAGATGGATGGGGCAAGAGTGCAAGTTAGTCTTCACTGAGTAGTTTTTTGTTGTTTTGAATTTTTGAGCTATATGAATCTATTGCCTACTAAAAAAGTTAATGTTGTACATATTTGTGGGCCTCTATTTTACAGATTTGGCTGGAAAAACAGAACTGGAACAATGTCAAGTTGATGCTATTGTGGACACATTGGATGATTTCATGTCACTATTTCCTTGGGCTGAGAAAAAACAAGATATAAAAGTAATGTGATCAGTTTGCTATTACTGTTATTAATCAGATCCACTTTGTCAAACATGATGTTAGGTGCTTTTTTAAGTCCCCTTTTATCAGAGTTAGACAAACTTATAGCTTAAAAATGTCAAATTATATTAAAAAGTTTCAAACAAAGTACAGTGATTCTCTGCCCTACCCTTTTCACAATAACCTCTAAGAAACAACACTTTTTTTTAATCCTTTTAGATGTTGCTCTAGGATTTTCACATCTCCATATATCTATAGGATATATAAAAGTGGCTTACTTTAATTGACTTATTTTAGATTCTGTGGACATCTTAGTATAGTAATAAGAATTTAACTCTTAGCCCAACCGGCGTGCTTCATGGCTGAGTGTCAACTTATAAACCACATGGTCACCATTCAAATCCAGATCAAGTCACAGGCCTGGGTTTCAGGCTTGATCCCAGTGTGGGGCGTACAGGAAGCAGCCAGTCAATGATTCTCTCTCATCACTGATGTTTCTATCTCTTTCTCCCTCTCCCTCTCTGAAATCAATAAAAATATATATTTTTTAAATAATTTCACTCTTACATAATCAACCTCTCTGCTTCCTGTAAACTTCCAATCTATATATATAAAAGCCTAATATGCTAATTGACCGTTTGACCATTCAACCAGTCACTATGATGTGCACTGACCACCAGGGGGCAGATGGTTAGCTTGACCAGTAGGTTAGCTTACTGCTGGGGTCCTGCTGATTGGGACTGGGCAAGACTGGCCAGACACAGTCCTGGAGCACTCCTGTGGTCCCTCCTCACCCCTGATCATGCATCTGTGTAATCCCTCAGCCTGGCCTGTATCCTCTTGCAATCTGGGACACCTGAGGGGATGTCAGAGAGCTAGTTTTTGCCTAATCCCCACAGGCCAGGCCAGGGATCACACTGGTGCACAAATCTGTGCACTGGGCCTCTAGTATAGTTATAATTTAAAAAATTATATCAGTATCTCCATGTAAACAAACAAAACTGTGCATGGTGGTATAGTTTTTTGAAAAATGTTTTTTTTTTCTTTTTTTTCTGTATATACCTTATTGATTTTACACAGAGAGGAATTGAGAGGGATAGAGAGTTAGAAACATCAATGAGAGAGAAACATCGACCAGCTGCCTCCAGCACCCTCCCCCACTGGGGATGTGCCCGCAACCAATGTACATGCCCTTGACCGGAATCGAACCCGGGACCCTTCAGTTCCCAGGCCAACGCTCTTCCACTGAGCCAAACCGGCTTCGGCTGAAAAATGTTTTTATTGATTTCAGAGAGGAAGGTAGAGTGAGAGAGAGATAGAAACATCAATGATGAGAAAGAATCATTGATTGGCCACCTCCTGCACTCCCCCTACTGGGGACTGAGCCCACAACCTGGGAATGTGCCCTGACCAGTAATGGAACAGTGAACCATGCTGGCTGGGCCATAGTACACTTTGATAATATTTCCTTTCTCACTTTTCCTCTTCAAAGTTAGTAATTGTCTTTTTTGCATTTGTTTTATTCTTGTTAAACCTTCCCATATTATTCTGTAACCTACCAATATAGTTTTCCACAGAGTCAGTGATATGATAATCTATTATTCTCATTATTTTCCTGTTGATATCTGGCCAGAGCCTCTGTAGAGCTGACTCGGTTTTCTGCACGGCTCTCATACTTCCCTTCACTGCCATCCCAGCGTTGTCTTTCTTTTGAGTTGGGGTCCTGTCTCTTGGATGCCATTCTCTGACTTTATTTCCTCCTTTGTTTATTTGGGGCACATACTCTGGTTCCAAAAGTGAAAATGAAGATTTGATGACAGGAGATATGACCGCAGATAGTATGGATATGTCCCTCTTTTGTGTCTCTGGTTTGGTTGCTCTAGACTAGGGGTGTCGAACTCAATCAGAGAAGGGGCCAAAATCTAAAATCCAGCCTAAATCGCGGGCCGAATGGTTTACTGAACAGTCATAAACTGTCATTGTGATGGAAACGCAGCGGAGTGCAGTGATGACAGCGCGGTGCGGGCCACATTGCAAGGCCTGGCGGGACGGATTTGGCCCGCAGGCCTTGTGTTTGACACATGTGCTCTAGACCGATGGTCGGCAAACTGAGGCTCACGAGCCACATGCAGCTCTTTGGCACCTTGAGTGTGGCTCTTCCACAAAATACCATGGCTTGGGTGAATCTATTTTGAAGAAGTGGCATTAGAATAAGTTTAAGTTTTAAAATTTTGGCTCTCAAAAGAAATTTCAATCGTTGTACTGTTGATATTTGGCTCTGTTGACTAATGAGTTTGCCGAACACTGCCCTAGCTACCCAGTGCCCAGTTGTCTCATCCTGAGATCTTTCTCATCTTGGATTCTTCATTTAATCCTCTTTAGGGCCTTGTTTTTGTGGAGCAATCTTCTAATAGCTTACTGAGCATAGGAAAAAGTTTGGGGCCTTAATTGTCTAAAAATGTTTTTATTTCATCTTGATACTTAATTAAAAATTTGACTGGCTATAGAATTCTGTATTGAAAGTAGTTTTTCTTTAGTATTTGAAAAACATTTAACTATGGTCTTCTAGCTGTTGAGAAGTCTGAATCCAACCTAATTACCGACCTTTTGTATGTGACTTTTTTTCCTCTAAAGCTTTTTGTTCCACATGCCAAAGACTTCACTGATTGGCAGTCTGTCAACTTATGGGCTTTCCCTTATATGTTTCTCTATTGGGTACCCTTCCGTGGCCATGTCACAGAGGAAAATGTTCTTTGTTTATGGTAAGGGTATCTTTTGTATTAGAATAACAATTCTCTTACCACCTACCTCAACAAAATATTTCACAGGATGCTACCCAAACACATGAATAAATTATATGAAGGGAGAATGTGTTTCAGAAATATTGCAAAGAGCTTCAGACTGTCTGATTAATAAGCAGAACCTGGCTAGTATACGATGAAACTGCATAGGTCTTGTGTATTTTATCCCCTAGTCTCCTTGTAGTGGATTGTACTGCTGCCATCTTGTGGTCAGATAAAATTTTCAACAGCAGAATATTGCAGTAAAGATGGATGATGAAAGTATAATAGTTCTCTTATTCCATGTGCTTTAAAAATCTATCAAATACACATAATTATAAATGTTTTAGCACTGTTTGCTGGTGATTCAATTTACAATTTTAAAAAATGAATTTAAATTTAATTTGAAGGACAAAAAATGTCTCTGGATATTGGTCACCCTGATAATCCTTGATCTTACCACTAGCATTTCTTTGGTTATGCAATGTGTGTTTCCATTTCCTCCTCTGGAGAACAGGGGCAGCGGTCAGATGGAGGATGAGCAGGCGTGAAGGGATGCTCATGGCCCATTTTCAATACTAAGTGGTTTCGGTAATGTGGACTTAAAAATAATGCTTTGGAGAAATACACCATCCTCTCTAATTCCTCTAAAAGCCATTGGATGGAATACCATAGCAATGACTTCTCAGGGTGGAGAAACACCTCATAGCTCCCTGGAGGAGCAGCAGGACAGTACAGAGTCCACCAAACAGAAGAGTGGCTGTCTAGGCTCTCTTAGAAAACACATTTTAAAAAGTGCACACCTGGGCCTCTCAGGCATGGCTGAAAACTTTTGGGGGAACTTGAGGGTCTGCTGAATCAAGTGATGAAGGCTTAGATCGGGATGTGTTGAGTTGTTGTAGTGCTGGGGTGTTGATCTGTGAGTGCCTTGGGTTGGGCCTGGATGAGGCTGGTTGACCTATTTGGAAATGTCTTTTGTGTGAAGTGTATCCTTGGGCATGTGGAGGTATTAGTGATTTGAGAAAATGCTAAGTAACTGATTTACTATCTGAAAAATTTGAAGTTCTGAAAGTTTAAGGACTCTTGCCAAAAAGAGGTTTTAAAGCTAACACCTTAATTTTAATGGAGAAAGGGGAGGACAAGCCCTTCCCACCCAGAACAGGTAATCCAATTCCAGCCAGCAGCTATCTTTAAACAATGTGTCCATTTACACTTGAATGGCTACACCTTTTGATAGCCTAAGGGCAAGTTTAAATTGCTTCTCAATTCCCAGGGCAGAAAAAAAAACAAGGTTTAAAATTATTAGATTTTAAAATTTATTCTTAGAAGTGTAAAAGTTTATTAATTAAAAAACAACAACAACAACAAAAAATGAGATTGAAAAACCTGATGAACAATAATAGCTGTTCATTGTAATAGAGTCGGCTATATGGGAGGAGAGTGGACTGACTGTTCTGGGTGGCGGGGGGGGGGGGGGGGGGGGGGGGGGGGGGGGGGGGGGGGGGGGGGGAGGAGTGGTGGAGGGGGGGAGAGACTGAACATAAACTGTGCACCTATGGATGAGGACAATGGGGGGTGGGGAGGGGGCGGAGGGTGGGGTGGGAACCTGGTGGAGGGGGGAAGAAATGAGGAACCTTTGTAATAATATGAACAATAAGATTGATTTAAAAAAAAATAATAAAAATAAATAAATAAATAAATAAATAAATAAAAAGTGCACACCTGGGAAAGTGCACACCTAGAATGTGTGATCAGAGTTCATCTTCTTTGTTATTTTGATGAGTATTATTTAAAATAACTTTAAAAAATACTAATGATTATCCTGTTTGGTTATTCATTAGACTAAGATGACCAAACACATAAAGAGAACCTGGGCTAAAGGAGAAGTCAATGGCACAGAGATAAGATTCTTATTTGGTACTGCATATACACAGTCATTGGTATACCTTACTGTGGACATGCACATTAGGGAAAGTAACAAAATTACCCAGGTGAGATTCAGGAGATTTAGGAAAGCTGTCCAGCAGTTACATCCCACTCTGTTTAACTCCCTCTGGTTTCTAACCATCTTTCCAACTGATGCTGAGCTGTGCTGAGCTACAGGAAGTGCCTGCCACCCAGCTCTGGGGCCCATTGTGTCAGCTCAGAAATTCTGTGTAAGAGACAGAAGAATTCACACTCTTTTATTTAAAACTATGGATATATTAACCACAAAGAGAGAATGTTATGTGCCAAAGTGATATAGACCAGTAAAGAATATAAATCAACATAATGATTAGATATCTACCTTTAATTTGTAAAATCTGGAAAATATATATAAATATGTAATAACTAGAGGCCTGGTGCACAAAATTTATGCACAGGTAGGGGGAGGCTCCCTCAGCCCAGCCTGCACCCTCTCACAATCTGGGACCGCTGGCTCCTAACTGCTCACTAGCCTGCCTGCCTGATCACCCTAACCCCTCTACTGCTTGCCTGCCTGCCGGATAGCTCCTAACTGTTCACTTACCTGCCTGATTGCCCCTAACCACCTCTGCCTCGGCCCCTGCCACTGCAGCTTTGTCCAAAAGGTTGTTCAGCTGTCTATTCTAATTAGCATATTATGCTTTTATTATTATAGATGCTTTTGCAAATTATATTCTACAAATATAAGGCATTATGTTACAGCAATCCATATTACTTAAGTTATGATTCCAGGAAGTAAATCAACAAATTGGTAAAGTAGTTATCCACTACCTGACTTACCTTAATAAAGGCTGGATTTTATTACAGGCATACCTCAGAGATATTGTGTATTTAGTCTCAGGCCACTGCAATAAAGTGAAAGCTCAATAAATAGAGTCACAAATATTTTGGTTTTCCAGCACATATAAAAATTACATTTATACTATACTATAGTCTATTAAATGTGCAATAGCATTATGTCTAAAAAAACAATGTATATACTATGATTAAAAAATACTTTGTTGCTAACCATCATCTGAGCAGTCAGTGAGTATAATCTTCTGTTGGTGGAGGGTCTTGCCTTGATATTGATGGCTGCTGACTGATCAGGGTAATGGTTATTGAAAGTCGGGTTGGCTGTGGCATTTTCTTACAATGAGACAGCAATGAACCCCGGCCGATGTGGCTCAGTTGGTTGAGTGTTGTCTTGTGCACCGAAAGGTCGCCAGTTCCATTCCTGGTCAGGGCACATACAGGGCACATACCCAGGTTGCAAGTTCCATTCCCAGGCAGTGTATGTATGGGAGGCAACCAATTCTCTCTCTCTCTCTCTCTCTCTCTCTCTCTCTCTCTCTCTCTCTCTCTCTCTCTCTCCAGTAAAAACATTTTTTTTAAATGAGAGCCAATAATGAAGTTTGCCACATCAATTGACTCTTCTCTTGAAGTTTTAGAGGCCATTGAAGGGTTATTAATTGGCCTAATTTCAATATTGTTGTGTCTCAGGGAAGAGGGAGGTCCCAGAAGAGGGAGAGAAACTGGGGAAGAGCTGGTTGGTGGAGCAGTCAGGACACACAACATTTATCAACTAAGCTTGCCATCTTATGTGGATGCAGATCAAGACTTTCCCAAACAAGCACAATAGTAACATCAAGGATCACTGATCACTTATCACCGTATCAAATACAATAATAATGAAAAAGTTTAAAATGTTGGGAGAATTACCAAATGTGACACAGAGACATGAAGTGAGCAAATACTGTTGGAAATAGGGCACCATAGGCTTATTCAACACAAGGCTGCTGTGAGTCTTCAATTTGTAAAAAAACATACTATTTGGGAAGAGCAATAAAGTATTGTGCAGCAGACAAGGTATGCCTGTGTAGATCATTTATGGATATTAATAAATTAAATACATTTTAAATAAAATTTTTTTACTTTGACTTACATTTCCTACCCAGTAAACAAACCAACCCAAATTTTCATATGTAAACAAATACTTCTCACCAAGAAATAGATCATAACTTATCTGGTCTTCAGAGATTCAAGTAAAAACACTAAGTTATTTTTTTTAATGCATATATATCTGTTAATTTTTTCTAAGATTCTTATTAGGTTTGTCATATTTCCTTATATAATGAAGCAAAAAAGGGGTACCTAGATTGTGGGTTTTGTAGATAATATTCAAGACAGACAAATCTCCTAATATACTGAGGCACAATATCAAGCCAACAAGAAAAAAAATCCATAAAGGCCCATGAGCATATGATTCATTATGGATTAGTTCTGTTAAGTGTGCAGGTGAAATGGAAGACTGTCAAACCGGAGAAATCTAGCCTTACAAAACAAAATTAATTTCAGTTATGTTATTTAAGTTAGAAGAGTGTGAGGCTAAGAAAATTGGAAAACTGGAGGCTAAGAAAATAGTAGAATCATTTCTATTAATAAAAATTAAGATAAAAACCATGAAAAGATTTATAGATGAAATATTTAGTCATCAAATGAAAGAAACTATAAGAACTGGTAACAAAAGTATTTTTTTTAATCCATGTGTAATAAAGGAATGACTTTGATCTATAGAGAATTAGATGCAAATCTCTGTAATGTCATACATTAAAAAATACTACCACGTAGCTACTTCTCTTCAACCTCATATGGAAAACTAAAGAAAGAAAAATCTACTTCCCCTGCAGATCATGCTATTTATTTTTCTTCCTATTTTCCTAAAAGTGATCTTTTTCTTCCCCTCTTAGGAGCAGATGTTTAATGAGCTACTTACATGTGATGCACCCCATCTCCTACAAGATTTGGATACTTTCTTAGGGGAAAGAGAGTGGTTCATTGGTAACTCTGTGAGTATGTTTTACAGCTTAAAAAGTACAAGTGTGTGTGTGTATATATATATATATATATATATATATATATATATATATCTTCATTTATTTGTGAAGATAAACCAAAGATATAAAAACCTATTGGGGGGGGGGGGATTACTCATTAGGAGGGAGTAAGAGAGCAGAGATAAAAGCAAACATTTTTTTTGAATAAACATTTTTTGGTAGACTTAATTTTGAAATCAATAACTAAAATATTTTATATAATATATAACAATAATAACAAAAACATCTTTAAAAGCTATCACTGCAAAGCAAAGTGAAACAAATAAACCTGTGTCAGATTGAGGTATAGAGTATGTAAGTACCTATGTATTCTACTACTGAAGAACTACTTTGAAGAACAGAGCTTTAAGCCGGCCAGCATGGCTCAGTGGTTATGTGTAGACCTATGCACCAGGAGGTGACAGTTCAATTCCCAGTCAGGGCACATGCCCAAGTTGTGGGCTTGATCCCCAGTGTGGGGTGTGCAGGAGGCAGCTGATCAATGATTCTCTTTCATCATTGATGTTTCTATCTCTCTCGACCTCTCCCTTCCTCTCTGAAATCAATTAAAAAGAAAACTAAGAAAATATAAAGCTGCAGCTGATTTGTCTCAGTGGGTAGAGTAGGGGTGTCAAACTCAATCAGAGAAGGGGCCAAAATCTAAAATCCAGCCTAAATCGCGGGCCGAATGGTTTACTGAACAGTCATAAACTGTCATTGTGATGGAAACGCAGCGGAGTGCAGTGATGACAGCGCGGTGCGGGCCACATTGCAAGGCCTGACGGGACGGATTTGGCCCGAGGGCCTTGTGTTTGACACATGTGGGGTAGAGAGTCAGCTCAGACTGAATGGTCCTGGGTTTGATTCTGGTCAAGAGCATGTACCTCCGTTGCAGCCTCTATCCCAGCATGCAGAAGGCAACCAATTGATGTGCCTTTTTCTCATCAATGTTTCTCTATCTCTCCCTCTCCCTTCCACTCTCTAAAAATCAATAAAAAAAATATTCTCGGGTGAGCATTAACAAAAAAGAAATAGCATAATATGAAGAACACAGAAATTTGACTATATATGCTATTGAGAACCTTTCACTATGGGAGAAAGAAGATAGAGATGTAAGATCAATAAGGTTAAGTAAACATTCTATTTCTGAGTGTAAACTATATGCAACAGTATATACTCATGTTGTACTTTATCTTAAGATAAAGTATAAGAAAAATTCATTTAGTATCTCTTTTTCAACAATGACCAACACAGTTGTCCTGACCACCCCTAAGCCTGAGATTCTGGTCTTCAAATACTGACGGAACCAGGGCTTCTTGGAGAAAGGCTCATTCTCAGTTTGGGACAGGAAACGTAAAAGATTAACTGGGAATTCCTTGTCATACCAGAAGGAAATAAATTCTCAAAGCCAACAGGAGTTGTGTCCAAAGGTCTCAGAAGTCAACCTGAAGAGGCTCCTACTGGCCAAAGATAATTCAAGCTGCAGTAAGAATGTTAACTGCAATGGACTGAAACAAATCAGAATGAATGAATCCATGAGTATGATCACCACAACCAAACACACAGACACACACAGCCCCCGAAACCAAAGTTTCACTGGTTACTTTTAGAAGATGCTACAGAGCCAAATTATTATTATGAAATCAACAGAAAAGTGGGAGGTTTGAATAAAACCAGTTGTTGTATCTCAAGATAATAAAAATTGATGGCCAAATTTGTCTTCATAAAAAACATTTTAGTTAATAAATTAGGAGAGATTAAAATAAGATATCACTGCCCTAGCCAGTTTGGCTCAGTGGATAGAATGTGGGCCTGAAGACCAAAAGGTCCCGGGATCAATTCAGGTCAAGGGCACATACCTTGGTTGCAGGCTCCTCCTCGGTCCTGGTCAAGCCTCCTGCAGGAGGCAACCAATCAATGTGTTTCTCTCACATCGATTGTTCTTTCACTTTCTAAAAGAGCAATGGAAAAATACCCTTGGGTGAAGATTAACCAAAATAATAATAATAATAATAATAATAATGAAATATCATCATCGATGTTTCTCTGTCTCACCTTTTCCCTTCCACTCTTTCTAAAAAATCAACGGAAAAATATCCTCAGGTGAGGATTAACAACAACAATAAAAATAAAAAAGAAAAGAAAGCAAGCTACTAGTCCACATTTGAACTTCACTTTTTTGAGCCAAAGTAATGTCATCCAGATTCGTTTCTAGTCACAAAGGGGACAAGGATATAAAAAAAAGTATACAAAGGCAGGACCAGCCTGTCATCATCATGGTCAATCTTAGGATACCACTTATAGTCAGACACCTTTATTTTAAATCATCTGATGTGATACAATAAAATGTGTGTTAGCCAGAAATAGTAACTTGAAACTATGAACTCTAGCCTTGGCTGGGGAGCTCAGTTGGTTAGAGCATTATCCTGATATGCCAAGGTTTTGGGTTTGATCCTGGTTGGAACACTTTTAGGAACAATGAACTCATAAATAAGTGGAACAACAAAACGATGTTTCTTTCTCCCTCTCTAATATAAACTAGAGTCCTGGTGCATGAAATTTGTGCACTGGGGGGGGGGGGGGGGGCGGGGAGGGATGTCTCTCAGCCCTGCCTGTGCCCTCTCACAGTTTGGGAGCCCTTGGGAGATGTCCAACTGAAGGCTTAGGCCTGCTCCCTGATGGCTTAGCACTGCCATGGAGGTGGGAGAGGCTCCTGCCACTGCCACTGCACTCGCCAACCATGAGCCTGGCTTCTGGCTGAGTGGTGCTCCCCCTGTGGGAGTGCACTGGCCACCAGGGGGCAGCTCCTGCATTGAGCATGGTCATTGTGCATCGTAACAACTGGTCATTCCACCGTTTGGTCAATTTGCATATTAGCCTTTTATTATATAGGATACAAATTAAAAAACAAACAATAAATTCCGTAGGTATAACTTACACCCTATTCCTTTACATTCTGCATTGTAAAAGAACAAGGTAAACAAGGAGATGATCACACAAACCATGAAGTAAGGACATTGTATAGGACTAGTGTGGAATCCTAACTATTGCAGTGATTGAAAAAAAACGGTACAATTCTAAATTAAAGGGAGTTAAAGGACACAACCAGATAAAACGCATGGTCTTAAAATGGATTCTGCTTTGTCCTATGAAGAACATTTTGGAACAGATGGAAAAGTATTGATTGTGTATTAGATAAGATGAAAATATAGTCAGAGAGATGAAGATTAATCAAGTTATAAGAGTATGTACTATAAGATCTCATCTTTCTAAAAATGCACATACACACACAGAATACCACCTTATATACAGGAGTTAATATTAGTACCCTCTGAGTGTTGGGAATATGGTGTTATCTGTAATTTTCTATCATACACACGTTATTGGACCTTGAATGCCAGATTCTTGAGTTTCAATTTCATAGAAAGGAGCACTGAACTCAGTACAAGATCAAGCAGATGGAGTTTATTGAAAAGAGTTTGTGCACAAGGGATTTGATCAGAAAAAGAGAAGTTCTTGTAGATGGTTAGTTTGGCATGGATGCAAGACTTGAGAATGAGGATGTGGTCAGTTGTCCCACAAAGGTCATCTGGTGGCAGTTGATCCTGGGGTAGTCAGAGAATGTTTTTTGTTTAAAACATTTTTTAAAAAATATTTTATTGATATTTTACAGAGAGGAGGAAGGGAGAGAGATAGAGAGCTAGAAACATCGATGAGAAACATCGACCAGCTGCCTCTTGCACACCCCCTACTGAGGATGTGCCCGCAACCAATGTACATGCCCTTGACAGGAATTGAACCCAGGACCTTTCAGTCCGCAGACCGACGCTCTACCTCTGAGCCAAACCAGTTTTGGCTGTTTAAAACATATTTTTACTGACTTCAGAGAGCAAGGGAAAGGGAGAGAGAGCTGGAAACCAATGATGAGAGAGATGCACGGCTCCCTACTGGGCATGTGCCCTGACTGGGAATTGAACGTGACCTCCTGGTTCATAGGTTGATGCCCAACCATTGAGCCACACCCACCGGGCCACAGGATGTTTTCCGTGGTCAGTGGGCCCATAATAATGCTTGTACAAACATTCCGGTTACCATGTACTTGACAAAACAAAAATTTTGCAGAATATGATGTTAAGAAATGATGTTATCGCCATACAATCATTCCTTTAAGGATGTGGTTAGGTTAATTTTAACTACAGAATTTTACTGAAACCAGGAAGTCATAGTCAGGCCTGTTAGATGGAGTTTATGTGTGACCCCTATACTGTCTCACACACATTCCACTTTTGTAATAACAAAAGATTACTTTGAATTTAAAAAAAACCTATTTTTTAGATTAAGAAGTTATGCCTTTTACATTGATGTGGAAATTTCTGTTTCTTTTCAATCAGGTAACTTGGGCAGATTTCTACTGGGAAATTTGCAGCACGACCCTTTTGGCCTTGAAAGCTGACTTGTTGGACATCCATCCCAGGCTGGTGGCATTACGGAAGAAAGTCCAGGCCATCCCTGCCATTGCTGACTGGATACAACGAAGGCCCCACACCAGACTCTAGGGGTTCCTGCTGCCTCCGACTTTGCTGTTCGCTCCCACCAGATAAGAAGCTACACCAGCCTGTCTCCCCTCCCCCACTACATCAAGACTCCCATTTGCCATATTCTGTTTGAAAAGGAAAAAAAAGGACATTTAGTTGTCAGTATCCATAGCCCCACCCTCCACCCCTCCACCTCCCGACAAGAATACTTAGAATACTTATAACTGAGAAAAAATAGTTTAAGACCTCACCTTGCACCAGTTCTGTCATGCATTAATTTTGGCCACAATAGCTTATTAAATAACACATTCCCCCTGAAAATGGTTTGGATTTCAGTTACCATGGTAACTGTGAGTAACTGCATTAAGTATAAACCCTGTTGCTAGCTCTTTAGCCTGCAAATTTCTATGTAAAAAAGATGCACAGCAGGACCATGACCAATGATGTCACTTCATTCAGTCTGTTAATGGTTGGTCCCTGCACATCTGTGTGTTATGCACCCACAGACAATAAAGTATTGTTTATTGGCTGCTTGTTTCTCTGTGATAAACCATTTTACAAAAGTGGGTAATTGAATAAGGGAACTCACTAATAACGATGAAAATGAAATATAGTGGCAACCATACTTTGGTAAAAACTGCTGTTTAAATTTTAACCCTGCTAAGTCTGGCTCCTGCCTGATTAGACACGGAATACTTACCTCAGCTTCTAGGTGGAGACCTGGAGGCTAAGGCAATTTTCCCTTGCCTGGGACTAGGACCACAGGAGATTGATTCCCACTGACTCAGTAGCTTCAGTGATAGAAACTGTAGAAAACCTTTAGAGACTAACCGCTGAGCTCTGCTTCTGTGTTGTCGGCTATCGCAAGATAGGGCCACATTCCAATGTCCAGCAGGATGTGACTAGCAACGACCCTGCGGGCTGACCTGTCTTTAGAACATATTCTTTAGGATTTAGAATTTAGAACAAAGGAAAATTCCTGTGGTTTGAACCTTTAAAAGGGACTGCCTACCCCTGAAACGGTGCAGTCGTGTGGAGACCACCTGCGTGTGGTGCTCCCGCAGCTGTCCTGGCCAGATATTTCAATAAACCCTTGCCTGCTTTTTTAAATTAATCAGCAGCCTCGGGTGGTCTTATTTTGAACCCAGGTTTTGACTCCACAACAGAAAATGCAATAAAGAAATGAAAGTGAAACGGAATTTTTGGACTGGAACTGGATTCTTTGTCCGCTGGAATCGAAGAATGAATCCACGAATAGAGGCTAGTATAGCAAAGGCATTTATTATATAGCAGAGAGATTTATTGACAAACAAGTACAGACTCCCACGTGGGGAGCGGGAGGACGGAAGGGTCCCACCGGCTTCCTGTTTTCATGGTTTGTAAAGGCTGCAGTTCCTGTGTCCTGACATCCCCTGATTGGTCAATATTTTCTTCCAAATTGGTTACTATAGTGACTTCTGAGGCTCTCCTCCCTCATTGTCACCCTTTCTTCCTTCTTCATTTTGTAAATATAGACCTTTCTTGGCTACTTCCAGTTCCCTTGTCTTATGAATATAGCTGTTACTGGCTCCCTTGTCTTATGGAAATGCAACTGCACCAGGCTTCCTTGTGTTATAGAAATGTACCTCCTCCCAGTCTGCAGCCCTGTGTGTGTGTTTTTTTTTTTCCCCATGGACCCCAATTCTAAACATTTCCCAAACTTGCCTATGTTCCCCTAAACTTCCTGTTTCAAAAATGATAATGCTGGGGTGAAATTCAAACTAAACATAAATGGAAAGAGCTGATTGTGAGAATGTTGACACTAATGCAGTTCAAGAGGCTGATATGCAGCCACAACTTGGTGAAGGCACACTTACCAACATAAATGAGGAAAGGAGCTGTGACAAAGATGATATCCTGGCTTGGCTGGTTTGGCTTAGCGGGTAGAGCATCTGCACATAAACTGAAGGGTCACAGGTTCGATTCTGGTCAAGGGCGGTCAATCACCCACCCCAATGGATGTGTCTCTCTCACATTGATGTTTCTGTCTCTCCCTTTCCCTTCCATTCTCTCTAAAAATCAATGGAAAATATATCCTTCGGTGAGGACTCACAACAACAAAAAGATATCACAGGGAAGGTGAAACTGGTGTAAAACTTCCTATTAAAAGAACAGAGATCAAAAGAATGAGAATATAAGCCACAGAGTAGGAGAAATTATTTGCAAGACCTATCTGATAAAGGACTATTTTCTAAAATATACAAAGAACTCTTAAAGATCAACAATAAAAAAAACCCCAATTACAAAATGGACAAAAGACCTGAGCAGACACCTCACCAAAGATATACAGATGACAAATAAGTGTATGAAAATATACTCAATATCATATATATCTGGGGAACTGCAAATTAAAAACAAGATACCAGACAAAACTGGTTTGGCTCAATGAATAGAGAGCATCGGCCTGCAGACTGAAAGGTCCCAGGTTCGATTCTGGTCAAGGGCATGTAATGTGGTTGCAGGCACATCCCCAGAAGGATGTGTGCAAGAGGCAGCTGATTGATGTTTCTCTCTCATCGATGTTTCTAACTCTCTATCCCTCTTCCTTCCTCTCTGTAAAATATCAATAAAATATATTAAAAACAAAACAAGGTACCAATACATACCCGTTAGAATGGCAAAAATTCAAAACACTGATAACACCAAATGCTGGCAAGAATGTGGAGCAACAGGAACTTTCATTCACTACCGATAGGAATGCAAAATGGTACTCTTTGATATTTACTCAAAAGAGCTGAAAACTCATGTCAAAACAAGAACTTACACTTAGATTTTTGTGGCAGCTTTATTGATAATTCCCAAATTTGGAAGCAACCACAGTGTCTATAAGTAGGTGACTGAATAAACTTTGGCACATCCAAACAAGGGAATACTATCCAGCACTAAGGAAAAATGAGCCATCAAGCCATGAAAAGACACGGGAGGAAACGTAAATGCACATGAAGTGAAAGCAGCCAATAGAAAATGACTGCACACTTGCGCTCTCCCTCTGAGCACGCCTGTGCCTTCCCCTTCCCCCGTGTCCCTCCAGGCCTGCATCCTTTGCCTTTTTCTCTCTAAGCTCCGAGGGCCATTCTGCCGCCTCTGTAAGTCTGCCCCCTGAGCCTCCATGGCCCAGGTGACTCACTTCTACTACCTCTGTAACTTTCTAAATAAACTTTATAATTTGGGAAAAACAAACAAGATAAAAGGACTGCATGCTATATGATTCCAGCTATTTAATGTTCTGGAAAAGGCAAAACTATGAAGACAGTGAAAAGATCAATGGTTTTCAGGGGCTAAGGATGACAGAGGGATGGATAGGTAAGGTACTGAGGATTTCTAGAACAGTAAAACTATTCTGTATGATAATTTTTTAAATTTTTTTTTAATTGATTTTTTACCGAGAGGAAGAGAGAAGAAGAGTTAGAAACATCCATGAGAATCATGGATCAGCTGCCTCTTGCACACCCCCTACTGGGGATGTGCCCACAACCAAGGTACATGCCCTTGACTGGAATAGAACCTGGGACCTTTCAGTCCGCAGGCCTACGCTTTATCCATTGAGTTAAACCGGTTTCAACTGTATGGTACTTTAATAGTGGATTTCCTTGTCAAACTATCAAATGTACAATACCAAAAATAAACCCTAATATAAACTATGGTCTTTGAGCGGTTATGTTGTGTCAATGTAGGTTCATATATCATAACTGATATACCATTGTGGTGCTGGATGTTGACAGTGGGGGAGGCTGTGCCTGTGTTGGGGAAGGGGTATGGTAACTGTACTTTCTGCTCAATTTTGCTGTGAACCCAAAACTCCTCTAAAAAGGTATTAAAATAATGCTTGCAAGTTACACAAAATGGTACTGTTCAAACTCCTCATACTTATAGAAATAAAACTTTCTCAATGTTTCTAATACTTTATAGTGTACTAAAAATAGTTTTGCTACTTATTTCACTTGCTTATACATTTAGAACCAATGTTTTTAATGTGTTCACAAAATTTTTTAAATGTCATGAAATCATCACTTTCCCAATGACTAAGATTTTGCAAATTTCAACTTGATGTCATTTTTACAGCCCCATACTATCATAGAAAAGCAAGAAGTCTGTGTTTATACACACACACACACACACACACACACACACACACACACATACAATTGTTGAAATAGAAGCCTTCCAAAGAACTGTATTTAATATGATTGCTCCTAACATCCTTTTTAACCATGTACTATTGGAACATAAAAATGGGGTTCAACTTACAGGTCAATATTAATATTGGGTTACATTTCAGTATGTCATGTTGCACAGAAACAAACTAATGAAATACATGGTCTACACTTGAAATACAGGGCAGCAGAAGGAAATGTAGCTGAGCAGTCACAGGGACAGGAAGAAAGGAACAGGGAAGCCTAGCTTAACATACTCTTAAGGGGCTTCTTCCCTCCCAGCAATGTCCCATGAAATGGGAGAATGTTAAATGCTTTGTACATTACTAAGGACTACACATGAAAACAAAATGTATATTCTTATACAGTCAATGGCTGTGAATAAATGATAATAGGTTATTGGTGAATCTCATTGCAAAGTACTCGTCACCAAGGCAGTTTAAATAAAGTATATTTTACAAAATAATTTTACATAATAGTCTAGATCAGCGTTTTTCAACCGCTGTTCCGCGGCACAGGATGTTGCCTGGTGTGCTGTAGGTGCAGACAAGACAAGAATTTTATAATTTTTCACTATTTTGTTTACTTAATATTTCATAATAAAGTAATTATAAAATACTTTCTTTGTGTTTATTTGATTCCTATTCAAGAGAATTACTTTATATATAGTCAATATAGGCACAGAGTTAAGTTTTTTAACATTTTCTAATGGTGGTGTGCCTCATGATTTTTTTCATGAAACAAGTGTGCCTTTGCCCAAAGAAGGTTGAAAAACACTGGTCTAGATAATACAGGCAATAACTCTTCCTCCCTCTTAAAATGTTCATTTTCTTGCATGTGATTTCATTCTGATAAGCTTTAATAAAAAATAAATTTCATAAAAAATGCTTACCTAAAATTATAAAAATTCAAAATAAATGATCAGTCTCACTTGTTTACACATATTCAGTCTATTCAAATAAATGAATCACAGCAGGTTTCGAAGTATTTCATCTCAATCAGCATCACCTTAACCTTTCAGGTCATCATTTTTTTGCTGAAGGACAATACATTTTATTATCCCATCTGCAACCCAAAGTAAATATCTCCTCACTGAGCAAGTGAGAGAATATGAATGATTCAGAGCAGAAATTGAATTGCATATTATAATCAGAAAAAAAAACACGTACTTTGGTAAGAGTTAAAAAAACCAATTTAATTTCATGAACTATTTAAGGGTCTCACTTAAGGTCACGCAAATAGTAACCAAATCTCTTGATAACTTCTATTAACCAATATACAATAACACCAATAACTGGGAACAATATTAATGTTTCAATATCAGTACCTTCTAGCATCAATTTAAGACTATAGGCGTCAGGAATATAATTGTGAAAACATATAAAGTGTAGGTCTTTCCATCTTTGCGTGACATACTAAAAAAGGCTGCTTCAGTTGGTCAAGATATTACTCCAATAACCATGGCCTCATATACTCCCTTTACTAATTAATGGGTTGTATTTACTGACATCAGCCAAATGAAGGCACTCATGAGAACAGATCCCTACGTAATAAATTCGTTTATTAAGAAACAGACAATATATGCCGGGACTGGTTTGGCTCAATGGATAGAGCGTTGGCTTGGGGACTGAAAGGTCCCGGGTTCGATTCCGGTCAAGGGCATGTACCTTGGTTGCAGGCACATCCCCAGTAGGGGGTGTGCAAGAGGCAGCTGATCGATGACTCTCTCTCATCGATGTTTCTAACTATCTCTCTCCCTTCCTCTCTGTACAAAATCAATAAAATATATTAAAAAAAAAAAAAAGAAACAGACAATATAAAGCACGTAATATGACCTAATTTGTGCTCAATATTTTTGTTTTTAAGGGTAAAGATAGGGTTAAAAACTATTAAAAAGGGTGTGAAATGCAACTTAAGATCACAAATATTTTTATTAAGCCCCAGACATAATAAAGCATTACAGGGAGAACCCAACTACTACATTTCATTGAAGATAAAAATATGGTTTTAACAACAAAAGAAATAGCCTCTTAATGAAGATACATTAATACAAAAAAGTTATGAGAAATCTATTGTAATATTTTAAAAGGTAATATTCTTAAAAAATTGACAAAGTAATTTGGGTACTGTGACGCAGGAGGAGACAGTAATATTTTCCGATTCCTTTTAGTCCCCATACTAAAATAAACGGAATATCTTTAATATACCATCAAAACTTTGAGCCATGAGTTTTCAGAGTCCACAATATCTGAAAAATCACTATCAGAGTTTCATTAGCCTTCTAACTACAGAGGACTGTATTACCCTAGCATCTTAGCAAGTCAGGATGCCTGTAAAGTATAATCTCCAATTAACAAATCTTTGATTTATAAATAACTTTATTTATAATGGTATTTACATAATAAAAACAAAACACATGAAACTCACAAGTTATACAAAAAAAATTTATGTGTAATAAAAACAGCAATATAGACTGACAGGCAAAATTTTAAAGAAAGACTTAATAAAGAGTTAAATATCAAGTAGACAACTTTACTTCTAAGTTTCACTTTGTCACCCACACTGAATTGGAATTGAAAAATGGCTCTCTTCAGGAGGTCCTGTACTGGAATTTCTGGAACCTGGTAAATCATACTTTATAAGAAGGTAAAGGTAATGACCTATTTCCATGCAGTACTAATGCTTCCTTAACATGAAGTCATATTCAGTCTGCTTTTAAGTGAGATAGCCTGTTAATCTGTTCTGCCAGGCTAGAAAAAAATGTCACCAACATTTTGCTGATGTGTGGAGATATGGCAGAATAACTACTATTTAGAGAGTAAAAAGAACTGGAGCAGAAATGACTGGGCAACAGTTTCAAGAGAAGCAAAAGCCAGGAGAGGGAAATCAATGAAAACATGCACAGGAATGGGCAGAGTAATATATGCACAATTAACGCAGTTGGGAAATGAACAGAAGGAATTAATTATTCCATGGAGCAAGGTAAGGGCTTCTTTAGATACTATTCACTGGAAAACAACTTAGTGCCTAGCCAAATGTATTTGTTTTAACAGAAGTAGTTGGGAGGACCTGGGGTGTCAGTATATGGAATGCCACCTTTAAATTCAGGTTGAGTTCTTGTTGACAGTGGTGAACATCTGCTTCAAATAGCAATAAAATGAAAGCTATATAATCTATACAGCTGTATTTTTTAAACCTAACGTAATAAAAAAAGAACTTCAAATAAGACAAGCAAAAACAAGACATAAGCATTGTCAAATAAGGCACATGTAAAAATCTACACACATTATCCAGTGAAAGACAATATATATATATTTGGAGGTAGAAATAATTACAAAAATACTGACATTTCTAAAGCATTAGCATATTTGTTACAAACAATCACCAACTAATCCCCATTCAGAAAACTGTTTTGTAAAATGATTATTCAACATCTTTACGACTACATATTTGTGGCTTTTATTGAAACTTTATATGTGAGCTTCGGGAGAATTCAGTTAGTGGCAAAAAAGTTGTCCATACTATGAGAAATGTAATATGGAAATTATAAAAAGTTACAAATGTTCACAAACCCCATGGTCATCATAATGTAAATGTCCTTGAATGCACCAAGTTGATATTTCCTCATCGATCAGGAATTCACAATTCTTATTTCATAGGCCCATTGACGTTTTAAGTAATGTGGCTATATCTGCTGGCATGCTCCCTTCGTCTCCTGCAGGTTAGAAAGTGGCATTAAGAGTTTAATACTTTTTAATATTTCATAAAATATATTCTTTCTCTCCAATTTTTGCTACTCTGGTGAATTCCTAATCATCTTTCAAGGCCCCGTTTGCTTCAGTGGCATTTTCTGTTAAAATATTTCCAAATATGTCTGGATGGTGTGGCTCAGTGATTAAGTATCCATCCATAAACCAGTCACAGTTATATTCTATGTCAGGGCACATCATCAATGTTTCCATCTCTCCCTCCCTCTCCATTTCCTTTCTGCTCTCTGAAATTAATAAAAATGTATTTAAAAAATCTCTTCGAATTCCTCTGTACATTAGAGCTGCTTCCTCTGTGCTCATGCTCCTATTGACAGTATGGCATCACAGACTATGTTGCTGATTTAATATCCTATCTAATAAAAAAGTAATATATGCAATATACAAATTAACCATCACTCTACTACACCCACAAATCACGCCCACAAGCCAATCAGGAGTGAGTATGCAACTTAACACAATCAAGATGGCTGTGGCCATGGAGAGAGCAGGAAGCTTGGGTTTCCTTGGTAATGGAGGAAGCCAAGCTTTCCACACAGCCTGGCTGGCCTAAGCCTCTACTCAAGGCTACAAAGTTTCAATTATAGAAGATAAATAAATCCCAGATACCGGGGCCTCCACTTGGGTTGCCGGGGGGCGTGGCCAGCCTGCAAACCACCCAGGCCCCCGCACTGGCTGCCCCACGGAAACCCCCACCCTGATCTGGGACACCCTTCAGGGTAAACCAGCTGGCCCCACCATGCCCCATGCCTCTATCCTATCTAATAAGAGAGAAATATGCAGACAGAGCATCACTCCAACACACTAGATGGCTGTCACCATGTAGACACAAGATGGCCACCACAAGAGGAGGGCAGTTGGGAGGGACCAGGCCTGCAAGGGAGAACAGTTGGGGGTGATCAAGCCTGCAGGGGAGGGCAGTTGGGGGTGACCAGGTCGGCAGAGGAGGAAAGTTGGGGGCGACCGGGCCAGTAGGAATGGGCAGTGTGTGTGTGTGTGTGTGTGTGTGTGTGTGTGTGTGTGTGTGTGTATGGGGGGGGGGGGGTGGAGATGATGGACCAGGCCTGCAGGGGAGGGCAGTTAGGAGCAAACAGACGACAGTGGAGCAGTGAGGCATCAATCAGACGGCAGGAGTGGTTAGGGAGTGATTAGGCTGGCAGGCAGAAGCAGTCAGGGGCAATCAGGAAGGCAGGCATGTGAACAGTTGGGAGCCAGCAGTCCTGGATTGTGAGAGGAATCCCAAATTGAAAAGGGTGCAGGCTGGGCTGAAGGACACCCCCCCACCCGTATGGTAATACATTTCAGTGCAGTAATTTGATAGTTTATTGAAGCTGTAGGTTAATAAGATAAACCTTTATCATAATAAAACATTTTAACTAAGCCAGTATTTATTCTGAGCAGTGGAACAGTCTAAAAAATTCTAGTGTTTGTGCTATTGTAGAAAGGTGAAACAATCCAAATATAATGATCCCAGTGTGGGACTGGGCCTCAACAAGCAGTCCAACATTCCCCTCACAATCCAGAACAGCTGGCTTCCAACTGCTAGCCTGCCTGCCTTCCTGATTGCCCCTAACCGCTTCTGCCTGCCAGCCTGATCACCCCCTAACCACTTCCCTGCCGCTTAATTGATGCCTAACTGCTCCCCCGCCACCTGTTTGCCCACAACTTCTCTCCTATGCTGGCTTGATCGCCCCCAATGGCCCTCCCTTGCAGGCCTGGTCCCTCCCAACTATCCTCCCCTGTTGGCCATCTTGTGTCCACATAAGAGCAGGATCTTTGACCACATGGGGGAAGCCATCTTCTGTATTGGAGTGATGGTCAATCTGCACATTACTCTTTTATTAGGTAGGATAGAGGCCTGGTGCATGGATAGAGGCCAGCTAGTTTGCCCTGAAGGGTGGCCCGGATCAGGGTGGGGCTCCCTTAGGGTGTGGGGCGGCCTGAGCGAGGGGCCTATGGTGATTTGGAGGCCTTGGTATCTGGGATATATTTACTTTTTACAATTGAAACTTTTGAGCCAAGCCTCCTGCTCACTCCATGGCGGCAGCTGTTTTTGTTTGGATTTGTTCAGCTTCATAATTGATACTTTGTAGCCTTGGAGGCTTAGGCCAGCAAGGGCAGGCGGAAAGCTTGGCTTCCACAGTTGCCGAGGAAACACCTCCCTCCTGCTCTCTGTGGCTGTAGCCATCTTGGTTGGATTTATTTGCATACTCGCTCACATTGGCTGGTGGGTGTGGCTTGTGGAGCAAATTGATGGTTAATTTGGATATTACTCTTTTTATTAGGTAGGATTATAGATACAATTTTAATTTATTTCTGGAATGTTTTGGTGTCAGAGATAAGGAATAGAATAGACAGAATTTTCCAAAATCAAAGTGTTATTTTACATCAATTCTGGCAAAATTATCTTAGTTATTGTTGTACTTTTGAAATGAGTATCTTTCTTTTCTCCTACACCATCCCTACACTGTATGCCAGTTAAGTACACCAGATCATCTTTGTTACCCTTTTGTATTGCTAATTTGTTGTATTTCCATATAAATAAATACTGAAGTTTCTGCTAATAAACAACTTACCTTCATCTACTGTGGTCATATCTTGCTCTAGTTTCAATTTCTGTTGGTTAATTTTTAGCATAGACTCTTCAATCGTTCCTTGGCTTATTAATTTTATAACTAGTACTTCTCTAAATAATAAAACATATGTCCATTGGTTAATAAATATAAAATGTTTGAACTATAAATCATCTTAGAGTTCTATAAGAACATTTTTAAAAATGTGTAACAAATATGTACATAACTTTGTACTTTAAGTATAATAGTACTGGGTTTACAACAAACAGTTCTGGGTTCAGATAGGTAATACCATTTTAAAAAGGAACATGCTTTAATTATTAGATTCTAAGAAATAATTATATAGGAGGTTTGAACCCCACAATAGGTACTGATCCCTATTTGGTTTATAAATGAATATATCAAAATGTCTTGGAAATACTGTCAAATACTCCACAAAGAAAACACTGTCTGCTGTTTATATGTGAAAGTAGAGTTGAAGTGTAGGTATTTTTTCACCTCTACATTTGGTCCTATGACCAATGTCAATATTAACATCACCTAAACTATCTACAACTCAAAGAATCTATTTCCTAAGAGTAATTGGGTAGCAAAAGTATGTATATTACCAAGTCTATCTAATTCTTAAATTGTCTAAAAAGCAAGTATTTTTAATTATAAATCATTTCAAAGGCACTGGCTCATTGATAATACCACCTTTTTATTAGGTACAGAACTATTTGTGTTGGGGTGAGAGGCTATTTTGTTTTAAAAACTAGAAATTGAATAGGTTACACAGTGAAGTTCATATTCAACACTGCTGCTATAAAATACATCAGCAGCCATGCTTTGATAAAAAATATTCAAACTAAGTCAGGACAGCTGACAGACTATATTCTCATAGTCCATACACAATAAACTTGCATTTTATTAAAAAAATAAATTTCAACTGAAAATACTTACTTTGTCTGGCCTACCCTATGGCATCTATCTTCTGCTTGTTTATCATTATAAGGGTTACAGTCAATATCGTGAAGTATAACAACATTTGCTGAAGTCAGGTTTATTCCTAAGCCACCAGCTTTTGTTGACAGCAGAAATACAAAGATATCCATATCGGTATTATACTCATCAATTAAATGAATCCTGTAGGATAAATATATTAGGTTATATCTCACCCAAAGGTATAAAACTGAAATGAAAAGAATCACATCACATGAAAAATAAAATTGAAGATGTAAATGCATGGTTTTTGTATTATAGCTACATTACCTGCAACTATATTATTGAAAGATCTTCCCAATTCATCAACTTCTTTTCTATAACATTTATCTCTACTAATTCTTACTTAATTCAACTATTCAGATTTGATTAATTCCTGAAGCACTATTTTGTCCTTTGTTTAATGGTTCTGGCTTCTCTGAATTCTACATAAGGCTTTTCAATCTTTTACCTTCTCCAAAGTCTGTCAATTGCTACCTACTAGTAGACAATGTAAGTATGAACTGAATCTCAAGATCAAGCTGTACTGGTGTAATCTCTTTTAGCATGACTTCCTCACTGTAATGCAGAGGGGTAGGGAAGGTGGGGGAGGGAATTCACTCTGGCTGATAAAAAATAAATCAAGCCGAAACTGGTTTGGCTCAGTGGTAGAGCGTCGGTCTGCAGACTGAAAGGTTCCAGGTTCGATTCCAGACAAGGGCATGTACCTTGGTTGCGGGCACATCCCCAGTAGGGGGTGTGCAAGGGGCAACTGGTCAATGTTTCTCTCTCGTCGACGTTACTAGCTCTCTATCTCTCTCCCTTCCTGTCTGTAAAATATCAATAAAATATTTAAAAATAAATAAATAGATAAATAAATAAATAAATAAATCAAGATATAATGCAGTTAGACATTCTAGAAAAAACATTCCTTTTTTGAAGATAACCATTTTTAACCTTTGGAAACTAAACATAACTTACTCTTAAAATATGAAAGGCCAAGATTTTAAAACAATTTTAGTTTACAGATGCTTTAGACTTTGATTTTTAAAGAGAAAAACACTACTAAGTATACAATTATAGAACTGTTTCAAAATATACTTTCATGCAATTCAGACCAAAAAAAAAGGAAAAAAAAGAAATGTTCCTCATCTTTAGGTAATAACTGGAAGTAACTACATATAAGACTCAAAGCAATACAATTCTATCAAGTGTTCTAGACATTTAAAATGCAAATAATCTAATTTGAGGGTAAGGTGGATAGAAATTTTAGAAGGTAAAGTATACCAACCTTTCAGAAATCTGAGTCTTTCCATCTAATCTGAGGTACCTATGTTGATGATGTTTTAAAAGAGCCTCTAAAATATCCAGCATCATGGTAAATTGGCTAAATAATACAACTCTATCACCCTGTGAAAATACATATATGTATTAAATACATGGGAAGAAAAATATAAATATTTACTGTTCAACTGCTTCTTTAATAAAAATCAAGTAATCGTAACTAAGGTAAAATTCTTTTTAGATTGTATATAAATTAATTTCTAAACTTAAGAACTAAATTCAATTTTCAGTTTTGATTTATAAGGACAATAAGTGGGAATAGCTACAAAGTACTGTTTGGATTGTGATCTTACAAATTTAAGCTATTTCACATATAAACTGTAGTATTACTTAACCATTTAACATAGTATCAATCATACAGATTGAGTGGTACGTATGAAATAATGACAAGATTCTTTTTTAAAAAAAACACCAATATAGACATGTTCTAATAACTTCTATTTTTCTTTTGGAGGTTCGACTGAGGAAGAATAATCAGGAAAATATACTCCCATATACAGTGGAAATTTCTTATCTGCAGGGAATACATTTCTAGATCCATGGTAGATGCCTGAAACCAGGGATAGTACCAAACCCTACATATAGTTTTTCCCTCTACATACATACTTTCTCACTTAAAGGAAGCACTTTACATCTTGTCTTTGTCATATCCAAATTACTAGCATCACTACTCTTGCACTTTGGACCATTAATGAATAAATTCAGGGTTACCTGAACACAAGCACTGCGTTACACAGCCGTTCTGATAGCCAACAATAGATGTGATAACTGAGAGAACTACTGAGTGACTAATGGGCTAGTGTACATAGTGTAAATATGCTGGCATATACTGATTCATGTCCAGGCAAGACAGCACAAGATCGCATCACAAAACTTACAATAGTGTGCAATTTAAAACTTACGAATTGTTTATTTCTGGGATTTCTCCATTTAATATTTTTGGATCATGTTTAGCTTTTGGTGACTAAAACCACAAAAAGCAAAAGGGCAGATAAGGGGGGGGAACTATTGCATCTCCCCCAAATGCTCAAAACACTCATTTCTAAAAGACTGCAGAACAGACAACGGCTAAAACTTTAAGAAAATCAAATCATGCCAGAATTGTCTTAAGAAGTTTAACTTATTGGGAAAACACAAAAGGAGTAGCATTCTTCTTTAATACCTTCTCTTTTAGTTCAGACAAAATGCGTGCCAAAACTCGGAATTTTCCAGAATCTAAAATCAAGTCCATGTCTAACTGGAAGTTATTAATGTGCCGATACTGTTTACAAAGTACATGTAATTCAAAGTCTGTCATAACTTCCATATCTTCAAAGATCAGGTCAGGGTTAGCTTCACAATGTGTAGGTTCCTCAAAGCAAAACATATAATACACATACTTCAAAATTAAGATAATTTATTGTTCATATCTGATAAAATATTTAAATCATAGAAATTTTAGGACCATAGTTGTAACAAAGAAAACTAAGATTTTTTAGGTACAATAATGGGGGGGAATTCCTATATTTTAGAATTAACATAAAGAAATATTTACAGATGAAATAAGATCTGGAATTTATTTCATAATAATCTTGGGGAAGGGACTAGATGGAACAACAGTAATGATTCCCTTGTGCAATGCTGGTGGGACTGCATAGTGGTTTAAATAACCATGTGTTTAAATAATCACAACAACACTAGGGACAACAATATGGAGATATATCAAAAACTAAAAACAGATCTATCATATAACTCAGTAATTCCACTTATGGCACTTATCCAAAGAAGACAAAAACACTAATTTGAAAAGATATATGCATTCCTATGTTCAGTGCATTATTATTTACAATAGCTAAGATATGGAAGCAACCTAAGAGTCCATAGATGGATGAAGAAAATGTGATACATATGTACAATGAATATTACACAGCAATAAAAATTATGAAATCTTGCCATTTGCAACAACAGGGTATTATGCTAAATGAAATAAATCAGACAAAGATAAATACCATCTGGTATTACTTAGATGTAGAATACAAAAGAAAACAAATGAACAAACAACAATAGAATCATAAAAATAGATCAAATGGGCAGTTGCCTGAGGGGAAGAGAAAGGGGAAGGGAGAATGGTTAAAAAAAAAAAAGGGGGGGTGGTGGATATAGTCAGTAATCTTATATAATAAAGAGATAATATGCAAATGGTCATTATGCCCTCTTAATCCATCACCAGGAGGCTGGGTGGGCAGGGACTCGATGCAGCGTGTGACGTGGAGGCGAGGCCCAGTGGCTTCCCGAGACTGAGCAGGGCGGAGGCAGGACCCCCAATGGGTGGGTGGGTCCTACCTCTTTGGGGTGATCAATTGTGGACTCCTGCACTGTGAGAGGGCACAGGCCTGTTTGGGTAATCCCCCCCCCCCCCCCCCAGTCTAGAGTGCACAAATTTCGTGCACTAAGCCTCTAGTGATGTAATAAGTTTGTGGTAGCAAATTATAAACAGTATTAGTGAGTGATCACATTGTAAGATATAAAAATGTCAAATTACTATAAGGTACACTTGAAATTAATATAACACTTAAATAAATAGATAAAAAATAAACAGTGTCATTCCTGATAATAATTACAGAAAACGTGTGAAGGTTATATGGGCAGAGGATTTCATTATATAATTCTCTCTACTTTTACATGTTTGAAATTTCCATATTAAGCTTAAAATAATAGTTTAAAAAAAAAAATCAAAACAAATGGCCGCTGCCCAGCCAGTGGGAGTCAGAGGTTGAGTAATGACTTATAAACCAGGAGGTCAGGGTTTGATACCAGAAGATCAAAGATAGATTCCCAGTTGGGCATATATCCAGGTTGTAGGCTCAATGACCAGTGTGGAGTATTCAGAAGGCAGCCAATCAATGATTCTCTCATTGTTGATATTTCTAACTCTCTCCCTCTCCTTCTTTGAAATCAATAAAAAAAAATATAAATATATAATAAAAAAAATAAAAAGCAAAAAAAAAATATATATATATATATATATTTAAAGCAAATTTTTTTATAAAAAAAGCTTTTAGCAGGAGAAATATGGGTAGTTGCTAAAGAAGAATGAGGTAAAAAATAAAGAGTAATGGCTAAAACTATATACAAAATAAAGGATAAAATGAAAAAAAAAGAGAGAAAAATTACTATGTAGGTCATAAAATCTGAGAAATCTTTTGGTAAAAAAATAAATAAGTATATTATGAAGACTAGATCAAGAATTGGCAAACTTTTTCTGCAAAGGGCCAGACAGTAAATATTTTAGATTTTGTAGGCTAAATGATCTGTTTGGCAAACATACAACTCTGCCCTTTTATTGAGAAAGCAGTCACAGACAATACAAAAACAAAGGCTGTGGCTGTTAGAATAAAACTTTATTTATAAAAATAGACACTGCCATATTTGTCCCTCTGGAGATAGTTGGCTGATTCCTGGTCAGTCCTTAACTTTTATGTCTCCCAAATTATCTTGAACTTTGTCTTAAAACATATTTGTTTTTCTTAAATGTGGTTAAAGGGTTAATATGCTTATTAGGTTCAATGGTCTGATTTTTAGCCTAACAATTTAACCTCATGTTTAACAGTGGTAATAAAGCTTAGTGTTAGCATAAGATGGAATCTTTACCTTTAGCATAAGCTGGGACATTTCCTTGAGTTTTTCAGCTGTGTAATATTGGCGATGTAATAAAGGATGATTGGCCATTTTTCTCAATTGCATCATGACATTGCACATTTCTGTGTTTTTTTCTGTGATCCAAAGAGACAGATTTTTTTAAAAATACAAAAAAACAAGCTGACAGCTGTTTGTTGAAATATATATCTTGCAAACAAAGAGCTAAAATTATATCTCAATGCAAACAAAGAGCTAAAAAATTAACACTAACTTAAAAAAATGAGTGAAGGCCACTATGAGTAAACAAAATGCAGCCCTAGGACAGGATCATTTTTCACAAAAAATTATGAAAATCAGGTTATACCTAAGTTATTGATAGACTTTTTCAATTTGCTGAAAAGACCCAGGTAGAGTTGCTCCTGATTCTCCGACATGGGACACAACTCAATCTGGTCCTTCTTGGGGGGCAGCTGCTTGAGAACCTGAGCGAGGAAACCAGTTTAAGTAAAACAATCAGATAAAGACGAACACAGACTTTTAAAAATCAATCATAATAAAAAATATGCAGATAAGAGTTACCTCATCTTTTACTCTTCTGAGAATAAATGGTTTTATAATCTGTTTTGCGTGTGCTATTCTCTCCTTTTCATATATACTTTGCTCATCTGCTGGTTTCTAAGTAAAATAAGAACATATTCTTTCAGAAATTATATTCATATAAATGGTGACAATAACATTACACAACATGAAATTTTTATTTGTTTTGCATAGAAACTCCATTTATTTAGATGGAACTTCACATTTATATTATATATCGGGTCTAGTAATAATTAATGTCGTTTTTAAACATTTGTTTAAAATCTTGCTTGGCGTTGACTTGTATTGACATAACCTTCAAACACGTGGTATCTACAGAACATGTGAAGTGCAATTAACAAGTTTTGCTTGAAAAAGTTTGTGTTTGGTTTGGTTTTTGTTGCAAAACTAGGGCTAAGAAGATGGCGGATGAAGAGCATATTCGGCACTGCATGCTTTACGAGTTCCAATTAGGAAGAAAAGCAAGTGAGGCTGCAAAAACATCTGTAGTGCTCTTGGTCAAGATGCAGTTAGTGGCAGAAAATGCCAGCGTTGGTTTGAGAAATTTCGCGAGGGAAATTTTTCGTTAGATGACAAGAGTGGTCGAGGCCGTGTGTCCAATTTTGATCAAGAAGCTCTTCAAGCTCTTTTGGTGCAAAATCCTCAAATTACCCAACAAGAGCTTGCGACAACTTTAAATTGTTCACAAAAAACAATTTCCAATCAATTGCATGCACTTGGCAAAGTCCAAAAGTTTGGAAAATGGGTTCCTCATGAGTTGACCGACAACAACCGACAATCAATCAAAGAGTCACAATTTGCAGTTCGCTCCTCTCTCGTCAAAACCATTTGCCGTTTTTAGAGCAAATTGTTACCGGAGATGAAAAATGGGTGCTGTATGTTAATTTGAAAAGGCGGCCTCAATGGTTGGACAAAAATGAGTCTCCGCAGCCCACTCCAAAACCTGACTTGCATGCAAAAAAAGTGATGTTGTGTGTTTGGTGGAATTTTAAAGGAATTCTTCATTATGAACTTTTACCATCTAACCAAACCATTACAAGTGCAGTGTATAGTGCCCAATTGGAAAGGTTAGCCCAAGCTTTAAGAGAAAAAGAACCGCGCTGATTAATCGGAAGGGCGTAATTCTTCACCACGATAATGCACGACCGCATACTGCAAGAATCACTGCTGAAAAACTGCGCCAGTTGGAATGGGAAGTTCTCCCTCAACCTGCATATTCTCCTGATATTGCCCCTTCCGATTACCATTTGTTTCATTCTTTGCAAAACTTTCTTCTTGGAAAAAAATTTAATAATGAAGAATGCCTCAAAAATGCATTGACCGAATTTTTTACATCAAAATCACAAGAATTTTACAACAGAGAGATTAAAATGCTTCCTGAGCGTTGGGCACAAGTAGTAGAAAACAACGGCAACTATATTGTTGATTAAATTTTGTTGTATTGTTTAAATAAATTCGATTTAAAAAAGTATTAGAAAACGACATTAATTATTACTAAACCTAATACTTCTTAAAGCTCCATAAGTATTTTGAGATTTCATGACATGTAAATTGTATATTCTCCTGAACTGTTCTAAGTTCACAATGTTTTCAGAAGTCATTAGCTGATGAGTTGTTACTGATTACCAAGAGAACATAATGAAAATGTGTGTGTGTGTGTGTGTGTGTGTGTGAGAGAGAGAGAGAGAGAGAGAGAGAGAGAGAGAGAGAGAGAGAGAGAGAGAGAGAGAGAGAGAGAAAGGGGGAGGGAAAAGGTGAGATGTAGGGTATGAGAGAGGTAAAACACTTGTATTTAATTGTGGAAAATGACCCTAAAAGAAAACTAGTACAGGTGATGCGAATCATGTGATCTAAAAAAAAATGGGCATAGTTATTAGTCAAAACTGGTTAATTTTGAAGAATTAAAGAAATGTGGAATTTTATTCTAAAATGTAAAGGTATCCTTCATATCCTATGAACTGCTAGGTCATCAAGTGAGAAAAAATTCATCAGTGAAAGTTAAAAAGGCAGTTAATTGTAGCAGAAGACTATCATAGAAAATGCATGCAAAATATGTTATGACAGAAGAATTAAGAATCTATATTAACATTGCTGTATGGAAGAATTTAGGAGTTTCTGAAGACTGCACTGTGCTTTTTCTAAGCAATCAGGAGAAAATTAACAAGATTTTCAACTAAACAGATTTCTTTATTGTAACTTTTAGAAACTGTTACTATTGTTATTTGTGAACTTTTATTTCAAAACATATGTTGCAGGATATGAATTTTCCATCTTAGCCTACTTCTAAAGTTTAGCCATTTAAAAAAATGCCAGTTTTCCTGACCAAAATTTTAATAAAGAAAAAGCAATGATCAAAACTTTTCCCAAATATTATACATCAGAGCCTTCCACTAATTTAGAATAGTTATTTTTCAGAAAATTAAAATGATAAAAACCAAAACTTTTAGACACAGATTACAGAAGTCACCAATTCATTTCTCAGTGGGTTTCGCAGATTTCTCAACTTATCCAAGAATAGGAATATTGACTATTTAAATTTCAAAATGAAAACAAGAAAAAAGACAAAATAGAATAACCTAGGTAAAACACAAAATAACATATTTGGGAGAAAATATAAATTTATGCTTACTGTCTTAGAAGAAAACATCCTTCGTATTTCACTTGTGCTACTACTAAACATGTGTGGCATAACAAAATTCAACAGCGACATGAGTTCTAATAGATTATTCTGTACAGGTGTGCCTGTGAGCAGCAAACGGTTATTTGCCTGTGAATGAAGGTAATTAAGATTAGTTGGTTTTTTAAATTATAGACACATCCTTATTTGTCTACCCTCCTCAGTGGTGGTGGGAGGGGATTAATACCATTATTAATAATGTAACTTTCTGTAATGAAAGATGAGTAATTAAAAAAATTATCTATTGTAATTTAAGGCAGAATGTATAAAACTAATGGTTTTACTTTTTAAGTAGGTAACTTACATCCTTATATCACTTTATGAGGTAATGAAAATAGATTATATTTAATATCACACAGGACAGAGATGGTAAATAGAGGTTCATGAGCTATGAACGGTTTTAAAGGGTTGTAAAAAAAAAAAAAGCAAAAGAACAACAGAGGTTAAATAATCCACAAAGTACTAAATATTTCCTTTTTTGGCCCTTTACAGAAAAAGTTTGCTGACCCCTGATATAAAATACTACTTACATTAAAATACATAATATGTAATGTTATCATTATTGGAAAAAGTCACAAACACTCTCTTACATTAATGGTCATAAGGTGCTGGTAGCGAATAGAGCCCATATTCTTCAGCATATGGCCCTCATCAAAAATTGCGTAATTAAGTTTTAGTCGTCGAAAGAGACTACGGTCATCAGAACTGCTGATTGCACAATTATACCTGTCACCAAAAGAAGAGAGAAATCTCTAGGGTTATACCTTTATGAGCCTGGATACTAGTAAGATTTATTGCTTTGTACAATTATTTTTATTTATACACTTTTAATCACTGGTATCTAAAAGATACCACTAGCTGGTGCTCAAATAAATACTAATGTATTGTAAATTATCCAGTAATTATTGATGTACATATAACCAAGTTTAAAATTGGCTAGGCCAGTGTGACTCAGTGATTGAGTGTTGACCTATAGACCAGGAGGTCGAGTTTCAATTTCTGTTCAGGCACAAGCCTTGGTTGCAGGCACAATCCTCAGTGGAGGGTGTGCAGAAGGCAACTGATCAGCCGAAACCGGTTTGGCTCAGTGGATAGAGCGTCAGCCTGCGGACTGAAAGGTCCCAGGTTCGATTCTGGTCAAGGGCATGTACCTTGGTTGCGGGCACATCCCCAGTGAGGGATGTGCAAGAGGCAGCTGATTGATGATTCTCTCTCATTGATGTTTTTAACTCTCTATCCCTCTCTCTTCCTCTGTATAAAAAATCAATAAAAAAATTATATATATAAAAAAAGGCAGCAGATCAATGATTCTCTCTCATCATTGAAGTACCTATCTTTCTCTCCTTCTCTGAAATTAATAACTAACAAAAAAAAAGCCTCCAGAGGTAGCTATAAGAAAATTTAAATGTTATACTGTAATCAGACAACTTCTGCATACCTAGGAAGAAGCCAATTTTGGTTTAATGTATATGTAATCTGCACTTGTTGTACACTTCACTTCATTAATTGTTATATTTTAAAAATCAGCAGAAAAAAGGACATTAAGATATTTCTGTTAAGAACATACTACTATATTAAACTAACACAGTAGATACAAGAAATAACAGTTAATAGCAACTACAAGTACAAGAATATATAAAAATATTTTGAATGATTACTATTATTTTTTAAAATATATTTTATTGATTTTTTACAGAGAGGAAGAGAGAGGGATAGAGAGAAACATTGATGAGAGAGAATCATCGATCAGCTGCCTCTTGCACACCCCCTATTAGGGATGTGCCCGCAACCAAGATACATGCCCTTGACTGGAATCAAATGTGGGACCTTTCTGTCTGTAGGCCAATGCTCTATCCGCTGAGCCAAACTGGGTTTCGGCTTGAATGAATTATTTTAATCATGGCCTTCTTAAAATAATACATAGTTGATATGACAGCATAAATTTTCTACTAGATGTTTATGCCAATTAGCTATTAATGGTTAACTTATTCAGTTATATTATTCATCCTTATTTCTAACTCAAAATTTTCACTGAGATTGCATTGCATTTATTATTAATACTTGCAAGATAGAAATATTATAAATTATTTTGGTGGAATACCGTAAATGTTACTTTACTATTATTTTTTAAAGAAATACTTTTTGTGCACAGGGGTGTGTGTGTATGTCCCTTAGCCAGGCTGCACCCTCTCCAATCTGGGACCCATCGAGAAATGTCCGACTGCCTTTTTAGGACCCATCCATGTGGGATCGGGCCTAAATGGGCAGTCGGACATCCCTCTCACAATCCAGGACTGCTGGCTCCCAACTGCTCACCTGCCTGCCAGCCTGATTGCCCCTAACTGCTTCTGCCTGACAGACTTATTATCCCCAACCACTCCCCTGCCAGCCTGATTGATGCCTAACTGCTCCTCTGCCGGCCTGATTGGCCCTAACTGCCCTCCCCTGGAGGACTAGTTGCCCCTAACTACCCTCTCCTGCTGGCCCACTTGTGGTGGTCATCTTGTGTCCACATAGTGGCAGCCATCTTTGACCACATGGGGTGGCCATCTTGTGTTGGAATGATGGTCAATTTGCATATTACTCTTATTATATAGGATGAAATTTGTGCACAGTGTGGGAGGGTCCTTCAGCTCAGCCTGCACTGTCTCCAATCTGGGTTACCTCTCACAATCCAGTACTGCTGGTTCCCAACTACTCGCCTGCCTGCCTGCCTGCCTGCCTGATCACCCTCTAACTACTCCCCTGCCAGCCTGATTGATGCTTAACTGCTCCCCTACTGGCCCAAGTGCCCTTAACTGCCCTCCTCCACCAGACTGGTAACCCCTAACTGCCCTTCCCTGCTGGCCTGGTTACCCTTAACTGTCCTCCCCTATAGACCTGGTCCCCCCTAACTGCACTCCTCTGCCGGATCAGTCACCCCTAATTGCTCTCCTTTGCCAGCCTGGTCCCCCCCCACCTGCCCTTCCCTGCAGGCCTGATCCCCCCCAAATGCCCTCTGCTGCAGGCCTGGTACCCGCCAACTGCCCTTCCCAGAAGGCCTGGTCGACTCCAACTGCCTTCCCCTGCTGGCCAACTTATGGTGGCCATCTTGTGTGTTAGAGTGACAGTCCATTTGTATATTATCCTTTTATTAGATACTATTGTTGGTATACAATACTATGTTAGTTTCAGGTGTATAATATTTTTATATCTTACAATGTGATTACCTGCTAATTTTAGTAATTACCTGTCACTATACAAACTAATCACATTAATAACTATATTCCCCTTCACCTTTTTTACCTATCTCCCTAAACATCTCCTGACAACAATCCCTGTTTTTATGAGTCTGTTTTCATGGGTTTTTAAAGATTACACACATATGTAAAACCATATGGTATTTGTCTTTCTCAATTTGATCTATTCACTTGGCATAATACTCTTTAGATCTATACATGTTGTTGCAAAAGGCAAGATTTCATTTTTTTTTAAATCTTCACCCAAGGATATTTTTTCCATTTATTTCTAGAGAGTGGGAGGGAGGGAGGAAGGGGAGAGAAACATCTACATGAGAAACATCAATGTGAAAGATACATCAATTGTTTGCCTTCCTTATGAGCCCCTACTGGGGCTGGGGAACCTGCAACCTTGCCTGGGAATTGAACCTGCGGTCCTTCAGTCCACGGGCAGTTGTTTTAACCACTGATCAAACCAGCCAGGGCAGATTTCATTCTTTTTTATTGCTGTGTGATATTTCATTTTACATGTACATATATACCACATCTCCTTTATCCATTCATATATGGATAGACATGTAGGTTGCTTCCAAATCTTGGCTAATAAATGATGCATATTATCTTCTCAAATTAGTGTTTTTATTCTCTTTGGATAATAACAGCAGTGAAATTGATGGGTTTTAGAGAAGACTTAATTTTTTGAGGAATCTCCAGTCTGTTTCTATAGTGACTACACCAATTTGCAGTCCCACCAATAGTGTATAAGGATTCCCTTTTCTCCAAACCCTTGCCAAACACAGGTGATTGTTGACTTTATTTTAACTTGTGTGAGATGGTATCTCATTGTGATTTTAATTTGCATTTCCATAATTGATTAGTGATGTTGAGAATCTTTTCGTGTCCTTTGTTCATTTCTTATCATTGAGTTGTATGAGTTTAAAAGTTACTTTAACTTACAGAATATTATTACAGCACACTTGCAATCAAGTAGACAAAATCTTTTTATAACCAGCCAACCAAACAACTAATGTACTACCATGTTTCCCCGAAAATAAGACCTACTTACAGGTTTCCTTCTGAGTGAAATATCCCCCCAAAAATAAGGCCCCCCTAGGCTCTGTCTCAGAATGCTATTGCTAAACATGAGAGATTTGGTCCACTGATTCTGAAAGAAATGGAGTCACAAGAAATTCACCAGGAAATTCAGGAATTAGATTGTTATGATGATGTTCCAGATGATGACATGATTGTCATTGAATAAATGAGTAAATTCTTGATACTGTAGGATTCACAGTTTGTCTGGTTTGTGTTGAAAACTACCGTACTACCGTACTGTATACAAGTAATAAATTTCCTTTATTTTCATTTAACAATAAATATGTACAGTATTCTTCTTCATGGAAAAATAAGACATCCCCTGAAAATCAGACCTAGTGCATCTTTGGGAGCAAAAATTAATATAAGACACTGTCTTATTTTCGGGGAAACAGGGTAGCAAAAACCTGCTATCTTGCTTTTATATACCAAACTGAAAAAATGCCTGATCCTCATTGTAAGTAATTCCATTATTTTAGTTGAACAATTCTTAGCATAAACTTTCCTTCATATTAAGAATAAATTTTTTTTTAAACTTAGAAGCTACACAAATTTTTCCCCCAAAAAACTTTTTCTCAATACTTACGTGGTCACAATTACATTGTATTCTTCATATTTACTATGAATGTTATATCTTATCTGTTTACGTTCTTCTTGAGAACCTAGAATTTAAAACAACATGCATTTTGATTGTACTTACTGTACTTTACTGTATGTTAAAATATTAAAAAAATTTTAATAAAGCAAAATGACATATTCTTACCATAGTAACAGAGCACCTTCAAAGTGGGGCACCATAAATTAACTTCCCTTAACCAGTTATCTATGAAATAAGAGATATTACTTGCATCTGCTACAACAGGATATGTGTATGAAATAAAATTAACACTACAGTTTAAAAAATTTTACCCAGTAACTATTTTATAAAGTAATACAAGATGATTTTTTTTTTTTTTTTTAATTATAGGACCTTCCCAATTTTCTCCTCATGATTACAACTGTTTGAGGTGGCATCAAATAAAGGGCAGAGAACCAACCATTGTATTTATAGGTGATTAATGATTTCTAATTTAAAGAAAAATTATTTTTGGTTACATTCATACATACATTCCCTTACTCTATTCTACATTCAATCAATTGAGCAAGAATGTAAAAGTAATTTGAATACGGATGAACTGCACGGTTTCTGACACAATAAATGTTTAATTATAAATTTAAATGCACTTAATTTCTTAGTTATTCATCAAAACAATTTATAACTATTATGAAAACTAAATTTTATCAAATGGTCTTTGATCTATAATAATTGACATACATTTGAGATTTTTTTCTTTAAAATAGACTTCTAGTACATTCAAACACACACACACACACACACACACACACATACACACACACCACACTGAGACCACAGAAATAAGTATTTATCTCCACAAACTAAGAAATCAAACATACACACTTTTCTTCTCCCTATGTTAAATAGGATATAGTTAAGCCCTAGCCTGTGTGACTCAGTGGATGGAGTGTCAGCCTTCAGACTAAAGGGTCCTGGGTTTGATTCTGGTCAGGGCACATGCTTGGGCTGTAGGCTCAATCCCCCTGAGTGGGGGGCATGAAGGAGGCATCTAATCAATGATTCTCATCATTGATGTTTCTACCTCTATCCCTCTCCCTTCCTGAAATCAATAAAATATGTTTAAAAAAATAGTATACAGTCAAGTATGGTTGTCCACAACACTACAAACCTATAGTTGACGCAGGAACAACGATCAAATGAGGACCTTTATTACCCTCCTGATAGAGGTATGCCAGAAATGCAATGGCTTGAATAGTTTTTCCTAGGCCCTAAAATTCAAAAGACAATATATGAAATGTAAAGATAAACAAACAAACAAAACAAAAAACCCAAATAAATACTGGAAAATGCAAAAGAAAAAATATATTCCTGGTTTTGATTCCCTATATTACAATACTATGAGAATTTCTACTAGGTTCTCAGTTCGTAATGAGATAAAAGAAACAAATATCCAAGGGAAATTATAACTTAGTTTAATGTGCAAGATGTATCCTAACTCCTAGTTAATATATGACATACATTAATATGGAAGACCTTTGTAGTTAGTGCATATAAAAGATATAACTTTGGTTAACTATTTATATAAAGCAAACATTTAATACACACTAGATAGACTAAGGAAATATTCTAATGACTAATTAAATATATAACCTACTACTCAACAATTCCACTCCCAAGACTATATTCAGGATATATGAGAGAATATTTCCACAAAAAGACCTGGGTAAGAACGTTCATACTAGTTTTATTATAAGAGCCAAACACTGAAAATAACTTAATGCCCATCAACATGAGAATAAACATGTTATAGCATACTTATACTATGGACTTCTATATGCCAATATAGTAGCTGATACATGTAAATACTCAAATGAATCTCAGTAACTTTGTACCAAAAGAACCAGATATAAGCAATATAATACCACATGGTTCTATTTATATAAAGTTCAAAATCAGAAAAGACTGATATGGTGATAGGCATCCAAATGGTGATGGTAATAAAGGAACTTTCCGAGATGATAAAAATGTTGATCTGGGAGGTGATCACACAGGGATACATACATGTAAAAATTCACTAAGGTGAGCATTTGCATGCTTTATTGCAGCTAAATTACATATCAACTAGAGGCCCGATGCATGAAATTCGTGCACAGGGGAGGGGGTTGTGGGATGTCTCTCAGCCCAGTTTGCACCCTCTCTAATCTGGAACCCCTTGAGGGATGTCCGACTGCCCGTTTAGGCCCAATCCTAGCAGTCAAGATATATCCCTCTCACAATCCAGGATTGCTGGCTACCAACTGCTTGCCTTCCTTCCTGATTGCCACTAACCACTTCTGCCTGTCAACCTGATCACCCCCTAACCACTCCCATGCCAGCCTGATTGATGTCTAACTGCTCCCCTGCCAGCCTGTTTGCTTCTAACTTCTCTCCTCTGCTAGCCTGGTCACCCCTAACTGCCCTCCCCTGCAGGGTTGATCACCTCCATCTGCCCTCCCTTGCAGGCCTGGTCCCTCCCAACTGCCCTCCTCTGATGGCCATCTTGTCTCCATCTGGGGGCATGATCTTTGTCCACGTGGGGGCAGCCATCTTGTGTGATGGGAGTGATGGTCAATCTGCATATTACTTTTATTAGATAGGATAGAGGCCTGATGCATGGGTGGTGCCCTGAAGGGTGTCCCGGATCAGGATGGGGTTTCGTTGGGGTGTGGGGAAGCCTTGGGTGAGGGGCTTGTGGTCATCCTTCACTAACACCCCTGTTGGCCTAGTTGTAGACAGCCATCTGTGAGGGTGTGAGTTAATTTGCATATAACTTCTTTATTATATAGGAGTTTAAAGTGTTAGTTTTTTTAAAAAAGGTATTGAAAATGTGTAGCTCCTCAGGGGAAAAAGACATTATCATCTATTAACTGAAATCTCCCTTTCCTCCCTCCCACTTGGGATTCATATGTTGAAATCCTAACCTCTGGTGTAACTGACTATATTTCAAGATAGGATCATTAAGGTTAAATAAGGTCATAAAGGTAGGGCCCAAACCTCTCTTAAAAGAACAGAAAGAGAACTCTGGCCAATATGGCTCAGTTGTTTGAAGTCTCATCCTGTATATTGAAAGATAGCAGGTTCAGTTCCCAGTTGGGCATGAAAGGAGGGCAACCAATTGATTTCTCTCTCACATTGATGTTTCTCTTTCTCTCCCCCTTTTTCTAAAAATAAATAGGCATATCCTTTGTTGAGGATTTTTAAAAAGAGAGAGACAGACAGAGAAAGACAAAGAGACACCAAGGATATATGCATATGGAGAAAAGGCCATATGAGGGCACAACAAAAAAGTGGCTAACTACAAACCAAACAAAGTGGCCTTAGGAGAAACCAAACATGCTACACCTTGATCTTAAGACTTCCAACCTCCAAAACTATGAGAAATAAATTTCTGTTCTATAAGCCATGCAGCTTTTGATATTGTTGTGGTACCCCAACAGACTAAGACACTAACTTGTCACAAATATTGTCCTTTACAAGTTACAAAAACTGGTTCACATAATAAACCTCATTTGATATCAAATATAAGATTTTGTAACATAAAAATTACTACATTTATTAATGTTGGCTCTGAGAGATTAGATCATTGATAAAGACCAAATGACTTAAGAAAGGCAAAGTTGTGATTCAAAACCCAGAATGACTGCTCAAATGCAGTTTTTTCCACAACTGTAATGTGCTATATTCTATATCTAACTGCTATACATATTTTGAAATCCTGCATATATTATTCATTTTTCTATCAGGTAAATAGCTAGAGAGTATCTTTGCTTTAAAATCACATGTGTATAGAAATAGTGGAAGCCCTCAAAATTACTAGAATGTAATTAGAGAACAAAGATCACTATCCTTGTTCTTTTTTATTTTGGAAATCTAATACACAATGCAATATATATATATATATTTAATAAATATTTTCTCCACAGATCATGACTTGTTTTTAATAAAAACTTTGGAAAAAAGTATAGCTGGAGGAAGAAGGTAAGGCTAAAAAGCAAGTTTCTATGCAATAGTACCTGGACTATTGACTGTAATAAACTGTCCAAGTTCAAGCAAATGTGATTTGGGAAAGTACAAAAACTCAGACACATCTAGTAAAATAGTGGAAATGATGTTGATGCAGTTCTGATAAATGCATGAATTTATTTACTAACAAGGTCAGGTATCTATGATACATTTTAATTTTAAAGGCAGCTATGGAAAAGCGCATACAGTACAATCTTATTCATTAGTTTGATAATCAGATAGACAATAAATCCATATTCATTTGGGGTTGGGGTAGGAAGGAGGCTACAGCTAAGACAAGCAATAGAAAACCAGGAGGGGCTCAAAGGGATATAGATACTGAAGTGAGGGAAGTAAACTACAGTTAAGGGGAAAATTTTCTTTTTTTTTTAATGACAGCAAGGATGTCTTTTAATGAAAAATCCTAGAAATAGTTATTACTTACCATTTCATCTGCCAAAATGCCATTGAGTCCATGTTTATGTACCAATGCCAACCAATTCAAACCAACCTTCTGATAGGGCTTGAGTGATAAACTGATAAAGAGAGAGTTACCAAGTGTTATACATTTATACTTCCATTAGTTTTTCTCACATGAGATTTAGGTTTACAATGCACACAAAAACTGAAATACTAGATCTAATCTTACCTTTTAATTTACTGTTATGAACTATATATATGTACTTAAAAATCAATACAAAATATAATGGTTTTTTTCTGTCTTGTCAAATTTTATTCTGTATTTGTTGATTTATTTCTTCTGGCAATAAGAATTAAAAAAACATTCTCATATTTGGTTATAATGTAATGTCAACAAATTAACTAAATAACTGCAATATTAACTATAGTAACATTTCTAAGTTAATGTTTATATTAAAAAATGGTATCGTACTGATTAGAATTTTAGTACATTAAGAAACTTAAAAGTATGAAGACAAAAATGCATGAGCATAATTTGTCTAGTTCACTTATAAGCCTTTTCTAATTCTCATTAGGACAGCATACAACACATCTAACATGAAAACCTAGAACAAGGCCATGCCCCCCCATTCTTCAGCTTTTTATCCTGTCCTCTTAATTTCCTGTTATACACATTTTATCACATGAAAAAGCTATGGACATAAGTATGGCAAAATATATAATTAATGGGTAGATTCTGAAATCAAGATACCACTACTAGAAAAGGTAAAAGACATAGGATAGAATGATAGCCTTCTTAAATCAGAATCTGTTTCAACAGTGGGGATTACATCCATAAAACATTTTTTATTTGAAAAAAAATTAAAAGTATACGCAGGGGGAAAAATCAGCAGTATTGCTAAAATCTTTTTTTTTTTTAATATATTTTACTGATTTTGTACAGAGAGGAAGGGAGAGAGATAGAGAGATAGAAACATCGATGAGAAAGGGTCATCGATCAGCTGCCTCTTGCACACCCCCTACTGGGGATATGCCCGCAAACAAGGTACATGCCCTTGACCGGAATCGAACCCGGGACCTTTCAGTCCCCAAGCCGACGCTATCCATTGAGCCAAACCGGTTTCGGCTAAAATCTTTATAGTTCATTTTAAAGTTCATTATTTTTTGGACAAAACATTTTTCCTTTGCTGCTCACTACAAAAGTAATAATAAATACAACATATCATAGATATTTTAACTTCCAGATCCAAATGAATTCTTTCTACTACAGTAATGATGAGAAAAAGTTCCAGTAATCGAATGTTCACAATATTTCAGACACTTGGCTATGGGTCTTCATGTGCATTATTACTTCATTTCATCTACATTATAAAGTAGGTGCTATTATCTATCATCTCTATTTCCCAGATGAGAAGTTCTCTGGAACTCAGAGAGGTAACTTGTCCAATGTCATGTAGCTAACAAAACCCGTGTGTGCAGTGCCAGAGCCAGTATCCACTCTAGGACCGATCCAATGCTCAGCTCCTAACCATTAAACAGCAAACATAAAAGAGTTTTCTTCCTCTCTCACTCCGAACCTCCCCCTGTTCCCCCGACTCTATGGTCAAAACTGAGGCATGAAGTTATTTCTGAATCATTCACAATGCTTAAATCATCCTATACACATGCCATGAAAGTGATGAAACGTGATGAGGTCAGCACACTACTTCACTTATAAATGTATTCAAAGGTAAACATGCTACTCCAATGTAAATCACAAAGAGCCAAAAAATGCTCTTAACAAGTAAAAGTTATTGAATTTCTTCATTATCAACCCATGCTGAGAAACAAGTCTATTAAAATATTTTTCACTACACATAAAACTTTAAAAAATGATGAGGAAATTTAAAAATATACTACATAAAATTTTTCATTTCAATAAAACTTTTTCATCCACAATCACAATGCAGTTCCGATAGCTGCTTTGATTAGGACATTAACTACTTTTGAAAAGAACACAGTAGAAAGAATCAACAGTAGACTAGAAGAAGCAGAGGACTGCATCAGTGAGCTAGAAGAAGGATTACTCAAGCAGAACAGAAACTGGGGAAAAAACAAACCCTTAAAAACAAAAATGGGCTTAAGGGAACTTTGGGACAACATAAAACAAAACAACATCTAAATAATAGGGGTCCCAGAAGGAGAGGAAACTTATCAAGGAATAAAAAACTTGTTTGAAGAAATAATGACAGAAAATTTCCCTGATATTGGGAAGTAGAAAAAACTCACATAAATACAAGAAGCTAACAGAGTCCCAAACAAGACCAACTCAAAAAGACTGACACCAAGACACATTATAATTAAAGTATAGGCCCAGTGCACAAATTCAGGCATGAGTGGAGATTGGGCCAATCAGGAAAGAACGAAACTGGGCCTGTTGGGAGGAGAAAACAGGGAGAGAATGGCTGGCCAGCTTGGGGGAGGGGCTGCTGGTGACTGGTTGGGCAGGCCGGATCAGCCTCCAACCCTAACTCCCTTTGGGGTTGGAGGCTGATTGGGGTGGTGTTGGCTGTGGGTGGTGGGCTGTCAGCCCCACCCCTGTGTGGGCGGCCAATCGAGGGGATCTGGCTGAGGGAAGAGGCCTGGGGTCAATTGGGGTGGTGGGAGCTGATCGGGGTGGAGAAGGCTGGGAGGGAGGGGGCTGCAGGCAGTTGTCCAATTATGTTCAATTAATATTTGACAAAGAAGGCAAGGGCATACAATGGTGCTTTGTCAATTAATATTTGACAAAGAAGGAAAGAGCATCAATAAATGGTACTGGGAATTTTCGTCAAATATCAATACATGCAAAAAAAGGAAGAAAAAAAACTAGATCACCAACTTGCACCATACACAAAAATAGATTAAAAATGGCTAAAGGGCCGAAACCGGTTTGGCTCAGTGGTAGAGCGTCGGTCTGCGGACTGAAAGGTCCCAGGTTCGATTCTGGCAAGGGCATGTACCTTGGTTGCAGGTACATCCCCGGTAGGGGGTGTGCAAGAGGCAACTGATCGATGTTTCTCTCTCATCGATGTTTCTAGCTCTCTATCTCTCTCCCTTCCTCTCTGTAAAAAAACCAATAAAATATATATTTTTTTAAAAATGGCTAAAGGACTTAAATGTAAGATGGGAAACCATAAAAATTCTACAAGACTCCATAGGCAGCAAAGTAGCAGACATATCATAAGTAGCAATATTTTTACAAACACAGCTCCAAGGCAATGGAGACTAAGGAGAAAATAAACAAATGGGAATACATTAAAATAAAAAGCTTCTGCACAGCAAAAGAAACCATCAACAAAACAACTGCATGGTTGAACATATTTTCAATGACATTTCAGATAAGGGTTCATTCTCCAAAATTTACAGAGAACTCATACAACTTAACAAAAAGAAGACAAATGATCCAGTCAAAAAATGGGCAAAGGACCTAATACACATTTTTTGAAAGCGGACATACAGAAGGCCCACAGACATGAAAACATGCTCAAAGTCACTAATCATCCAAGAGACGAAAAAATCAAAACAATGAGCTACCATCTCACACCTGTCAGAATGGCTATCAGCAACAAATCAACAAAAACAAGTGCTGGCGAGGGTGTGGAGAAAAAGGAACTCTCGTGCACTGCTGGTGGGAATGCAGACTGGTGCAGCCACTGTGGAAGACAGTATGAAGTTTTCTCAAAAAGTTAAAAATGGAACTCCCATATGACCTAATGGTCCCACTTCTAGGATTATATCCCAAGAAACCAGAAACACCAATCAGAAATGATATATGTACCCCCTATATACATAGTAGCACAATTTATAATAGCTAAGACTTAGAAACAGTCTAAATGCCCATCAGCAGATGAGTGGATTTAAAAACTGTGGTATATCTACTAGTACACAATGGAATACTACGCTGCTATAAAAAAGAAGGAACTTGTACCATTTGCAACAACATGGATGGAACTGAAGAACATTATGCTAAGCAAAATAAGCCAGTCAGATAAAGATAAATATCACATGATCTCACTCATTTGTGGGATATAATGATCAGCATAATTTGATGAATAGGAATAGATCCAGAGATAAATGGTGTGGGTGGGGTTGGGGGGTTAGAGAGCAACCGAAGGGTTTGTATGCATGCATTATTAATATAACCAGTGGACACAGACGCTGGGGTAGTGGGGGCTTGCCCAGGGTGGGAATGGCTGGAGTGGAAATGGTCAATTAGGGAAAAAGGAGACATACATAAAACTTTAGACAATTAAAAAAGAAAAAAAAGGTAAGAATTAGAAACAACAGGAGTATATACAATGTGTTAAATCTGAGTTTAAAATACAGAAAAATACAGGGCTACAGAGCCTGGTTTGAAGTAGTTCATATGAAACAGATTAAGGATGTTAATTGACCAAAGTTTTATGTCCCATGAATGTAACAGCACTGCCGAAATACTGCCACAACATTGGTGTGTATCCAAACTACTAAAATATCTGCATCAACATGGTATTTTGAGTTAGTCAAACCACACCTACAATATAGATTTGCATTCATACCACTGTCAAATGGTTTCATAGCAACTGTGTAGGAATAGGACAGAGAACCATTCTGTCAAGTTGAGGGAGAACAAAATCAAAAGAATTTTGTTAAATTTAGCCCAGAAAGACAGGACACATTTTATATTAAACATTGATAAATCTCTTCAGTTAAAACAGTTTAATGAATTTTAGATAAACAGATGGCTACATATCTATGATAAGAATAAAAAAGAGGATATACTGAGTTTTTTATCTTTTTTCTCTCATATATTTTAACTTTAGGCTATTTTAGTTTTGACATTTTAAGATAAAGATTATGAATGCAGTGATTTTGATATACATATGAAAAATCTTATTTTTCCCTGCAAAGATCTTGATTTTAATGAGGAGTTATGGTATGTCTGTATTTCCTTGATCTCTAAAAGTCATTTTCCATCTTATATAATTCATATAAACTTGTAATAGGAAAATAAACACAATATATTTTTGCTTCAAAGTAAACTTCACTACAGAGATTTTGTTCTGTTAAGAAAGAGCATGGCAGCTTATTCATCAGCACAGTCTAACATTTTCTTTTGTGCTAATAAATCCTTTCCAGAGGCAAAGACTACTTCTTAATGCCTGGCTAGTGTAACAAGTAAAATTGCTTGTCCAATTCCTACCTTGGCTAAAAACAAAAACCAAGACAACAAATTTCACCCCCTAAAAGTGCATTTATAAATAATCTATAGAGAATATCTATAAAGGTTTTTAGAAGTTGTACCTTGGACTAGATCCAATAAAAAAAAAACACCTTTTTTTAAAAACTACTTTTATCATCTATTAAATATTCCATTAAAAATCCTCAGTCTAATGGAAAGGGCAATTTATTACCTGATCATAGTATTTACAAACAATAGGACTTTGTAAATGTGGATTTAAGAAAAAAAAATTTTAAGTGATGCAATAAAGCACTTGATTTTTAAAACTCCAAATTATGATAAAGTAGACTCAACTGGGCAAGTCTTGTAGAGTGAAGAACTCCCCATATCCAATGCTGTAGAACAAGAAGGACCAGCTCCAACTACACTTTTAGGAGATGAATTTGCTGACTTGACCATAGTTCTTTCTATGCAACAGAGAAAAGAGCTTCTTTGTGGGAACTGCATCACGTTTCCCTACACACCATCCCATAGCACCCTAGAAGGTCACAGAAAAGATTGTAGCTTACTATTAAAGGCCAGTAACCACACCTTGACTTTTAATTAACCAGAGATCAGCAAATATGCTTTGATCATGAACATAGAACACTACAAAAAGAAGTAAATAAAATCACCAATTAAGGTAATTAATTTTAAGGAGATCCTAGTCTTCTTCTTTTTTTTTTTTAAATCCTCACTCCATGATATGTTTATTGATTTGAGAGAGGTATAGGGGAGAAACATTGATCAGTTGATTCCCATACACACCTCAACCAGGGATTGAACCTGCAACTTGGGTATGTGTCCTAACTGGGAATCAAACCTGCAACATTTTTGGTGTACAGGATGACATTCCAATCAACTGAGCCAACTGATCAGGGCCCTAGTGCTCATCTTATTTAAATACCTATCAGAAATATACTGAACAGATGTACCTCATAATTCATTCTAACTACTATTCTCTGATTTTTGGAACTTAAAGATTGTTTTTATGTTTTTGCCGCCTATAAATATCATCACAGTAAATAATTTTGCACATTTTTAAAAAAGGGAAATATTCTGAACATTCTGAGTTCCCGAACCACTCACTTAAAATTAGGGTTTAGTTTTTGCAAGAATTGTAACAAGGTATTTACTAAGAGTTAACAGTTTGGGGGAACAATCTTTCCTTATATAATTTATTTAATAAAAGTGCCCTTTCCATTTTTTATGTTGTTCTACCCTAAAAATAATTACAAATCTGGGCTATTGAAAGCATTTAAAATATATAAAATAGATACAGGATATTTTAACCATTTCATTTTATTTATAATTAAAAATAGGCCCTGGCTGAATAGCTCAGTTGGTTAAGTCATCCAGATACACCAAATTTATGTGCCAGGTCAGGGCACATATAAGACTCAATCAATAAAGAGGAAGTATGCCAATTTCCCGTCACACCGTAAATACCCATAACCACAAGATGGCGGTGTCCAGCCCCCTTAGCCCTCCTCTCCGCAGTCCTTTCAATCCTGTGTGTGTGTGTGTGTGTGTGTGTGTGTGTAGAGGGTGGCAAATAGGCACTGCAGCCGGGCCCACCCTAAGCCCCCCAACCACCCAGGGCTAGCCCAAGGTGCAGGCAAGCCTTAGATGGTAGCGACCCAGGGCTGCCCGAGGCTCAGGTAACCAGGGCTGGCTAAGGCTTGAACTTAGGCAGTGGCAGCAGCAGAGGTGTGATGGGAGCATCACCTTCCCCTGATCACTGGTTGCCTTCCGCCCCTGAGGACTCCTGGACTGTGAGTGGGGGCAGGCCGACTGAGGGACCTCCCTCGCAATGCATGAATTTTCATGCACTGGGTCTCTAGTAAATGCGTAATAACTAAGTGGAACAACAGATCAGTGTGTCTCCCTCTCTCTTTATCTCTCATTCTAAAAATTAAAAAAATAAAGACATTAAGCTAATACAGGAATTTTTACATTGATGCAATTAAGCAGCTGATTTTTTAAAATATTAAATTATGGAAAAAGCATATCTAAAACCACCTTTTCAGTGTCTGTGATTTAGAAATTATCTGTATATGTAATCAGACAAGAAAACCTAGGTCACATAAGACCATGATATTTCCTCTAATTTATGGTATGATGGAGTAAAATATCCTAATTAGGGGAAGGAGGAAAGTCAATGGAAAGCAAATCACATAGGTGTATGTGCCATCTAAAAAACTTTGGGCTTCCCTTTAACATTATTAATTTTCATATCACTTCCACATTTAAGTTCCCTAGGCATATTACAGAAATAAATTTAGAAATTGTATACAACTGTAGTGAAATAATGAATAGGTGTGTACAACAAATATTACCTTTGATTCAAAATAGAGGGTTGTTCTGTGTTCCATCCACCTCCATTTCCAGTGAGCATGGTAACTTGTTTCGTCAATTTATTTGAAATGTCTTCACATTTGTTCATAAGCCTTATAACTACATCTCTTTCTTGGATCAATGTTTTACAGTGCCATATCAAATCTTCTGATAAGCCGTTAGTTTTGGACATCTTTGTGAACTATGGCATAAAAAGGAAACAAGTTAACAGTTCAGATCTAGTAAACAGAAAGTCGGTAACATTTTCTTTCTTTTAAGGAAACAAATTTAATTTAAAAATTTACTAATGACCTTAATCAAATGCTAAGAAAACCTGATTCTTCATATTTACATTTATATTTATATTTCACTTTGACAATCCTGTAACCTCAAACTTAGCACACTGACATACAATATCTTTCTCCCCAGAATGCACAATTCCATACTTATAACTGTGACCATAGTAGCTGTTTTCTTATAATGTCTCAAGTTTTGTCTTTAAAATCTCAGATTCACCTTTATTACCAAAGGTAATAACACCAAATGTAATAACTGCATACCTGATCTCTAGCCATTTTCCCCCCTTCCTATGACTATGACATATTACAATAGTAAATGATTAATCTTCCTAAAACATATTTTCTCCTATTTATCATCAGTACAATCTCTAAACTTTTAAAACTCCAATTATTTGGAGAGATCCAAGATGGCTGCGCCCAGATGAACACCTAGCCGCAGCCGCACACAACAATTTCAATAAAATACAACTATTATAAAATATAAAACAGACATTGCCCAGAACTACAGGATGGTTGACTGACTGGAAATTCTACAGCGAGAAGCAAGGAGAAAACCAGAAGGAGGCGCGGAGGAGCTGGAAAAGCACAAGGTTCGGCGACACGGCGCGCGGAGAGGACGGAGCCAGAGAGGAGGGGGAGGCGGAGTGCCTGGCGGGCGTTCCCTAGCGGAAAGGAGATAAAACTCCGACTGTGCTGGGCCCCCGACTGCTCTGAACCCCAGTTCTAGGCCAGACCCTGGGGACTCAGGCTCAGCCATAGGGAGCTGGGCTGTGAGGCGGAATCCCGGGGGAGCAGCGAAAGGAGTTCCCGGAGGTGCGCACAGTGCGCGCAGAGAAGGGACGGTCGGCTGTGCCGCGGGATTGCCCTGATGGGAAGGAGACTGGGGCTCCAGATTGCTCTGAACGCCACCTCCAACTCCACTTCCAACTGAACTGAACCCCAATACCGGGCTCATTGGGGGAGAGCATAGACTGTTTGGCAGCGGGCGAAAATCGAGGGCACCTTTCTCTCAGAGGCGCCAGCAGCAAGCACTGAAGGACCCTCATAGGGAGGGGCTGACGGAAGCCAAAGCTGCAGGCTCCACCTTGAAACCCCGTCCCATCTGTAACTGCTTAGTGCGACAACGAAATAGCTCACAAACAAAAGAAATGGAGGACAAAAAGCGTCTGGATATAGAGTTCAAATCTACGCTTATAAGGATTTTCAAGAATTTCTTAGAAAAGATGGATAAGACCTATGAGGATATGAAAAGAGATCAACTAGAATTAATAAGGAGTCATCAAGAAATGATAAGGGATCAACAAGAAATAAAGAATACATTGTCTGAAATAAAAAATATTTTACAGAGTCCTAAAAACAGAAGGGAAGATCGCAAGAATCAAGTCAAAGATTTGGAACATAAAGAGCCAGAAGACACTCCTCCACAGAAGCTAGAAGGCAAGAGAATCCAGAAAATTGAAGATAATGTAAGAAACCTCTGGGACAACTTCAAGCGAACCAACATCAGAAATATGGGGGTCCCAGAAGATGAGAGAGAGCAAGATATCGAAAACATACTGAAAGAAATAGTGACAGAAAACTTCCCCCACCTGGTGAAAGAATTAGACTTACAAGTCCAGGAAGCGCACAGAACTCCAAACAAAAGGAATCCAAAGAGGACCACACCAAGACACATCATAATTAAAATTCCAAGAGCAAAAAACAAAGAGAGAATATTAAAAGCAAGAGCAAAGAAGGTAGTTACCTATAAAGGAGCACCTATACGATTGTCAGCTGACTTCTCAACAGAAACCATGCAGGCCAGAAGGGAATGGCAAGAAATATTCAAGGTGATGAATAGTAAGAACCTATAGCCAAAGATAATCTATCCAGCAAAGCTATCACTCAGAATCAAAGGTCAGATAAAGAGCTTCACTAATAAAAAAAAAAGCTAAAGGAGTTCATCAACACCAAACCAGAATTATAAGAATTGCTGAAGGGGATTCTTTCAGAAGAGAAAGTAAACAAAGATAAAAATTATGAGCAACAAATACGTAACTATCAACAAGTGAATCTAAAAACCAAGGAAATTAAAAAAAAATCTGATGAGCAATAGTAACTGTTGAATATAATAGAATCAGAGGTATGGAAGGGGAGTGAACTGACGATTCTTGGGGAAAAGGGGAGAAGGGGGCGTGGGAAGAGACTGAACATAAACTGTGCACCTATGGATGAGGACAATGGTGAGTGGGGAAAGGGCAGAGGGTGGGGTGGAAACCTGGTGGAGGAGAGCAATGGTGGTGGTGGGGGGAAGGAACATTTGTAATAATATAAACAATAAAAACTTATTTAAAAAACAAAACAAAACAAAAAAAACCCTCCAATTATTTGTTGTCACTTGATATTCCACTCTTAAGCTTAGATTATTAATTGGAAAGATAATGCATGAATCAAAAGTTAACTATGACTGCCAAAACTGGTTTGGCTCAGTGAATAGAGTGTTGGCCTGTGGACTGAAATGTCCCAGGTTAGATTCTGGTCAAGGACATGTACCTTGGTTGTAGGCACATCCCCAGTGGGGGGTGTGCAGGAGGCAGCTGATCATTGTTTCTATCTCATTGATGTTTCTAACTCTGTATCCCTCTCCCTTACTCTCTATAGAAAATCAATAAGATATATTTTTTTTTAAAAATTAACTATGACCAATTCAATAATTTGATAGATTTTCCAAAAATTAATTTTAATACACCTGTTTTAGTAAGAATTTCTTTTAAAATGTATTTCTACTTATTTTTCTAAAGGACACAATGAATACTGCATAATATAAAAGCTATAATAGAATTAAAAATTTTCCAAATAGGTAGTTGAAAATATATATGCTGAAAAACATTAGAAAAATCCTTAGTGAAAGGATTAGAAAGCTAACTAGCTATCTGAAAGCTAGTTGGGCAAAAAGAAAAAAGTCCACAATCCAGAATGGAATACAGAAAATTAAGTAAAATCATCTGTTAGAATAGAACCACACATGATTTTGATTCATGTCTATCTTATTTAGCATATTCTTTCATATTATGAATTACATTAACAATTCTAAATAATCTTTATGAATTTATTTCTAAATTCACAGAGAATCTCAAGCAATAGAGATTAAATGTTTGTATGATATACTAAGATAATTTCATAAAAATGCAGTTTATAAAAATATACGTTTTTCATATCTAACCTAGAATAAGTTGGCAAGGAAGAAAATCTCTAATCTGTTTGAAAACCAATGTACTGCAGAGTTAAAAATAAAAATTGATCATTTCACAAAATGGCATTGTGAAATATAAAGTTATTTGCACACTACTATACATTTTCACAAGGAAAACATTCATAATCACAATGTGACCTCCCACTCTCTGCTTTCCAGAGAAAAGCAGGATATATTAGAATCAGTGACTTGAAGATTTTAAGGGGGTTCCATCAGAACAAAAAACCATCTCATGCCTACTGTAGTATGTGTGTGTGTTTGTGAAAGAACCAACACAAATAACTATGAAATACAGAAAGAACATGTATTCTGTACTTTTTATGTGCTATAAACTACTAGATGTCTTTTATTCTCTAACATTAAGTCCTCATGGCAATTACAAGATCAGACTACCAATTCTGGATCAATAACGTGAAGCTTCAATTTTTAAGGTGACAAAGATAAGAGATTCTAAAATCCATGTTCTTTTCTGTTCACTATAACTAGTACCTTCCTAAATAAAATTTAAGACCTTATAGTTAAACAAAAAATTTTTAAACTATAACCAACTACCATTTATTATAGCAAGTACTACCCTGATTGGTGAAGGTACCTGGTATGTAGACACAGTCCCTGTCCTCATATGGTTTATGGTCATCAGAAAAGACATGCAACAAATAATTTTAAGTGTTAACAAGTGGTATTATAAGGGAGACAACAAATTTAATGGGCACTTTTATACTCTGGTTTCTCTTCAGATCGCATAAATCTTTCGCCTTTTAATGGGCACTTTTTTCACAAGAAGACTAATCAAATTTAGAATCTAGGAAGTCCTTTCAGAGTAATAAGCTCAGAAATAAGAACCATTTTGATTCACAGAAGATCAATTCATTAGGACAGAACCTAGAGAAGTAAGAGATAAGCTAACATTACAAAAAAGGAACAACCAGACACTAGTGTCTCCCGATGAAACAACACAACACCAACCTTGTAATAGTGCTGATGGGAGCATGTAACCTTTCAGTTTTAGCTTCACAGAAATTCACTGGTTCAGAAAAACATGTTTGTTTAACATGTTTGTGCTAAACTATACCAGAGAGGTTTAACCAGAAGTCTAGGAAGTTATAGAACAAATGATCCAGTTTTTTTTTTTCCACCAAAGATACTACAGGAAAAGAGATAGGTGGATAAAGAACCTACAGATTAAAATAGTTACAAAGGCCTATCAAACAAGCTCAGTATGTGAATCTTATTTGGAACCTAATTCTAACTAACTCTAAAAAAATAAACAAAAAATATTTATAACATTTATGAAATAGTAATTTGAACATTTGAATGGGTATTTTCTAATATTAAGGAATTATTGATGACATTAGGTGTGACAATGTTACTATGGTTTTAAGGGATAAAAAACTTTTTTGAGTATGCATTTGAATTTTTAGGAATACAAACTGAATTCTGAAATCTTTTTACACATAGTAAGAGATGGAATATAGATAAATAAGATCAGACATCAGCTGGTAACTGAAGCTTGTGGTGAACACATGGGAGGTTCATTATACTATTCTAATTTTTATGTTTGAAATTCGCGTATGGCATTGAAGTTCAACAGTCGAAGTTTCCCACTATTCCTCCCCTAATCCCATACAAGCCAACCAACATTAGAGATGATCCAAATTACTGCTGCTAGTTTAGAATTTAGGTCTATTTGATAGTGAGCGATATACTACACTGTCCATGAATATAAAAAGTAGATAGATTTTCAAGGAGAAAGTTTGAATGATGAATCTGATAGGATATATAGTTCAGTTATGCATGATAATGAACCCAAAGCATTAGAAGTGTAAATAAAACATAAGTGTATTTCTGTCATACAAATGAGGACCAGAGGAAGGAGTTCAGATATGGTACAGTAGTTCCAAATCAAGAATTCTATTTTGCCGAAACCGGTTTGGCTCAGCGGTAGAGCGTTGGTCTGCAGACTGAAGGTTTGATTCCTGTCAAGGGCATGTACATTGGTTGTGGGCACATCCCCGGTAGGGGGGGTGTGCAAGAGGCAGATGTTTCTCTCTCATCAACGTTTCTACCTCTCTATCTCTCTCCCTTCCTCTCTGTAAGAAAAATCAATAAAATATATTAAAAAAGAAAAAGAAAAAAAAAATTCTATTTTATTCTTCAGTATCCTTAATATGTGGTTCTCATTATCACAATAACATCTCAACCAACAGGAAGAAAAGATCCTTAAAGAACATTTTTCCAAAAATTGTAATATATTTATATTTACATCCTATTGGATAGAACTTTGCCAAATTACCTACCACAAGGGAGGCTGAAAAATGTAGTCTTAATATATTGTGGATAATATGACCAGCCATAAATCTGTTTAAAAGCCCTAAGGGAGTTAAAAAAGAAAAATGGTTTGATCAAAAAAGTTTCACACAATATGGCTAGAACTGATATTGGGAGAGAAGCAGAAAACAACAAATGGCATATACAGCACTTCCAATGTAAAGTATTGTGGATATCTGCAGCTAACATTTTCCAAGAGCTTAGACTTCCATATGGGACAGTACCATAACTATACCCACTTACAGATGAAAACATAGAGAAACAGAGAGAATTTGCTTAAGGTTATATAAATTACTAGAAAATGTCAAAACTGGGATCTAAAACTAGGCCATCTAGCTCCACTGTACTATTCACCCACCCCGTGGTAAGCCCTTACAAAACCAAGGGAATAAATGAAAAGATGTGCGTGAAATTCAGAAACAAGAGATCAACACAACAGAGACAACAGGATTCCTTAGTTATCAAGGAAATGAGATCGCAAGGCCACAGCTGATCAGCTTGCCTATAACACAACAGTCTAATTCAGGGCTGGTCATAAGACACTAAAAGATACTTCCTCAAGAATATAAAACTGACAGGATATCTGAAGTATTTAAAGACTGAAGGTAAATTCAGACAGCTGGGGAGGAGTACAGAGTTGAAGTAATAAGTATACAGAAAACTAAGCAAACAGAAAAATCAAGGCAACAAACAACTAGAGAAAACAAAACAGTAAGCAAGGAAATAAAGCAATTTATGTAGTATACTACATGGCTCAGCAATGAAAAGCATTTACATAGTCATAATGTAGATACTAAAAAAAATCTCTAAGATTGCATATTAACTTATATTGGTAGGGTTGGGGAATAGGAAATGGGCATGTGAGGTGAGATAGATAATGAGAAGGGAGCTAATCCTACATTAATATTATGATTTCTGTTATGTCAGCAGATAAGGCCTGCAACTGAAAAATAAAAAATAGGATTATGTTTTTTTGTATTTGCTAGGAAAAGTGAAAGAAGTTATCTGTAGTATGAAAAATAGACTGGGAGTGGAATAGATATGGATTTTGGGGCAGTACAAGTCTCTATTTTTTTTAACTTGTTAATCTAAATAGATTCATAAGCCTGTCTGACATGGTTCAGTGGTTTAGTATCAACTTATGAACCAGGAGGTCACTGTTCAGTTCCCCGACAGAGAACATGCTTGGGTTGTGGGCTCGATCCCCAGTATGGGGTGTGCAGAAGGCAGCTGATCAATGATTCTCTCTCAATATTTGATGCTTCGCCCAGGCTGGCATGGTTCAGTGGTTGGGCATCAACCTACGAACCAGGAGGTCATGGTTTGATTCCTGGTCCTGGGCTTCGGCTCAATCCCCAATGTGGGGCATGCAGGAGGCAGCCAATGAATGATTCTCATCACTGGTGTTTCCATCTCTCTCTCCCTTTTTGAAATCTGTATATACCTATATATACAAAGTGGCCAGATTATGATCTCTGAATGCATAATAATCTGGCCACTCAGTGTGTGTGTGTGTGTCTGTATATGCTTGGCGCCTGTGCATGCAAATTTATTGCCATCTTTGTTGTGTTAATTTGCATACCACTCCTGATTGGCTGGTGGGTATAGCAGAAGTACAGTCAATTTACATTTGTCCATAATTAGGTTATATATATATATATATATATATATATATATATATATATATTAGAGGCCCAGTGCATAAATTCATGCATGGGTGGGGTCTGGCCAGCCTGGACAGGAGAAAGGGACATGGGCAGTTGGTCGGCCTGCCTGCTGGTCAAACTCCTGGTTGAGGGGACAATTTGCAATTAGCCTTTTATTATATAGGATACACACTGATTGACCAGATTATTATGAGTTCAGAGATATATATACACACACACAAATATACAACAGTAGCACTGCGCACAAATCCATGCACCAGTAGCTCTCTGCAGGGCCTGGCTGCTCTGTGTCTGCTGCCCAGAAGCTCTCTGTGGCATAGAGGCCCATCCATGCCCAAGCCTGGCCAGAGGCACATCCGCAGCCAGGCACAGAATGCTTGCCTTGTCACTGTGGTGACGAAGAAAGCATTCCGCCCATCTGCTCATGCTGCCTGCTCTGAGCAGACACCCCCCATGGACTAGGGTACTCTGGCAGGGCTGAGAGGACTGGGCGCTGCCATATTTGTGATGGAGTGATGGTTAATTTGCATATTGCCCTTTTATTAGATAAGCTATACATATTTGATGTTTCTATCTCTCTCCCTTCTCTGAAATCAGTAAAAATACATACATAAATTTAAAAATATCAAAATACTTTTTTAAAGCTCTTATTTTTTTTTCCTTTTAATTATTTTTATTACTCAAAAGATTTGTTTAAAAAAGCTTTTTGATTCTGTTTTTGTGCCTTCAACATTTTCATAATGATTTTCTGCTCCTCAATAAAGAAAGCGTTCTTCATCCAGTCATGAACACACTTGGCACACATGGAACCACCATAGGCCCTTTTTTCTTCTGAGACAACCTCATTAGAACTTTAGGTCTCACAGCATGGACTCCGAAAAGTCGGCCTGGGCACACATGCAGATTTTGGGTGCTTTCCCAACCATCCTGGTATAAAGAATTGTATTACCAGGGGTTTGGGACAGCCTAGTGTAGGCTAGCCTCTGATAGTATGTCAAATGCTGGACCATGGTGAATGGAAACCACTGTCTCCAGAAGAGGGGGGAAAAAGCGAAAACCCTAATATTTAATTCCACAATTCCTTCACTAAGTACGTGTGTATGTAGGAGTGGGGGGTGGGAAGGGAGGTCTAAGAACACCCTTATTATTATTTTACTATTCTTTGAAGACATAAAGCATTTAACAACTCTGTAAGTTACTTAGCTTTACCAAAAAATTTTTAAAGAAATACAAAGTATTCTGTAAATACAGGATCTGCTAATAAGTCTAAGTTATTGATGACATAGAAATATGATCCTATTTACATGTTAAATATAAAAATGTAGGTATAAATAGATGAATGCTAAATAATTAAGTAGTGGGTATTTTTGTTAGAATTTTTATTAAATTTAACTTTCTTCCTTATTCTTGCAAGTACTCTTTCAATTTTAGACAAGGAAAACAAATTATTATTTTTTTAAATTGTAAAGCTATTTTTCCAGAAAGAAAGAAAAAATGGTAATTGTTATTTGCTAGAAAATTAATTACATGAGAAAAATAGTATCAATATGGCCCAGGTTATTATCTCTTTGACAAAAAATTCAAATACCACTCTAAGAATTTTTGTCCTTTCAAAATAGCCATAAACTGAAGTACCTCTCTCTTGCCACAGTGTGTCACTCTTACAGCACAATTTTTTTTTTAATTTCTATAGGAATAAGGATATTGTTTACCCGTAGATTTGATTCCTCACCTAACAAGTAGCAGTCTTGAAAACAGAGTATTAATCTTATTCATTGCTATAAATACCTGCCACCAGCTTACAAAGTATTCAGAATAAATTTATAAAAAAAAAAAAGTTTGTCAAATTCAAAAAAATTAAAACAAAGCTGAATACTGTAATTTTGTACAAGCATTACTGAAGCCACTCTATCAGGAAGAGAGCAGTAGCTATTACAATACTGTAAGTGACAAAATCAGACAGAATTTTATAGTACTACTGAGAAAACAAAGCAGAAAAAGAAAACCTGTGGTTGTTAGTCTAAGTTTCTAGTAGATCGGAATAGCTCAATGAAGAGCTTAAATAAACTAAAAAATGAACTCAACCTAGGGTGCCTGGTTAACAATCAAGATGGAAAAGTATATCTATTCTGATCTAAATGGTAAAGAAGTAAATGCATAAATGAAGTTTTCAGGCAGAGCTATTCATGAATCAGTTACTCATGAATAAAGTATACAAATGCAATGTATAGACAAAATTGCATCTCTAACCCACCTTATACAAGGCTAATCAAAAATTCAGAAATAGTTGGTGAACTGATGCCATCAAATGTGTGAAATCTGGCAATAAAAATCCCAATTTTAACACATTAACAGTACATGTTTTAAGACTAGTGACATTTTTGGTTTGCTGTATTTCCAAAGTTTACATGATTTAATGATGTGGTTTCTTAAAATAAACATATACTTTACTGCTATTAAGTAAAAAGAAAAAGTTATGAAGAAAACTTTGACACACAATATTTAAGTTCGGGTTCAAAGAAAAAAAATGAGTATAATGCTAAAAACATAGACACTCATCTAATGCACTGATTTTTTTTTTTGTTAAAAACCAAATTTTCCTCATGTAAAGTGAGTGTCATTAGTATATTTAAGATCATTAATTTTTTAATTGCAATTCTCTGAAAAGAAAGTCCTAACAATGATTCACAACTATTCAAATAACTTTTGTTTTAAAAGGCAGTGCTAACATAATTTTCACATTCAAATTATTTTTAAAATAAGACAATGAAATACTAATGGTTCCATTTAACCCACTAATGTTACAGAAAATTCAGTTTTAACCAAAATCATATTTAAAATGTAGGTGTAATTAATATGTTGGCTTAGTAGGCATTTAATGAAATATTAATAAATATTGCCAAATTCCAAATACCGAAGACTAAATAAGTTTCAATAATAATGTTAACAGTTTACTAGACTTTTGCATGCTGTTATTATACGTGTTAGGGCAAAAGTAGGCTTACAGTGGTTCATATGGAAAATAATGCAATAATTGATAAATAACCATCCAAGAAAAAACTTTCACATAAGCACATCTGTAAACCTACTTTTGCCACCCCTTGTATAATGTATTATAGTTTCCATTAAGTATGCCTGAGTAACATAATTAAAATTTCAACTAATTCTCATAAGTATTTCTTAAAACAGCAGCTATGAAGACAAAGCAAATGTTTTCTTTTGTTTCATTTTGAAGTTGTTCACACTTATGCTATTAAACCTCTTTGATTAATAGGGAAGGAGTAATTATATAGCTTTTTACCAAAATATTTGACTTTTTCCTTGATAATTTCAAAATATTAAATTGCTCTACAACCAGTCATATTCAAAATTTTAAAGTAATTGAAAGTATAAACTTATAAGTTCTAAGCCAATTAAAACTCAAAGTTTATATACACTGACTTGCTAATTTTAAACTACTCATTTAAAAAGCATTTTCTTTTTCCTAGTTTTTTCAGAAAAGCCCTGAATACTGAACTCAAGTAGCAAATTTACTTTTTAAATGTTACATAAAATAATCAACATTTACATGCATAGCTAGCAAAAAATAGTCCTTGTATTCAACTTTTAGAAAGGGGACAAGGTTTAAGCAGGTAACACACAATCTATAAACTCATGTTAAGACTAATTTAATCTATGCCAATTAATTAGTAGGGAAAATATGCTTTCTACATGTTAAGTTGCTGAATATTTTTAAAGCATCTGGCACATACAACTGGTTTAATTTACTGTTATTATAAGATATTTGGACAAGTAGTTACAGTGACTAAATACACTAGTGCGGATAACTGCATTCCTTATTAAGTAAGTTAGAATCCCAACAAGCCTGAGCAACAGAAACCCTGCAATAACAGAGGAGACTATTAAAGATGAAAAGAAATTAAAAAAGGAAGAAAAGATGAACAAGAAAGCCCTTCAGCAAATACTTGAACAAATAAATCACTCAGGCAAAGCTGAACACGTTTGAAGGGCCTGCTTTGACAGATGTTCTCTGCAAAGGCTTCAAGGCAAAACAAATGACTTTTTTTCCTAAAGCTGAGAAATACTAGTTATTTTGTTTCTATATTTTTCATGGATTTTAATTTTTTTAAAACTTGTTTTTACAACCAGTGTTTAGGAACCCTCCGATAACACCACTTCAAGACATTTGTCAAGGGAACTTGTTTGTCACAAGTACAAAATTAATCACAAAAGCAACTTCTCCCTAAGTTAGCGAATAAAAACTTCATGAACATTTATAAAGCATCAAGGGTCAGTTTATCTTCTAAAGCTATAAAAAATAATCTATATTGTTTTCACAACAGGGCCTATACACAATTCATACTATAAAGTCCACATTCTCACAAAAGTTCAAGCAACATTTTAAAAGAAAAGAGTATGAATAAGATTTGCTGACTGTTCACATTTACAAGACTCAAAATATAAATATTTTGACTAAAACTTGTTTATAGGAAATCAAATTCCAGAAAATGATCATGCCGAGTGTACTTACCAGTGCTTATGCCTTCCCTTCCCCTAACGCTTGAATTCTAGGCTTCCACACTTTTCTATCTTTCCAATTAAAAACGCTGCAGCCAGCTATACTCCATAAAATGGCCGCGTTGTTTAACCAAGAAAAACATGTTAGAGCTGTCACTTTTAAAAGAAAAAGAAAATAAACAATTGTTTCTTTTGTGGAGAAGCATAAAACACCTAGGCTGGCATTTTGAATTATGGAGCTCCCCTGGATGTTGCTACTGCTCTTCAAGTAGTTGCAGTAAAATTTCTGCCACATTCTTGCTTTCTGCATGGTGTATCAGCAGTAACAGATCAGAACAGGCTAGCAAACAACTCCTTTCTAAATGTAAGCTCTAATTTTTTCTTCTGCAGTGAAATGAACCAAGTTTCTATGCAAAAGAATGAGTGACAGTATGCCTAGCCAATCAGCTTGAGTTTTTTTTTCAAGAAAATCACCCCTTAATTCATTCAAAATTAGGTCATATGACACTATTTGAAATACTATTGGCTTACAATGAAAGTAATGTTTGCCTCTACAGAGGATAAGGCCACCCATCTATGCTTCCCTGGGCTGAAGATACATTGAGTATAAACGGTACTGTGAATTAAACACACACACACACACACACACACACACACACACACACACACGGAGATAAAGAATGTAGCCTTACCAGAGCTTCCCAACTATTAAAGGGCCGGAGTTCTATTATCTTCTGAGCCTTTTTCTGAGAACACTGAGGAATCAAAGTAAGTTCAGCAATTGAAGCATCTTGAAGGAAGTGAAGAATTTTACCTTTATAACCATCCTCCATCACTTCTTCACCACTACTATAGTCCTCATCTAGTGAACTACCTGCATCAGAACCTGAATCATATTCAGAGTCTTCAGTAACTCTCTTCGGATTGAATACATTTTTTTTACGTTTCTTATTAAAACCATTTTGTGCTTTCATGGCATATTTCTGTTTAAGTTTTGCTTTAGCTATGCTTTTAGGATAATTTTGACTTCTCGAAGAAACTTCTTTTCCATTTGGAAACTCACTTTGTGAAGCATATTCTGTGTACAAAGAAAGACAAAAATAACTAAATTACAAAGATATAAATTAAACAATGTAACACTTCAAATAAGAAAAATATTGAAACGTGTATTTTTCCTTCTGAATACAAAATTCAACTATAAATTATTGTTAAATCTTGATACTCACTAAGAGAAATACTGAGTACAATTTGAAGTTATTCAATAAGTTAGAATAATTAGTTTCAAAAACAGGTGATAACTTCTTTTTCAAAGTGTATTAATTATAAATCCACATTTTCTAACAAAGGTCTTAAAATATAAATGGCAGCTCCATACCCACATGTCCCAGATGTTACTTTGCAGCCATCCCTACAAGGCTCACCCAAATTAAAACCTTCCATATTATAATTAATTTTTCCCTTACTACCTCTAAGTAGTCTGTTTATCATTACTTAGTAAAAAAGTATTTAAATATATTAAAAGGCACCACTGCTTTATCACTGATTAATAAATCATATTCCAAATTTCTAACATGCCTGTAATTGAAGGTAATTTTAATGTAGCAATAAGAAAATATGTACCAATTAATTTTTACACAAGAATTTATATTTAGAATGTCTTTGTTTTACCTACTCAAAGAGCTTTTAGACTTACACATTGATTATAATACACCTTCATTCTTGTGCATATATTAAAAAAATAAGCAAGATAAATTGGGTAATTTCTTCACTTCATAACCTATCTCTTCTGAATCAATTTTCTGACTCAGAATTGGTGATATCAGTGGCTTTCTTTACTCCACACAATATCATTTTCTGTGCCAACAAAAGCATTTGTAGTATAGCCATTCTTAAAAGGAATCATTTTCAAAACAAGAAAAACCAAAAACCAATTATAAAGAGCTAGTATACTTAATTCTTGCTTAAGGATGTTACTAAACTTGAGTGATTCAACTCTTCCCAACTATTTCTCATAAACTATTTGATTCCTAAGGTTAGTGTTCCACCAAGGATTTTCTTCCATGCCAGTGAGTCCCATTTTTTTAAGTTTCTGATATTGGTACTTTTGACATTCATGCAAGTGCAGGCTAGGACTTCTACATAACAGTGACCGGCAATCATTAAGATCCATTCAGAGAGCTATTAAAATGCAAAAAAATTTGGTGTGAGTTTTTTTTATATTCAATAAAACATGATAGATTACAGTAGCCATAAATATCAAAGAAAGTTATCCAAACAGAAAAATAAATTTATTATTATTTCATTTTACACTATCATAAAGAATAGGCCAAAACATTTGGGAACTGGCCATTTATATATTTTTTTTCTTTACTGTTTCTAATATCTTTTACAATCCCATGCTCTAAATCACATGTGTCAAACACAAGGCCCGCGGGCCAAATCCGTCCCGCCAGGCCTTGCAATGTGGCCCGCACCGCGCTGTCATCACTGCACTCCGCTGCGTTTCCATCACAATGACAGTTTATGACTGTTCAGTAAACCATTCGGCCCACGATTTAGGCTGGATTTTAGATTTTGGCCCCTTCTCTGATTGAGTTCGACACCCCTACTCTAAATACTAGATAATAGGTTTACTATTTTCTTATAAACTAAAATATAGACTGTAATGGGAATATGTATTTTTATAATACACAGAATGGACAATTACCTTGATCATCTGCAAACACTCTTAAAGATTCTAAGGCTTCTGTGTACATCCATTCATGTTCCTTGAGTACGTCCCTTAGTTCCTAGAAATAAGTTATGGATGGTTCGTTAAAAATCTAAAATTAGCAGTTCAGAGAAAACTTTTATGATCTTTAAAAATAAGAAAAGCATCTGATTGCTTCACATTTGTTTTCATGCTGCTTTACAAATGCTGTCTGTGTATATAATTTCACCTTCACAGATATATATCAGTTGTCAAAGAAAAGGACGTTTGACTTCTTTTGCATTTTTATTTTCCCAATGAAATGCTCTGAACATTAAAGGATTAAAAAGTGTTTGCTCAATTAAATTTCTATATACACCTGGGCTTTTACAAACTGTAAATTTCAAAACATACAGTTTCAACATATGTAAAAAAGCAGTATAGCAATAAGATTTTGCTTTCAGCTCATCAGAATTAGCAGATGTACTACCTGTACATATGCCTGAAAAAATCAAATGCAAGTATTCTAAATGTTAAACAAATAATGTGATTCCATATTCAATCATATGATTAAACTCTGGTCCTATTACCACCACCACGCTTTGTATGAGTCTTTAATGACTCAAAGTATTTTCACTATCTGGAAAATAGAACAAAGCTTACAGAATATTAACACAATGAAATGAAGTATTACACTTTAAAATTGCTTTTTTGTTGTTGTTAATCATCAATTGAGGATATTTTTCCCATTGCTTTTCAGAGAGAGTAGAAGGGGGAGAGGGAGAGAAACGTTGATGTGAGAGGCACACCCACTGAATGGTTGCCTCCTGCATGAGCCCCAATCAGGCCTGGGGAGTGAACCCACAACTGAGGCATGTGTGCTTGACTGGGAACTGAACCCAAGACACTTTAAAATTTTTATGAGAAATTTTAAAAAAAGTAGAACAGGAAAAATAGATAAATCAGCTGACTTGGGGTTATAGATGGCTCTCTAGCTAATTTACATTTTATACATAAGTTAACAATTGTTACTACAGTTATATTTGTTATGATTATGGTTTTAATGCTGATACTATAGTTCACAAATACGGTAAATAAACAATGTAAACAATTAACAAGCCATATAAAGATATTTTAAAGAAAAATATTTAATTAGAAAAATGTAAAACTCATTCATAGCTTTTATATCTCAAACACTATTTTGTAATATAAACACTTAGTACATGCTGATTAAATTTCAGCACATTACTCACCTTTCTACCCAAATGGGGAAATTCTTTTTGCAATTTCAATACAATACTTTCCTGCTTTTCCCAAATACTTCTAGATTCTGCAGACTCATTTGATTCCTCTCCCTAATGAGGAGAAAAAGAGAACCAATTTAAGAGATTATCAATAACCAGAGGTTAAAGACAAATTACATTTCTATTTTGACTTGATTTGGAAGTTATCACATTCAATCTGAAGAATCCAAAAATGTTTCATTTTGTTCACATAAAATGATAAATTTATACGGTTAAGGATTTAAAAACTATATATATTGCTGGTATAAGATCCCTGAAAGCCCTTGACTGCATATCCAACAACTGACAACTCACAGTTCATTCATACAGTGGTCAAAATGAGATAAGTCTGCTAAAAAATAAAAAACTAGAATTTCTCAAATTAACCTGAAATAATTCAGGTATATTAAAGTCTCTACAAGTTATTGGAAAAAGAAAAATATTTCATCTGTGTTCAGTTTCATACCTCCAATTACAAATACTGAGACTTACTTTTACTTCAGTCTTGATTCATAAAATGGCTTAAGTATAAATTGCTCAGACAGAAAATAAAAGTGACACAATGGCCCTAGCTGATTTGGCTCAGTGGATAGAGTGTCGGCCTGGGGACCAAATGGTTCCAGGTTTGATTCCGGTCAAGGGCACATGCCCATTGTTACAGGCTCAATTCCCAGTAGGGGGCATGCAGGAGGCAGCCAATCAATGATTCTCATCATTGATGTTTCTATCTCTCTCCTTCTCCTTTCCTCTCTGAAATCAATGAAAATGTTTTTGTTTTTTTTTAAGTGACACGATTAAAAAAAAAAAGTCAAAAAACTTATGTGGGCTCTGGTCAGATAGCTCAGCTTTTCATTATGGGTGGGCCCAGGAACATCATCCTAATATGCCAAGATTGCAGGTTTGGTCCCCAGTCAAGACACATACATCAACCAGGCTTGGCCAGCATGTGCAGTGGTTCAGCATCAACCTATGAACTGGGAGGTCATGGCTGGATTCCTGGTCAGGACACATGCCCAGGTTGCTGCCTCGATCCCCAGTAGAGGGTGCATGCAGAAGGTGACTGATAGCTGATTCATATCATTGATGTTTCTAACTTTCTCCCTCTCCCTTCCTCTCTGAAATAAATAAAAATATATTTTTTTAAAAAGAATCAAACAATGGATGCATAAATAAGTGGAACAGATTGATATTTCTAAAAAAAAAAAAAAAATCAATTAAAAAACCCTCTGTGAAACTAAACAATATATAAATTAAACATCAGCCAAGACCGGTTTGGCTCAGTGGATAGAGCGTGGCACTCGTGCACAAATCTGTTTCTGTGGGTCCAGCAGTTATGAGTCAGTCCTGTAGTTATTTTTCTGGTTCCAGAATGAAAAGCTGGGACAGACATATTTGGCACTGGCAGAAACCCCGTATTAGCTCCTTGAATAAGGACCATCATTTCAGGCAATACCAAACCCAAGTCCCCAGTTTAGCCCTCTAAAGCAGCAGCAGCAGCAGCAATACCATTATTCCGGAAGGAACTGCAGAGAGTGACACCACTGTCCCATCCCAATGCAATGTGCCTCCTTGGCCTAAAGGCTGGATGAGTCTTGGAAAATTATTTTGGGTGAATATAAACAGATGATGACCCCAATTGCAGCTGCTATACCAGATGTAGTATTTTTAATGGAGCAGATCAATATAACTATGCAGTTATCAATCTGGCAGATGCTTCTCTCTCCCCTATCCCGATTAGAAAGGGCAAGTAGAAGCAATTTGTTTTTACCTAAGCAAGTCAATGATAGATACACCTTCCCAGGCTTCTGGTTTTGGTTACTCTCCTGCTCTCTTTCATAATAAAGTACTCAAAGACTCTTACTGTTTTCCACAATCCACAGAATATGACTTTGTCCCTCTACACTAAAGACATCATATTGACTGGACTTGATAAGCAGGAAGCAATGGTGCTTTAGATGACCTTAGGAAGAAATAAACACCCCAGAGTGGAAAATAACCACCCTCAAATTCTGGGCCCACCACTTTCAAGATTTTTATGGAGTGTGTTGCATATTCTACTCTTAAAACAAAAAGGGACAACACTTGGTTGGCCTCTGGATATTGGTTGGCAAGGTATAATTCACTGCAGTGTGTGCTGCTCTACTCTGTTTACAAAATAGCCCTTGACATTGTCAGTTATGAATAGGGCCCACATTAAGAGAAGGCTCTGTAGTAGGCGGAGGGTGCAGTACAATGTGCTCCGCCAGTTGGGTTTCATAACTATTGAGCACATGCAATGATTCTTAAAAGAACCTGGATTAATAAGAATGCTGCATGATGTCTCTGGCAAGTCCTAATAGAAATCCCAGCACAGACTCACATGGTTTTGAAGGTCAGATCTGCTTCTGCCAATAATACTCCATTCTGCTATAACTTGTATACATTTCCAAAATTACTATGCTGTGCAAGATCATGAAAATAAAAACTACAGTGTTAAAAATGGCATGATAAATCCGAATTGAAATTTTCTTGGGGATGTTAGCACTGTAAGGTCTAATTGCAGATATGAGTTACTGTGAAGTGACGGGGGGAGGGAGGGGTGTGTGTGTGTGTGTGAAAGGGGGAGTAGGCTATCTGAAAAGGAAAAGAAAGTTGCACCAGCTATAGAAGGGCACGACGCACTGTATTTCTGTTGTCTCTCCTATACTGGTTGAAATTGTAAATAGTGAATTAAAAAACAAAACAAATAAATCTATGGAGCTGTTAAGCTTCTTCATTTCTTACTGAAGTTGCCTGTATAATTCCAAATTCAACTGGATGTCATGCAACACGACTCTCCTATTACATTCAGCAGCAAGCCATTACCTTTGAACCAGTCTGTTTTCAACAACACTTAAAAAGACCTGATAACTTGATGTGTTACACTGACCCAGTGAAGCCCTTAGGTTTTTATCTTCTTCACCTTCTACATCTACATAACCAACAGGTGCAACCTATTTCAAGTCATCTGTGGCTATATCAGGATTGGGAACTCAAAGCCAACCTGTTTTCCTATGTCAACACACTTGTTTTGAATTTTAAAAATTTATCTGCAGAGTTACAAATTAAGAACTTTCCCCTGTAGGTAATGTAACACTCCATTGTATCGCTACAGGCTTCTATAATGGTAGCAATGCCTTCCTGATGTTAAATCTCTTCCAAAACTTTATAACCATATCTCCATACTCACCTTTAGTAACAGCAAATAGCATTTTAAATGCTCACTTCAAATAATAAGCCATAAATGCTATCGTATTTTTATCAAGAGGCTATAACTGAGATATTTTTTTTTGGAGGCAGAAAGAAAAAAGAACGTTTTGTTCAGTCTCAGATAAACTAAGAATTTTCAAATATAATTTTTTTTTCTTTTTCATTTTGGAGTTTTGCAATAATCCTTTGTAACAGAGAAGAGTTGAGTAAAACTATCAAGGCAGATTTGGGCACTCCACCTGTAGTGTGAACTCTAAGGCCGACTTTAACTATTTCTTTTAAAAGGCTCATTTTGGTAAATGATCAACTACAACTACTACTGATTTCATCAGTTCCAAGTCTCTACCAGGCACTGGTACCAAACATCACTGTAATGCTACCTTTCCAAGTCTTAAATCCTAGAGCAGTGTTTCCCAACCTTCTCTCATGATGAGAATCACCTGGTGGAGTTGTTAAAACACAGATTCCCGGATCCCAACTAAGAAGTGCTAAACTAGAATTTTTGAGAACATATAGGTAAAATTGCATACCTAACTTAGTGCTCTGTATATAAAATCTGTCTTAGAGCACTAGTTAAATATACAATTTTACCTATATGTTCCCAAAAATTCTAGTTTAGCACTTCTTAGTTGGGATCCGGGAATCTGTGTTTTAACAACTCCACCAGGTGATTCTCATCATGAGAGAAGGTTGGGAAACACTGTCCTAGAGTATGCTTTCTGTCACAATCCAAGACTGCTGGTTCCCTACTGCCTTCCTGCCTGACCCTAATTACTTCTGTCTGCCAACCTGATCATCCCCTAACCACTCCCCTGCCAGCTTGATCAACACTTAACTTCTCCTATGCCAGCCCGATTACCCCTAACTGCCCTCCCGTGCCGGTCTGGTCCCCCGTCACGTGCCCTCCCCTACAGATCTGGTTGACCCTAATTGCCCTCCCCTGCTGGCCTGATTGCCCACAACTGTCCTCCTTCCAGCCATCTTGTGACCATATAGGGGCATCCATCTTTGACCATATAGGGGCAGCCATCTTGTATAATGGAGTGATAGTCAATTTGCATATCACCTCTGTATTATATTAGTATTCACTATATTCCCTTTTCCCCATTCACCCATCCTCACTCACTCTCCCCTCCCTTCTTGTAACCATCCCTTTTGGACTGTTCCTGAGTCTGTTTTTTGTTATGTTTTGCTTTTTAAGATTCCACACATAAGTGAAATCATGTCTTTCTCTGCTTGACTTATTTCACTTAGCATAATACCCTCATCCATGATGTCACAAATGGCAAGGTTTCATTCTTTTTTATTGCTGTGTGATATTCCATTGTATGCATTAATTGGTATCTAGGTTGCTTCCATACCTTGGATACTGTAAATAATGCCTCAATGAACATAGGAGTGCATGTATCGTTTCAAATTCATGTTTTATGTTTTCTTCCGATAAATACCCAGAGTGGAATTCCTGGATTATATGGTATAATCATTTTTTAGTTTTTTGAGGAAACTCTATAGAAAATTTCTTCTACCTGTTCTTATTGACTTCACAGTATTTGAAGGTGGTCCAGTCTTATATTTTTATTTTTGTGACAATGTGGATTCATTTATACCTACTGCTCAGGATATATCACGTTCTCATTTCTTTCCAAATGTCTGTTTCTAACTTCTCCTCCATACTTAAAATTTGCCTTTTGTATGCACTGTTTGCTATTTTTGAACCAGAATGCTTAGATATGTTTGGGATGTTGAGTGACTGCTTCTCTCAAATGGTGAAATTCACAAACGTGACACAATAGTAAAACACAATTTTGTGGGGTAGAAAATACAGTGAAATGAGGCAGCTAGTAGATATTTTGAGGTATATGTGTTTTGTGTATACCTATGTAGTCCAGTTCAGCTTGGTATAGTTTTCTGCATTCACCTGATACCTATCATGTAAAATTCTTGGGAATGATCAAACTGTTCACTTAACATATTTACTGCATTGGAACAATTCTCATTTAGAAAATAGAATGGACTGATCTCTCTTTGTGAAACATATTGGCTTCAAAAAAAGGTGGGAGCAGAATGGTTGACTATGAGACATCAACTGATCAAGAGACTTGATCTGGTATGTGATTTGGGTATCTGATCCACCAAACCTAACTCTGAGCATGAGCAGAAGCAAGTGGAAATTGTGTATTTGAGACTGGACTTGACTTACAAATAAGTTGCAAGTAAGGTTCAAGTAAGTCTCAAGAGTCAGCCAGTATATATAGCACTTCAGGGAACTCTATTTTTTAATTGAATTTATTGGGGTGACATTAGTTAATAAAATTATATAGATTTCAGGTGTGTGGGAAATTATTTATGATCAGATTTAGTGAGGGGAATATCTTGAAATTGGTTTTCAAAGGATTTACATAATTGTTAGAAGAAGCTAAAAGTGAACAACTATACATATAATCCTATTTAAGAGGGAAGCCCTGTCTACAACTTAGGGTGGTGCACCTTGTTGTCCATTTTATATAGAAAGAGAGGGCAAGAGATATAGATCAATGATAATCATGGCAAGTAGCAAAGGAAAAGAACAAGAATGGAAGACTAGTGACCAGAAGTCTGGGGGAAGAGGTACACTGCTAAACTTTTCAGGCTTTCTGAAAACAGAATGCAAAGTAAACAGTGTTCCATGTGAATGTTCAGCAAAGGGCATGTATTGTAAAGCAGATTTTAAATAAGCATTTTGATCTATTCTGTGAATGCCAATAAGATCTTAGGCTTTTGGATCTTGTTCAATGGTTCTATATAACAGATGGCCACTGCAATAAGCATTAAAGCTGTCCATACAGATCATCAAGATAAGACTTCCCACGTCAAATTTATGACTATTGCTACTACTGAGTACTCAACCTGGGAAGAACAGAGGCCAATAATGAGTTCCCATGATAGCACTGTTCCTTGAGCGATTCATCCAGTTGTTGGTGGGAAGTTGATTACTTCGAACCTCTTTCATCATGGAAGAGATTGTAACAGAAACTTGTATGAATTTACCTTCCCTAAACATCTGCTTCTGATATCCCAATTATGGGTTGAATTGTGTGCCTCCAAAATACATATTAAATTTTGTATCTCAGTACCTACGAATTTGTCTTTATATGGATATAGGGTCTTTCCTGAGGTAATAAAATATAACCGAGGTCATTAAAGGGAGTCCTAATATAATGATTGGTATCCTTATAAAAACGAGAAATTTGGAGAAACACAGGGAGCATGCATTGTGAAGATGAATCTCTATATACAAGCCAAAAAAAAACATTGAAGTTGCCAGCAAAATATCAGAATCCAGGAGAGAGGGATGGGACAGCCCTCAGAAGTAACCAATCCTTCTGACACGTTTATCTTGGACTTCTAGATTCCAGAACTGCGAGACAATATATTTGTGTTGCTTAATCTACTTAGTCTGTGGTACTTTACTATGACAGCCCAGAGAATTAATACATCTTATTCAGATACTACAGGCCTGGTGCACAAAATTCATGCACGTGTGTGTGTGTGTGTGTGTGTGTGTGTGTGTGTGTGTGTCCCTCAGCCCAAACTATGCCCTCTCCAATCTGGGAACCCCCCATCACAATCCAGGACTGCTGGCTCCCAACTGCTTACCCCCCTGCCTGCCTGCCAGGCTAATCGACACCTAACTGCTCCCTTGCCTGCCTAATTGCCCCCAACTACCCTCCCCTGCTGGCCTGGTCACCCGTAACTGCCCTCCCATGTTAACCTGCCCCCCCCCCCCATCTGCCCGCCCCTGCAGGCCTGGTCCTCCCCACCTGCCCTCCTCTCTAGCCTGGGTACCCCCCAACTGTGCTCCTCTGCTAGCCTGGTTGCCCACAACTGCCCTCCCCTGCAGGTCTGGTTTGCCCTCCCCCGCAGACCTGCTTCCCCACTTCAACTGCCCTACCCTGTAGAACTGGTCTCACCCAACTGCCCTCTCCTGCTGGCCTGCTTGCCCAAAACTGCCCTCCCTTGACAGGGCAGCCATCTGTGGTGGCCATCTTGTATCCACATGGGGGCAGCCATCCTATGTGTTTGAGTGACTGTCAATTTGCATATTACTCTTTTATTAGTGTATAGAAAGCCTCATTCTCAATCATAGTACACTGTAACACAACAATAATTCTGACTGGAAGCTAATTTCATCAGAAGAAAGTGCATCAATAGATTCATGCTCAGGAAGTTCACTGATTTTACTATGTGCCTTAATACCTAGAAGCAGCTGACTTACAGATGTAGTATTGTTTAGTGGAAGTTCAGCATGTGAACTAGTAGATAACACTCTGATATGTTGTTCATTAGGATGTACAAGCAGGGTAAATGTTCTGAATCAGCATATTTGATGGTATTTTCAGACAGTCCTTATATGTACAATAGATCTGAAAACTAAAACATGGACCTTTGTCTCTCACACTACAGCATTTCTTCATACCTCAAAACCTACTCACAGAATTTTTACTCCCATCAGTATTGCCCTGTTTCCCTGAAAATATGACAGTGTCTTATATTAATTTTTTCTCCCAAAGTTGCGCTAGGTCTTATTTTCGGAGGATATCTTCTTTTCGGGGAAACACGGTAGTTCCCAAGAGAAGAATGTTTCTATGTAGGGACATAACAAATGTCTAATTAAATTAGGGTAAAGAAGGCCACCTGGCTGTTTTAGTCTTCTTATACTACCTAAATCACATTAAAAGAAAGAGGTTAGTTGTGGCATTTTATTTTTATTACCAAGAAGAAACTGTTTTCTGAATGAAGAAACAGGGAAGATTATGTCTGGTTTTACTGGGAGGCCTCTTATTAATTCTATTCATAAAGTAAATAAAAGTTAATAAAAAATTAGAGCTGCCCTGCCTGGTGTGGTTCAGTTGGTTGAAACGCTGTCCCATGCACCAAAAAGTGGCAGGTTCGATTCCCAGTCAGGGTACATACTGTTTTGGGTTTGATCACTGATTGGGATGCATGGAGGAGACAAGCAACTGATGTTCTCTCTAACATCATTGTGTATGTCTGTCTCAAAAACGAAAAAAAATTTTTTTAATACAACAAATAGTAAAAAATTACATCAACCCAATAAAAGCATAACCACTATTATTTTAGATAACTGGTTAAATATCAAAAGTCATTAAGACAAAAAAAAAGTCATTTAGAAGAATTATAAATAGTTGCCAGTGGGAAGGAGCAAATGTTACTGGTGGTAGTTAACAACTGTTTTTAATAAGTATTATATAACCACTAGAGGCCTGTTGCATGAAATTTGTGCACAGAGGGAGGGTTCCCTCAGCCCAACCTGCACCCTCTCCAATTGGGGACATCCCTCTCACAATTTGGGGCCACTGGCTCCTAACTACTCACCTTCCAGCCTACCTGATTGCCCCTAACTGCCTCTGCTTGCTAGCCTGATCACCCCAAATTGCCCTCCCCTGCTGGCCTGATAGCGCCCCCAACTGCCCTCCTCTGGCTTTGGTTCTGATTGGTCACTTTCTAGGCCAGTCAATGTCAAAAGCTCTGCCTGCTAGGCAGCCATCAGCTCCCCACAGCATGCAGATTTGATTCTGATTGGTGGGTTTCAATGCCAGTCGATGTCTAAAGCTCCGCCTCCTAGGCAGCCATTGATTCTTCACAGCACCCACATTGGGTTCATATTGGTCTGTTGCTATGCCAACCAACATCAAAAGCTTCTCCTACTAGGCAGCCATTGGTTCTTCACACCACCCACATTTGGTTCTGATTAGTCAGTTCCTATGCCAGTCAGTGTCTCTAGGCCTATCAATGGGGCCTGCTTAGAAAGGCAGGACTGATCGACAGCCCGGTGGAGTCCTGGAGAGAAATAGAGGCATACATGCCGGCCATACTGGGAGAGAAAAAGAGAGGCAAGTGGTGATCAAAAGTTGCCTAAGAGGAAAAACCAAGTTGGCGGCATACATAAACACCTGAAATTGCTACCTTGCACAACCACTTCAAAACTACAACTAAAAGATAAAACGGAGATCATCCAGAACCACAGGAAGGCTGGCTGAGTGGAATTCTACAAGTAGAAGGAAAGAGAAGCATGCTGAGACTCAGAGGAGCTTCGGAAATAAAGTGCAGAGGTACGAAAGTGCGTGCCCAGAAAGGGCTGGCAACTGAGAGCACTGTTGTCTTTTTCAATCAGGAGGGAGACACAAACTCCCAACTGCTCTGTACTCCAGTTGCAGGTGAGACTCTGGGGACCCAGACTCATACAGGGAGAAACTGGACTGACTGGCTTTGGGTAGAACTTGAGGGCAGCTTTCTCTGAGGTGCTTGCATCTATTACTGCGGGACACTGAGACCCAGAGGCCTCTTAGGACAGGGCAGAAGATCAGCCATAGCTGTCTGCTCTGCCCTGAGACCCCGACCCACCAGAGCAGTGTGCAGAGGCTTTTGCATATGAATGGCCAGGCCCTTTGCAACGTAAAATTATCTAACAAACTGCAGCTGAGTCAGAGAGACCCAGAACAACCAAAAGAAGGCACAAGGCCTCACAGCAGCTTGCATTGCTTCACAGCTGGACCTCATCTGGGCACCTCCAAACAAAGAGGAGGAATCTGCAGATCTCTCTGTAGCTGCTGCTGGGTGGCCTCAGGCAGAGGCTACATTTGCACTTCCTTGTAGATCCAAGAGCCAGTGTACCCAATTGTCAGAGTGGGACCATCCAGATTAAAATTCAGATCCATAAGGGACACACTCAATGGGCAGACTCAGTGAGCACCAAAGCCCTACTGAAGCAAGTCCTGCCCCATAAGAGTGTCTCAGCACAAAAGTTCTCCCAGCATAGACACAGGTGATTCTCATAGCCAATTGACCTGGAGGTCAATTCTTCTCAGTGATACCAACAACAATCAAAATTTAACTACAAGGCTGAGCACACAGCACATAAATGGGTGCATCAAGAGTGTCCACCTCGCCAAACCGGTTTGGCTCAGGGGTAGAGCGTTGGTCTGTGGACTGAAAGGTCCCGAGTTCGATTCTAGTCAAGGGCATGTACATTGGTTGTGGGCACATCCCCAGTAGGGAGTGTGCAGGAGGCAGCTGGTCGATGTTTCTCTCTCATAGACGTTTCTAGCTCTCTATCCCTCTCTCCTCCTCTCTGTAATAAATCAATAAAATATATTTTTAAACAAAAAAAAGTGTCCACCTCAGGTAACTGGGAAGGCTGAGCTACTGGGCCCTATAGGACACCTAGCACACAAATCCACTCTATCAACACAGGGACGCAGCCAAAATGCAGAGACAAAGAAACAGGTCACAAATAAAAGAAATGGAGAAAACAAACGACAGGATATAAAATTCAAAACCATGGTTATAAGGTTTTTCAAGAATCCTCTAGAAACCACCGATAAATTTAGTGAGACCCTCAAAAATATGTAAAAGGACCAACTAGAAATTAAGCATATACTGTCTGAAATAAAGAATAATATACATACATCCAACAACAGACCAGAGGATCCCAAAAATCAAAGTCAAAGATATGAAATACAAAGAAGCAAAAAACATTCCACCAGAAAAAAAAAAAAAAAAAAAAAAAAAAGAACCAAAAAATATGAAGATAGTGTAAGGAGCCTTTGGGACAACTTCAAGAGTACCAAAATCCAAATTATGAAGGTGCCAGAAGAAGAGAGAGAGCAAGACATTGAAAACCTATTTGAAGAAATAATGACTGGAAACTTTCCCTACCTGGTGAAAGAAATAGACATACAAGTCCAGGAAGCACACAGAACCCCAAATAAAAGGATTCCAAAGAGTACCACTCCAAGACACATCATACTTAAAATTCCAAGAGCAAAAGACAAAGAGAGAATCTTAAAAGCAGCAAGAGAAAAGCAGGTAGTTACCTACAAGGGAGTACCCATATGATTTCTCAACAGAAACTATGTAGCTGATTTCTCAACAGAAACTATGTAGGCCAGAAGGGAGTGGCAAGAAATATTCAAAGTGATGAATAGCAAGAACCTACAACCAAGATTACTCTACTCAGCAAAGCTAGCATTCAGAATTGAAGGTCAGATAAAGTTTCACAGATAAGAAAAAGCTAAAGGAGTTCATCACTGCCAAACCAGTATTATATGAAATGCTGAAAGGTATTCTTTAAGAGGAGGAGGAAGAAAAAGGTAAACATAAAAATTATGAACAACAAATACATATCTATGATCAACTGAATCTAAAAATCAAGTGAATAAAAAATCTGATGTACAGAATAATCTAGTGAATATAATAGAATCAGAAGCATGGAAAGGGAGTGGACTGACAATTCTTGGGGAGAAAGGGTTGTGGAGGGTGTGGGAAGAGATAGAAAAAAATCATTCACCTATGGATGAGGACAGTTGCAGAGGCGGATGGGTAAGGACAGAGTGTGGGGTAGGAACCAGGAAAGGGGAGTTATGGGAGGGGGAAAAAAAGAGGAACAATTGTAATAATCTGTAGAATAAAGATTTTTTTTTTTTTTAAAAAGCTGCCACAGAGGCAACAGATCAGTCCCTGCTTCTCTCCTCAGGCCTCTCTGGTCCTGATTCACAGCCACCTCAGCATTCAGTGCTGAGCACCAGGCCTGCAGCGGAAGTAGTCAGGACTGACTGCCACTTGGTTGAGCATCGGTCATTACTGGTAGTTACGGCCCAGGTTTTTTATATATTAGGAGGTTTTTATATATTAGGATACATATGTATAACTTTCATGAAAAATTTTTAAAAGTATAAATATATGTCATTAGCATATTCTAAAAATTAATTTTATAACTAAGAGGTGAAAAATCAATACTAGATAAATTAAAAAGAAAACAAAACAGTCAAAATGAAATGCAAAAACTGATTCTCTGACTTGGTATTGAGACAGAAAAGGAAGATTCCTTTAGGTGAATTTTCAGGCCTGATGTTCATAAACAATATATTCTGTGCTTAACCAGGTAATTTTGATAGTGCAATTCAAATGTAACTTACATGATCCATTCTCTTCTTTTTTATGGTTTGATTACCATTACATTCATCTTCCTCATTTGAGTCTGAAGAAGAAGACAACTTTCTTTTCCTGGGTCCACCACCTTCTAAAACAGAGAAGAACACTCAAAATTTGTACAGGTAAGTATAAGAATTATTAATGCAAAAGAAAGCCAAAGTGTTATCATAATTAATACATTTGTAGATTGTCCTCTTGACATCAGGTCCAATGTGGTTTCTTTGACATAAAATGTCTACTCAACAAGTATCAATAAAATTGAAGGAAAAGTGAACAGAGACGCCAGTCCTTCAAAAGTAGAAATCACTATAATAATGCATTTGTAAACCATCATATTTAATGCTAAAAACATAGATCACTAATTTGACAAATAATTCTTCACTGTAATATTCGGAGGAAGGGGTTCTCCTGAGTGACTTACCATATTTTCCGGCGTATAAGACGACCTCCTAATTTTACAGTTAAAACATAGATTTAGGCCTATATTCGCTGTATAAGACAACCCCCCGCTTCCAAGAAAAGACTTAACTTTGCCGTCAAGATCTGCAGGTAATTTTTGTGCAATTTTGGTCTTTTGCCCCCAATTTTCGGTTGACTTTTTTTCATTTCAAAAGTCGTCTTATACGCCGGAAAATACGGGTATTGTTTATCAGTAAGAAAAAGTTGAGTCCCATCAGTGTAGCTTCTCTGATTAGCATCGCTGACATCAGTAATTGTATTCTATATACCAGGCTTTGTAGAGGACTTTTATACTAGTAAACTATTGCTTCATTTACCTTCCAAAAAAACATACAAATTAGATAGTATTCTCATTTAACAAATAAGGAGGAACTGAAATAGATAGTGCAAGCAATTAATGGTCTTAACTTAAAAATAGTAAGACAAGAATCTAACAGTAATGAAAATCTGCATATTCTGCCAAGACTAAAAGAAAACTAGACTCACGGTACATGATTTTAAAAAGCTGTTACTTACTTATACAATACTTTGTATACATTGACATATTGCTTAAATACTTTTACTTTCTGCCTTAGACATACTACTGTGCTAAAATAAAAGCATCTGTTGCCGGGACTGGTTTGGCTCAGTGGATAGAGCGTCGGCCTGCGGACTGAAAGGTCCCAGGTTCGATTCCGGTCAAGGGCATGTACCTTGGTTGCGGGCACATCCCCAGTAGGGGGTGTGCAAGAGGCAGCTGATCAATGATTCTCTCTCATTGATGTTTCTAACTCTCTGTCCCTATCAATTCCTCTCTGTGTAAAATCAATAAAATATATTAAAAAAAAAAAAAAAAAAAACATCTGCTATAATTTCACAAAGGTTTAAGATTTCAATATTAATTATATCAGTACCCTAACTAAACAGTTAGAAATTAAAAAATGTAGAAATATAATATTCAAAATAAACACAAACTTGACAACTTTTAAGTTGTAAGCCAGAAAATTTCATAATATGGCTGTAACAAAATAATTGAATGCTTAATTTTTTTCAATTTATTTCATAAAGTAATTGTGCATTATACATTCGCCAACTAACTCCTACCATCCACTTTAAGAAAGGGGAAGTATAACTACCCATCATTACCCATATATTTGTTGGTGTTAAGTGAACACTATTAGGAATAGTCTAAGTCTGAAAGAACTTCAAACTAGATCATTTGAGTCACTTAGACATATTTATTTACTAAAAGAATAAGAACTTCGTTTTGTCAATAAAAAAATTCTTTAGCCTAGCCCTGCTGAAGCGGCTAATTAGCTAAGAGTTGACCCACGAACCAGGTCACGGCTCAATTCCTGGTTCAAGGCACAGGTCCTGGTTGAAAACTCAATTCCCAGTAGGAGGCATACAGGAGGCAGCCAATCCATGATTCTCTCTCATCATTGATATTTCTATTTCTCTCTCTCTCTCCCTTCTTCTCTCTGAAATCTGAAATTAGTAAAAATATATTTAAAAAAAATAATTTTTTAGCCATATATTTGTCAATACATCTTTTTATTTTGGTGGGGGGAGGGGAGTGCCAATACCATAGCACCAAATCTTTATATGTGTATAAAATGGCAAAATGCCAGAATGTGCAATTAAGTGTGGGAGAAAATATAAAACTATTTTTTTTTATAAAAGGTTACATAATGCTTTAGTTACCTATCTCTAAACCTATCCTATTACTAATTATTAATTAGATATTTAATATGCTATACTATATATTAATTTCAAATTATGTTTCATACATTCTTATCTTTTATTAGAAGTACCCATCATCAATTTCAAGGGGAAAAATTAGATGTACTTCATACTCCAGATAAAAATAAATTTCATATAAATTCAATATTTAAAAACAAAAGATGAAATTAAAAAAATATGGACAAAGAAAACAAATAGGCAGTTTAACAGAAAAACAAAAAGAGGCCCACCTTAGATGATAATTTTTTTATAATAAATGGACACAGGGCAAACAGTACGAATTGATGAAGTATAAGTTTTTTGGAAGGCAATTTAAAAAAATACATCTCTGAATTTTAGTTCTGTATAGCTTTTAGTTCAACAAATTCTTTCCATGGATTTCAAGGAAACGTCTGCTTAGTCATATACACAAGAATGCTACCAAAATGTCTTAATGCCCAAGATATTAGACAAATTAGGATACATACATATGCCACTATTATAAAAGAGGCAAATATTTAAAGTAACATGGAAAGATGTCTCTAATAAATGAAAATGTTACAAAACAACTGATATAATAGGATACATAAATATGTTTTGCCTATTCTCATACAAATAGAGAAATGGAAAAAACGGCCAAGGAAACTCCTGACAATATGAATAAATTCATATTGGTACCTTTTTTAAAAAAAGTAAAATTTTGGATATTATTTTTTTATAACTTAGTATTCAAAATAAAAATGTTCAGAAAGCAATGTATAAAATACATCCTTAATGCTTAATATGCAAGTTGATATTTTCTGCAAAGGATAAATTTAATGTAAAACATATGTACATGATCATGATTTCTGGAACTGTCTAAGATCTTTTACAGGTATTTAAAAAAGTCTTTTGTTGAAAATTGTCCAAATACACCCAAAATAACTTTCCATCTTAATGATTTCATATATTGAAAGCTATCTTATCTTGGCAAGATAAAGCCACCATACCTAAAAAATTCATAGTATGAAAAATGAAGATGACTGATATGAATGACTAATATTTTCCAAGATGAAGTATGGAAGGAAGTTTACTTTAGAAGGAAAAAACCCCAATTTCTTCTTCCCATGTAATTCACACTTGACTTATTTGCCTTCCCTAAATTCCCCAAATGGGAATCAAATCCACAACCTAAGTATGTGCCATAACCAGGAATCAAACCAGCAACATTTTGATGATGCTCCATCTAACTGAGCCAACAAAGAAATTCTGGCCCAGCTGGCGTGGTTCAGTGGTTAAGCATTGACACCTATGAAGCAGGAGTTCACAGTTCCAATTCTGGTCAAGGCACATGCCCAGGTTGTGGGCTCGATCCCCAATGTGGGATGTGTAGGAGGCAGCCGATCAGTGATTCTCCCATCATTGATGTTTTTATCTCTCCTTCTCCCTTACTCTCTGAAATCAATAAAACATATATTTTTTAAAAAAGAAATTCTGGAGCTGAAGGGCTCAATAATAATGCAATAAATGAGATAAAGAATGGATTAAAGAATGGCTAGCATGGCTTAGTGATTAAGCATCAATCTATGAACCAAGAGATCATAGTTCGAATCCCGGTTAGGGCATATGACCAGGTTATGGGCTCAATCCCCGCTGGGGCACTTTCTGGGAGCAACTGATAAATGATTCTCTGTCATCCTTGACATTTCTCTCTCTCATTTTCTCTCTCTCATTTTCTCTCTCTCTCTCCCTTCCTCATTAAAATCAATAAAAATATATATTTTTTAAAAATGGAGCGGGTGAATTAGAGAGCTTAGGAAATAGAGCAGACCTGATGGAAAAAAAGAATTAGTGATCTTGAACTTACGTAGAAATCTAGAAATGACTCAGATGAAGAGAAAGAATTGAGTGTTTTAAAAATATGAAAGAATTCTATAAAACCTATCTGCCCTCATGGTTTGGCTCAGTGATAGGCCCATGGACTGAAGGGTCCTGGGTTTAATTCCAATCAAGGGCACGTACCTTGTTTGCAGGCTCAATCATGAACATTCATTTGAGAGGCAACCAAACTTTGATATCACTCTCATATCAAAGTTTCTCTGACTCTCCCCACCCCTTCCACTCTATCTAAAATCAATGGAAAAATATCCTTGGTGAGGATTAACAACAAAAAAAGAACTATCTGATTCCATTAGAGAGAGCAATCTATAATGATAAAAGGATATTATGCTAGGTAATTAGGGCAGCCAAACCTTCTGGATGAAGCTGTGGCTATGAGTGCCGAGCCCCTTGCACAAATTTTTGCATTGGGCCTCTAGTAATAAAATAATGGGTATACTTGAAGAAAAGAAAGAGAACAGAAAGCCTATTTAAACAAATAATGAGAACTTCCCAAACATATAGATGAGCAAGACCCTCAAATCCAGGAAGAATGATAGAACAACTATTATCCTCAGTGAAAAAAGGCCTTATCCAAGGAACATTATTTTAAAGGTGTCAAAACTTAATGACAAAGAAAGAATTCTCAAAACAGCTAAGGAAGACTGTAACCTATAAAAACAAAACAAACCATTAGTTTATCATTGTAGGGTTTTTCTCCAGCAGAAAACTTATAAGTTACAAGTAGAATCAAATATTCAAAATGGTGAGAGTAATCACCATTCAAGAATAATATATCCAGCAAAATTATCCTTTAGATATTAAGGAAAAACAAAAGCTATCCAAGAAAAACAAAAGCTGAGGCCCACAGGGCCTACTTAATAAAAAATGTTTGTTTCTACCTGAAACAAAAAGACAACAGCAAATAACTGAAGATGACAGACAAAAGCAGGAAATTGTGAATATTATTCAATATAGGGCATTAAATACATATAATATAAAGTTGGAGTAAAGGCATCAAAAAACACTATAGCTTCTACTATTTGGAAAATAAAGGCACAGCAAAGGAATAATTTGCAACAACAAAAACATAAAAAGAGAAGGGAGAAAAGAATTGAATTTGCATAGGTTCATTATGCAAACAGACTTAAAAGAATAGAAGATCCCCAGAAGAATGGGTGTAGTGATACTTATATCAGATAGATTTCAAGATAAAATTGGTAACGAGACAAAATTGAACATTTTACAATCATAAAGACGAGACAATACATTAAGAAGACATAACACTTAAGAAAACTGAAAATACCAAATAGAGGGAGATTAAACAACATGCTACTGAAGAACTACTGGGGCAAAGGGAGAAACAAGAGATTAAAACATACATGGAGACAAATAAGAATGACAATACAGCAAAATTTGTGGTATGCACCAAAAGTAGTACTAAGAGGGAAGTTTATAGCATTACAGGCCTAGCTCAAGAAACAAGAAGCATCTCAAATAACCTAATGTGAACTTAAAGAATTTAAAAAAGAACAAATGATGCCCAAAATAAGTAGACATGAATACTAAAAATCAGAGCAGAACTAAATGAAATAAAGAACAAAAAGATAATAGAAAAAACTTAATGCACCAAATAGCTGGTTCTTTGAAAAGATGTATAATATCGACAAACCTTGGGAAAGAGAAAAATCTCAAACAAAATCAGAAATGAAAGTTACAACACACACCACAGAAATACAAAAAAGTATAGAAGATTACTAGGCTATTATTAAAGGCTATATGCCATCAAATACAATAACCTAGAGAAATGGACAAACAACCTTCCTAGATTGAGCCATGAAGAACTGGAAAACCTAATTAGACTGATCAACAGTAAGGAAATGGAAACCGTCAAAACCACCCGAAAGCCTGGTGGATGTGGCTCAGTGGTGGAGCAACGACCTATGAACCAGGAGGTCATGAACCCAGTCGGGTAACATGCCCAAGTTGTAGGCTCAATCGCCGATGGGGGTATGCAGGAGGCATCCAATCAATGATTCACATAATTGATGTTTCTATCTCTTCCCCCTTCCTTCCTCTCCGAAATAAAAAATATATATTTTTTAAAGCACACACAAAAAAACCAAAAGTCCTCTCAAATACCAAGTCAAGGACAAGATAGCTCCCCTAGTGTAAATTCTACCATTCAAATTCTACATTCAAATAAGATGTAATACCTATTCTTCTAAAATTCCCAAAAAGTTAAAGAGGGAATATTTCCTAACTCATCTTATGAGACCAACATTACCCTCATGCTAAGACCTGACAGAAACAACATCCACACAAAAAATATTGCTAATGAACATAGATGCAAAAATCTGAAATAGTACTTGCAAAATGAATACAGTAAGGTATTAAAAAGATAATACATCACAATCAAGTGGTTTCTTTCCACAAAAATGGTTCAACATGTGTAAAGTCAAAGTGATACACAACGTTAACAAAAGATAAAAATCATATAATCATTCTTAATAGATGCAGAGTAAGTGTTTGATATGACATCCACTTATGATTAAAACACTCAATAAAATGAGTACAGAAAGAAAATACCTCAATATAAAAAAGACTACTACACAACCCCTCAGATAATATCATACTCAATGGAGAAAAACTTCACGTTTTTCCTCTAAGATTAGGAACAAGGTTGCCCAATTCTCACCACCATTATTCAACTTTGTACTGGGAGTTCTAGTCAGAGCAATCAGGCAAGACAAATAAAGGGCATCAAACTGGAAATGAAGAAGCAGACTCACTTTTTGCAGATGATATAATATAGAAAACCTGAAAGACTCCAAGAAACAAAACTGAGAAACAATAAATACAGTAAAATTGCAGGATGTAAAAATCAATGCATAAAAATCTGCTGCATTCCATCCTGGCTGACGTGGCTGTTTATTGGGAGTGTTATCCCATACATCAAAATCAAAAGATGACTGGTTTGATTTCCTGGTCAGGACAGATACCAGAGTTGTGGGTTTGATCCCCAATTGGAGCACATGCTGGAGGCAGCCAACTGATGTTTCTATTTTTTAAATAAATCTTTATTGTTCAGATTATTACAATTATTTCTACTTTTTCCCCTCCATAGCTCCCCTCCACTCAGTTCTCACCCCACCCTCTGCCCTTATCTCCCCAACTGTCCTCATTGATTAGTGTATGATTTTTATCCAGACTTTTCCCGTACCCCAAACCTTTCCCTCAAAATTACCAATCCAATCCCATTCTATTCCCGTGGTTCTATTACAATATATTCACCAATTTAATCTGTTCCTCGGATTTTTAATTCACTTTTTAGATTCACTTGTTGATATGTATTTGATGTTCATAATTTTTATCTTTACTTTTTTCTTCTTCCTCTTCTTAAAGAATACCTTTCAGCATTTCATATAATACTGGTTTGGCAGTGATGAACTTTTTTAGCTTTTTTGTATCTGTGGAACACTTTGTCTGACCTTCAATTCTAAATGATAGCTCTGCTGGGTAGAGTAATCTTGCTATTCATCATACACTTGGTTGCGGGCACATCCCCGGTAGGGTGTGTGCAAGAGGCAGCTGGTCGGTGTTTCTCTTTCATCAACGTTTCTAGCTCTCTATCTCTCTCCCTTCCTCTCGGTAAAAAGTCAATAAAAATATATTTAAAAATAAATAAATAAATAAATTGATTGTGTTGAATTAAAAAAACCGCACAGTATGCAAAACTGTTAACAACAACAAAAAAGGCAATCAATGACTGGGAGAAGATATTCCCAAATGATGCCTTCAATAAAGGGGTAAAATCCAAAATATATTAAAAAAACTCACATAACTCAACAACTAAAAAGAATCCAATTAAAAAACAGACAGATGTGCTGGACAATTTTCCCAGAAGACATACAATAGCCAATAGATATACTATGTAAAGATGTGAAAAGTCACTAGTTCTAAGGGAAATGCACATCAAAACCACAATGAATTAATACCTCATACCTGTCTAAATTGCTATTATCAACATGACAAGAAATAACAAATGTTAGGGAAGAACCTTCATTATTGTTGGTGGGAATGTAAATTGGTATTGCCACTATGAAAACATTATGAAAGGTCTTCAAAAAAAAAAAATAGAGCAACTATATGACCCAGCAATCCCTCTTCTGGTAATCTACCTATAAACTTTGAAAACATTTATTTGTAAATACATATGTACCTTTATGTTAACTGCAGCATTATTCACAGTGGCCAAGACATGGAAACAACCTGTCATTGGTTGATATGGTACATATATACAGTGGACTGCTACTACTCAGCCATAAAAAGGATTGGATACTCTCATTTGTGACAACATGAATGGATCTTGAGAGTATCATGCTAAGTAAAATTAGTCAATGAAAAAGGACAAGAGACAAATAATTTTACTTACATGTGGATTATAAAGAAGAAAGTAACAAATGGACAAATAAAACAAACTCATAGACATGACAACAGTATGGTTGATACCAGAGGGCAAGGGGATCAATATATGGTGATCAAAGGAGATAAGATTTTGGGTGGTAAGCAGTATACAGAATTGTACAGGTCTTGCTGAAACCGGTTTGGCTCAGTGGATTGAGCGTCAGGCCTGGGGACCCCGGGTTCGATTTCTGTCAAGGGCATGTACCTTGGTTGCAGGAACATCACCAGTAGGGAGTGTGTAAGAGGCAGCTGACAGGTGATTCTCTCTCATCGATGTTTCTAGCTCTCTATCCCTCTCTTTTCTTCTCTGTAAAAAATGAATAAAATATATTTAAAAAAAAAAAAAAGAATTGTACAGGTCCTATGTAATGTTCCCTAATAAATTTAAAAATTGTACCCTAATAAATTTTTAAAAATGTAACCCAGTATTATAATTACATTGGTAATCTAATGTGTGTGTGTGTGTGTTGTATAATAGTATGAATAAGCAATGTAAAAGTTGAAAATTATACAAAGCAAATATAAAAGTGCTTAATGGAGAATGGGTTTGCTTTCCTTCCTTATGTACTTTTTTGGTAGCATGATTACAAGTTATTTTTACCTGTTTGGTGTGTATAAGTTAAAAAAAATTAAGATGGCATTAACTTTACAAAGTGCTTTTATATTGCAAGCTCCTTTAAATACATTTACTTTGTATCCCAAAACTGGAACTTAGCATAAGTATTTACTAAATGAAGGAATGATGATTTCCAGCTAGGACTTTTCACAAGACTTTATGTTCCTACCGACTCAGATTTGTAGACCTGTAAATAAAACCACAATGCAATTACAAAGGATACTTAAGAAAAAAATATATACCTTCCAAAACATAGTTGTTATGAAATCTGATCTGTAGAAAACAAGGAAAATTACCACAGGAAAGCTGCCTCTCCCTCTTTTGGGGGGCAGAAGGGGAGAGAATCAATTGATAAAACTGGATTCCAAAATAGCTATACGAACGCAGATAAGTCACTTAACCTTAAGATTCAGTTTCTTTATCTAAAAATGCTAAAGTTATTAATATCTCATAAGTATCTTATAAGAATTCATGTAGAAACTTGGTAAATTACAGAGCAACTAGAGGCCGGATGCATGAAATTCATGAAAGGGTGGACCTTCGCAGCCCTGCCTGCCTCAGCCCTCACAACCCCAGTCGCCTCGGCAGCTGCCTCACAGCCCTGGCTTCATCCAGAAGGTCGTCTAGATGGTAATTCCACTGTTCAGAAGTTCGGTCGATTTGCATATTATGCTTTTGTTATTACAGATATCAAAAATTAAAAGATATTCTTATTTAATAAATCAATATAATTTGAAACTAAGTCAGCATACCTGCATCACCAAACATCAGCAAGGCAGCAGCAATTGCTCCATCCATTGTGCTGGTTGATTCAATCAACTAACAGAATGAAAAAATAATATTTTTAAAGTAGCAATAAGAATTGTTTCATTTATCAAAATATTGAAGAACAAATATATTAAGTATGTATAAAGTTGGGAAATATGTATGTCACAGTTTTAAATTCGTTAAGTCCTATGATAAATTTTCAGGCAACCTGGTTTATTGAAAAGTCTGATCTTATCTAAGCCTATCTTAAAATGTATCAAATTCACTCATCACTGCAAAGAAAAAATTGAAACATAGTCATATTATGTACAGCATATTCAAGGCTTTTGTTATTTTAATTATAAAATTAAACATTGGAGCCTGAAGAACTTTCTATTTATATTTCCAGGCCCTGAGGAGAGTGCGGGGAAAGGAAGGATAAGAGAAAATAGGGAGAGAGGGAGACCAACAGACATTTATATTTTTCCCTTTTAACGGACATTTAGCAGTGGACACTCACATATTATAATTGTGCAGTCATTTTTTTAAAAATCTAATGCTTTCTAGATGAGTGGGATAAAGGGCTCTTTTGATTTTTACTCTACCTCTGAATTGTTTGAATTTGTTCAAGAACATACTCATGTATTACTTATGTAATTGACATCTTCAATATAGTTTCACACAGTTCTGTAACATTTTTACATCCCAGGAGAAACTGAATAGTCCATAATTTTCTCTTACTGAAGTTTCCTATACTTCCGATAAGTTCTTTGTTTTTAAAGATTTGACTTTTGCCTCAGCTGGATGGCTCGGTTGGTTGGAGCATTATCCTGTACACTAAAAAGTTTGCAGACTCAATTCCTAACCTAGGTAAGTATGGGAGGCAACTGATTGATGTTTCTCTCCCCCTCTACCCCACCCCCCCCAATCAATGTACATATCCTCAAGTGAGGATTAAAAAAAAAATTTTAGCCCAGCTACCATGGCTCAATGGTTGAGCATCGACCTATAACCAGGCCACAGTTTGCTGTGGCATATGTAAAGGTTGTGGGTTCGATCCTCATTGTGGGGTGTGCAAGAGGCAGTTGATCAATGATTCCCTCTAATCATTAATGTTTCTATCTCTCTCTGCTTCTCCCTTCCTCTCTGAAATCAATAAAAAAATATATTTCTAGAAGCATAAACAGACTGTTGAACCTCAGAGGGAAGGTAGGGGAGGGTGGGTGAGAAGAGATCAACAAATGAATTTGTATGTATATATGTATAACCCGTGGACACAGAGGAGATAGTGAGGGCCTGGGGTGAGTGGGAGGATGGGAGCGAGCTGGAAGAGGTTGATGGGGGGAAAAAGGAGGACCTATGTAATACTTTCAACAATAAAGATCTTAAAAATAAATTCTACTTTTTAAAATAAGCTATATTTTGTATTAAATTAAAAAGTTTCAAATCAAATGAAAATGCTGTTTTCTATACCAGTTTTCTAATCTTGGATCCTTACATATCCTGTAAGTCCCTCTTCCTTTTCAAAACATCCAAAGCATATGCTTTACAAATCTACAACTAAATTTATATTTTATAACTTCAATTCCTTTATAAGGGTCTAAAAACCTTTGCAAAGTAATTTATAAATGCCACCTTTAAATTCTCTTGAAATGACAGAGATCACTTGAAGTCCAGATTACCTCGAGAGTACTCTGCTATGGAGGGAGTGATATGTTAAATCCCAGAAGTTTCTAATTAATAAAACATACAAATAAATTCTGTGTATTTTCTCATTAAAATTATAAAATAACACCCTCCCCTGCTAATCTTCCAGAGGAGCTCACAAATGTCAGGAGCCTTCCACACAACCCCATAAAGACAATGGGTTGCTGACATACAATATAATACATGCTTATGCTGCTATAAAAAAGAATGAATTCTTACCATTTGCAACAGCGTGGATGGAACTGGAGAGCATTATGCTAAGCAAAATAAGCCAGTCAGAGAAAAATAAATAATAGCACATGATCTCACTCATTTGTGAAATATAATGAACATCATAAACTGATGAACAAAAAAATCAAGGACATAGAAGCATCACACACACTGTCTAATTTAGGGGTGTCGAACTCAATCAGAGAAGGGGCCAAAATCTAAAATCCAACCTAAATCGTGGGCCGAATGGTTTACTGAACAGTCATAAACTGTCATTGTGATGGAAACACAGCGGAGTGCAGTGATGACAGCGTGGTGCGGGCCACATTGCAAGGCCTGGAGGGACGGATTTGGCCCGTGGGCCTTGTGTTTGACACATGTGGTCTAATTTATGAGGGAAGGCAGGGGTTGAGTGGGTAAGAGATCAACCAAAGGACTTGTATGCATGACATGGAGCTCTCCTGCAGGCCCTCCTCGACTGGGCAACCTCCTGCGTCCCACCCCAGTCCAGATCATGCACTGCTGGGGCCCCTAGGCCTAACCTAAGCCCTCTTGCAATCTGGCAGGCCAACCTCCCACAACCCTCCCAGGCCTGGCTGTGCATCGGTGGGGTCCCTCAGCCTGGCCTATATCCTCTCCCAATCTGGAACCCAGGAGATGTCAGAGTAGGTTTTGGCCTGATCCCACAGGCCAGGCCGAGGGACCCCACTGGTGCACTGGGCCTCTAGTATTAAATAAAAATTCATCCTTTTAATACTTTATTTGAAAAATCACAATATCTGATAAAAATGGGCTATTGATGACTATCACATAGTCATATCCTGCTGCAGTTAAGGAGCAGCTATTCCTTTTAGAAACAGCATGTACTATATACATTTTTAAAACTTAAATTCTTAATTGTTTAAAGTATTACATAAGTTTCCTTCTCCCCCGCCCCCCCTTTAACTTCTCCCTGATCACTCACACTCCCCAGCATAGGCCCTGGAGCCATCAACTATCTGTGTCCATTGGTTATGCTCATATGCATGCATACAAGTCCTTTGGTTGAATCTTTATTGTGAAAGGCTCCTGACATTTGTGAGCTCCTCTGGAAGATTAGCAGGGGAGGGTGTTCCCATTTTAAAACAATTCAAGCACACAAGAACTAACAAGCTATGTATGAGAGATATTGAGGAAAACTTATTATCTATAGGTGAATGACCTTACCTATTATTAACTCTTTCAAGTAAATCCCTGAATAAAAGCTCAAAATTATCTTAAAATATAAAGTATCTTTAGAAAAATGACTAAATACAGCACTAAATACAATACAGATATTAAACACCATTATAGCTACAATAAGAAGTTACTAAAAAAGGGTATAACCTTAAGCAAATCATTGTCACTTCTTTGTGGGAAGAGTTCCTTCAAGGTCTGAAGTTTAGCATCTTTAATATCTTCCAGTTCTGAAAGGTCTTCCAATTCTGAAATAGCATTATTTCTACCTGTCATGGCAGAAAGGCCTTGGGAATCTTCATCTTCAGATGGCTCAGAACTAAAATTATTTTCAGAGAGAAACAATTTAATGTATTGTTAATGCTATTGCATTATTTGTATACACAGGTATATATAAAATATGGCACCTCTGCAGTTTTTTTAGATATTAAATGAAATCTACATCTGTCAAAGATTAAAACAACACAACATTTTTCATTTCAAAATGTTTATGTATATAAATTTAAATTTACATTCCCCAAATCTGCATATTCCGAGAATGTTTCAGATTATCCAAGCTGGGATGAAAAAGAAGAAAACAAAATAGCAACATTTATTTCTTTAAGACACACACATATTCATTGCATGCCCACTTATCTTTCCTAGGTTTTTCACCTATATGCTGCATATCAGATGAGTGTTGTCATTTTGTCCCTGAGAAATTATAAAGACTACATGAACAGGAAGAAAAAATAATTTTCATGGCTTACGTGACTAGAATCTCAGTGTTAAAATCGGAATAGCCCCATCAATATCAGAATCTCTGCCTGAAACAAAATATTTCTTTAGCAGACAGGGAGCATTTACTCCAAATGAGGCTTTATTCTACAACTAACTTTAATCATGTTTCATTTCAGCTGATATATTTAGACTATATAAAAGACATTAGGGGCCAAATTTTACTCATCTATCTCCCAAACAAAAAACCTCCATTTGAAATTTCAATTTTCTATTATGATAGGCATTTTGGAGATCAGAGTGCAAATTTTGCTGTGCAGCTAGTTCTATTTTTTGACAGCTCTCTTGGACACACATCCAGAATCTGTAGTTTACTAACTTCTCTAGCACTATCCTATCTAATAAAAGAGTAATATGCAAATTGACCATATCTCCGCTTCACCCACAAGTCAACCAGGAGCAAATATGCAAATGCACCCAACCAAGATGGCAGCGGCCATAGAGTGAGCAAGTGGGAGGTGTGGGTTTCCCCTGCAATGGAGGAAGCCAAGCTTTCCGCCTTCCCTTGCTGGCCCAGATTACACTCAATACTACAAAGTTTCAATAATAGAAGATAAATAAATTCCAACAGAAAAGGCTGCCGCCATGGAGCTGGAGAGAGGAGGAGGCTGGAGTTGCCCCTGGCAATGGAGGAAGCCAAGCTTCTGCAGCCCTGGCTGGCCCAGGTCTCCATTTCAGGCTACAAAGTTTCAATTACAGAAGATAAATAAATCCCAGATCCCAAGGCCTCCACTTGGGTAGCCGGGGGGCGTGACCAGCCTGAAAACCACCACAGGCCCATTGCCTAGGCCTCCCCACACTCCAAGGGAACTCCCACCCTGATCATGGACACCTTTCAGGGCAAACCAGCTAGCTCCCACCAATGTACCAGGTCTCTACCCTATCTAATAAAATAATAATATGCAAATTGACCTTCACTCCAACACATAATATGGCTGCTCCCCATGTGGTCAAAGATGGCTGCCCACATGTGGGCATAAGATGGCCACCACAAAATGGTCATCAGGGAGGGCAGTTGGGAAGGACCAGGCCTGCAAAGGAGGGCAGTTGTGGGCAATCAGGCCAGCAAGGGAGGGACCAGGCATGCAAGGGAGGGCAGTTGGGGGCAACTAGGCCTACAGGGAAGGGCAGTTGGGGAAGAGGGGGACCCAGGCCTGCAGGGGAGAGCAGTTTGGGGTGACCAGGCTGACAGGGGAGGGCAGTTAGGGACAATTAGGCTGGCAGGGCAGCAGTTAGGCATCAATCAGGCTGGCATAGGAGTGGTTAGGGGGTGATCAAGCTAGCAGACAGAAGCGATTGGGGGCAATCAGAAAGGCAGGTATCGATGATTCTTGCTCATCGATGTTTCTAACTCTTTATCCCTCTCTCTTCCTCTCTGTAAAAAATCAATGAAATATATTAAAAAATAAACAAACAAACAAAAACAAAACAAAACAAAAAGGCAGGTAGGTAGGCGAGCAGTTGGGAGCCAGCAGTCCTGGATTGTGAGAGGGATGTCCCACTGACGGTTTAGGCCTGATCCCACCAGGCAGTCAGACATCCCTCGAGGGATCCCAGATTGGAGAGGGTAAAGCTGGACTGAGAGACACCCCCTGTCCCTTGTGCACAAATTTCACGCACCGGGCCTTTAGTTCATGTTATATCAATTGTACCTATTAGGGCACTGACCAGAACACGTATTTTAAGCTCCTAAGATGACTTCTTGAACTTTGCTCTGAGAAACTGCAATCAATCTCTTCCTTTGTCACTAGGTTTGTCCTCAGTATTTGAAGACAATTACACGTGTCTCCCTTTCAATTACATCCAGACTACTCAACTTTGAATTCTCACTCTGCCTCACTATGTTCATGCTTCCTATCTGATTATCTCCTAGCCCTTAGAGAAAATACAAGTATTCAGTTTGGAATCCTTTTACAATTCCTGCTCTGGATGACCCCTTTCAAAGAACCTTGCTCTTCTGCATGACAACCTAAAGCTAGTGAGCAAGCTCATGACCATTCAGTGGCACAAACTCACGGATCTCTTGATGTAATAGGTATTCATGCAGATGACAAATCTAACATGGCTTGAATTTAAAGTCCAGTTCACAACAAATGTTACAGAAATAAATTCAATACCATCATGAGGAAATAATCAGAGAAATCTTTTGTCTCTAAGAAAAGACAATCTCCTCAGTAAGTTGAAACCCTTAAAAAAGAGAAGAGGAGGGGAGTGGACTGATTTATCAAGAAGAAGAGAGCTAGAGACATAATATCCAAATGCAGTGGATGTTCCTGGTTAGGATCCTGGTATAAAAAAACAGCTATAAAACACACAGGGAGGGAAGTTGAAGGCCATCAGGCTGGCAGGGGAGCGGTTTAGGCAGCAATCAAGGAATGATACTAGAGAATCATTCATTGATAGCAGTATTGGTTTTTTGGGAGGAGGGGGATGTATAACCAAGGATCAAAGGTAGTAAAATGTTGGAATGTCTATAATTTACTTTTTTGTCCCCAAAAAACGTATACACACACTTTGAATAAAGGCAGTGATTATTAAAATATATTTTATTTTCAAAATTGAGCTATCAGTTGTTAAAGTGTACATACATTTTAGCAGGACACCAAATAATAATAAAACCATAAGAATAATTATCAGCCCTAACCAGTTTGGCTCAGGGATAAGAGTGTTGGATCCCTGGTTAGGGCACAGACAAGAAACAATCAAAGAGACCATAATAAGTGGAACACACTGGTGTTTCTCTCACTCCCTCTCTCTAAAGTAATCAATCAATAAAAATTAAAATTAAAGCCGAGACCGGTTTGGCTCAATGGATAGAGCGTCGGCTTGGGGACTGAAAGGGCCCGGGTTCGATTCCGGTCAAGGGCATGTACCTTGGTTGCGGGCACATCCCCAGTAGGGAGTGTGCAAGAGGCAGCTGGTCGATGACTCTCTCTCTCATCGATGTTTCTAGCTCTCTCTCTCTCTCCCTTCCTCTCTGTACAAAATCAATAAAATATATTTAAAAAAAAATTAAAATTAAAAATTAACCCTCTGGCCCTAAACAGTTTGGCTCAGTAGATAAAGAGTGTCGGCTTGTGGAATGAGGGGTCCGAGGTTCTATTCCAGTCAAGGGCATGTACCTTGGTGTGGGCATATCCTCAGTAGGGGATGTGCAGGAGGCAGCTGATCTATGTTTCTCTCTCACTGATGTTTCCAACTCTATCCCTATTCCTTCCTCTCTGTAAAAAATTAATAAAATATTATATATATATTTTTTAAAAAGAATAATTATCATCAGTTAGAAACAGGTTTGCCACAAGAATTTTTAAAACATGCAATACTTGACTGTTTAGTCAGGGGCACCGACCTCTTTTCTGTCAAATATAAAAATAGTCCAATGTGAATAAATAAAAATTATACCTCATTTTTTTTGGTGAGATGGGCAAAAAATAAATCTATTTTTTTGTGTGTGTTGCAGAATGTTAGTAATTAATTTATGGTGTGCCATGAGACGAAAAAGGTTGAAAATCATTGATAATAGATGCAACTAAGAGAAAAAGTTTTAATTGTTAAATCTAAATCCAAGAGATCTGTTCTCCAGCTATACTAGTGTGCCTTGGTGATTTCATCTAATCATATGGCTTTAAATATCAAATCTATATGCTGGAAGGAGACTTGACTTGGTGAGGTGAACACATTATACAGGGCATGGGTTATGCACATTTGGGGAATTGTGCACCTGAAGCTGTATAATTAATAACCACTGTCATCCCATTAAAGTCAAAGAAAATCTATACTGACAACTTATAAAATTAGGTATGTAATCTAGATCTTTCCCCAGAATTCAAATGTCATATTCAATTGCCTACATGCTATCTCCACTTATATGTCTAAGAGCCTTCTCAATCACAGCATATTCAAGATAGTCTTCTTATCTCAGTTAATTGTTAATTCCACTCTTCTAGTTGCTAAGACCAAAAATGTTCTGGTCATACTTTACTCCTTTCTTTCCAACCCCACATAAAATCCATCAGGAAATCCTCTCTGCACTACCTTCAAAGTATATGCAGAATCTCACCACTTTTCATCATTTCCACAAGTAGTTAGCCTGATCTAAACCTCCATCATTTCTTGCCTGGATTATTAAAATAATATTCATGTTTCTACAACTACTCCCCTACATCCTCAAAGCCCTGCCAAACATTGAAGTCAGACAATTTTACTCTATTTTATTAGTTTCCCATCTCATCCAGAATAAAAGAAAAATAGTCTATGGGCTTACCATGATTAAGCACCTCCTTTACTCATTATAACTATAGGACCTTTACTCTGCTTCATTTGCTCCCCCTCCCCATTTTCCTCAAAAAAATGCCAGGCGTAAAATCATTTTAGGATCATTAAACAGGAAAATTCCCAATGTCTGGAATACATCCTCTACCCCCTTTCCATATAGTTCACTTTCTTTTTCCCCTTTAGGTCTTTGCCCAATTATCGTCTTCTCAATGAAACCTTTTTACTAGCTGTGCTCTTAAGAAACCTTGCATCCCTGGACCTGAACTGTGTATTTCCTTTCTCCTTTACCTGACAATATCTATTATTTGACATCTTTTATGTTTATTATCTTTCTCATGACTACAATAGAAACTCTTTGCTTCCTCAGAAAATGTGCCCAAGAATTGTTAAATGATTTGACTCTCGGACTTAAGAACAAATCACAAAGCAGTTATAAATGAGCAAAGGTATTTGTTAAAATAATTTTTCTATCTATGGAAAATCTATACATATACAAAAGCCTAACATGCAAACTGTCCACACAGGAGTTCAAACAGGAGACCAATTGCTCACTATGATGTGTGCTGACCATCAGGGGTGGCACAGAATGAAGGCAGGCCCCAGCCAGCAGCTGGAAGGGCCCAATTGGCCTAGGGATCCTATCTATGAACAAATTTCATGCACCAGGCATCTAGTTAAAAATAATTATCTATTTGCTCTCAATGACTTTGAAAATCACCATTACCCAGAAACACACAACCTCTGTACATTTCTACGTTAGCAAAAAATAACCAAGATATAGTAGGAAAAGGTAAAAAAATATATATATATAAGTAAACTTTTCTCAAAAAAAAAAAATCAGATAATGCAAATATAATGAACCTATTTGGCTGCTTACACTATAATTACTGTGTCTTTGGAGCAGTTTGGAGAAGCAGTATCTTCACTATCAGAAGACAAATCAATATACTGTATTCCTCCTTGATTCTTCAAATCTGATATCGGTTTTCTTTCATTTACTGTAGTTTCTGGAACACTAGAATCTTCTGGAGGGAGAGAGAAAAAGAGAAAGACATTTTGAACAACTTGAAAATAAAGCAAATTTTATAATTAGAATCATGAGCTAAATATCTTTAACTTCATTTATAATTAGAATCATGAGCTAAATATCTTTAACTTCATTCATTGTTCCCATTGTAAAACCAAAAATTTCTACCATTTTTTAAAGAAAAAAACTACTAACCAGAGCTAGTATTAAATGATTTTCCATTTCATAGGTTATTCACTAGCATGACCCCGGTGAAAACAGAAAAACTGAAGTTTGTGTTCTATATTCCAATCCTTCTCTATGCTTTTATTTCCTAGTTTAGGTCTTAACCTAAGAAAACATGGACAATAGAGCCTAAAAGACTTGAATTTCAATCATGTCTCTTAATCAAGTTACTTAATCCTTTAAAATGCTTAATAATCTCACAAAATCAGATATTAAACATTTAGTCCAGTATTGGCATAGAGCTAGTATCCAATAATTGTCTTACGTCATGTGGGTATTATGGGCTAAATTATATTTGCTACAAAATTCATGTTTAAATTTCAAACCACAGTACTTCAGAATGCAATGTATTTGAGATAGGGCCTACAAATAGGCGACTGGACAAAATTAGGCCTTGAGGGTGGAGTCGTAATCCAGTAAGACTGATGTCCTCATTAAGAGACAGAACTAAAGAAATGCTTGTTCTAGGCTGCATGACTCAGTGGTTGAGGGCCGACCTATGAACCAGGAAGTCACGGTTCAATTCCCGGCCAGGGAACATGCCTAGGTTACAGGCTCGATCTCCAGTGTGGGGCGTGCAGGAAGTAGCTGATCAGTGATTCTCTCATCAGTGATGTTTCTCTCCCTCTCCCTTCGTGTTTGAAATCAATAAAAATATGTATTTTTAAAATCCTTGCATGGAGGACACATCAAGAAGGTGGCAATCTGCATGCCAAGGAGAAAGACCTTAAAAGAAGCCAAATCTGCCAACATTTTGATTTTGGGCTTCTGGCCTCCAGCCCTGTGGGAAAATGTCTACTGTTTCAGCCACGTAGCCTGGGATATTTAAGTTACGGCAGCCCTTACAAACTAAAAAAAGTGGCATTATCTGTCCAAAACAGGTGAATATTCTACTGAGGTCTCCTCTAAGAATGGAGTTCCAAAATTATTCTCCCCTCTCCCAGCAAAACTCCCATTCTCCCTTATATGTTCGAGGAGGAAGGTATCAGATTTAAGGAATTCACATTAAAGTAAAAGTAGTCAGTTCCTTGGTCTAGTGCAGTGGTCGGCAAACTGCGGCTCACGACCCACATGTGGCTCTTTGGCCCTTGAGTGTGGCTCTTCCATGGCCTGGGCAAGTCTATTTTGAAGAAGTGGCATTAGAAGAGGTTTAAGTTTTAAAATTTTGGCTCTCAAAAGAAATTTCTATCATTGTACTGTTAATATTTGGCTCTGTTGACTAATGAGTTTGCCGACCACTGCTCTAGTGAATATCTATATAATAAAGAGCCAGGGTCATAACAACCATTACCACAGAAGGCTCAACCAGATCGGAAGTCAGTGCTGGGTCTTCTTTCTTTCAAAGTCTCTTAATATAAAATGTAGAATAATATTTTCAAGGCCCGTCATTGAAATACCTAAGTGTTTGGGGGGTCTAAAAATTCTGTATTAGGAAAACTAGTTTCTTTCTTTTTTTTCTTTCTTTTCTTTCTTTCTTTTCTTTTTCTTTCTTTTTTTAGTTTCTTGAACTTATTTATATATTCATCTTTTATTTTCTCCTCTTATTTTATACAGATTGTAGTACAAAATATATGAAGACACAACAATTTTTAAGACTAACGTTTAATATATGCGTAGTTAACAAGACAAAAGAAAAGTGGTTTACTCTCCATAATGTACTCAATTACTTAAAGCTTTGACTGGATAGTTTTATTCTATATATAATAAATATCATCAAAATATATACATTAAACATGCATTCTGCCCTAAACCAAGTGGTATTCAGAGGAAGTGGTTTGATAACATGGAGGTTGAATAAAGATTATATAACATAACAGTATTTCTCAAAATCAAGTCCCCTTTGTACTTCTAAAAAAACTAAAGGCCCCAAAGAGTTTTTTACATTGGTTATATAGCTATATTTATATTAGAGGACAGAAACTAAAAAAAGTTTACATGTTTATTTATTAAACAAACTCTTTACATGTTAACAAATATTTTAATGAAAACTATATCCCCGCCAAAGCCGGTTTGGCTCAATGGATAGAGCATCAGCCTGCGGACTGAGGGGTCCCAGGTTCGATTCCGGTCAAGGGCATGTACATTGGTTGTGGGCACGTCCCTGGTGAGGGATGTGCAAGAGGCAGCTGGTCGATGTTTCTCTCTCATCGACGTTTCTAGCTCTCTCTCTCTCTCCCTTCCTCTCTGTAAAAAAAAAAAAAAATCAATAAAATATTTAAAAAAAAAAGAAAAAGAAAACTATATCCCCCCTTCCTACTCCGATCTCCTACCAAATTTAGTGAGAAAAGAGCTACACTGTTTTACGTTTGTGAAAATATCTAATTTAATAGAAGATTATTAGATTTTCTTATCTGTTTCTTCAATTAATTTGCTATAGTATACTGTTTTTGTTAGGTTTATAAAGAAAATCACACCTATACAGTGATAAAATTAGGAAAACGAGTATTTTCATAGCTTTTTTACATTACTGTAGATTTTCCTCTTTGATTCTAAATCCAAAGTTGACAGTTGGTAGTTTTTTTTAAAGGTTAATATTGCAGTTTGGAAGCAGAAACCATATGAATAAACTTTTGCATTATGTTCCATTAAAACTCACTGGTCTAGCTAGGCCAGTGTAGCTCAGTGGTTGTGCATCAACCCAGGAACCAAGAGGTCACCAGTTCAATTCCTGGTGAGGGCACATATCCAGATTGTGGGCTCAATCCCCAAAGGGGGTGTACAGGAGGAAGCCAAGGAATGATTCTCTCTCATCAATGATATTTCTCTCTCTCTTTCTCTCTCCTTCCCTCTACAAAATCAGTAAAAAAAAACACAAAAAAACAAAACAAAACAAAACAAACAAAAAAACTTAAATAAACTCATTGGTCTATATTGTACTTTAATAGACCTTTAACCCCAACATTATTTTGTAACATTGGGTATAGAGGTCAATTGGAAAATACTGGTTAACTCCCTGATTAATGCAGATCTACTAAATGTTGACATATTTTATATATATATTTTAAATAGATTCAATAATATTACCACCAAGCTCTAAATAACTAGATATTGTCAAACTCACAGTTGTGGATACTAGTTTTCCAAAATCCAAACTTTCGTTTGAAAACTAGAATTTTATCACTAGCAATAAATACTATCATTATGCCAAGACTGGTTTGGCTCAATGGATAGAGAGTCGGCTTGGGGACTGAAGGGTCCCGGGTTCGATTCTGGTCAAGGGCATGTACCTTGGTTGCGGGCATATCCCCAGTAGGGGGTGTGCAAAAGGCAGCTGATCAATGACTCTGTCTCATCGATGTTTCTGACTCTCTCTCTCTCTCCCTTCCTCTCTGTACAAAATCAATAAAATATATATTTAAATAAAATAAAATAAAATAAAATAAATACTATCATTAGTCTTCCTTGTTATCGCTATTCATTTTTGAGAAAATGTCTGCATAACTATAGTTGTCGGTAAATCATCCTTTTAAGTAAAAATGGTACTGTGAAAAAAAATGACAAGTTCAGCTCACAACTCTGAACAATCACTCAAATGCTTTCCTTTGAAATAACATTGTATTTTGGTATGCAACAAAAGGTAGTTCACAATTTGTTTCACAAAATATTATAAAAGTACCTAACGATAAGTTGAAGTTTATTTAAAGTAATAATTTGTACTTCTTTATCAAGAACATTCTTGCCCTCATCAGTGTGGTTAGTGTTAAAAGTGTCGGTCCATGAACTGAAGGGTATCAAGTTTGATTCCTGGCACATACCTGGGTTATGGGAACATGAGCAGAAGGCAAAGAGTCGAAGTGTCTCTCTCACATCTATGTTTCTCTCTCTCCCTCCCACTCTCTCTGAAAAGTAATGGATAAAATATCATCAGGTGAGAATTTAAAAAAAAGAACATTCGTAAGTGAAACTGGCATTTAAATTCTTTTAAGAATACAATGATTACTATACAGTTTGGAGTCTTGGCCTTGATTCTTGTTAGGCACCAGCAGTATTATTTACCATTGCTTTTGAACAATGAGTGCAAATATTGACATTGTGAAAAAGGCAAGAAGCCAAGACCAGTTTTTGGCTCAGTGGATAGAGCGTCAGCCTGTGGACTGAAGGGTCCCGGGTTAAATTCCAGTTAAGGGCATATACCTTGGTTGCGGGCACATCCCCAGTGGGGAGTGTACAGAAGGAAGCTGAATTTTTTTTTTAAATATATTTTTATTGATTTTTTAGAGAAGAAGGGAGAGGGATAGAGATCTAGAAACAGAGAGAGAGATACATCAACCAGCTGCCTCCTGCACATCCCCCACCGGGAATGTGCCGGCAACCAATGTACAAGCCCTTGACCAGAATAGAACCTGGGACCTTTCAGTCTGCAGGCTGACGCTCTATCCACTGAGCCAAACCGGTTTCGGCAGGAGGCAGCTGATTGATGTTTCTCTCTCATCGATGTTTCTAACTCTCTATTCCTCTCGCTTTCTCTCTGTAAAAAAATCAATGAAATATATATTTTAAAAAAGGGGGAAAAAAAGAAAAAGGCAAGTAATGTTTTAGTATGAAAATAGTTTTGACTGAAGGAGCCCAAAGGTTCAGAGACCACACTTTGAAAACTAATGGGATACAATAAAAGCTTGTTTATATAAAATATCAACTTTCCAAAATAGTCACTAATCTAGAATTAGAATAGTGCTAAATGCTTAGATTTGTTTGGACTATTTTTGGAAACAAGCAACAGCAAAAAATATCTAAGTTATTCCTGATGCAATGATGCTTTTGACCCAAAACCAGCTAGCATTTTTAAGCAGCAGCACAAAGGAGAAAAGGTCATATATATACACAAAATACAAAAATGAAGATAGGGAAGGTGAAAAGAAAAATCAATTATAAAGACACTAGAGGCCAAGTGCATAAAAATTCATGCACTGGAGGAGGGGCGGTCCCTCAGCCCAGCCTGCCCTCTCTCAGAGCCTAGGAGCCTTCAAGGACAGGAGGCAACCCAGAGATCAGGTGAAGGCAACACCCCATTACACGTCTGCTGCTGCCACTGCAGGCAGGGCAAGCCTCGGGTGACCCTGGGCAGCTGGGCAGCCACAATCTGAAGCTTGCCTGTGCCTCAGGCTAGCCCTGGGCAACTAGGGGAGCTGAGGAGACTGGGGACTCTAGAGGCAGGCACAACTAGGGGCAGACCCGGCCTCGCCAGGCCGGCCACCCTGGCAAGACAGAGGGGACTGGTTGTCACAATCTTTGAGGGCAGGACAATCAATTAGCATATTCCCTCCTTAATGGCTGTGGGTGCTGCCATCTTTGTGACAGTATGAGGGTCAAATAGGATGTTCCCTCTTTATTAGATAGGATTAGACAGTATTGAATTCTGACATTTGCTAAATGTCTTCTGTGTTTAAGGCACTGTACCAGGAAGTGGGGTATATAAAAGAAAAAGAAAGGGCAAGTTATAGTCCAATGTTCACTAAAGAAAACAATAGTAGCTAAATAGCCATGAAAATAACTATTATGAGGCAAAATCTGAGAGAGGAATAAACAAATTCCTATAGGAACGTGAGGAAAAACAGTCTGTCCTTTCATTTATGAACAATTAAAAAGCCTAGTATGTTTCAGGGATAGAATATGGTGCAAGGAGACTACCGGTACAAGATTCCAGGGGGTAATTCCAAATGAAATTCCCCATTAGTGGGCAGCACAAGAGAAGACAATCACACATTCCAAATTTTTCTAGTATGTTTATACCCATTCTCATATCTAAGTCTATGATGAAACAAAAGCATTTGAGCATGCCACTGATTTCACGAAAGTGGTTCAAGACCAAGGACCACTCAAAAACAAAAACAAATCATTATAAGGAGATTATGTGTCCAAAGAGAAATAGTCTAAGTCAATTTGATAGTTCACAAATAAAGTGATTTCCCAAAATAAAATGAAAACACATAAACCTCTATACCATTTGCAGACTTAACAACAGTAATGCCATTTTTGATATTCTAGTTGAGTGAAATGGCTAAGTTCTTTAACATGGCAACTGACTTTCAAGGCAGTTCCTTTAAATACCAAGTAACACGTCATGTATTTTTCCTTTTAAAAGGGTTATTATCAAAACAATAGATTATAAAATTTGAAGTCTCTGATTTGAATGTCAGATAGGGAAATATCTTCAGCATCTTTAAAAGATGCATCAAACTATCTCTCTGATGAAAGCTCTAAAAACAAAGGATACATTAAATACAAAATTGAAGAGTAGTTTCTAATATATCATTATAAGATAAATAAGAAAACATTTCATGTTTAAGTCAAAAGAAAAGAGAGATACAAAATAATGTAAAGGAAAAGAAAGTCACGCTATTAGTAATGGACAAGGCAAAAGTGTTAAACTTGAGATATTTTTTTAAATATATTTTGATTTTTTACAGAGAGAAAGAGAGAGGAATAGAGTTAGAAACATCAATCAGCGGCCTCTTGCACACCCCCTACTGGGGATGTGCCCGCAACCAAGGTACATGCCTTTGTCCAGAATCGAACCCGAGACCCTTCAGTCCACAGGCAGATGCTCTATCCACTGAGCCAAACCGGTTTCAGCATAAACCTGAGATAATTTTAATAATAAAGTTTATATCTGAAATAAAAATATAACTGCCCAGCTGGTGTGGCTCAGTGATTGAGTGTCAACCTATAAATGAGGTGGTCACAGATTGAATACAGATCAGGGCATATGCACAGGATGCAGGATTGATCCCCAGTGTGGGGCATGCAGGAGGCAGCTGATCAATGATTCTCTCTCATCACTGATGTTTCAATTTCTCTCTCCCTTCCTCTCTGAGATTAATAAAAATATATTAAAAAAAATAAAAATATAATTGACATACATCTCAACTAAATACTAACAATGAAGTGCATAAATATTGCAGTATATATAGGGCAAAAAGTTAACAGAGATAAATATGAGGCTTTAATCTCTTCTATAAGCTCTGAATAGAGGAGAGAGCACAGAAATAATTGATATAGAACAATGTTTTTAAATATTTTTAAATGTGACCCAGTGTAAGAGACACATTTTAGATCAGCGTTTTTCAACCGCTGTTCCGCGGCACACTAGTGTGCCGCGAGATGTTGCCTGGTGTGCCGTAGGTGCAGACAAGACAAGAATTTTATAATTTTTCACTATTTTGTTTACTTAATATTTCATAATAAAGTAATTATAAAATACTTTCTTTGTGTTTATTTGATTCCTATTCAAGAGAATTACTTTATATATAGTCAATATAGGCACAGAGTTAAATTTTTTAACATTTTCTAATGGTGGTGTGCCTCGTGATTTTTTTCATGAAACAAGTGTGCCTTTGCCCAAAAAAGGTTGAAAAACACTGTTTTAGATTATGACACTAAACCCACATATTGTTAGATAGACACATATAACAGAAACAAGTTTCAAAGCTTTACTGTAAGTATAGCAAATTATCCTATACCAGAGGCCCAATGCACAACATTTGTGCACTGTGTTTCGGGGGTGGGGAGACCCCCCTCAGCCTGGCCTGCACTCTCTCGCAGGCTGGAACCACTTGAGGTGGGTCTGCCTGATGGCTTAGGCCTGCTCCCCCGTAGGAGCTCACTGACCACTAATGGGCAGCTCCTGTGTTGAGCATCTGACCCTGGTGGTCAGTGCATGTCATAGCAACCGGTCATTCTATTATTCAGTTAATTTGCATATCAGGTTTTTATTATAGCTATAATAATCTATATACACTGAATGGCCAGATTATGATCTGTGAATGCATAATCTGGCCACTCAGTGTGAGTGTGTGTGTGTGTGTGTGTATTAGAGGCCCATGAATTCGTACATGAGTGGGGCCTGGCCAGGGGGAGGGGACATGGGCAGTTGGCCAGCCTACCTGCTGGTTGAGGGGACAATTTGCATATTAGCCTTTTATTATATATGATGATATACACTGAGTGGCCAGATTATTATGCATATAGAGATAATAATCTGGCCACTCAGTGTATATGCATCTCTATATATAAAAGCCTAAGTGACCATTACAACCAGTCGCTTGATGGGCACTGACCACCAGGGGCCAGATGCTAAACACAAAAGATGCCCCTTGGTGATCAGTGCACTCCCATAGCCAACCTCCCACAGTCCCGCCTCCTGGACTTGGCGAGACAGCCCTGATCAGCCCCAAACGTGGCCAGGCCAAGAGACCCAACCCATGCATGAATTTGTGAACTGGGCCTCCAGTAAAAGCATAATATGCTAATTAGACAGGACAGCTGACCAACCTCCCAACAAAGTGGGGCTGGGAAGGCTGAGGTTGCTGCCACGACTGTGAGGGCCGAGCCCCTTGCACAAATTTTGTGCATCAGGCCTCTAGTAGGATAGTAAAACCCTAATATGCTGTGTCCAGTTAGCCATTCAACCAATCAAAGCATAATATGCTAATGATATGCTAAGGCCGCTCAACCGCTCACAATGGCATACACTGACCACCTGGGGGCAGATGCTCCAACCGGTAAATTAGCTTGCTGCTGGGGTCTAGCTGATTGGAACTGAGTAAGACAGGCCAGACAGGCCCTGGAGCCCTCCCGCAGTCCCTCCCCGGCTGGCCAACCTCTCACATCCCACCCTGGCCCCTATCCTGCACCCTATCACAATCTGGGCTGAGGGACCCCCCGACCCCCCCGCTTCAGCTGAGTGCACAAATTTCATGCACTGGGCCTCTATAGTACTTTGATAATTTTCCATTCATTGTATTGCATTAAAAAATTAGTAATATGGCCCAGCAAGGTTGACCTCAGTGGGGAGAGCGTTAGCCCTTGGACTGAATGGTAGAGGTTGTACCCTAGGACCCAGTTGGGGTGCAGTCAGGGTTCATGTGGGAAGCAACCAATTTATCTCTCTCACACTGATGTTTCTCTCTCACTCTCCCTTCCACTTTCTCTATAAAGAACAATGAAAAAAATATCCTCAGGTGGCCCAGTGGCACGGTTCAGTCAATCTATGGACCAGGAAGTCATGGTTCATTTCCCGATTAGGGCACATGAAAGGGTTGCGAGCTCAACCCCCAGTGTGGGGCATGCAGGAGGAAGCTGCTCAGTGATTCTCTCTCAGCATTGATTTTTCTCTCCCACCCTTCCTCTCTGAAATCAATAAAGATATATTTAAAAAACAATGGTATCCTTGCCTGACAAGCGTGGCTTAGTGGTTGAGCCATCAACCTATGAATCAGGAGGTCACAGTATGATTCTTGGTCAGGGAACATGCCTGGGTAGTGGGCTCGATCCCACTGGAGGGGCATGCAGGAGGCAACCAAGTCTCTCTCATCATTGATGTTTCTATCCCTCCCTCTCCAAAATCAATAAAAATATATTTAAAGTATATAGACTAGTATATTGAGTGAGGATTTAAAAATGATTTAGTCGGTTCCAAGAAATTGATTTTATGATACCTTTGTGATCCACAGTGAAATAAAATGATACAAATATTAAAACTCATCTTTTAGATGGCACTTCATTATATCTAAATTCAGATCATGTCTTCTTTTCACATACTCTTAGAATCATTACAGCAATTGTGTATTAGGCCACAAAACTTCAGTAAATTTGCCAAAGAAGTACTGAAGTCTGCATTTAGAAGTAAATGTTAATGAAAACATTAAAGCAAAATTTCAGCTATTTGAAAATTTAAATAAAAACCATAGCAACCACTTACTTGAAACTTCAGGCCAAAAAAGAAAACTATATAAAAATCAATAATATACTATATGTATAACACATAGAACAAGATTTAAAATAATGTGGTAGCCCAGGTTGTGTGGAGTGGCACAGTTGGTTGGAGCATCATCCTATAGACCAAATGATTGCAGGTTTGATTCCCGGTCAGTGCACATGCCTTGGTTATGGGTTCAATCTCTGGTCAGAGCACATACTGGAAGTAATGAATGATATTTCTCTTTCTCTCTCCCTCTCTCTCAAAAACCAATAAGCATATCTCAGGTGAGTGATAATAATAATAATGTAAAATTAAAGAAACAGATTAATGGCTCATAAGATACAAATGAAAATTTAAACTAATGATGATATTTCAAATATAAGAAAAAATATTTATTAAATATTTCTGAAATGACTTGTCAATGTCACATAAAAAGCGAAGGAGAAAACTGTGTCACCCTTTCTTAATCCTTATAATAAATTCCCAATGAAATTAAGATTAAAAAAGATAACCTAAGTCCTGGCCAGTTGGTTGAGTGTGGTACCATGCACCGAAAGGTGATCATCAGTTCAGTTCCCAACTGAAATAGATTTGGAAGGCAACGCATGGATATTTCTCTCTCCCCCTACCTTCCTCTCTTTCTAAAAATCAATAAAAGCATATTTACACACATTAAAAACAAAACAGTCAACATAAAACCCAACTCCTATCCATCAGTTTAGCTATCAGAAAAAACAAAACAAAAACAAAACCCACCAAAACAAAACAAAACAACAACAACAACAAAAACAAGACCAATAGAAAAATAACAAATGCTGACAAAGCTGTGAAAAAATTGGAACCCTATGCACTGCTGGTGGGAAAATAACAATTTAAGCTGCTGTGGAAAACATATGGTGGGTTCTTATATGATCTAGTAATTCCATTACTGGATATATACCCCAAATAACTCACAACAGGGTCTCAAAGATGTCCTTGTACACTTACTTCATAGCAGCATGAGTCACAAGAACCAAAAGATGAAAACAACCCAAGTATCCATCTTTGAATGAATGGATAACAAAATTAATGTATATATACAATGGAAACATCATCCTATACATGGATGAAATGTCATTCACAAAAAGACAAATGCTGTAAGATTCCACTTTTATAATGTGCCAACAGGAATCAAATTCACAGACAGAAAGTACAAGGGTAAGCCCTAGACGAGTAGCTCAGCTAGTTGGAGTATCAACCCAATAAGCCAGGATTGCAGATTCGATCCCTGGTTTGGGCACATACAAGAATCAACCGAAATGGCCCAGCAATAGTGGCTCAGTGCTTGGTTGAGTATTGAACTATGAACCAAGAGGTCATGGCTCAAATCCTCTCTAGTCCTCGTCCTCTAGTCCTCTCTGAAATCAATAAAAATACTATACTAAAAACAAAAATCAAACAATGAATAAGGGGAATAACAAATCAATGTTTCTTTTCCTCCAATCCTTTCTTCTAAAAATCAATCAATCAATCAAAAAAAAAAAAATTAAAAGCACAAGGGCAGCTGTCAAGGACTGGGGGTAGCAGGATAATTATTTATGAGCACAGAGTTTCAGTTTTGCAAAATGAAGAGTTTTGAAAATTGGCTGCACAATACTGTGTATGTATTTAACACTCCTTAACTTGTACATTTAAAAATAGTTGATGGTAAATTTTATGTTATGTACATTTTACTACAATTAAAAATCAAGTTAACACAGTTGTGCTAAAAGAAAATATGGTATTTAGGTGGTAATGCCTGTTGAGGATCTAAAACCAAAAGTCTTAAAGAATAAACTGACCACATAAAAATGTAAAATTTCTCTATGGCAAACAACAAACGGAATTAAAAGAAGAAAATTTAAGTTATAAATCATTGCCCGAGCTCAGTGGTCAACTCATTAGTCAACAGAACCAAATATCAACAGTACAACAATTGAAATTTCTTTTGAGAGCCAAATTTTTTAAACTTAAACTTCTAACGCCACTTCTTCAAAATAGACTTGCCCAAGCTGTGATATTTTGTGGAAGAGCCACATTCAAGGGGCCAAAGAGCCGCATGTGGCTCGCGAGCTGCAGTTTGCCAACCACGGCCCTAGCTAGTTTTGGCATTCTCTTCCTAAATGTACCACCTAATTCAGTTGACAGTGTCAATTACCCAGCTGTGTAAGCAAGATTTACCTTTCAAGTTCATTAGCACTGACCTGCGGACTCAAGGGTCCCGGGTTCAATTCTAGTCAAGGGCACCTGCCCAGGTTACAGGCTCGATTCCCAGTGTAGGGTGTGCAGGAGGCAGCTGATCAATGATTCTCTCATCACTGATGTTTCTCTCCCTCTCCCTTCCTCTCTGAAATCAATAAAAATATATATTTTAAAAGTTATAAATAAATCATTTATCAGAAAAAGGGGGGGGGGGAAACACAGGAAAAATTTAAATAGCTAATATAATGAAAACATAACCTTAGAAATAAATACTAAAAATAAAGCAATTTAATTGCCAGCTAGCCTGTTAAGGATTAAACTGGTTCACAATATTTTGGTCTAATATTAAAAACCAAACATCTGAAAACCAAGCTGGCCCTGGCCAGTGTGGCTCAGTTGGTTGTGCACTGAAAATGAAAACCACTGATACAAACTGGTAAACTTTTGTGAGAGTAATCTGGCAATTACTAAAATGTTATTTTTATTCCCCCTATTCTGCCAATTCCATTTCCAGAAATTTCCCATAAGATTATACATATGCAAAAATATCTGAGTAAAAGGATAATCACTACAGCATTTTTTGACAGCAAAAAGAAAAAAAAAAGACAAGAAACAAAATAACCATGTCCATTAATGGGAATCTATAATACATGAACTACAATGTATCTATAAGGTAAAACAATGTAGTCACTTAAAAATGAGGTATAGCATATTTTACATGAACTGACATGAAAAGTAAATGCTCCCTTCATTACACAACATTGTATCATTTAACTTTTTAATAACACTGTAGATTGAAGAAAACAATAGGTAAGCATGTAAAGAGGTATAGAAGGAAAACACAAGCAAAACAATGTACATTTTAAATGTACTTATGGTTTTTACTTAAGTATTAGAGGCCCAGTGCACAAAATTCATGCATGAGGATGGGGGAGGGGGGTGTCCCCTCAGCCCAATCTACACCCTCTCCAATCTGGGACCCCTTGGGGGATGTTCCAGGGATTGGGCCTAAACTGGCAGTCAGACATCCCTCTCACAATCTAGGACTGCTGGCTCCTAAAAGATTGCCTGCTTGCCAACCCGATCACCCCTAACTACCTCTGCCTGCCAGCCTGATTGCCCCTAACTGTTCTGCCTAGCCAGTCTGATCATCTCTAACTGCCCTCTCCTGCTGGCATGGTGGCCCCCAACTGCCCCCTCATACTGGCCTGGTCACCCCTCACTGCTTCCCTCTGCTGGCCTGGCTGCTCCTTACGGCCCCCCTTTCCCCCCCGAACACCCTTCCCCACTCCCCGCAGCCCTAGTCGCCCCACGCAGCCTGCTGTTCCGTCGTTTGGTCACCCCTCACTGACCTCTATGCCATCCTGATCATTCCACGCAGCCTGCTGTTGGGTCTGAGTGAGGGTGCATATTCCTCTATTATTAGTATAAATGAGTGCTTGTATTTTTCTATTAGAACAATTCATCACTAAATCTTTTACCAAGAACTGATTTTCAAGTACAGATATTAAGAAACCAGAATGATTACAGATTATTCATTTTTTAAAAATATATTTTATTGATTTTTTACAGAGAGGAAGAGAGAGGGATAGAGAGTTAGAAATATCCATGAGAATCATCAATCAGCTGCCTCCTGCACACCCCTTACTGGGGATATGCCCACAACCAAGGTATATGCCCTTGACCGGAATCGAACCCGGGACCTTTCAGTCCGCAGGCCGACGCTCTATCCACTGAGTCAAACCAGTTTCGGCAGATTATTCACATTTTGAATCACACATCTAAAAAAGACTAAGTAACACCCAATGGTTATAGAATCATGACACTAAAATAATATATTCTGCATTATCATTCAAAGAATCATATCCATTTTACTTTTGGCAGGGACTTCAAAGAACCTCTAGACAGAGGAAGTGAGATCCAAAACTGCTGATGTACCCAAGATCATATAATCTGTATGTGACAAAACAGTGATAACTGATATAATTTTAAAAATTTCTCATTTGTAAACAACTGTTACTTTCAACAGGACAACCACATTGAAATGGTAACCACTTTAGAAGACATTTATGTCATCAAGAAAAGAAATTCATCAAGCACATACTAAAACTTTCCTTCATCCCAACCTCAAAATAATCTATGAGCCAACCTATTTTTATTTCATTCACTACCCTCCCCACCTTAAGTATCTCTACAAATATATTTTATTTTCAATAATCTTGAAACACCTTTTCCTGAAACTGCTTCTCTGTCAAGCTGTTTCTCTTTCCCTTCATAAAGAGTAGTCATCTCCTTGCCTTTCTACTGAAACAAAGGCCAACAATAACTTTTCATTTCCAAGAGAAGTGGTCCCGGGTCAGTCCCTATCGAACTTGACTTCTCTACATTTGATATTGTTCACATACTTAGTTTTTAACTTCCAGGATACTATTATTTCTGACTATTCTATTCATCCTTTACATATGTTATTGATTTCCCTTCCTTTGATCATCATTATTGATGTTTCTTACTATACAACTTGTTTAGGACATATTTTGTTAACTACCACACTATAATTCCAAAATTGATTTCTTAGGCTCCAAACTCGGATATACAAAAATACAACCATCTACTAAACCTCTTTATTGAAACATGAAAAGTAACTCAAACTCAACTTGTTTTGGCATTCTCTTCCTAAATGTACCACCTAATTCAGTTGACAGTGTCAATTACCCAGCTGTGTAAGCAAGATTTACCTTTCAAGTTCACCAAATACCAGAAAATATATCCTATCTAATAAAAGAGTAATATGCAAACTGACTAAATTTGGGAACTGAGCTAGACACACAGACCATGCCCACCAGCCAATCAGGTGCAAGTATGAAAATGAAGCCAACCAAGATGGCTGTGGCCATCGAGCGAGCAAGAGGTTTGGGTTCCCCAGGCAATGGAGTAACTGTACAATGAACCTGGTTTATAGGTCGGTCTGATTCTTAATTTTTAAAGGCATGCCCAATGGCTTACAATAGGTACTTCATATCTGCTCTAATATACAAAACCACCATTTTTTCAATTACCTAAAATTTTTTAACAGTCACTTTATCTCATTTCTATCAGCAATCTAGTTTTAAATCCTTGACCTTACTTGAAAACTCTTCACATTTCTTTCTTCCCTTTTTCTACTGCCATCACTAAGTTTGAATTATAAGTTTCCTAAATGATAACTCTCTTTAAACCCTACCCTGTTAGATTGACTTTTTTTTTTTACTAAACAACTTTCTTTCATCATTTTACCCTTTTACCTGAAAAATCTTTAATGGATCCCTAGTACTTATAAGGTAAACTAAAAACTTAGCCTTAGTTTTCAAAATTCTCCAAAATTCATTGCACCACTTACAATACTCGCTTCTTAAAGCAAAGCTCTCGTCGAAACCGGTTTGGCTCAGTGGCTAGAGCATCGTCCTGTGGACTGAAAGGTCCCGGGTTCCATTCTGGTCAAAGGCATGTATCTTGGTTGCGGGCACTTCCCCAGTAGGAGGTGTGCAGGAGGCAGCTGATCGATGTCTCTCTCTCTCATCGATATTTCTATCTCTCCCTCTCTCTCTTCCTCTCAGTGAAAAATCAATAAAATATATATTTTTTTAAAAAGCAAAGCTCTCTCTCTATTCCTAACAAGATGAATTCTCACCATTCCCAAAACAAACTTAATTTTTATATTTTCCAGTGTCCTCTAGACTGACCATATGATTCCTAAAGGTAACCTCAGTTTTTGAGATGAATTTATGTACCAAAGAAAAAAATCTCAATAAAAAGGAGTAAAGTCTCAAACAGAAAAAAAAAGTAAAGTAGAAAAATATCTCTGATTAGAAAAGGCAATTAATCCCTAGCTGGTTTGGCTCAGTGGATAGAGCATTAGCCTGTGTACTGAGGGGTCCCAGGTTCAATTTCGGGCAAGAGCACACGTCTAAGTTGTGGGCTCAACGCCCGTAGGGGTCGTGCAGGAGACAGCCAATCCATGACTCTTTCTCATCATTGATGATATTCTCTCTCCCTCTCCCTTACTCTCTGAAATCAATAAAAATATTTTTTAAAAGGCAATTAAGAATTTTACATTACTGCCGAGACCGGTTTGGCTCAATGGAAAGAGCGTCGGCTTGGGGACTGAAAGGTCCCGGGTTCGATTCCGGTCAAGGGCATGTACCTTGGTTGCGGGCATATCCTCAGTAGGGGGTGTGCAAGAGGCGGCTGATCGATGACTCTCTCTCGACGTTTCTAGCTCTCTATCTCTCTCCCTTCCTCTCTGTACAAAATCAATAAAATATATTTTTAAAATAAAAAGAATTTTAGATTACTAATATTAATAAATAACTATAACATTCCATTGAATCCCAGTTTACAAAGTGTTTTTATTTTACGTAGATCTCAATTTTAAGTGACTTATCCAATGTCCCATTTAACTAAAATGATGAACAAAGTCTTTTAAGGACTCAAAATTTCAAGCCTACAACCCTCTCTGCCCTAACTACATAAGAAATACATGAATGTATTTACTGTTAAAATAGTAAAGTACCTGGATGTATAGACATTAACTATAGCATGTTATAGAAATCAAATTATCTGTTTAAAGAATAAAGGGCTATCTCTCCTGTGCTTAAATCCTTCAGTGCTTCCCACAGAATTCAGAGAAGTTCAAAGCTCTTCAGACAAAGAAAGCCTTTCAAAAGTTGACTCCTACTTACTGCTTAACCCAACCAAACAAATCTTTTCACCATGTTCCATTTATAAGAAAATATTTAAAAATAGTTTACCAATGACTGTGTAGGGACTCTGCCAACATTGACCACTGCTACATTTAAACAGAAGAGTACCAAACAAAATAGAGACATCAAGAGTTAAGACATACATGTCATGAATTTTGTCAGGACCACATTAAGTTTAAAGCTGCTTGTGAAATACAAGAGTTCTGCATCATAAAGGAGATTATTAGAATAAATCTTAAAATAAAACTTCTAATATTCCTTTTACCCTCAAGAATTAGATTGCTTGGCTCTGGCCAGTGTTGCTCAATAGTTAAGAGTGTCAGTCTGTGGCCGAAATCGGTTTGGCTCAGTGGTAGAGCGTTGGTCTGCAGACTGAAAGGTCCCAGGTTCAATTCTGGTCAAGGGCTTGTACATTGGTTGCGGGCACATCCCCGGTAAGGGGTGTGCAAGAGGCAGCTGGTCGATGTTTCTCTCTCATCGACGTTTCAAGCTATCTCTCTCCCTTCCTCCTCTCTGTAAAATATCAATAAAATATATTAAAAAAAAAAAAAAAAAAAAGAGTGTCAGTCTGTGCACAAAAGGATCTCGGGTTTAATTCCTGGTTAAGGGCATATACATGGGTTGCTGTGTGTGATTGTGGTGCATGAGGGAGGCAACCAAATCAATGTGTCTTAACACTGATGTGTCTCTCCCCCACTCCCCTCTTTCCCTTCTACTCTAAAAATCAGGAACAGACTGATGAATCTCAGAGGGAAAGGGGTAGAGATTAGCGGAAGAATTTATTTGCATAACCCATGAAAACAGGCAATACTGCAATGAAGGCATGGGAGGGGGGGCATGTGGCTCGAATGAGGTGCAGGGGGTTAATGGGGGGTGAGGAGGACATCTGTAATTCTTTCAACAATAAAGATAAATTTTTAAAAATTTATACTAATGAAAAACAGTAAAAAAAAAAAAATCAATGGGAAAAATATCCTCAGGTGAGAATTAACAAAAAATAAGGGGTAGGGAGGAGGTGAAGGAATTAGATTCCTTGGATTTGAGTTCTGGTTATACCTACTTCCTAACAATTTAACCTCCCTGGGTCTCATTTCTGCAACATGTAGGTAATATCTCATAGGACTGTGGTGCCAATTAAATGAGAATGTGAAGCACTATGTCAAAACATAGTAAGAATTCAAATATATTCTAATTTGTAACTGTCCAATGAATAACAGATTAGAATGGAAATGCTAATTTGGGGCTTATTCTCAAACTCTATTGTCCCTGACAACCTGCTGGAGGCTAAAATGGCTCATTCACCATAGAGAATACCAATTATTCTCCTGCACACTGGGGATCTCCAGGAAGTCAAGGAGTGGAAAAATCTGAATGTGATCCGATCTTTTGTTCACAGAGGTTGTCTTCAGACGCCTTGAATAAAGCTAGCCCACAGGAGGCGATCAGTATTTTTTGGAGAAATACTGGAATCAGTGGCAACACCTGGCCAAGTAACTGGGTGACTCATAGGACTGACCTAAAGATGACCTGAATTCTGATTTCAACTTCCACTGTTGGGCCATATTCCAAGAACTCCTATAAAAGCGAAGCAGTTGTAAATGGATGCTCCGTTGGAGGTACATGGTGCCCATGACCGTCCCAATACTGTTTTTAAAAGGGCACAGTGGAAGACAATGCATTAACACGTGTTACATCAAGAACGAACACTGGCATCTCTTCTGCCTTTCCTCTTCCAAAAATCTCTCCTGATGTCTCCCCTCCATCTGCAACATGGTAACTCACCTGTCTTTTCAGTTATATCTGAGTCAGGGCTGGCTGCCCTGCTAGCCTCCCCTTCAGCGTTCTCCTCCTCGGCACTGAGAGAAATGGGTGAAGAAGGGCCAGGCTGGGAGGGTGGAGGGGTTGCTTCGGGCGCTTCGTCAATCTTATTCCTTTTTTCAAAACGAAAACGGTCCAGGTTGAAAAGATTCATCCTGGCAGCAGCAGCCACCACCACCACCACCTTGTGGGATGGGGAATTTAAAATGAATTATCTACGGGAAACAGAAAAGAGAGGGGGGGGGGGGAAAAGGAGGCCATGAACACAATATACAACACAAAGCCGGAGCAGTTCCATTCCCAGGGCAAATCGGGAGACCGCAGAGGTGCCAGGGGCTCAGGAGGACGATTATGGCTGCGCCGCCTCATTGTTAGGCCACGGCGGGGAGAAGGTGGGCAGAGGTGGGCTTCTTTTTCTTTTTCTTACCCCCCCCCCACCACCCAACCTTTCCATTGCTCTTTTCACGCCCCTCCGTTCCCCACCCCCACCCCCGCACACCCCCTCCTTCCTCAAACCACAGGCTGACCCCCGTGCAACCTCTTACCCCAGCACGCGCGGGCACGTCCCCCGCCAACCCCCCTGCGGGCCGCGCGCCCGCCCACGGCGAGCGGCGCCTGCACGACGGCGCTGCCGGCCCGGGGAGAGGACGTGCCGGGGCCCGCGCCTCGGCTCCGCGGGGACACAAAGGGGCCGGCGGCGGGGAGCGGCGCAGGCCGCGCTGGCGGGCACCCGCCCGGAAGTTGACGCGGCGCGAGCCCAGCTGGGAGGAAGCGGATGGGACCGAGGCGGCGCGGGGCAGGTTCGGGGGTGCCTCCACATCTCCGGGGGGCGCTCCCTCGCCCGCTGGCGCTGTCTCTTGGCTCCTTTCTCTCTCTCTCTCTTTTTCCCTTTCTCTTTCTCCCTTCGGTACTTACAGTCTTGCAGGCTCGGTGCGATGTAACAAAGGTTAAAAAAAAAAAAAAAGAAAAAGAAAAAGAATAGTAATCGCTGGCGTGGGCGACGGGAGCCGGGCCGGGACTTTCCAAAATAGACCCGGAGGAAAGCCTGCGAGCGCGCAGTGATGACGCAACGCGCAGCCCGAGCTTTTTCTTCTCTCCGCGGCGAGGCCCGAGCGGAAAAGGGTCGGGCGCGCGTCGTTGTCATGGTAACCGGAGCCCGCCTCTCCCTCTGCCCGGGAGGAAGCTCCGTGGGCTGGTTTCTCCGGCGTGGCTGGAGGGTTGTTAAATGGAACAATAATAAACAGCACAATGACAATAAGTAGCCTTAGCAGTAACGAGTGGCACGGTGTTCGATGTGTTACAATCTGTGTTGTAGGTAGCATACAGATAGTATAGTAACAATGTTGTGCTAAGTGTTTCATGTGTATGGAACCCTTTAAAAAAATGCCTTTTTTTTTTTTTTTTTAACCAAGTAAGGAACCCGAGGCCTGCAGATGCTAAGTAGTTAATTCGTAACGAGTAAAAAAACCCGGGTATGTTGAGCTTCAAAGCATACACACTTGCTTCCTCACTGCTGACTGGATTGTTGTGAGAGTAGACTATGGCCATTCACTCACCTATCTTGGTGGAAATATTACCGGAAGGATATTTATTCCCATTGTTTTAACACTAGACTAAACAGGCACTTTTCTGAGTTGTAATTTGACTCTCTTGTTAAACAAGAAATCACTATACATCATTAATCGGCCAAATATATCGGTCGTTGTAAATTTAAGTTGGCATTCTGTTGCATAAATCAGTGTTTTGAATTGTAACACAAACCCAAGATTTATCAAATGTGGGCACACAATAAAACATATATCTGGATTCATAAAATTCAGTAACAAAGCCTGAGAAATTGGAATTTCACCATGGCAGGGTAGCTCAGTTGGTTGGAACATCCATCCATACACCAAAAAGTTGCAGATTTAATTCTGGTCTGGGCACATATTTGTAAAAAAAAAAAAAAAAAAAAAAAAATGCTTTCTTAACTCTGTTAAACAAGAACTTCTTTTTGTTTAATATATTCTTATTGATTTCAGAAAGGAAGGGAGGGAGAGAGAGATAAAAACATAAATGAAGAAAGAGAATCATTGATTGGCTGCCTGCTGCATGCCCCATACTGGGGATCCAGTCTGAAACTCATGAAAGTGCCAGGACCGGGAATCAAACCCTGACCTTCTAGTTCATAGGTAGATGCTCAACCACTAGCTACACCAGCAAGGCAACAAATGCTTCTTTAGTACAAATATGTCCCATGCAATATTTGAAACAACTTATACTGAAAAATTATTTGTTGTCTGTATGATATTTTAAGAAGGTGTCCTGTATTTTATTTGGCAAATTTACCGGCCCCCCATTGCTTAGTTACCTTTGGGCCTAGGGGCCTTTTACTACATGTTAGGTCTATGGATGCTAGAAGCACTGTTGGCCCTCAGCAAGAAGGACCTGGGGAAAAGTTGGTTATCCTTCTTGGAGCTATGTGAGCAGAAAATTTCAGAGCCCAGGTGCTCAAAACCACTGTGTAAAAGTTAAGGCACACTTTACAAAGGGACAAAAAAAAAAAAATAATCTGTCTAAAGTTATGAACTAAACTAAATGCCAGAGGTAATTATGCAACATCTACAAAGATCTGGAGGGGAATTATTGTGACTCTTTTTCTATATCACATAAATATTATTCATTTATGGAAGAAAAAATCAATTTCATGTTTTTAATTCCTGGAAAATATATTTTTATTAACATGTATCTAAAGACATAAATCCAAATAACAGGGTCAAAAAAATGAGGATTTCAAAAACAGAATTTATGGTATAAAAATATTCTGTTGATACTAAACACAGTTAGGACTAAACTCATACACCATATTAATAATTATAATATGGTATATGAGCTTTTTGTTGCATAGTTAACAACCACAAAAATTTTCAAAATATTTTTATTTATCTTTAGAGAGAGAGGAGGGAGAGGGAGAGAGAGAAGCATTGATGTGAGAAATTAACATATTAGCTGTTTCCTGCATGCTCACCACTGGGGATAGAGCCTGAAACTCAGGCATGTGCCCTGACTGGGAATTGAACCAACATGTTTTTGGTGCACAGAACAATGCCCAACTAACTGAGCCACACTAGCCAGGGCACACAACCACAAAACTTTAGTTGCTTAGAACAATATCTTGATTGGCTTGTGTGATTCAATTTCAAGCTATAATGCCTTTCTGCACATAGTTCATGCTCAGTAAGTATTTGTTGAGTGAATAAACGATTATAATAATTAGGTAAAATGCCTAAGCATACAGATAACCACAAAAGAATGTTTTAAAAAGCTGAGTATCTTCAGAATGATGCATGCCACGAAAGAACAACATAAACCCAAGTTTTAAAATTTCAGATGAGAAGTGACATGCTGGGGTCTTTCTGCAGTTGCAAGGGTTCACGAATCTGGAGGAGGGCCGTGTAAATTGAATAAAGAGACAAGACATGAAATATAAATTTGGGAGGCATGGGAGAGCCAGGGGAGTCCTTTCTAGTGAATGGACTCTCTGAATGTTGGGATCCACAGCTTTTTATTTGCTGGGAAACACATTGGCCCTTTAAGAATGCAAACAGGTAAAGTTTGATAAACAGGAAAAGATTATCAGGTTAAGGGAAATTCCTTCAGCTATTCCACCAGCAGCAGGTAAACAGGAAAATATCACGTTAGGGGAAATGCCTACAGCTCTTCTAGCAGTAGGCAATAATATATGCAGTTTTTCAGCCCTGCTGAAGCCCCAAGATCCATCAGCTTTCTGATGAACTTCTTGCATAATTATAACCTGCTGGAATTAGCCTCCAGAAGTGACATAATTCAAGAAAGAAAGAGAAATAAAAGAAAAAAAAATAATCTTAGAAATGAAAATTAACCTCGATGTAACATATAGATAAACATAACAGATAATACCTTAAGATAAGTAGAGTAAAAAGGGAAAAAAACTAAAATAAAAATAGAAAGGTAAATGGATTTAAAGAGAAAATAATGAATATTCAAGTTTAGCAAAGAAGATCCAACATAATTACAATAGGAGTTACTTAAACAAAAGCAAGTCACTGACCCATAAGGGTCAGAAAACTATATTATTATCATAGTTTTAACAGTTTTAACAGCAAGTCTTTATGACAGAAGAAAATGGGATAACTGTATTTAGGATGTAAATAAAATGTGATCCAGGGGTTTTATATTGAGCAAATGTGCCTTTCAAATACAAAAGCTCAGATAAGCCAAAACCAGTTTGGCTCAGTGGATAGAGCATCGGCCTGTGGACAGGTCAATTCAGGTCAAGGGCATGTACCTTGGTTGCAGGCACATCTCCAGTAGGGGGGGTGCAGGAGGCAGCTGATAGATGTTTCTCTCATCAATGTTTCTAGCTATCCCTCTCCCTTCCTCTCTGTAAAAAATCAATAAAATATAAATATTTTTAAAAAGGCTCAGATAAGCTATTAACATTATGCAAGAACTCTGAGGATGTTGTTCTCCCGAGCATCCCTGAAGAATCTCTTAAAGAATGGGTTTGCCAAAACCGGTTTGGCTCAATGGATAGAGCGTCTGCTTGGGGACTGAAGGGTCCCAGGTTTGATTCCGGTCAAGGGCATGTACCTTGGTTGCAGGCACATCACCAGTAGGAGGTGTGCAAGAGGCAGCTGATGATGACTCTCTCTCTCTCCCTCTCTGCACAAAATCAATAAAATAAAAAAATAAAAAAAAGAATGGGTTTCATAAAACCTGACAAACAATGATGTAAGGACAGATTGAGGATTAACTATATAGTTACGCTAGAAGCCCGATGCATGAGTTCGTGCACATTGAAAGGAAATTTATTAGAATAAATATTTTAATATTTAATATTTAATATCACTATTCGCCCTTTCTCTATAATAGAAGTGTCAACCAAATTCACGATTGACAATGACAGATGAAAACATATAATAGTATAGTAACAATGTTGTGCTAAGTGTTTCATGTGGTGCCAGTGAGAGCTTTATATCTATATATATAAAAGCCAACCAAACAACTGGTCATCCAAGTGATATGATGCATACTGACCACCAGGGGCAGACACTCAATGGAGAAGCTCCCCCTTGATGGTCAGTGTGCTCCCACAGCCAACCTCCCAGGGTCAGCCAACCTCTCTCGGCCCTTCCCCATAGTGGGCCAATCTCCCATGGCCTATTCCCCTGGCTGGCCAGCCCACACTCCACCCCTGATTGGCCTAATCGCTGGCCAAGCCGTGAGATCCCACCCATGCACAAATTCATGCACCAGGCCTCTAGTTTATAGATAAACTTGCTTAATTATATCTGCTTTCTGATTTAGCTAAATGTTTTCCAGCCCAGTGAAGCACCCCAACTTCTCTTCCCAGTAATTGTCAGCAACACAGCGGTAAATATTGACACAAAGCAGATTGTTAGTGTAGATCACGCAGGGAGAACAAAAGGTAAAATATTTAACTCTAACAGTGTTTGACCATATTTTGTGCAGTGAGAAAACCTGAAGTCATTTTCAAGGTCCAGCATTTCTTTTTTTCAGTCAGGTCAAGTTTCTAAACTTTCTAAATCTCTGTTTTCCAGCTAATGAAAATAAAATAAAATGTTACTGAGTCTCCTATCTACCTACTCCAGGACTTCTGTGAGGATCAAATGAGATGAGGCATGGGAAAACGCTTCACAGACATTTGGTTACAGTGTAAAATGTTTGCACCTGGCTATAAAGCAAGTTGTGTTCCTGGGCTGAAGAAACTCCAAGGAGGCTAGTCACTAGGAAGAGGAAGCAGGCATTGCTACATGTTGCTTTTACCTGGTGCCCACAGCGACCGTTTCTGGGCTGAGCTGTGGGCTGAACTCTGCAGCATGGGGTCTCAGCAGTGTTGGCTACAATTTTGTGTGCTTTCACTTTGGGGTGGTGGCAGGGCCTGTGTCCCACTTGGGGGAAGCCAAGTGTTGCTTTGTCGGTACCAAGTCCACAGTGCCAGTTTATTTGTAAATGGCAGCTCCTGTGTTGAGTGTTTGCCTCCTGATGGTCAGTGCATATCATAGTGACCAGTCAGATGGTTGGACATACACTTAGCATATTAGTCTTTTATAGACAATATGATGTTTAAAAGGAAACATTATAGTATATAATGCTTATATAATCTGCCAAAGCACACCTGTTAAAGTGGAGGGAGAATGGTAAAAACATATAAAAATTTTTTTTAACTTTTCAGTAACTGTATTGGAGTAAGTGTGTTAGCATTGTTATTCTAAGACTGGGTAAAACAAATGAGTATTATTTTCTTTTTTTTTGAGAATCAGGATTATCAAGAAGAAAGAAGAATAGATCTGATACAGAGAGGTTAGGGTGCAAATCCTAGAGCGCAAAGTGGTCCTTTATTTGAATTGGAAGTAGAAATTTACCATGATCTATATAACACAGGTTATATAAATCTATAACGTGTGCGTGTGTGTGTGTGTGTGTGTGTGTGTGTGTGTTTTCTATCTGTGACCACTGAAAAGACTTAGGAACTGTCCAGCCCAATACACATGCCTGCCTCTAAGATTATGGTCTTGAAATGTAATTTAACACTAAAGGAAATCAGAGCTTTTTTAAAAAAGGACAGATTCCAGTTTGGGACAGGAAATGTTCAGGATGAGCCTGGAATATCTTTTTGTATCAGAAAGCAAGGAAATTATTAAAGACCACTATTATCATTTCAAAAGATTCAGGAGTCATCTACTGACCAAAGATGGGGTTCTGTGAACTTCAGTAAGACCTAAAATTGCAATTTTTTGAAAGCCATCAAATATACAAGTTCTTTATGGTATTAAAAAAAAATAATACAACTGGTTGTTTTGGGAGAATGAAAGAAGACAATTCATTATCATGAAAACTGGTAAGTAGAGAAAAAGAACCAAGCTTTTATTTTGCCTTTATTCTGTGAAGGGTTCATTAAGAAATCAATCAAAAAGTATTCCAGCCCTGCTGGTGTGGCTCAGAGGTTGAGCGGCAACCCATGAACCCGGGGTCACCATTCAATTCCTGGTCAGAGCACATGCCTGGGTTGTGAGCTCAATCCATTCAGGAGGCAGCTGATTGAACTTGGTCTCATCTACGTTTCTAAAATCTCTACCACTCTCCCTTCCTCTTTCTATAAAACCAATTAAGACTCATACAAGTTAACAAAAGGGAGATAAACAACCCAATCAAAAAATGGACAACAGATCTAAATACAATAGATACTTTTAGAAAGAAGACATAAGGAAGGCCAAGAAACATATGAAAACATGCTCAAAGCCACTAATTATCCAAGAGATGCAAATCAAAATGACAATGAGGTACCATCTCACACCTGTCAGAATGGCTGTCATCAACAAATCAACAAACAACAAGTGCTGGCGAGGATGTGGAGAAAAAGGAACCCTCGTGCACTGCTGGTGGGAATGCAGTCTGGTGCAGCCACTGTGGAGAACAGTGTGGAGCTTCCTCAAAAAACTAAAAATGGAACTCCCATTTGATCCAGTGATACCACTTTTAGGAATATATAATATCCCAAGAAACTAGAAACCCCAAGGAGAAGGCTAAAAAGGGCTAATTCCAATGTAACCCTGATATTTGGGGGTGGGTATGTGGGGAGGGGTGCTAGCAATCTGAATCCATGCCAGTAAGCCCAATGTACATTCTTGAAAACCTATGATTAAGTCACTACCTCTTTCCCAGAAACTGGTCTTGTAGAACCTGTTACAGAGGCCATAAAACTGTGAACAGTGCACTGCCCTGGAGGGAGGGTTATTAACACTGGTGCCAGGCCAGCCCATCAGGTATGGCCTGGAGACCCCCAACACCTGGGAGACCCCCAACACCTGGGAGACCCCCTATACTTGGGAGATCCCCAACCCCCAACACCTTCTTGCAAAGCCCGTGAAAAGGACCAGAAGCATAATCCATATCTGCAGGACAAAGACCCCAGAAAGATATAGAAGAGAAGCCCCTGCATGTTACTTTACTCAGATTTGGGAAGTTATTCCTCTGGGTCTGCCGGCATAAATAAACAATGTCACTCCTTTTCTCTAAAAGCGTTACTTGGGGTGTTTTGTTTTGTTTTGTTTTGTTTTGTTTATCTTCTGCAACACCAATCAGAAAGGACATATGCACCCCTATGTTGATAGTAGCACAATTCACCATAGCTAAGATTTGCAAACAGCCTAAGTGCACATCAGAAGATGAGTGGATTAAAAAACTGTGGTACATCTACGCAATGGAATACTACCCTGAGGTTAAAAAAAAAGAAAGAAAAAGGAATTCTTATCATTTGCAACAGCATGGATGGAACTGGAGAGCATTATGCTAAGTGAAATAAGCCAGTCAGAGAAAGATAAATATCACATGATATCACTCATTTATGGAATATAATGAACAACATAAACTGATGAATAAAAACAGATCCAGAGACAGAGAAGCATAGATCAGACTGTCAAACCTCAGAGGGAAGGTAGGGGAAGGTAAGGGTAAGGGGAGAGAGATCAACCAAAGGACTTGCATGCATATAAGCTTAGCCAATGGACACAGACAACAGGGGAGTGAAGACATGAGTGAGGAGAGTGGGCAATGGGAGTATAAGGATACATATGTAATACTTTAATTAATCAATAAATTAAAAATAATCTTAATTACACAAAATGCTGATTAAAAAATAAAAGATATTCACTTTCTAACTTTCTTCTTTTTAATACATAGTTTTTAAAAAATATATATTTTATTGATTTTTTACAGAGAGGAAGGGAGAAGGATAGAGAGCTAGAAACATCGATGAGAGAGGAACATCCACCAGCTGCCTCCTGCACACCCCCTACTGGGGATGCACCCACAACCAACGTACATGCCCTTGACCGGAATCGAACCCGGACCTTTCAGTCCGCAGACTGACGCTCTGTCCACTGAGCCAAACCGGTTTCGGCTCACTTTCTAATTTTCAAAAATAAATAAATAAAACCAATTAATAAAACACACACACACACACATATATGTGTGTGTGTGTGTGTGTGTGTGTGTGTATGTATATATATATATGTGTGTGTGTATATATATATATATATATATATATATATATATATATAGTATGTTAGGCAGTAATGGGAACACACCCAAACATTTTTCTACATTTTTTTCTCAAGTGTATTGATATTTTAATGTAGAATTAAGATGTTCCTTATTTTCCCATCTTAAAATTCCTTGACTCAGCAATGGTCTGGAAATCTTAGGCCCATTTCCTAGTCACCTCAAATTTGGAGCAGCTGAATTGAAACACCATAATCTAATAGGCTTTGTGTGTCCTCATAATTTCTCTCTGCCTTTTTTTTGCCAGAAGAATTATTTCCTACAATAATATCAACTCCTCTTTCTCAGTAGTATAAATGAGATTAAAGACACCTCTTTTTTAGCTCTATATACTTAATCACTGAAATGCATTATCATTTCTAATTTGTCTGATGTTTTATGTGATTATGATGAAGTTTCACAACACTTGGAATCTATATAATTTTTTAACCAGTTTTGCCCCAATAAATTCAATAAATTAAAAAAAAATTAAGTATGTTTTTATTGATTTCAGAGAGAGGAATAGAAACGTACATGAGAAACATTGATTGGCTGCCTCCTGCACCCAGCCTACTAAGGATCGAGCCCACAGCTCAGGGATGTGCCCTGACCAGGAATTGAACTGTGACCTCCTGGTTCATGGGTCGACACTCACCCACTGAACCACACCATCCAGGCAATAAATATTTTTTTTAATTAGAAAAAAATAGTAGTTTCACGAGTATAGACCATGAAATAGAACTTTGTGAATAGGACTGCTCAAATGTGGTGACTAAGATTTCAGAAATAAATTATTGCTTCAAAGGTCCCTATGGGGAGAGTATTCACCTTTTAACTTAAAATGACTATTTATGCAGGACTGACTGCCGCAATAGGTAATTTTAAGTGTCAACTTGACTAGGCTAAGGAATGCCCAGCTAGATGGAAAGACATTATTTCTGGGTGTGTCCTTAAGGTTGTTTCTGAAAGAGATTAGCATTTGAATTAGTAGACTAAGTAAAGAAGATTGCCTCACCCATTTGGGTGGGCTTCAGTCAACCCATTAAGGGCCTGAATAGAACAAAGAGGTATAAGAAGGGAAAATTCTCTCTCTCTCTGCTTCCGCTGGAATATCCATCCTCTCTGACCTCTTCTCTGGCTCTTGTACTGGGGTCTTGGATTGGAACTACATCACCAGCTTTCCTGCACCTCCAGCTCTCAGAGTGACTTCTCAGTTTCCAAAATCGGGTGATGCAATCTCTCATGATGCACCTCTTTACATATGTACATATCCTCTTGCTTCCGTGTTTTCCAGAAAACCCCGACTAACAGAGCTGTCGGAATTCTTTTAATTACCTGCTAGTTTTGAAATGGGCTCAGTGAAAATGTTTGATGGAATCCTCAAATGTCTTCATTAAATAGGAGAAAAGACTGTGGGAATTAAAAACCAATTTTTTTGGCTCTATATTTATCAAAACAAAATCATAAAGCAATTCAAAGAAGGAGCCACCCTTCCAAATTTGAATTGAATTGAAGAAGAAACCAGGCAAAATCATAAACAGCAACAGAGATTAAAAATGAGATTTGCAAACCTGGATTTCTTCTTAACTTGATATCTTAAAAATGTAAACCACACTTGGTTAGTAATGGAAACTTATGTAAACTAATCTTACCTCCCACACACAAATATGAAATGGAAAAGACAAGATACTAGATCATTGGACTAAATGGGTCTTTCTTTTTTAAAAACAAGAAACTAAACCAAACATTACCAATTTGTAAGCAAATACTTCTTTTTTCCAGAGTGATCATATATATCTTTATTGATTTCAGAGAGGAACAGAGAGGGAAAGAGAGATAGAAACATCAATGATGAGAGAGAATCATTGATTGGCTGCCTCCTGCACATCCCTCACTGGGGATCAAGCCCACAAACTAGGAATGTGACTTTGACCAGAATCAAACTTGGGACCCTTCAGTCCGCAGGCTGATGCTCTATTCACTGAGCCAAACCAGCTAGGGCCAGAGTGCTCATTTTTAATTTAGGGAGATAGGCGGAATGTCATGAACCTATTTTGAGAATATGATTTTTAAGAAGCTATGAAATGTATTCCAGAAAACTGCATATGCACACAATAGATTGTACATAATTCAGGAGGTTTGTGGAATCCTTAGTGCTCCATGAACTTCACATTAAGAAACACTGAAACAGAAGTCTTCAGTTTTTGTAACTGGTGGAATATGTGATGATGATTCCATCCCTGTATGCACCTTTTATTTTATATTATTTTTAAATTATTTATTGATTTGAGAAAGAGAAAGGAAGAAAGAGATAGAAACATTGATTTGTTATTCCATTGATTTATGCATGCATTGATTGTTCTTAAGTGTGCCCTGACAGGGATTGAACCCACAATCTTGGTGTGTAGGGACCATGCTCTAATCCAAGAATGTCAAACTCGTGGCCCATGGGCCACATGCGGCCCACAACGAATATTTTTTCCGGCCTAGCCAATATAGCAGTATATAAGAAATGTGTTTTTTTTTTAAATATATTTTATTGATTTTTTACAGAGAGGAAGGGAGAGAGATAGAGAGCTAGAAACGTCAATTAGAGAGAAACATCGACCAGCTGCCTCCTGCACCTCCCCTACCGGGGATGTACCCGCAACCAACGTACATACCCCTGACCGGAATGGAACCTGGGACCTTTCAGTCCACAGACCGATGCTCTACCACTGAGCCAAACTGGTTTCGGTGTAAGAAATGTTTTAATAAAAATTTTGTAACTTAATTTTTACGATATCCTGTTATATGTAATCCTATATAATAAAAAGCTAAATTGTCCCCACAACCAGGAGTTGCACCAGGGGGTGAGGCCAACTGACCAACCACCCACAATCTTAGATGACCCTGCTAGCCTGTCATGACCCACAGGTTGAGAACCGCTGCAGTAGAGCCTAAAGCCATTAGAAAACACAGATATTTACATTATGATTCATAACAGTAGCAAAATTACAGTTATGAAGTAGCAACAAAAATAATTTTATGATTGGGGGTCACCGCAACATGAGGAACTGTATGAAAGGGTCACAGCATTAGAAAGGTTGAGAACCACTGCATAAGGGAACACTCTGATAAGGTCATAATGTGAAACATTCTATGACAACCGACCTGGACATGTCAAACAAAGTTATAAAACAAAAGCAAAATGTTGATAGAGGGGTGTTCTAATGAACAGGAGTTTACAGGAACCTGATAACCAAATGTAATATGTGTTGAATGGAGATGAGACCACCCAAGAGGCAGAGACCCCTACCCGGGAAATAACTCCAACTAGCCAATTGCGGAGTCTAATTACAAATTTTATTGCAGATTCGAATCTGGGCTGCCGCCGTGGCAATGGCGGGGCCAGAAGCAGCAGCGGTTACAAAGCGGTCTCTCTCTTTTTAAGCATTCTTCAAACAAGCACATTCCAAACAAGGGGGGGTGTGGGGGGGTGGTCTTAACCTTGTGATTGCATGCATCAGCCAGATGGCCTAATCTCCCTCCTTGGTTTGTTCTGCTATCTTAGCCTTGACTATCCCAGACTGCTGATTTGGCCTTCAGCCTTGACTAACCCAGACTGTTGACTTGGCCTTCAGGTCTGGGAGGGGTGAGTAGCAACTTTCTACCCTCCAGGCAAGGTCAGTAATTTTTCACTCCTCAATATGTAAACATAAATTGGATCCTTAAGGGGGGGTGATATTTTAATTTTGTAAAAGACATTTTTGGGCCAAAACCGGTTTGGCTCAGTGGATAGAGTGTCGGCCTGCGGACTGGGAGGTCCCAGATTCAATTCCAGTCCAGGGCATGTACATTGGTTGCGGGCACATCCCCAGTAGGGGATGTGCAGGAGGCAGCTGGTCATTGTTCCTCTCTCATTGATGTTTCTAGCTCTCTATCCCTCTCCCTTCCTTGCTGTAAAAAATCAATAAAATATATATTTTTTAAAAGACATTTTTTGGGACAATTGAGGAAATTTAAATATGGACTATAAATATTATGAAATTATTGTTAATTTTCTTAGATGTAATAATGGTCCTGTTTTTATGAAGGAAAATATCCTTATCAGGCTGTTCATGCTGAAACAATTTAGGGGTAAAGATGTCTGCAAGTTACTTCCAAAAGTATAAGGAGAAAAAAAATTACAGATGTATAGACAGAAAAAGAGAAACTTAAATTAAGAGTAGCAAAATGTTAACTGATAAGTCAAGGGAAAGATTTGTAGGCAATATATCACTTTCACTGCTTTCAAAGTAAGAATTTGGAGAGGGAAAAATAAATAGATTTAAGTTTTACTGAAGGTCAGAGAGCATGTAGTAAGAGTTCAAGTGAGAAACAACAGTGATTTAGACCAGAATAGTGATAGTGGAGATGGAGAAAAGAGGATACATTTTGAAACATAATTATAAAATAGAATTGGCAAGATTTGTTGATAGTTTGAGATGTGATGGGGGACATTAGCTGGGGGAGAGGAGAATTCTGGAATGGACAATGATGTAGATATTGGTTCTCTTAAGATAGGGAATAAAGGAGGGAGGAGGAGGAAGAGGTGAAAGAGCTAGGTTGGGGGAGATGATGAATCAACATTGGATGATGACAACCACCAATCAGGATCTCTGGACCTTTAAACCACATCATCATATAGACCAGTGTTTCCCAACCTTCTCTCATGATGAGAATCACCTGGTGGAGTTGTTAAAACACAGATTCCCGGAGCCCAACTAAGAAGTGCTAAACTAGAATTTTTGGGAACATATAGGTAAAATTGCATACCTAACTAGTGCTCTAAGACAGATTTTATATACAGAGCACTAAGTTAGGTATGCAATTTTACCTATATGTTCTCAAAAATTCTAGTTTAGCACTTCTTAGTTGGGATCCGGGAATCTGTGTTTTAACAACTCCACCAGGTGATTCTCATCATGAGAGAAGGTTGGGAAACACTGATATAGACCACCCATTTCTCCCTAGGTGACATTTAAAAAAAATAACATATTTTTAGTGATTTGAGAGGGGAAAGGAGAGGCAGAGAGATTTTTATTGATTTGAGAGAGGAAGTGAGAGGGAGAGAGAGATAGAAACATGATGAAAGAGAATCATGCCCTCTATTGGGGATTGAGCCCAAAACCCTGGGAATGTGCTCTGAATAAGAATTGAACCATGACCTCCATGAAGGAAAACTTTTTTATTTATACTTTTTCTAGCTCTTTTGTCTCCCAAATTTGGAATGAGACTTCCGGGTCTTCTGAGAAAGAAGGTCCACATGCTGGGAAGGAACCGTGAAACCATATCTCAAGGAATGGCTTGACAACTCTGTCTGGAGCATAGTTTATGGAATGGGATTAGTCTTATTTTCCTTATTATTGAAGCAAGCAAGCATTTACAGAAGCCAAACTAGTAGGGTTAAAATTTCCAACAACAGTTTTTATGTAAGATGAATGCTTCAGTTGGACTCAGAATTGGTCAAAATATCATCAGGGACCCAGATTTTTTTAACTTCTTCTCCCACTTCATTAACAGCATTCCAAGCATTTCATCCACATGTTTTTCAGAAGCTGCATAATTCCAAATGTCACATCCACTTTCAAGGCAAGAAGAAAGGGCAGTGCAATGAGCTCTCCCCTCCCCCCGCCTTATTAGAAATCCACCTAGATGGTTGCCCCGATTAGTTTACTAAACTAAAATGGGTCACTCCTGGATCAAAGAGGGGCCAGGAAAACAAGAACCTGGTTTCCCTGGCCCTGCAGCAGAAAGTGACAAAGAGAAGAGGGTTACAAATGTTTTCATGTTGACAACAGTATTTGCCACACATCCCAAAGTCTTTATTTTATTTTTATTTTTTCCATCATCATTTAATCTCAATAGTCTTTTAATTCCTGTTTGGTAAAGAAAATTACTAGCCTTAAATTCAAGAATGCAAGATATTCTCTCTGTCTGAAATGTTCCCATATCTTCCTACCAAAAATCATTTGATTCTTCAACTCCATTTCCAATGTCACACTTATTCTCAGTTTGGATAATACTCCCACCCTATCTTCAATTCCTCTTGCTTTAACCTCCATATCTTTGTATGCCGGTCCCCAATTCATTCTCCAAAAATCTCACATCAGCTTTGCACACATGAGTAGCTCTTCATTGCCCTAGGACAATGGTTGACAAACTCATTAGTCAACAGAGACAAATATCAACAGTACAACGATTGAAATTTCTTTTGAGAGCCAAATTTTTAAAACTTAAACGTCTTCTAACGCTACTTCTTCAAAATAGACTTGCCCATGCTGTGGTATTTTGTGGAAGAGCCACACTCAAGGGGCCAAAGAGCCACAGGTGGCTTGCGAACCGCAGTTTGCCGACCACGGGTCTAGGATAAGGTGTAAAATTTTCAACCTGGCTCACAAGCCTCTAGGTGTCCTAGCCCTTGACCTTTGGGTTTCTCTCTGGTCTTGTCTATAGCCATGACCTCCTCATCCCAACTCCAGTCGTATTGAACTTTGATCCTCCCACGCACCATTCTCCCTTTACTAGCCTTTACACAAACTGTTGTCTTGCCCTGAAAAACAGTTCCTTGCATTTTGATGATGTCTAGACCTACTTCAGTTAGCTGAGTGTCATTTCATGCCCTTCTTCAACCATTCTCAGTGTTCTTAGATCATGCAGGGTTTCCCCTCATGGACGCTAAACTGTGTGACAGAACCTCTTGAAGTGCTCTGAGAGATAGATTCTTTATAAATCTTTTGGGACCAAAGGAATGAATGACCCAAGCTCAGACTGAAACTCACCAAGTTGAGCTGACTTAAGTAAGAAATAATTAGAAAATAAGTAAATATGCTTTTAACAATTTGATACAAATTGTTACAAACACCTTTCATAGTATTGATTTTGGGGATTCAATTATAGGGGGAAAATGGGGATCAAAATGTAATTCATTAAATGTGAGCACTTAATAAAATTCTGGGAAAGATGTGTTAACAGAAAAATCCCCAACCTATTTATGTGATATTCAGCCTACATAACAGACTATTTAAGTGTACTTATTCATTTGATGAAGGAATTAAAAAGTGAGGGAGAAAAATAATTATTCCAGCAATTGTTTGTCATTACAGGTCTGAACTGCCAGAGGCACCAAGCCACCCAAAATCTGTATAGCATGAGTCACAAACCAAACGTGTCTTTACTGTGCCTGGATTCCAATTCCTAATCACAAAGTTAACTATGAATGTGACAACACTTTTAGGTAAAATAACTGATTATGCAAAGGATATGTACCCCCACACCCATTTGAGTATTCTTTAGGAAAGAGAGTCATAGACTATTGAAATAAAATACGTAGTTCACTAATATCCATTCATGTTCTAAATAAGCTCTCAGGCAATAAAAGTTTTTAGAATAATTCTCTCCCTCCCCCCAAATTTTATATTCCTTGTAAGATAAGGAGCAATTGGGCCTACAGATGAATTCTGTTGTGGTGCATGATAGGTAAACAAATATTTTTTGACTAAATTAATTAGCTCAAATAGGTATAGATTCTAATCCCAGCTTGAACTGCATGAGAGTAGGTCACTTAACCTAACACTGTACTATAATTAATATGTAAGTTATGTGATATATTAGAAAGTGATATTTTCACCCTGGCCATGTAGCTCAGTTGGTAGGAGTGTGGTACCCATAGGTCAAGGTTACAGGTTCTATCTTTAGTCAGGACACGTACAAGAAGCAATCAGTGAATGCATAAATAGAGCAATAAATTGATGTTTCTCTCTCTCTCAAATCAATTTTAAAAAGTGATTTATTTTATTTATTTATTGGAAAGAAAAGCAAAAACCAAGATTGAGGATATCAAGAGTAGGGATGGATGCTTATGTGAGTGCTTATGTTTGACATATCTGAGCCTTCAGTGAAATACTGCAATTATTATTCCTTTGTTTCTCATATGTAAATGAAAACATTTGGTTCAATGATTCCTAGTGCTTGAAAAATATTTGTGTTCCAGTTTATGATTTTGTGACTAATGGGCTCTTACAAATTCCTTGAGGTTCTTCTAAGTTTCAAAAAGTTATTTACTTCTGTGTTATTTAAGATTATTTTTTGTTTTTATGTTGTGATTTCTATAAAACTGACTTTAATGATTTGGGAAATATTAAATTGATTTTTTAAATACACTTGTTTTAAAAATAAACTCAAATAAAAATTTTAGTTTATTTAAGAAAAAATATGTAATAGTATCAGATAATAGTTTTCTGTCAGACCAATTTCCTTTTTTAAAAAATATTTTTTTATTGAGTTTAGAGAGGAAGGAAGAGGGAGATAGAGATAGACACATCAATGATGAGAGAGAATCTTGAATCGGCTGCCTCCTCCACTCCCTCACTGGGGATTGAGCCCACAACCCAGGTATGTGCTCTGACCGGGAATTGAACCATGACCTTCTGGTTTGTAGGTCGATGCTCAACCACTGAGCCACACCAGCCAGGCAGGCCAATTTCCTTTAAATCTTATCTTTGTGGTAATTGATTCATGATTTTTTAAGTTTTTTTTATTTCAAAAAAAAGATCTTAAATATGATAATATTACATGTAATAAACATTAATATCAAGAAAAACAATTTAAAATATGATGTTACATGTAATAAACACCAATTATTCAAGAAAATGATCTTACATATAATAATATTACATGCAACAAACATTAATATTTCACATATAAAAGGATTTTAAGTATGATAATATTAACAAAACTATACTAATATAGTATGATATCACAAAAGTGATAGGAAATATTAAAAATCTGCAAATAACAGGATTACTTCTATTATATTCTAGAATATTTTTCCCCTCTGGTTCTATTTTTGTTCATCAGTTTATGTTGTTCATTATATTCCACAAATGAGTGAGATAATATGATATTTAGCTTTCTCCAACTGGCTTATTTCACTTAGCATGATGCTTTCAAAGTCTATTTTGTCAGATATGAGTATTGTTACTCCGGCTTTTTTTTTTTTTTTTTCCATTTGCATGGAAAAAATTTTCCCATCCCTTCACTTTCATCCTGTGTGTATCTTTTGCTTTGAGGTGGGTCTCTTGTAGACAGTATATAGTTGGGTCATGTTTCTGTATCCATTCAGCTACCCTACACCTTTTGATTGGAGCATTTAATCCATATACATTGAGAGGTACTTATTTATAGCCATTTTAATTCTGTATGGCTAGGTTTCTCTCTCTCTTCTCAGCAGTCCCTTACAGCAATCCCTTTAGCATTTCTTGTAATTCTGGCTTGGTGGTGATGAACAACCTTAGCCTTTTTTTTTTTTTTTTTTTTTTTTTTTTTTGTCTGGGAATCTCTTCATTTGACTATTTATTTTGTATGATAGCCTTGCTGTATATAATAATCTTAGTCCCAGATACCTGCTTTCCATTACCTTGAGTACTTCATACCATTCCCTTCTGGCTTGTAGAGTTTCTGATGAGAAATCAAGTGTCAGCCTTACAGAAACTCCTTTGTAGGTAACATTTTTCTTTTCTTTTGATGCCTTATATATATATATATATATAGTTTTAAACTTTTGGCATTTTAATTATGATGTGTCTGGGTGTGGGTTCATTTGAGTTCTTGTTTGGTGTTCTCTGTGCCTCCTGAACTTATGTGACTTTTTCCTTTACTGAGTTAGGGAAGTTTTCTGCCATTATTTATTCAAACAACTTCTCTATTCCTTTTTCCCTTCTGCCATTTCTGGCAAACCTACTATTCTAATATTGTAATGTTTCACATTGTCCCACAGCTCCCTTAAGCTGTCCTCTTTTTTCAAAAAATTTTTTTTTCTTTTTGGTTCTCTGATTGCATGATATTTTCACCTCTGTCTTCTAATTCACTGATTCAATACTTACCTTTCCCCTAATCTGCTGTGTATTCCTTCCAATGTGTTCTTTATTTTGTGTAATGTTATTCTTTATCTCAGATTATTCTTTTTTCATAGTTGAGCATTTTCAACATCATTACTCTAAACTCTGTTTCAGATAAATTTCTTATTTCTGCTTCATTTATCTCTTATTCTGGAAAATTCACTAGTTCTTTCCTTTTGGGGTTGTTTCTTTGTTTCCTCATTTTGTCTGTTTGGGTTTGTGACTCTGCATTAGGTAGATCCTTTACATCTCTCAATCTCTATTTCTGACTAATTGGATCAGGCAAAGCCTCAAAGCCTCCAGAGACCACCTCTGTCTACACTTCAAACTACGACCCTCGGGCCACATGCGGCCCGCAGAGGAGTCTGATCCGGCCCGCCAGGTTTTTTGGGCAGTGAGCGCAGCCGAGGTGTTACAGTAGGAATTAGTAGTTCATATAGTCCGGCCCTCCAGCTCTCTGAGTGACCGTGATCTGGCCCCCACTTTAAAAAGTTTGAGGACCCCTGGTCTACAGACTAATACAGTATAGACTTGAATTGCTCCTAGGCAATCATCCTCAGGTGTGGCTAGAGTTTTTCAACCAGGTAGGGGAGTTGCTTCTGCCTGGAGGCTAATTGTTACTTTTAATCTCTTAAATGGTCTCAGGGCAAGATGTTTTCCAATAGGTTGTGTTAACTGTCTCCCCCACCCCCCCCCCCCCCCCCCCCCCCCAGGCAAGTGAGATGTTTATATTGGAAAGATATCCTTCCTTCTCTGTGTGAGGGAATGACTTAGCCCAGGAAACTTGGGATGTCTACCTTCTGAGTTCTATCCCCTGAGTCCTCAGTCCTGGGTTCTGCTCTCACAGCTCCAGTCTGCTTCACCTTCTCTCTGCCAGAGTACAAGGTGGGTGGCTCCACAGGGAATTTTGTGCATTGGCCCTTTAAGAGGGTGCCCAAACTTTCAGCTGCCACTCCTTGGCAGACAGCATCCCACTGCTTTTCACAGCTACCGTGTTTCCCTGAAAATAAGACATCCTCCGAAAATAAGACCTACTTACAGGTTTCCTTCTGAGTGAAATATAAGGCATCCCCCCGAAAATAAGGGCTAAACATGAGAGATTTGGTCCATTGATTCTGAAAGAAATGAAGTCACAAGAAATTCACCAGGAAATTCAGGAATTGGATTGTTATGATGATGTTCCAGAATATGATGACATGATTGTCATTGAATAAATGAGTAAATTCTTGATACTGTAGGTTTCACAGTTTGTCTGGTTTGTGTTGACAACTACGGTTCTACCGTACCGTATACAGGTAATAGATTTCCTTTATTTTCATTTAACAATAAATGTGTACCATATTCTTCTTCATGGAAAAATAAGACATCCCTTGAAAATAAGACCTAGCGTATCTTTGGGAGCAAAAATTAATATAAGACACTGCCTTATTTTCGGGGAAACAGGGTAGATGTTATGTGGGTACCCTCCTCAGTTGGGGCTCTCTGCTGGGAAGCCCAGCTTTGGGATTAGATCCCAGAGTTCTTAGTTCCTTCCCCGCCCCTGCCCTCCCAGTCCACACACACAGCTGAGATATCTCTCTGGTACTTTCACTTGCCATCTGTGGGTGCCCGGCCAACCCTTTTGTGCCTCTGCCCCTCCTATGAGTTCTTTGCTGCATAGAGACTCATAGGAGGAGCAGAGGCACAAAAGGGTTGGGTATTAGGGTTCTCTCCCATGAGTTTTCCATTGATTATTCAAGAAGCTTTTCAAGAAGCTATTCAAGATACCCATCAGTCCTTGGGTATCAGGGTTCTCTCCTGTGAGTTTTCCATGGATTATTTAAGAAGCTTTTCTGTATTTCAGTTGTAATTCCAGCTTGTTCCTGGAAGCATGTCTGTGCAGCATCCTCCTACTCTGCCACCATTTTTAATCCAAAAGAAGGAACTCTCACCATTTGCAACAACATGAGTGGACCTGGAGAGCATTATGCTCAATTCATGATTGTTTTACGTTTTTCAATAAATACTGGCACACAGCTCCATTCTAACAGATTCCTGTTTGAAATTGACACATTATCATTATTGTCTTGGAAAGAAACATTTGTATCACGTGTGTTAGGGCCTGTCTCCAAAGATAGTTGAGTGTCATTAAAAGTAGGTTTTCTTCATTGCTATAAATTGCAAACTAGAATTCAAACTGTCAGTCCTAGATAAGTTTCTATATGAATATTAATTTTTAAATGAAATGAAAGAAGGAAGAAAAAAGAGAAGTCCTTGAATGTTTAAATCAGCTTAACTATTTATAGTAGATGATTCAATAAAGCGTATATATAATGCATGATGTTTCTATAGCAATCTTACTAGTTCTTTGCCTCCACAAGTATCTAAATTCCGGCAAAGAAAAATACACAACAGTTGTAATATTTTAATAATATTCCAACCTTCATCCTCTTCTATTTATTTTAGATGATAAAATTATACTTTCACAAGTATAATTCCAGAAGCTTTTGTAGAAAAAAAAATCAATAGTTTAAAAAATATATATGTTCAAGATTCTATTGTCACATTAAACATTATTTTCCAAGCATAGCAGTTTAAAATAACAAACATTTATTAATTCACATCATTTCTGAGGATCAGGAATCTGGGGATGACTTAGATGGGTGATTCTGGCTCAGAGTCTCCCCTAAGATAGAAATCAAGTTTTTAGTTGAGGCTGTAGTCAAGCAAAACTGGAGGATCCACTTCCAAGCTCATTCAGATTGTTATTTGCAGACTTCAGGTGCTCACTAGTAAGCCTGACAATGACAGGAGCATCCCGATCAAGTGGTCCGAAAAGAAAGTGATGGAAGTTTTATAACCTTATGTCATTACTGATATACTACTCCTTCTGCTGAATTCCATTGGTCACACAGGCTAATGCTAGTGCCATATGGGAGAGGACCATACATGAGAACTAGGAGACAGAGATCACTGGGGGGACTCAGCTTGGAACATTGGTACCACAATATATATAACTACTAGTCACCAAGCTGACTGCCAGATTAGAGTCTAGTGACTTTATTGGTGCAGTATTTAGGCAAACAATTACTTCTAACCATTTTTTTTTAACCAAGAATCTAGCTTTGCGTTAATATTTTCCTTGCACAAAATTTGTAATACAACTTAGACATGCTCTTCATTAAATTGTCTGAAAACACTTTTTAAAATAGTCCCAAAGATGAGAAATAAATAAATGTATACTGTTCTGAAGAAATAATTGTCTTAAGAAACAATTGTCATATTTGACCAATGGCATATCTCAGAGATCAAGAACAAATATTCCAAAAACTTATATATTGTAGAACCACAAAAGAAACTGAATCGCCTCAGCAAGCTTGAGAAAAAAGAACAAAGTTTCAATACTTTAAGGCCATAGTAATCATAACAGCATGGTATTGGCATAAGAATAGGCATACAGATCAATGGAACAGAATAAAGAGCACAGAAATAAACCCACATCTTTATGGTCAATTAATATTTGACAAAGGACGCAAGAACATACCATGGGGTAAAGACAGTCTCTTCAAATAAATGGTGTTGGGAAAACTGGACAAATACATGCAAAAAAAATTGAACTAGATCACCAACTTACACACACACACAAATTAACTAAAAATAGATTAAAGATTGAATTTAAGTTGTGGAAAGGAAACTGGACAACCAATGGGTCTGGACTGTCACTACTTGAGTTAATTAAGCAGAGACAATTGAACTGGCAACCTTTTGGTGCATTGGACAAAACCCAATCAACTGAGCCACTCTGGCCCTGGCTAATCTTCCTTAATTTCAGATGCATAAAAGAAACCACAAAACTCATTAACCAGAGCATTTCAGGTCTTGCTTCAATTTTAGATCTTCTGGCAATTAATGCCAGTTTGGGCTCAAATAAATTCGTATAAAATTCTCTAGAGTTTCAATGGGAAATTATTAGAACTAAAATAATTTTTCTTCTACCAGAGCATTTGTAGTAATTCTTGCTGTTCTAACTTCTGTCCAATAATGCTAAATTTTATAACGTAGTTTGTCTCTACCAGGTTATAAGCCCTACTGTCACTCAGGGAATACCAGCCTTAGACACCATTGCCACCTCCTTCCATAAAACTAGGCCTCATCTTCCCACCGACAGCAAGGATCTCTTGGCTCTGAAGGAAAAACTTTTTTTTTTTTTTAATATATTTTATTGATTTTGTACAGAGAGGAATGGAGAGAGATAGAGAGTTAGAAACATCGATGAGAGAGAGTCATCGATCAGCTGCCTCTTGCACACCCCCTACTGGGGATATGCCCGCAAACAAGGTACATGCCCCTGACTGGAATCGAACCCGGGACCCTTCAGTCCCCAAGCCGACGCTCTATCCATTGAACTAAACCGGTCTCGGCTGAAGGAAAAACTTTGCTCTTCCTCAGCATGAAGCAGTTACAGAAGAGACCTTGCACCCCTTTTCTCTGAAAGAATTCAGAACCAAGATCCTTGAGGGGATGTGGTAGACAGTGAGACAGACCTGAGCAGAGCAAGGACGATGGCCCACCAGGCAGAGAAATGGGCAAGACCCCGGGGCATGCTTCTCATGACTCCAACTGCTCTGAAGCTGGCAATGGAGAAACCTGTGTAGAATGGACCTTTACATTTTGCTGAGTAGGAGAATTCTATTGATAGTGTATAGAATTATTTCATTCATTTTGGGGAGTCCCATACAGGGACCTTTATATGTTGGGACCCATTGTCTGGGAAAGGGATGCAGGGATGTTTCCTCTACACGTTACTGCAGTCATTCCCTGTAGCAAATGTCTGACTGTTACGGAGTGTTTGAGTTATTGTCTTTCTGTATCTAATAACCACAATATGAATTGTTCTGACAATTTCACCTTTCCTTATAGTAATGGACATACTAAACTGCTTACTATTAGTTGGTTTCTATTATGTGGGATAACTTTTTATCCCTGCTAACAGCACCAGGGGGTCTTTATGCCTCAGGAACATCACAGAGCCTGAGGCAAAAGAGACTTTCTGAAGGCCGGGGAACCTGGCTGCCAGGAGGATCTCCACCCGGGCTGTGGAGCCCTGCTGCATTTATTGCTCTGCCATCTTTGTTATGCTGGTAACGGTAGAAGTGACCCAGCTGGCCTGTAGCCTGTTAAGCCCTGAAAACCTCTTCGAGGACTCTACATGGGATAAATCAAGAGCTGAGCCAGGTCAGGGAGACAGTTCTAGAAAATCGAACAGCAGTAGATTATTTGCTCTTACAGCATAACCATGGTTGTGAGGAATTTAAAGGAATATGATGTTTTAATCTTTCTGACGATTCTCAGTTGATAGAACATATATCCATGACCCTGCATTTGGTGTACCCCATCCCTGGGGATGGCTTTCAAGGCAGAAGCAGATGCAGTCCATCAGGATGAGGCTTTTTCATTTAAAACTAATCTCATAAATATGAGATGATCGAAATAGCAGAAAAACTATAATATTAGGGACTAGCTATGGTTACGAGAAATATTAATCAAGCTTTGTTAACCATGCTTGCCTTGTGTTGGTTAAAGAAGGACAGGGTGACCTGGCTGGGAGTTGTAAGCCCCAGGGCCTGGGAGTCAACCTTGGAAGGGGGTCCATTCTCATGGAAAGATAATGCTAAATTTTATAACGGTGTTGGGAAAACTGGACAAATACATGCATTGTCCAAACAATGGAGTTCCACTTTAGCCTCCTTCTTCCCCAAACCTGTAATCCCTACTTCCCCATTCCTATAATCCCCCTGTAATCTTTGTTTTACCCTGTATAAGCATCTGGTTTATGGGGGTGCTGCAAAGCAGATTTTTGTTGATGACATGATGCTCTCCCATACTTCCGGGAGTATTGGAATAAATGCTCTTATGTGATTCTAATTGGTTGTCAGGTACATTTGGCTATAAGAGGGTAAGCAGTTTGGGGGTCATTTTAAAAGAGGAGGATTTCTTATTAGATATTAAGAGTGAAGGGTTTTTCATGGCTGACCATTTCCTGGAACAAGCTGGTTGATAGGGTGCTTTTTGATAGTCAAATTATCATCTCGTTCCAGTCCTGGGAAGTGGCTGCCATGACAGTTTCTCAATTATGTAACATGAAGAGTAGAAAAAGTTGGTTCATCCATTTCGTTCTGGGTGGCGGAAAAACCTCAAAAACTTTAGTAGGTGAAAGAATTGTGTACGCATTATTTAGCATCATGATATTACAGTATGCGTTAACTCCATATATTTTGGGGAGAAGATTTTTAAAAATATATATATTTTATTGATTTTTTACAGAGAGGAAGGGAGAGGGATAAAGAGTTAGGAAAATTGATCAGCTGCTTCCTGCACACCAGTTACTGTGGATATGTCTGCAACCAAGGTACATGTCCGTGGCCAGAATTGAACTGGACCTTTCAGTCCGCAGACTGACTCTCTATCCACTGAGCCAAACCGGTTTTGGCAAGGGGAGACAATTTTTAAAGATAGCCACCATTTTTATCATATGTACATAGATATGCATGAGGTTTATAAATTGCTACAGAGTAAATTCTCCAAAATCACAGTAAGACCAGCATCAATAATTCATCCTATCGGTGGTAGAGTCTTATGCACAACTCCAAGGACAAAAACATTTTTTAGATTTCAATGAGTAAGCATGCATGGGTCTCAAGCTTCTGGACTAATATATTATAAAAAGGAACAGAGAAGACCAGGTAATTTAAAAATATGCTTAGGAAAAATTGGCATGTATTTGAAATCAAATACAAAATCTTACATGTATTTGAAATCGCTGCCATGTGCTTTGCCTAGGTAAAGCAAAATTTTCCATAAAAGAAATCTCTGCCAGAAAATGTGCCTTTTCAAAGCTGCTGGAGATAAGGGGAAAAATTACTAATGTAATTGCCCATCTAATTAATTCTGGGCACTATTAATAACAATTTTTTGCTTTTTTTGGCAGGAAGGTTTCTTTTTTTATTTTTATTAATCCTATCTCAACCCATTTCAAGAAGATTCCTTTAGTTGTATAGGCAAGAAAATATTCTCTGCCTCCTTTATGTAACTTAAGAGCCTCTACTTAAATAAAATGCCTTAAGGAAGAAGAAATTGCAGAGGAGGTAGAAAGAGCGAGACAAGAATAGGGTAAAAGGACTTGGTTGTAACAGGCACATTCGTGAGAGCCTTACAGCCTAAGAACTTCTGGAGGGTGGGGTGGGGTCATCCTGGGATTAATTATGAAGGGATCCTGTCACCTAGGAGCTTGAGCATTTTTTTTACTCGTGTCTCTGCAACAAAGGGGCTATTGTGCTTCAAAACAAGTTCCAAACAGTGTCAGAGAAGCCAGGCAAAGGGGCCAGAGGGGTGGTTGCTTACTGAAAATTTCAGTAGTATTTTCAAGGTAATTGGCTTAATTACATGCCCAAACGAAGTTGTAATTTTAAGGGAACCACAATTAACAGTGATTTCTCTTACACCTCTGTAATTAGCTCTTTGTTCTTTCAGTCTTGTAGCTAGATCTCTGAGAGAATAAAGAGGGCCTGAAATGTGAAACAAAAGGCACTCTGGACTCAAGGATGGAATCAGGACTACATAGTCACGCTGGCTATGAGAGGTTAAGAAATAAATAAAATGAATTCCAAGATGATTAGCTTGTATTGTATATAGTGCTCCAGATAAGGTAGTTTAGCGAGCCGTTAAAAGCAGGGCCTTTGGAGCCAGGAGGCTGGGGTTTATTGCTCAAATTTGCCATTAAGTGTGTGATCATAGATATAACCAACAAGAGCCACCTATACTTGTTCTGTTTAATAAATACAAAGTATTTACAGTACGGGATGAAAGCAAAGCTATACACCATTAATCAATTTATATATGATTTGTGTCTTCTTCAATTTTCCCCCAAAGTTATACACACTGGTAGATAACAGACACATGCATAATACCAATAATATTGGTTTCCAATTAAAAGCAACAATTTAATGATTTAACATGAACTGTTTTCTAGGTTAGTACATATAAGTTTATCTCATGAAAAAGATGACTATAGTATTTCTTAATTTTATTAATGATTGGTTTATTAAATGGGCATTTCAGTTTCCACTATTTTGCTATTTTGTTGGTACATGAACATCTTTTTTTTTTTAAAAATATATATTTTTATTGATTTTAGAGAGGAAGAGAGAGGTAGCAACATCAATGATGAGAGAGAATCATTGATCACCTGCCTCCTGCATGTCCTCCAGTGGGGATTGAGCCTGCTATCTGGCCATATACTCTGTCCAGGAATTGAACCATGACCTTTTGATTCATAGTTCTATGCTCAACCACTGAGCTACACCAGCTGGGACAGTGAACATATTTGTACATGAATATTAAGGTTGTTATTTCTGTAAACTAGATTTCAAACTGATGAATCAAAGAGTATGTATATAATTAAATTAATTTAAAATATTTTGAGATATATTTGACAAATAACATTATAATAGTGTCAAGTGTACAACACAGTAAAATAGACAGGCGATACCTCTTTTTTTCTCTGGCTGCTTGGGGACCGGCTACCCTCATAATGACACAGTAACTATCCAGACCAGGAAGTTCATGACCAACAGACTACTTCAGGGGAAACAAACGCTATTGATGTCCTTTACCCTGAGAAGGCAACAGTACCTAAGACAGAAATCTGGAAGAAAAAAAAAACTAGTAAAAATGTATAAGGCCAGACCAGATGTCATCTTTGGATTTGGATTTAGAACTCATATTAGCAATGGCAAGACAACTGGCTTTGGCATGATTTTAGATTCCTTAGATTATCCAAAGAAAAATGAACCCAAACATTGACTTGCAAGACATGGCCTGTATGAAAAGACCTTAAGAAAACAGCAAAAGAAATGCTAGAACAGAACGAACAAAATCATGGGGACTGCAAAAGCCATTGTTGGTGATGACAAAAAGGAGTACAGATACCTCAGTGAGTTTATCTGTAGTAAATGTGCAGATTTTTCATGAGAGTGTCAATAAAGTAAAAACTTTAAAAAATAGACAGGAGACAGATTAGCAAGGAAAAATTAATCAAATTTAATACATACATATGTACGGGAATCCAGCACATAGGAAAGAATCAGAGACCCCGCATGCAGGAGAGATCCAGAGATAAAAGGGGAACATGGTTATATGACATTCTGAGGCAATCATATATGCTATAAAGTGTTCTCCCAATATTTCTAGTACCTACTTGGCACCACACATAATTATTAAAATATTATTGACTACATTCCCTATGACTGCAGTATTCTGTAACTACCAATTTGTAGTTCTAACCCCTTCACCTTTTTCACCCAGTGCCCAAACCCCCTCTCTTCTAGCAACCATGTCTGTTCTCTGTATCCACGAGTCTGTTTCTGTTTTGTTTGATCATTTATATTGTCATTTAGATTTCACCTATAAGTGGAATCACATGGCATTTCTCTTTCTCTGACTGATTTATTTCACTTAATGTAATACCCTAAGGTCCATGTATGCTGTTGCAAATGGCAAGATCTTATTCTTTTTTATGGCTAGTATTCCATTTTATAAAATGTACCACCATATTTTCATCCACACTGATGGGCACTTGTGTTGCTTCCATATCATGGCTATTGTAAATAATACTGCAATGAACCTATAGATGCATATATGTTTTCAAATTAGTCTTCTAGATTTCTTTGGATGTATATGCAGAAGTTGAATCACTAGGTCAGAAGATAGTGCCATTTTTAATTTTTTGAGGACACTCCATAATGTTCACAGTGGCTCCACCAATCTGCATTCACACCAGCAGTATACTAGGGTTCCCTTTTCTCCACATCCTCACCAGTACTTGTTTGTTGATTTATTGATGTCAACCATTCTGGTAGGTGTGAAGTGATACCTCATTGAGTGTGTGTGTGAGGGCGCGCGCGCACTTTAAGACATGTTTTTACTGATTTCAGAAAAGGAAGAGAGAAATAGAAACATCAATGATAAGAGAGAATCATCGATTGGCTGCCTCCTGCATGCCCTCTGTGAGAACTACATCTGAAGTCCCTGATAGTCAAGGGCAATTAAAGCACAGAGGCCTTGTTGTCAATATACCGAACTGTCCAAGGCCACTCTGCACCTAAACTAAGACACTGTAAGCAGGTACATGGACACACAGTGCACTGTGCCCTTTGCAGCCAAAATGATTGATGTCACTGTTGGCAACCGGCCTTCTTTGTCTAAGGAGTAATATACATGTTATTTGACCAGGAGAGAGAGAGAGAGAGAAAGAGAGAGAGAGAGAGAGAGAGAGAGAGAGAGAGAGAGAGAGAGGGAGAGAGAGAAAGAGAGAGAGAGAGAGAGGAAGTAGAGGTGGTAGGCACAGAGAATGTAGTTCCTAAGTGAATAGGAGAGAGGAGAGCTCAGACAGAGCTGAGAGCTGATACTGTTACTATAATATGTAAGGCTAAGAGCTCATATATAGCTACCATGTTAACTAGCCAGTGTGCTGGGCAGGGGAGACAGGAAAAGTTGCTGAGCCAGGGAGGCTAACAAAGCTGCTGAGGCAGAAAGCTTAGGTACCGCTACTATGTGATAATAGCTGTGGTTATAGAGACTAACGCTGCTTTGTGGGAAAGATGGATCTGTTCACCAGATGTGTCCGGGTGCCTGCCTGTATGGACTTTGCTGTGAAGGACTGTTTTGTTTGTATAGGACAGTTGGGCCACTGGCTTCTGCAAAAAAGCCTTATTCTTATATGCTCACAACTTCTCATGGCTTCTCCATCTGGTGTCCAAGTAGCTCCAGCCCTGGGCAGGGAGGGCGGGGGGGGGGGGGGGGGTGAGGGGCTCAGACACAACACCTGTAACTAGTGAGCAGAAGATAAAGGAGGAACTTGGACTAAGTTCCAATAGTTAGTACAGTGGGCAGGGTTCGAGAAGGATCTGCATTGGCATAGTTGGGAAGAATTTAGAAGAATATATAAATCAGAGAGACAAAATGGCGGAAGAATAGATAGGCGGATTCTGAGCCTTGGAAAGAGCAGCTGAGGGTCGTGCTGTGAGTGTTTATTAGCAAGCCAAGATTCTGGCGAACACCAGAAGAAACTGGGGGGCCGCTGATCAGGGTGCCCTTGACAGGGAAGCACCCACGGCGGGGCTAGGTCCCTTCCCGGAGCTACCTACGGGCTTGGACTGGGAAATCTCGCCACCTTGAAGGGAAATTGGATCGTGTCAGAGGCCTGAATATCCACAGCTGCAACCACCGAGCAGCTGTGAGCCCCAGTACGCTGATCCCAGGCGGCGGGAACACTTGGACTCAAAGGAGTGCCCCACCGCATGGCGAAAAGGTCAGACTTCACAGGGAGAGGATGAGTGAGTGCTTGCAGCAAAGACAAAAGCCTGTGTGAGCCGGCGTGCAGAAACCGGAGGACAGGGGCGGTGATTACAAGTAGAAGCCCCTGGCTGTTCGGTGGGTGTCACCCGTGAAAGTGGACGGGGCTCCTAATAGGGGAGATATCTAAAGAGAAACACATTTGGATCTGACTCGGAGGGATATCGGAGAATTACAGGAGATTACAGTTGGCTCGGACTTGGCCCCCCCTCCCCTCCATAAATCAGTGCCACAGAGAGGAGAAAAAAAAAAGCTAGAGAGGCTTTAGAGCCCGGGAAGTCAACCTAGAAACACTGCCACCCAGAGGCTAAATCACAAATTGACCCTAGTGTAATAAAATCAAAGCAAGAACTGCTTAAAAATCAGGACTGGATTACAACACTGTGGAGCAGTGAAATGCAGGGAACTGCAATACTGTCCAGACTGGGAAACAGGCGTGCCAAACAGAACAATAGAGGAAGCAAATATCTTCATTACTGCAAATTTTATTTAAAATTTTTTAATTTTATTTTTTATTTTTTAAAATTTTTTAAATTTTTTTCCCATTATTTGCAATGTTTACTCAAGAAACTATTTTTTTTCTTTTTTCCTCACTTTATTTTACCTTTTTAATTATTACATTGTATATGTAATCAACATTATTACTACTACTATTTTACCTTTTTTATCTTATTTTCTTTTGTTTATTTTTATTATTTTTATTATTATTATTTTTTAATTTAATTTTTATTTCAGGATTACTGTTCTACAGTCTATATTTATCTTTCCTTCTCCAACGCTTTATTCTATCTCAACCCTACCTTTATGCCATCACTCTTCCTATCCTTTTCCTTTGGTGCCCTGTTTATCTTAACCCTTTCCTGCTGTAGATTTTTCCTATTCTTTCTGTTTACCCCCTCCTAAAATTTCATCCTACTTGTGTTTATCTAATTTCACCCTCCTGCTCCAAGCCCATTCACACCTCCCTCGTCACTGTCATAAAAAACAACAACAAAAAAACAGTCTTTCTCTCTATCCCTTTGTAGTTGTATGTTGAATGTTAACTATATTGAAGTTTTATGCTATTTTTTTGTAAGATTGATTTGCCTATTCTTTTTGTTTGATTGTATGTTTTTGTTAGCTGGGTTCTAGTCACCTTTATTGGAGGTTATTAATATGGCAAACACATTTCTATTCAGTGGCTTATGTGTTGTACCTGGTTGTGTTGTATTTTGTGCCTTTAAATCAAAGCAGGAGCCGAAACCGGTTTGGCTCAGTGGTAGAGCTTTGGTCTGCGGACTGAAAGGTCTCAGGTTCGATTCCAGTCAGGGGCATGTAGGTTGGTTGCGGGCACATCCCCGGTAGGGGGTGTGCAAGAGGGAGCTGGTCGATGTTTCTCTCTCATCGATGTTTCTAGCTCTCTATCTCTCTCCCTTCCTCTCTGTAAAAAATCAATAAAATATATTTTAAATCAAAGCAGGAGAGAGAGAACTACACAACCAGACATCCTAAAAAGAGAGATCATAGGGAGACATAGAAACAGTCCGTATATGAAAGAAAAGCAGGCATCACCAGAAAAGGAGGTAAATGAGTTAGAGGCAAGCAACCTACCAGAGCAAGAATTCAGAGTAATGATCATAACATGGCTAAAAAGAATGGAAGACAAATATGATAATATGAGTAAGAACCAAGAGGAAATGAAGAAGAACCAAGAAGAAATGAAAAATAACATCGCTACTGTAAAGAACTCAATAGAAAGCACCAAGAGTAGACTAGAAGAAGCAGAGGACCGCATCAGTGAGCTAGAAGACAAGATGGAAAAATATACCCAATTAGAGCAGCTTCTAGAAAAAAAATTAAAAAGCAGGAGGAGAGTCGAAGGGAACTTTGGGACAATACAAAACAAAACAATATTAGAATAATAGGGGTTCCAGAAGGAAAGGAAACTGAGGAAGACATGGAAAACATATTTCAAGAAATAATGACAGAAAAATTTCCTGAGATAGAGAAGAAAAAATCCACACAAATCCAAGATGCTCACAGAGTCTCAAGCAAAATGAACCCCAGAAGACCAATGCCAAGGCACATTATAATTAAACTGGCAAACACCAACAACAAAATAAGAATCTTTTTTTTTTTTTTTTCAAAATAAGAATCTTAAAAGCAGCCAGAGAGAGACAGAAAGCTACATATAAAGGAACCCCCATCAGACTAGCAACTGATTTCTCCACAGAAACTCATCAGGCCAGAAGGGAATGGGATGAAATATACAAAGTCATGCAAAGGAAGGGTCTGAATCCAAGAATACTGTACCCAGCAAGGCTATCAATCAAAATTGAAGGTGAAATCAGGAGCTTCACAGACAAAAACAGATTAAGGGAATTTATCACCACCAAACCAGCAGTGCAAGAAATGCTAAAGGGTCTACTGTAAAAATAAAGAAATAGAAAGCAAAGAAGGAACACAGGGGTATAGAATAAAAATGGTGTCAAATAAGTACCTATCAATAATAACCTTAAATGTAAATGGATTAAATGCTCCAATCAAAAGACATAAGGTAACAGATTGGATAAGAAAACAAGACCCATATATCTGTTGTCTACAAGAAACCCATTTCAGAAAAAAAGATGCACATAGACTGAGGGTGAAGGGATGGAAAAAGGTTTTCCAGGCGAATGGAAATGAAAAAAAAAGCTGGGGTAGCAATACTTATATCTGACAAATTAGATCTCAGAGTGAAGGACATAACTTGAGATAATGAAGGTCACTTCATAATACTAAAGGGAGCAATCCAACAAGAAGAAATAACCTTGGTAAATATATATGCACCAAATATCGGAGCACCCAAATACACACACACAAAAAATGCTGGAGGATATTAAGGGAGAGATTACTAGCAATACAATCATAGTAGGAGATTTTATTTTATTTTATTTTATTTTTTAAAAATATATATTTTATTGATTTTTCACAGAGAGGAAGAGAGAGGGATAGAGAGTTAGAAACATCGATGAGAGAGAATCATCGATCAGCTGCCTCTTGCACACCCCGTACTGGGGATGTGCCCGCAACCAAGGTACATGCCCTTGCCCTGAATCGAACCTGGGACCTTTCAGTGCGCAGGCCGACACTCTATCCACTGAGCCAAACTGGTCCCGGCCATGGTAGGAGATTTTTATACACTACTGTCACCTTTGGACAAATCATCTAAACAAAAAATCAGCAAAGAAATATCAATCCTAAATGATTCTCTAGACCAGATGGAATTAATCGACATCTTCAGAACATTCCACCCCAAAGCCACAGAATATACATTCTTCTCAAGTGCACATGGGTCATTTTCAAAGATAGACCACATATTGGGACATAGGCAAAGTCTCTTCAAGTTCAAGAAGATAGAAATCATATCAAGCATCTTCTCAGATCATAGTGGCATAAAACTGGAAATTAACTACAATATAAATAATCCAAAGAAATCAAACACATGGAGACTAAACAGCATAGTATTAAACAAGGGCTGGGTTACTAGAGAAATCAAGGAAGAAATTAAAAACATCCTGAAAACAAATGACAATGAAAACACAACAATCCAAAATCTATGGGACACAGCAAAAGCAGTTTTGAGAGGGAAGTTCATATCCCTACAAGCCTATTGCAAAAAACAAGAAAAAATGGTAACAAATTATCTAACTCTACAACTCAAAGAGTTAGAAAAAGAGCAACAAGAAAAGCCCAGTGTAAGCAGAAGGAAGGAAATAATAAAAAGCAGAGCAGAGAAAAACGACATAGAGACCAAAGAAACAATATATAAGATCAACAAAACCAAGAGCTGGTTCTTTGAAAGGATAAACAAGATTGATGAACCTTTAGCCAGGCTAACCAAGAAACAAAGAGAGAGGACTCAAATAAACAAAATCAGAAAGGAAAGAGATGAAATAACAACAGATCCCACTGAAATACAAAGGATTGTTACAAAATACTATGAACAACTCTATTGCAACAAACTGAACAACCTGGAGGAAATGGACATATTCCTAGAAAAATACAACCTTCCAAAACTCAATCAGGAAGAATCTAAAAATCTCAATAGACCAGTGACTTGGGAAGAAATTGAGACAGTCATCAAAAAGCTTCTAACAAACAAAATCCCAGGGCCAGATGGCTTCACAGGAGAGTTTTACCAAACATTCAAGGAAGAACTAAAACCGATTCTCCTCAGACTATTCCAAAAAATTCAAGAGGAAGGAACCCTTCCAAACTCGTTCTATGAAGCCAGCATTACCCTAATACCAAAACCAGATAAAGACAACTCAATGAAAGAGAATTACAGGCCAATATCCCTCATGAACATAGATGCCAAAATCCTCAACAAAATTCTAGCAAATTGGCTCCAGCAGAACATTACAAAGATCATACACCATGACCAAGTAGGATTTATTTCAGGAATGCAAGGATGGTACAATATCTGCAAATCAATAAATGTGATACATCACATAAACAAATTGAAAGATAAAAATCATATAGTCATATCAATTGATGCAGAAAAAGCATTTGATAAAATCTAACACCCTTTCCTGATAAAAACTCTCAACAAGGTGGGAGTACAAGGATCATATTTCAACTTAATAAAAGCTATATATGATAAACCCACAGCCAACATCATACTCAATGGGCAAAAACTTAAACCATTCCCTCTAAGAACAGGAACAAGACAGGGATGCCCACTCTCGCCACTCCTGTTTGACATAGTACTGGAAGTACTAGCCATTGCAATTAGATAAGAAGAGAAAATAAAAGGCATCCAAACTGGAAAAGAAGAAGTAAAGTTATCCTTATTTGCAGATGACATGATGTTGTACATAAAAAACCCAAAAGACTCCATGAAAAAACTAATTGACTTAATAAATGAATTGGGCAATGTAGCAAGATACAAAATTAACTCCAAGAAATCTATGGCATTTCTATACACCAACAGTGAACTTACAGAAACAGAGACTTAAAAAAAAAAAAAAAAAGAATATATGAATCAGACACACTCAGTAGTTCTGAGCAGCACTCCTGCTGTCTCTTATACCCCGTATTGGAGATCGAACCGAAACTTGGGCATGTGCCCTAATAAGGAATTGAATTGTGACCTCCTGGTTCATGAGTTGATGCTCAGCCACTGACTAGCTGTTCTTATTGTGGTTTTAATTTACATTTCTCTAATGATTAGTGATATTGAGAATCTTTTCATATCTCTATTGCCATCTAAGTGTCTATTGAGGTCCTTTGTCCATGTTTTAATTGGATTGTTTTTCTTTTTCTTTTTTCTTTTTGGTGTTGAGTTGCAGGCTTCAATTTTATTTTTCTTTATTGATTAAGGTATTACATATGGGTCCTCATCCCCCAATTACCCCCCTAACACACCCCCCTTTCCCCTACTCATGCCCTCACCCCCTGTTGTCTGTGTCCATTGGTTAGGCTTATATGCATGCATACAAGTCCTTTGATTGATCTCTCCCCCTTATCCCCACCCTCTCCTACCTTTCCTCTGAGGTTTGACAGTCTGATCTATGCTTCTTTGTCTCTGGATCTGTTTTTGTTCATCTGTTTATGTTATTCATTATATTCCATAAATGAGTGAGATCATGTGCTATTTATCTTTCTCTGACTGGCTTATTTCAATTAGCATAATGCTCTGCAGCTCCACCTATGCTGTTGCAAATGTTAAGAATAGCTGAAACAGGTTTGGCTCAATGGATAGAGCGTGGGCTTGGGGACTGAAGGGTCCCGGGTTCGATTCTGGTCAAGAGCAGGTACCTTGGTTGAGGGCACATCCCCAGTAGCGGGTGTGCAAGAGGCAACTGATCAATGACTCTCTCATTGATGTTTCTAACTCTCTACTTTCTCCCTTCCTCTCTGTACAAAATCAATAAAATATATTAAAAAAATAATATATATATATATATATATTTTACATCAGTGTAGTATTTCGTTGTGTAAATAAACCATAGTTTTCTAATCCACTCATATGCTGATGGGAATTTAGGCTGTTTCCAAATCTTAGCTATGGTAAATTGTGCTGTTATGAACATATGAGTGCATATATCCTTTCTGATTGGTGTTTCTAGTTTCTTGGGATATATTCCTAGAAGTGGAATTACTGGGTCAAATGGGAGTTCCATTTTTAGTTTTTTGAGGAAACTCCATACAGTTCTCCACAGTGGCTGCACCAGTCTGCTCCCAGCAGCAGTACAGGAGGGTTCCTTTTTCTCCACATCCTCACCAGCACTTGTCATTTGTTGATTTGTTGATGATAAGCCATTCTGACAGATGTGAGATAGTATCTCATTGTCATTTCAATTTACATCTCTTGATGATTAATGACTTTGAGCATGTTTTTATATGTTTCTTGGCCTTCCTTCTATCTTCTTTAGAAAAGTGTCTGTTTAGGTCTGTTGCCCATTTTTTGATTGGATTGTTTATCTTTCTTTTGTTAAGTTGTATGAGTTACCTGTAAATGTTGGACATTAAACCCTTATAGGTGAGAACATTGGCAAATATGTTTTCCCATGTGGTGGGCTTTCTTGTTTTGTTGATGGTTTCTTTTGCTGTACAGAAGCTTAAGACCTGTACTTGGCAAACAATAGGACACTGAAAAAAGAGATTGAGGAAGACATAAACAAATGGAAGAACATACTGTGCTCATGGAGTGGTAGAATCAACATCATTAAAATGTTCATACTACCCAAAGCAATCTATAGATTCAATGCACTCCCTACTAAAATACCAATGGCATATTTCACAGACCTAGAACAAACTCTCCAAAAATTCATCTGGAATAAAAAAAGACTCTTAATAGCTGCAGCAATTCTGAGAAGGAAGAACAAAGTAGGAGGGATCTCAATACCAGATATCAAGCTGTATTACAAAGCCACTGTTCTCAATATTGCCTGGTACTGGCACAAGAACAGACATATACCAATGGAATAGAATGGAGAACCCAAAATTGACCCAAGCCACTATGCTCAATTAAAATTTGACAAAGGAGGCAAGAACATACAATGAAGTCAGGGCAGTCTCTTCAATAACTGGTGTTGGGAAAATTGACAGATACATGCAAAAAATAAAATTAGACCATCAACTTACACCATACAAAAAAAATAAACTCAAAATGGATAAAGGACTTAAACATAAGATGAGAAACCATAATACAGCAGGCTTCAATTTTAATGTCACTTATCAAGAGGTCTTTGGAGACATCCTATTTAAATTAGATCTGGTTTTACTCTTTGTAACCAGCATCTCTATCATCTAGTACTTATCCTTTAGTGATTATACCATGCTATAGTATTGTATTTGTTTTAGGTTGCAATGTTTCCTTCCCCTACTAATTTCTCAGAGCTCAGCAGAACAACTTGCCTTTAAAATGCAGTTGGTAAAAACAAACAAACAAACAAAAAACGACTAAATGAAGTAACTTTTAAACTGAGACCACAAGAATTTCTAGTACTTAGTTTAGTAAAGGGTGTGTATGAGTGTCATGAATATTGGATTAGAAATTTACTTTACTCTGTTTTGTGAAACAGGAATATTCAAATATATATATATATATATTCTCACATTTTTTCTTGTAAAGAAGCCATGTTTTTCTGATATATGTATATATTTAATTATTAAACCTGGATCATTAGAGGTGTAGAAAAATGAGGTAGATAAAAATCTTAGTGAAATTAATTTTGGGGTGATTCTGTTGTATGCAGGTGTTGGATAAGGTGACTCACTCCTAGTCTGTTCTGGCTCCTGCAAGAATGCAGAGAGCAGAAATCGGGATGAGTGGGCTGCTGATATGATCTATTACTTTGTTGAATAAAGGAAAACAAATCATTTTTAAAAGTGTATTATGTTTAGAATTTCAACATCTTTTCGGTGTCTTTTTGTTAATAAAGTTGTTAGCTAATTAAGGATATTAATCTGCGAATAATCATTGACTTAACTTTTTATTTTTCTTTATTGATTTTAAAGAGAGAGTAGAAGGGAGAAAGAGGGGGGAGAGAGAGAAACATTGATTGGTTGCCTCCCACATGCACCCTGAACCAGGAACTGAACCCAAAATCTGGGCATATGCCCTGACTGGGAATGGCAACCTTTCTGTGCATAGGACAATGCTCAACCAACTGAGCTACACAGGCCAGGGAGGTAATCATAATCATTGACTTTTAAGGACACATGCTTTGACAAAGAAATGTGAAGTCTCACAAGCCTACTGTTATCAAAGGTACTTTTTAAAAATATAATTCTCTATTGCTGAAAATATTACATATGTCTTATTTTTCCCCCCCATTTACCCTCTCCAGCCTGCCCCATTGTCTGTGTACACGGACCATGCTTATATGTATACAAGGTCCAAGACAACTTTTTTTTTTTAAGTTTTTATTGATTTTAGAGAGAGAGGAATGGAAGAACATAGGTAGAAACATCTATCTGCTGCTTCCTGCACGCCTCCTACTGGGGATCAAGCCCAGAACCTGGGCATGTGCCCTGGGCGGGGAATCAAACCGGTAACCTCTTGGGTCATGGATCAATACTCAAGCATTGAGACACACTGGCCAGGCTCAAAGGCATCTTTTGCTAAAATATTTCAGTCTCAGCTACCTCTATAGCTGAAAGGTCTGTTTCTTATGGAATTATGTCAGCATAAAAGAGAACACAGATTTAAAGGCAAGTTAGTCCTGGATTTAAATCCTAGGCCTATCACTTACTGTGGAAACACTATAAATTTTTTTAACAGCTTGATTGAAGTATAATTTAGATATCATAATGTGGGGAGCGGTCTTGGTTTGACAAAGTCCTGAGAAGACAGTGTTTCACAAGGTGGGCTGTCTGGCACCCGCTCCCTTGGCTCCCTGAGGCTTGCCAGTGTGCAGACAAAGCAAGATATTATGAGACAGTCAGAGTGTGAGAAAAGGGAAGTAAGCAGGATGGCTGGAAAACAAGGAAGCTGGCTATAGCCACAAGGCAGGTCAGAAGGAAGTTGGTAAGTCTGTAAAGTCTAACAAGAAAAAGCAGTGCAGATCTAATAATAAAATTGCTTATGCTCACCTGATATTTATGTAATCATAACTGCATAAATATGCTGAGAGAAATAAACTCGGGGCTGCAGTCTTGAACTGTTTGTCCTCCTGATCCCATCTTTTGTCTGTCTCTTTGTCACCCTTTCTCTATCCTCACCTCCCTTTCACGTACTGTTCGACTAAAGCCGGCAGGCCCAGCATCATAAGATCTAATCATTTTATTGTAGTGTATGATTCAATGTTATTTTTTTTTAGTAAATTTACAGTAATTAAACAATCACCACAACCTAATTTTGCAGTATTCCCCAAAGGTCCTTTCTTCCCATTTTCAGTCAATCCCCAGACCCCAGGAGGCACTAATAAAAAAAAAAATTATGTCTATAGTTATGCCTTTTCTGGGTATTTCAAATAGAGAGACTCCTAATATTTGTAGCTAGCTTCTTTCATTAGGCCCACCTGTTTCAGTATTTTGTTTCTTTTTATTGCATAATAGAATTCTACTATACAGATATAGCACATAGTGTTTATCCAATTCAAATGTTGATGATCATTTGAAATTTTCCAATTCGGTAGTTATGAATAATGCTACTATAAATATTCATGGTCAAGTCTGTGTATGAAAATGTATAAATCTAAGAAAAGTAGAAATCTAAGTTTGTAAGGTAAGTTTAATTTTTTTTTATATTTTTTTTTTTTTGATTTCAGAGAGGAAGGAAAAGGGAGACAGAAACATCAATGATAAGAAAGAATCATTGATTGGATGCCTCCTGCAAGGGATTGAGCCTATAACGAAGGCATGTGCCCTTGACTGGAATTGAACCTGGTACCTTTCAGTTCACAGGCTGATGCTTTATTCACAGAGCCAAACTGGCTAGGGTATAATTTTTAAAGAAACTTCTAAACTGTTTTTCAAAATATCTGCAGTTTGCATTTCTGTATAAATTTTAAGATCAGTTTGTCAATGTCCACTTAAAAAAAGATTGTTGGATAAAGAACCAAGATGGTGGCATAGATAAACACCTGTACTTGCTGCCTCTCACAACCAAAAGACAGAACAACTATCATCCAAAGCCATTGCTGTTTTATCCACCCAGGTGATTCCCTGAAACCTTGCACCACCCAATTTGTAACCCCACCCAAGCGGTGCACAATGGCTTTTGCATATGAATGGCTTGTCCTTCTCAGCCTAAAACCTGTCAAATGGGCAGTAGCTGGGTTAGGGAGCCCCAAAACTATCAAAAGAAGGCCTTGCTTCACAGCTGGGCCTCATGTAGGCATCTCCAAACCTAATACAAAGAGGAGGAATCTGCAGATGTCTCTATAGCTCCTGTTGGGTGGCCCCAGGCAGTGGCTGACTTTGCAACTCCTTGGAGATCCAAGAGCCATGTACCTAGTGGTCAGAGTGATTCCATACCAGATTATAACACTTCACATCCATAAGTAACACATTCAAGGAGCAGGCTCAGTGAGCACCAAAGCCCCACTGAAGCAAATCATGCCTCATAAGGGTGTCTCCTGCACAGGAGCTCTTCCTCTGAAGTTGCAGCTGGTCCCTATAGCCAGTTGGCCTGGAGGTCAATTCTTCCCAGTGATACTATCATCAATCAAAGCTCAACTACAAAAAGACTGTACATATACAGCCCACAAAGGGGTGCACCAAGAGTGTCCACCTCAGGTGACTGGGGAGGTTGAGCCACTGGGCCTTATAGGACACTTATTACATAAGGCCACTCTATCAACTCAAAGGTTATTAAGTAGCTACCCAATACTTAGAAATAAACACAGGAAAGCAGCCAAAATTCAGAGACAAAGAAACATGTCACAAATGAAAGAAATGGATGAAAGCAAAATACTGGGTATAGAATTAAAAATCAGTTATAAGATTATTTAAGAACATTCTAGAAACCTCTGAGGAACTTAGTGAGACGTTCAAGGATCTTAGTGAGAATGCAAAAAACAAACAAACAAAAAAAAACCAAACAAACCAGTCAGAAATTAAGCATACACAGACTGAAATAAACAATAATATACAGAGATTCAACAATAAACTACTGTGTTTCCCCAAAAATAAGACATCCTCTGAAAATAAGACCTACTTATAGGTTTCCTTCTGAGTGAAAAGAAGGCATCCCCCTGAAAACAAGCACCCCCTAGTCTAAACATGAGAAATTTGGTCCACTGATTGTGAAAGAAATGGAGTCACAAGAAATTCACTGGGAAATTCAGGAATTGGATTGTTATGATGATGTTCCAGAATATGATGACATGATTGTCATTGAATAAATGAGTAAATTCTTGATACTGTAGGATTCACAGTTTGTCTGGTTTGTGTTGACAACTACCGTACTACCGTACCATATACAAGTAATAAATTTACTTTATTTTCATTTAACAATAAATGTGTACCGCATTCTTCTTCATGGAAAAATAAGACATCCCCTGAAAATAAGACCTAGTGCATCTTATATTTGTCAAAAATATAAGACACTGTCCTATTTTTGGGGAAACAGGGTAGAGGGTCCCAATAATCAAGTCAAAGATTTGAACTACAAGGAAGCAAAACAAAAAATAAAAACAAACAAACAAACAAAAAAAAAACAACCCACCACAAAAAACACCCAACTGGAAGAGCAAAAAGAAAAAAGATTCCAAAAATATGAAGATAGTGTAAGGAGCCTCTGGGATAACTTCAAGCTTACCAATAATCTGAATTATGGAGGTGATAGAAGAAGACAGTGAGCAAGATATTAAAAACCTATTTGAAGACATAATGACAGAAAACTTCTCCTACCTGGTGAAAGAAATAGACTTACAAGTCCAGGAAGTTCATAGAACCCCAAACAAGAGGATTCCAAAGAGGACCACACCAAGCACATAATAATTTAAATGCCAAGGGAAAAAGATAAAGAGAGAATCTTAAAAGCAACAAGAGAAAAACAATTACCTACAAGGGAGTACCCACATGATTGTCAGCTGATTTCTCAACAGAAACTATGTAGGCCAGAAGGGAGTGGCAAGAAATATTTAATGTGATGAATAGCAAGAACCTAACCAAGATTATTCTACCCAACAAAACTATCATTTAGAATTGAAGATCAGATAAAGAGCCTTACACATAAGAAAAAGCTAAAGGAGTTCCTCTCCACCAAGACAGTATTATATGAAACACCGAAGTATATTGTTTAAGAAGAGAAAGAAGAAAAAGGTAAAGATAAAAAATGATGAACAACAAAATGACAACAAATACATATCAATCAACAAGTGAAACTAAAAATCAAATGAATAAAAAATCTGATGAACAGAATAAACAGGTGAATGTAATAGCATCAGGGGCATGGAAAGAGAGCAGACTGACAATTATTTGGGGGTAAGGGGTATGGGGAATGCAGGAAGAAATTGTACAAAGAGTTTATACCTATGGATATGGACAATGTGCTGGAGGAGGGGGAAGAGGCAAGGGCCTGGGGTGGGGTGGGAACAGGGAGCAGAGGAGCTATGGGAGGGAAAAAAGAGGAACATCTGTAATAATCTGAACAATAAAGATTGAAAAAAGGGCTGTTGGAATTTTGATCAGGTTTATGTTGAATTTATTATGAGATTAATGTGTATTGTGATCTTAATTCTATTTATGAGATATCACATTAATTGCTATTTGGACACTAAACCAACCTTGCATTCCAAGTTTTAAATGCCAGTTAGTCATGATGCATTATCCTATTTGTATATTGCTGATATATTGTTGAGAATTTCTGTGTGTATATTCATGAAGGATATTGGCTTATAGTTTTGTTGTGATATCTTTGTCTGTCTTTGATATGAGGATAATATTGTTTTCACAGAATGAGTTAGAAAGTATTCCCTTCTCTTTGGTCTTCAGGAAAAGTTTGGGAAGAAATTATAATCTTTCTTTATTTTTATTTTTAAAAGTATTTTATTGTTTCCCAACTTAAAGAAGCATTAAACAGTACAACCATGCTATTAAAGAGTATAATAAATTACCATTGTAAGGTTGAAAAACATTTTTAAAAATTTCTTTATTGATTAAGGTATTACATATGTGTCCTTATCCCCTCCTTATCCCCCCAACTCCCCCCCCCCCCCCTCATGCCCTCACTCCCTATTTTCTGTGTCTATTGGTTAGCCTTATATGCATGCATACAACTTCTTTGGTTGATCTCTCCCCCTTATCCCCATCCTTCCCTATCTTCACTCTGAGGTCTCATGGTCTGATTGATGTTTCTCTGTCTCTGGATCTGTTTTTGTTCATCGGTATATGTTGTTCATTACGTTCCATAAATGAATGAGATCATGTGATATTTATCTTTCTCTGAATGGCTTATTTCACTTAACATAATGGGCTCCAGTTCCATCCATGCTGTTGCAATTGATAAAGGAATCTTAATACCAGATATCAAGCTGCATTACAAAGCCACTGTTCTCAAAACACCCTGGTACTGGCACAAGAACAGACATATAGATCATGGAATAGAATAGAAAACCAAGAAATCAACCCAAACCACTATGCTTACTTAATATTTGACAAAGGAGGCATGAACATAAAATGGAGTCAAGACAGTCTCTTCAATAAATGGTGTTGGGAAAATTGGATAGATACATGCAAAAAAGAAATGAAATGAGACAACCAACTTATACCATACACAAAAATAAACTCAAAATGGATAAAGGACTTAAACATAAGACGGGAAACCATAAAAATATTAGAGGAATCCACAGGCAGTGAAATCACAGACATATGCCAAAGCAATTTCTTCACTGATAATCTTTCTTCTTTAAATGTTTATTAGAATTCATCCATGAAGCCATCTAGACTTTGGCTTAATTTTTAAAAAATATATTATTATTGATTTTTTTACAGAGAGGAAGAGAGAGGGATAGAGAGTTAGAAACATCAGTGAGAGAGAATCATCGATCAGCTGCCTCTTTCATACCCCCTGCTGGGGATGTGCCAGCAACCAATGTACATGCCCTTGATTGGAATCGAACCTGGGACCTTTCGGTCCGAAAGCAGACACTCTATCCACTGATCCAAACCAGTTTTGGCTGGCTTCATTTTTGTGGGAAAATTTCAATTACTAATTCAATTTTTTTATTTATTGTAGATATATAATATTAGATTATTTGTTTTATTTGAGTCAATTTCAATTAGCAATAATTAGGAATTTGTCTATCTTAGGTGTCCAGTTTGTTTGCATAGAGTTATTGATAGTATTCCCTTATGATGATTTTAATTTGTATACAATCATTAATAATGTTCCCTCCTTCATTACTGATTTTTAGTAGTTTGTGTTTTCTCTTTTTCTTGATCAGTTTTTATTATTTTTTAATATGAAGATAGTATTCATCTCATAGAATAAACTGAATTATTCTCTTTTCTATTCTCTAAAAGGATTTGTGAAAGGTTGGTATTATTAGTTCAGTTTTTGAAGTCATCTGGGCCTGAGCTTTTCTTTGTGTGAAGATTCCCGCCCCCCCCCTCCCGTTATTGTTTTATTTTTCAATTAGAGGCCCAGTGCATGAATTTGTGCACCTGCGGGGGTCCCTCTGCCTAGCCTGTGGGGATCAGACTGAAACCGGCTCTTCAACATCCCTTGAGGGGGCCCAGATTGTGAGAGGGCAGTTCTCAGGTGACACACCCTGGAATTGAGCTCCCTCCTCTCTGGTTCCAGGTGTGTCACCTGAGAACCACAGCTGCTAAGTCACTGCAGCTTGGCAGCTCTTGGGTTGAACGTCTGCCCCTGGTGGTCAGTGCGTGTCATAGCTTAGGTCAAACGGTTGCTTAGGTAAATATAAATAAATATAAATATAAATATGATATATATCTAAGCGACCGTTCAATATTAATTTCAAGTATACAGTGTGGTGATTAGATATTTAGATAACTGATGAATTGATCCCCAAGATAAATCTAGTGTCCACCTGACACTATACATAGTTGTTATAATATCAATGACTATATTTCCTATGCTTTATATCCCTGTTTTGTAGCTGCCAACTTGTATTTCTTAATCATCCCCCCTTTTTATTCAGCTCCCAACCTCCTTTCATCTGGCAACCATCAGTTTATTCTTTGTATCTTATGTTTGTTTCTTTTTTTGTGTGTTCAGTTTTTTTTAAAAAAATATATTTTATTGACTTTGTACAGAGAGGAAGGGAGAGAGATAGAGAGTTAGAAACATCGATGAGAGAGAGTCATCGATCAGCTGCCTCTTGCACACCCCTTACTGGGGATATGCCCGCAACCAAGGTACATGCCCTTGACCGGAATCGAACCCGGAACCCTTCAGTCCCCAAGCCGACGCTCTATCCATTGAGCCAAACCAGTCTCGGCTGTGTTCAGTTTTTAAAAATTGTATTTATTTATTTGAGAGAGAAAGAGAGAGAGAGAGAGAGAGAGAGAGAGAGAGAGAGAGAGAGAGAGAGAGAAAGAGAGAGAAAAAAAATTTGTTGCTCATTTTATTTATATACTCATGTGCCCTGATTGGGGATCAAACCTTCAACACTGGCATTTTGGGAATATGCTCTAACTAACTGAGTTACCCAGCCACTCACTATTATTCTTGAATTATTTATTATTCCCTTTAATTCTGTTACTTTTTGCTTTATATGTTTTGAGACTCAGTGTTAGATGGGTATATGTTTGTATCATAGTTGTTATATCTCCCTGATGAATTGATGTTTTCAAAAAATGTTCTTTTAAAAAATTGATTTTAGAGAAAGAGGGAGGGAGAGGGGGAGAATCATTGATTGGCTGCCTCCTGCACACCCCCTACTGGGGTGGGAATTGAATCTGAAACCCAGGTATGTGCTCTTGACTAGGAATTGAACCCATGACTCTTTGGCTTACAGCCTACACTCTAATCGCTGAGCACACTTGTCAGGGTGAATGTCAATCTTTGTCTCCAGAAATATTTTTCTTTTAAAGTCTATTCTGCCTGATATTACTTAAAGCCTGTTCTGCTTGATATTAATATACCCACTTACAGCTCTTTTATGGTTACTAATGAAATGATATATATGGGTGTGACAAAATAAATGTATACGTACTTTGAAAACTCTTAATTTCAATAGGCTAAATCTGAAAAGAAAGAAACATCAATTGGTCAGCCGTTAAAGTGTGTATACATTTGGATAGAACCCACAACCTGGGAATGTGACCTGACCAGGAATCAAACCTGCCACCTTTTGGTGTACAGGATGCTCCAACCAGCTGAGAGATACTGGTCAGAGCAGTACCTCTTTATTGTTGCTTCTACTCACTTCCTTTATTACTCAAAGGTCATTTGTTCTTTTTGTTTATTCATTTGTGTTTTAATTTAAAACATTTTTTTCCTTTTAGGTTATTTATTCTTTGAATAACCTACTCTGTTGGGTTATTTTTGGTGTTGACTCTAATATATTGGTATTTATGTTTTTTGATCTATTAAAAATAAAATATCCCACTTGCAAAGCAATCAGGAACATACCAGTTTTCAAAAGAGAAAATTTGTGAAAGATCATTTTAAAATCTTTTTTAGTATAAGAAATTTATGAAATTTGAGATCTGTAATTTCTCATCTCAGGTCATGTCACTAATATGAACATTATTCCAGGAGATAGAAGTAAATCAATGTCATAAAACAGAAAAAAACATTTTCATTGTGTGAAAAGTAATGGTGAATACTACAAATATTTGTATTAAAGTGTATCAATGGCAGATGGGATATTTTGAACTTTTATGACTTTAAGAAATACCTTGGAAATACTGTTATTTATTTAATGTTTCATATAACTAATTCACTTCCAAATATTTCTGAAGAATAATACATTTATATAACCCTCACCTTTTACCACCTAGAACTGGGGAGCTTCCAAACCTTTGCATGCAAGCTGTTTTTAAAGAGAAAGGTAAATCTCCCTTAATCCAATGCCTTTGAAATGTTGTAAGTAGTTCATTACTTAAAAAAAAATTAAAAAAAAAGAATAAATGAATATCTTGGATTAAATACATTTTTTTCTTGTTACAAGTAGATACAGAGCCTTGTCATGTTACTGCTTTATTCTAAATATTAATCTATAGCAACGGTTTTAACCTTTCACGTTTCATGGCACAGATGAACATATTACTACAATTCTGCAGCACACCAAAAATATGTTATATATTTTTTGCCAATCTGGCAAAGAATAGGTATAATTTTGTTTGATTTATAAAAAGATAATGAAAGTAATCACTTATCGTTTTTGCTCCAAAGTGACTTAAAAAAACACCACACCAGGTACCTATATTTGTATATAAGGATTTCTGTTACCAAGAATTAACCAATTATAATGTTCTCCAGGTCTATTCATGCTGTTTCAAAGGATAAGATTTTTTTCCTTTTTATGGCAAAGTAGTATTCCATTGTGTAAATATACCATAGTTGTTTTATCCACTTATTTACTGATTGATACTTGGGCTGCTTCCAAATCTTGGCTATTGTAAATAGTGCTGCAATGAATATAGGGGTGCATATATTCATTTGAATTAGTGTTTCAAATTTCGTTAGATAAATTCCCAGAAGTGGTACAAACTGAACTAACAAGAAAAAGAAAAATAGACTCGTAGAGATCAGGCAGATAGCTCTGGTAGGGTGACGGGTATGGAGGATGATGGAGGGTTTGAGCAAAGAAGAAAAAAAGACAAAGAATTTATGGACACGTACAACAGTGTGGTGACTGCGGTGGGCAGGGGGATGGTGTTGGGATGGATGAAGGTAGAAAAGGGAATAGAAGGGATAAATGGTGATGGGGAAAAAAGAACCAATCAGATGCAACCTTATTATGTGACATGACCAATAAGATGCCAACTTTATTATATAACCCATATATTTATGGTTCAAGACAGGGCATTCACACAGGATGGCTATTGTTGTATTGGCTATTGTCAATTTTTTTTTATTTGACAATATAAGGGAAAAGAGGTCAGTGCCTCCGACGAAATAGACAGGTATTGAATTATTTAAAGTCTTGCAGCATTCAGATTGGAAATCACTGATCTATAGTAACAAGCTGATTCACAAGAGGGCAATTTTTTGCAGCTTGCTTTCTCAAATGTACAAGTCAATCTAGCCCTAGCTGGTTGGGCTCAGTGGATAAAATGTTGGCCTGTGGACCAAAGGATCCAATTCAGGGTTCAATTCTGGTCAAGGGCAAATACTTGGCTGCAGGTCCTCCCCAGCCTGGGTCCTGGTCAGGGCTCTTGCAGGAGGCAACCAATCAATGTGTTTCTCTTTGTCTTTCTCTCTCTCTTTTATTCTCCCTAAAAACCAATGAAAGAGCTGAGACCGGTTTGGCTCAATGGATAGAGTGTCAGCTTGGGGACTGAAGGGTCCCGGGTTCGATTCCGGTCAAGGGCATGTACCTTGGTTGCGGGCATATCCCCAGTAGGGGGTGTGCAAGAGGCAGCTGATCGATGACTCTCTGTCATCGATGTTTCTAACTCTCTATCTCTCTCCCTTCCTCTCTGTACAAAATCAATAAAAATATATTTAAAAAAATCAATGAAAGAATACTCTAGTGAGGATTACATAATAACAACAACAACAAAAACAAATCAATCTAAAGGACAATATCAAGATCTATAATGTATGATAGTAATGCTTACAATTTTGAATAAGAATTTACCTAAAGTTGAGGTTATAATAATTTGGTTCTAATTTATTCACTTAATATATATTTTTTACTAGGATCTTATTCCCTTTACTATTATTAGCATTATTAATGTTATTTTTTAAGGTTTTCAGACCTTAATCACACAGATTTTAAGAGCTAGGATTGCTGGCTAATATACTCTACCATTTCCTAATTGTATAGTTTTGGGCAACTAAACTCTCTGTGTCTCCTTTTCCTCCTATATAAAATAAGGACAAAAACAGAGCCCACCTTGCAGGGTTTTTATGAGAATCAAGTAAAGTGGCATACTATTTGTGTGTTTACTATTTGCAGGAGAGATCCTATTAATCTTAAGGATCTGCTGGTAAAAATGGGAATACTAATAGCACTTACCTTATATTTGTGTCGTGCCTTAGACATTATGAAAGTTTCACATTTAATACTAGTAGAAACCCTGCTGTAACTAATTGATACTGGAGCCATTTGCAGCTCTGCACACGGAGTGCATTTATGTTAAGTTGTTGCATTCTCCGTGACTATTCGGACAGTGCTCAATTGTCTGCTCCAGGGCATTCCCCTTGCCCTGAGGTTGCAGAGCAACTCTTCACCTCTCTTCTCCCTTCCACCTCTCTCCTCCCTTCCACTTCTTCCCCCTTTCATCCTCCCAAAAACTTTTACTAAATCTTTAAAGAGCAAATTCATGAAACACAAATATTACATTAAAAAAACACACACAGATTGTTTCATTTTATGTTCTTACTCATCATATTCATAAAAATGCAGAAGGAATATTATATTCTAAGGAGTATAATTTGAGAAATACTGTTGCACAGTTTAGAAGCTGCTGCATAATCTTAAGAGTGAGGTATTTTTAGGAAGTGGATGAAGGATATTTCCAAATTTGCTAGTCTCATGGAAAAAAGTATGAATGATTATTTAAATGAAAGCCAAAAAGTTTCCAAATACATAATGTATTATTTCAATCTTTTTCAAATTATTAAGATTTTAATTTAAGAAGTTTATAATTTTCTTAACGGTTTTGCCTATATTTAGAAGTATCTTACCTACATTTTGAATAAATGGTTAGATACCAAGTTACGTGTGAACTGTAAGATTCACAGGATAATTACTTCAGTTCCCTCAGCCGAACCTACAGCTAGTCTCTATTATTGTGATTGACCATTAGGTAATTACAAAAGAATTTCAATTTACAGTGTTACTTAATGTCCACTAGGGGGGACCAAAGCACACACAGGAGTACATGCTCCTATTCCCCAATGTGGTGAAAAACCCAAGCCACTTCAGACTACCCCTCTGATATTCACAAATTATTCTTCAAAACTTCCTATTGCTAAAAGGCCAACTCTATCAGGACATACACACAAATCTATGGAAACATTGAGGAATCAATAGTGGAAAACAGTTTAGAGTAGAACAAAAGTTTGCATAGAGTCTTTGATGATTTGAAAGTTTAGTCAATTCATAAAAAAGCACTAAACTTATTTTGAAATTGTTTATCTTTTAATAAAAAGGTACCAAAATGAACCCTGATAAGTTTTCTTTTAAAACACTTGACCCACCCACCCTGCCAGTGTGGCTCCGTGGATGAGCATTGACCTATGAACCAGGAAGTCACGGTTTGATGCCCCGTAAAGGCAGATGCCCAGGCTGCGGACTCGATTCCCCATGTGGGGCATACAAGAGGTAGCTGATCAATGATTCTTTGTCATCATTGATGTTTCTCTCTGTGTTTTTCTTATTCCCGCTTCCTCTCTGAAATCAATAATATATATATTTAAAAAATTTAAAACCATTGATTCATTTGACTATAAGACAAAGGTGAATTTTGAAATATGACTCCATAAAGTAGTAAGTTAGTATATTTTAGGTCATGATGAATATTCAGAAGCAAATTTTTATTGGAACCACGTCCAATTGTTTTATTTGTCAGGGAATTACTAAGTCAACAAATCCTAAAAGTTGTTTGCAATTTCTTTTTTTTTTTTTTTTAAATAGATTTTATTGATTTTGTACAGAGAGGAAGGGAGAGAGATAGAGAGTTAGAAACATCGATGAGAGAGAGTCATCGATCAGCTGCCTCTTGCACACCCCCTACTGGGGATATGCCCGCAACCAAGGTACATGCCCTTGACCGGAATCGAACCCGGGACCCTTCAGTCCCCATGCCAACGCTCTATCCATTGAGCCAAACCGGTTTCGGCTTGTTTGTAATTTCTAATTTAAAATATCTTATTTTGAAAATATTGTTTTCCAAAATGGAATCAACACGCACTTTAGAACTCTGAATTTCAAGTTCAATATTTCTGCCATTGCTTTGAAATCTCTGATTTGTAAAAGATTTTCATGATATGAAGCAATGTATTTGCATACTGTTTGTTCTAACTTTCTTAAAGCAGTGAGACCTAATATTCCAAGAAAAACAAAAAAGATTTTATTTACTGTAAATATAATTTAATAATCTCATATTGCAATATTTTTCAAAAATTAAAGGTAAACAGTCAGTTAAGAATGTAGAACTATGGATCCTAAACTATGTTTTTATAAAAGCAGCTTGAATTTTATTGCTAAGGTAGTATGAAAAAAGTCACACAACATGGGAAATGAAAACATAGCTTATTTAAAATGACAATAATAATAACAGAACTATTAAACCTCAAAGATCCATTAGCATCTATTTCTCTGCAAAATACAGGAAGGTATTGCAGAAGTGAAACGTCCACTAGATGCCACACTTCCTTTGCAGAGTAAGGCAGTACTTTGGCTTCTTGGCAACTTAATGCAGATGCTATTGTATCTGGTAACAGAGCCTAATTCAAAGGCCTTTTTCCATATATTTGCTCTCTGATGCCTTTTTTCCATTAATATGCCTAATCATCCAAACCTTGCAGAGGAATGGTAGTTTGTAAAGTTCTATTAAAATCCTTCTGAAGGAGTACAAGGAGCTTACATTTACTGATTTTAAAGATCAAGCCATTTTAAAACAGAAAAAAAAAAAGATCTATCAGTTATCATTGACATGTGTAGTAGGCTGAATTCAATAATGAAATGAGTAGAACTCAGGGTAGAGGTAGGCAGGGTGGGAGGGAAATGGGGTGCATCTGCAAGAGTGTCAACATTAAAAATAAAAACAAAAAAGAAGTATAAGACATTAATTTTACAATTAATGCTGTGAGTTAAACCTAATAGGACTATTGAGAATTCTGAGTACTTATACTTAGAGTCACAGTATTTGATGTATCTGTGAATTGTTAATTATGGCATCTTTATGGGAATGTAATCTAAGGTTAGTATTTGGTGATATAACATAAATAGCATGCCTTAATCATGTGACAGTGTGAAGCTGAGGCCCATTCTTTGTTTTCCTTCAGATTACTAGTCACCTGAGCAATTCTTTTCTAGGAAATTACAACTTTATAGCAATTGTGTTTTTCTTATTCCCAAAATCTTTTGCTGATGTGATCACTGTATCTGGTCATTAAGGAATCTAGAGTAAATTTCAAAAAATCACACTCAAACTTCCTGGCTGGTGTGGCTCAGTGGATTGAACATTGTTCTATGGCCCAAGAGCTTGGATTCCCTGTCAGGGCACATGGAATTGCTGACTCAATCCCCAGTAGGGAGTGTACAGGTGGCAGCCAATCAATGTTTCATTGATGTTTCTATCTCTTTTCCCTCTCTCTTCCTCTCTATCTAAAAATCATTAAAAATATATTTAAAAAATAAAATCACTCAAACTTATTTTAGTTGCTGGAGTAACTAGTGAATTTACCAGTTGGTTTGGAATTTTTTTCTTTTTCTAAATGGATGTGTTTTAAAGATTAATTTTCAGATAAATCCTTTTCAATATAATCTGTATGAAAAGGTCTCTCTTGATAACTGACATAAGATGGATCAAATTTACTGGCCAGTTTATGGAATAAAATAAGTTCTACAGAGAAGAAAAAAAAAAACACTCAACCAAACAAATCTCCAAACTAAGCAACAAAAACAAACAAATTAAGGAAACTGGTTTGAATTGTCAATCTGAAAGATTTGTATATCTGTACCATGATGTTATAAAAATAATTCCTGTTATTTCACATTTTTCCTAGTATTTTTTTCCTATATACATAACATCTATTGATATTTAAAATAAAATCAATATTTTTATTGATTTAAGAGAGGAAGTCAGAGAGAGAGGGAGAGATAGAAACATCAATGTCTAGAGAGAATCATTGACTGGCTGCCTCCTGCATTCTCCACATTGGGGATCAAGCCTGCAACCCGGGCATGTGCCCCGACTGGGAATTGAACTGTGACCTCTTTGGTTCATAAGTTGATGCTCAACTACTGAGCTATGCCAGCTGGGTCATAGTCTCTATTTTAAAGATTCCATTCACTGAGAAACATATGCAATTTGTGATAACTTTCCAAAGGAAACTAGAGAAAACTGATGAATCAAAATGTGCTTTTGTAAAAAGGATTCATGTAAACAAAGCAAGATAACAACGTTTGACACCTGCTACAAGTTACTATAAGAATAGATTGCTGTTCACTCTAGTTTCTTTATGATTGTCTTTTAATAGTAAGCATTGAAAGCCTAAAATGTTATTTATAGATGAAGGACACCTAGAAACTAAGTCCTCAAGAATAATTTCCCCCCACATTTAAATGATACTACTATGGCAAATATACTATATTTATTTCCAGTGATTTCTTAGATAAACAGAGTCTGCTTTAATGACAAACTTTACCATTAACCCTTGAATTCTTCAAGGAAATTGTATCTGTATCAGAAATCATATAGAAAGAAACTGTTAGACAATGAACATAATTGAGCATCAAGAATATCGTTTACATCATTTTAAGCACCTTGAAAAGTATAAATAAAGTGCTTTCCAAGTGTCAAAAATATAAAAATAGTAATAAACGGAGGTCCTAGTTGGTATAGCTCTGTTGGTTGGAATGTCATCCCGTGCACCAAAAGGTGTCAGGTTCCATCTCCAGTGAGGGCACGCCCCCCAATAGGGATCAAGCCTGCAACTGGGCATGTGTCCTGACCGGGAATCAGACCCTGACCTCCTGGTTTATAGATTGATGCTCAACCACTGAGACTCGCTGTCTGGGCAATGTCTTCCTTCTACTGATGTAATTCCTTCCCTTTCTCATAAATAACCATTGCTTTTGTCGCCTAATTGGAACATTATTTGGGTTTCTGCCGGAATCAATGTATAGCAGGTAGCTATTCTTATTGATTTTAAATAAATGCTTGTTGTCTCTCATTGTGAAAGGCTTTTTTATTTTTAAGTTAATACAACTAGAGCTAAGCTAAACTAATGCATGTTGGTGACGAGTGGAATGTATATAAATCTGGATCCTGCTAAAAATGAAATCAAAGATGTGTGTCTCAGGGTAGCCAGGTGCATCTTGTGGGTAGAGGGCTCTCCTTAGGCAAGTAACAAGATCTTAAACATCTTACTTATTATTATTATTATTATTTTTTAGTCTTTTGTTCTTTTTGTTAAAATCTTAAACATTTTAAACTCTAATAGCAGAATATGTTTGTTGTATTCTTAAACAATACAGAAGTATTAATAGGATATCTAAACAAGCATTCAAGTTGGGATGTGTTAGTATTTTTTTTTAATTAAATTATTATCTGTGTACATATCTTACCATTGCCCCCCTCCCATGGAATGTGTTAGTATTAATGTTTTTCTATTTTTTTTTAAATAAGTTTTTATTGTTCATATTATTACAAATGTTCCTTCCCCCCTCCCCCACCATTGCTCTCCTCCACCCCACCCTCTGCCCTTTCCCCACTCACCATTGTCCTCATCCATAGGTGCACAGTTTATGTTCAGTCTCTTCCCACATCCCCCTCTCCCCTTTTCCCCAAGAATCATCAGTTCAATCCCCTTCCATACCTCTGATTCTATTATATTCAACAGTTAATATTATTCATCAGATTTTTTAAATTTCCTTGGTTTTTAGATTCACTTGTTGATAGTTACGTATTTGTTCTTCATAATTTTTATCTTTATTTACTTTCTCTTCTGAAAGAACCCCCTTCAACAATTCATATAATTCTGGTTTGGTGGTGATGAACTCCTTTAGCTTTTTTTTTATTAGTGAAGCTCTTTATCTGACCTTCGATTCTGAGTGATAGCTTTGCTGGATAGATTATCTTTGGCTGTAGGTTCTTACTATTCATCACCTTGAATATTTCTTGCCATGCCCTTCTGGCCTGCATGGTTTCTGTTGAGAAGTCAGCTGACAATCGTATAGGTGCTCCTTTATAGGTAACTACCTTCTTTGCTCTTGCTGCTTTTAATATTCTCTCTTTGTCTTTTGCTCTAGGAATTTTAATTATGATATGTCTTGGTGTGGTCCTCTTTCGGTTCCTTTTGTTTGGAGTTCTGTGCGCTTCCTGGACTTGTAAGTCTAATTCTTTCACCAGGTGGGGGAAGTTTTCTGTCACTATTTCTTTCAGTATGTTTTCGATATCTTGCTCTCTCTCATCTTCTGGGACCCCCATAATTCTGATATTGGTTTGCTTGAAGTTGTCCCAGAGGTTTCTTACATTATCTTCAATTTTCTGGATTCTCTTGCCTTCTAGCTTCTTCGGAGGAGTGTCTTCTGGTTCTTTATGTTCCAAATCTTTGACTTGATTCTTGCGATCTTCCATTCTGTTTTTAGGATTCTGTATAATATTTTTTATTTCAGACAATGTATTCTTTATTTCTTCTTGATCCCTTATCATTTCTTGTTGATCCCTTATCATTTCTTGTTGACTCCTTATTAATTCTAGTTGATCTCTTTTCATATCCTCATAGGCCTTATCCATCTTTTCTAGGAAATTCTTGAAAAACCTTATAAGCATAGATTTGAACTCTATATCCAGTCGCTTTTTGTCCTCCATTTCTTTCGTTTGTGATCTATTTCGTTGTTGCATTTCACAGTTACAGATGGGACGGGATTTAAGGGTGGAGCCTACAGCCTTGGCTTCCGTCAGCCCCACCCTATGCAGCTCCTGCGTCTCAGGGTCCTTCAGTACTCGCTGCAAAGCGCCTCTGAGAGAAAGGTGCCCTCGATTTTTGCCTGCTGCCAAACAGACTATGCTCTCCCACAATGAGCCCGGTATTGGGGTTCAGTTCAGTTGGAAGTGGAGTTGGAGGTGGCGTTCAGAGCAGACTGGAGCCTCAGTTTCCTTCCGGCCAGGGCAATCCCGCGGCACAGCCGACCATCCCTTCTCTGCACGCAATGTGCGCTCCGCCGGGACCTCCTTTCGCCGCTTCCCCGGGGTTCCGCCTTACAGCCCAGCTCCCTGTGGATGAGTCTGGGTCCCCGGGATCTGGCCTAGAACTGGAGTTCAGAGCAGTCAGAACTGGGGCCCAGCACAGTCGGATTTTATCTCCTTCCTGCTAGGGAACGCCAGCCAGGCACTCGGCCTCCCTCCTCTCCGGCTCTGTCCTTTCCGTGCGCGCCGCGTGTTTCCGTACCTTGGGCTTTTACAGCTCCTCCGCGCTTCCTTCTGGTTTTCTCCTTGCTTCTCGTTGTAGAATTTCCAATCAATCAACTTTCCTGTAGTTCTGGGTAATGTCCATTTTATATTTTAGTTGTATCTTATTGAAATTGTTGTGTGCTGCTGCGGCTAGGTGTTTACCTGGGTGCAGCCATCTTTTTTTTTTTTTTTCTTAATGTTTTTCTATTAATATAAGTGTACATTATAGAAGGAATTTCTTTTTTTTTTAAATATATTTTATTGATTTTTCACAGAGAGGAAGGGAGAGGGATAGAGAGCTAGAAACATCGATAAGGAAGAATCATCGATCAGCTGCTTCCTGCACACCCCCTACAGGGGATGTGCTCACAACCAAGGTACATGCCCTTGACCGGAATCGAACCCGGGATCTTCCAGTCGGAAGGCCAACCCTCTATCCACTGAGCCAAACCGGTTTCGGCTAGAAGGAATTTCTTAGTAATAATTTGAATAATTACAATTGTTAGAGAATAATACCTATTATCTACCTACTACGTGTGCACATCCACTTTCAGGCCTTTGAGTACAACAGGAAGAACTTAGAAGCTGCTTTTTAAATATATATATTTAGTGATTTCAAAGAGGAAAGGAGAGGGAGAGAGAGATTGAAACATCAATGATGAGAAAGAATCATTGATTGGGTGCCTCATGCCCCACACTGGAGATCAAGCCCGCAATAGGCATAGGCCCTGATCAGGAATCGAACCATGACCTCCTGGTTCATAGGTCAATGCTCAACCATTCAGCATTCAGCCACACCGGCTGGACTCATTTAACTCAATTTTGAGCTCATAGAGTTGGGATTCATAGAGATAAAATGACATACACAAGGTCACCTATCTGGTAAGTCTTAAGTTTGTCAACAAAAACAAATCAAAGACAATGTTGAGAAATACCAGGGGCTATCTTCCAAGGGATACTTGAGTAATATTTTGTCAAAATATCCATAAGTAAGGAATATTCAATTATCTATATAAACATGGGGAGACTGTATAATGCAGCGTTTGAGAGCAAAGGTTTTGAAGTCAGGATGTACCTTAGGCAATGTATGCAGCTTATCTAATCACTAGTTTCCATTTGTGAAATGGGCATATTTGTATCTACCTCAAAACTTTCATAATGTGAGAATTAATTTAATATTATGATGTGAAGTACTATATACAGTGCCTGGTTCGTAATAAGGCCATCATAAATGGTAGCTGTTATTATAAATATGCAAATCATTAAGTCATTAAGACACTCAAGTTTGTCATGTTTCAATATTTGGTTTTGGACAATCCTGGTGGTGACCTTGGATTGAGTCTTCCATGGCTGGTCCTAGATTGAATCTAGACTAAGAAGCAGACAACCTAATTTTATTTACTTTATGCTTCATTTTCCCTTATTTCTGTAAATGCCATATATATATATTAATATATTTTTATTGATTTTTCACAGAAAGGAAGAGAGAGGGATAGAGAGTTAGAAACATCGATGAGAGAGAATCATCGATCAGCTGCCTCCTGCACACCCCTTACTGGGGATGTGCCCGCAACCACGGTACATGCCCTTGACCAGAATCGAACCCAGGACCTTTTAGTTCACAGGTCGATGCTCTATCCACTGAGCCAAACCGGTTCCGGCTGTAAATGCCATAAATATTTACAGATATCATATTAGAAACTGGTTAAGTAATTTAATTTTTAAGAAGATCCCTTCTGATGATATACATTTGAAAAGAAAAAAACCTTTACACATAGACATTACTTAAACACTTCCTCATCTGACCAGTGTGCTCAGTGGTTGACGTCGACCTATGAATCAGGAGGTCACAGCTTTATGGGCTCCATCCCTGGGGGGGTGGAAGGAGAGACAGGTGTGCAGGAAACAGCTGATCAATGATTCTCTCTTAAACTCAGGGGACTCTTCCATTTCCTTCCTCTTTGAAATAAAAAAAACATATAAATACAAGTAAATTCAATATAAAACATATTAAAAACAATAAATAAAAACTTTTTTACTCTGGCCAGGAGGCTCAGTTGGTTGGAACATGTATGTCACTGTCCATGGATTGTGGGTTACATTCCCAGCCTGGCCACCTACCTAGGTTTTGGGTTTGATTTCTCATTAGTACTAGAGGCAACTAATCGATTTTTATTTCTCACATTGATGTTTCTCTCTCTCTCTCCTTTCCTCTCTTTTTCTGTAAAAACCAATAAAAACATATCCTGGGGTAAGGATTAAAGGAGAACATTTCTCAATCATTTTTACTTGCAACTCTTAGTCATTTTATTATATGAGAGTTGCAGATAATTATAAAGGCCCTGAAACTAAGGACATGAAATAAGAAAACACTCAGCATTAGCAAAACTTGCTTTAAAACTGTTTAAAGGGTGAAAGGTAACTCAGAAGAAGCCAAAGGATACTAAAATATTCTGACTGACCCTATCATCACAATGAGTGACAAGCTGGTACAGTTAAGAAGCGGAAATCCATTCAGGTAACCAAAAAAAAAAAAAAGATACCAAAAAACCAAACACCAGCTGTAGCCCCCCAGCTGCAGATGGAAGAAAGAAACATTACAGAAGAAGCATCTTAACTTCTCTCTACTGTAGTTTTTGTGAATGACCGTTGTAATGTCTCTGCTATGGGAGCACATTAAGAAGAAAAGACAAGATCAACACCGTGACCACACCGCAAGCCTCAGGAAAGGCATTGTCCGTTTATTGTTGAAGGCACACTGTTCAACATTTCACCGAGGAAAATACACACGGGTACTTCAACAGCAAAGTTGCATATCCAAAGTTTTTCTGTTTACAGAAAAATGCCGTGATAATCAACTCAACTTTCAATTAAGCGATCTCTCTGTAGGCATCTTATTTAAATAATCAATACACAGAATCTACATAGAGATTTTTTAAAAACACGTAAGAATTATGGTTTCTGAATTTGATATTAGCATATTTGCATACTGTAGCATGACTGTATTTAGGAAAATTCTAGATGTGATTTTATCTCAGTAAATAAAATGTTACTAGAAGATAATGTAACTAGGTTTTATGTAGAGTGTAAATTGTTATTTGTAATATTATTAATATCCTCTAACGAAATTGTTACCATCTAGATGAAAACAAAGATCATTTGCATATTTATTTTGGAGGCAATCATAAAAGAACATTACTTAAACCTTATATATGCAAAATGAATTACTTGGTTTTCCAAAGTAATTCAAAGTAATTGTGGGCGTACTCGTACCAAGGAAAGCTGTCTAAGAGGACAGGCCCAAGGCACAACAGCAACTTTACTGGCTCCTCCAAGCAGCCTCACCAGGGAGCCTTCATCTTTCTCGGGTGAGACCAGAAGCAGTTCAAACTCCATTGCCCATTCAGTCCCCAGAGACTTCAAACGAGGGATCTAATTATGATGGTGGGTGCTGGGTTGTCGACTTGTGTCCACCATAAATCAGACTGGGTTTGCCTCCAGTTCATATTATAAACTCCAGTGAGTTTCTCTCAGGTGGCATGGCTTTCAGTCAGGCCCACACGGACTGAGTTTCAACTGGTGAACTGACATTATGCAAGAGAAAGCTTGTTACTAGCCCCCTGAGATTATCAAAAGCCAGCAATTACTTCTTTGGTGACCTACCTTATGAAGCAAATAACCTTTAGTTTTATATTGCCTTTTATTTTATTTATTTTATACTTTGGTGATCTTCATGAGGGAATATTTTCCCATTGATATTTAGAGAGAGTGAGGGGCGGGAGAGACAGAGAAACATTGATGTGAGACACATCAATGCGTTGCCCCCCGCATGAACCCCTACCAGGGCTGGGGATGAAGCCTGCAGCCAAGATATGTGCCCTTGTCCAGAAACAAGCCAACGACCCTTCAGTCTGAGGGCCCACACTATCCACTGAGCCAAACCAGCTAGGGCTATATTGCCTTTAAAAGAGCAGAGTTTCATAGTAGTTAAAAAAAAAAAAAAAAGTCTAAGCAATTTATTAATAACATAGATAGCTAAATAATGTTTTCCTCTGCAATATTATTTGATTAGATGAGTAAGTAAAAACTGAAGTTTTTTTAAAAAATATTTTATTGATTTTTTACAGAGAGGAAGAGAGAGGGATAGAGAGTTAGAAACATCGATGAGATAGAATCATCGATCAGCTGCCTCTTGTACCACCCCTGCTGGGGATGTGCCCGCAACCAAGGTACATGCCCTTGACCGGAATCAAACCCGGGACCTTTCAGTCCGCAGGCGGACGCTTTATCCACTGAGCAAAACCAGTCTCGAAAAAAAACTGAAGTTTTAATTGTCAATGATCTTACTTAAAAAAAAAAAATACTTATTTGACTTAACTAGGTGAAGTATGTATTTAAATGACTGAACACTTGAAAAAATTTACCCAAGACAAAGAAAATTGTAAATTTAGAGACTTAAGAGATAACACATTTTAATAAAGGACATTATAATTGGTAAATATTGCTAGGATATTATAATGCTTATTTGCTGTTGCTCAACAAGCAATCTTTTTGTGAATTAGCAGGTTTTACTCTGAGATGCTGCATTTCACAGAAGAGCGTAATTAAATATTGGGTAAATGGCTTACCTTTTGGAAGGAATAGGAGTAAGAAAAGGATTTTGCTCTAAACTCCTCCAACAATTTACATTAAACATTTTAAACTATATATTGATTTTTAAATAGAGAGACCTGAGTTCTGTCCAAATTATACTCAAAATATAAACATTTGTAGTTTAAAAAAAACATATTATTCTTTCAAAGCCTTGCCAGTGATCAAAGGATTGCAATATGTTTTATTTTTGCCTCTATGTATGTGTATTTTATATACTAATGACTCTTTTAATCTTGTAAGAACCCCATCCAGCAATGAATCACATTCTTTGAGTGAATAATTCAGTCCTTGACGCCAACCTCTGAGGGGGAATATTGTGGTCATGCTGTCTGAACACTGTGGTAGCTATGGCTACCTATATAATTCTTCGCAATGAAAAAAGTGACAATGACATTAAATTTAATCAGGTTCCCCTCTTCGGTGGTTCCCACTGGGATGAGCCACTAGTGTCTTGCCTTAAATATTCAAAGGCCTTCCTGAGTAGTTTGCATGTGTTCATATACTGGGACAATGTCCTGCTAATACAGAACAATAGATCTGTCATGTATTTCTCCTGCAAGTAGCTGTGAGTCTAAAGTTACCAAGTATAGGGTTTAAGGGTTGTCTTCCTCTCAGCGACTCTCTTTACTCAAGTCTTAACAATTGGCAGTAAGGGAATGTACATAGACACTAAAGTGTAATGAACTTGATGTTCTGAGTTGGAAACTCAAATGGGTTGAAGAACTGTGTTTGCTAAATAATAATAAAGCTGGCTAGCTTCCTAAATTTTCAGTCACACTCCATGTGATATAAAAACACACAGTAGAGAGTATCACATGGCTGGAAACACATAGCTTAACAAATATTTAAGGACAGCTGCTTATATTTATGCCCTTGTACCTTTGCAGAGCACTCAAGTGTATATCACTTTTTTTTAAATCATAGATGAGAAATTATAAGATATATTTTATGCCGGTTGTGCATTCCTGGGAAGATGGTAAGTAATTTTTTAATGTTTAAAGCATGAAAACAAACCAACAAACAAACAAAAACAAACAAAAAAACCCCCATAAGGATGTTCATTATAATCATCACTGAGTATATGAAACAGATTTTTGCCATTCATTACAATCTTTCTGTTTGCTAATAACTTTGACATTGGAGAAAGGGAAACAAAATAAAATTTTTTTCAGGAAGGCAAAACCAACTAAACAAAATAACGAAAATGACTCCCCAAAAACATTATTTCTCGGAAAACACTGCGCTTTGAGAGTAATTGAATACATGACACTTTCTACTATCTAAACAGAGTACCCCTGTCTTGAGTAATATTTAATTCCTTAATATCTGATATTAAAGAGATCCTAACTACCCTTGGATAACATTAATTAATATATTTTATGGCATAGTATAAATTACTAACAATATTTCCAAGGCATACCATAGCCATAATAAAGTTAAAGGTGAATTTAAACAATTCTTTCAGAACTTTTAATATGCTAGCATAATATTCTACCTGCTAACTTTCTTCTATTACATATAAAATGTAATAGGGTGAAAATGGAGTCTGTGGTAAATACTGAACTTTTTCTGTTTTTCTTCTACCTTTTTGTCTCTTTTATTGAGTTTTAGATTCTATTGAAATCTTAGGTCCTTTGTCTCATAGATATGCATATATAATTCCTAGTAACATCAATTTCATTGCATGAAAATTGTTAGTTCTTTGCACAATTGAAAAGAAGATTGATTCCTTTACAGCTTTATGTTATCACTCACGAGGTAGGTGTTTGAAGATAGACAACTTCAAACTATTTCTAATGTCAAGATCCGAGTCAAAGAAGTGAGCTTATCATAAATCTACAAGAAATTCTTCCTCTAATGACATGTCGTTGACCTCAGAGTCATGGAAGAGTTCAAGGTCAAGCAGAGAGAGACTCACAGTGGTCAACTATTTTTGACTGACTGACACTTGTTTTTTTAACCTTTCAAAACGTGATTTCATGTTTATCAAACTTTGACATAAAGCATTGTGTGCAATGTAGAAATAGGGACCTTATGCTATGGCTCTCTAATATACATTTGACAGACAATATATTGGCATCCTCTTTAGGACAGATCAGTGTCAAGGGGGCAGAGGTCAGGAATGAGCAGTCTTATTGAATAGGTTTCAGTCAGGGAAGACAGGTTCCACAGGAAAACTGCCTTCCCAAATGGTCCCATCTGTAGACCCAAGACACTGCAACTCAACACTCTCTACCCTTTTTGTTGTTTGGCAACAGGGAGATGGAACAATCACTAACCTATGCACATATGCCGACGATGACATGAAAGCATTGTTCAGTATACAATGGAAAGGAATCCAGAGAGAGTTTTATGTAGGTGCCAGACTGACCCCAGAAAAAAAAAGTAGTAGGAAAAGTTTATCTTTATGACATTTTATGCCTCAGCACTCTATTTTTTCCTTCACATGATTACTGTTTTTGAATATTTCTTGCATTTTGTTAGTAAAGTGTTAGCTCATAATCGCTTTGTGTGACCTATTCCAGAAAATCTGAATATGTCGAGAAGTCTATTATTTCAGTCTTCTTAATCTACATAGTATTTACCCAGCTCTTCATTCTCTCCTTTCTGTCTTTCCTCCTCAGTCCTTGTTTTGCCTATAGCAGCTGAAGTTTGAAGAAGTCACGGATGTGTTTATTTTATTTTTGCCAATGGGTTTGTTTGCATGGAATCCTTGACTCTGAAGGAGTTATCCATGAAAACTTATTGGTCTTTGCATTAGGTTTGGTGACTCATTGGTACTTCTTATATTTCAAAGAAATCACATTGATAATTATTTTATTTTGAAAAAGGAACCTTTTAGAAAGGCTCCCCTTAAATAATATGTTTCCTTAGGAAAAATAACCAAAGCAAAGCCTCATTATGTAAAGACTTCAACTGTGACATTTGAACTGTAATTATTAATTCACCATATAAATTATACTGCGTTGAATGCCTTATATTGGAATCTCTAGTAGTTGTTGTTGAACCCTTTGGAAATAAGTTGCAGATGTCATGATATTTTACTTTTAGATATCTTAGTATGTGTCTCCCAAGTGCAAGGAGACTCTCCTACAAAATCTCAACATTACTTTCCCCCAAGAATTAAAAATTAATATAATAATAGTTTATAAAATATAGTCCTTATTCAGATTTCCTCAATTGTCCCCAAAATACCCTTTATATAGTTATGATCCTTCTTCCCTTCTTACCCTCCCTTTCAATGCAAGGTCCAAGCACATGTATATACTTACATTTAGATTAGATAAGACTATTTATTATAAATAATCCTACTCCCACTGTTTTATTATGATTTTTATATTTTTGCAAAGGCCAGACCAATTGTCTTGTAGAATGTTGCACAATACATTTTTTTCCCTGATTATTTTCTCATGATTAGATTAGTGTTAATCATTTTTGGTAAGAATACAAAATAGATTATATTGGAGAGATTCACATTGAAATTATATTTTTTTAGTTGTGAGAGGTAGATACACATTCACCAATTTTGAATTGCCGATTCAAAAATTAAAAATTCTATGTCCAGTAGAGTGAAAATGACTTTATATTTTATTAATTACTGATGAAGTAAAACATTATTTAGTTTTTAAAATATTTTTATTTTGTGAAATTGTTGGCTATTTTTAAAAAAATATATATTTTATTGATTTTGTACAGAGAGGAAAGGAGAGAGATAGAGTTAGAAACATCGATGAGAGAGGAGAAACCAAGATGGCGGCATAGGGTAGACACCCGAATGCAGCCTACCACAACAAATTTGAATTTAGAACTGAAAAACAGGGGAGGCATTGCCCTGAAGCGCCAGACGGCTGGCTGAGAGGAGGCTCTGCCATCTGGGAAGGAGAGAGAAGGCATGCTGAACCTCAGGAACTGTGAAGGTACGGAGAACTGTGTGCGCGAAAAGGCGCTGGCTTAATCCCGGTGCGGAGAGGAAGGGCCAGACCGAGATTGCTGCTGGCTTACTCCCTGCACGCAGAGAGGGCGGGCCGGGCTGAGTTTGCTACTGGCTTACTCCTGGCGCGGAGAGGGCGAACAGCTAACGCGGCTGGCTTTCTTGTCTGAGAGGAAAACAGAATCAGCCTATTGCTCTGATAAACGGCCCCAGACAGGGAGAGGCCAGACTGTCAGGCAGTGGGTAGAGATCTCTTGGAGGTGTGTGAAGCCAGAGGCCATTACTGCGGAACTTGGGGAGGAGCCGAAGGGAAAACAAAGTTTGTCTGCACCAACCCGAGACTCCGCCCTACCTGTGGCTGAGCACAGAAGCTCTCCCAGAGGCTGGCTTTCTCTAAGGAGGGACTTGCAGGAATCCAAAGCTTATCTGCGCCTTTACCAAAGAGGTGTGCTCGCCTGCAACCAATCTTCCAAAACTCTCCACGAACAGGACTTTTTTAAGGCGAGACTGACAGGGAACCAAAGATTGTCTGCGCCACCCCGAGACCCCGCCCTATTCAAGCAGAGTAGGAAACCCTCCTAGCTGAGACACTGCTGATCCTCACAGCCAATTGGCTTGGAGATCAACGCTTCCCAGTGATACCAACAATAAGCAAGGCTTAACAACAAAACTGCACACACAGCCCACAAAGGGCTACACCAAGACTGTCCACTGCAGGTAACTGGGAAGGCTGTGCTACTGGGCTCTACCAGAACACCTAGCACACAAAGCTATTCCATCAAATCAGGGAAACAACTAAAATGCAGACAAGAAGAAGGACACAAAGGAAGGAGATGGAGGAAAAGAAAAGATTGGACATTGAGTTCAAAACTACAGTTATAAGGTTATTCAACAATATCCTAAAAAAGGCCGATAAAATAAATGAGACCTATGAGGATATGAAAAGGGAGCAACTAGAAATAATAAGGGATCAACAAGAAATGAAGAAAACATTGTCTGAAATAAAAAATATTATACGAAGTCCTAAAAACAGACTGGAAGATCGCAAGAATCAAGACAAAGATTTAGAACACAAAGAGCCAGAGGACACTCCTCTGCAGAAGGGAGAAGATAAGAGAATCCAGAAAGTTGAAGATAGTGTAAGAAACCTCAGGGACAATTTCAAGTGAACCAACATCAGAATTATGGGGATTCCAGAAGAGAGAGAGCAAGATACCGAAAGAGTACTAGAAGAAATAGTGACAGAAAACTTCCCCCACCTGGGGAAAGAAATAGACTTACAAGTCCAGGAAGCCCGCAGAACCCCAAACAAAAGGAATCCAAGGAGGACCACACAAAGACATATCATAATTAAAATTCCAAGAGCAAAAGACAAAGAGAGAATATTAAAAGCAGCAAGAGAAAAGCAGGTAGTGACCTATAAAGGAGCACCCATAAGATTGTCAGCTGATTTCTCAACAGAAACCATGCAGGCCAGACAGGAATGGCAAGAAATATTCAAGGTGATGAATAACAAGAACCTACAGCCAAAAATAATCTATCCAGCAAAGCTATCACTCAGAATCAAAGGACAGATAAAGAGCTTCACAAATAAAAAAAAGCTAAAAGAGTTCATCACCACCAAACCAGAATTATATGAATTGCTGAAGGAGGTTATTTAGGAAGAAGAAGAAGATAAAGATAACAATTATGACCAACAAATATGTAGCTATCAACAAGTGAATCTAAAAACCAAGGGAATTTAAAAATCTGATGAACAATATTAACTGGTGAATATAATAGAATCAGAGGTATGGAAGGGGAGTGGACTGACAATTCTCAGGGAAAAGGGGAGTGGGGGTGCAGGAAGAGACTGAACAAAAACTGTGCACCTATGGATGAGGACAATGGGGGATGGGGAAAGGACAGAGGGTGGGGTGGGAACCTGGTGAAGGGGAGCAATTGAGGGGGGGGAAGAGGATCACATTTGTAATAATCTGAACAATAAAGATTTATTTAAAAAAAAAAAAAGAAACATCGATGAGAGAGTCATTGATCAGCTGCCTCTTGCACACCCCCTACTGGGGATATGCCCGCAATCAAGGTACATGCCCTTGACGGAAATCGAACCCGGGACCCTTCAGTCCCCAAGCCGACACTCTATCCATTGAGCCAAACCGGTTTCAGCTGGCTATTTATTTTAACCATAAAATAATTTAGCTTAATAATGTACTTATACCCATTTTATCAAATGTAATGCAAATATTTATGAAGGGACTCTCTAAGTGTGAAATTGAAAATAATAAAATAAACCTTTTTTTGTAGTTAATAGATGGTTTCTTGGTATTACCTTAGCTTATTGAAAAGTATCCCATGTAAATGATGTCTCTTATATAGCATTTTATAGTTAACATTTTCTACTTTATACTTTGCTTTATTTTAGCTTTAATCATTGGGCATCTATAAAATGTGTTTACTGATATACAAACATCAACTCTCTTAGTAACCAAATATTTTTATGATGAATATTGTGAATTAAATTAGAAAAAATTCTTAGAATCTCTTTATATCAACACTTGATATGGGTATAGGCAGGTATATTTTCAGAACTTAAAACTGTCAAAAAATTTCAGACTCTAATAGTGGTAGGGAAATCTGCTGGGAAGGGAGATGAAGATAGGCTGAAATCAATTATATGGCAGGCTGATCCTCAATACAATTTGAATGATCTAACTTAGGTTTACTGTAGAATATGGAGATTAGAAGAAAAAGTAGTCTATAGTGTTCACTCTAAGAAAGATACCCCCGACTTTAAAGTTTCAATAACCAATAGAAATTTATATATTAGAAATATAAACTTATATGTTTATTTGCATAACTTTTACTGATGATATCATATGTCCAAAATATGTATAAAACAACCCTATCTAATAAAAGTGAAATATGTAAATTGACCATACCTCCACTATGCCCACAAGCCATGCCCACCAGCCAATCAGGAGCCAGTATGCAAATTGACCCAACAAAGATGGCAGCAGCCACGGAGCTGGAGGAGCAGGAGGCTTAGGTCACCCTTGGCAATGGAGGAAGCCAAGCTTCCTGCCTGCTCTGGCCAGCCCTGGCCTCTACTCAAGGCTACAAAGTTTCAATTATAGAAGATTAATAAATCCCAGATACCTGCTTCCAGCCAGCCCTGGCCTCCACTCAAGGAGGTACTGAAAAAAACAAACAAACAAAAAAACAAAAAAGGAGGGACTGGGAGCTTGGGTCTCCAGGGGCCATGGCCAGCCTGCAAACAGCCATAAACCCCTCTCCCAGGCTGGCCAGCGGGACCCCTACCCTGATCCGGGACACCCTTCAAGGCAAACCAGCCAGCCTCCACCCATGCACCAGGCCTCTATCTATACTAATAAAAGGGTAACATGCTAATTAGGCTAGAAGACCTTCCAAGAGACCTTTTGGACATTCTTCTGGACAAAGCCATGGTGGTAGGGCCGAGGTAGAGGCAGTTAGAGGCCAAGAGGGGAGGGCAATTGTGGGCAAACAGGTCGAATGGGATGGCAGTTGTGGGTGATCAGGGTGGGGCCATTGGGGGTAAATAGACCAACAGAAGGGCCAGTTGGGGGAGAACAGGACATCAGTGAGGGTCATTTGGAGCGGGGGGGCAGTTTGGAGTGAGTAGGCCAGCAGGGAGGCAGTTGGGGGTGAGCAGGTCAGCAGGGGAGGCAGTTGTGAGTGAGCACACTAGCATGGGGGGCATTTGGGGGTAAGTTGGCTGGCGGCAGGGGGAAGTTGGGGGCAAGCAGGTTGGCAGGCAGAGTATTTAGGGGCAATTAGGCAGGCAGGCAGGCAGGTGAGTGGTTAGGAGATAGAAATCCTGTATTGTGAGAGGAATGTCTGACTGCCAGTTTAGGCCTGATCCCTGTAAACCCTTCGAGGGGTCTCAGATTGGAGAGGGTACAGGCTGAGATGAGGAACACTAGTCTACTTATAAAGATTAAGGGTACTCATAATATTGGAAAATCCACTTAGTATTTTAATCTAATCTTTAATATAAGCACAGGAAAAGTTTGTTAGGTGATAAGCATGTTGATCTGCCCTCCCCCAATCTAGTGCCCGTGTGAATTTAGGTCACGTCAGCATCTCAGTCTGTCTTTAATTCTCATCTCCTTGTTGGGGAATCCTCACAGTTTGTGCAGAGATATCTGCTTGATGTGAGGCAGAAATCACTTCCCACTGTGGAAACTGAAGAGGTCAGTTTTTTATCCCTGATGCAGCCATGCGCTTTAAACCTGGCCAATCAGATACTTCTCTCTCTCTCTCTCTCTCTCTCTCTCTTTCTCTCTCTCTCTCTCTCTCTCTCTCTCTCTCTCTCTCTCTCTCTCAGCATATTGGAATATTGAATACAGAGGGTAGCAGAAGGTTATTTATTGCTTCTGTGGTAATCTGCTCACCAAATAAAAGCCTTCTTGTGGATTTTTTTTTACCTTACCCTCAGAAGTCTCTATCTCCTATTTAAAAAATCTGATTCTCTTTTTTTTTCTCTTCATTTTTCTCTCTCATTTTTTTATTAAGGTATTATATGTGTACATATCTTACCAATCCCCACCCTCCCATTCCCATACATGCCCTCCTCCCCCAGAGTTTTGCCTCCATTGGTTATGCTTATATGCATGCATACAAGTCCTTCGGTTGATCTCTTATCTCCCCCATATCTCTTTTATCTCCCTGCTATAATTTGACAGTCTGTTTCTTTTACTGTCTCTGTATCTATCTTTTTGTTAATCAGTTTATAATATTCCTTATTATCCATAAATGAGTGAGATTATGTGGTGTTTTTCTTTCATTGACTGGCTTGTTTCACTCAGCATAATGTTTTCCAATTCCATCCAGGTCACTGAAATTGATAAGAATTCATTTTTTATGGCAGCATAGTATTCCATTGTGTATATGTACCATAGTTTTTTTGATCCAATCATCTGCTGATGGGCACCTAGGCTATTTCCAAATCCTAGCTATTGTAGATTGTGCTGCTATGAACATAGGGGTGCATATATCCTTTCTGATTGGTGTTTCTAGTTTCTTAGGATATATTCCTAGGAGTGGGCTTACTGGGTCAAATGAGAGTTCCATTCTCAGTTTTTTGAGTAAACTCCATACTGTTCTCCACAGTGGTTGCACCAGTCTGCATTCCCACCAGCAGTGCACGAGGGTTCCTTTCTCTCCGCAACCTCGTTAGCACTTGTTGTTTGCTGATTTGTTGATGATAGCCATTCTGACAGGTGTGAGATGGTACCTCATTGTTGTTTTGATTTGCATCTCTTGGATAATTAGTGACTTTGAGCATGTTTTCATGTACCTCTTGGCCTTCCTTCTCTCTTCTTTTGAAAATATTCTATTTAGGTCTATTTTCAAATATTCTATTTGAAAATATTCTATTGCCCATTTTTTTAAATGGATCATTTATCTTTCTTTTATTAAGTTGTATAAACTGTCTGTAGATGTTGGAGATTAAGTCTTTATCAGTGATAACATTTGCAAATATGTTCTCCCACACAGTGACCTTTCTTGTTGTTTTAAAAATCTGATTCTTTAGCCTCAGTCAAATATCTTCTACTGCTGAAACCGGTTTGGCTCAGTGGATAGAGTGTCGGCCTGTGGACTGAAAGGTCCCAGGTTTGATTCCGGTCAAGGGCATGCACCTTGGTTGCGGGCACATCCCCAGTAGGGGGTGTGCAAGAGGCAGCTGATCAATGTTTCTCTCTCATCGATGTTTCTAACTCTCTATCCTCTCTCTTCCTCACCGTAAAGAATCAATGAAATATATAAAAAATTAAAAAATCATCTACTAAAAATACATTTTCTTCTACTAAAGTTAGTCATAGTCAGTTGCTATGGTATGTACTAAGAAACATTTCTACTAAAGACAATGGGAAAAGCTAAAGTTTTGTAAATTTACATGATAATCTGAGGATATAACACTGAATTGTAAAGTTTAGGTGATGACAAATGAATGCATTAAAGCAACAAAGAGATATCAACTTTAGCCCATCAACAGATGGGTAATTACAAAATAGTCACTGGGGTGTAAAATACATCATTGGAAATATATCTTATCTAATAAAGATGGAATATGCAAATTGACCATAACTCAGTAACAAAGATGGATGTGCCCACAACCAATAAGGAGGGAATATGCAAATTGACATGACAAGGTGAGAGGCAGAAGGTGGCTCTGGCTGGAGTGAAGGCGGTGCTTGTAGCCAGGGGAAGGAAGGCCCATTTTTGTACGAATCTTCGTGAATTGGGCCTCTAGTTTAATAATATTGTAACAACATATACGGTACTACGTGAGTACACTTTGTAAGAATAGAATTGTCTAACCACTATGCTGTACCTGAAGCTGACACAAAATAATATTGAATATAAACTATAATTAAAAAAATTAATTTAGCCCATCAAATTAGCAAGGATGAAAATGATAGAACTGTACATCAAGAAGAGAAGAGCAAACTTTCTTATGCACTGTTTATAGGATGTAAATTTATAATACTAACCTATAGTACAGTTTAGTATAAATCAGCATTTAAAATGAGCGTTATCTTTTCATTTAGCTGTCTAACCATGTTAAAAGGTACCATGTTCTTTCTCTTTTTCTAATGTCAACTCATTTTAAAACCAGGCTGCTTTATTTCATTCTTATTTTTAAAATCTTTACTGTTGAAAGTATTAAATATGTTCCTCCCACCCCACAAAACTATATTGCTTTAAAAAGGAGACTAAAGTTTCCCTTAAGTAAAAAAAGGAAAGTAAAAAATAAAGTTAGTCTAGGTGCTAACTTCTAAAAAGGGAATTGCCCTTATTAGAAAAGGTATCTGCAAAAGGATGTTCACTGAAGCAGTTTGGAGAGCACACCATTGGCAAAAGCCCAAATGCCCATTAATAAGCAATTGTGTAAAGAAATTGTAGTGCGTCTACACAGTATTATATTTTGTAGTCATTAAATAATAGCAATACCTATATTTGTTGACAGAGAAAAATATCCATGACATCTTTTTATACTTTTAATTTTAGATTTATTTTTTAAAATGTGATAAAATTTTAATGTCATTTTAAGGGACTCTGAATAGCCAAATAAATATTAAAAAAAAACACACCCAAAGTTGGAGGTCTTATACTTCCTAATTTTGAAATTTACTATCTATACTAATAATAGCCTAGGGCTGTCACAACCAGATGGACGACCACTCATTAGGAAGTGCATGGAGCACTTCTAGGTTGTGCCTCCATGGCCCACAGGCTCCTATCACAGCAAGGCTGGTGGCCCAGTGGGTGGGGTGAGGCAGGCACAGAGAGCAGGGCCTAGCTGCCAGGTGCTGGGGCCCGCAGACAGACAGCAGGGCCTGGCTGCCAGGCACTATGGCGAGTGAGTGAGCAGGCCCGCAGAAAGCAGGGTCTGCCATCCTCAGTGCACTGGCAGCCCTGTCTCTGCACGTGAGCTGCAGAGGAAACACTATTTCTGACCGCTCATTGGTTAAGCTCCTGTACGCCATTCAAACTTTTCTTGGTAACTTGGGTAATAAGAACCAAAAGGTGATCTAGTGTTTTTCAACCTCACTCCTGGAGGGAAAAAATGAAGGTCCACTGCTGGAGGAGCTAAGGAATGTCATATCTTGCCCCAGCTGGTTTGGCTCAGTGGATAGACCCTTGGCCTGCCAACTGCAGGGTCCAGGTTCGATTCTGGTCAAGGGCATGTACCTCTGTTGCAGGCTCCTCTCTGGCTGGGGCCAAGGTCAGGGATCATGCAGGAGGCAACCAATCAAAGTGTCCCTCTCATATTGATGTTTCTCTCTGTCTTTCCCTCTCCCAAGCTAAAGAAAAGGAAGAAAGAAAAAAAGAAAGGAAGAAATTTCATATTTTATGAAAGAGACATTTTGAAAATGCCTAGAGAAAGTTGTCTTTTTTATTTTTTATTTTTTTTTATTTTTTTTTTTTTTGTGAAGGGACTAGAATTCATGTTGATGAAAATACCTTGGTGGCTGTGAGGGCTGGCAGTGGCAGCAGCAGCAGCAGTGGGGTGATGGGGGTGGCACTTTCCCCTGAGCAGCCCAATTACCTCCTGCAGAGGAAGGCCAGAATGCAGCTTAGGCCCACTCAGGGCTAAGCCATCAGTAGGATAACCCATGAGGGCTCCCAGATTGAAGAGGGTGCAGGTTGGGCTGAGGGACTCCCCTCCCGTGCACAAATTTCATGCATTTCATGCACCGGGCCTCTAGTGAAACTGTAATAATCAAAACAGTGTAGTATTGGCATAAAGACAGATGTACCCACCAATAAAACAGATAAGAAGTCCAAAAATAAACTCACATATATGGTCAAATGATTTTAACAAGCATGCTAAGACCATTCAAAGGGGGAAAGTCAGCCTCTTTAACAAATGGTGTTAGAAAAACTGGATATCCTATATAATGAAGTGTAATATGCAAATCGACCAAATGGCAGACTGACTGGTAACTATGATGTGCAGTGACCAGCAGGGGCTAGATGCTCAATGCAGGGAGCTTCCCCCCGGTGGTCAGTGCGCTCCCACAGGGGAGTGCTACTGAGCCAGAAGCCAGGCTCACGGCTGGCGAGTGTAGTGGCAGTGACGGGAGCCTTTCCTGCCTCCGCTGCAGGTGGGTGATAAGAAGCTGGGTCCAGGACTGTGAGAGCCCTGAACTGTGAGAAGGATGTCTCTCTGCTGGCTAATCTGGCAGATGGACATCCTCCAAGGAGCCCTGGACTGCGAGAGGGTGTAGGACGGGCTGAGCACCCCTCCCCAGTGCATGAATCTCGTGCACTGGGTCTCTAGTCTACATATAAAAAAATTGAATTGGGCCGAAACCGGTTTGGCTCAGTGGTAGAGCGTCGGCCTGCAGACTGAAAGGTCCCAGGTTCGATTCCAGTCAAGGGCATGTACGTTGGTTTCAGGCACATCCCCGGTAGGGGATGTGTAAGAGGCAGCTGGTCGATGTTTCTCTCTCATCGACTTTTCTAACTCTCTATCTCTCTCCCTTCCTCTCTGTAAAAAAATCAATTAAAAAAATTGAATTGGACTTTAATCTAATACCATATAACAAAATTGACTTAAATGAATCAAAGACATAAGTTTGAGACCTAAATTAGAACTAGACTTACTCTATGAATAAGCAGTCCCACTTATGGATATACCAGAGGCCCAATGCATGAAAGTCGTGCAAGGGTAGGTCTTCATAGTCCTGGCTGCCAGGGTCCTCTCAGCCCTGGTTGCCTCTTGGCCCTAGCTGCCTCATGACCCTGCCTGCCTGCCTCCTGCACCCACCTTGGCCTGGCACTGCCCACATTTGCTGCCACTCCCCCTACTCCGTTCCCCAGTTCAATGGAACACCCTGATAATCTCCCATGGAAGGTGGCCTAGGCCTCCCTCTTTGGGGCCATCTTGAAGACCCCCTCATTGATTGCCCCATGGCCAATGGCCTGGGCCTCCCTCTGGATGGTGATAGATTGTGGAGGCCCCCTTCCCCCCAATCTATTGCCCCTCAGAGCCTGAGCCTCCCTCTTTGGGGCAATCGTGGGGTGATGGCAGGCATATTGCACCTGCCTTGGCTGGCTTGGCACCAGTGCGTGTCATAGTGTGGTTGTTGGGAAGGTTGTCAGGACAGTGGTTCTGCTGTTTGGCTATTTGGTTGATTTGCATATCATGCTTTTATTATAGATAACCAAAATAATTGAAAGCAGGATCTCAAAGATATTTTCTCACTCATGTTCATAGTGGCACTATTCACAATAGCCAAGAGATGGAAGCAACTCAAGAGTCCATTGATAGATGAGTAAACAAAATGTGGGACATACACATACACACACACACACAGTTCAGCCTTAAAAAAGAAACTGACTGTTATGGATAGAATGTTTTGTTCCTTACAAATTTGTACAATGAAACCTTATCCCTAAGGTGATAGTATTAGGAGGTTGGCCTTGGGGAGGTAATTAGGTTTATAAGAGGTATTGAGGGTGGAGCCCACATGGTGGAATTAGTGGCCTTCTAAGAAGAGGAGGAGACTAGAGCCCCCTCTCCACCATGTGAGGACACAGCAGGAAGTTTTCAAACTCTGGAGAGGGTCTTCACCAGAACCCGACCATGCTGGTGCATCGATCTCAGACTTCCTAGCTTCCAGAACTGCAAGAAATAAGTACCTGTTGTTGAAGCCACCCCATCTATGGTATTTGTTATGACCACCCAAGCTGACTTGGACACTGACACATTCTCCAACATGAATGAACCCTGAGGACATTGTGATCATATAAAGACTGCCTTAAATCATTGCTTAAGTTGTTCTATTAATAGTCTTATTCATTAGTTCTTTCATATTGGCTTCTGTGTCATTTTTGTGTGTGTGTGTGTGTGTGTGTGTGTGTGTGTGTGTGTGTGTTTGGCATTTTCTTACTTTCTAGCAATAAAATATGCTCCTGAATTGGTCATTTGGCCGAGGACCTGGTTCCTTTTATTGGAGAATTATATTAGAAGCCAAGTTTTGGTTATTGGATATGTTAGTTGCTACTGGGAGAGCAGGAAATCATGTGTCCTAGGCCTTCTCTGTGAACAGAGCTAGGAAATATATGTATACATACTGTGTACATACACATATGTAATACTTAATTATTTTTTTATCTATCTATGTCTATATTAATTTAAAATGAGTTATTCTGATGTCTTCATATCTAATGTGAACACATGACTCATTCTTATTTATCTATTTCTTTATTTAATAACTATTGTTGAAAGTATTACATATGTCCCCTGAGCCCATTAACCCCTTCGAATCCACTCTTGACCCTCAACCCCAGGCCTTCACCACCCTATTGTCTGTGTCCATGAGTTACACATATATGCAAACAAGGTCTTTGGTTGACCTCTTCCCACCCACCCACCCTTGCCTTCCTTCTGAGATTCAACAGTCTGTTCCATGCTTCTATGTCTCTGGATCTACTTTGTTCATTAGTTTATTTTGTTCATTAGACTCCACATATGAGCGAGATCATGTGATTCTTGTCTTTCTCTGACTGGGTTATTTTGCTTAGCATAATACACTCCAGGCCCCTCTATGCTGTCTCAAAGGGTAAGAGATCTTTCTTTTATGCTTTTGTATAGTATTCCATGATGCAAATATATCAGTTTTTTTATCTACTCATCTGCTGATGGGCACTTAAGCTGTTTCCAAATCTTAGCTATTATAAATTGCTCTGCTATGAAAATAGGGGTACATACATTCTTTCTGATTGGTGTTTTGTGTTTCTTAGGATATATTCCTAGAAGTATAACCACTGGGTCAAATGGCAGTTCCTTATTTAATTTTTTCACTCACCTGTCCTCTGAACCTGCTACAATCACAAACTTATTTTCTATTCTCAACTTAATAACAAATAAAAATGAAAAAAATATCCTGAACACATCAATGGATACAAATAAGTTTTGGGGATGGGGATTAAAAATGCTATCTATACTAACAGTTTCTGGACTTTTGTCAAGCTGGTTAAAGGTTCATTACCCACCCATATTTTCTAGGTAGATTTTTGTAAACTCTTGCAAAAATGTCAATTGTAATCTAAGAATCGACCATCAGAATTTGGGCAGGGGCACTGGAAAACCCTTTCAAGGGACCGTGACTCCCATGTGTAATTTACCATCCCTTGTGAGGCTTCCTGGCACTTGTACCTGTGTTTGGGACCTAGCCCTCCAGACACAGCAGATGAGAGCGTAAATAAGGGGAACTTTTTACATCTCAGTCACCCACATAAACTCACTCTCCCCCTCTACAGGTGAAAATCTTCTGTTTTAGAGGCAGAGCATCCCTATCTTCCCCCTCCCGACCCGGGGCTGGCTCAGCCTTTACAAAGGTCCTAACTGATCTCCAGAGAGCTGCAGGGGGCTGCCCCAGAACACTCCGCTTTGTACATGCACAGGAGGGAACTGCCAGAAGCCAGAAAGAGAACCAGCCAAAAGGGTTGGAGGGCACTGTACCCAGGGCTCACATAGGGCCACTTGAGAGCCTGCTCCCTTCAGCTGGAATAGAAAACCTCCTAATCACAGGGTATTGGTGAGGGCTCTTTGCTTTTTCCCCTTTTCCATAGGCAGGGAAGTGGTGAGAGGTGGAGCAGCCAACTTAGACATCCTGTAATTAGATGAAGAAACATATCAAGGATGGATGGACTACTCTATCAGCCTTCAACTATACATTTCTGATTTCGAGAAAGAATAATAAGCTCCATAGCTGGTTTGGCTCAGTGATTAGAATGTCAGCCTGAGGACTGAAGGTCTCGGGTTTGATTCTGGTCAAGGGCATGTACCTGGTTTGTAGGCTTGATCTCCCACCCTCTTGGAAGGAGGTGGAGGGTCACGTGAGAGGCAACCAATTGATGTGTCTCTTTCACATGGTTATTTCTCTCTTTCTGTCTCTCCTTCTCACTTCCACTTTCTTTAAAAATCAATAGAAAAAAAATATATCTTCAGGTGAGAATTAACAACAATAACAACAAAAGGACAGTAAACTTCTTTATATATAAGCGATTTTCTTAGTTTGGGTTACCCCCAAAACATACTCTGAGACAAGGATTTGGATGCAGTTAACTTATTTGGGAAGCCATCCCAGGAAACAAAGATAAGAAAGAAAAGGCAATAAACAGTGCCCTAATGTAAGGATAGTCAACAATGTTGGGTGGCATGAATAGTGTCTGAGTAATATAGTATTATTCTTTTAAGTATGTTTTCTCATGTAAAAGTAGTCCGATAAAATGGAATTTTTCTTATAAGAAAGGTATAATTATTTACTATTATGCTCCTGAGACATAGGACTTTGCCATTTCAGAGTCACTGCTTTTTCCATACTGCTTTTAGGCATAAGAATAAGCATCATGCAGCCAGATTTATTGATGCCAATTACATGTCATAGATTTGGTGTGAAAACATTGACTTATGGCCTTCATAATTTTAGTAATTATCAACTGTGGCATTATTTGATTCAATTTTCAAGCTCGAGTTGGTCATTTTCCTATTTATTAAGGACATTCTGGCATCGTGGGATAGCTGATTATACCACAAATTCTTGGCTCTTTATTACAGGTCACATTACAAATTCCAAGACATCATACCTTAAATATTTTTATTAGTAGATGTAATACCTGTTTTATGTTGGGGTAATAAGTTACGTGCCTAGACCATGGCCTTTGGCTTCTCATTCAGTGCACAGTAGGTGTAAATTAATATATCACAGCTCAGCTTTTCTGAGGGCTATAACTAGAGTGGTCCTACCGCTGATTTGCAGTTGGGAAAGCCCTCTTCTAAAAGAGCCACCACTTTGTGCTTATTCCCAAATTTAAAGATTTCCTTCTTGGGTGTTCCATATGGTTCCACAGCTTCTACTTTACAGAACTCTTTAAGAGAGGTATTAGAGAAGTTCCAGAATTTCAGGTAAGAAACTGTTTATTTTTACATTGTTGGTAATTAGGAAGCTGATTTTTCATTACTAAGGTTCGAGAAATGTACTTTTGGGAGATGTTAGGATAAGATTTGATAAATATTTCAAAAGTTATTTGGGAGGCATGAAGAATGTTCAAAAGTTTTTAAAGATTCTATTTTGAAAACAATATAAATGGAAATAAAAGAATATTATTAAAATGAATGTTGATTTTTAAAACATTTCTTTAATGACCACTTTAGATGTACCATCTAAGCCAGTTTTACCATTCCTAAGATTCTGAAAATTAGATTATACAGTTATTCCCTCCATTACAATGAGGGTGTCAACTATTAAATTCCACAGTTAATGCCCAAACCAGTATATGTTTTGCAGTCATAGAATAATATTGCTAAGTGAAACTTTAGGAAAAGAATTATTGCTATACACTATTTTTGGGAGGATCAGTTAGTATAAACTTATATATAAAATAATTTGCTAGTATCTCTCAAAAATTGAAATACATATGCCTTTGGTCCAGTAATTCCATTGTAAGAATTTATCTTATTTGAACTAATATGCAAAAAAAAAAAAAAAAAAATATATATATATATATATATATATATATATATATATCTCCATGGGTGCTCATTTTAGCAGATTGCAATGTAAGAACCAGAAGCAACTTAAATATATGTCAATAGGGAATTATTAAGAACAATAATGTATGAAATAACATTTAACTATTACAAAGAATGAAGTCTTATGTGCCAACATAAAGCATTTCTTAATATGTATTTTTAGGGAGAAAAGATACTATAGAATACAGGCATATTTTGTTTCTCACATGTATAAAATAAATGTGTATGTGTGTGTATATTCTTGTATATGCCCCCAAATTTTATAATGAAAGCCAATCAATTATTAATGTTACAAAAAGTGAGACTTGAAGTTGGAGTAGAAGAATATATTTATTTTATTAGTCTATTTGAATTTATTAAAAAGTCACATGTATATGTTGCTTTTTTAATAATTACAATAAAAGTGATATTGAGCTATTTTATAGACCTTCAAGTTCCAATGGAACTATGGAGAAACACAATAAGTTCATTGATATCTTAATATTTTTCAAATACACTACCTGCAAGGGATGACTTAAATTGATACTTGTTAATTTTCTATTCTTTCTAATTTTTCTTCTTTTAATTTGGTTTGTTTTGATTATTTAGTCTTGTTTTTTAAATAATAATTTATCCTGATCCTCATTAAATAATACTGTTTACTAAAGAAGTCTTATATATGTAACAGGGACAATTTAGTATATTTTTCAACACGTTACAAAATAGTAAATGACACAGAAGCAACAGGCAAATTCCATTCTGGCAAATTCTTCATTATGAGTACAAGGACATGGGAGGTGGGGGTGAGGGTGGGGGGTGGGGTTTGGGGGAGAGTTGCTGCAGGATTTACTGGCAGCTGCTTTGGTGGGAACCATGGGCTCCTGTCTTTCCCTATTACACTTAGTCTCTGAGGATGGGTAAGTATGATGTTAGTCAAGCTTTCTCAGAAAGTTCCTCACCAACAAGAGGCCTTACAATTTTAGGGATGCTTTGAGAACCACTTCTAGGTTAGAAGGAGAGGCTTATTTGCTTTGTGCAATTTTTATTAAAAAAGTATTTTAAAATAATTTTATTGTAATTTATATCTTGGGAAGTGTTGGAAGTATAAAGATCTAATATCAATCCTTCTATCCATTAATCAGTCAAACATCCATGATTGCCGCTTCCAGGAACAATTGTTAGTATTTTTTACAATTTAATATGTTACTGCATCTTAAGAAACATAGCTCTGTTACATGTATCATATGTTAGTCTTTTTGCTTCAACTTTCCTCTCATTGCCCTGGCCTACGTGGCTCAGTTCATTGGGCATTGTCTTGCACATGCAAAGCTTGCCAGTTTGATTCCTGGTTTGATTCCTGGTCAGAGCACATGCCTGGTTTGGGGGATCAGTTCCCAGTAGGTGGTGTACTGGAGGTAGCAGATCAATGATTCGCTTTCATTATTGACATTTTTTCTCTTTCTCTTCTTTCCTTTCTGAAATAAATAAAAAACAAACAAAAATAATAGCAGTAAACCTTTTCCTTAACATATTTTTTCAGTATGCTTAATATTCCATTCTGAATTTATATTTTGCACAGCTATAAATCTAAATTTGGATATTTTAGTCAATTTTATTTAAAAATATTTAGCCATTATAAAAAAAAGTCACTAAAAACTTTTTAATTCTCCTCTATGGTTCTGGTGATGATTTTTATTTGTTTCCATTTCTTTTTAAAATTTTTGTACACATTATGGAATAAAGCAGCCATTTAAGATTTTATTTTCATTTACTAAAAGTTTCACGTATATACTCATATAGGCAAATTAGCCATCTCAGATTAATTGAGGAGTATTCAGAATTTTCAAGGGTAGCTTGGACTGGAAGCATTTGCAGCTATTTATCTTTATAAACTTTATAATATTGTTGATATTATTATGTACCCAACTCCCTGCTCCCTGCCCTTTGCCCACCTCCACCGAGCCCTCACCCCCCTTCCCTCTGGCCATCACCATACTGTGGTCTGTGTCTGTGGGTTATGCATATATGTTCCTTGGCTAATCCCTTCATCTTCTTTCATCCAGTCCCCTTATTTATTTATTTTTTTATATCTTGAGGTTTTATCATGTTCTGTTCTTTCCTTATATTTTTTGCTCTTTTTAAAAAATCTCTTTAATAATTTAAAATGTGCCGAAACCGGTTTGGCTCAATGGATAGAGAGTCGGCTTGGGGACTGAAGGGTCCCGGGTTCGATTCTGGTCAAAGGCATGTACCTTGGTTGCGGGCATATCCCCAGTAGGGGGTGTGCAAGAGGCGGCTGATCGATGACTCTCTCTCATTGATGTTTCTAACTCTCTATCTCTCTCTCTTCCTCTCTGTACAAAATCAATAAAATATATTTAAAAAAATAATTTAAAATGTGCTTATTTTATAGTTTCTTTCAGATTATCTTATTACCAGAACTTTTTGGGTCCTAAGCTCTCTGTTGTAATGCTTGCTGTATTTATGTTGGAGTATTTCCTTTTTGGATTTGTACTTTGGAGTTCATATAATCTTTTTGATGATTGTGTGTAGTTATTTGTCCAGGCTGGAGAATAATGCTGAAGGAAAATAACTGTCAACCTAGGAATCTGTAATGCTAATACAGAGTAGCTTTGCATTTTCCTCTACCGGCTGTTTTAAATTTAATAGTTGAAAATGAATGTATATGCTAATTTTTTTTTTTTTTTTTTTTTTCTTAAGGATTCTTATGCCACAAGATAACACAGACTGAACAGTCACTTTCACAAATCAATTTTTAAAACATCTTATAGAGCTTGTGGAAGGCGCAATTTCCTTTTTTGTCTCTTGAACTTTTGGTGGAATCTTTATCTTACACTGAAGAAGCGGTCTTTTGGGATTCTAACTTCACGAAAGGTTTCATTTCTACCTCTTCCCAGGGAATGGGTTCAAGGCCACATCTATTATCCATGTATAAAAATGGAAGCCGTAGCCTCTGCCCCTGGGTCTATAATTCTCCCACATCTCCCTGACTCATTCCATTTGTCTTGTGAGCTGCCAGTTCTGCCTTCTCTCTGGCACCTGAATGTTCCTCTTTCTTTCAATAGACATCAACTATGTATTTAAGTCTTCTTATTATGTATGTACTTGGCATTTTCATATTTTTAATATGTTAACATTATAATTTGTTTAAAAATTTTTGTGTAGGCTGCCATGTTCAAGGTCAGCCAAATATTTGTTCTAAATATATGGAAACATTAAGAGTGTCAACATTTTATTTTTCATTGATATGTTTGGCCTTTCAGAATAAAAATTCAAGGGGCGATATAATACTTTGTTTGATAAGTACTATAAAGTGGGAAAATGTGAGAATTTAAAATAAATTGTGAAAATAAAGGCCATGGATGCTAAGAATGAGATGCTGTATTCACAAAATATTGTTCTTGCTATTCTAATTCCAATACATTAAAAGTGATTAATTATAAATTCCAACAGTAAATCAGTCCCAATTTTTCTAATGAAGGGTTGACTGGGATGTTAGAGGTAGTAATGAAGGAGAAGATACTTACAGGTTGCTTATCATAACTTTGAGTTTCACTTGTTTCTTCTTTGACATTTAAGGCAATGTTTTATTTTGGGTGTCAGAGTTGCATGCCCAGTGGAAAGAAATTTTTCCATTTTTCCCTTCTTGTGGAGACTCAGGTACATGAAGAAAGGGCAAGAGCACAGTGATGTGAACAAGTTCTTTTCTAAGGAGACGTAAGTTCAGACAAATAATAAAGCTGCTCCTCAGTAGAACAGTAGTTCAACTTCTGTCACTACATAGTATGAAAAGTCAAGATGAGACATGACTTAATTTCTTAAGAATCTTGTTGAAAAAAATTGGCCTTAGCACAGTGCTTATGTGTGACGATGCACAACTGCCACTACTTGAAATCAACACAGAGATTTCAGAATCACTTGAGGTGAAAACACTCCAAGAGACTGGAAATGAAAGGAGCTCTTCTCTTATCTAAGTAGTTCAACTTCTGAGATGCTCAGGCACAAGTAGAGGAGATAATATTATTCCCAAAGCATGAAAATAGGGTAGTGGGAATTTTTCTATGACGTGAGCCCCAATTTACAGAAAATAAATCCTTGCTTGGGAGGGAAAGAGCGATGTTACTTTCTGTAAATGAGCCTCCGTGGGTATCCTCTGTTGATGTGTTTACTCTGGTAGAAATACTTTTATTCTCTATGATCCACTTAGGCAACCATACATCTTCTTTTTGTTGGATCAAAAAATTGTCCAAGTCCAGATGATTTTTGTACTAGTAGTGAAAGCATATTCTTTATGAGTAAAATATTCTATTGCTTGCTTTTAATTCACCTATCCTTTTTTTTCTAAGCCAATTTGCATCTTCTGTGCTAGGCTTGGGAAGAACTCATGGTTATCTTATTCTTTGAAAAGGCAGGGGTGACATTGAGTCACCTGAGTTCTATCTTTGGACAACAATGACAAAAGGTCACTTGCGGAGCAAATATCAAGTGCTCAGAGTGCGGGGTCAGCTGCTTTACACGACACCTAATGTGACTGTCATTTCTCAGGGTCCTCAGCCAAAGGCAGGGTGGCGACATGGTGTACCCATCACTAAGGTGCCATGTCTGGCATCTAAATGGAGCTCAGTAATTCCAGCGGAGCCAAGTTATTGGAGATCTAATTGCCATTGTCTAATAGATTCTTTTGAGGTCTTTGTGTGTTGCCTTACTTAAATATTCAATGTATCCAGCTGGAAGCAGTTATTAAAAATATAATTGTTTTGTAAATTTTTATTTTTCAATTCTGAAACATCCTCATGAATTAATAAACAGCATTCAGATAAAATAAGAATATTCATCAATAATGCAAGGTGTTTTTTTTGTGTCATTGGGGGGGATATAACCTTACTAGGCAGATGATCAGAAACTCTGGGGAAATAACACATCCTCTGTAATACATTTCTATCTTGGATATTCTAGATCACGTTTAGTTGGAGCGTGTTTTACTTTGGGCAACAATGTTTTTATTCATACCTTTTTTTCCCCAATAGAGTTTATTTGAACTTGCCATCTTCTTAAGTTTATTCCCAGTTATTACTTTCCTGCTTGCCTTTCCAAAGCTGGCTATAAATTTATTATGACCACACAGTGGGGTTTGAAAAGAGCAAGGCTAATTTTCTTTAAAGCGAGCAATAGTGGGCTTGTTCCCAACTAGGGGAATAGAACATAACCTTCCTGCTACATTTAGATGTCCCCCAAAGATTGACTGATGGTCAACAAATGGGGAAAATATAAACTTTCTCCGAAGGGATGAATGCTTCTGTAAGTGGCCTGATTGACAGCTCTGGACTTGCCCAGTGGTCCTGTCATTTGAGGGACCCTACATGTTCCCCCCTGGGTTTTCTGAAGTCTCTCTGGTGTCATAAGGGGACAAACCCCTGTGGTACTGCCAGGCCCCTCTCTGTCAGAGGGCTAAGACCTGGACTAATTCATTGCGGTGCAGTTTAATTAAACGGCACCAGAGTTGTTTCCCTGGTAAAATAAGTGTGGGAAGAGAATGTGTGTCAAAAGGGACATGCCCCTTACTGTGTGTGCTTTATTGTTACACCAGAGCTAATATATTGTGGGAATTCCCATGGAGTCAATGATAAACTGTATTAGTGAGCTCCATAAAATAGGCATTCTACTAGTGCAGGTTACTGTAGCTCACAATTCTATTAATCCTTCTAATTTATTATATTATAGCTGTATGTGAGGTCTCATAAATTTATTATACTCCTTTCATCTAAAAAACCCCCACAACCCAGCATGCTTGTTTCTCCCCTCAAATAAAACCTCTTATTATTTGTTGTGTCTGTCTCTAAAAATGTAATAGCCACTTGTAAGAAAATGTAATTACTGGCTGAGAAATGTAAACTGCATTTGACATGTCTTCTGCTCTAGAATTAAAAAATTCTATTAAGCCTTGCTGTATGAGTACAAACACTGGTGCATGAAGAGACATTGGGTTTTTATTTCCAGTTTCCTGGCAGTAAGTTCACAGAAATGACACCTTTGTCATTTTCACTGTTTTCGTCATTTTGTTTATGAAAAATGAATTTAATTACAGTACTCTTTCCTCTGCCATTTACACTGGAGGCCAGTAGAAGGGCAGAGATAACTGCTCCATGCATTTCATTAGACTTGGCAATCTCCAGTGCCAAGTACGATGCCTGGCATATATTAAAGACTCAAAAGGTATATGATAAGTAAATGACATGAATGCAATAGAAAATTTTGTGATTTCCTTGTGCAAATCTTCATATAATTCTTTACCTATATATTTATTAACATGCTTATTAATAACGGTTTATTTTTTATCAGGTGCACTTGCACAAATGTCTGGCTTACTGGTAAAAAGGATAATACCTAAAAATGTAGGAATAAGTTAATTAAGTATGCAATTTTAATAGCTTACATTTCCTTATTTTTAGAAAACTTATTGTCTCAAAATAAGATAGAGCTTGGGCGCTGAGAATAAGCCAGAGACTCTGTGGGCTGGCCCTCAGGTGACAAGAAGAAATGTGAATTGAGAGACACTTATATCCATTGCTGGTTAGAATCACGCCTGTGCTATTTGTAAATAAGCTGAGATGAACTTAGCAGTATTTCATTTTTAATTAGGGAACCTCCTTTTGTCATCCTGGAGTACAAAGGCAAGTGCTTATTGCCACAGAAAGGCTGGGCATAGGATAGAACTCTATCCAGGTGACGTCACTATCTCAGAATCCAGGTGAACAGCAAAAATAACCTCCAGTCTTCTGAGCAACTTTTGCCTTAGAGCACTCTGTATGAACAGAAGTGACAGTTTTAGTACAAGTGGTCAAGATACGAAAGAAACGAAGATGCTTGGTATCGTGAGTGTATTATAGAAACTTGAAAGATCAAATCAAGCTTGGGAATGGAATTGTTGTTTCACTTTAAAATGATTTCTATTATGAGACAGTTGGGGTAAACAGTGATGAGGCTAGCTAATTTTCTAATGTTGGCTAGATTTCCCATGTTCCTGTTTTGTGAGTGAAGACAAATCTTCTCTTTGATATCATTATTTTCCTCATCGTCATCAGAAAAACAAAGCTTAAAACAGGTGTGATAACAGTGCCCAGAACTGCCAACATGGGTTGTCCCAGTAATACCCCAGGCCTTGGTCCAGGATGCCTGGGCAAATGCACGGGCAGTATCTTGTCTCAAGAAAGATCAAAGTTGTTCAGTGATCACTGGCAATTGTGTGGCATAGCATAAGGGCAGGATTCTTTTTTTTTTAATTTATCACTCCTAGATTTGAATCCTAGCTCCATCTCTTAGTAATTATGCAAGTACAAAAAATTGATTGACTTTTCTGAGCTTTCATAATAGAATTTTAATGTAAATTAAATTAGATAGTACATAGTATGCGCTTAGCATAGTTCCTGGCACATAGTAACTTTTCAATAAATAGCTGTAATTACTCATCATTATTGTCTTTGCTCCCAAGGTATGTAGGATAATATGGCAAATCCTGCCACATAGATGTTTGTTAATCTTCACCCCAAAATGTTTTACATTCATTATTTTTTAATGTTTTAGAGAGCGTGGAAGAGAAAGAGAGAGAGAAAGGAAGAGAGAGAAACACTTGGATACAAGAGAGAAAAAGCCATCAGTTGCCCCCTCTCACACAGCATGACCAGCTTGGGCATCAAACCTGTATACCAGGTACACACCTCTAACTGGGAATCCAACGCTCCACCCTTGGTGTCCAGCCAATGCTCTTATCACTGAGCTGTATCAGGGCCCACAGATATATTTGAATAAAACAAGTTTCCTACTATTGAATTCTTAATTATTTTTACATTTGAATTTATATATTATACCTCAAAATGAATTAAGTTGTGGATCATGAGGGGAGCAATCCTGCCATTAATTTGCTCTGAGATTTTAATATCTTTCATCTCTTTTTACTTGTTACATTTTGAGAGCTTGTTTGGAGGTTCTAGCAGGGGAGCGCAGCTACTCTATACCCTTGACCGAAGACCGTCCTCTCCTCTTGGGGGAAAGTTGTCCTTTTAGACCGAGCGCGCAGATTCGGGAGGGACGCACATGAATCGGTGAGGGAGGAGGGGGACACCTGCCTAGCCAGCCAGATCAGCCAAATCAACCCTGGCGATCAATGGGGTGACAGATGTCGCAGCCAGATGGCCCTCACATCCTTACTTGTTACATTTTGAAATGGATCAACTCTATTTCTCCACAAAGCAAATGACAGGTACATGTTTAGATCCCTACTCCACTCCTAATTTGCATATTAAAATACTGCACCAAGGAAAATGTGCCCTCCTCACTCACTAACTACAGAATAAGTGGTCTTAGAGAAATAAAAGTGAGTAGTTTCCAGAACCTGACAACCAGAAGGGATTTAGGACTTTATTTAGTCTTATATCTTTCATTTCATTAGCATCTCCTCTATTTGGCCTAATTATAAATTGTGCAAAACACTACATCAAGTGTGGTGTGTGGGTTATTTAATTGAATCTTCATAATATACCTAAAAGGAAGGTGCAGTTATTACCTCTGACCAATGGATTAGGACACAAAATATTTGCAAGTTTATGTAGCTCGCTCCAGGTCATACATGTAGTAAATGGTAGACAGGTATTGCAGATGTAGTAACCACTCCAGGTCTGTGCATCTTGCTACTTTGCAATATCTGAATCCCCAACCCAACCCCTGTGTAGACCGTTTCTTTTTCCTGACAGTGTCTAGTGAATGCAGGCTCTTTTGGTCAAGTCACAGCAGATGTAAAGTTTAAGAGAGATTGATTGGCCTTAAGGCAGAGTAGCAGGGGGACCAACTTCTTTAGAACCACTATCTTAATGATTACTTGAAGATGAGATTTTTCACTCTTGGAGGCCCATTTAAGTTCTTATCTCTCTCTCTCTATAAAGGCCTAAGGGACAGGCTGACTTTTCCAACCGTCTGACTGGTAGCTATGATGTGCATTGTCCACCAGTGGACAGGTGCTCAATGCAGGAGTGGAAACCACAGGCATGGAAACATGGAACAGACTGATGAATCTCAGGAAAGCGGGGAGGGAAGAGGGCCGGAAGAAATTAACCAAAGATCTTGGTATATGCATACTAGAGGCCTGGTGCATGGACTCATGCACCAGTGGGGTCCTTTGGCCTGGCCTGTGCCCTCTTGCAATCCAGAAACCCTCAGGGGATGTCATAGTGCCAGTTTTGGCCCAATTTTTGCAGGCCAGGTTAAGGAAAGGCTCCGCAGATGACCTTGGAGCTGTGGTGCCACCCCAGATGCTGCGGGCTGGGAGGGACCATGGGAGGTTGGCTCCAGGGCATGTTCGGCCCGTATTGCCCAGTCCTCCCCTACTGACCACCTTCTAATTAATTTCCTTTCAATGTGCATGAATCCATGCACCAGGGCACTAGTTGTAATATAAAATGCCATAAGTCAAATATATAACATGGTGGTTTCTTATATGTTTTCAAAGAATAAAGTGAAGTCTAATAATACATGAATAAAATATGTAAATACTTGAATGACTTGAAGACTTATTTTACTAAAAAAAATTAGGAGTTCTGGCCTAGTAGCTCAGTTAGTTAGAGCATTATCCTGATATGCCAAAGCTGGAGTTTGATCTTTAGTTACGGCACATATAAGAAATAACCAATGGATGCATAAATAAGTGGAACAACAAATTGACCTCTCTTTCAAATCAATAAATAAAATAAATTAGAAATGACATTTATTCCTTTTATAATTTGAAAGCACAAAGATTGTTTCTGTATTGGCAAAACCAGTACTTTTTATAAAATAATGGTTTCAGTTTTGCTATGAAAAAATATGATAAAGATAGTGAAATGAAAAGTTTTTAAAATGTTATATTTCATTTTGATAATAGGAAAATAGAATAAACACACATTTAAGGATTTTAAACACATTCTTATTAATGTAATGAAAATTACCATTCTGGTTATGTAGGAATCTATATATATAAAAGGCTAATATGCAAAGTGTCCCTGTGGGAGTTCGACCAGGAGACAAGTTCACTTACTTGATATGACATGTGCTGACCACCAGGGGGCGGCACGGAACGAACGAAAGCCCCTGTTGGAAGCTGAAAGGCCATGATCAGCCTTGATCACCAGCCACGCCTAGGGACCCTATCCATGGACAAATTTCATGCACCAGGCCTCTAGTATAGATAAGAAAAGCTTATCTTCTCCTGGATTGAAATAAAAGAACATTTTTTTTTTTTGACACAATGATTGACACAGCATTTTATATATAGTGTCACTCAAAAGTAAATAAAGCATCTTTTTTTTTTTTTACATTTTAGTATTATTGGAGAATCAGTAGATATATATGAAGTATTAAGAGGATAGATTTAAGGTTTGATTTTTTGTAATTTAGGTTTTTAAAAAAAATATATATTTTATTGATTTTGTACAGAGAGGAAGGGAGAGAGATAGTTAGAAACATCGATGAGAGAGAGTCATCGATCAGCCGCCTCTTGCACACCCCCTACTGGGGATGTGCCAGCAACCAAGGTACATGCCCTTGACTGGAATCGAACCTGGGACCCTTCAGTCTCCAAGCCGATGCTCTATCCATTGAGCCAAACCGGTTTCGGCAATTTAGGTTTTTTTTTTTTTTTTTAAATTGTTTATTGTTGAAAGTATTGCATATATCCCCTTTCCCCCCTCCCCCCCATTAACTCTCTCCATGCCATCCTACTCCCCTGCCTCAGGCCTTCAGCACCCTATTGTCTGTGTCCATGGGTTATTCATATATGCACACAAGGTCTTTGGTTGATTACCTCCCACCCACCCAACCTTCCACCTTCCCTCTGAGATTCTGCACTCTGTTGCAAGCTTCCATGTCTCTGGCTGGATCCACTCCATTCATCAGTTTATTTTGTTACTTAGATTCCACATATGCATGTGATCATGTGATACTTGTCTTTCTCTGACTGGCTTATTTTGCTTAGCATAATACTCTCATGTCACTCCATGCAGTCTCAAAGGGTAAGAGATTCTTTTTTTAACTTTTTAAATTTTTTTACTGCTGCATAGTATTCCATGATATGAATGTACCACAGCTTTTTTTTATCCACTCATCTACTGATGGACAATTAGACTGTTTCCAGGTCTTAGCTATTGTAAATTGTGCTGCTATGAACATAGGAGTGCATATGTCCTTTCTTATTGGTGTTTCAGGGTCTTTTTTTGTTTTAGGATATATTCCTAGAAGTGGGCTCACTGGGTCAAATGGGAATTCCATTTTTAATTTTTTGAGAAAACTCCATACTGTTTTCCACAGCGGCTGCACCATCTGCATTCCCACCAACAGTGCACGAGGGTTCCCTTTTTACCACATCCTCGCCAGCACTTGTCATTTGCTGTTTTGTTGATGGAAGCCATTCTGACAGGTGTGAGGTCGTACCTCCTTTTCGTTTTAATTTGCACCTCTCTGATGATCAGTGACTTTGAGCATTTTTCATATGTCTCTTGGCCACCTGTATGTCCTCTTTGGAGAAGTGTCTATTTAGGTCCTTTGCACATTTTAAAATTGGATTGTTTTTCTTCATTTTGTTAAATTGTATGAGTTCCTTATATATTTTGTATATTAACCCTTTATCAGATGTATCATTGCCAAATATGTTCTCCCATACAGTTTAAAAAATAACTATAATGTACAATAGAGTGGCTGTTAATAGAACTATGTTCAAAATAGCATACATTTCTGCTTCTAATCTTTGCACAATTGTTAGCATCTTTATAATCTTTATAAACTTACTTAATCTCAAAATCTTAGTATTTTTATCTGCAAAAAAGGAGATAAAATTCTTGACATATACCTGGTACTTAAAAAAAAGAATAGCTTGCCAAAATATTTTTTAAATATTACATTTTCTATCTCATTCATTTTCTATTGAAATGAATGAGATGAATAAATGCCAAATTAATATTTTTACTTTAATTTCAAAATTAATTTCTAAATAACATTAAATCACAGATTTATAACTTTAAATCATACGGAATTGTTAGAAGGGAGAGATCATGCTACTTCAGGCAAAATAGCACTCCATAGAAAGAACAATAACTCTTAAAAATGAAAGAAACATTGTTAGCACCATTTCCTTATTTGCAAAAATAACTATAGACTTTCCTTATTTGCAAAAATAACTATAACTTGCTTTCTGTAGGTAAAGAGCAAACTGAAGGCACGCTCTACATTTTGCTAAACCAAGGAGGTCCACCTCCCTTAATATTTGCCATTCTGATATTTTAGATCTTAGCTTGCCTTTGATTTGATGCTATGTTGCTAGGTTCTTAGGCAACATTGCAGTTGGAATTTAGGTGCCTGCATTCTTAGGACTTTTCATGTGACTATTAAACATCTATAAACACTCATGCCTTCTTCTGGTATATAACCCAGAGTCAGAGTGAACATCTTAAGACAGAGTGCCCAAGAGAAGAGTAACATGATCTTTGACCTGCTTGTGACATACTGTATAAAGATTTTGGGAAATGCTGTCTAGGGTAATCCATCATCAAGCCATTTGGTATAACCTTGATGACCCTGTTCTTTTAGCACAACTATAACCCTGGTGCACCTAGTGTTTTGAAATTTTATATTTATTATACAAAGACATACACCCTAAAAAGAAATAATACAAAATGTAAGTTTGTCAGGTAAATTAAAGGACAGATGTGTGAAAAAGTTGCCTTGTGTTAAAGTTGCTCAGTAGCTCTTGACATTTATAGACCATGGGAACAACTTTTCCAAGTCAATCAGCCAGACTTGCAAGCGACCACAAATGCTGTATTTCTCTTGGTTGTCATTAAAAGTGTGACATACATACACATCAATGAATATACTTTAAAGTTCCACAGTGTTCATGGTAGTTTTCCATTTTGATTTGAAAGATATTTAAAACAAATTTAAAAAAAAAAGAACCTAGATTCAAGTAAATGAAAGCAAGGAACAAAAACCGAGCCAAGGAGTAGGAACCTTTGTCATGTGATAAGTGAGCACTGAGTAATGGTAGCATATTAGCCTTTTATATACAGAGAGATTATTGAATTTATTGGGTGACATTGGTTAATAAAATTATGTTGGTGTCAAGTGTACAATTCTATAACACACCATCTGTGTATTGTATTGTGTGTTCGCCACTCCAAGTCAAGTCTTCTTTGATCACCATTTATGTTGATTTACCCTCTCTAACTGCCCCTCACCTCTCTTTCCCTCTGATAGTAACCTTATTTTGTCTGTTTATAAGTTTTATTTTGTGTTGTTTAATTCCTTCACCTTTTTCACCCAATTACCCGAATCCACTCTCCTCTGACAGCTGTCACTCTGTTCTCTGTATCTATGAGTTGTTTCTATTTTGTTCTCTTATTTTATTAATTAGATTCCACATATATGTGAAATCATATGGCATTTGTCTTTCTCTGACTGGCTTATTTCACTTATCATAATACTCACCAAGTTCATCCACGCTGTCACAAAAGGTAGGATTGCCATTTATTTTTAATGGCACTGGTCTTTTAAGAGGACTCTTGTGTCTCCCTGGTAGACAGAATCCCCACTGATTTTCACCCAGATGTTATATGGGAGGAGGTACTGGTGCTCTGTGCTGGGGAGCCTGGTGTGGGCTTGAGACCCCATGCTCCTCGAGGCGGGGGGGACCTTTTCAGCTGAGGTGTCCCTCTGGAATCCCAGGCCCTGTCTGTGGGAGTGGGGCCAGCCCTTTTCCTGTCTGCCCTTCCCACCAATCTCCATATGGCTTCTTCTGTAAAACCTTCTTATGAGACTTCTCTTCAGCTAATCTTCAGCTGGTTATTCAGGTCGATTGTTTTATATTTTAGTTGTAATTCCAGTTTGGTCCTGGGACGAGATAAGCATAGCCTTCACCTACTCTACTGCCATCTTGGACTGCTGGGCTAGGTTCTTGCAAGTTCTAGCTGCTGCATGGGAGTTTGATTTCTTCATACACTCACAATATGAAATTGCAGGGATTGATAGAGGCTCCTCAAGTCTCTATCACACACACACACACACACACACACACACACACACACACGGCCTCTCCACACTCCTTCAGTTTGGGACAGTGAGAACTGTTTGCCTAGAGGAGGGTAGTAGAGAGTGAGGAAGAACATTTTAATTTTCTTTAGTGCATAGAGCAAGTTAATCAGACTATCGTAGGCTTTGTGGTCGAGTGACGATATAAGAACTTCTTTTTCTCCCTTGTGCTCTTCCTAATTTTACATCTCTGTTCTTGGAGCTTGCCCCCAGTGAGGCGTGGAGTTGGAGGGGGGTGTGCTGCAGCAGGTCTAGTGTCAGGAGAGGTGCACTTTCTCTCTGTGCTTGTGCACACACACACACCTCACTGCTCTCTGCCCCATGGGTTGCAATGTGCTGCAGCAGCTGACTTTTTGCACTAGTGTAAAATCACCTGGTCATTGTGTTTAGTGGCATGGAAATTCGATGGTGTCAGGTCCCAAAATAATCACAAAAATGCTGACGTATTTCTTCAGAACCTCCTTCCTCTTTTTACTTCCCCCTTCACCATTGCCAGGGAAAAAATAACAAAACAAATGTTAGATTTTTCTCTGGGGCTGGTGGAAATAATGTGAATTATGAGTCAAAGAATCTTGGTTTAAAATCCTTATTCGTGATGTAAGTTTGGAAAACACACACAATCCTTCTGAAGTCGTTTTCTCACTCGGAAAATGGATTTAAGAGCGTACTCCTCAAAGTGGTTAAAAGGAGGAAAGGAAACAGAGACAATGACAGTGCTGACTCCTGATAGATCTAGCTCATCAAATGTCAGTTTCTCCCCCGAACCATCCGTACTTTCTCTTCTTTCTTCTCTACCACTTGATTCAATTGTTAATGCTTTGCGAAATTTCAAAAATATAGGGAATAAAGGAGAAGGAAAAAAATAGTCAGATAATAATCCCATTACTCAAGGGGGGTGGGAAACATACACCTAAAGTGTAGAGAATATCTTTTGACATTCTGTATAATGTTTATCATTAAACCTTATAACAAGATGGTTATTGTTTTGTTTACAAGATCATTGTTTTTAAATAGTTTGTGAAGTTTCATTGGTACAGTTCACTCTCATCCTTGGAAATCACTAACATATAGAAAGGGATCTAAATTCTTTAGACACTAAGTCAGTGGTTCTCAGCCTTGGCTACACAAGAATGTCTGGGACACTTACAACAATATGTGTAAAGTGATACAATTATTTTAAGGTTTCTAAAAACATACAGATGCTAGGGCCCTGACCTAGACGTATTAAATCAGGGGCTTTGGGTATGAGCCCCTTGCATCCTGTTAGAACAAAATTTTCTAACTTACTACAGTGATGGTTGCAAACCTTGGCCTAAATTGTAAATGTCACTATGATGTTCGTGCTGTGCTAGATTGGGGTTTTAAAATATAATAATAGTTGTATAAAGTGACTTTTAAAAAGGGACATAAACCAATTTAATTTGTCAAATTGAATTGACTAAATGTAGAAAGGATGAATATTATTTTAACACATTATGATTATGACAAAATAGAATTCTCAAGGCCCTCAAAATATAAATATTTCAAAGGGAAGAAGTGAACTGTTCTTTTTGTATGAACCCAGATAGAGTGGCATGGGGAGATTGCTAATTGGGTTCAATGAAGAGTTGAAAAATCTGCATTTTCTTTTCTAATCGCAGAAATCATTTCTAGAATCCATATTTCTGAGAATAAGAAACTAAAAACAATACAAATATGACATGCTAAATTCAAGGAAGCTGCTGAAGAAGTATATTTATTGGTCTGAATTGAAATATTAACCCCTTGGAAACTCCTGACATCTATTTAGTCAGAAATGGAAAAGAGCTATCAGATAACAGAGCCTGTCCTCCGGGGGCCTCCTGGATTGTGTCTAGTGCCCAGATAGAGGATAACACTCTCCTCCCAGCCCAAAGGCCATCCTCCTAAGTACTCACTTGGCAGGCATCCTGGAAAATGGTAGTGTTGTAAGGGCTAAGTTACTCTTCTCAGAGATCTCTATTGGACATGATAAAGAAAAGAAAAAAAACTCAAAGCACAAACTGTATACAATCCAATATACATTTTAAAGGATGTACTAGTGAGTATTTACATAGTGGGTCAGATTTTCATCCTGTGAGATTCAAAAGAAGAAAAGAACTCTTTGAGTTGAGATTCTAGCTTATTGTTTTTAGTGATGGCGTTTAGAGACAAGTGATCCAATAGGCACTACTTTTGAAGATCGTGATTTTATAAGCAATGGAAGTTTCGGGTGTCAGTAACCCATGTAGCACTGGTTTAAGGTGATTGTTGAGAGTTATTTCAAAGTCCCTCAACACTGTTATTTGTAGAAAATAAATCTGACATAAGCCTTTGCCAACAGCAAAGACCTCTCTTTTAGTTACAGAAAACAAACATCTATTGTCAATGCATTGGCAATAAAAAGGCAAAACATAAAAGGAACTCAACCTTTTTCTGGGAATGATTTATATCTACAGAGCAAGGCTTACCAAATAAATATGACTATTAATTTAAAAGGCTATTGAATTTTCTCAAAGGACAATCCCAAATTGTCTCAACAATAAGCGCATTGGTAAGTCACACACCTTTATCTATTTAGCCTGGATTGTTTTTATTTATTTTCTCTTTTTGGCATAGACACCTCATCATAAATATGAATTAGAAAAAAAAAAAAAGCAAATTTCTTCACAGCTTATTTGCCAAATTGGTATTGTTGGGAAAATTTCAACAATCTTTAGATGATGTACAGCCGAGACTGGTTTGGCTCAATGGATAAAGCATCGGCTTGGGGACTGAAAGGTCCAGGGTTCGATTCCGGTCAAGGGCATGTACCTTGGTTGCGAACATATCCCCAGTGGGGGGTGTGCAAGAGGCAGCTGGTCGATGACTCTCTCTCTCATCGATGTTTCTAGCTCTCTATCTCTCTCCCTTCCTCTCTGTACAAAATCAATAAAATATATTTAAAAAAAACAATCTTTAGATGATGTACAAAGCAATGATATTCTTTTTAAGACTAGTTGTTACTGAATTAGGTTTATATATTTTTGTTTTAGAAGTATGCCGATCGTCAGTCACAACATTTTATTTTTCAGAAGAGTAAATAAATAAATAAATAACACCCTATGAGACATTTTATGTGTTCAAAAGTTTTTTAAAAAAACAACAAACCCATTTACTTACTTATTGTTAATCCTCACCCAAGGATATTTTTCCATTGATTTTTAGAGAGAGTGGAGGAGAGAGGGAAAGACAGACAGAGACATTGATGTGAGAGAAACACATCAACTGGTTGTCTTCTTCATGAGCCCAACCAGGGCCTAGACGGGGGAGGAGCCTGCAACCAAGGTAGGTGCTCTTGACCGAAATTGAACTCAAGACCCTTTGGTCCACAGGCTGACACTATCCATGGAGCAAACTGGCTAGGGTTGTATTAAAAAGTTTTGAAACTTTTAATATTTTCTCTTTTGGTCAGTATATACCGTATTTTCCAGCGTATAAGACGACCTCTAATTTTACAGTTAAAACATAGATTTAGGCCTATATTTGCTGTATAAGCTACCCCCCACTTCCGAGGCAACACCAGTTCTTTTTTTTTTTTTTTTTTTTTTTAATAGACTGCCTCTCTGACTCTGGCCAATCTGAGCAGGCTTTTTACTAGAACACAGTGTTGTCTTATATGCCAGAAAATATGGTACCTTAAATTTGATGGTTAAATGCTATTGCCAGCTCAAAGTGCATGACTGCTGCTTGTTCTTGGGGGATTTCTTAGTCTTTTTGAGCCATGACTCAGAGCAAGATGTCATTCAGTGTAGACTCTGCTGGTCTCACCAGAAAGAAGCATCTGCTCTGCAGAGCGGGTGCCCTACCTACCTGCTGTGTTAGGGTCAGAAATGTAGTGGCAGTAGCTTACCATCCAGTGAGGATGGCTGGAAATGAACGTCACACAGTTAGTATTGGACTGGGCTTCCTGCTCATAACCCGAGCTTTAGTTTGGGTGATGATTTTCACTGCAGAGACAGAATTTGGGCAATTTAGAACTCTCTAATGGAAAATACTCCCACTTACAAAATCCTATATAATAAAAGCCTAATATGCTAAGTGTCCAGTCATCTGGTCATCCATTCAACGAATCAAAGTATCATATGCTAATGATATGTTAAGGCCACTTAACCACTCGTTAAGACATGCACTAACCACCAGGGGGCAGATGCTCCAACCCGTAGGTTAGGTTGCTGCTGGAGTCCAGTGGCCGGATGTGCCCTGCAGCCCTCCCACAGTCTCTCTGCAGCCCCGATCATGCACCAGTGGGGGTCCCTTGGCCTGGCCTGTGCCCTCTCACAATCAGGAACTTTTGGGGGTGAGCCAGTTTTGGCCCAATCCCACAGGCTGAATTCATGCACCAGGTCTCTAGTATATACATAAATTCCTAAGGCAGTGGTTCTCAATCTTTTTAATGCCATGACCCTTTAATATAGTTCCTCATGTTGTGGTAACCCTTAACCATAAAATTATTTTCATTGCTACTTCATTTCTGTAATTTTGCTACTGTTAATGAATCGTAATGTAAATATCTGTGTTTTCCAATGGTTTTAGGTGACCCTGCTAGCAGTTCTCAATAAATCCCACTTGGTCTTCGTGTATGATCTTTTTAATATAATGCTGGATCAGATTTACTAGAATTTTGTTGAGGATTTTAGCATCTATATTCATCATGGATATTGGTCTGTAGTTCTCTTTCTTTGTGGTCTCTTTATCTGGTTTTGGAATTAGGGTAATCTGACTTCATAGAAAGAGCTTGAAAGTATGCCTTCCTCTTGAATTTTTTGGAATAGTCTGAGAAGGATAGGTTTTAGTTCTTCCTTGAATGTTTGGTAAGACTCCTCGGTAAAGCTGTCCAGACCAAGGCTTTTGTTTGCAGGAAGATTTTTGATGAACAACTGCTTCAATTTCATTGATAGTTATTGACCTATTCAAGTTTTTTAAAATTCTTCCTGATTGAGATTTAGAAGCTTGTATTTTTCTAAGAATATGTCAATTTCATCAAGGTTGTCCAGTTTGTTAAAGAAGAGTTGTTCGTAGAATTTTTTTTTTTTTTCCAATCTTTGTGTTTCTGTGGGGTCTGTTGTTATTTCTCCTCTTTCATTTCTGATTTTGTTTATTTGGGTTCTCTCTCTTTGTTTCTTGGTGAGCCTGACTAGAGATTCATCAATATTGTTTATTCTTTCAAAGAACCAGCTATTGGTTTTTATTGATCTTTTGTATTGATTTTTTTGGTCTCTGTGTCATGTATTTCTGCTCTGATCCTTATTATTTCCTTCCTTCTGCTTACTCTGTGCTTTTCTTATTGCCTTCTTTCTAATTTTGTAAGGTTAGATAATTTATTACCATTTTTTCTTGTTTTTTGAGGTAGGCCTGTAGAGCTATGAACTTCTCTCTCAAGGTTGCTATCACTGTGTCTCATAGATTTTGGATTGTTGTGTATTCATTGTTGTTTGTTGCCATGATGCTTTTTATTTCTCCTTTGATCTCTTTGGTAACCCACTCATTGTTTAATAGTGTGATATTCAGCCTCCAAGTGTTTGAATTTTTGTGATTGTTTTTACTGTCATTAATTTCTAATTTTATGCCATTGTGATCTGAGAAGATGCTTGATATGATTTCAATCCTCTTGAACTTAGAGAGACTTTACCTGTGTCCCAATATGTGGTATATCTTTTAAAATGTCCATGTGCACTTGAGAAGAATGTATATTCTGTAGCTTTGGGATGAAATGTTCTGGAGATGTCAATTAATTCCATCTGATCTAGTGAGTCATTTAGTATTGGTGTTTCTTTACTGATTTTTTTGTTTTGTTTAGAGGATTTATCCAGTGTTGTAAGTGGGGTTTTAAAGTCCCCTACTATGATTGTAATGTTGTCTATCTCTCTTGATATCTTCCAAAAGTGTTTTTTAATGTATTTGAGTGCTCCTGTATTGAGTTTATATATGTTTACCAGTGTTATATCCTCTTATTGAATTGCTCCTTTTAGTATGAAAAAGTGGCCTTCCTTATCTCTTGTTATGACCTTCATTTTGAGGTCTATTTTTGTCAGATATGAGTATTGCTATCCTGTTTTTTTGTTTTTTTTCCCATTTTCATTTGCCTGAAAAATTTTTTTTCTATCCCTTCACTATCAGTCTGTGTGAGTCCTTTGTTCTGAGGTGTATCTTTTGTAGATAGCATATATATGGGTAATATTTTCTAATCCATTCAGCTATTTTATATCTTTTTATTGAAGCATTTAATCCTTTTAGGTTGAAGGTTATTATTGATAAGTACTGTTTGTTGCCATTTTTACTCTTTATGCCTGTGTTCCTCTTCCCTTCCTATTTCTTCTTTTTACAGCAGTCCCTTTAGCATTTATTGCATTGCTGGTTTGGTGGTAATAAAGTCTCTTAGCCCTTTTTGTCTATGAAGCTCTTTATTTCACCTTTAAATTTGAATGATACCCTTGCTGGGTATAGTATTCTTGGATTCAGTCTCTTGCTTTGCATCACTTTGTATATTTCATTCCATTCCCTCCTGGCCTAATGTGTTTCTGTTGAGAAATCAGTCACTAGTCTGATGGAGAATCCTTTGTAGGTAACTTTCTGTTTCTCTCTATCAGCCTTTAAGATTCTTACTTTGTTGTTGATGTTTGCCAATTTAATTATGATGTGTTTTGGTATTGGTCATTTTCGGTTCCTCTTGTTTGGGATTCTGTGTGCTTGTTGGACTTGTGTGAGTTTTCTATTCCTTGCTCAGTTTCCTCTCCTTCTAGCAATGTGGATATTGTCTCGTTTTGTGTTGTCCCAAAGCTCTCCTCTCACTTTTTTTTTTTTTTTTTTTTCCAGTTGTTGCTCTGCTTGGGTGTTTCTCCCTACCTTGTCTTCTAGTTCACTGATGCAGTTCTCAGCCTCTTCTAATCTACTGTTGATGCTTTATATTGTGTTCTTTATTGCAGCAATGTCATTCTTTATTTCTTCTTGGTTCTTCATTTCCTCTTGATTCTTACACATGTTGTTGAATTTGCCTTCCATCCTTTTCAGCACCCTCATGTCCATTGTTCTGAATTATTTCTCTGACAAATTGCTTGCCTCCACTTTGTTTACTTTTTTCTCCCTGGTAATCCCTCCTTTTCTTTTGTATAGGGGCTGTTTTTCTGCATTCCCATTTTCACTCCTCTTAGGGTGTCTGGTTATGTGGCTCACTCTCTACCACATTGACTGAAAGGCACAAAATACAACTTGACATTCTCCAGGCATCCTCTGCCCTTTCTGGCTGCAGAAAAGATAGTGGAAAAAAAAAGTGCAAGATTTCCAGGAAGATTTAACTTATGGCTGAGAGAAAATGAATTAATTTACTTTTGTAAGCAAATATCTTTCAAAAGTCTAATCAGTGTTGTATTCAGGCAGCAAAATGAGAAATTATTGATTTCACCAATATAAAAAAAGAACAATGATATCACTAGCTACTCACTTCATGACAAAGACTAAACCTAAATAGTAGGCTTTTGAAAAGATGGGTCCTGAACATTACATTGTACCAGAAACATTGCATGCAGAGAAAGAACCTGATTTTACTGGACATGTTAATTTAAACAAAGATAAAAAACAAACATTTAGCATAAACAGATGAAAACTGCCTGTAATTTCTTATTTTATATAATATTATGACAATCTAAATGTTAGACAAACAAAGTTTATGTAGTGGAATGCTTCCTAGCAAAAACCAGAAAGAGAAATTATAGATCTGTTAAAAAGGAATGAAAACATGAAAACAACTAATGTATTGCCAAATGTTCTAACAGTTGTAGAATTTCCTCTAATAGGTTTTTCTTTTTATTTATTTAAAAAAACTTATACTAGTATACTAGTTGTATCTCACCGTGAGGGGAGGGGTGGGGGTGCACATGGCGGGCAGTCGGGGGAGGCAGTGTGTGGGGTAAGGGTGTGAGCTGGGAGCATTATGGGGTGCCACAGCATCCACGGACCATGCGAGGCATCACGGGGTGGTGGACATGGCCCTGATGGCAGGCTAGGCCTAGAGGACCCTACACACGCGCATGATTTAATCGTGCTCTGGGCCTCCAGTAAATCAATAAAAGCTTGTTTTGTTTTGTTTTTTTTTAAAGCCGCTTACGAAAGGGTTATATGACAAGGAGTTGTGTCTGACATGACCCTTAGCAGCATGAGATGGTCTTAGGGAATGGTTGAGGTAGAGAATATATCAGGGCAGGGGTACTAGGATAGGCCTCATTAATTCTCACCAGCAGAGAGTATTTACTGTAAGTCTGTATGAAAATGAAATATGGGATATATATTGTATTTAATTATCAGGATGCAAGAGGAGCTAAGGAGCAAAGGCACCTAGTAGCAATTCAGTTAAAGTGAGGTAGCCTTGTGAAGTTAAGAGGGAAGATGAATATTTCACTTGATTCTAACACATTCACTTTGTCTTTCAACTACTACACAAAGACAATCATTTCAGACAATAGGACACTCTGTTTCCATCTCTGATTAGGCTCTGCCATTGGATTCCCCCACCCTGCTTGGATTAACAAGAATCAGTCAGAGCAGTAATTTCCTATGAAAAAGAAATCCTATCAGGCCCATGTCTGGGTCTGTGGAGCTGATGGATTGCTTCTTTTTTTATAGAGCCAAATCAATTTTGTAGGAATCAGCTTTCAAGTGTATAAATTTCAGTTTGGAAATTATTTCTCGCAATATTTGCTTTCAGTAATTCTTTTTAAAACATTAATTAGCTGAATAAATCCACCAAGGGACACAAAGTGTTTCTGCAAAATAATACGATAATTTGTATTGAAAATGTGGCTGAATACAGAGAAGAAATAAAAGAAACAAAAGGATCACAAAGGGCATAACTATTGTAGCTATTCAAAATATGGGATAAAATATACTTATACTTTCTTCTGTTTAATCTAATATGTCTAATTTTTCATCCCATTTTCCCTTTCTAGCCCTCTGTCTTCTCTCAATTTAGACAGTGTCTCTTCTGTTTATTTGTTACAAAGATTTCAGTTGTGACTCACAGATCATAATAAATGCTGACAGCTTACAGAAAAAACTTTCAATTACTCAGATAAGTTTCAACATTAATAAAAAGTAAGCATTTTCCTGCTAGTATGTTTTTGAGTAACATTAAGGATACAGTCAAGCCTCTTTCTTATAGGCCAACAGATTTTTATTGCTGTGATATTTATATTTTGATCATTTGTATTTTTATCATGCGTTTGTGAGAACAGTGATTCAATTGAATGGATACACAGGGCTGTTAAGATAAATGTAAATATCCTTAACAATCTTTTGATTAATAATCTTTTATATCAAGAATTAAACGTAGGTTAATTATCAATCAGGGGTGCTCATGCAGTTGTTTTGTTTGTTGTGGTAACAGATTTGTGATAATGCAAATACACTAGCTACCTCATTCAATGACAAGATGCACTGGTAATGTACAAAAATAGATGTGACAAAGTATAAAAAGCATTGGTGTTTGAATTCCATGATCCAGGGTTAGTCCCTGGTTTGCCACAAGTACTAGTAAGGTCTTGTTGGAGTAAGCTGATTTATCTGTCTGGGTTCCATTTTTCTTTTCTTTTCTTTTCTTTTTTTTCTTTCTTTTTTTTTTTAAATATATTTTATTGATTTTGTACAGAGAGGAAGGGAGAGAGATAGAGAGTTAGAAACATGGATGAGAGAGAGTCATCGATCAGCTGCCTCTTGCATATCCCCCACTGGGGATATGCCCGCAACCGAGGTACATGCCCTTGACCAGAATTGAACCCGGGACCTTTCAGTCTCCAAGCCGACGCTCTATCCATTGAGCCAAATCGGTCTCGGCACCATTTTTCTTATCTGTTTAGTGAGAATAGTAATTTATACATCAGAGGTTTGTATGTGCATGTGCGTGCGTGTGTGTGTGTGTGTGTGTGTGTGTATTAAATATCACATGGTACATTAAAGGATTATAGTGAATTTTACTATGTGGGAGTTGAATCCATGTCTTGATACTCATATACATCAAAGAATACTTCCCCTATCAAATAAAAATAATGTAAAGATTGTAAGTGAACTCCAGTGTTGAAAATGAATGATCAAAATGGAAATCTAAAGTTTTCAAATGTAGCTTTTAGGAGAATTTTGTAGGAAATTACTGTATTTTTCCATGTATAACATGCCCCCCCTCCCCCCAACTTTTCCAACCCAAAATTAAGAACTCAATATTTTAAACATTTTGCAGGCTTTCCTCTTAATGCCTTCTTCTTTTCTGGCATTTTAAGGAGCTGTTCTTCCATTTTCTTACTGTCTAATCAGACACTCAGTGGGAGGAGGTCCAAATTGTCTCTCTGCAGCTCTATTTCATGCTCTTTTGCATAGCTGATTACATTCAGTTTGAATTTTGCAGAGTAAAACAATAGCTTACTGGTATTTATCTTTTTATTTTTTAACATCTTTATGGGCTCAGAACGCTCTGGTCCCTGATGCATCTGTGTACTCTCCAACTCCACTTCCACCTCCAATGACAGCATCAGCTGACATCAGTAACAATAAGGCTCATGATTGGAGGAAGCCTGTTTGACAAGGTATGGGCAGTTATGCACCTGTGCAGCTCCCTCCTAGGCTGACTTCCATGTATAAGACACCCCTTGATTTTCAGTCTAACAATTTTAGAAAAAAAAATAGCATCTTATATATGGAAAAATATGGTATGTTTGAAGTTCCTTATAGGAGAAAAACTGAATTTTAAGTTTTACATAGAAAACTTGTATAAAAAACTTCTATAAAACTACATTCCCTCTACTTCTAGCATTCATTACATTGTTTTATAAGTAATTTTCACGTGCTTGGCACTTCTATCAGATTGTGAATTATATTCTTTAAAGATAAGAATAAAAGAAAGAAGGAAGGAAAGAAAAGAAGAGGAACATGTCTTTATCTCATTAATTTAGTAAACATGTATTGAGTACCTTTATATGTCAAGTTTGAGGTATATAAAGTAACAAAACATGCCCCTAACTTCTGAGAATCTAGTCCAGTAGGACATACTGGTGAATGAAATAAGAGGCAGCTGGTTCAAATGCTGATAGACAAAGATATACAGAAAGTAGTTGGGAGTGGAACTTATTGATTTCAGAGAGGAAGGGAGAGGGAGATAGAAACATCAATGATAAGAGACAATCATTGACCATCTGCCTTCTGCATGCTCCCCACCACTGGGGACTGAGCCCACAATCTGGAATTGAACAGTGACCTCCTGGTTCATAGGTCAATGCTCAACAACTGATCCATGGCAGCCTGGCCATGAACTTATGATTTTTACCCTTCATTTAGTTTATGTGATGTATCACATTTATTGATTTGTGGATATTGTATTATACTAACCTTGCATCCCTGGAATAAATCCCACTTGCTCATGGTGTATAATCTTTTTAATGTATTGCTGGGTCCAGTTTGCTAATATTTTGTTGAGGATTTTAGCATCTATGTTCATTAGAAACATTGGCCTGTAATTTTCTTTCTTTGCAGTGTCTTATCTAGTTTTGGAATTAGTATAATGTCGGCCCTATAAAATAAGATTGGGGGTTTTCCCTCTTCTTGAATTTTTTGAAATAGTTTGAGAAGGATAGGTGCCAGTTCTTTGAATGTTTGGTAAAATTCACCTATAAAGCCATTCAATTCAGAATTTAAATTTTTTTTATTACTGCTTCTTTTTCATTAGTTGTAATCTTTTGATTCAGATATTCTGATTCTTTCTCATTTAGTTTTAGACAATTGTATGTTTTCAGAAATTTATCCATTTTTTTCATATTGTCCAATTGTGGGCATATACTTGTTTGTAATATTTTCTTACAGTCCTTGTATTTATTTCTGTGGTTTCTGATGTTACTTTTCTCTCATTTCTAATTTTATTTATTTGGGTCCTCTCTCTTTTTTTCTTGATGAGTATAGTATGGTTAAAAGTTTGTCAATCTTATTTATTTTTTCAAAGAATCAGCTCCTGCATTCATTGATGTTTTGTATTGTTTTCTATTTTTTTAGATTCAATTTCATTTATTTCAGCTATGATATTACTTCCACTAGAGGCCTGGTGCAGGAAATTTGTGCATTGAGGGGGAGTGGTGGTGGTACTTCAGTCCTGCTTGCACCCTTTCACAATCTGGGATGCTTGCCTGCCAGCCTTCCTGATAGCCCCTAACCACTCTTCCTGCCTGATTGCTCCAACTGCTCACCTGCCTGCCTCATTACCCCTAACTGTCTCTGCCTGCCTGCCTGATCACCCCTAACTGCCTCTGCCTCAACTCCATCACCACAGCTTTGTCCTGAATGGGCAGCTGGACATCACTCTAACAATCCAGGACTGCTGGCTCCCAACTGCTCGCCTGCCTGCCTTCCTGATTGCCCCTAACCACTTCTGCCTGCCAGCCTGATCATCCCCTAACCATTCCCTGCCAGCCTGTTTGCCCCTAACTGCCCTCCCCTGCAGGCCTGGGTTCCTCCTCAACTTCTCTTCCCTGCAGGCCTGTTCACCCCCAACTTCCCTCCTCTGCTGGCCTGGTCACCCCTAACTGCCTTCCCCTGTAGGCTTGATCGCCCCTAACTGCCCTCTCTTACAGGCCTGGTCCCTTCCACTACCCTCTCCAGCTGGCCTGATCACCCACAACTGCCCTCCCTTGCAGATTTGGTCCCTCCCAACTACCTCCCCTGCTGGCCATCTTGTGGCAGCCATCTTGTGTCCATGTGGAGGCAGTCATCTTTGACCACATGGGAACAGCCATCTTGTGTGTTGAAGTGATGGTCAATTTGCATATTGTCCTTTTATTAGATAGGATTAGATAGGATAGAGGCCTGGTGCACAAGTGGGGACTGGCTAGTTTTCCCTGAAGTGTGTCCCAGATCAAGGTGGGGGCTCCCTTGGGGTGTGGGGCAGCCTGGGCAAGGGGCCTGCGGTGGTTTCCACGCTGACCATGCCCTTTGACGACCCAAGCAGAGGTCCTGTTATCTGGAATTTATTTATCTTCTATAATTGAAACTTTGTAGCCTTGAATGGAGCCAAGCCTCTGCTCGCTCCATGGCAGCAGCCATTTTTGTTGGGATTTATTTATCTTCCATAATTGAAACTGGATGGAGGGAAGATGGAAAGCTTGGCTTCCTTCATTGCTGAAGGCATCCCAAGCCTCCTGATCTCTTCATTGTTGCAGCCAGCTTGGTTGGGTTAATTTGCATACTTGCTCCTGATTGGCTGAAGGGTGTGGCTTGTGGGTGTAGTGGAGGTACAGTCAATTTGCATATTACTCTTTTATTAGATAGGATTTTCTAGAGTATATTATTTTAAAATGAGTAAAGGATAGTTTGTAATTATTTCTTAACTAAGTCAAGAAAAACTGTGATTAATTCTTTTGGCTTTTTCTCAGTTTTTTATATTTCTGGTATTTGCATTATTATAACACTAGAGGCCTGGTGCATGAAATTTATGCACAGAGGGGGGTGTCCCTCAGCCCAGCCTGCACCCTCTCCAATCTGGGACCTCTTGAATGATGTCTGGCTGCCCGTTTAGACCCAGTCCCTGTGGAATTGAGCCTAAACAGGCAGTTGGACATCCCTCTCACAATCCAGAACTGCTGGCTCCCAACTGCTCACCTGCCTGCCTTCTTGATTGCCTCTAATCACTTCTGCCTGCCATCCTGATCACCCCCTAACCACTTTGCTGCCAGCCTGATTGATGCCTAACTGCTCTCCTGCCATCCTGTTTGCCCTTAACTTCCCTCCTCTGCCTGCCTGGTCACCCCTAACTGCTCTACCCTGCAGGGTTGATCATTTCCAACTGCCCTTCCCTGCTTGCCTGGTGCCTCCCAACTGCTCTCCCCTGCTGGCCATCTTCTGATGGCCATCTTGTGTCCACATGGGGACAGGATCTTTTACCACATGGGGGCAGCCATCTTGTGTTTTAGAGTGATGGTCAATCTGCATATTACTCTTTTATTAGATAGGATAGAAGCTTGGTGCATGGGTGGAGGACAGGATAGAGGTCTGGTGCATGGGTGGGGGACAGCAGGTTTGCCTCACCCAGATCAGGGTGAGGGTTCCCTTGGGGCGTGGGGTGGCCTGAGGGAGGGGGTCTGTGGTGGTTTGCAGGCCAGCCACACCCCTTTTTGACTCAAGCAAAGGTCCTGGTATCTGGAATTTATTTACCTTCTACAATTGAAACTTTGTAGCCTGGAGCAGAGCCAAGCCTTCTGCTTGCTGCTGCCATTTCTGTTTGGATTTGTTTACCTTCTATAATTGAAACTTTGTAGCCTTGAGTGAAGGCTTAGGCTGGCTAGGGCAGGCGGAAAGCTTGGCTTCTTCCATTGCCTGGGAAACCCAAGCCTCCCTCCTGCTCTCTGTGGCTATAGCCATCTTGGTTGGGTTTATTTGCATACTCACACTGATTGGCTGATGGGTGTAGCTGGTGGGCATGGCTTGTGAGTATAGCAGAGTGATGGTTAATTTGCATATTGCTGTTTTATTAGTTAGGATTACATTTTTTCTTCACTATACTTCTGATTGTTAAATGCCTAGAAGACTATAACCGCCATGTTGTCAGTGGACCATATAGCAAATACTCGGTCTAAAAGAATAAAATTAAAATATTTTTGTTGTCAACTTGACATGGTCTAAACTCTAAGGTAAAATAATGGCTTCAAAATATTTTGCTTTGGTTTCAGCACTATGCTGGCAAGCATCTATCTTATGAGTCTTGGAGGTGTTTTTTCCTCTGTAAAAACTGTGCTATATTATACTTTTATAGTCTATCTCCAAACTTCAGTAGCTCTGAACAATTTATAATAATTGAGTTAGAGATAGAGTAGCAAGTATGGAAGCTTATTGATTAACTTTTATTATTTTGTAGATTATTTATCTATACAATTACATATTTTTAATGTATAAAATAGTTATGTATATATTTACTTTAATTTAAACCTAATTTACAATGATGTATGTTTTTGTTGCAGTGAATGCTTTTTAGGGAATCCTGAAGTAAAAGTCTTATGTCACAAACCAAACTCTGGATTTCAAGCATTTATCCCAAAACAGAAAGAATAACATCCTATCTAATAAAAGAGTAATATGCAAATTGACTATCACTCTAAGACACAAGATGGCTGGCAGGGGAGGACAGTTGTGGGCAGTTGGAGTGATGGGGCTGGCAGAGAAGTGCAGTTGGGGGGACCAGGCCTGCAGGGGAGGATAGTTGTGGGGGTCCCAGGCCCACTGGGGAGGGCTGTTGGGGGGGACCAGGTTAACAGGGGAGGGCATTTTGAGGTGACCAGGCCTTCAGGGGAGGGAAGTTAAGGGCAATCGGGTTCGCAGGGGAACAGTTAGGCATTTATTATCAGACTGGCAGTGGAGTAGTTAGGTGGTGATCAGGCTGTCAGACAGAAGCTGTTAGGGGCAATCAGGCAGAGACAGGTGAGCAGTTGGGAGCCAGCAGTCCTGAGTTGTGAGAGGGATGTTTGATCACTTATTAAATGAGTGGGTGGACATCCCTAAAGGGGTCACAGATTGGAGAGGGTGCAAGCTGGGCTGAGGGACACCCCCAACCCCATGCATGAATTTTGTGTAGTAGGCCTCTAGTGATCTAATAAGCTTGATATTTAATATTATATCTTACTTAGTGATAACAATTAATGCCCAAAATTCATTTATTTATGTAACAAATTATTTTATTTTATTTTATTTGTTCCATCTTCATTTATTCCACCATACTCTCCTCCACCTCTTACCCACCTGCAATCACCACTCTGTTGTCCGTGTCCATGAATTCTTTTTCTTATCAAATAATTTTAATCACCTTTTACTTGCTAGGATAGTGTCTTTAAAGAAGTTGAATGGAAGAGTGAATTGGGCAGTGTTCAGATCTATCTTGTCATAAGGCTCATATTCTAGAGGGAGAAGGATTGACACTAAATGATGCTGTGATATAATTTTAGATGATAATAAGTGCTACGGGAAAAATAAAACAGTTACTTAATAATAGTGACTGGAGTAGAGACTCATGTTAGGGGAGGTGTTCAGCGATGACATGACTTGATCTAGAGATGAAACCTGAAGAGCATGCCAGGCAAAAAGAAAAGCAATTTCAAAGCTTTTACATTGGGAAGCAGTTGGTGGACGTGAAGAATACAAAGAGGGTTAGTTTGTGTGGCTGGAACAATGTGAGAAGTGGGAGGAGTGGGATATGGGGAGGTGGGAAAGATAGACCAGGGTAAATTATTTAGGCAAGAAAAGATGTTTACAAGTGATTCTGAGTGCAAAGGGAAGCCACTGGCGAGTTTTAAGGGGCTTGAAATAATTTTATTTACATTGTAGAAAGTTCACTTGAATTGCTATGTATGAAAATAGATCTTGGGGCTATAGAAAAACAAGCAAAGAGGGAGTTTAGAGGCTCCTGCACTACTGTCAAGAAAAGATGACAGTGACATGGACAAGGTGGAAGCAGCAGAGCTGAAGACTTGTGGACAGATAAAGGGGGTATTTTTGAGGTAGAGGCGGTCAGACTTGATGCTTGATTAGGAAATATGTATATCAGTGAGTTGGGATGTGTAAGAGGTAAAGGGCAATCAAGGATGTCTGGTAGGAATTTTGTTTGAACAAATGGTTGGAAGATGATACCCTTCATTAACTAGGGGAAACATGGGCATAAACAAGTTTAGGATCTTGGGAGAATAATTCAGAGCGAGAGATTCAAAATGGAGAATCAACAGCACACAGATCATGAAGTCAGGAACTGGTGAGATTTCAGGAGAAAGTCTAAATCAACAAACGAGTGAGGACCAGCACGAAGCTACTGTGTTTCCCCGAAAATAAGACAACCTCTGAAAATAAGACCTACTTACAGGTTTCCTTCTGAGTGAAATATAAGGCATCACCCTGAAAATAACGCTCCCCCTCCCCCAGGCTAACCATGAGAGATTTGGTCCACTGATTCTGAAAGAAATGGAGTCACAAGAAATTCACCAGGAAATTCAGGAATTGGATTGTTATGATGATGTTCCAGAATATGATGACATAATTATCATTGAATAAATGGGTAAATTCTTGATACTGCAGGATTCACAGTTTGTCTTGTTTGTGTTGACAACTACCGTACTACCGTACCATATACAGGTAATAAATTTCCTTTATTTTCATTTAACAATAAATGTGTACCATATTCTTCTTCATGGAAAAATAAGACATACCCTGAAAATAAGACCTAGCGCATCTTTGGGAGCAAAAATTAATATAAGACACTGTCTTATTTTCGGGGAAACAGGGTAGCAAAAGAGGCTGAGAAGAGAGTCCATTTTTATCTTGTGACATGGAATTAGAGAACACAGTGTTTCAAGAAGGAAGGAAGGAAGGAAATTGCTGAAAGTTTGTCAGATGAGGACAGAGAAATAACCATTAGTTTCACATCATGGACATTGTTTTAACCTTAACAAGTGATTGGAGGGGAGATAAACTTGACTGGGTGAATTGAGGATAAAAGGGAGATGATAAAATAAGTCAATAAATCTAGGCACCTCTTGCTAAGTTTTGCTGTGGAGGAGTCATAAAAATGAGGTGTTCAGTGAAGTGAGGTCAAAGGAGTGTTTTTTTAAAATGGATATTATGTTTATTGAAATGATCCAGTAGACAGAGAGAGTCTAATAATACACGTAGAGTCCCAGATTAATTGCAGACTTAACTTAATTGAACATGGGCAGAGGGGATAAAAATCCAGAAAGAAAGGGGAGGGCTTATTATTTTTAGGCACTGGGAAACCTTTTTTTTTTTTTTTTTTTACCATTGTAATAAGAAGAAGGCAGGGAATGTGAGTGCCGATACAGATAAGTTAATAAAGTTGGTGGTGGGAAGTTGAGGGAGTTCCCATCTGATTGCTACTCTTTTCTCAGGGAAGAATGCAGAGAGTTGATGAGCTGTGATGGGGAGGGGGTTTTGGAGGTTCGAAGAGAAAGATCTGAGGCTTGTCTCAAATAATGGATGTGCAGTAGGACTTCTGGATACGGGTGATTCCAGAAAATTAAGATTAGTGATCATACATGTAGGGAAAGATCAGTCTGCATGGTTGTTGATTTTCTCCAAGAACATTCACCATCTGGGCAGAAGTGCAGAGAAGGCAGGCAGTTGAGTTTTACCAGAGTTGGAGTGAAATTAAATAGGAAAGAGAGAAAAGCAGGTGGATTATAATAATCATTCATGGAATATAGACTGGGGGAGGTAAGAAATTGGGCTGTGAGATGATGGGAATGAAAAAACCATTCATTTCCCTCCACTCAGTTGAATAATTGCTGGCATTGGGGGTGGGGGCGGGGAGGGACAGAGAAAGGATGCATGTCAAAAAGGTGGGAACTTCACACTGAGATGGTTTTCTTCCCTCTGGTATATCTATTAATGTGTTAAGGTCCAAAGTTATGGCATTGGCCACAGATAAATGAGTTTGGCTAGAGGAAAAGAGTAGAGAAAAAAAAAATGTAAGAACAGAGAGGAGGCAAGGGATTAAGAAAACCAGTGGTTTTCGTAAAATGTTCCCTGGGGAAGATAATACCCTGGGCAATTCTGTCCAAAGCTGAAACAGTCACTATTGCCACACAACTGAATCATCCCTTCCCCTGTCACTTCAGTCATTGAAATCAGAGCTCAGGGCTGTAGCCATGTCTTGGAGCAGTGCTCTCCGAAGCACGTTGCACACAGTAGTGCTCAGAGCCTGTTACTTTAACATATTTACATATACATATTTAAAAATAAAACGTTAAGCTAGGAACATACTTTTCCATGGTTCCCTTTTTCAGCTACATCGTTTGGGAGGCTCTGCCAAGCATCTGCAGGTTTAAAAGCAGTTCAAAGCAGGCTGCAGAGAAAAGAAATCCACTTAAAATACCCCAGCTTGGCTTCCAACACTCCGTACAAGGTCCGAATGTGATTTGGACACCAACACACCAGGCTACGCTTTGTGCGGGGAAGTGAATGTTAGACTGAAACGGGAAACTGAAGCAGGTCACTCTCCTTTTGTTGCGCTTCTCCTCCTTGTCGAACCGCTGGGCTGCATGTTGTTGTTCTTGTTTGTCACGGATAGCCTATCACAAAGCCCCTTCTGTTAGGAGGCCGTACCTGAGACTCCCACCAGCCAGCGGAGCAGAAACACCGGGGTGCAGCCACCTTCCTCAAACCGCTGGCACACAATGGCTGCTGCTGTCACAGCGGGACAATTGACTGGCTCTTATGGTGGTATATTTTTCCCCGTCATATGCATGACAGAAAGTCTAATGGGCCTTGTTCGTTCCTTGAGTAGCTTTTAAGGCCCTATAAAGTGGCCTGTTATCAGTTCCATCAGTGTTCCCAAGATGTCTACCTGGAGGTTAGGGAGCCCCACAGTGGCTGTGTTTTCAGTTCTCCGATCAGCAAGGAGGAGGAGAAAGGAATTAGCTGAAAAATTAGAGAGCAAAACGATTTGTACCCCAGAAGGAAAAGCGAAATGCTAATGGCATCTTGTGATGAGTAAAATAATTCACAGCCTTTAAAAATGGAAGGGTTAAGTGGACTATACTTATTTTGTAAAAGAGTTAACTATGTGCCTTAACAAAGGACACTGCCCTTAATAATAAAAACTTGATGTAACTGTATACCCAATTTGAGGGTATATTATTCTCTAAGTAACAGTGCTTATTACACCCTGGTATTGTCCTGGAAGCAATATGAGGACATGGCGAAGGGTAGGAAAATAACAACACCCACTCAGAATTTAGGTATGTCTCTGACATTTTAAAATATTTAAATGTTGATATAAATGGAAAAAACTTTTTGATATGCAGAAAGAAAAATTATATCTGAGGCTGATAATGCAGTCTACCTGTACATTATTTTTGGCTCCTCGTAATATGTTAGCTCCTAGAAATATTTCCTGGAATTCATAAAACCTTCTTTTCCCTCCTGAGATGGTAAATTTTAGTTAGAGCTCTTTACTAAGTATGAGGGCTTAGGGTTTTCCTGTTTAGGTTGTTATGGAGCACAATTCTCAGTTCACAAATTCACTTGTGCAAATTGATTTCTAGGGCTGTGGGCCGTTCATCTGGGCCAATCTGTAGTCTCCTGTTATCTTGCAGGAAATTGGATTAAAGTGGATGGGGTTGTATAGTCCAAGGCAATGCAGGGGGAGGCATCTGGCCAAGGAATCATCTGTGGAGTTGCTGGCCTCCTCTTATTCCCCTAAACAGGTTGCTAACCACTTACATGTTCCTTGTCTCTCACTTATGGCCCTTGCCAAATGGGCGACATTCCTCATCACCTGCCACTATGCTTTACCACATGCAAATCTTTTTGTTTTTGTTTTCAAACTGCTTGAGAGTGTACCAATCCATGAAGTAGTCTGTGGCTTTTCTTCTGTGCAGCACTTCTTCTCTGGCTCCACAGGTATCTGCCCAGAAACAGAGCATGGGGGATATCTCTCCACTACCCACAAACCTCTGTTCTCATAACCTTCCTTTAACTGATATATATTTCAGAGAGGAAGGGAGGGAGAGAGGGAGAGAGACAGAGATAGAGGTATTTATGATGAGAGAGGATCATTGGTTGGCTACCTCCTGTACATCCCATACTGGTGATTGAGTCCTAAACCTGAGCATGTGCCCTGACCGGGAACAGAAACATGACCTCCTGGTTCATAGGTCGACCCTCAATCACTGAGCCGTGATGGCTGGGCTCTCAGAACCTTCTCTTGACGTTTCATCCTCCCACTCCGAAATCTTTTCTTTTTTTAAGTCTTGGGAAAAATACCTCCTTAATTTCCTCATGAATTTTGCGTTGGCGGTATCTTTCATTGTCTCAAGGGGTTAGGCTTTAGAATATCAAAGCAGTAACACTGATCTGTAACAATGTTTTCATCATGATCCAATCTCTTCTGGAACTGAAGAGAATTGAGAGCAGACCAGTTGCCTGGATGAGGGAAAGGAAAAGGGGAAACAAAGTCAGGTGGCCAAAAATCACTTATAGCTTGATAATATTATTCTGCCACAAATGCCGCATTGCTTTTTACTCAGAATAATGCTCATCCATATGACATAATTTACATAATGTTAGTGGTACAATTTTATCTTCTTTCTCACACAAAAGCAGGAATTCAAGCAGACAAACTCATATTTCCCTATCAGACTTATTCTCCTTAAAGTCAGGGAGAATTTGAGTCAATCAGCAAATGGTGGTGGACACATGGAAAATGCCTCTATTGTGTAGCAGGAGGTTATTCTGAAATGCCATTTCTTAAATTTATAAACAGAAATCATGATCAGATATCACTGATGCCAGACTGCATGATTGTGCATAAAACACAGTTTATAAATGTGTGCCTTCAGGTAATCAGTCATGAAGGCACATAATACAGGACTATAAGTTGAGCTTTGGGCTAGGATAGTGCTTCTCAGTGTGGTCTCCAGACCAGCATTATAAGGAACTTATTAGAAATGCAAATACCTCAGGTATACTGAATGAGGAACTCTGGAGGTGGGATCTCCATATCTGTGTTTTAACAAGCCTTCTACAAAATTCTGTTGCATGTCAAAGTTTGAGAACTCCTAGACTAGGGGATAGTTAACTGAAATCAAATGAGTGATTTTAGGAGGGTGGCCTCACCCTTGAGACTAAGTTGTCTCATTTAGGATTAAGGATACTCTGCGTAATACAAGGCGCAAGCATGTTCCCCAGCCAGTTCCACTTGGTTTGTTGGTTGTAACATCTAAGCTTGATCTCATCATTCCCTGAAGGTGAATGAGAGGTCTCCATGTGTTTATGTATATTGCACACTCCCTGAGAACAATATGCAAGACAGCCTGGCAATAAATCGGCAGCTTCACCTCTTACTATGTGACCTTCATCAATTTTTAATTTTTCAGTGCCTCAGTTTCCTCATCTGTACTATTCAAACCATGCTGTAATACTCCCTAATTAACAGAAGTAGAATGAGATAACATTCACTTAAGAAAAGACATCCTAGTTTAGATGCCAACAGCAGTACCTAACAAGTGTGTTATGGAGGTCTGGGTTCAGGGCAGGCTGGTCTCTGCTCTGAGGTTCAGAGCTGAAACACACATCATCTATGCACGGAAGGAGCTTGTTATCCCAGGGGGAAGAAACAGACATGTAAACTTATAATCCCCAAAGGTATTAGAGACTCACTCTGCACTAGCACCTGGGAAGAATGAGGACACAATAATGGAACAAGGAGTCTTGAAAAGAGTGTTCAAGTGGAGTGATGGACAGTAAACAAGATGACCCTCATGTACTTATAATGAAAACACCAATAACTCATATCAGTTAACACTCACTACTTACCAGGCACTGCTCATGATCTCAATTACTCTTTTGAGGAACTTTGGAGGCAGATATTTGTATGACTATCAAACTAAGAAACTGGGACTTAACCAGGCAAGTTGACTTGCTCAGGGAAACTTAACCACAAAGGTGGAAGTTCTGACTCAGAGATTTATATTCCTTAAGATTTGCTTATTATGCAAATTAAACTCTTATAAAATGTTTAAATCTGTTTCAACAATTCTTTATGTTTCACAAGTTTTAAATAAGAGCACATAATTATAAAGAAATGAAGTGACTTGTCCTATTTTTTAAAATTTTATTTATTTTTAATAAAATTTTATTGTTCATATTATTACAAATGTTCCTTTTTTTCTCCCCCCCCCCCCAATTGCTCTCCTCCACCAGGTTCCCACTCCACCCTCTGCCCTTTCCCCACCCCCCAATGTCCTCATCCATAGGTGCACAGTTTATGTTCAGTCTCTTCCCACATCCCCCTCTCCCCTTTTCCCCAAGAATCGTCAGTTTACTCCCCTTCCATACCTCTGATTCTATTATATTCAACAGTTAATATTGCTCATCTGATTTTTTTTTTAAATTTCCTTGGTTTTTAGATTAGTTATGCATTTGTTGTTCATAATTTTTATCTTTATTTACTTTCTCTTTGAAAGAACCCCCTTCAGCAATTCATATAATTCTGGTTTGGTGGTGATGAACTCCTTTAGCTTTTTTTTTATTTTATTAGTGAAGCTCTTTATCTGGCCTTCGATTCTGAGTGATAGCTTTGCTGGGTAGATTATCTTTGGCTGTAGTTTCTTGCTATTCATCACCTTGGATATTTCTTGCCATTCCCGTCTGGCCTGCATGGTTTCTGTTGAGAAATCAGCTGATAATCATATAGGTGCTCCTTTATAGGTAACTACTTTCTTTGCTCTTGCTGCTTTTAATATTCTCTCTTTGTCTTTTGCTCTTGGAATTTTAATTATGATTGTCTTGGTGTGGTCCTCTTTGGATTCGTTTTGTTCGGAGTTCTGTGTGCTTCCTGGACTTGTAAGTCTAATTCTTTCACCATGTGGGGGAAGTTTTCTGTCACTATTTCTTTCAGTATGTTTTCGATATCTTGTTCTCTCTCAACTTCTGGGACCCCCATAATTCTGATGTTGGTTCGCTTGAAGTTGTCCCAGAGGTTTCTTACATTATCTTCAACTTTCTGGATTCTCTTGCCTTCTTGCTACTGCGGAGGAGTGTCTTCTGGCTCTTTATGTTCCAAATCTTTTACTTGATTCTTGTAATCTTCCATTCTCTTTTTAGGACTCTGTATAATATTTTTTATTTCAGACAATGTATTCTTTATTTCTTGTTGGTCCCTTATCATTTCTTGTTGATTCCTCATTAATTCTAGTTGATCTCTTTTCATATCCTCATAGGTCTTATCGACCTTTTCTAGGAAATTCTTAAAAAACCTTATAAGCATAGATTTGAACTCTATATCCAGTCACTTTTTGTCCTCCATTTCTTTCATTTGTGATATATTTCATTGTCACATTTTCACAGCTTCCCTGATGGGGCAGGGTTTCGGGGTGGAGCCTACAGCCTCGGCTTCTGTCAGCCCCACCCTATGTGGTTCCTGAGTCTCAGTAATCCCCAGGGTCCTTCAGTACTCGTGCAAGTACTTCTGAGAGAAAGGTGCCCTCGATTTTCGCCTGCTACCAAACAGTCTATGCTCTCCCCCAATGAGCCCAGTATTGGGGTTCAGTTCAGTTGGAAGTGGAGTTGGAGGTGGCATTCAGAGCAGTCTGGAGCCCCTGTCTCCTTCCAGCCAGGGCAATCCCGTGGCACAGCCAACCGTCCCTCCCTTTTCTGTGTGCAATGTGCGTGCCTCCGGGACCTCCTTTCACCGCTCCCCTGGGATTCTGCCTTACTGCCCAGCTCCCTATGGATGAGCTTGGGTCCCCGGGGTATGGCCTAGAACTAGGGTTCAGAGCAGTCGGAACTGGGGCCCAGCACAGTCAGAGCTTTTCTCTCCTTCCCGCTAGGGAACGCCAGCCAGGCTCTCAGCCGCCCCTCCTCTCCGGCTCCATCCTCTCAGAGCGTGCGCAGCATGTCTCCGTACCTTAGGCTTTTACAGCTCCTCCGCACTTCCTTCTGGTTTTCTCCTTGCTTCTCGTTGTAGAATTTCCAGTCAGTCGACTTTCCTGTAGTTCTGGGTAATGTCCATTTTATATTTTAGTTGTATTTTATTGAAATTGTTGTGTACGGCTGTGGCTAGGTGTTTACCTTTGCAGCCATCTTGGATTCTCCGATTTGTCCTATTTTTAATAGAGAAAGGATTATAATTGAAGACTCTGACTTTTTTTTCTGTCCCCCTTCCACCTCTGCTTTATTTAATTAACCAAACTGCCATCTTCTCACTCATTAAAGGAGAGTGAAAGGAAGGGAGGAAGGAAGGAAGGAAGGAAGGGAAGAAAAAAGGAAGGAAAGAAGGGAAGGAGGGGGTGGGAGGAGGGAGGAAGGAAGGAAGGAAGAAATGAATTTATGAGATGATACAGGAAAAAGTGTTGTTTTGAACAAAGAGTACTATAAAGTGAGAAAATAATTCATAACTGGTACGAAGAGGTACTTAAGGCTGGGTGAACCACCCAATCCAAGTAAGCCAGAGGACTCCCTCCTGAGAGGGCCAGCATTCTCCAACCCCTTTCTTTCATGACAATTCAACTCTCAGTTACTTCTCCCTGTTAATTCAGTTTCTCAATCTCATCCAAAGAGTTTCAATTTATTGAGAAAAATGTAAAGAATCATTCTTCATACTGAATAATCCATTTATAAATAATTTCAGCTAAATCATTCCATTTGTTGAGGAAATGTACTTTAAAAAGATAAAATAAAAACAATGAAAAATTATTTTTTAAGGAATGGAAAAAACATAAAAAATCCTTATTTGACATAATGTCTTTTTATGCCAAGTAAAGAGAAAATAATTCTTTAACCAGCCTATCATAAAAACATTTAGTGGAAGGCATATAAGGCAAAATAATCAGTCAAGATTTATACCTTTTAATGATGTACTGCACTTACTATAAAGAAGAAGCCAACTTTAAAAATGAAAACCAATGCTGACTGGCTTTCCTGTTTTACTCCCGGATGAGAAATATGTAAACACTTTGTATATTTTCCCCTGGTTTTGAGACTGACACAATAGACAGGTCAGTAAAGTCAACAACACTTAAATTGTTAAAGATTTTTTTCTGAGCCTTCTGGGAATGGTAAAACAGGATACAGCCTTTTATTCTCATTTCCCTTCATGAAATGTACTCTCTTCTTTTTGGAACACATGATAGTTGCTGTGCATACAGATAGGTCCTAACAATGCGTCGCTGACATTTAAGCATTTCACCTTCTATGCAGTACAGCCTGTTTGTCCTTTTAAACTTGGCTGCTGGGCCAAATGCAAAGGAACCACTGTGTGACTTTTTGCTTATCTCCTGTCCCCAAGCCTACAAAGTTAGTGCTTGAGTGTGTCAGGTATCACCTGGGGACTTAAGAACGAGGCTTTTTACAGTTAACTCAATCCCATGACCTGTACTACACTGCCTTTGATTCGAAGGCAGTTTAGTTAACTACCAAGACTGCCTACTACATTAATCGGAATCAAATTCGCCTGAGATGTGGGCACACAGTAATTCCTAGTTTTCTGCATAATGGCTTTTGGCGTACTACATTACACTCTGGAATAAGTTTGCCGGTGGGAAACAGCAATATTTTTCTTCTTACATATGCTACTTCAATAGAGCTGTTTTTTGTTTGTTTTTTCCCCTCTATTTTTTTTCCCTTTTGAAATTTTAAAATTTCAAAAAAATTGCAGAAATCAGTATAATTCAAATAACATCCTGATAGTTTTTTAAAAAAATATACTTTATTGATTTTTTACAGAGAGGAAGAGAGAGGGATAGAGTTAGAAACATCGATGAAAGAGAATAATCAACCAGCTGCCTCTTGCACACCCCCTACTGGGGATGTGCCCACCACCAAGGTACATGCCGTTGACCAGAATTGAACCTGCGACCTTTTAGTGCGCTAGCCAACGCTCTATGCACCGAGCCAAACCAGTCTCAGCCATCCTGATAGTTTTTACTCAATCTTACCCGTCATCATTTTACCTCATTTGATTTATCATTGGCTCAAATTCTCTCTCACTCCCTTTCTCTGCACACTCTTTCTGCATACACATATATTTGGAACCATTTTGGGGTAAGCTACATATATCATGATCCTTTACCCTTTAATATGGGTCGGCAACGAAGTAATTGCGGGTTTCACACATATATGGCTTCAGTTGAATTTTTAGGTTTGCAGACGTAGTACAAATGTAAAACACATTTTGTTATTTGATAGTTGGCTATTCAGCTGTTAATCAGTAAAAAAAGTTTTTTGATCTGTTTTGTAGTTTTCGTTTGGCGTTCGTTGAAAAATGGAAAATCAAAAGGAACATTTTCGTCATATTTTGCTTTTTTATTTCCGCAAAGGGAAAAACGCATCGCAAGCTCATAAAAAGTTATGTGCTGTTTATGGTGACGAAGCCTTAAAAGAACGGCAGTGTCAAAATTGGTTTGCCAAATTTCGTTCTGGTGATTTTTCACTCAAAGATGAAAAACGCTCTGGTCGTCCAGTTGAAGTTGATGACACCCTAATCAAAGCAATAATCAATTCGGAGTGTCACAGTACAACACGTGAGATTGCAGAGAAGCTTCATGTATCACATACATGCATAGAAAATCACTTAAAACAACTTGGCTATGTTAAAAAACTCGATACATGGGTTCCTCACGAACTGAAAGAATCACAGTTAACGCAACGCATTAGCAGCTGCGATTTGCTAAAGAAACGTAATGGAAATGATCCATTTTTAAAACGACTGATAACTGGCGATGAAAAATGGGCTGTTTACAACAATATCAAGCGGAAAAGATCGTGGAGCAGGCCAGGTGAACCAACTCAAACAACATCAAAAGCTGATATTCATCAAAAGAAGGTTTTGTTATCAGTTTGGTGGGATTACAAAGGAATTGTCTACTTTGAACTCTTACCACCCAACCAAACGATCAATTCTGATGTCTACATTGAACAACTAATGAAATTAAACAATGCAGTTGAAGAAAAGCGGCCCGAATTGACAAATCGAAAAGGTGTTGTATTCCATCATGACAATGCAAGGCCACACACATCTTTGGTCACTCGGCAAAAATTAATGGAGCTTGGTTGGGATGTTTTGCCACATCCACCATATAGTCCTGACCTTGCACCATCTGATTACTTTTTGTTTCGATCTTTACAAAACTCCTTGAATGGTAAAAATTTCAATAATGATGATGATGTCAAATCGTACCTGATTCAGTTTTTGCTAATAAAAACCAGAAGTTTTTTGAACGTGGGATTATGATGCTGCCTGAAAGATGGCAAAAGGTCATTGATCAAAATGGGCAATACATTACAGAATAAAGTTATTTAGTTCCATGAAAAAATTGTCTTTGATTTTCTTTAAAAAATCCGCAATTACCTAGTTGCCGACCTTTAATATTTTCTTAAAAATAGGGATATTCTTTTACATAACCACAATAAACAACTTCAGCAAATTTAAGATTTATGGAATACCTTTATCAAATCTACTATCCTTTTAACTCCAGTTTTAGGAACTGATCCAATATCTTTTCTCTCTCTAGTAGGGGGTCCACTCTAGGGTGTGGTATTGTACTTAGTCGTCATGTCTTTGTAGTTTTTAAAAATCCTGAACATTTCCAGAAACTTCTTTGTCTTTTATACTATTGACAGTTTTGAAGACTACAATATCCCATTTTTTTATTTCTTATTTTTTAATTATATTTGAGATTCAATATCATATTAGTTTCAGGTGTACAGCATAGTGGTTAGATATTTACATAACTTATGAAGTGATCCTCCTTCTTTTACAGGAATGTTCATTTCTCATTAGGCATTTATCCTATGTTAACTTAGGCTTAGCTTCTCACTAGGTATGTTCAGAATACTATGTAGTGATATTATGGCCTTCTCAGGGCATGTCATCTGAAAGCACACGATGTTCATACACTTCTCATTGGTGACGTTAATTTTGCTCATTCAGTCAATGTATTGTCTGGTTTCTCCAATATATAATTTTCATTTCCCCTTAAAACCAATAAGCAATCTATGGAAAGACACTTTAAGACCATGCAAATAAAGGGCTCTTCATCAAAATTTCTCCCCAGATTTATTTTTCATAAATAATTGTTGCCTGATCCAGTCTTTTCTCTGATTACAAAATGCTGATTTTCCAGCTCTTACATTCCCTATTTATTTACTAGTTGGCATTTAACCTTTTTAATGTAATTTAGAGTCTCCCTTCTCCCCTACTTATTTATCTATTTATACTTATTATTGATACGAACTTCATGAATTGCGATTTTTGGAATTGTTTATAATTCATTAGTGTACATAATTACTCCTTGGTTTGACCAGTGGGAACTTCAGATTGTCTCCTGACTCTTTGTAACACACTCCAGTATTTACTTATTTGTTTGGAGCACTTCCTTGTTTTGGGCTTAACCAGATTTTCTAGCCTGTTTTGGGCTTAACCAAATTTTGTATATTTCCTGTTCCAGCTTGGATTCAGCCATTTCTCCAAGGAGCCTGATTCCCTTTAATGGGAAATGGTATTATAGACCAAGATCTCTGCACAAGGTTTACCAAGAGGGCTGCTTTTAAAAACATATTTTTATTGATTTCAGAAAGGGAGAGATGGAAATCTCAATGATGAGAGATAATCACTGATTGGCTGCCTCCTGCACACCCCACATTGGGGATTGAATCCACAATCCAGGCATGGGCCCTGATCGGAATCGAATTGTGATCTCCTTGTTCATAGATCATTGTTCAACTATTGAGCCACGCTGGTTGGGCCAAGATGGCTATTTTTAATAAACTCAGAAGATAAAGATATCCTGAGATTTCACTTAATTGAGCTGCAATGTCATTAAATCATTTCAACTTGATTATTCTAAATGTTTAGAAAAAAACCTTAAAGCTTATATTTTTAATTATGGAAGCAGAATAAATATATACCTAATTAAGAATTCTTTTTTATTATTTTGTTTAACACTTTGTAAAGCAATACAAGAGGAAGAGTTCAGCTCTGGTCCCCTAGACTAACTTTATTGTTATGTTTTTAGCCACCACTGGGAAGCTTGAGTTTCAAGTAGTATTGTGAAAGTATTGATTTGGTTTATGCTGATGTCCATCAATGTTTCACACAGAAAACATGACTGCATTCAGGAGTAATGACGCTCATCACAGGATTATGACTTGTATGGGTAACAGGAGGGGCATATCAGCAGAGCCCATCCTATAGTATGCAAATGCACAGAGAATGAGTAGGATTCTTTTAGGGTTATTTCACCAACTCCTTAGGTCCAATTTGACTTTCCTATATACCCTGACTTTTTCATGGCCAAAGCGCTTAGTTTGATTCTCAAAAAGTTTGCTTTAATAGCAGGTTTTCTTCTCTAGACATTTCAGTAGCCTCTTAAGGGGATTTGGCATGTTTTCAAGCTGAATATCTTATTAAGGGAAATTATAAATAAAAGGCCTTTCAACCTCAGGTAATAAGCCAGAGTTTCTATATCTGCATTATGACAATGCTTTTCCTTGTGCTAATACTGTTGACCATTTAAATAAACTCAGACTAATTCAGATTACAATAAAACTATAAACTCCACTTTGGATTACTTAAACCAAATAGACATTGATTTAATATAAAGTAATGCTTTATAAATAGCATAACACTGATAGAGTACAAAGAGCAATGAACAACTTGCTGTCCAATGATAATACAAAGTTGATGGTATAAACTAAAACACCAGCTTTCCGAGTCCTGCCACAGAGCCTGTGATGCTGCCACAGGAGCAAGAGCTGTCATGTCCTCTTTCTTCCCACTGCCCATTACAACAGATAAAGGCCATTTTACTGTTTTAAAATGAAATAAAACACCACAAATATGAATATATTCATCAAACCACAATGAATGTACATACCCATGATTTCCCAGAAAACACAATCATTTAGCCTTCTACTATGTGGAAAGTTTTCCTTTAATAAACATTTGAGTCCCCCAATCAATTGTAAGTCACTGGAATAAAATCGGGCATATAACATTCTGTACCATGAAGAGTCTAGAAATGAGGTGACGTGCTTGGCCTTCTTGTTCCTGTTGGAATTGATTTGGGAAACTTCTAAAATTAGCCAAGCCAAAACCGGTTTAGCTCAGTGGTTAGAGTGTTGGTCTGCAGACTAAAAGGTACTAGGTTCAATTCCGGTCAAGGGCATATACCTTGGTTGCAGGTACATCCCCAGTAGGGGGTGTGTAGGAGGTAGCTGATCAATCTATCTCTCTCATCAATGTTTCTAACTCTCTATCCTCTCCCTTCCTCTCTGTAAAAAAATAATAAAATATATTTAAAAAGTAAAATAAAATAAAATAAAATTAGCCAAGAGTCAAGGATACAATTGTGTTAAATATTAATGAGAAAAATATATTTGAGAAATAACTGGAAGTTCTATAAATTTTAGAAGAAACATAATTTAGATATCAAAGATTTTAAATTTAAAAAACTTAGTAAATTCCCTTTAATAACTTTGATGCATTTAAAAATATTAATATTAGACATTTTTAGAATTTTTGCTTGCTCAATGTTTTTAATCACCACTCATTTATCATTTTTAAATAAAAACCTTAAGATAGAAGTAGGTTTTCTTTCTTTCTTTCTTTTTTTTTTTTTTTTAAAATAACATTTTAAGTTTCACTTCAATTCTGAACTGCTTCCCCTAAACACAGTATGGCTGATTAGACACATTAGACAGATATCATATTATGGCAGACAATATTTTCCAAATATTCTAACAAACATATGGCCTGTTCCACTGCCCTCTGTACTACTTGACATTCCACTACTAGTATCAAGAAATGGTGTCTATTTCTCTATCTCCTTAAATCCGGGCAGTCTGCATGACTGTGCTGTCCATTAGAAAGTGGTAGAAATGATGCACCTCCGGCTCCACCATGTAAGAAGTGTGATTCTCCCGAGACTGCCATGCTATAGAAGCCCGTTCCTCCTAGAAAGTTGGAGAGACCCTAAAGAATGAGACCTTATCTGAAGAGAGTGGGACACACACACACACACACACACACACACACACACACGAGAGAGTCAGAGAGAGAGACAGAGAGACAGAAAGAGAGAGAGACAGAGAGAGAAAGAGAGTGGGGGAGGAAAAAGAGAGAGAGAGAGAAAGAGAGAGAGAGAGAGAGGGGGGGGGAAGGAGAGAGAGTTGCTGGAAGATACTAAAAAGCTGTAGCTGAAGCCAACTAGATGAGAGATGAAATACCCTGCTTTTCCAAATTTCTGATCTATAAAATTGCGAGCAAAATAGATGCATTGTTGTAAGTACTAAATTTTAGGCTAATTTCTTAAGCAACAACAGATAAACCAAACATAAATATTAAATATTGAGGCAATTCAAATTTAATAGGGAGCTTCCAAGCTGTAAAGTATGTTGTCTCTCCCCCTATGCATGGTGCAGGGCAATGTGCTGGGTGCTGGTGATAAAAATGGAAAAGATAAATGTTACCTGGGCCTTATTATCCAGTGAGAGAGACACATAAACAACTCTCTACAATGCACGAGATAAATGCAATAAAAGTAATATGACGATATTCAAGGAATAATTATTCTTCCTTTAGAAATTAGGCATTATAAGGGCAGGAGTTTTTATCTGTTTGGCACAGAGCAAGTACAAAGAAGAGCTCCTGGTTAATGACAGATGTTCAAAAGATATTTGTTGAATAATCAAATGCCTGACTAATGAGGGAGATATTGGGAATGTAAGTAGTATGGTTTGAAAATAGTCCTGAAAATTTGAGAAAAGAGATGATGTTTAGCCAGATCTTGAAGGATGCCTAACATTTTGTTAGGAGGGTTAGCAGGAGAAAGAATAGAAAGCTCATAGGTAGTAAGTAGGAATGTGCATATGGTGCAGTGGAAATAATAATGATCTAATCTGAAAAATGTTGGCATTCTATAAAAAATTAAAAGAGATTAGGAAAACCTTGAGGGATATTGGGAGTTTAGGTAGGATTAATCTGAGGTTTAGGTAATCCTCATCCAGGATTCCAGATATTTCTCTGACCAAAGAATAGTAGAGCCAGAATTGGTTCTTTGAAGCCATTGGCAGCATTTCACTAAGTTTTAGGTTCTTGGACTAGTTTATGATCAACAGCATATCTAGGATGAGGACAAATGGAAAACTCACCTTGCTTATCAACTACTGCTGACTGTGATTTACTGAAGGATCCTGGAACTTTCCTATCTGTCCTAATGCATTAATTCATTGAAGTGTATATGTATATTTGCTGTGTAATATCTAAAAATATGCCAGAGTAGTAACAATTCTTTAGTGATAGGTTTTTATCCTTATTAAAATAGAAGCAATAATAATAAAAGGTAGGAAATCAAACCAGATAGGCCATTAAAAGCATCTTGATCTTTTAATGGAGCTTAGATAAAACTATTACTTGTTATGTTCTTGAATATATACTATATGCCAATTTAAATGGTTTTGAAAAGCACTGTACCAAGTATTAAGGAAATAGAAAACAAAAGTGGAAGACATAGATTCTGTATCTGAAATTTGAAAGAAAATAATAAACTCAGAACAAGCCCAAATAAATACACAATCACAAGCAAAATCACAGACCAGGATGGCTCAGTTGGTTGAGCATTTTCCTGTTCACCAAGAGGTCACTGGTTCAATTCCCAGTCAGGACAAATGCCCAGGTTTTGAGCTTGATCCCTGGTGGTGGTGGTGGTGGTGGGGGCGGTGTATGTAGGAGACAGCCAATCGATGATTCTCTCTCATCAATGTTTCTATCTCTTCCTCCCTCTCCCTTCCTCTCTCTATAAAATCAATAAAAATATAAAAAAACACACACATATGAAATCATAATGGAAGTAATAACTAAAGAAAGCAATAAATTTAATATATATTAAATATACATATTAAATGAATTTATGAATGTACCTACCAAGTTAGGGTTAACTTTCAGCTATTTTTGTATCATTCATAGAATTGTTTCAGGAGGGAAGAGTGTCTTCTAAGGTAGTTGTGAGAGTCTACCATTGAATAGGAGGTGGTTAAGGATAAAAAGGGACATACCATTGCAGAAGCAACAATATTCCCAAATAAAACTCAAGCATAAAATTGGTCAATTAATACCAAATGCTGAAAGAAGATGGATAAAGCCTTAATAAAACATTTATTGTAACTTTTTGTTTCAGTATTCACTGTTGAAAGAGTATAATCTAATAAAAAATTCTCTGTTAAGCCATTTTGTTATGAATTGTTTCTTTCTGATAATAATCATATTCTCTCCTCCAATTTAATTAAAAGTACTGATGAACTAAATACCACTGATTTGTAGTTTGTTTTTTTTTTTTTTTTTTTTTTTTTTTTTTTTTTTTTTTTTTTTTTTTTTTTTTTTTTACTGGCCAGGATTTAGTAAACTGATGGTGCTTAACATCTAATAATATCAGAACACTCCCAAGTATCAATGTTAAAATGTCCTTCAGCCCAGCCAGTGTGGCTCAGTGGTTGAGTGTCCATCTATGAACCAGGAGGTTGAGGGCTCAATCCCTGGTAGTGGGCATGCAGGAGGCAGCCAATCAATGATTCTCATCCATTTATAGTTCTATCTCTCCCTTCCTATCTGAAATCAATAAAAAAAATTTTCTAAAAAAAAAGGCCTTCAAACAAAACTTGGAAGGCGATATACACATGATGTATCAAAGCAGATAATCACTGACATTAACTTTTATATCACTCTTCTGGGTAACTATTATACTTAGCAGGTGACTTAGTTCAATTCTTAAGTAGGTCTAGACTGTAGAACCAGCTGCCTTATGACTGTGATAGCTGTTTAGGGTGGTTACTCATTCATTGATATTTGGTACAAGTCCCAGTACTGTTAGGCAACAGGTGCTGGTTCTATAATCTCTGCACAAGAGTCAATATTCTTATTCTGTGTTATCACAGCCAGTGTGTTCCATGGTTGGATAAAACTTTATAATACTCATGATGTTAACTGATAGGCATCAGAACATTGATTTAAAAAAATGATTTTAGAGAGAGAGGAAGGGGGGAAAAGAGAGAGAGAGAAACATTGATTTGTTGTCCCACTTATTTATGCATTCATTGGTTGATTCTTGTATGTGCCTTGATTGGGGATCGAACCTGAAACCTTAGCATATTGGGATGAGACTCTAGACAACTGAGCTACCCAGCCAGGACTACATAGTTCTGAAGTTAGTTTTCCAATAAGAATAGCTAACATTTCTAGAATACACATGATATACCATACTGCTAAGCATTTTATAGGCAATATCTGGTTTAATCCTTAAAGTAACCTATAAATATTCTCTTATTGAAGAGAAACAAAGGCACAGCCATACAATTACTAAGAGGTTGAGTAGATTTTCTAAGTCAGGTTTGACCCTAAAGACATGGTCGGTAAACTGCGACTCTCAAGCCACATGTGGCTCTTTGGCCCATTGAGTGTGGCTCTTCCACAAAATACCACGGCCTGGGTGAGTCTATTTTGAAGAAGTGGAGTTGGAAGACATTTAAGTTTAAAAAACTTGGCTCTCAAAAGAAATTTCAATAATTGTACTGTTGATATTTGGCTCTGTTGACCCATGAATTTGCCGACCACTGCCCTAGAGTATCTATTCTTTTAACCATTGTACTGCCATCAGTGTGGTTGTTTTTACTATATGAACTATATATGATATGAGCTTCTCATCATATGTTAGAGACAGAATTAATGTAGGTTGAATGGGGAAAATGATATGTCTTAGTTGTGATTTAACGGACCATGTGTGACAACTATAAACAAGCTAATCTTGATTAATCTGCCAACATATATTCTAAATACATCAATATAAAATAGGAAAATTCTATTACATTTGCATATTTCAAATAATGGAACTCTATAAAAACTCACTGAGAAAATACAATAATTGATGAAATTAGTTTTATACTGCCCAGGCAAGAATATAACAAATATGAATCAGAGTTTTGCCTTAAAAAAATCACAATATTAGTATGAAGAAGTTGGATGGACTTAAAAATGTTTTTTTTAAAAAAAACAATATTGTTTAAATATCTGAAGAAAAGATTATCTGGCAATGGGCAGTTTAAAATGAAATAGTTCTGCCCAAACCCGGTTTGGCTCAGTGGTAGAGCGTCGGTCTGCGGACTGAAAGGTCCCAGGTTCGATTCTGGTCAGGGGCATGTACGTTGGTTGCGGGCACATCCCCAGTAGGGGGTGTGCAAGAGGCAGCTGGTCGATGTTTCTCTCTCATCGACGTTTCTAGCTCTCTATCTCTCTCCCTTCCTCTCTGTAAAAAAGCAATAAAATATATTAAAAAAATGAAATAGTTCTGAGATAAAGGTCAATTGTAAAGAAATTTAGGAAGCTAGTTATAAAATTAAAAGCATTATAAACATGAATTAAATATTTTCCAACAGCAGATACATAAGTATATATTCACATACAATCTGATTTATTGTAAAATCTTGCAGTATGACACCAATAAAACCATTCTATATCAGAAGGGACAAACCTCATTCTTCCCCCATATGCCATGTGTTACAGGCAGTTTCATGCACCTGTTGTGGGTGTGTTTCCAGCACTAAAATAATTCATGTACTGAAAAGACATTATAGATACACATTACCTAGAATTCAAAGCTTTTTTGCATAAATATCTCTGTATAAATCAGGAGACTGTAAGCCCAAACAAAAATGCTAAACAAAAGGCAAACAGGTATAACTTTTGAAAGAATTGGAAGAGTTCTATCAGCTTATAAAAATTATGACTTCATGTGTGCAAATATCAGACATTAATAGATGATGAAAAGCTTTGGTAATACTAGTTCCATTTATCTTTATGGGAAATACAAACGAATGGATTTAGACCAAAATTATAACAACAAAACTCATGCTATACACCTTAAAATGTAAATATAAGATCTTATATCAATACCTTATTAAACTTAAACACACTATTGTAAAAAATTAAAAATAGGAGTGCATGGGGGAAATAGTAAAATGCCAATAAAAATGTCTAAGAACTGACAACAATGAACAGCATTACTCCACAATAAATCCTTTTGCCATTTTTGACATGACTTGGATAAGGAACTCAACCCCTCAAATGTGCATTTTAGTCATAAGAAGGCAGGATAAAATTGCTTACTTCTCTATTAGAAATGCTAAAGGTGATTTCTTACCACTTTACTAAAATGTTACCATGAACATTGCTATTTTAAGCAGAATTTGAATATTGATTAACTTTGTAAATATAAATAGTAAAAATTTTTATTACTCCTCTAGGTTCAGATTTGAAGAATCTTATTGAAATTGGGAAAAAAAGATTCAATACGGCCTTGTCAGTGGTGGAAGAACTATTTGGTATGTTAGCCCCAAGGAATAAAACTATTGTCACTTTTTCCCCCTACCAGTCTCTTACTCTTTGGGGACTGGTTCTCTTTTAATTTATTGCTCTGTGTTTTAAAAAGTGGAGAGAGGTTACAAACCACGTTTAAAAAGTGTATTAAATATAACTTATGGTAAATTAGTAATACCTCTTGAAAAACCCTGCTATGAGCTCTCCCATGGTGCTTCCTTTGGGGAAAGGTAACTCGATTGTTTTGATTTAAAGGTTCTGTCTAGTTCTTTTAAACATTTCTTTGATGTTGTATTGCTCTGCTAGTAATAGACTGTTATTGCCCTATATTGAGTTTGCAGAGTGAAGGTAAATCTTTCGTGATGTGATTGTGCCACTGCAAACTCAATATTGCTCACAGGGCCTTTATAACTCTCAGCTACATCGTGGCAGAACAGCACACATTTTCATTTTTACCTTTTTAGATTTTTATTCTTTGTTCTGAAGCTCAAAGTATGTATGCTTACATCCACTCTGTAGTGCTTGTTCTATGAAGCGGTAACACATAAACCAAGAGAACATTGTCACGGAGATTTTTTTTTTCTTTCTGAAATTGTCGATCTTTTTCATTATGTCCCATTAGGTACTCGTATACTGTGTTATTGAAAACGCAGCACTACTGGGAAAAAGCTCAATTCAAATATCTATCCAAGTTTCTAGTTTGAAATGACTCTAAGAGTGTATAACAACACTATTAAAAAGAGATTCTCCCGAAGAGCCCTATCCTACCTTGGAACTCAGATAAATGTGATTTCCCCAGGTGGCAGACCACACACACAAGGTTTGTGTGATCAGACGTATTAACATAGATAACTCAATGTTAGCTCTGGCCCACTTGATTGAAAGTAGAAACCTTCTTTGTGTAATGGCTTGTGTTATTATTTGCTCCTTTGGATAGTTTCTTGCCAAAAATACATCTAATTATTTTTCAGTAGTGCAGCATTCAACTAGGTTTACAACTGCATGTGAAGCAAGACAGCACTGAGCCTACTTCTCAGGTGTTCATTTCCTTCCTGACACGTGCCTTGCGATTATTACCTTTCCCCCCTGATATGTTAAAGGGTATGTTTACATAGTTTTTGAGAAATAATTAGTTGATAAGCAATTCTGAGAAAAGAAAGAATATCCACAAATAGAAGGGGGTGTTTTATACATTACAGTAGGCTGGATTTTAAATAACCACAAGCAGCCGAAACTGGTTTGGCTCAATGGATAGAGCGTCGGCTTGGGGACTGAAAGGTCCCGGGTTCGATTCCGGTCAAGGGCATGTACCTTGGTTGCGGGCATATCCCCAGTAGGGGGTGTGCAAGAGGCAGCTGATCGATGACTCTCTCTCATCGATGTTTCTAACTCTCTATCTCTCTCCCTTCCTCTCTGTACAAAATCAATAAAATATATTAAAAAAAATAAAAATAAATAACCACAAGCATTCGGTATATTATTCTACTAAAGTAGCTAATGGTTATTATTCCAGAAAAGTTAGAATTTCCTCTATCACAAAAATTTTTTTCATTATTCTATCCCAAGTTAGTAAAAATAAATAAACTCAACAGTCATCAGTCTTCAGAGATTGGTTAATATTAGTTCATTGGTCTTACCTTCTTTATGTTTTCTTTTTGTCACTTCTCTTCTTCACTCTGGGCCTCTTGCAAATGAAAATCTTAAGAGCTCTACAGTGGTTTATGAAGAAACTTAAAGACACCAATTTATAGGAATAAAATTTCTGAGGTAATCTGCATCATTTATTTTTTATATTTTAAAAATATGTTTTTATCGATTTTATAGAGACAGAGGAAGGGAGAAGGATAGAGAGATTGAGAGAGAAACATCAATTGGCTGCCTCCTGCACAGCCTGTACTGGGGATCCATCCTGAAACCTGGGCATGTGCCCTGACTGGGAATTGAACTGGCAACCTCTTGGTTCATAGGTGGATGTCAACCCACTGAGCAATACCAGCCAGGCTAATAGGTGTAATTTTAAAAGATAAATACATATTATTCAATGAGGATGAGTTTATAAATAAAACCAGAATTCCTTGGATTAGATCTTAGAAGGTATCTGACCAGAAGTTGCAAATGGATGACCTTTGGGCAATATATGGGCTGTCACTGTGTTTTATTTGATTTAGTTGATAAGTAATTCTGAGAAAAGAAAGAATATCCACAAATAGAAAGCCTTAATTTGCTTGTTTGCTTATTTTTTAGTTATGTGCCAGCATTTTAAAATGGAAGTTTTACCTTAGAATATGAATTTCCACCTTCTTTTGAACAATTAGAAGCTCTGATAACACTGGACCGAGACTCTCACCAGGGATGCCTCCTTAGGTGGTGGCTTCTACATTTTTTTCTTGGCCACGGTCCCCACGTAGGCTGCTTCATTCCCATTACTGCTGGTCCCTATAGGCACCTGAGTTTGTGGTACCTGTTGCTAGTCTAACTCTAGCAGGTTCTTCAACATTTTCACTTTGCTCACTCTGGCCTGTTGCATTGGCACGTCTCAAAAAGCATTTCCTCCCCACGGCTTTCTTCAGTCACTCACCATTACTTCATAGGACTCTCTCCTGCTCCAGTTACTACACCTGCCACTTGTTAGCTGGATGCAATCTGCCTCAGTTGTAGTGATTGTATTTTCAGCTGCTTCCCAATATCTGTGAAACTGAAAGGCAAAGGCCATTTTTTTTTTTCATCCCACACCGTGACCTCCAGCAAAATGCCTTGCAACTTGGATGTTCTCAATAGATATGTAGTAATGTGGCTATAGATATATAGTGATTTAATGTATATTTTGTATCTGTTAAATCATTGAAACTGGTATTTTGAAAATTTAAAATTTCTATCCAAGTGGTCAAAGAAATAAAAGTGCAGATCAGAGAGTAAAATTTCCTAAAAGAATAACCCAAATTTAATTTCCTAAATATTATAACTATTGCAAGAATTGTTAAATTACAGCTTAAATCTGGCCAATATGATAGGGAAATAATTTGCTTCAATCTTATCTCCTACGTCCTGCCTATACATTATCTGTTAGCAGTTTAGCATCACTCTATGTTGTCCTTGACATGTGTGTACATATATGAAGGAACTGCATTTCCAGAATCCCTGACAGCCATGTTCTAGGTTAGGTTTCATGAGGAGGTGCAATCATATTATATCTGCAAGCTGGGGGAGAAGTGTAAGTCATATTTTTATTCCTTTGGCAGCAGCAGGCAAATGTGTGGGTTTCTGTAGATATGAGATTTTGCAGCAGCCTCTGAGCCATTTTTTCTAAGGATTATCTGTTTAACAATTAAAATATCTAGAGCATTTCTGCTTTCCTGGTTATTTTACTAATGGAGCTTTTACTGACACACTTTGAGAAGGAAATAGAGAGCAGGGTACCATTTAGTAAATGTATTTCTGACTTTGGTATGGTCAAATACTTAAAATCTGAGTTTCACCAACTAGAAAATGGTATGAATGCTTATTTCCATAATATAAGGAGTATATTTTCCCCATTAAAGGGGAAAAATGGCATTCATCTGCCCCCAAGGAGAAAGGTAAAGACATCACAAGTTTTTGTTAGATTAATTGTAAGAAGAATATATTTTCTTTCTCTATAAGAGACTATTTGCAAGATAAGGTTTAAAAAAAAATAACCTAGGTCCTAAAAACAGACTGGAAGATCGCAAGAATCAAGACAAAGATTTAGAACACAAAGAGCCAGAGGACACTCCTCTGCAGAAGGGAGAAGATAAAAGAATCCAGAAAGTTGAAGATAGTGTAAGAAACCTCTGGGACAATTTCAAGCGAACCAACATCAGAATTATGGGGATTCCAGAAGAGAGAGAGCAAGATACCGAAAGAGTACTAGAAGAAATAGTGACAGAAAACTTCCCCCACCTGGGAAAGAAATAGACTTACAAGTCCAGGAAGCCCGCAGAACCCCAAACAAAAGGAATCCAAGGAGGACCACACCAAGACATATCATAATTAAAATTCCAAGAGCAAAAGACAAAGAGAGAATATTAAAAGCAGCAAGAGAAAAGCAGGTAGTGATCTATAAAGGAGCACCCATAAGATTGTCAGCTGATTTCTCAACAGAAACCATGCAGGCCAGACAGGAATGGCAAGAAATATTCAAGGTGATGAATAACAAGAACCTACAGCCTAAAATAATCTACCCAGCAAAGCTATCACTCAGAATCAAAGGACAGATAAAGAGCTTCACAAATAAAAAAAAGCTAAAAGAGTTCATCACCACCAAACCAGAATTATATGAATTGCTGAAGGAGGTTATTTAGGAAGAGGAAGAAGATAAAGATAACAATTATGATCAACAAATACGTAGTTATCAACAAGTGAATCTAAAAACCAAGGGAATTTAAAAATCTGATGAACAATATTAACTGTTGAATATAATAGAATCAGAGGTATGGAAGGGGAGTGGACTGACGATTCTCAGGGAAAAGGGGAGTGGGGGTGCAGGAAGAGACTGAACAAAAACTGTGCACCTATGGATGAGGACAATGGGGGATGGGAAAAGGACAGAGGGTGGGGTGGGAACCTGGTGAAGGGGAGCAATTGAGGGGGGGGCAGAGGATCACATTTGTAATAATCTGAACAATAAAGATTTATTTTAAAAAAATAACCTAGGTTTGTTTAACTGACACAAATACTCATGATAAAAATACTTTAAAGGTACAATAGAAGCCACAAATATTTCTTACCCTCAATCTAAGTCCAGAATTTAGCAGTATTCTGTATACCATACATATTTAGTAAACTTTACTCATTTAAACATAGAGGAAATGAAAAGGCTTCTTGCTTTTCAGTAAAATCTGGTGCATGTGACAATATTCCTTCAGTGAAATTATTCTAAAGACCTTCATTATTTGTTGTGGATACTTTGATAAATCTAGAATGAGTCTTGGTTTCTGCTCAGTAAGGAAAATGGCCCTTCTGCCCTGTTTTATGCTTTAAGTTAGCTAGAATTTCAGTAAAGTTGCTACTGCCACATCTTTTAATTAGCCTGAAATATAATAAGTAAACTTACTACGGCTGAGTTAGAACCATGAATTGTGGAAGGCTAGTGCATGGAGGCCTTCTATTGCGAGATAGAGGATTAGTAATGCTCACATGAGCCTACCCTTCAAAATCACACCCAGTGTTACAAGACAGAATTGTCTTGCTTAGAATTCTAACTCTCCTTTGGAAAGATGGTGAGTGGTAGCTGACTGCATGCGTTTACTCTGCTATGTTCTGGGTCCTTGCTTGCCTGTTCCATTTCTTGCATCAAATACTTTGACTCTTTCTTCTCCCAGGTGCATGGATGTAGGTTGACTTTAAAAAAAACCAAACTGATCACACATAATATACATATTGGGATGTATGATGAAAGACATTGGTAATTTGAGGTATTTTAAGTATATTTGGGACAACTAAGCTATATTTTAAAGAACAAATTGATATTGTCAATGAAGTCTCTTTCCTCTTCATCCTTATGGCAACATTTTAGAAAACAAGTGAAGAGAACTAAAAGCAACAGAATAAAATCTTGATTTTTCTCAATCCAACTAATGAGAAATCTGGAAAATGTAATTGACTAAAAAAAAACCTTATAACCACAAAGTATTATTTTATAATAGCATTTTTTATTAAGAGAAATATGCTAGCTATCTCTAGTGATTATTCTTGATTCATTGCCTTATAGCTTTTTTTTTTTAAAAAAAATATATTTTATTGATTTTTTACAGAGAGGAAGAGAAAGTTAGAAACATTGATGAGTGATTATCGATCAGCTGCCTCTTGCACACCCCCTACTGGGGATGTGCCCTCAACCAAGGTACATGCCCTTGACCGGAATCAAACCTGGGACCCTTCAGTCCAAAGGCAAATGCTCTATCCACTGAGCCAAATTGGTTTTGGTGAGATTATTATGGCATATAGTAGATTGCACTGAATTAGAACAGCTCCTATCCTTTTGATTTTGATATACTTAACTGAAAATTAAATTTCTCAGGAGAGAAAAACAGTGAGGAATCATCAGTGTGACCCAGGATCACTTGCAAAGTTCTATGGTCAATGGCTTATTCTTCAGTTTGCTTGATTTTTTAGCATGTTCTGAAACAGCTATTTTCCTCCTTTCTTTTCTCTTTTTAAAATATATTTTATTAACTTTTTACAGAGAGGAAGAGAGAGGGACAGAGAGTGAGAAACATCAATCAGCTGCCTCCTGCACACCCCCCACTAAGGATGTGCCCGCAACCAAGGCTCATGCCCTTGACTGAAATTGAACCTGGGACCCTCAGTCCACAGGCCAACTCTCCATCCACCGAGCCAAACTGGTTTCTGCTCTCTCTCTCTCTCTCTCTCTCTCTCTCTCTCTTTTTTTTTTTTTTTTTTTTTTTTTTAACATTAGTGAATTTAAAATAAAAAACCCAACAACTTCTGAACTTTATCTATACTAATAAAATCCTAGGTGGCCCACACACCCTCATGTCTGCCCCCCATGTTGTCACAAGATGGCCACCCCACATCATCACAAAATGGTGCCACAAGATGGCCACCACAAGATGGACACATCCCACATCATCACAAGATGACCACCACAAAATGGCTGTCACAAGATGGCTGGCAGCGGAGGGCAGTTGGGGGGAAAGCAGGCCTTCAGGGAAGGGCTTTTGAGGACAAGATCAGGCTGGCATGAGAAGGCAGTTGGGAGCGATCAGACCTGGAGGGGAGGGCAGTTGGGGGCCCTCAGGCCGGTAGGGGAGGGTAGTTGGGGTGATTGAGCCAGCAGAGGAGGGCAGTTGGGATGATCAGGCCAGCAGGGGAACAGTTAGGGGGCAATCAGGCAGGCAGGCAGGTGAACAGTTAGGAGCCAGCAGTCCCAGATTGTGAGAGGGATGTCTAATGAGTCCCGGATTGGAGAGGGTGCAGGCTGGGCTGAGGGACAACACCCTCCCCCACAATGAACGAATTTCGTGCACCATTGATATATAATTGACATTCCATATTGCATAAGTTTAAGGTGTTCAACATGTTGACTTGATAGACTTACAATTGCTACCGTAACTTTAGCCAACATTTACATTGCATCACATAATTATCTTTTCTTTGTGTGGTGAAAACATTTAAGATCTACTCTTTAGCAACTTTCACGTTGGTGATATATATAGTATTTTTAACTATGATCAATCACTATGCTATACACTAGGTCCCCAGGACCTATTTATTTTATAGCTGGAAGTTTGTACTCTGACCAATATTACCCGATTTCACCCACTCCCAGGCACTGGTAACCAGCAGGCTAGTCTCTTGAAACAGATATGTTTTAATGAAAAGATTTGTAAATATGTAAAAACAATGCTACTCTTCTCACTAATAATTTTGTTTTGGAAACTGTACTTATTTTCATTTACATAATTATTTACGTTACACCTAAAGGGTTTGTGTTGTTTTAAAATATTTTAAATGTTTCTCAGTTTTAATTTCTAATATTGTAAATATAAATAGAGCTCACATAAAAGCTCTTTGAGATTATCAACACTTTTTTCCAGAGTGTAAAGAGGTCTTGAGACCAAACACATTGAGCAATGTTGGACTGAATAAAAGGAGAAAATAGCATAAAATGAGATAGTAGGATAAAATTACTGGCATATTCATATCAAACCTTGGAGGAAAATCCAACAGTAATAAAGAACAGAACATTTCACTTCAAAGGCAAGGATTTTGATTTAATATGTAAATCAAACTGTTAAAAAGCTTACTTTAATAAAAACATGTAAATTAAATATGTAAATCAATTAAAATAGTATACTCCTCTCCTTTAAATAATGCCCCACTCTACCCATGTTTAAAAATCTCCTGAAGCAGTAATAGAAAATCTACTTTAGGTCCTTAAATTGAATTATAATTAAATTTTCACCATATAAAATAACTACAAAAAGATCAAAGCATAATAACTCAGAAAAGCAAGCAAGCAAAAAAAGACATCAGAAATAGATAAATTTTTAAAAAAGATCTTATGATGAAAATAAACTCCCTACTCTAAGTAAAAGTCAACTTAACTATGACTTTTAGTAAAAAATGAAGAGAAATCAGACAAAAGTTTAGTTTCATTAGGCAGAACAAAATATCAGAATTTACAGAAGCTGCAAGAGGATACACTGCAAGTTAGTCATATAGAATAAATTCTATTATGTGCAAGGCTCTGTGTTATGAACTTCAAGGAATTAGATGAATTGTAAAGAACACTGGTTAACACATCTATAGTATAAAAACATTTATATATAAAACATTCATAGTGATTTTGGTGATAAAATTAAGCATAATTTTTAGTGATAAAATTTTTCATAGGATATAAAATAATGAAGAAAGTTTTTAATTCTTCAGAAGTTTTAAATTACTCTGTTAACTAAATATGTTTGAAATGTAGACAGGCATAAGCCTTGGCAACGACACTCATTCATATATCTATTCAAGTCAACTCAATTCAAATCTACTCTTTCATACATTCATTTAAGTTGTCAACTGATGGTCATTGGCGCAAATTCAAGACCAACAGGAATCCCCAATTGACATGCTGTGAAGAAGGAAACTTTATTCAGTGCAAAACAGCTCAATCGGACTGTGGAACAGCTCAATTGTGAGACAGGGTGGCTGTGGAAACAGCAGGACTGTGAAGCAGCTCTGGGGCCAGGCCTCTCTCTGACTAGACAGCTCTGCTTAGTGGTCTGCTCTGCTCCTCGCAGGTCGGCTTTGTCTGGTGCTGCTCTGCTCCACTTCGCTCTGGTCTGCTCCGTTTGGTGCCAGTCTACTCTGGCTTGCACTGCTCTGCTCTGCTCCAGCAGGACCTCTTCAGTATTTCAGCTCCTGCTTGGGAAACACGGTCTTCAGTGGAAAGGAAAAGTGTGCTCTCAGAGCCAGAGGGGCACTGACTTACAGAAACAAAAGGCCCTGCCCCTGGTCCCTGCTTGGTCTGTCCCCATGCAAAGAAGGACTCCAAATCCTTGCAGTTTTATTGGTCCAAAAAGCACTGTCCTGATTGGTCAGAATGGAGCTGATCTCATTGACCAGTTGATGGGGACTTAGCTGCCCAGCTATGGTTTGGTGGGGAAAGCCTCAGTCCAATTGGTTGAGATAGGATTCTAGGAGTTCCTTTGTAAGGCTGTCTCAGGTGGCAGAAATACAGTGCAGGCCGGCAATGCAGGGCAGGGGCAAGTAATTCAGTGTAGGCTTCTCCCCGAAGTGCAGTTTGTGTGAGAGGCTTCTATGCAGAGATGACTAGTAGGCTCTGTTTTTTAAAATTTGAGCCCAGCTGGCATGGCTCAGTGGTTGAGCATCGACCTATGAACCAGGAAGTCACGGGTTTGATTCCCAGTCAGTGCTTGTGCTGGGGTTGCAGGCTCGATCCCCAGTATGGGGCATGCAGGAGGCAGCTGATCAATGATTCTCTCTCATCATTGATTGTTTTTTCTCTCTTTCTGTCACTTTCCCTTCTTCTCTGAAATCAATTAAAAAATATATATTTAAAAATTTGAGCCCAGTTAGCCACCAGAAGCCCCTCTTCACAGCTGTCTTCTTTCTTAATGCTCACATAGTCAATTAATCATTTAGTTAAACAAAATATATATACCCTTTGAATATATATTATGTGCTAGGTACTTGGTAGCTGCTGAGGATAAAGGAATGAGCAATATAGAACTAACTGCCCCTCAAGGAACTTAGAGTTTATTGGTAGAGAGAAGATCATAATCAAACTGCACAGATAAACATACATAGCTGACACTTGAAACAATGTGGGTTTGAACTGCAAGGTCCATTTTAAGGTGGATCCAGGGAAGATCAATTGACCTGTGCACTTCAAAACCCCATTCTTCAAGGCTCAATTCTGCGGTGGGAATCCACATGTGCTGAGAGCCCATTGTACTCCAAAAACTGTCACTGAGCTCGGAATGAGCAGCATAGACATCATGAAGTATTTGGGCAGGAGGATCTGACCTAGTTGGGGTTCTGGGAGAGCCTCCACGAAAATGTGCAGTTTGAGTAGATCTTTGAAGGGTGTGTGGAAGAAAGGGTAAAGGAGAAGGTCATGGAAGGTCATGGAGAAGAGAAGGAACTCAGGGGCCCGGGTGTTGAATTCACCTGCTGTACTGGAAAGAATGAGAGAGAGGAAGATCAGAGCTGAGATCACAGGTCAGTGAATGAGGAGTGCTCAGGAGAGGGACTAGGGAAATGTCATAAGCCTGAAAGCTGCTGGCTTTGTTTGCTCTGATAAGTTTAAAGGTTTATTTTGTTGTTTTTAAACTTTATATGTGTGTATGTATATATATATATATATATATATATATATATATATATATATATATATATATATATATATATAATTTCAGAGAGGAAGGGTGTCGCTTGTTTTTATATTCTCCATCATGGGCAAGCGAGAAAGGCCCTCTCATTCTTCATCAGGCACCACTCCTAAATTCATTCTTCCCCTTCTTTAGCGATCGCAGAGACCAATCTAACCCTCACCCTCATCCCGTGATGTTGTTTGGGGTTTTGCTATCAAATCTCAAACCCATTAATGTGTGGGCTCAAGACCAGGACTAGGATGAGGCAAACCTAGATGACAAAGCTTAAGGGACCAGGTTTCCTAGTGCCAATCCTGCAGTTGCAGGGACTAGAGAATGAGTGCCTCCTCATTTGCACCACCCTAATCCTGGCCCAGTGTAAGCTATTCACAAACTCAGAGCAGGGCATAGGGTTTTATTTGTAAGAACTTTCAGCCCATCTAAGCCAATCCAAGGATTTCATTTCTCTGTTCACACCCCAGCAAATGGACACTTGGGGTCCCTGACAGATGGGTAGAGCCGAGTCAAATTATGCTCAGAGACACTTACTCTTTTGAAGAAGAAATAGGTTTTCTTTTTTTCAAGCAAAATATATTTTTATTGATTTCAGAGAGAAAGGGAGAGGGAGATAGGAACATCAATAATGAAAGAGAATCATTGCTTGGCTGCCTTCTGCATGCCCCCTACCAAGCCAGCAACCAGGGCATGTGCCCTTGATCGGAATCAAACCCAGGACCCTTCAGTCTGCAGGCCGACGCTCTATCCACTAATTCAAACCAGCTAGGGTGATACTTACTCTTTTCTTTGCCTATCAATCATTTTATTTAAATAAGTTTCAGCTAATATATAAAAAGGGCTCAAGGAATTTCTTTTCTCAGCTGAGTAGAGAAATTGGAGACAATTCTTTATATAGGATCATTCATGATTTCCCCTCATACCCAACCAGGTATGAGTGTTTTAACAGAATTAAATATGTCTAATTCACCTTTACATTCCAAGGGACCAGTCTCTGCTAGTGTTTGGCAGCATTTGTAATTGGCCACAACAGTAGTGATCAATCAGAATAGGGTGATTGTCCAGCACTTCTGTAGAACCAGCTTTAGCATTTCTAGGTGTTCACAGATCAGTAAACAATTTTAACTTAATTTTTTTTAAAAGTGGGGAAGAATATTGACATGGATTTGCAAAGTACTTTCTGTTTAAGAAGGACAATTAGAAAATCAGCTACCATTTATTATCGTAATCATTTAACTAAAAGTAAGAATATCAAAATCCCAGAGGAAAGCAAGGTCTTTTCCCAGGAAAGAAAGGTTGGCCTTTTATAAACACCTCCCTCTTCTTTCTCTCTAATTAATTCTTAGTATTGTTTTATCTTTTCAAAACTGACTGGTTAAATCTTTATCACAGACTGGCCTCAGTTCTCAGATAAACATTTGAGAACCACAGATTTTCTAACTTACCTTATAAAAAGCAAGAAGTTGTGATATTCCAGAAAGATGTATGTCTCTTTCACTCTTTAAAATCTTTATGACAGGTAAAAAATATATAATATTATTCTAATAGCAGAGGTTAAAAAAAACACATGCCAAATACCACCTATTTTAGTACACATTGATTTATTTTACGTTGACAAAATCCTATGGTAGAAAAAACAAACTTTCCTATGTTTTTGTTGTCAGAGATCAAACAACTTATGTTCCTATCTTCTTTGAATAATTATCTTACTGGTGAAATGTGTGAATCTTTACTTTGAGAAGACTGGAGGCAGAATACTTGGTGATCTCATGCTAAGAAGATCAGTGTCCCATCTAGTGGGCATTAGACAAAAAGAGGTTTCCATGTTCATTTTCATAGCGTTCAGATGTCAATAACATGACCTATTGGATGAACTGCAAGCATAAAGCATAGAGGAACAGCAACAGCCATCATTCATACTGAGTCGTTTACAGTTCTCTTCTACAATACACCTGCTGCCCCAGATGAAATTCTGCTGCTTGCTCTGTGACATGCCCTAATTTGCATGGACTTTCTGTGACCTGTAAGCACACAGCAAGTACTCACCTGCCTGAAAGGTTGGGCCCTCTGTTTATATATCATTACCTACTGTAGGCCAGTGTAATAAAGCAAGGCAAGCCTAGATAAAAACTGCAGACATTAAAGAGGAAACAGGAATCACAGATGATCAGGCTAAGGAAGAGGAGGAGTGGGGTAGTGAAAGAATAAGACAGAACCAAAGGTCAAATAAATTGATTTATACCCAGGAAACTCCTGGTGAGGCCTGACAATTTCTTCCATGGAGTTAAAATACAGCAAGGTACATTTTTTTCACTTACAGGTCCTGAAAAAAAAAAATATATATATATATACACACACACACACACACACACACACACACACACACACACATACACACACACACATATATATACACACACTGGCTTTGTTGGAGAAAACTTGAGGCCAACAGTGTGTGAGTTCTGAGTGCCCAGTTGGCCAATGGGCCCATGAAGAGACAATAGTACAGGCAGCTGCCAGAGATTCTGGCAAGTTCATAAGCACACCACTTCTCATTTTGTAAGGGCTTCAAATTTTAGTTGAGAAATATTAAGGTGATAAGTATCTTTTCAATGCACTTCTGTACAGGCAGTTTTAGGATGGAATTTATTGTTCCTTTTAAATAAAACAGATATAGGGGTGGGCAAAACTAGGTTTGCAGTTATGAGGATGTGAAGCACCATGTTTTTTTTTTTAATATTATTACTTAGTCTTTACTTATAACTTCTCTTTTAGGTAATGATGGCTTGTAATTTACCTACTTTTTGCCCACCCCTGTATAGTAGGAATATAATGGGAACTATATTATGGGAAGGTGGGGAAACCAGATTGGAATTCAGGAAATCTTGGTTCTGATATTAACTTTGCAAAAAACCAGCATTGTATGGCTATCTGAGGCAATCATAACTATCTCCAGATTTTGGTCCCCAGTTGTAAAATAAAAGGTTTAGATTTGATCTTTAAGTCCCTTTCAGCTCTAAAATGTTATAATGCGTAATGTATTTTCTTTCCCCTGAGAAAGAATTTTACACACATGTTAATTTCATGGCAATGAATTTCTTAAAAATTCAATGAAATGAATTTTTCATTGAGTAAAAATTTACTTCACTGAATTTATAAATAAATTTATATTAAAATCAGGCTAGCATTAATATATAATGCTGCTCCATGTTAAAGCATTCTAAGAATTATATGAAAGTGATTTTTAAGAACAGACATTATATACTTCATACAGATATGACAAAATAAGGATATAAATATACTGAGTGGCCAGATTATTATGATCTCTGAAAACATAATAATCTGGCCACCCAGTGTAGATTGACCACAGAGTTGGGATTTTAATAAGGTATTTTCATGTATAAGAATTGCATTGTGTTGCCGAAACCGTTTTGGCTCAGTGGATAGAGCGTCGGTGTGCTGACTAAAAGGTCCTGTGTTCGATTCCGGTCAAGGGCATGTACCTTGGTTGCGGGCACATCCCCAGTAGGGAGTGTGCAGGAGGCAGCTGATCGATGATTCTCTCTCATCAATGTTTCTAACTCTCTATCCCCCTCTCCTCCTCTCTGTAAAAAATCAATAAAATATATTAAAAAAAATAATTGCATTGTGGGTAGTTAGAAAAAAGCAGAGAACTTACTAGCCAGAGTTTGGGGACCACTATCTCCTGCTCCCTTGACATATCAAGATTTGCAAGCTTTCCCTTATACATAAGTACACTGAGTAGCCAGATTATTATTCATTCAGAGGTCATAATAATCTGGCCACTCAGTATATATATGCTTTGAATGATTATAAAGTCAGAGTTTATTAACATACAGTTCATTTTCAAATTTTAAAATAATCTACAAAAATGAATAATTTTTTTTCAACACCTGTTTTCAAACTGATGATCATTCTGACCCAGGCACTGCTGGATAACGTGAAGCAATGGAATCACAAACATCAATAATTATTTTGTTTGTTATTAGTGAAACCTCAATTCATCAACTGTTGCCCCATAAAAAAAAGTCTAGTAGCACTTTAGGATAAATATTCTTTGTTTAAAGCTTAGTCTGACTTCACCCATTATTTCAAATCAGTTAAATCTGAAAAAGAATGAAAACTAAATGAGTTATCAGCTGTTAAAGTGTGTATACAAAAAAAAAAAGTGTGTATACATTTTTTGGGACACTAAATAAAAATACCAAAATAAAAATTAGAATTATTAAGGTTAAATAGAATGAAACATTATCACTGTCATTGTTATGAATCAGTTGTCTATAAAAAAAAAATCTCACATATCTATTTTATTTATTTATTTATTTATTTATTTATTTATTTATTTATTTATTTAATTTTCTTTTAAAGCATTTTTCCTAAAGGTAAATTGCATTAAACCTGCGACCCATCACAGTTAAGAGATCTATAGCCAGGACTAGTCATAATTACAGAAAATTGACTCCTCATTATACTGAGGATTGTGATTCAGGCTTTCTTGCTCCTATTTAATTTATTTTTAATTGCTATTGGTTTCAGAGAGGAAGAAAGAGGAAGAGAGAGAGAGAAACATCGATAATGAGAGAATCATTGATCAGCTTTCTCCTGCATGCCCTACATTGGGGATCAAGCCCTGTAATCCCAGCTTGTGCCCTGACCCTGAATTGAACCATGAGCCACACTGGCCATGCTTACTCTTATTTTAGATAGAAAGAGATTTTTCTTTCCATATTTTGGTTGGTTATGCATCTGCAAACTCCACCATTTATTTCTTCTTGTCTTTGCTCTGATCTGTGCCATGGGCCGGTGAAAGGGGAGGTTCCTGTACTTAAACTCAGCAGTGTCCTCTGGCTCCAGTAGGGTTTGGCTGCCATAGTCACAGGAGGAAGTAAGCAGACAGGAGAAAGAGTTCAGGATATGTCTTTCTTGCTGCCTCTGGCTTTAGTTCCATGGCTATATCCCTCTCACGTGGCTTAGCTCTCACTTGGCCTGAAAACACTGCTTCTTCCAATTGCCCAGGAGATGTATGGGTGGTATTGGGTCCTTGCTATTGCTAGTCCCTGGCTGACTCACCATTTCTTACTAGTTCCTTTGATTCTGCCCATGACTCTGAAAATAGCACCTTCATTCAATTCTCTCTACTGTCCCAATGAGGGTGTCTCCTGCTGACTGGTACATTGTCTTTCAAACGTTTCTGAAGTCTTTCTGTTATAGATGTAGCAAAACTATGACATTTGTCCCCCAAAAGGTATACTTTGATTTTAAAGTGAGGCTTAATTTTTAATAGGTCCTGTGAATTTTAAAAAATGAAAATATTACCTACAAGGAAACTAATTTCTTTGTAGTGGTAGTAAGCCTTTTATTTACCTTTGTCACTAATTGGGATCACATGCTCGCAGCCAATACTAAAAGAATTGGTGATGGAAGAGTCTCCATTACAGCTTTTTCTTTCTCTTAGACCTTCCTTCTCACCCTGAAAAATAAGTCCATCCCTTCTGCACCTTCCCCCCAAAAAGGAAAAAGAAACCTACCCAAATCTTTTTGGGTACATTAATTCTTATCAGTGCCACTTTATACCTGAAAGAGCAACAATTTCTATTTTGTGATTTTTTTTTCAGACTCCTTAACATTTATGTGGCAATCGCTAGTATGAGATTGACTTTCCAGTGTTACTGCACAACACATCATAAGGCATCCACAAAAGACTAAAGATACTGGAATAAGCCAACTGATAACTGAGCTTTGATATACTGAGCTGCCATCATCTCTCTTTTCACTTAACGGATTCTTTGAAAGGAAGTTGGAAATAAAAGGCAAGGAGCAAAATGCCCAGTTGCCCAACAGAGATTTCTTTAGACTAAAGATCACCTAACACATTTGTTTCTCCTTCCTTTTTTCTTGTTAACTATGTCTGATCCTGCTGTACAGGGGCTGGTTGATCCATTTTTACCCGTGCTGCTCCACCTTTTTCTTCCACGGTTAACTCTTCCTGGACTCAGAATATTTTTGTAAAGATTTTATCAAAGAACTTCACGCTTTGATTGAGTCTTAGAATCTCCAGTCATAGAGCAAAACTAAGAGGCAGTTAAACTTCGGGATCCCTTTGATAACGTTACAGCACTGTGGTGTTTGGTACAGACAATTGTATGCAACAAGAAAATGGCTTTAATTCGATGTGTATATATGTACTCCACACCCTGTAATTTGCTACAGGAATAACTGAACATTTCAAAAATCAACGAAGTCAATGCCCATGGTATACTATCTGAGTTTTTTTTTTTTTTTCCCTCCCCCCTATGCCATTTCTCTCCTTTTTTAAGGGTTAAACTGGGTGGTTTTCAGAGTTTTAGAAGAGAACTATTAGTGAAAAACAATCTGATACATTCAACTTACTAAGGCCCTACTCTTTCCCTCTAATCTTTCAGCAGGACCCAGGGGAGGCTAAAGTTTAGATCAGTCTATTCTCCACGAGAACTTTGATTCACTATTAAATTCCGTCTAATGAAGATGACTTTGCCATCCCACGGCCATCAGCGGGCTATGTGTGGGACAATGCAAAACCCACCTTGTATAGAGGAACATTGTTCTTTCTTCTTAGTTACCGCAGTTGAATAGAATCTCATGGAAATTCACATGCACGGCAGACTTGTGAAATCAGTAACAGTATTAATCTCTAGGGTGCCGTGGTGAGTCAGGTTAAGGAAATAACTATTTTGCTTAAGTACACACTTGTTCATGTCTTACAGCATGTCCTGTTTATGATAAGAGCAAACAGCTGAGAAAGACAAAGAGAGAGAAAGAGATTTTTTTCAATGCTAAAGTTAAGGTAATAACATAAAATATAATGTAACTATTTGCAGAGTATGCATTAATCAGATCGAATCTAATTTTCCTGTGCTTCTTGTCTTGCAGATTAAAAGGGAATATACAAATATAAGAATTCTGGAGCTTGCTTTAATGCTTAAAGAATCCCTGCTATGTCAATCATACATACTGGAAAAAGCATTTTGATTCTGAAATCAAACTATTCTTTTAAATAAAATCATATAATTACAATGCTTATTTTTATTTACTTACTGTGTATTAATTATTTATTTAGTATTTACTCCACACAATACATAAAAATTAGTCAAAATTATGCCAAAACCGGTTTGGCTCAGTGGTAGAGCGTCGATCTGTGGACTGAAAGGTCCCGGGTTCGATTCCGGTCAAGGGCATGTACATTGGTTGCAGGCACATCCCCGGTAGGGGGTGTGCAAGAGGCAGCTGGTCAATGTTTTTCTCTCATCGACGTTTCTAGCTCTCTATCTCTCTCCCTTCCTCTCTGTAAAAAATCAATTAAAAAATATATAAATATAAATATATAAAATTAGGCAAAATTAAACAAATACAGCATTACAATATTTCTGTGGTGAATATTGATCCAAACTAGTGCCAGAGACAAAGATTTGTGCTTTTAGGAGGCAATGCAGCATAATGGTTATATGATTGGGCTCTTACATTCCACCGTATACTACTTGTGTAACTTGTGCAAATTATTTAACCTCCGTGGGACTCATGTTACTTATTTGTAAAATGAGAATTACATACTCATTTGTAAAACTGCCTAAGCTGTACACTGACTTGAAGATTTACCGAGATGATACATATGAGGCACTTAGAAGACTAAAGCATTAATTAATAAATGTTACTACTATTAATATTTTATTCATCAGACTTTATGCATGATGTCTGGTGGGGAAAAGAACTTTAAAGAGATGAAATAGAAATACTTATCGGGGTAGAGATAAAATAATAGTTTTAAAATATAACATAATTCATACACATTATTTCACATGCAACAAAATGTTAAATCTTTTAAACATATTTTTATTGATTTCAGAGAGAAAGAGATAGAAACGTCAATGATGAGAATCATTGATTGCCTGTTTCCTGCATGCCCCCTACTGGAGCTCGAGCCTGCAACCTGGGCATGTGCCCTGATAGGGAATCAAACCATGACCGGTCAACACAACCACTGTACCACACTGGCCGGGCAAAATATTAATCCTTAATATTGTATTTATTAATTTGGTTAGAAAAACAGGTGATTCCACTCTAGTTGTGACGGAGTAGTTCCTATTAGACCAACCCTCCCACTGAGAGTAATTATAAACTATGGGAAAAGGAGATTTAAAAAGACAATTACCAGGACACTGTAGACTAAATAAAACAGGCAAAAGCTGGAGGGGACTTGCTTTTTGGATGAAGTGAACAGTGCTTATGTCTGTGTAGGTTTTTGTTTGTTTGTTGTGGTTCTTGTATGTATGTGTGTTGTTTTCTTTTTGCCTGAGGGCAGGCCTTCTCCGTGATATAACGAGCACCAACACTTACATCTGCAGTCTCTATGGCTTGAAAACTTATTAAAGGAGAGAGTTTGAGGCTGCCACAGGAACTGGGAATGAGGAACTATAATATACGGGGTCCCCACAAAAGTCATATCTATCCTGAATGTGTGAATGTGACCTTTTAAGGAAGTATAATCTTTGCAGATATAATTAAGATCCTTATAAGAAGGATCCATATAAAAAAAGGAAAATATTGACACAGACACACATCGAGGGAAAATAGCCATGTGAAGATGAAGGCAGAGACTGGACTATGCAGCCAGAAACCAAGCAATGCCAACTTGGGCTGGCAGCCACCAGAACCTATGAAAGACACATAGAACAGGTCCTCCCTCAGAACTTCTGGAAGAAACTAACCTTGCAGATACCTTGATTTTGGACTTCTAGCCTCCAGAACTACAAGAGAATAAATTTCTGTTTTAAGCCACTCAGTTTGTGATACTTTGTTATGGCAGTTTTGGAAAACGAATAGAGGAAGAAATCACAGGAAAGGAGAAAATCAACAGAAGATACCCCAATTTCTGCCACTATCTCTGACTGGTGCCTGAATGGCTCATGTATGGAGTAGGTAAGGCTAAAATAATTGATCAAGCTTCAGCTGTTTCACTCCACAGGGATACAGAGTTTTGAGTTTGAGTTAAGCCAAATTAAGGGCCTACTAAAACAATAGCAGTACACACACACACACACACACACAAAAAAAAAATTCTTTAGAATATAAGAATCTAATCTTTACAATATGTCACTCACAAAATACAGTATATATATATATATATATATATATATATGTAAATATATGTACACACAATATATATACAATATATCACTCACAGAATACAAGTACAGATTACCAGACACATGAAAAAAATATATACAAAAAAATACAACCATTACTCAAAAGAAAGGGCAATAAATAAAGATTGACTCTTACATGGTCTAGATTAGGGGTGTTGAACTCAATCAGAGAAGGGGCCAAAATCTAAAATCCAGCCTAAATCGCGGGCCGAATGGTTTACTGAACAGTCATAAACTGTCATTGTGATGGAAACGCAGCGGAGTGCAGTGATGATAGCGCGGTGCGGGCCACATTGCAAGGCCTCGCGGGCCTTGTGTTTGACACATGTGGTCTAGATGTTGGAATTATCAGATGTGGATTTTAGAATAATCAGTATAACTGCGTTTAAAAACAGAAAGGAAAGTATGACTATAATGAGCTACAAATAAGAAATATCAGCCAGGAAATAGAACCATTTAAAATTATAGAACTGAAATTATGAAAAAGGGCCATTAGGAAATTATAGAAGTAAATTATAAATGTAAAATGTCTGAAATAAAAAAATCCGGGAAGTTTAGCAGAAAATTGGAGGTGACAGAGAAATCATAAGTGAAACGGAAGATAGATAAACATAAACTATACCATCAGAAGAACAGGGAGGAAAAGGTTAAAAAAATGAATAGAGCCTCAATATCTGTGGGGCAATAGCAAAAAAGTTTAACATGGTAATTTGAGGTAGAAAAAAAATGTGACAAATAATGGCTCAAAATACCTTAATTTATATATTTAAGAATCTCACTCCAGAGCAAACTACACCTAGGCACATTATAATCAAATTGTTTAAAAATAAAGGTAAAAAAGATCTTACCAGAGAAAAGAGACACATTATATATAGGGGAAAAAGAACACAAATGACTTAATCAGAATCAAAACAATGGAACAATGGTCTGAAAACAATGGAACAACATTTTTAAAAAATATATTTTATTGATTTTTTTTGCCCCCCTCCCTCCCTCACATTCATATCCTCCCTCCCTAGAGTTTTATGACCATTGGTTGTACTTATATGCATGTACACAAGTCCTTCGGTTGATCTATTATTTCCCCCAGATCTTCCTCCCCTCCCCACTGTAATTTGACAGTCTGCCTGTTGCTTTACTGTCTCTATATCTGTCTCTTGGTTCATCAGTTTATAATGTTCTTTATCATCTACAAATGAGTGAGGTCATGAGGTGTTTCTCTTTCATTGATTGGCTTATTTCACTCAGTATGATGTTCTCTAGTTCTATCCAGGTTGCTGCAAATGATGAGAATTCCTTCTTTTTTATGGCAGCATAGTATTCCATTGTGTAGATGTACCATAGTTTTTGGATCCAATCATCTGCTGATGGGCACCTAGGCTGTTTCCAGATTCTAGCTATTGTAGATTGTGCTGCTATGACCATAGGGGTGCATATATCCTTTCTGATTGGTGTTTCTAGTTTCTTGCGATATATTCCTAGAAGTGGGATTACTGGGTCAAATGGGAGTGGAACAACATTTTTAAGACACTAAAAGAAAACTGTCAAGTCAGACTTCTATATATAATGAAAACATAAGGTGTTTAGAAAGTCCTTTAAAATTTGGAAAGTAAATTACATGCTTTTATTTATTTTTTAACATATCAGAGAAATGATCAAGATCAACCACTTATTTAAAGGTAGATATTCTTTTTATAGTTAGCATGCCATTACATTTGTATTTGAACACCAGGCACTATTTAGGGACCTATATGGTACTTAGGTTATATTCAAGGGAATAAAAAGCAAACAGGACCCAGAAGTTGGTGTGTCTCTTCCAATGCCTTCTGAATTTATATTTCTTGTATAGCTTTTTCATTTGTGTGTCAGCCCTCCTTCAGATCCTGAACCCCACTGCGAAGGTTACGGCAAACGTCACTCTACCAAGTCTGGCAGATCTACTTAATACATAGAAAGAAACTCAGGGAAGCAGCCAAAATGCAGAGACAAAGAAACATGTTACAAATAAAAGAACAGGAGAAATCTCCAGAAAAAAACCTAAGTGAAGTGGAAGAAAGCAAACTAATAGATACAGAGTTTAAAATAATAGAAGGATGCTCTATTGAGAACTTCAAGGAACTTAGTGAGCACTTCAAGGAATTTGGTGAAACCATCAACAACATAAGAAAGGGCCAGTCAGCCCTAGCCAGTTTGGCTCAGTAGATAGAGTATTGGACAGTGGACTGAAAGGTCCCAGGTTGATTCTGGTCAAGGACATATACCTTGATTGCAGGCTTGATCCCTGGCCCTGGTTGGGGCCCATGTGAGAGGCAGAACCTATAAGAGATGTATTAATTGAGAATAACTGTAGACCCTTTTGCATATCTCAGCAGATGAAAATTTTGTGAAAAATACCAAAGGACTTATGTGCATACATATGAGCCTAACCAGTGGTCGAGGACAATAGGGGGGTGTGGGCATGAATAGGAGGGGTGGGAGAGTGGAATGGGGGGTTGAGGACACATATGTGATACCGTAATTAATGAAATTTTAAAAAATGCAACAGGAAAAAAAGAAGAAAATATATTTTTTCACTGATTTTTTTAGAGAGAGTGGAAGGGAAGAAGAGAGATAGAGTCAGCAGATGAGAGTTTTATTAAGGACTAGGGAACATCTGGCATTTAAGAGTATAGGAGGAGGTAAGAGGCTGAAACATGGTATTTAGTGAAAGTCTTCATGCTGAACTATAGCATTCTTAGTCACTTCCTTTATGCCTAGAATTTTGTATAGAAAACTGAGTGACCTAGAGAAAATACCTTGAAGTACTGAAATTTGAACTCCTTCCTCTGAAAAGTGCTTAATATAATGAAAACCTATGTTGGCATATTGTCATAAATATTCAGAATAGGAATAAAGAAAAAATATTCCTAAAGTTTCCTGAAGCTAAAAGAGATCATGAATAAAAGATCAAGAGTAAGAATGGCATTAGACACATCAAAAGCAAAATGGAAATATAAAGAAAATAGAGCTATACCCTCACAATTAAAAAAAAAAAAAGTAATTCCCACTCAACTAAGTGTGGGGATAATGCTATTTTCAAACTTTCGGGCTCTCAAAAAGTGACCACTCATTTTTCTTTCCCCCCTCCCAGGAATCAATTAAGGATATGTCACACCAACACAAGGCAATACACCAAGAAAAAAGAAGAGACAGAGCCCTAAAAAGAGGGAAAGACATTGTGAAGGGAATTGTCAAGATGATGACTGTGTAACAGACTTCGAGAGCAGCCAGTCTGTATTGGAGCAGGAGAATGCGGAGCTGAACTGACATCTTCAGGATAGAGTCTCTGAAGTAGCAGAAAAATGCTTTGCCAGGTCTGTTTGAATTTTGGGGTAAAATTAGAGATTGGCTCGTAACAATCCATACACACAAAAAGAATATTAACTAGGAAAATAATATGAAACATCAATTTAAATTGTAGTATACTTGGCAGCAAACAGTACTTACATACTCACAGTTCTGTAACTCTGACTGCTGGTCTAACAAAACAATTGTAATGTTGCCGGTGGAAGTGGGATTCTTGTGATGTTGTGAGGAAAAGAATTTCCCGAGACTCGCACTGGAGGATGAATTTCCAATGTGCCTTTTCCCTGTGACCTACCATGGGAGAAGTCCAGCCCTGTCTCAGCAGGGCCATAATAAAGGCCCCTGCCCATAGTTCCCGCTCCATATTAGTATAGCCACGGGCCATGCTGCTGCTCAGGTCACATGGCGATGAAGAGAGAATGATGAACTCCTGGGTGAGTTCTAGTCACAGAGCAACATAGAACAAGAGAGAGAAAATTCTTCGGGGATTTTATTTTATTTATTTATTTATTTATTTATTTATTTATTATTTATTTATTGATTGATTGATTAAGGTATCACATATTTGTCCTCAAGCCCCCATTCCAATACCCCCCCCCATTCATACCCCCACCCCCTCCCCCCATTGTCCTCGACCACTGGTTAGGCTCATATGTATGTACATAAGTCCTTTGGTTGATTTCTCCCTTTTATCCCCACCCTCCCTTTGAGGTCTAGCAGTCTGACCCATGGCTCCTTATTTCTGGGTCTGTTCTTGTTCATCAGTCTATGTTGTTCACCATTTCCCCTAGATGAATGAGATCATGTCCTACTGGAAATATACTTATAAGAATAAAAAATGAGACAAGCAATAATCGTTATCCTGAAAGGCATATGAATCAGTCTGTAGTGCACACATGTCAAACACAAGGCCCGCAGGCCAAATCTGGCCCGCCAGGCCTTGCAATGTGGCCCGCACCGCGCTGTCATCACTGCACTCCGCTGCGTTCCATCACAATGACTCGCGGTGACATAGGAGGCTTGTGATCTCGCCGGCCGCCTCGCTGGCCGCTGTACTTGCTATCTATTACGCATGCGCATAGATAACAAGTCACGCGAGATTCAGGAGGCGTGACCTATAGTCCGGCATCCAATGTGGTTGTGCGGGTGGCAGAGCAGAGGAGAGAGTGAGTGTGCGGGCATAAAAAATACACAGCAGAAGCTGCCAGTTCCTGGCATGAAGTGCAGGCATAAAAATTGCAACAGAATCTGCTATCTGTACCCAGCCAGGCATTTATTGACTGACTTTTTTTTTCTCCACTCCATCTGCCAAATCAAGCTATCCCTGTGCAGTTTTCAACTTTTTCCTTCTAACGCAGATTTCCAATAAACTACATCTTTTACTGCCAATATTGATCCCAAAATGTCCAGGAAAAGAAATGTTGATGGTGAAGGCAGACAATTTAATGACAAATGGGAAAATGAATACATGTTTGTGCTTAGAGAGGGCAAACCAGTGTGTATATTGTGTTATGAGACAGTGTCGGTGATGAAAGAGTACAATATACGTCGTCATTTTGACACCAAACATAATGTTAAGTATGGCAAATATACTTTGGAAGAAAAGCATAAAATTGTTGAAGAACTAAAAGGCAAACTACAATCACAGCAGCAAATGTTTACAAAGGCTACAGAGAAAAATGATGCTGCAGTGAAAGCAAGCTTTATAGTGGCTGAAGAAATTGCCCGTACTTCAAGGTGTTTTTCAGAGGGTGCCTTTTTGAAGCAATGCGTGCTAAAAGTGTGTGAGCAAGTATGCCCAGACCAGATACAGAGTTTTCAAAATGTCAGTTTGTCAAGAAACACCATTGCAGATAGAGTTCAAGAACTCTCAGGAAATCTATCATCACAGCTGGCCGAACAGGCATGCAGTTATCTTGCTTTTTCACTTGCTATCGATGAAAGCACAGACAACACTGATACAGCGCAGCTGTCCATCTTTATACATGCTACGAAGACCGACCTCTCTGTCACTGAGGAACTTTTGGATGTAGCTGCCATGCATGGGACGACGACTGGTAGAGATATATTTGAGGCTGTGGAGAAATCTATAAATAATTTTAAATTACCCTGGGAAAAGTTGGTGGGGCTAACTACCGATGGCGCACCTTTAATGTGCGGAGAAAAGAAAGGCTTGGTTGGACTAATGAAGGAAAGAATGCAAAAAAGTCACTGCCACACACCCTTGATTACTTATCATTGCAATATCCACCAAGAGGCTATGTGTGGAAAAGTTCGGGACATGAATGACATAATGACCACAGTCATTAAAACTATTAACTTTATACGGGCACGTGGCCTGAATCATCGCCAGTTCCAGCAGTTTTTACAGGAGGTGGGTGCAGAGCATGGAGACGTGCCATACCACACAGAAGTAAGATGGCTGAGCAAGAGCGCAGTCCTCAAAAGATTTTTTGAGCTCAGAGAACAAATTGCTCTTTTCATGGAAAGTAAAGGAAAGCCCTTGCCTGAACTGTCGGATCCCGCCTGGCTATGTGATTTTGCTATGATGTGTGACATATGCGAGCATCTCGCCCAACTGAATCTGAAACTGCAGGGACGCAAACAAGTCATCACGAAGATGTCTGACATGATCACAGCATTCCAGCGTAAACTTCAACTATGGAAGTCCCAATTGGAACAGGACAATCTTGCCCACTTTCCCGTTTGTTTGAGTATCTCAACCACTATTTCTGGTACTTTTCCTTGCAGTTGGCTGGCTACCAAAGTTAGCCATTTACTGAGTGAATTTGAGCGGCGCTTCTCTGACTTTAGAACACAGCACTCAGGCTTTGACATCTTTGCCAATCCTTTTACAGTTGATGTCAACAATGTGCCCCATCACCTTCAGATGGAGATAATCGAGCTTCAGTCTGACAGTGGCCTGAAATCAAGGTTTCAGGATGTTGAAATTGAGGACTTCTACCCTCTACTGCCCCCTGACTCAATGCCAGAGCTCCGACTTCATGCTGCCCGTATTCTACCCATGTTCGGGAGCACCTATCTTTGTGAACAGATGTTTTCAATAATGAATCTGAACAAAAACAAGCACAGATCACGCATTACCGATGACAACCTCCATGCTGTTTTGCGGGTTGCTACAGCCCAAGAAATAAAACCGAACATTGACTCATTGATCCGGGGAAAACGGTGTCAGACATCTAGCCAGAAAACAAAACAATGAGCATTTTAGGTACATTCCAATATTACTGTTTTGCTTGATACCAATATTACTGTTTTGCTTGATAGCATGTGAGTTGGTTAACAGCACTGTTAAGGAAAAGATTGTTCCACTCATTTTAAATTCACATTTCTGGTTAACATTGTCAGTTTATGACTGTTCAGTAACCATTCGGCCGGCGATTTAGGCTGGATTTTAGATTTTGGCCCCTTCTCTGATTGAGTTCGACACCCCTACTGTAGTGAGTTTCTTTCTGGGCCACCAGTTCTTTTGAGACGCAATTTCAATGTCAAACAGTTCCTTATGTGTGCATGTCAGCAATGATATTTTAGTTCTGGATGGTGGGAAAATGGTGGTGATGCAGGTCTGACCATCTCTGGTTTGGTCCTGGGCAACCTGCAGTGATACAGAGCTGCTGACTGCTATTATGGCAAGGCGTTGTCAGTGACTTCCATCGCTGGACTACTTCTCTTCTGTCTTCATTCTTTGGGGATTTTAACTAAGAACTTCTTCAAATGAACCAATTAACTTTCCAAGATTCTATGTGCTTCTGATGGGGTCCACCCCCCTAGCCATGCCATTGTTCTCCAGGCTACACTGACCAGGGAGAATCTCTCCTGCATCACCCCAACTTCTGCACATGTGCCTGCCGCTCCCTTTGTCCTATTCCTTTCCCCAAACCCACAACCTGGCACCGGAGGGCGGAAAAAGTAGGAGTTAACTCTCTTGGAGGAATAATGCAATGAGGAGCTGTAGCTTCCTTGTGAAGCTTCCCTTCAGACCATGCTTACAGTGTCTGACTTCCTTTTGTTTTCTTTATTAATATTAACCAGCCAATTATGACAATAACATTAATATAAATGTATTGGAAAGCAGCAGATGAGGTGGGAGAGTGTCTATGAGATTACTAAATCTTCAACTATTTCCACTGCTATTTTATTTGTAAACTAAAAATGTGGATTTCTATAATAAACAGAAAATAATTATAAATATGGTTATATCTATACTATATATCGAGTCTCCAAGATTATTTTTGAAATAATCTTTTAACTTAGAACTGCTATCTATGCTTTCAGAACTGATCATTGCAATGCTGATCTCACTGTAAGCTATATTTTTTAAGGTATTATCGGCAGTCTTCAAACTTTTAAAAGTATTCATCTTAGGCCAAACTCTATCTCCTGTTTAGATCAATATCTTTTACACTCTGGTTTTCAGTGGCTGCTCAAACAATGAAAGTTCCCTGGGGGAAAAAAGAAATAAAGTTCCATGGAGTCCTTGGTAACAGGTTTCCTTATTCTACAAAAAATGGAAAATAGATGATTTGATGAGTAAGGGTCTACCCTAAATGGAATCAAAAGGAGTTACATACCATATTTTTATTATTTGAGCACAAGAGTTATATCTTTCAGCAATCATTTTAAATTGCTTACTCTTTCTTCTAACCCTTTGTTCTCCAGAGGTCTTGTCATGCTCTCTGAATAGAACATCTTTTCCACTATTTGCCTCTCAATCCATATTTGTGCTCCTATCAAACATCCATTTAAAATAAGTTTTCTTCATCAAGCCCACTTGAATAGTTCTACTTCACACTGATCATTCCATTATTCCATTTCTCTGAGTGCTGATGTTTTCTGTTACATTAATTTGTACCTGTTTTCATGTCATCTTTGCATGTGTTGTTATAGCTTTTCATTTGCATGTGTCTCCCTATTATATTGTAAATTCCCTGAGAATGAGGACAATGTCTTTAACTTCATTTGCATATCTCCATGACATCCAGTAGAGAATGCCATTTGAAGGCAGCACTCATTAAATCACATTTTCACTGACAAAATCATGTCTAGCTTTGGAGAGTATGGTTTATGAAGCACTCAATATAATTGCTATATACAAGTCTTCAGAAAATATACATACACACTATTATGTAGAAGATACATGTTTCAAAACATATACAACCTAGTGTACCAAAATATATATAAATTTCAGATGACATGTAATGAAATAGCATTGATATATATATTCTTCAAACTTTGGAAAAAATAAAATTAATTCATTCCTTCCAGTAATATCCAAAATAAACAAAACAATATAACTTTATAATATGTTCTTTCTTCCCTTAAAAAGTTACCAGGCTGAATGGTAAAATTTCTAACAGACCTTGGCTTTCTGTGGAATCTAGAATATATATGATCTCTGTAGCTTTTTAAAAATATAAATTTGCCTCAACCTCCTTTTAAAAATCTTATCAAAATTGCATCAAATTTTAAGTCCCAGAATACTGCTTGTTTCCCTAAACTCAGAATCTTAAAACCTAAAAGCTGGAAGAGTTTCCAAACATGCCAAAGCAACAAAACCAGGAGAGAATTCATAAAACTGAATATTCCAAGCCCCACTCCCAGCACTTATCACATATGAGGTAGGGCCTAAAAATTTGTTTTAACAAGCACCCTACTTATTCCTGATGTTTTGGCAAATCAATGACTTTGTCTGGTTTCTTTGTTAAAGATATAAATAAATGAAGACATTGTACATTTGTGTATATATATATATATATATATATATATATATACAATATATGTATTATAAATGTCATGCTGCTCTTCAGATCTAGAATTGTCACTCTTAATTGCTCCCTGTCCCACACCCCCTATTCCCCTCTGTTCCCTGAGTAGTTTCATCTTCAAGGCTTTGCCTAGGCCTTGCCCACATACTTTCCCACTTGGAAAATCCTTTCTTTCCCTTTCTTGCCAAGTCAGTCTTTATGGTGCATATCTATTATGATGCCATCCCTGGTCTCACATTCATACAGTTCTATTTCTTCACTGAATTCTTTGTTGAGTCATTTACCCTACACTGCCTCAGATACTCTTGGCATGAAGATTATCTGTGGATAATATTAAATTCTATTCTGTCTTGTGTTCCCATCAAACTTATTAAAAATTCTACCACTGGGAAAAAAATCTACCACTAGAAAAATGCAATTTATTAATGTCAGTAAATCCGTACTTATTTTGGGAAGTTGTTTTAACTATTGGAAAACCATATCAATGATCTGTGGAGTATAAAAGTTACTATGATAACTCAGTTTCTTAGAAAAGTGGTTCTCAAACATTAATGTACAAATAAGTCACCTGCTTTAGAATCTCTTAGTCTGGTCCTGTGGTATTTCAATATGCACATATTATGCTATTACATAGCTTTTGATTTGATTTTATTTCTCATTAAATTTTAAATCTCACAAAGAATTCTATCTTCTCCATGTGCTCAATAGCATCTGTGTATCATACACATAATAAATGATTAATAAACACTTGAACTGAACAATTAAATTTGTCAAAGACTGCTAACTTTCTAATCTTAAATATCTTATTAAAGATCACTAATGAGAAAAGTTTGAGTGCAAAAAATCTAAAATGCACAATAGAAAATCCTTACTTTTCTGTTTATGCCAATAAATAAAGGTAAGACAAAGGTAAAAGATGCCATTTTCAGAAAGGAAACTCTACAACATATAAAGAATGGGTTTTCTTTTGGTTCCATCAACTTCAGTTCACATAAATATCTATATAAAACTTGCAAACAAAATTACCTTTCTTTTTAAACAAAATCACCAGTGGTAAATGTTGGAATTTAGGAATAACCCTTACCCATAAAGGATTAATAACTGGAATAAATGCTCTTGTCCCACCTGGCTTTAGACTATAACTAAAAAGCCAGAAAGGCCTGTTTCCTGAGAAGAGCTTTGTTGAAATCAGTTGTAGGGGACGCTTTTCCTGCTATCACGTTGCTAATCAACTTGCATCTCGTATAGACACATCTAACTGTCGTGTGTGACTGAGACTTAACGGATCACCAAAGCAGTTAATTAGGAATCCTATCTGACAAGGGTGCAGGTAGTAGTAGGTAGTAGAAGACACTCAGTGGACTTCAGACCCTCATTCCTGTGCATCTCTTTGCAGTAAATACTTCTGGAGATGCACACAGACTTTTTCAGGTTTCCAGAACTCATATAGACCAGTGATTACCATAGTTTTCACAAAAATTTCTTCTTTTGGATTCAGGCTCAATGCTTTACTTGCTATAATCACTTCATTTCATGAACATATAGCTATATCAGTCTAAATCCTTCATGTTATCTGAACTACATATAGAAAAAAACAGCCACTAAATTTACAGTTGTATATTTTTAAAATTTTGTTTGGCTCCTCATTAAAATGGGAAAGCATTGATTTTATTTGCAAATTTTATTATTATTAAAAGACATCTATTTCCAATTTACTTGAGAACGTCTTTCCCTTGCTTATAATTATTTTATTGGTGACTATGGACAATATCTCTGAGATATAGGTTGGTATTGTTATCTTCATTTTATGGTTACTGCATTTAATCTTATTTTATTCTTATCTCTGGTCTCAAGTTTAGGGCAACATGCATCCTGGCAAAAGAGTCCAATTTCCCACATTCCCGTGATATAACCCAAGCCCTTTGTTCCACATTTACCAATGGCACCCTCCTCTGAACCATATTATCTCCATAGAATGCTGATTTCTGCAGGTTTCCTAGGTGTGAAGTTATAGCCTGTATTTATTACCTCCAGTAAACACCAGCATCGGGCTGTGATTGCAAGTGTCGCAAGTGGGATTTTATTCTTACCATTCAATGAAGAGGAGAGTCCTAGTGTGCATCTGTGGTTCTACCAGAGACTTTCCATCTTGTGCTCTCACCCTCCCTTATTCTATTTTATCTTCCGATAAAGAAATTCTCATTTGTTTATCAATGAATTTCATGCTCTCAGATACAGGGAGGAGCTTAAGAAGGAATAATAGAGAATCTCAGAGGCTACATGGGAGAAGGCTCAGAGCACAGACTGCAGATACAGGGCCTGAGTAGAATCAGGGTCTGCCACCAATAGTCCAGTATTTGGGAAAGGTACTTTACTTCATTATGCCTCAGTTTTCCTAACTATAAAATGGGGATATAAACCAGAATCTTCTTAATAGAGTTGTTCTGAGGATTAAAAGGAATCCGTATTTGTAAAACACTAAAAAAGATGCTTGGAGCCGAAACCGGTTTGGCTCAGTGGATAGAGCGTCGGCTTGGGGACTGAAGGGTCCTGGGTTCAATTCCGGTCAAGGGCATGTACGTTGGTTGTGGGCACATCCCCAGTGGGGGGTGTGCAAGAGGCAGCTGATCGATGATTGTCTCTCATCGATGTTCCTAACGCTCAATCTTTCTCTCTTCCTCTCTGTAAAAAATCAATAAAATATATATTTAAAAAAAAGATGCCTGGAATAGGAGTGATATATAAATAGGTAGTAAATGACAGGTGTTCTGGGTGATTGAAGTGGACAATGGAGAAATAACTGATTAGAGTTTAAGACTTTGCACCATCTTAAGAATTTGAATCATTTTAATATACACATTTATGTAGAAAAACCAAGGCCTCTATATTTCATACACTTCTTTGTTGCTTTAGGCCATTAATTAGAAAGGGGAAGAGAAATAACAATGAGTAGTTTGGGTATATTCAAATGGTTACTACAAGAGGCAATCTCTCTTTTTGGATATTACTAAGTCCATATTGTAAATAAAGATGAAAAATAATACTTGTTACTTCCTCCAGGGATCTTTTGCACAATGCTACAAGACTCTGCTTGGAAATTCCTGTAAATAAGTTGCTAACAATTTGCTAATGAGTGAATCATTAAGCATATCATTGGTTTTTACCTACATAAGAAGAATACTCTTTTCCAAACACTCTCTTTCCTTTCAGGCATGGCAAGGCCTGAAACATTTAGACACAAAAAAATTTAAATTAATTACTTTATTTTTTATTGTTGATGGTATTATAGATATCTCCCATTTCCCCCCTCCACTTTACCCCCATGGTCCCAGCCCCGACCTCCTCCAGGTCTTCACTACCCTATTGCCCGCATCCATGGGCTATACATATTCTTTATAGTAAAAGGCTAATATGCAAATAGATCAAACAGCAGAACAACCGGAACAACTGAACCACTGGTCACTATGACATGTGCTGACCACCAGGGGGCATGTGCGGACCATGGCGGGCGTTGGCTGAGGAGGGATGGTGGAGCAGGTGAGTGGTGGTGCCAGACCAAGGCGGGGGTGCTGGCCGCTGTCATTGGGGTGAGCCTCTGGTGGTTACTGAAAATTCTTTGCTCCCACGCACCAGGGTCCCGTCCGGCACTTGCAGCTCCTGCCAGCTCCAGCCCCACTTGCACCCACTGCCAGTTCTGGAGCTGCCGCTCGTACCCACTGCCGGCTCCCAGCTCCGCCCAGATCACTCAGCACTGTCAGCTGGTGTGAGCAGCTGCTGCCGGCCCCAATCGCCCTTGAGGACTTCTCCACCTCCCCCTGCTCCTAAGGGGAGATTGGGCCAGGCAGCCAAATCCAGTATCGGGACTGCTCAGCGCTATCAGTGGGTACGAGTGGCGGCTGCTGGCCCTAATTGCCCCTGAGGGCTTCTCTGCCTACTCTCCCGCCCTCTCCCTCCCCCTCCCCCTTCTGAGGGGTGATGGGGGCAGCAGCTGCCACTTGCACCTGCTGATGGCACTGGCCCCAATCGCTCTGTGCCTTCAGCCACTGTGAGTGGGGCCGCACCTTCAGTGTGTGGGAGCGGCAGCAGTGGGAGGGGGCTGCTGGCAGACAGGGGACTGGGGGCTGTGGTGGGAGGGGCCGGGTGGGGGTGCAGAGGATGGGCTTATTTCCACCCCTGGGCGTACTGCAGACTCATGGCCCACAGTTCCTTTCTAGGTGCATGAATTCATGCACTGGAACCCTAGTAGGTATACCAGTATAAGTTCTTTCGTTTATCTCTTCTCCTCCCCCAAAACATTTAAACAGTATTCTCTCCTTCAGACATTTTGTAACCATTGAAAGTAGGTTCACAAACCAGTAAATCTCTAGGTTAGTATTTTATAAATAAAAATATCCTATCAGTGTCAAAACTACAGAGAGAATGTCCCAAATTTAGACTACTTATTTCATCTTCTGATTATAGCACTGCATATTCTTTGCCCGCCTAAAAGATCTGATTATGTGGCAGGCGGGGGTGTGGGGATGTGGGGGGGTGGGGCAGGGGGGAGGAGAGACCAACGGTTAAATTGAAATCTCAGATGAAAAAAGGCATGCCAAAAAAGCAAACAAAGTTAGAAAAAATGTTAAATCATTAAAAGCAAAAATATTATATTCTGATTCATGAAAAATTTATATTGGAAGTATAAATTTCAATTCCTCTTTTGGAAAAATCTATTTTATCCTTACTACTTCATTTTCCACATGCATGGTCCTCAAAATACTAGACATGCTAAAGGCATCTGACTACCTACTGTCTTTTCACTTTTATAATATAACAGGCATGCAAATATTTTTCTGTAATTTGGAATTTGTAGCACTGTTGTAATGAAATCCTTTTCAATTTTAAGCTTGCACACTTATATGCAATGAAGAGAAAGGCAACTAATATAATTTAACTTAATTTTCAATTTGTGGTGATTTGAAAGAATGTCCTGTATATATGTATGTATTTGGACATCCTCACTGATTCAGCATGGATCTCCAAAGCTGAGAGATAAAATCACTTAGCCTGTCCCATAAAGAGATCAGTACATTATACCAGTGAACAGTACGTGACACTAAATGCCTCAGTTCAGCCCTCACAGATTAGTAGCCTAGGGATTCATTTGTTAAAAACATACACAGGAAAAGATATTACATGAAGGACTGGGCTATTGTCATGAAACAGGTCAGAAAAATTCTCTAATGGCAGCACATTTAGGTGCATGGCTATGGTGTGAAATCCTTTCTGTTTTTTATCTTAGTCCATGGGCAACTAAACCAATGTTAGGTAACCCAACACTATAAAATAAGATGTAAGAACTTGTAGGAAATGAGTCCAATTTTGGGTGCTCAAAGAAGTATCCATACCCTCCTATTTTTGTGAAAGAACCTAGAAGAAGCCTAATTTCCAAGTGATTATTTTTAAAAATGCCTATATATATCCCAAGTATGTGTTTAAGAGGCTCAAGCTTGCATTCAAGCACTTAAAGTGAAGAGAAGCAGCAGTAAAACCTCATAATTGATAAAAAAGTGATATTTTATCAAAATGCAAGTTTTTATTGAGATAATAGAAATTTTAGATAATACAAAATATAAATAAGGGTCTCCAGAAGCCTCATTGGTTAGTTGCATGCTAGAATACACTCTGCAAAGATAATTTATGCTTGATAAGAGTGTCCGGTGTAGATGTTGGTTAAATTTTATGACATATGAGAAAATTTGATGATTTTTCTATAACAGTAACATTTCCAAAAAAAAAAAGGTGGTCCATGGAAATCTAAAATATTTGTTTTTTCACCCAAATAAGCAATTGAAAGTTAAATTCACAAAAATGTGAGTTTTTGCTTTAATAAATATATTATGAAGTATATTCCTTTAATCAAAATGCTATAATCTTAGTCTAATGAGAGTGTTTTTCCCCAACGTGAAGATAACTTGCTGTTCTATTTAACTATGTTACAAAATTAAATATTATAAGGGTATAAAATTATTCACAAGAAAATCATTTTTGTCAATGTGAGATTTAACTGCTGAAATATTTAAGAACCCAAATCACCAGGCATGTTTTATACACAAAACTACAGATGTTCTCTGTGTCATAACCTGCAACAACTTTTTAGGCATTCCATATGGCCAACAGAACTATTAACAAGCACATGCAAAAATTGTGGGATGAAGTAAAACTGAATAATTCAGACAATTGCTTTATGCCTGATAAGTGTCACTCAAGGAATTTTACGACATTATTTAAATTTAAAAAATAGTATGGTAGGTTTTAATTCAGCTACAAAAATCATTGAATGATTGTAATTTTGAAATTAGATTGGGAAACATAAACACCCACAATCCTCCAGAGATAATATTTTTAGATTTTAGGTGGTGAATAAACTCTAATTGTCATAGTTATGCAGGTAGATACTTGCTCATATAAATAGAAAATGTTAAGCTAACAACTCTTCATAATGCTATGTAATAAACAATTCACCATGTAAGAAGATTGTTGTGCCAGTTTTTTTTTCTTAAGACAATCTGGTAAATAAGAAATCTGAACAGACTAATATACATAAAATCACAAGTCCTGGTGCATTGGGAAAAGAGCATAGCACTGAGAAAGCAGAGGAACTGAGGCTTGGTTCTGCTCAGTTTCTTGGAATAAACCCTTAAGACAATTATTTAGCCTCTTTAGGCCTAAATCTATTTATCATGAAAGTTTCGGGAAATGTGCTACATGATTTTTAAAATTACATCCAGTTCTATAGTTTGATAATTATGCTTACCTCCTTACTTTATATTTCTAACTCATCTAGAGAGAGGGTGAGTATGAGAGAAATAAAGACATATTAATGAAGAGGCTTTTGTAAAGAAACATGCTCTGGAGGCACCTAACTATGCTGGTTGGGACAGAGCCCCCCTTGTGCAGAACTGTTATGAATGGTCTTTGAGGAAAAGTAAAAACCATACATGCCAAAGGACTTGTATGCATGCATATAAGCCTAACCAATGCCCTCACCCCCCTGACAGAGGCAACAGGGGGGTGAGGGCACATATGTAATACCTTAATCAATAAAGAAATTAAAAAAAAACAGGAACAAAAAATATATGATACTGGGCAATGGTCCATTCATGCCCACACCCCCACCCCGAGGAAAGAAGGTAGCTGGCTGTCAGACACAGACACTCGTCCAAACTCCAGGGGACCAGGGTGCCTCTCTTGCCCTCAGGTCCCCTGAGTCAACCGGAACCCTTTCTGTGAACTCTTCCTCATATTTAAACTGGGGCTCAGAGAGCCTTTTGTTACTTGCAGATAAAAACATTTGGCCGAGCCCTAACTGGTTTGGCTCAGTGGATAGAGTGTTGGCCTGTGGACTGAAGGGTCCTAGGTTCGATTCCTGTCAAGGGCATGTACCTTGGTTGTGGGCACATCCCCAGTAGGGGGTGTGCAAGAGGCAGCTGATCGATGTTTCTCTCTCATCAATGTTTCTACTTCTCTATCCCTCTCCCTTCCTCTCTGTAAAAAATCAATAAAATATATTAAAAAAAAATTTGGCCAAAGACTTCTAATAGCAAAGTGGATGAACAACCTGAATAGTTCATTTGTAATAAGGAGAAAATAAACATAAGGAAATATGTGCTACCTCATTTAAAAAATAAAGAAGTACAATGGAAACACTATGAATTCCTTCTTTTGCCCATTAGACTGGCAAAGATTAAAATGTTATACTCAGATTTTACAAGAGAGAGGAAAGTAGATCTGTAGTTGGGTGTGTAAATTACTACAAACAATTTGAAGAGAAATTAGGCAACATATATTGTGTATATCATTTGAACTAGCACCTCACTGCTGGAAATTTATAATAAGGTAATAAATGTACATATTAAAGAAGATTTATGCTAAAGGATATTGATTGCAGCATTTATGCTAAAGGATATTGATTGCAGCATTTAATGAAACAATGAATATTTTAGAATAACATTAGAGAGAAGATAATTTGTTAACTAATGTGATTTATTTATATATATTTTTATTGTCCACCTCATTCCACTAGTATGTAACCTTCATAAGGCAAAAGCTTTGTCATTAAGGTATTTTTTCATACCTGAAACAGGGGCTTAATAAATGCATTTGAATGAATGAATAAATTGAAAATGGCAGTGTATAGATTGAAAGGATGTTCATGATTTTCTATCGAAAGAAGAAAAAGAACAAAAGAAACACCCAGCCAATAATTAAGATAAATGAGACTAAAGATGAAACGAACAAATTAATAATAGAAAAATAGTTAATAGAATCTCAACATTTCTATGGGAGTTTATTTTTGGACTTTAACAACCAAATTTTAAAATGTATCTGAAAAATAACTGGGTGGTGGTAGTAACTATGAAATTTTTGGAAAAGTTGATTACTTAGAGTGTTCGTGGGTATAGGAGGTAAAGAGGAAGAGCTTATCTCATATGGTAAATGACATATTACTGAGTTAAAGTAATTTATGTGTTATAATGGCATAAGAATAAAGGGATAGGTCAATGGAACAGATTAGAGCACCCACCAATTTACAATATATAGCATTGAGAATCAGTGGGGGGTGGATGTTATACCCAGACTAATGCAGGAAATGGAGCTGAGATGATTGGTTAATGATTTGAAAAGTACCTTATTAAAATTTCCTATTATGTTATAATTGCAATATACATTTCAGATCAATTCAATGTTAACCATAAAAATATACCAAAAATATCTCATTAAAACTAAGAGTGAATTATATTCCTATATAATCCTGGGTTCCACAAGGCTTTCTTAAGTCTAAAGGAAAAGAAGACTTTATAAAAGGAAAAAAAAAGATAAATCTTACTAAAACAATTTAAAAAATATATATTTTATTGATTTTTTACAGAGAGCAAGAGAGAGAGATAGAGAGCTAGAAACGTTGATGAGAGAGAAACATCGACCAGCTGCCTCTTGCACACCTCCTACCAGGATGTGCCTGCAACCAATGTACATGCCCTTGACCGGAATCAAACCTGGGACCTTTCAGTCCGCAGGCTGATGCTCTACCACTGAGCCAAACCGGCTTTGGCCATTACTAAAACAATTTAAAACCTTTGAATTTGAAAATAAAATGAAATGGCAAAGTAAAAAACAAAACAAAATTATTTGTACTAAAGTAATAGAATTACTAGAAATCTAATATGTAAATGAACAAAGACACCAATGTAACTCATAAAAATAAATTAAAATGGCTAATGAATATGTGAAAAGGGGAGATCCAAGATGGCTGCGCCCAGGTGAACACTTAGCTGCAGCCACACACAACCATTTCAATAAAATACAACTAAAATATAAAACGGACATTGCCCAGAACTACAGGAAGGTTGACTGACTGGAAATTCTACAGCAAGAAGCAAGGAGAAAACCAGAAGGAGGCGCGGAGGAGCTGGAAAAGCCCAAGGTACGGAGACACGCAGCCCGCGGTGGAGCCGGAGAGGAGGGAGGCCGAGTGCCTGGCCGGCGTTCCCTAGCGGGAAGGAGATAAAACTCCGACTGTGCTGGGCCTTGACTGCTCTGAACCCCAGTTCTAGGCCAGACCCCGGGGACTCAGGCTCATCCATAGGGAGCCGGGCTGTAAGGCGGGACTCCGGGGAAGCGGCGAAAGGAGGTCCTGGTAGCGCGCACACTGCAAGCAGAGAAGGGACGGTCGGCTGTGCCTTGGGATTGCCCTGATGGGAAGAAGACTGGGGCTCCAGACTGCTCTGAACGCCACCTCCAACTCCACTTCCAACTGAACTGAACCCCAATACCAGGCTCATTGTGGGAGAGCATAGACTGTTTGGCAGCGGGCGAAAATCGAGGGCACCTTTCTCTCAGAGGTGCCAGCAGTGAGCACTGAAGGACCTGCATAGGGCGGGGCTGACGGAAGCCAAAGCTGCAGGCTCCACCCTGAAACCCCGTCCCATCTGTAACTGCGAAATGCGACAACAAAATAGATCACAAACGAAAGAAATGGATGACAAAAGCGTCTGGATACAGAGTTCAAATCTATGCTTATAAGGTTTTTCAAGAATTTCCTAGAAAAGATGGATAAGACCTATGAGGACATGAAAAGAGATCAACTAGAATTAATAAGGAGTCAATAAGAAATGATAAGGGATAAACAAGAAATGATAAGGGATCAACAAGAAATAAAGAATACATTGTCTGAAATAAAAAAATATTTTACAGAGTCCTAAAAACAGAAGGGAAGATCGCAAGAATCAAGTCAAAGATTTGGAACATAAAGAGCCAGAAGACACTCCTCCACAGAAACAAGAAGGCAAGAGAATCCAGAAAATTGAAGATAATGTAAGAAACCTCTGGGACAACTTCAAGTGAACCAACATCAGAATTATTGGGGTCCCAGAAGATGAGAGAGAGCAAGATATCGAAAACATACTGAAAGAAATAGTGACAGAAAACTTCCCCCACCTGGTGAAAGAATTAGACTTACAAGTCCAGGAAGCGCACAGAACTCCAAACAAAAGGAACCCAAAGAGGACCACACTGAGACACATCATTATTAAAATTCCAAGAGCAAAAGACAAAGAGAGAATATTAAAAGAAGCAAGAGCAAAGAAGGTAGTAACCTATAAAGGAGCACCTATACGATTGTCAGCTGACTTCTCAACAGAAACCATGCAGGCCAGAAGGGAATGGCAAGAAATATTCAAGGTGATGAATAGCAAGAACCTACAGCCAAAGATAATCTACCCAGCAAAGCTATCACTCAGAATCGAAGGCCAGTTAAAGAGCTTCACTAATAAAAAAAAGCTAAAGGAGTTCATCACCACCAAACCAGAATTATATGAATTGCTGAAGGGGGTTCTTTCAGAAGAGAAAGTAAACAAAGATAAAAATTATGAAGAACAAATACGTAACTATCAACAAGTGAATCTAAAAACCAAGGAAATTAAAAAAATCTGATGAACAATATTAACTGTTGAATATAATAGAATCAGAGGTATGGAAGGGGAGTGAACTGACGATTCTTGGGGAAAAGGGGAGAGGGGGATGTGGGAAGAGACTGAACATAAACTGTGCACCTATGGATGAGGACAATGGGGAGTGGGGAAAGGGCAGAGGGTGGGGTGGGAACCTGGTGGAGGAGAGCAATGGTGGGGGGGGGGAAAGGAACATTTGTAATAATATGAACAATAAAAACTTATTAAAAAAAAAAGAATATGTGAAAAGGTATTTGAAGAGGTATTCACTAGCAATCCAAGGCACACAGATTAAATCAGATACCCTTCTAGTTGTTTATAAATTATTTTAAAAAATAGCCAGCATTAGCAAGAAAGAGGTAAGACATACTCTCTCACACTGCTTATGGAAATGTGAATTGGCAGAAACCTTTTGGGGAAAAAACTTGAAGATCTTTAAATATGCCACAAGTTTACATTTACTTTTACTTTGTTATTTATTTTAATACTCTTCTTTAAAAGTAAATTATGCTGGTGTTATCCAAACATATTAGAATTGTTAAAAGGATACAGACAAAGCAGAAATTCTTTTATACTATTTTACCACTATTTTCAATAATCCTTATATTTTCTTACAGTTCTCTTTCAATGGACAAATGTATTATTTGGCTTTGAATGATTTTTAAAAATAGGATATTTACATAAGTCAAATTTGACCATCTTGTTCTGTGATAACAAACCACCAACAAAATCTCAATGGCTTCACATATAAATGTACATTTTTCACTCTGCAAGGCCATGATTCCAAGCAGTGAGGAGACCTGCATGCTGAGACTTTGTCATCTGCAACACATATTTTCCAGGTTTCTGCTGAGAGGGAAGATAGTGAAAGAGGGCCATGTACTGGCTCACAATGCTTTAGTTCAGAAATGGCTCATTGGGCCGAAACCGGTTTGGCTCAGTGGTAGAGCGTCGGTCTGCGGACTGAAAGGTCCGGGGTTCGATTCCGGTCAAGGGCATGTACATTGGTTGCGGGCACAACCTCGGTAGGGAGTGTGCAGGAGGCAACTGGTCAATGTTTCTCTCTCATCGACGTTTCTAGCTCTCTATCCCTCTCTCCTTCTCTCTGTAAAAAATCAATAACATATATTTAAAAAGGAAAAAAAGAAAAAAAAAAAAAGAAATGGCTCATTGGCTCAAACAAGTCCCACAGTGTGCATACTCAATGTCTGTGGAACGTGGTGAAATACAGACATTTGGTAAAGCAGTATTTGTAGTAATTATTTCTGCTATAATATTGCATGTATTGTTTTCTTCACTTAAAATGTATTAGCAGACAGTAGAGATAAGCTCAGACAAGAACTGACTAGGTTTCAAGTAGAGCTCAAAGGGAAGAAAGAGTGTCCAATAAATAGGTCGTACAGGTTTAGGACTCAGTCGTTTCTGTTTACTAAATTAAGTGGTTAAGCCTGAAGTGACTACTATAGTAATTTCACAAGATATATGTATATGAATTCATTGTATACCTTAGATATACGTATATACATTGCTGTTTAGAGATAAAAGTTTTAAAAATTAATATAAAAAAGGGGAGATAAGCCTGAAATAGGCTTTCAGCAAAAATAGTCTATAAAACAAATTGAATGTACTTAAATGCCACTGAACTGTACACAGACTTAAAAATGGTTCAAGCAGTACATTTTATGCCATATTATGGATATTTCACCACAATAAAAATGCCTATAATAATTTACCAGTTAGAATGAATCAGACTTGAAGTGAAGATTAGATTAAGGCTGTTGCCTTCCCACCCAGACCTGCTATGTCAGAGGCCTCAAAGTAACCACCACTGTTGAGAGAGAGAGGGAGTGGCATTGGGATGAAAGAAAAGAAATACTGTGTGCTTGAGAACTGTGTCTCAAAGAACACAGGTGCTGGTCAGTGGTACATGAAACTGATGGGAAACAAATAGATCAGTGTGTTTAAAGGAATTGTATTACCAAAGATAGCTTGCTTCTAGACTAAAACAATGCCATTTCAATAAAACAACATTGAACTTCACTCTGTAATTCATAACTATTTTCTTGTGAGTTCCTTTGAGTTAATGTAAATATTCTGTTTCTCATCCAATTAAAAATATTTTCATTTATGTATTATACTAGAGGCCCAATGCATGAAATTCATGCAAGAGTAGGCCTTCCTTCCCCTGGCTGCCAACACTGGCTTCCCTCTAGCACTCAGGACCTGGGCTTCCCTTTGGCCACCAGCAGGCACCAGGGATCCGAATTTCCCTCGCAGCCCTGGCTTCGTCTGGAAGGACAGAAGGAAGTCCGGTCTAATTAGAATATTACGCTTTTGCTATTATAGATCATTATGGACTCGTGGATCTGTTTTATTCAACGAGTTGCAATTTGTTACTGTTACTTATTATGTTGCAAATATTGTGCCAGATTTGTCCAGTGTCCTGTGCTGTTAAGCTTCCTTCAGTGAAATGTCATCATTTTAAAATAACTTTCTTACTTTTTGGCCCAATAAGATGTTCTAGGTTCATCTTGTATTTTCTTGGCTATAGCCTTGGAATCAGCCATTCTTCCAAAGAGGTTTGTCTCCTCATAGTGAAGAATGATATTTAAAAAGCAGTAAAGCGGTATCTGGCCGCTAGGTGTATAAATTGCTATTTGAGGGTTGCAGCTTCTGAAATTTCTCAGTGGCCAGGGCTAGAGAATACACACACACACACACACACACACACACACACACACTCATATCTATATTTATTTTTATATCAATATTATAGATTCAAAACCATGATTTCATTACCATAATTTTAATGTCAATCTAACACCACAGGGTTCAATTCAGTTTCTCCCCTTCTGTATTTGTAATTCGCATCTCTGACAGTGAGAAACCCAGCTTCCATCAGTTTTTATATGTTTATTTGAGCAATCTCCCTGTATGTAGCCAATCTTACGTTGCTGCTGCTTTTGCCCACCCCACATGAGTGTGCTCCAGTCTGGGCTATCACACTCTGGGTTTTCACAAACCCCCTTCCTTCTCCTCATCCTATCCTCCCACCATCCCCACTGTGGACACATATCTCCTCAGTTCCAATTCATGGATTCTGGATTGCATTTTTTAGGAAAGAAAGAGAGAGAGGAAAAAAAAAAAGGAGGTGGGGGGAATGGGAAAAGAAGAAATGGAGGAAAATGGGAAAAGAGTGAAAAGTGGGAGAGAAAAAATAGGAAAGAGAAAGAGTAAAATGAAGAGAAAGTTGAATGTCACAGATTCTTTGCAGCCCAATGATTGCTTGCCCCCTGGCCACTGTCAAGAGAGGCCATTTAAAACTATTCAAGGCTGAACACTCTGTTCAGGGGTGCCTGAGGTCAGTGGTCCTTAAGAGGAACAGGTGTCAATCCAGCTCAAAATGCCAATTGTGATAAGGAACTCTAACTTAGGCTATGATATTTTAAACTTCCTTCTTTAATGTGACTTAATTTATAGTTTAAACCCAATCAATATAAACAAAAATAAAATAAACCATTGCACCACACAGTGAGGGAAAGGAATAATGCTGATTGTTAGTTGGCAGTTAGTTACACAGCTAAAGTAACTTTTCACTCTCCTAACTATATTATATTATCTGCTAAAACTGGTGTCCTGATGCACAAAAATCGTGCATGAGTGGTGGAGGGGGTTACCTCTCAGCCCAGCCTGCACCTTCTCCATTCTGAGACATCCCACTCGCAATCTGGGACTGCTGGCTCCTATTTGCTCACCTGCCTGCCTGCCTGCCTGATTGCCCCTAACTATTCCACCTGCCGCCTGCTCACCTCCAACTGCCCCCCTTGCCAGCCTGCTCACCCCCAGCTGACACCCCCCCGTGACCTGCTTATCCCCAACTGCCCCTCCCCATCAGCCTGATCACCCCCAACTGCCCTCCCCTCCTGACCTGATCACCTCTAACTGCCTCTGCCTTGGCTCCGACACCATGGCTTTGTCCAGAAGGACGTCTAGAAGGTCTCCTGATCTAATTAGCATATAACCTTTTTATTAGTATAGATCACATGTGTCAAACACAAGGCCCTCGGGCCAAATCCGTCCCGCCAGGCCTTGCAATGTGGCCCGCACCGCGCTGTCATCACTGCACTCCGCTGCGTTTCCATCACAATGACAGTTTATGACTGTTCAGTAAACCATTCGGCCCGCGATTTAGGCTGGATTTTAGATTTTGGCCCCTTCTCTGATTGAGTTCGACACCCCTAGTATAGATAGTAAAGCTAGCATAATTTTTACAGTTGTTCTACATTCTTATGTATTCCCAGGCCTGGTTTTCAGAATGGAGCATCAAATACCAGATGCTTTCCAGCTTTTATCTTCTCATAAATGCCATCATCAAAAGTGAGGTGAAGGCAGCAATTCGCTTCTAGCAAAGGAAAGAGTCTGAAGTACAGTGATGGGGGGCAATCATAACCACCTATGACTACAGAGTTGGTGAGAAGAAAGCCAAAGTCTCCTGGTGTCCCACAGTCTTGCATGCGTTCACAGCAGTTTAAGAGGTGTTAGATAATACCCAGAGCTCCCCTCAGGTCTAGTCTTTTCCTTAGATCTATTCTGGGATTAGAGAATAGAATTGTGTGAAAGTGTAAAGTCACAATGTAAGGAAGGTACAACTTGTACTTTCTTGCCGCCTTGGCACAGACTCTATTGACTTTAGAGAACCTCACCCTTTTCTTACAAACCTGGCAAACATTAAACAACAACAACAAACAAAACAAAACAAAACACCCCCACAAAAACCCCTATCAGCCTGGCTCATCTGGTGTGTATTTCCCCCCTCCCCCTTTTCTAAGTATATTCAAGTTCAAGTTTTGAGAAGTGGTTCAGACTTGTCATTCAGGGAAAAAGTTGGTTGTAGTCCTCCTGTTCAGGGCAGTGTAACTGATAGAAAAAGTTCACACTCATTTGGGGAATGTATATAAGATGGTTCCTCTGAAGTTGTCACTATTTTTCACCATTTGGCTAGAGAACAAACATAAAATAAATTTATTCTTACTTGAAATAATCCTTTAAAAATAAATGGTTTTCTTTAAAAGATTAATATTTGTAAATAGAGTTAAATATCACTGATATGAATTAACTACAGGCAAGGCTCATAATAAGTTAAAAGAAATGCTCAAAAGACAAAAGCAAAAACAAAACAACGCTCTAACTTTTGAGTACTTACTAGTACAACAATGTGTAATAATGCTAAACAAAATTCTTCTAAAGAAAGAACATTCCAGAAAATTGTCTAGTGCTGTGATAGCATTTATCTTAATTTTAAAAGTTGTGTATTAAAGTCATTAAAATAATTTGTAGTAATTAAGTAGGTTAACAATGTCCATAGATGTGAGCATCCTGCCATCTTTTAATGCACTAATTCTCTTAATCATATGAAGCTCGTTGAAAGGTATTGTGTTTAGCACTTTTGATGTTGCAAGTAAAGTCCAGAAATAGGAGGGGTGGATGAAATACATCAGTTCCTGTAGCACTTGGGTAGATGTCGGTTTTGGATTTGAGAAATTATAGGCTCCATGATAAATATTTCAGACTGCTGACTACAATGAAGAGTAATTAAAGCAGCTATGACAACAGGTGCTGTATGGGAGAAATGGTGCCTTTTATCATGAGGTTGTGGGTGCATGTACTAAATGCGCTCACCATTTTCTCCTCTCTATTATTCACTGAATACCCTGGGGAGATTATTCTATTGCCAGCATTTATAGGCTATAATGAAACCACATTAAATATGTATCTGATTGCTACCAACTGTGTAGAAAGAGTATGTTAACTGTGGTTATGTGCGGTGAGTTCAGGGCCAGGGAAGCTGGACTTCACCGTGGTGACTTCATTGTGTTTGACCCACAGGCCCTCACTGTGTCGCTGGCCTTGAATTCAAGCACCAGATAACCTTCTATTTGTTAGTTTGTTGGTTAAATGAAAACTTTAAGAGGGTTATAATGAGCTATATGCTTCTTTTAGACCTAAGGGTTTCCATATAGGGAACTCCTAAACATATGGCATATGAACAGCCACGATGGAAAATGATTTTAATCTTATTAGTCTTAATTACATATTTCTTTGGAATATTAAGCACTATATTTCATAGCACACCTCATTTTATCTCCATCCAACTCACAGACTTCCTTCTTAAAAACAAAAAGAAAGGGCTTCTTAAAGAATAGAGTGGTCCAATTTTGGTTAACAAGGAACTATGTCCATGACAAACGTTCACAATGAGGCAGTGAATAACAGTAAAATGCTGTACAAAATGCCTTGTGATTAATGCTTTTATAAATCTTCTTTTGTTAGAGGTTAACTAAGATAAATTTTCTAATCTTTTACTTCCTACTTGTATAGAAGATGATTATGAAATGGTAACCAGACTGCTGCTCTAAATGTAGAAGCAACTTTTATGTATACACTATCCCTTTTTTATTATAAATTTTCCTTTTAAAAGAATACACATTCTCCCATTGCTATAAAAGTTTAGAAGTAACCTCTGTGTATATAGATCAATACTTGTTCATAGATGGCAACAACTTTATGATATTTAGTTACCTACCTCAGAAGTAAAAACAAATTAAATCTGATTATGTAATCTTTAACTATTTTACTAAAAACCTAATGAAAAAAGCTTAAAGAGTAAATGCCTTAAATTTGTACAATATTGACAACTTTATAATATTTCAAATAAATTTGCTATGGAAGTACCTGAGAATTTTGGAAAAGTCATATATAACTTGTTGAGAAACTAAATCTGCTGTATATTATAACTCTGTGAATACAGAAAAGTAAGAATAGTGTTAAAGAAAAAGAGATGTTGAGTCTATCCTGAATTTTAAATCATTTATCTAAACAAATGTTTACAGTTGAGTGCCTACTATGTGTCTGGCACTGGGTCAAGCATTTAAAACAACCAGGCTGAATATTATTGATCCAAAACACTTCAGAAATTATATTTTTCTCCCAGAGGGAGAGTTGAGGAGCCATCTTCCCAGTCCTATCTCATGTTTAGAATTATTTATCTGAAAGGCAGACTTTCTCTACTGTTGTAACTTTACTGCGGTGAGGATTCCCTCAGCCTATGCTTTAGACTCTCAGGGTCCCAAAGGGGGCAATGTAGCCACTGAGAAGAAGGCAGATTTTTAATTGAAATGGACTTAGAATTTTTTGATGCTTTATAGGCATGACAGCAGAATTCTGCAATATGGGGGTTGGGCAAAAGCAGGTCTACAGTATGTATGAAAAAAGATACGGTTATTACAATAGATTTAATAACTGTGTTTCTCCAATTCATAACTATAAACCTACTGTTGCCCACCCCTGTATATGAACAATAGCATTCCTGCCTTCTGGTTGATGAGAGGTTAACTATAATAGGTTTTGCTATTCCTTTATCGGAAATCTTTTATTCATTGACTTGTATGCTGAGCAGTGGGTTTCCAAGTGAGCAAGAGAGACACCATTTCTGCCCTCTTGGAGCTTGTGCAGATCTAGCTGGGAAGACAGACGAGGGAGCAGCGGTTACAATGCAATGTGGTAATTGCTGCAGGAACAGAGAAGCAGGGTGCCGACTTTAGCTTTGAGAGGAATGGTGGTGAGCACCCAGCGAAGGCTGTCTGGAAGAATTAATAGTTGAACAAAGACCTATAAAAACAAGTTAGGAAATTGTGAGGGCCTGGGAGAATGAAGGAAATGTTCCATGCAAAGAGAATAGCAAGTGCCCTCTGAGCAGGACTTCAGAAACAGAAAAATCTGTTTGCCTGGATCACAGGAAGTGTCAGAGTCAGAGACTTGTTGCCCATGTTAGGAATTTGAATTTTGTCCTAAGGATAATGCAGAACCATCTAAATAGAGTGCAAACATTTTAGAAAATCATCATCATCAGAAGAAAACGGAAAAAGATGGGTGGCCGAGAGAGATAAGTCAGAAACTGTGGCAATAATCCACATGAAAGATTTTTGAAGAGAGAGCTAGAGTGTGGCAGCAGTGGGGATTAAATGAGATACCTGAGCTGTTTAGCAGTTAGTGTACAAAGAATTTAATGCCACTCACGTGAAGAATGCAAGAGAGGGGAGAATCAAGTAATCAAGTATGTCTTCTGGGTTCCTAGTTGGAATAACTGCATGAGTAGTGATGCTATTTCCCAATATAAAAGGAGCACAGGAGAAAAAAAAAAGGTTTATGTAATTGGTTTGGAGATGCTGAGCTTGCAGTGCTTCTGGAACATGTAAGAAATATTTGGAGAGTAGCTATCAGTGGTAAATAATGCCATGAGATGAGTACATGCCATTGCTTAGAAAGAGGTATTTAGGAAAGGGGAAGAGATAGGTCTGAGCATAATAAAATAGAAAGCATACCTAAATACAGAGCCTAAGACTAAATTTGAGAAGAGCCAGAGATCTAAAAGCAAAGCATGCAAATCCAGGACAACGAAAGCCAGCAGGAGAGTGTCAAATGGAGAAAGTGGTGATCAGCACCCATTGCGGCCAAATAAGATGATTATTATTTTACAAATAAATGGTCATGATATTTATTTATTTATTTAGCAATTTTGTGATGCAGAGTTTGTTCATTAGATTTAGACACAGGATCTTTTGTTGATTTGCCAAGAGCATATGTCACTTCTGTATTATATGTTTGGTGTAGCCACTTTCTTGCTGTTCTAGTGCCATGATGTTCTAAGTACTGAGCAAGGCATTTTAGATACACTACCTCTTGTGGTCGTCACGATAGCCCCATGATCTGGAATTGTTATGTCCATTTTACAAACAAGGAAGTCAGGAATACAAAACTTGTTTTGAATTGAAGGTGGGTTTGCTTTTCCTTCTCTTCCACTCTGTCTCCTAGGAGTGCTGGCCCAATACCTGAGAACGTGGGGCTGATTCATAACTGTTGTGAGGCCTGTCCTGATCTCTTTTTAATTGAGTTTGTGCTGACACCTGCTTGCCACCTTATAATCCAGTTTGGATTTATTGTTATTGTTCTCTGTCCAACTTTTGCCTTGGAAATCAGCGTAGAACTGGATTAGGCCCAATAAATATCAATAGCACTCCTATTGATATTTGGGCCAGATAACCATTTGCTGTGAGGTTAAGTGTATTGTAGGATGTTTAGCATCCTGACATCTACCCACTGGATGCCAACTTGCCCTTGCTCACTCTTAACATTAACAATAAAAAGAAAAAAGTCTCCATGTTTCAACAAATGTTCCTAGTGGGCAAAATTGCTCCCATTTGAGAACCACAGAGCATTTGTGACGATTCATTCATTTATTTTATTTTATTCATTTTATTTTATTTTTTTAATAATTTATTTTATTGATTATGGTCTCACATAATTGTCCTTATCCCCCCATTCCCATCCCAACCCCCTCCCTACATATGCCCCCACCCCCTGTTGTCCATGGCTATTGGCTAGGCCCATATGCATGCACACAAGTCCTTTGGTTGATCTCTTCCCCTTGCCCCACCCTCCCCTACTTTCCCTCTGAGGTTTGAGAGTCCGATTGCTGCTTCTCTTTCTCTGGGTCTGTCTTTGTTCATCAGTTTATGTTGTTCATTATTTCCTCTAGGTGTGTGGGATCATGTGATCCAAGTAATACCCTTGTAAGAACCAAAACTGAGACAAGCAATAATGGTTATGCTGAGAGGCAAATGAATCAGTCTGTAGTGAGTTCCTTTCTGGGCCAACATTTCTTTTGAGTCCCAATTTCAATGTCAAATAGTTCCTTATGTGTACATGTCAGCCATGATATTTCAGATCTGGTTGGTGGACAAATGGTGGTAATGCAGGTCCGACCATCTCTGGTTTGGTCCTGGGCATCCTTCAGCAATACACAGCTGCTATCTGCTGGGATGTTGTGGCGTCGTCAGCAAGACTGCTTTGTATCATGCCATTTTATTTCACTTTAAAGCATTTTCTGGCCTTGGGTAATTTCGTGTTTGGATCCAGTCTTACAAGATTAACAAGGCTCAGTAAGCCTCTTACCCCTACCAGTGGCCATCATAAACGAGGCAGGTGAAATCCGGAGAAAAAAAAAGTCAGGATTTTGGATCAAGCTGCTCCTTTTGCATCACAAATGCAGGAGTTTTTTCTTTTCTTAGGAAGTTGACAATTGTCTTACATTTATTACAACAATTCAGAATTTGAGTGATTTTTCTGAATATTGATCTTTGACCTTTCCTTTCTCGCCTAATGATTTTTTATTTATCTGGTAAATTTACAAATAGATGGCTCCCTGAAAAGTGTGGACATGCCTTTCTCTTTTTCCTATGATTAATCCAGTGAGTGATCCGGGAGTGGATGATTAGTTTCTCCTCACCTGTCATCTCCATGAGCTACCCCCACAAAACAGATGCCAAAAATGCAACAGTCTAGGTGATAATAAATTGCTATGCAATAGCCCTTCCCTTTAGAAGTTCTAGTGCCATTAAAGAGCTATGTGCATATATATAACCTATGGACACAGACAATAATGCAGAGAAGGCCTGGGGGAGGAGGGCAGTGAGAGCTTGGTGGAGAGGACTGAGGGGAGGGGGTATCTGTCATACTTACAACAACAATAATAATAAATTTAAATAAATAAATAAATAAATAAATAAATAAATAAATAAATAAATAAATAATACAATCGTAGAAGCAAAATTCAGATGTTATTAACAGACAATTGGGTAAGAAAACCAGCCACCCATGGCTTCTGACAGTACTTAGGAACAAGAACTGGTTCGTTCACAAAATGAAGAGTGCATTATCAAAACCAAGAAATGACATATTTACAATGAAGAGCTTTGGCAAGGTACTTTTACCAGTAAGATAATTCAGGACATTTGTAATGTAATAAAGGGATTTGGGGTAATAAATAAAAGGATGACAATTGTAAAACTTGTAATAAATAATTCTTAAAAATCTAGTACTTGTTGAAATTTCATTACAAATGGAATTGTTTGTGGGAAAACCTGGATTCTACCAATTGAACTAAGACAATTTGTAGCAGTGAAAACATGTACAGAAAAATATTCTCAATATTCATTCTCATCTCTGGATGAAATCTAAAGATCCTCCCTTTTCTATATCCTTCCTTGTTCATGACATATATATTTGTAACTCAAAGGTAGATGTGAGTTTATTTTTATTTTTTATTTTTAAAATATATATTTTATTGATTTTTTACAGAGAGGAAGAGAGAGGGCTAGAGAGTTAGAAACATCGATGAGAGAGAACCACGACCAACTGCCTCTTGCACACACCCTACTGGGGATATGCCCGCAACCAAGGTACATGTCCTTGACCGGAATCGAACCTGGGACCTTCCAGTCCACAGGCTGACGCTCTATCCACTGAGCCAAACCGGTTTCGGTGGTAGATGTGAGTTTAAAGGAGATAAGCAGGGTGTGGAAAAGAGCTCTATATATGATGGCTCCTGAGGTGACCACACTGGTATTATGATTTAGATACCAATAGGACAGCTGAGAGGACATAATAAAACAAGTATGATTAAATGATTAGTCATACATTTTACTTTGTACCAAGCAAGTGAACAACTAGAATTTGAAGCCCCATCTTCACGATCTCCTTTTTATTATTTTATTTTTTAAAATACATTCTTATTGATTTCAGAGAGGAAGGGAGAGGGAATTGATGATGAGAGAATCATTGATTGGCTGCCCCCTGCATGCCCCACACTAGGGGTTGAGCCTGCAACCTGGGGCATGTGCCCTGACTGGGGATGAACCATGATGACCTCCTAGTTCATAGGTCGATGCTCAACTACTGAAGCATGCCGGCCGAGCCTATCTCCACTATTTCTTGAACAGACCTAAAAATGGAAAGGAGTTGACTATAAAGGGACAAAGTTACTTGATTCCCTTTACTCTCTGCATGCAACCTTATATTCTAGGACCAAAACAGATGTTAATCTGGGAAGCATTTCAGCTTAATTTCTTAGCATGTAAGGTGCTCTGTCCTGACAAGTTTCTCTAATTGGTCACACTCAGTATCAATGAGACTAAATTCTCAACAAAATAACAGCAACAACTAAAAGGACAATGAGAGATGCAAGTGCAGATCAGAGACATTTGGCCTTTATCAGATACTAGATTGAACAGTGCCGCTCTCCTTGCCCCTTACTCCCCTCAGTGAAAAGTCAGAAGCCCAAGGAAATAGAATAGACTTTGTCTTTTCAAATAGGACAATAGTTTGAATCTAGTGCAGTTCCTGATTACCAAAGTTTTTATCACTGTTTGGGAAATTTAAGCATAACTATCATGGAACTAAAAGACTTTGTAGAGAAGCAAAACATGAAAAGCTCTGAATGGTAGCTTCTTCCCACTCTTTACTGCCTTTTTGTACTCAAATACAGAAGCCTAGAGAGGAAGAATTTACTGACATCCCTCATGGAAATGTTTCTAAGAAAACCATAAGTCAAACTGCCCCTGTTTTTGTTTTTACTGCCATTAAAATTTACAACAACAAAAAATTATATTTAACAATGCCGGGCTAGTTTCTCAGTTCTTTGCATAACAGCTTTTCACTTAGACTATTAGACATCTCATGGGGAAAATATTTTGCATCTACTGGAGAATAAACTTGATTTTACCTGGATAATTTGCCCTGGGCTGACAACAAAAGGGCCAAGCTCTCCATATGCTGAACAACATTCCACAACAGCATAAGCTCACAGGCAGGTTCTGTGGCTGTTACTACTTGTTCCTATGAGAGATAGGGACATTTTCACTTCTCAAAACTTTCCCAACTTTTCCTTTTCGCTTCTAAATAGATTTTACTGATCTATGGCAACATAGCAACAGAAGTTTAGTGGGATTTAACTAGTACCACTGTAAGTTTAGTGGGATTTGACTACCTACATGGCCCTTCCTAAAACAAAACAAAACAAAACAAAACAAAACAAAACAAAATAAACAAACAAGCAAACCAGTTCCTTCAAATGGTACTGCATCTGATGTCCTATGAGGTTCTTATTTTAATCAGTCAACCTGGGTTCAGCACATGTCACAATTGCCTCATTAAATAAACCTCTGTTTGTAAGTGGTATAAAATTGTCTCTTGCAGGGTGAGTATTGCCAGACATCCCAAACCCTAGTATACTTCAAAATTTGCCTCAGAAAAATTTTTTTTAAATCCTTTGTTTCACTTACGCTAAATAGGGAGAAATGTTTTCTACAAGAGGCTTTCCCTGTTAAAAGGGAAAGTTACCCTATATAAAAGACACTTAATTTTGCTCTAATTATATAATTTCATCTTTGATCTCCCCTATGTAACAGTGAGTGCCGTGGGTATGGAATCTCTACTCATTTGCATGCTTAACTAATCATCTTCTCCACCAAGCCCAGTCATCTACCAAACATTTGATGCTGCTGAAGTAAAAGAATCAGAGGATTAAGGAATTATTGGTCTACTTGCACACCAATCTGCCTTTAAACTTTTCTGAGAAGGTAGGATGTTGTCTTATTTGTATATAAAGTTTTTCAAAGGAAAACTTTTGACAGCAACTCACGTATACTAAACTTACTGGTGGGAAAAATTTCTCATCCCTTAATTATGTTTAGAGCCACTATGAAAATAACCGAAAAGAATTAAAGAGGAGTTAAAGACCCACCGGAAAAAAAAATCCCTACAAGATAAGCACAATTGCAATATTTTCTTGATGATAAAATTATAACCCAGAATTTCTTCAAACTGGGTAGTGAAAAGTTAACCTGTCTCTTAGATTACCATATACTTGAATATAATCTGTAACAGTGACATCTGGTGGCTTTTATTATAATGCTGTGGCATCTTTTGTGTAAAGCCAGGCCATAATTAAATAGAATTGTAACACAGCTTGGTGCTTTATGCATGAACAAATAAAGAGTTGCATATCCACTTTTCCCCAAAGTATGACTTATGAACTTGCTGCATCAAAATGTCAAATACTTTTTCAGGTTCACAAGTTGGAAACTTTCAGATAAGGACATGCAAATTATTATTAAATTTTTTGAGTCACACTACCATGAACTTTAAATTTATGTGTATTTAACTTTAATTTATTTTCCTTGTGTTAATGGAGTGCAGGCTCAGATTGGCATACTCTTTCATAGCTGCTTCCAACACCAGTCTGTCACTCACAGAAGCTAAAACCCCAGGTCGTCTGAAATAAATTTAATTCATTGCCCTCTTGAGCTCCACGAGGGCTAAATGAAGAGGGAAGGGTGAATAGGTGAATCTCAGTCTTTCTCTCACCGTGTTAAATGTTAATGATGACCTTGACTTGTCCATGTGCACTTCTCCCCTCCCCCCAGTCCTGAGGTCTAGCAAACCATACTCTGAAAAACTTTCCAAACACAATGAAAAAGCTAGGAGACTGTATATTAGCAATAAAGATTCTTTAGAAAATTATCCTGTTTTAGCTCCATGGAGTTTTAGAATACCATCCTTTTTCTTGCACTTTCCCCTCCCAGTTGGAGAGCAGTCAAGAGATTGATCTCTTTGGCAATTCCCGGCTCTTGAACTTCTTTGATTGTCCCTTTTGTAAACGTTGGCTGATGCAGAACTCCTATGCAGAAATTGCACCATAAAGGGACCTTTAATCTTGTATTTTTTGGAGGTTAGACACTTGGATAATTTATATTAGGTAATCTGCACTGTTTAATTTGAACTATTGAGTCTGGAAGAGAAATTTGGCTCAGATGGCAACATTTGCACTTGTGTGTGCAAGTTAAAGGTGATCTAAGCACCAGACCAAACTGGTGGCATTTACAATTGAAATGTGATATTTTTAAGTATATTCAAACAAGCAAATGCTCACTTTAGTAACTTGCAATTTTGCTTCTCCCTCCCCCCCCTTTTTGGCCACATTATTTGTGGTAGGTAACAGCACTTAATAAGGAAATACTTCATTAGTTACACAAAGAAACAAACTATATTCAAGCAAGATTTTCTTCAAGTAACTGAATTGCATTAACAACAATTTATTGTTCCCACAACACTAAATTGTGAATATATTTAGGCAAAGAAAATGGTATTGATGCCATTTTGTATATAGGTCATGTTATAGAGCTATCAATTCAAAGAATATATTGATACTACTCGTCAGTTTTATTATCTCTTAATTCTTCTTGGGGATAAGGAATTCTATTTCCAGGTATATCTAGTCTGTGAAATAATGGATCATGATTAGCGTCAGTCTGCTCTTTATGAATGTTTACTTCAGTTCCCATAAAGAGCAGAAGTCTCTTTGATAAACTTTTCCAGTCTGATGAACCATCTAAACACAGAAATCTTCAGCCTGGTTGGTGTGGTTCAATAGTTGAGCATAGACTTATGAACCAGGTGGTCACAGTTCAATTCCCAGTAAGGACACATGCTCATAGTTGCTGAGGGCTTAATTCCCAGTAGAAGACATTCAGGAGGCAGCCAATCAATGATTCTTCTCTTCATTGGTTTCTAACTCCTTCTGCCTTCCTTTATGAAATCAATAAAAAATATATAAAAAAAACGGAAATCTCTAAATTGATAATTCCATGTTTGTACTAATCTCCAGACTGATAGCTATCATTTAACTGGATGTCTAGTAGACATCTCAAACTTAACATATCCAAAGAATCCGTGATCTTCCAACCAAAGCATTTTTTCTCATAGTATTCACCATCTGATTAAATGGCACCTTTATTCTTCTAGCAGCTCACTTTAAATATCTTGAGTTATCCCTGACTCCAATGCACTCTATCAACAAATCTATTAGTTTGCTACCATAAAAATATATCCTGATTCAATCACTTCTTATTTCTCTAATTATTATTTTTGTCCAAGCAACTATTTCATTCACCTCATTATTCCACTTTTTTTTTCTTTATTGTATAATCTCATTTCAGAGCCAGAAAATCCTCTTAAATCATTCCATGTCATCCTTTTGCTCAACCCTCCCCCCAATATTCACTTCTCAAGCAGAATAAATTTTTATAATTGACTGGAAGGCTCTATAGTCCTCTACTTCCTTTATTTTATACTATACTCTCCTTTGCTTAAGATTCGACACCTGGCTTTCTTGCTTTTACTAGACTATACCACCAGGCTGTTGCTTTGGGGCCTCTGCACTTCCTGTTCCCTCTGCTTGGAATATTTACTTCCTAGATAACTTCTTTGCTTGCTCTCTCATTTTTTTTGCAAATTTTTTTTTGTGAGAAATATCATCATCGCAGTGAGGTTTTCCCTGCTCATCCTCTATGTGATGATCTCCCTACCTCTACCATGCTTGCTATCCTTTTTTGCTAGAATTTCCTCCATTTATCACCAACTGGAATTTTACATTGTCTATGTTTTTGTTTATTATCTGTTTACCTCATACTTATTTCCCAGAATATAAACTCTATAAGGAGGTTAATGTCTGTTTTGTTCACTGCTGTGTTCCCTGCACATAGAATAATGTCTGGAACATAACAAAAACTCAAAAAAATGTTTACTGAGTTGAATGAATGGATTGATTACCTGCAGCTACATCCTGTACACTCATTTCCTCAAAGAAGAGAACTTTAAGTTTATCCAAGTATGAAGCATCATGTTTCTGATTAATCTGCTCTAAAAAGCTCTTGTTGCTATCACAGAGCTTCATAACTACTAAATGCACCACTCTACACTTTTTCAGTAATTGAAAACTAGCTTGGGGAATCTATGACTTAATAGCCATTCCATTCTGCTTTTATTTCTCTTGACTCCAAGAAATGCTGGAAATACATTTTCTGCCTTGTTCTTGAGAACAGACCAAGATCACTATGTAAATTAAACACTTTGTCGTTCTAAGGTGATGTTGCCTAGCAGATCAGAGGTCAGTTACTTATTTTGGTTACCTATTGCTGTATAACTACCACCCCTCAAACATTAATTTGCTTATAAATCTCAACTGGGGAAAGGCTTGGCAGAGACAGCCTGTCTCTGCTAGACTCAGTATCATCTAGAATGGCTCTAAGGGGCTGGAATCATTTGAAAACTCACAGTTGACTTTACCTATGGGCTGCGATTTCAACGAGGATACCTTAACATGCTTCCAGAGATAATTTGGACTTCCTTACCATATGGTGACTGGGTTCCCAGGGTGAGCATTCCCTGAGTGAAGCTCAGGTAGAAACCATATCACCTTTTGTGAACCAGCCTTGGAAACCATGTAGTGTCACTATTGCTGCATTCTGTTTGTCAAGGCCGTCAAAGGGCCTGTCTGATTTCCAGGCAAGGAGAAAGAGATCCTACCTCTTGAGGGGGAAGTGGTAAAATTCTGGAAGAGCAGATGGGATCAGAAATATTATGGTCCCGTAATATTTTAATAATAAAATGTAATTTGTCATAGCTACTGCATGGTAGCTGAGGTGATTTGAGGACTAAAGTGATATTCTATTGTGAGAGCTCATGGTGAAGACATATGATTTCCTCTCAAGTGATCAGTATACTATGGTCATATGGAGGGTAGTATGGCAGTTTTGACACATGTCCACAAATTTTTTATGTTCTTCCCTTCCCTTTGAATATGGGAGTCAAAGAGGCATGGTGTGAATTCCAATGCAGCTTTTATCTTTGTCACTGCAACACTTGTGTTTAGGATCATGAGCTGCCACATAAGAAGTCCAACTCTCCTTAGACCTTCTTGCTTTGAGGAAGCCAAGGCCATCCTCAAGAGACCTTGATATCTTAACTGTTTTGCGTAAGAATTCTGGTTGACAGTGCAACTGAGATCCCCATTGACAGCCAACTTCCAGTGCCAGGTCATGAGAGTGAGTTATCTTAGATGTCCATCCCAGGTGGCTCTTGATGACTGCAGCCCCACTTACGTCTGATTGCAACCCCTTGAGGGACGCCAAGTAAGAACTGACCATCCAAATCCTACTAGAATTTCTGACCCAGACAAATCATTAGCAAAATTAATTGCCTATTTTAAGCAACTAAAGTAATTTGTTATTTAGAAAAGGTAAACAAACATGTAGGGTTAAAGACCATGAGAGTCTAATTCTTGTTTGACAGCTAAAATTATAATTATCAAGTCTCCATTTGCTATACAAGACATAGGCTGGTTTTAATAATTAAACCTTTTCTTAAAACATTTTTATGGCACCCTAATCGGTTTGGCTCAGTAGATAGAGCGTCGGCCTGCGGACTGAAAGGTCCCAGATTCGATTCCGGTCAAGGGCATGTACCTGGGTTGCGGGCACATCCCAGTGGGAGGTGTGCAGGAGGCAGCTGATCGATATTTCTCTCTCATCGATGCTTCTAACTGTCTATCCCTCTCCCTTCCTCTCTGTTAAAAAATCAAGAAAATGTTTAAAAATGTTTTATGGTAAAATAATTTCAAAATCTGAGTGAAAAGACTCTTCAATTTATTGAATTATCAATTATAATTCTTTTTTAAGAATATAACAAGCTGTTCTGTGTACAAAGAAACAGGGGATTAATTCTTATGTCGTTTCATCCAAGTCTCTTTATAGTTGGAGAATATCAGCAAAGTGCCTTGAGTCTGTGATTGTAGTGTAAACTAATTGCTTGCTATCTTAACTGTTTTGTTTTAATAAATCTGTACAACTGTTTGATTACTATGACTTTTCTGTAAATGTACAGCCTGTTATACTATTTTAATACAAATTTTTTGTTGAAAGTCAGCCTTCAGTTAGACCTTTTAAAAAGTGAGAATGTTAGTAAATGTTAATGAGCTTTTAAAAATGACATCCCTTACACACCCAAAAAGCAAGAATAAAAATGCATCTTAAAGGTAGAGAAATATTGGAGTGGCAGACTGAAAATAGTGAAACAGATGAGAAGAAAATAAAAATAGGAATTAGTTCAAAAAGTTTTCTGTTAATGGAGTATTTTTAAAAATCATAGTAGCAATGCACATATTTGCAGTTTTCAGTGTTTCTCATTCAAGGCTGGAGTGTTATAATGCCACAAAATTATTTTTTTCCAAGGACAAACAACATTATTTCCATAACTTCTTTTTTTTTTAATATATATTTTCTTGATTTTTTACAGAGAGGAAGGGAGAGAGATAGAGAGCTAGAAACGTCAATGAGAGAGAAACATCGACCAGCTGCCTCTTGCACACCCCCTAAGGGGGATGTGCCCCCAACCAAGGTACATGCCCTTGACCAGAATCGAACCCGGGTCCTTACAGTCCTCAGACCGACGCTCTACCACTGAGCCAAACCAGTTTCTGCCCATACTTCTTTCTTGATAGAACAGCTACAAAGGGCGTGGCTGGAGAATACTGCAATTACGAGAGCGCTTTCTTCCTGGCTGCTTGTCAATACTCTGCATTCTAAGAATGTACTTTGGGTGTGTCTAGAGCAAATCTCAATTGTTAGAGTTATTAAAAATAATATCAAGTGTGCAGTGATCCAGCTTCCTACAAATAAGAGGGGAACTATACATATTAGTAAAAAACGATAGAACCATAAGACTCGGGAAATGTAAATGTTCAAATTCTCAAATTTTGTCTTTCTTTTATTTATTTATTTTTTGACTTTTCACATATATTTGAGCATTCCACCCCTCCCAAAAAAGGTTCAGTTGTTGTTGTTTTTTTTTTCTTCCAGATGTAAAATACAGCTCTTGTGAGAAGTTTGAGCTCATTTTGTTACCTCTGGGACTTAGCTAACATGGTGTACCATTTCAAAGAGCATCAAATCTCCATCGTGTGTGTCTGCGTGTGCGCCTGCACGTGGACGCCTGTGTGTGTGGGTAAATAAGAGGCATGCCAAGCAGCATCAAACACTCACTGCGGAGCGGCCCTGAATCTGGTTTGGCAAATCAGGATGCCACTGTGCGCGGGGGTATTACTTACACGGGCGGCAGCTGTTCTTGTGGCTCTAACGTTAAACACACTGGCTAAGTATATTCCGAAGCCAGTGATAAACAAGTGTCTCAAAGATACATCCATACAACAGCGCACGTTTAGCCTTTTATGCGCTACAATGGGTGTCCCACATCAGCTTTCTTCTTCTTCAGGTTTCCTGCAGCCCCCCCCCTGCCTGTCCCTGTCACCCAGTGCCAGATGGGAAGTGAGAGCTCAGCTGATCCACCTCTTTGTGGTGGAAACCCCCAGAGCTTCAGCTCCGGGCTACAGGTTACCGAAGCCGTCATGAAAAATTCAGAGCTGATATTAACAAGTCTGCGGCAAGGAAAGCGGGTGTCACATTATCCATCCTGCCTTTCAGTTCATACGAAGGCGACTGTCGCCAAAAGAAGAGACGCATGCTTGCTGTGCTTGTGTTCAAAATTATTTGAGTTGTACTATGTAGAATCAGAACTAAAATATATATATATATATTAGAAAAAGAAGAAGGAAGATTGGACAGTTGAGAGGGTGGTAGGGAAGGAGTAGAAGAGTGAGTTGAAAGGCAGTGGCCTCTTAATACTTTGAATGAAATATTTTACTGAAGTTCTACTTCTGGAGCTTCGTTAAATAGTTAAACATGTTTATAATTATTTCATATACACGTTGCTTCAATATTTACTCAGCGATAAGTCCATTTATAAAAGTTCCTCTAAAAAGACTTACAATACTCTAGAAAACGTTTTGAGACATTAAAAAATTAATTTAGTTATAATTTATTAAACACTTGCTATGCTCCAAGATTTGTTCTAAACATTTTTCATGTATTACCTCAGTTACTTTTCGCAAAAAGCCAATAAGATGGGTAGTGTTTATTATTAACACACTTTACAGGTTAGGAAACTGAGGCACTGGAAGGTTAGGTAACTTGGCCCATCATGTAGTAACTGGAAGATTTAAATCCAGGCCACCTCTTTCCAGATCCTGTACGCTTAACCACTACTCTTTCACTACTGCTTATTCATTTATATTTAAACGAATACAGAGACATTCAAAGGACACTGTAATACCTTACTCCTTTCCCAAATCAATAGATTTCATACTTTTAAAAACAAAACAACATTTTACAGATGAAGTTGAAATTTTTGTTGGCAACAAACCTCAGGCCTATTACCTTTGAATTTTCTTTTGAGGCAACTATGATCATGAGTTTAGTGTATATTATAAAATATAATTTATATACTAGTAAATATGCATATAGTATGACACCACATGATAAATGTATTTCTGCATTTTTCTTTTTTTCCACTCGACATTTATTTTTGAGGTCTATCCATATTAAATAAAAAAAAAAAAAACTTTAAAAGAAAGCCTAGAGAACTATGTGAGTTCGTGAGAATTTAACAGGGAGGAGAAAAACACACAGCGATAATCCAGCCATAGGCTACAGTACATATATTACCTCATGAGCTGAATGGGATTTAATGGGAACACATAGGAGGTCTTAGAATGAATGCAATGATTTAGTGGCTAGACATACACGTCAGCCAACTGTCAACCTCCTTTGATTCCCACTCCCCATTCTAATGAAACGAGGGGGCCAGTCCTCGTCAGAAACTTTAAAGAAAGTACATTGAATCTCTTTACAATGAAGACATTTGATTTTCCCCCCCTTTCTTTTCAAAGTGTACTCATTTATGTTACTGTCACATCATAAAGCCATTCCTGAAATTTCATCAGGATTAAAAATGTTTCTCAATGTACAAGTTAAGTAACACCAAGTTATTGTGAAACTTTTCTAGTAACAATTCTAAATAGCTCAGAATGTAGGCAAATATCCAGCTTGCTTCCAACAGAAAGAAACTAACCAATATTAGGGAAGAAAATATTAAGTGAGTTGATTATATATGATTTGATCACAACCCAACTCTCTTGGTAATCTAAGCAAGAGCTATTTAGTTGTAAAAACACAGAACATTATCTGTGACTCATCATTCTTAGTCTAATCCTTTTGCTGCTTTAAAACACAGCCTTTAAAGATAGGAAGGAGGACAGGGGTTGGGAGGGGCAAGCAGAGTAATTAGAAATATCAGTAGATAATGTGATTATTATTCTCTAGCAGGTGTGAGTCTTATTAATGTAAACAAGCAGTATAACAAAGCTGAACTATACCATGTAATGAAGTATTTCACCAGAAAATTTTTATAGGATTTAATTTATGCTAGTTATTGCCATTTAGTCAAAATTTAGCATTTGAAGGCCAAGAATAAGGCTTACTTTTATCAACTCTAGAGTTTCACTTACATTTATCTATAGCCAAATTTCAATCTCAAAATCAAAAGAATTCTATAATGTTTGATTTTAAGAGAATAATTTCATCTGAAAGTAATGAAAAAAATTCATAATAATTGCAAGAGCTATGTAGATTGCTTGGTAGTCATAAATCTTGCCCTAGTTTACCAAGAATTGAATAAGCAACAATGCCAAAATTACAATTTAATAAAAAAATTCTAATATCAATATTTCTAATTGTCATGTGTGAGTATTCATTTATTTGTCAACATTTGTACTTTATGATGGTGTCTCAGTGCACAGTCATTCAAGTGCAATCTAAAACTATGGTAAGTGGAAAAGGAGAATCTTTTTCTTCCTTTTCGCTTTATCTGATGGAAAGTTTTCAGTTATCCTGATACTGAGCAAGGTTGGCAAGACAGTCATTTAAAATGTCACTTGAAAATAGTATGTTAAGTAGAATTTAGTCTCTCACCACTGAACGTCTCAGCTGAATGTTTCTGAGCAGTGGTCTCTCACATCTAGGATATAATCATAGATGGAGAACTTTTTGTTGGTTGTCGAATGGGAGGAGGGTTGGGAATGGGTGGGTGGAAAAGTGAAGGGATTAAGAAGTACAAATTGGTTGTTACAGAATAGTCGTGGGGATGTAAGGTACAGCACAGGGAATACAGTCAATAATACTGTAATAACTAGGTGTGGTGCTGGATAGGTGTGGGTTTATTGGGATGATCACATATTAAGTTATGTAAAGTCTGGTCACTGGAGTATTCAAAAATATTTTTAAAAACATAAGAAAAAAAAGTTTAAAAGAAAAAACAACTTCCAAGATTTAACAATTGAAGACAATTCTAATCTATATCCTGTGCCATTTATGACAGGCATTATTTTATCTTTCTTTTCATGGCAGCCAACAGGAGGACTTTTATTTTATGTATAAATCTAATTGCTCAGACAACTTCTACTCCCTTGAAGCATTAAATATTCTGATTTATCCAACTAACTGACAACTACCCGAGGACAGCCGTTCTCTTATACATAGTTGGTACTCAGTAAATTTTTAGATATCAGGAAGTTTTGTTATTTTGATCCATATTTTAAATCTATAGTTTATAATTGTCTTCACGTTTTAAATCACCAGCACAAAATTTCTACGATTGTTTTGCAGACTTTGAAGTTATTTTGCTTTCACATTATCAACTTAGAACAGGTAGGCAATATTGATAATCCTATCTATTAAAAGGGTAATATGCAAATTAACCATCACTCAGTCACAAAGATGGTGGCACCCATGGGTAGCCACTGAGAGTGGGCAATGTGAGCGGCCTGGCGGATTGCCTCTGGGCTGCATAGAGTAGGGGTGTCGAACTCAATCAGAGAAGGGGCCAAAATCTAAAATCCAGCCTAAATCGCGGGCTGAATGGTTTACTGAACAGTCATAAACTGTCATTGTGATGGAAACGCAGCAGGGTGCAGTGATGACAGCCTGGTGCGGGCCACATTGCAAGGCCTGGCGGGACGGATTTGGCCCGCGGGCCTTGTGTTTGACACATGTGGCATAGAGCCTCTGGGTGGCAGGTGCTGAATGGCCAGGCCTCATAGAGAACTACTGGCGCAGGGATTCTGCCAGTGTTCCTGCAGCCCCGCGGAGGTCCCAGCATCGGCTTTATGTGGCTTCTGCCAGGGTTTCTGTGGCCCCACTTGCCTGGAGGCAGAGCATCGCAGTGGCATTCCAGGACTCAGGGCTGTCCCGCAGTACACCGGCCACGCAGTGCGGGACTCCCAACTCAGACGGAGGGGCTGAGCCTGGAACAGTGGGAAGGAGTGCAGGAGGGGCCCGGTGGGTAGGAGCGTGGCCTCGGCTTAGCCCAGAGATGGCGGGAGTGGTAAACTCAGGCACAGTAATTACTAGAGTTAAAAGCAGGGACATTGACACAAGGGACAGATGTGGAGTCAGCAGAATGAGGGTGGACACCAATAGAGAGGATGGGCCAGGGAGTAGTGTACCAAAGGATGTCCTCTGAATGTGAGGGCAAGCATGGCCTATAGGGCGTAGCTTTGCTGCCCTTAGAGGCATTGCGAGAGAGGATAAATGAGCTCATTAGTTGGCTTTAAAATAATCTGTTTATATACATATGATAGACAACCTTATAAAGAAGTAACCATGAGAATCACTAATGTGAAGAACTTGACCAAACATATTGATACTGTCTCCACTATTTTATAGGACTATAGTCACAGAAATATTTTTAAAAATATTTTTATTGATTTCAGAGAGCAAGGTAGAGGTATAGAGAGATTGAAATATGAATGATGAGAGACAATCATTAACTGGCTGCCTCCTGCATGCCCCACACTGGGGATGGAGCCTGCAACCCAGGCATGTGTCTTGACTGGGAATTGAACCATGACCTCCTGGTTCATAGGTCAATGCTCAACCACTGAGCTGTGTCAGCCAGGCCAGAAATATTTTTAGTGTATTTTAATGACATAAAATTCATGATAGAAATTATGATTTCTATCCTAATGAAAATATAAGCTGGGAAAAAGCTTCCTATTAGCTTTTTCCCAGCTTATATTTTCATTAGGATAGAAAATTTCACTTTTAACTAAAATAATTATATACTATTTTTTTCCTCTTATAGCACATGTCTAATGTTTTAAAGGGCATTTAAAATATTGTATTAAAATAATCTCTTTGATAATGAGACTATTGAGTCATTGTATCCAAGTGCAATGGATATGCCACAAAAGTTATTAAACTTTTATTTTTTTAAAAATTCCATGATTCATCTTACATTCTGCTGTCAAATGTTGGCACAATTAACATAATGAGACCAATTAATAATTTACTGACTTTTTTATTTAAGTTGCATCTTGATGATTATGAATGACACTCATTTTTTGTCTTTGAATTTGCCAAGTCTTTATTGCCTTACTACTTAATCTGTTACTAACATGGTCCTGGCAGCTTTTCTATTCCTTTATTGTTTACTGAATAAATAATTGATGGGTGAGTTATAGAACTTCCTCTCCCACTTTTACTGCCTTTCCACTAGAAATGCCATTTTCAGCTTCTTTCACTGACTCAAGTTTATAGTCCTGGAGATAAAGTACAAGTTTGGAGAAAAAAGGTAAGTAAAAGTAAAATAAGGTTAATATTCCAGTTGAAGCTTTTATCTTCTTGAAAATTTTCCAAAAGATCAATGGGACTAGTGGAACAATAGTTTTCATGATCAAACAGAAATTTACATTTATGCGAGGATAGATAAGAGGCTAAGAAGGGACTAAAATACTGGGAGAAAATGGTAAGAATGAAGGATTTTTGTTATGAAGGTTTTGTTTGTATAAGAGAAGGTAGTGGGTATAAAGAGATAATATTTGGGAGATACAAAATGGAAGAATAGAAGGATGTGTCCCAAGTCTTGTCCCAGAGCAGATAGAATGAGCAACTAAATTGAATAAGATCCACCCCAAATTGGTGGAGTAGACATATCGGGTCTAGTAATAATTAATGTCGTTTTAAAACATTCGTTTAAAATCTTGCTTGGCGTTGACTTGTATTGACATAACGTGGTATCTACAGAACGTGTGAAGTGCAATTAACAAGTTTTGCTTGAAAAAGTTTGTGTTTGGTTTGGTTTTTGTTGCAAAACTAGGGCTAAGAAGATGGCGGATGAAGAGCATATTCGGCACTACATGCTTTACGAGTTCCAATTAGGAAGAAAAGCAAGTGAGGCTGCAAAAAACATCTGTAGTGCTCTTGGTCAAGATGCAGTTAGCGCCAGAAAATGCCAGCGTTGGTTTGAGAAATTTCGCGAGGGAAATTTTTCGTTAGATGACAAGAGTGGTCGAGGCCATGTGTCCAATTTTGATCAAGAAGCTCTTCAAGCTCTTTTGGTGCAAAATCCTCAAATTACCCAACAAGAGCTTGCGACAACTTTAAATTGTTCACAAAAAACAATTTCCAATCAATTGCGTGCACTTGGCAAAGTCCAAAAGTTTGGAAAATGGGTTCCTCATGAGTTGACCGACAACAACCATAATCAAAGAGTCACAATTTGCAGTTCGCTCCTCTCTCGTCAAAACCGTTTGCCGTTTTTAGAGCAAATTGTTACCAGAGATGAAAAATGGGTGCTGTATGCTAATTTGAAAAGGTGGCCTCAATGGTTGGACAAAAATGAGTCTCCGCAGCCCACTCCAAAACCTGACTTGCATGTGAAAAAAGTGATGTTGTGTGTTTGGTGGAATTTTAAAGGAATTCTTCATTATGAACTTTTACCATCTAACCAAACCATTACAAGTGCAGTGTATAGTGCCCAATTGGAAAGGTTAGCCCAAGCTTTAAGAGAAAAAGAACCCGCACTGATTAATCGGAAGGGCGTAATTCTTCACCATGATAACGCACGACCGCATACTGCAAGAATCACTGCTGAAAAACTGCGCCAGTTGGAATGGGAAGTTCTCCCTCAACCTGCATATTCTCCTGATATTGCCCCTTCCGATTACCATTTGTTTCGTTCTTTGCAAAACTTTCTTCTTGGAAAAAAATTTAATAATGAAGAATGCCTCAAAAATGCATTGACCGAATTTTTCACATCAAAACCACAAGAATTTTACAACAGAGGGATTAAAATGCTTCCTGAGCGTTGGGCACAAGTAGTAGAAAACAACGGCAACTATATTGTTGATTAAATTTTGTTGTATTGTTTAAATAAATTTGATTTAAAAAAGTATTAGAAAACGACATTAATTATTACTAGACCTAATAGATGGTGAGAAAATCCACAGCCAGGAAGGCAGAGGACACCCGGAGAACTATAAGATCAGGGATCTGGGCTGGAGAGAACTGCAAGACCTCCGAGCCCAGAAGGTCAGAGGGAAACCCCATGGCATTGAGTTCACATCCCTGGGGACAGGCACAGCGTCTGACTGTGGAAAGCAGGTCCGCAGGACTGCTGGTGTCAGGGGATTCTAGATCTGGTTCCACAGCCAAGAGAGACTGAGCCCAGAGAGGGCAGCCTGGATGCTGCCAGGCTGTGCCATGCCCGGGGGGAGAAGGGCTCACAGTGGCATAGCTATTTTCCCTCCTTTTCGTCTTTGCTTTTGTTTGCTGAACCTAGTTCATAGGACCTTTCAAATACAGACACTCACTCATGGCTGAGGTGCAGGTGGAAGTGTGGAGTTGGGAGTCTGAGGAGAGGAGAGAGCCTGAGAGAGGTGACTGAGAGTCTAGCACTGAGTCATATCTGACATGCCGGACTTAGGCAGCCATTTTTTCCTGAAGAGATAGCCCCTCCTTGCAGTCTCCAGGTAACCAATACATCCACACCCAGACTACACCCTGAGTGGACAAGGATAAAAACAAAACAAAACCTGAATAGTCCCTGAGAGCCCACAGGGACAGGCCTAAAGAGAGGACTTCGGTTCCAGCAACAGGAAACTGAGAAGTGGCAGACAGTACAGAAGAGTGGGATCTTAAACCAGTCCTCATTTTTATTTTCACTTCATTTCATTATTATTTTGTTATCTTTTTAATTTATTTTTTTCATTTGCTTATTTTCTAATTCTTTTGGCATTATTTTTCATCGTTCTAATTTTTTATCCTTTTTCCCCCCATTTTTATTATTACACTGATAAAAAGAGATAGAGGAAGACATAAACAGATGGAAGAACATATAGTGTTCATAGAGTGGTAGAATAAACATCATTAAAATGTCCATACTACCCAAAGCAATCTATAGATTCAATACACTCTGCATTAAAATACCAACAACATATTTCATAGACCTAGAACAAACTCCAAAATTCATCTGGAATAAAAAAAGACCCTGAATAGCTGCAGCAATCTTGAGAAAGAACAAAGTAGGAGGGAATCTCAATACCAGATATCAAGATGTATTACAAAGCTACTGTTCTCAAAACTGTCTGGTACTGGCGTAAGAACAGATATATAGACCAATGGAATAGAACAGAGAGCCCGGAATGCAACCCAGACCACTATGTTCAATTAATATTTGACAAAGGAAGTGAGAACATACAATGGAGTCAAGACAGTCTCTTCAATAAATGGTGTTGGGAAAATTGGACAGATACATGCCTGTCCAAAAAAATGAAACTAGACCACCAACTTATACCATACACAAAAATAAACTCAAAATGGATAAAGGACTTAAACATAAGATATAAAACTATAAAAATATTAGAGGAATCCACCGGCAGAGAAATCTCAGACATATGCAAAGCAATGTCTTTACCGATACAGCTCTCAAGGCAATGGAAAATAAAGAGAAAATAAACAAATGGGACTACATCAAAATAAAATGCTTCTGCACAACAAAAGAAACCATCAACAAAACAACAAGAAAGCCCACTGCATGGGAGAATATATTTGCCAATGTTATCACCTATAAGGGTTTAATCTCCAACATGTACAGGGTACTCATATAACTTAACAAAAGAAAGATAAACAACCAATCAAAAAATGGGCAATGGACCTAAATAGATACTTTTCGAAAGAGGACATACAGAAGGCCAAGAGACATATGAAAACATGCTCAAAATCACTACTCATAATAGAGATGCAAATCAAAATAACAATGAGGTACCATCTCACACCTGTCAGATTGGCTATCATCAACAAACCAACAAATGACAAGTGCTGGCAAGGATGTGGAGAAAAAAGAACCCTGATGCACTGCTGGTGGGAATGCAGACTGGGGCAGCCACTGTGGAGAACAGCATGACGTTTCCTCAAAAAGTCAAAAATGGAACTCACATTTGATTCAGTGATCCCACTTCTAGGGATATATCCCAAGAAACTAGAAACACCAATCAGAAAGAATGTATGTACCCCTATGTTCATAGCTGCTCAATTTACAATAGCTAAGATTTGGAAACAGCCTAAGTGCCCATCAGCAGATGAGTGGATTACAAAACAGTGGTACCTCTACATATTGGAATACTATGTTCTGGTAAAAAAAAAAGAAGGAATTCTTACCATTTGCAACAGCATGAATGGAACTGGAGAGAGCATTATGCTAAGTGAAATAAGCCAGTCAGAGAAAAATAAATATCACATGATCTCACTCATTTGTGGAATATAATGAACAACATAAACTGATGAACAAAAACAGATCCAGAGACAGAAGCATTGATCAGACTGTCAAACCTCAGAGGGAAGGTAGGGGAAGGTGGGGGTAAGGGGTAGAGATCAATCAAAGGACTTGTATGCATGCATATAAGCAAAACCTATGGACACAGACACAAGGGCATGAGGGCATGAGTAGGGGGGGACAATAGGGAGAGGGGGAGGGAGTAAGGACACATATGTAATGCCTTGATCAATAAAGAAAATAAGAGAGAGATAAAATTTGGGTATCTGGAGTTTCAAATATTTGAGGAGGAGCATGTCTGAAAAGACTCAGGATTAGTACTGAGAATGAGTGGAAATCAATGTCATTGAAATTGCAAAAATCCAGGCATGTCTGAGCGTTGGGACGAATCATTACCATCAATGCATAAATAGTGATTATAACTTACTTCGAGTTACTGCTCAGCTAGCAAGTGACAGAGTTAGGATTCCAACCCAGGCCATCTGGCTCCAGAGCCTGCTATTTTAACCACTGTGTATCTGGGCCTTGCATAAGGGTGATACAGGGTAAGGAAACACTTCCTGGTCCTGTTGCTCATGGGAAATGAGAAATCTATCTACTTCCACTGAAGAAAGATGCAATGGAAGAGGTGTCCTTGATGCTGAGTTATATTCCAATCAAGTCATTCTGCAAAAATATGGAGGAATTAGATAATTTTTTTTTACAGTGAAAGAAGGGCTCAGAAGAAGATTTTAAAACGAGCTGGAAAAATTGAACAATTATAAGAAAATCGTGGGTAGACTATGCTATTTTGCTTTTTCATGAAATTGAAAATAGGGAGGGGGGAGGAGAAAAATATAAAGAGAAATGGAGAAAACATAAAGATAGGTGCAAGAAAGAAGGAGGGACAGTCACACAGGCTGTGTGCTGTTCATAGAAACAATTTTTTAAGTAAACGCAAACACAAGCATATTTTATTTATCTGAATATCATGAACAACTATTTTGCACCTCTGAGCTACCAAAGCACATCTCAGAACGCTTTTTTCCCCCTATGGCCCCTGATGAGCTGGCATAGCACCTGGATATCTGTGGTCCAATAGCAATACACAATTCATACTTTAGGATTTGGTCTACGGTACATCATTACTCAACGATGTCTGTTTCATCTGAATCTAAACAGGACCAGTAGAGGGCTAGAGAAGAGGAAGGAAGAAAGAAGACCAGAACTGAATGTGACGTTTTCACCCGACTCTGGAATGCATTTCATTTCCATGGAAAGCATGGCCTATTTAGATGGAGAGGAACTTCTACAAATAAAGAGACAGAATAATGCAATGTGGTCTCATTCACTATGATATTTCTTAGGTGGAAATGTTGATTTTTCAGAAAGAAAAGAATGTATTAGGATTGAATTTGCCCTCTTTTCATACTGGAATGCCCCTTTACTTCAGGTGGGAAGGGGGAATGGAAGTGCATGTGCTTCCAAAAGCACAGGGCATGACCTCCCCATCCTCTCCCTTCCTCTTCCAGCAGTTCCTCTGCAGCCCCCTTTCCCCCCTACACAAACACGTCTGGTAACGGGATGCTTCTTCATTATGAAGGGGCTAGTCCATGAAGTTTATTTAGGTGAAACAGACTTCTCGCCACAAAGGTGGGCAGTGACTCGGCCTAGCTAATCGGAGCAGTGCATTCCTTTGGCCAAGGTTCTGGGTCATCAGTCAAGAGAGTCAAGCAGAGCCATTCTGAACCTCCTTGGACTTCACTAAGAGAATGAGAAAGAGCGATGGTTTTCTCTTCGGAATTGCTCATTAAAAGAGGTATAATCCAGAGCTAACATTGGTCATTTAGAAAGTGGGTAATTTTTTAAAGAATAGAATGAAAATATGGGGAGGTGGAAAAATGAGGCTGGAGAGGTAGGCTGGGGTCTGATTGACTGTAAAGTATTTTGTGACAAGTAGACAGATCAAATGTCCTTTTCTAGGTTTGGTGGCTGGGGAAACTGAAACTGTGGTCTGTCCACATTTAAAAAAAAAAGAAAAGAAAACAATTTGTGGAGATAGATAGGAATATGAAGAGATGAAAGTAACAGATCAGTTCAGTGACTATAGCCATTTTTCTTAGAACAAATAATAATAGTATGGACTGTGATATTGATAATAGCACTGGACAAAATGGTGCAAGACTACATTGGTGATAGAATTGGTAATGTTTTAGTGACCTAATGAACAATAATCTGAAAGAGAGAACAGAATCAAGGATCACTCACAATTTTCTGGTTTAGAACATTGTAAGAATCTCATTTATAGAGATTGGGGATAAAATTCAAAAAAAGTTTTGAAGGAGCTGAGAATAATGAATTTAGATGAGTTCAGCAAGAGATGTCTATATCATCCACTTGAAGAAACCTTGAGATCATTTTGAAAGCATTATAAGTCTTAAATCCAGAATTACAGAAGTTAGGGTGGAATTATGGAAGTGGGAGTCATCAACATTGGGATGTTACAAAAAGTCACTGATATCAATGAGATTACCCAGGGAGAATGGGTTGTATAAGAGAGGAGATTGTCAGAGAAATAAAAGGTTGCCTCAGAGGATAAAGATGATCAAGGAGAATATTGGTGACATGGAAACCTAGAAAGTGAGACCTTCAATAGCTGTCAGGAAGTCAAGAAATTTAAGGATTGACAGTATCCACTAACTTTGTCACTTAAGAGGTTACCTTGACCTTAGAATAAAGTTTCTGTGAAGTGATAGGGTTTGAGAAGTGAAGTAGAGGTGGAGGAAAATTAGAATATAGACTACCCTGTTTCCCCGAAAATAAGACAGTGTCTTATATTAAATTTTTCTCCCAAAGTTGCGCTAGGTCTTATTTTCAGTGGATGTCTTATCTTTCCATGCGCTAGGTCTTATTTTCGGAGGATGTCTTATTTTCAGGGAAACACGGGTATTAATATTTAGATATGGATGAAAACGAGGGCAGGACATAAAGTAAAACAAGAATGTGGAAGGGATTTTTGTTGATTGTTTTTTTTAAGTGTAAAATTTGAAGGAAGACACAATAATGGATGGATCAAGATCTCTGAAAAACTGAGATTAGATCTAGAACACAGGTAGAAAGATTCTTATTTTCTTCTCCTGATGCCTCTGTTAATTATTATCTAATTTTAAATTCTGTAAATAGATGAGTTTTAAAAGATCTTTTCATGAGGATTCAACTTTATGATGACAGGTTTATAGATTTTAGACATTACTATAGAAGATTAAAAAAAAAGAATTATGTACATTCCCAAATACTTTATCTCAGATTAACATATATGTAAGTAGTTTCAGTGAAATCATAAGCAACTGCTATTACAGTATATAACTTTAAACACTAAAGTGTAAATTCTGTCAGGGGACACTCCATTTACATTTTATTCATGTTTCACTTACATCTTTTAAAATCACACCTCATGCCTAAGAATATTAGTAGCTTCAGTCTTTAATCTCAAAATTTGAAATTGAATTGATATTCATGACACTGTAGTCATTGTCGTCTTTGTAATTAAATCTAGAGGGAACCAAAGTCCTTCACTCCTAAAATCAATGGTAGAAATTTAATTTACTAATAAAGAATATTTTTTGTTGAGCTTTATTAACCAGCTGAGATCTCAAATAAAACCTGTTTCTGTCACTAATTCTTTACTTTCAGTGTTTTCTTTTAGTTTAATTTTCATAAATATTTATTAAAAATGTTCATGATTTCTGCTATAAGTATTATATATGTTGTTATATGTGATGAAATAAATACTATATAAAGTAATTTTGGTCTACATAATGTAAAAATATATTACTCTCAACATATCCTTTAAGTTGAAATGGAATTTATCTTTGTAGCAACTTAAATATTGGGTCACCCTTTATTGACATACAATGAGAGTCTAGTAAATTCTATTGTTAAAAATTAACATTTATTAATTTTAATTTCTTAAAGGACAGTTTGCACACACCACATGTGTTCAGATACGATTTTATGAACTAACCCAAAGAATATTGCTGCACTTAGTTTGTTAATGTTCAAAAAAAAAAATCAACAAATATGCCTTTAAAGTTCACCTACTGATATAAACGCATATAATGTTTTGCTCCTGGCATACACCCACAAGATATAATTCAGATATGGTAAATTTATGTCAAATGACAGTCACATAGATCATTGGCTGAAAGGAATATCAATAGAAGAAAGAGCAAAGCTAATACTGAAACTGACGTCTATTGAAATAATCTTATCTAAATTGCTGAAACAAAGATTAGTTTACAGTGTGCACTTTACATTAGAAGTTGAAGTCCTCCCTAATCTAACCAACAATGAAAGAGCTCTTGACCAAGGAGGATATGCTTTGTTCCTTTTCTCCCTTCCTTTTTAGCTCCATTGGTGCCTGAACACATAAGAAATAATTCTTAGAAAAAAAGAAAAATAGAATATTTAAAGTTCAGGGGATTGAAATGATGGTTAAGCACTGGAGGGCCCTCCTTAAACTTTTCCTGATGCTGGTTGTTGTTTAATTGCAGAATAGTTCCCTTGGGGACAGGATTTTTAAAAAGCACACATGGTTACAAAATATAAGAAAAAATGAAATGCTTTCTTAAACTGTGCTCTTAAAAATCATAAAAACATCACATAATTACATTTTTCTTGGGATACAAAAAAAATATATATATGAGACTGAATTTGAAATACACATGAGAATTCTGGAACAACTTGAACTGGTGATCTAAAAGTCTAAGACTTGTCTTTGTTCTCTAATTGACTCCTTCACGGATGAGGGAAAGCTCAGCCTCTCATCCCTGCTGTTTGACACCTCCGTGAGCTTTTGTGTCTTTTAGCAATGTTCTTACAGCGCTGGCAGGAAAACTGGGCAACACTTAGTTAGACTTCTGTATTCCCCCCCCCTCCCCCCAATGGATCAGCAGTAGATGCATACACAATTAATATGGCTTGGAGGTCTAAATCAATGATGCTCTTTCCAATTAATATCTCTCAGTTTTAATATTGATCTTCATTGGACAACAGATGTAGTTTCCTTTTCTTTATTTCAATCCTTTTATTTGAGGGTGGGGTCAGGGTAAAGATTTTGAGAAACAGCTGGAAAAAAAGACAGTGAGTCGTCAAGTGGTATAGTTTTGCCTTACAGTAAAGACCAAAGCAGCCTAAAGCTTCAGGATTGAAAAGAAGTTGCATATAGCCTGACTGCTTGCCCTTTTCCTTGCCATAATCTTCTATTTGCCTCCAGTGTAATGGGACTACAACTCATGGTTCTGATAAAGAAGGATTTAATCTACGTCTTTTAAAGATAAATAGGATTATATATATATTTTTAAGCAATATAAACTTCTGGTGAAGAATAAAAAGGACTTCTTCATTAAAAGAGTAATTTCTTCATTAAAAAATTAAGAGACAATTCCATGTTAATTGTAAGACTTAAGCAAATGAAAATAAGTAGAGTGCTTTACAGTTTGCAAAGTATTTTTGCATACATTATCCCATTTAATCTTTACAATGTTATAACTTAGGCTAGACTAGCATTATTATTATTATTATTCCTATTTTACAAAGAGAGAACTGAGGTCCAAAGAGACTAAGCAATCTGCTGGAAACCATTCAATTGGTAAGTATGTGTAGCATGATTTTAGGAACTCAAACCCAGGTCTCTGTTTCCCAATGAATGCTCCTCCACTCTATTACGATGTCTCCTAAAATGACCTAATTCAGCCCATTTTAATAAATATGATCGTTTTTAATTCAAATAATATTTTTCCTATAAGATCTACATTTTAGGGAAAAAATTCTCATAGGAGCTCTACATCAGGGGTACTAAGGGATGTAATATATATAGTGTCCTCAACAGCATCAGTGTTGAGGACACTATATATATATATATATATATATATATATATATATATATATATATATATATATATGAATAATCTATCTTTTTTGTCAGTTGCTTATTTGTTTATTAATTTCATACCTTGTGTTACTTCCAAAATAATCTAAGATACACCAAAAATAACCTTCTCTCAGAAAACAGTAAATCCTATCTAAAAGCTAGTTCATATTGGTAGTTAAAAGCATAGACACTACAGTGAGACTGTCCAGTTCAAACCTTTGCTCTATCATTTGCCAGATATATGTCCTCAGGCAAGTAATTTAATCATCTCAGTGCTTCAATCATCTCATCTGTGAAATGGAGGAATTCAGTAGAACCTAGCTCAGAAGATTCTTGGCAAGATTATATGAGACTATACCAAAAAGTTGCTATTACAATGGCACAAAATAAGTGCTCAATAAATACTACTACTATATTATTAAAAAGAAAGAGTTAACATTGGCAAATATGTTCTCCCATGCAGTGGGCTCTCTTATTGTTTTGTTGATATTTCTTATTGTCTTTGTTGATGTGCAGAATCTTTTTATTTTAATGCAGTCCATTTTTTTATTTTCTAACTAGTTGCCATTGCTCTAGGAGCTGTATTGGAAAAGATAATGCTACAACATGTCTGATATTTTGCTGTCTGTAAATTCTTCTAAGATTTTTATTGTTTCCCATCTTAAGTTTAACTCCTTTATCTACTTTGAGTTTATTTTTGTGTAAATTGATCTAATTACATTATAGTGTAAGTCAGTGGTCTAGTTTAATTTTTTTTTGCATGTATCTGTCCAATTTTCCAAACACCATTTATTAAAGAGACTGTCTTGACTCCATTGCCTCCTTTATCAAATATTGATTGAGTATAATGGCTTGGGTTGATTCTGGTTCTCTGTTCTATTCCATTGGTGTATATGTCTGTTTTTATGCCAGGCCCAGGCAGTTTTGAGAAAAGTGGCTTGGTAATATAGTTTGATATCTGGTATTGTGATCCCTCCAACTTTGTTCTTCTTTCTCAGGATGGCTGCATATTCAGGGTCTTTTTTAATTCCAAAAGTTTGTTCTAGGTCTGTGAAGTATGTCATTGGCATTTTAATGGGGATTGCATTGAATCTGCAGATTGCTTTGGGTAGTATGGACATTTTAATGATATTGATGCTACCAATCCATGAACATGGTATATTCTTACATTTGTTTATGTCTTCCTCTATCTTCTTCTGCAATGTTCTATAGATTTCTAAGTACGGGTCTTTTACGTCCATAGTTAGGTTTATTCCTAAGTATCTTAATTATTTTGATGTGATGGTAAATAGGTGTTTGTTTGTTTTTTAGTTTGTTTTTCTGTGAGTTCATTATTGGTATAAAAAAGCCATAGATTTTTGGGTGTTAATTTGATGTGATGGTAAATAGGTGTTTGTTTGTTTTTTAGTTTGTTTTTCTGTGAGTTCATTATTGGTATAAAAAAGCCATAGATTTTTGGGTGTTAATTTTGTATCATGCTACATTGCCAAATTCAGTTATTAAGTCTAGTAGTTTTTTGATGGAGTCTTTAGGGTTTTCTGTGTCATCTGCAAATATGACAGTTTTACTTCATATTTGCCAGCATTATATCTGATGCGGGTTTAATCTCCAAAATTTATAGGGAACTCATACAACTTAACAAAAGGAAGATAAACAATCCAATAAAAAAATGGGCAAAGGACCTAAATAGACACTTTTGGAGAGAGGACATACAGAAGGTCAAGAGACTTATGAAAACATGCTCTAAGTCACAAATTATCTAAGAGATGCAAAACAAAACAACACTGAAGTACCATCTCTCACCTGTCAGAATGGCTACTATCAACAAATCAACAAATGACAAGTGCTGGCAAGGATGCAGAGAAAAAGGAACCCACATGCACTGCTGGTGGGAATGCAGACTGGTACAGCCACTGTGGAAAACAGTATGGAGTTTCCTCAAAAAGTTAAAAATGGAACTCACATTTGATCCAGTAATCCCATTTCTTGTAATATATTCCAAGAAATCAGAAAGGATATATGTATCCCTATGTTCATAGCAGCACAATTTACAATAGCTAAGATCTGGAAACAGCCTAAGTGCCCATCAGCAGATGAATGGATTACAAAACAGTGGTACATCTATACAATGAAATTTTCATACTATTGTAAAGAGGAAGGAACACTTAACCACTTACAACAGCAAGGATGGACCTGGAGAGCATTATTCTAAGCTAAATAAGCCAGTTGGAAAAAGATAAATATCACATGATCTCACTCATTTATGGAATATAAGGAACAGCATAAACTGATGAACAAAAATAGATTCAGAGACATTGAAGGATCAAACAGACAGACAAACCTGAGAAGGTAGGTAGGGGGAGAAGGAGGGTAAGAGATCAACCAAAGGACTTATATGTGTGCATATATGCATAACCCATGGATATAGATAGAAGGGGGGGTGAGGGTATTTGCTGGTGAGTGAGAACAGCTGGGGTGAGGTCAATGGAAGGGGGGGGGGAGAGCATACCTATGTAATACTTTAAACAACAAAGAATTAAAAAAAAAGAAATATCTTTAAAATATGAAGAAGAAGAAGAAGAAGAAGAAGAAGAAGAAGAAGAAGAAGAAGAAGAAGAAGAAGAAGGAGAAGAAGAGAGTTAAAGCCTAAACTTCTCCCTTGGGCAGAACTTGGCATTGATTTTTATTTTGTTCTATGTAAATCCAGACTTTCTACACTGTGATATCTAAGGCCTAGTGCCATTTCCAGATGATGCAAACTTGAGAAAAATCCTACTGTGTGCTCAAATCCCTATTCTTCCACCAATATTGTTATGTAATTTAAATTTTATAAGAGTTAAGAGAGAAAGATGAGATATAATTCAACCTCAGCCTCACTGATAGCAAAGGAAGGTTGTGTATGGGTTAATTATATATATATATATATATATATATATATATATTATATATATATATATATATAGAGAGAGAGAGAGAGAGAGAGAGAGAGAGAGAGAGAGAGAGAGAGAGAGAGGAGATAATGATATTTAAAAAATATAAATTATGTACCAAGCACTGCCCGAAGCACTTTCCATAAAATTAATTTACATACAATATTACATCTAAATCTCACTATAACTCCATGAAAAGAAAGGATGATCTCTTCCAGTTTATGGAATCTCAGAGAGGGTGACAGCAAAAGTAATACATTGTAAGTAGAAAATCCACAAAGCAAAACATCTACTTGTTTTTAAAGTCTGCACTCCATGCTCTAAGCAGTTCGGCTCAGTGAACAGAGCATCGGCCTGGGCCTGGAAGGTCCCGGGTTCGATTCCAGTTAAAGATATGTACCTTAGTTATGGGCACATCCCCAGTGGGAGGTGTGCAAGAGGCAGCTGATGATGTTTCTTTCTCATCGATGTTTCTAACTCTCTATTTCTCTCCCTTCTTCTCTGTGAAAAAATATATTAAAATAAATAAGTAAATAAAGTCTGTGCTCTATGTATGCACCTACCTGAATATAGATGGGGCTGTCATATTTGCAAGTGACAAAAACCTAACTGGTCTGGCTAACCTATGGTTAACTAAACGAAAAATGTTATGGCTGCAATGAAGGACTAAAATAAATGAATACAATGAAATATGCCTAAATGTAAAGTCCTGTACTGCAGTTAAAAAAATCAATTAAATGTGAATAATACATAGAAGACCTACCCTTAAACATACCAAATGTTTCTTAAAATGCCCTAATCATTTCATCTAACTGAAAGGTCAATTTAAGTCAATAGTATTACTAAGGTCTAAGAAAGCCAATGTAAATGTTGACTACTTTAATAGCATAGTACCCAGGTCATTAAAATCAACAAAAGTAAAACTCCATTGTGCCATACAGAATTATGACTAATTCTGGGTGCTCCCCTTTATGAAGGACACTGATAAACTTAAGATGTATACAAAGGAGTATAGACGCAATATCAAATGAGAAACTATTCAGCAAACTAGAGGCCCATTGCAGAAAGAGATTTGTGCAATAGGCCTTTCTTCCCTTGGCTTCCAGCACTGGTTTTCCTCTGGCACCTGGGATGCAGACCTTCACTCTGTCTGGAGCCTGCCTTCTTCGTCTTTGCTGCAGACTCTGCCTTGAGTCTGCCATGTTCATCTTCACTGTAGATTCTGGAGTCTGCGGTCTTCATCTTCACTGTTGCCAGAGTGCCACTTCTGTAGATCCCTTCGCCCGCCACCCTCCCTCTCATAGCAGGTGTTCACTCCACCCCTGGAGCAGCTGGGTGGCTGCCATCTTTGTCCTTCTAATTTGCATATTCATTCCTGATTGGTTGGTGGGCATAGCAGAGGTTTGGTCAATTTACATGTTTGTCTATTATTAGGTAAGATAGGGATTTATTGGTCTTGGAAAGAGAAGATCAGGGAATGAAGGATGAAGAGATGCTTGACAGATGTCTTCAAATCCTTAGGGTGAGGGTCCCTGCTAGGGAGCATGACCAGTTTGAAAACAGCCATCAGCCCCTCACCCAGGCTGCCCAGGCAACCCAGCAGGGACCCTTACTCCATGGGGGCATGGCTGGCCTGCAAACTGCCCCAGCCCATTGCCCAGGCCAGCACTGTCCCCAGTGGGCACCCTCTCCCTAATCCGGGACACCTTCAGAGCAAACCAGCCAGCCCCCACCTGTGCACCAGGCATCTATCTATACTAATAAAAGTGTAAAAAGGATAATATGCTAATTAGACTGGAAGACCTTCTGGATGTTCTTCTGGACAGAGCCATTGTGGTGGGACTGAGGTAGAGGCAGTTAGGGACCAAGGGGGGAGGAAAGTTGTGGGTGATCAGGCTAGAAGGGAGAGCCTTGGGGGTGATCAGGCTGGTGGGGGGGGCAGTTGAGGTGAGCAGGCCATGAGTGGGGGTCAGTTGGGGGCAATCAGGCCAGCAGGAGGAGGGGCAGTTGGGTATAAACAGGCTGGCAGGGGGCCAGTTGGGGGCAAGCAGACTGGTGGGGAGGGCAGGTGAGGGGGAGCAGGCCAGCAAGGGGGGCAGTTGGGGGAGAGCAGGTTAGCAGACAGAGTAGTTAGGGGCAACAGGCAGGCAGGCAAGTGAGTGGTTAGGAGTCAACAGTCCTGAATTGTGAGAGGGATATCCGACTGCCAGTGATTGAGCCTAAACTGGCCATCAGACATCCCCCGAGGGGTTCAGATTGGAGAGGGTGCAAGCCAGGCTGAGGAACACCCCCCCCTACCCCATGCATGAATTTCATGCACTGGGCCACTAGTCCTTATATAACAACCTGTTCCTCCATCAAAATTCTAGAAAACAGTAGTATTTTGTTCAATTACAGTTGATATTTAATATTATACTAGTATAGGATAGTAGTTTTTTTTTTTTAAATAGACATTTATATGACTTATGAAATGATTCCCCAATAAGTCTAGTATCCTCCTGGCACCATATATACTTATTATAGTATGATTGATTATAATCCCTATGCTATACTTTACATCCCTGTGACTATTTTGTAACTGTCAATTTGTACTTATATTATTACAAATGTTCCTCTTCCCCCCCTCCCTCCATTGCTCCCCTCCACCAGGTTCCCATCCCACCCTCTGCCCTTTCCCCATCCCTCATTGTCCTCATCCATAGGTGCACAGTTTATGTTTAGTCCCTTTCCACACCCCCCTCGCCCCTTTTCCCCGAGAATCGTCAGTTCACTCCCCTTTCATACATCTGATTCTATTATATTCAATAGTTAATATTGTTCATCAGATTTTTTTAAATTTCCTTGGTTTTTAGATTCACTTGTTGATGGTTATGTATTTGTTGTTCATAGTTTTTATCTTTATTTACTTTCTCTTCGAAAGAACCCCCCTCAGGAATTTATATAATTCTGGTTTGGTGGTGATGAACTCCTTTAGCTTTTTTTAATTGGTAAAGCTCTTTATCTGGCCTTCAATTCTGAGTGATAGCTTTGCTGGTAGATTATCTTTGGCTGTAGGTTCTTACTATTCATCACCTTGAATATTTCTTGCCATTCCCGTCTGGCCTGCATGGTTTCTGTTGAAAAATCTGCTGACAGTCGTATAGGTGCTCCTTTATAGGTTACTACCTGTTTTGCTCTTGCTGCTTTTAATATTCTCTCTTTGTCTTTTGCTCTTGGAATTTTAATTATGATTTGTCTTGGTGTGGTCTTTTTTGGATTCCTTTTGTTTGGAGTTCTGTGCGCTTCCTGGACTTGTAAGTCTAATTCTTTCACCATGTGGGCGAAGTTTTCTGTCACTATTTCTTTCAGTATGTTTTCGATATCTTGCTCTCTCTCATCTTCTGGGACCCCCATATTTCTGATGTTGGTTCGCTTGAAGTTGTCCCAGAGGTTTCTTACATTATCTTCAACTTTCTGGATTCTCTTGCCTTCTTGATTCTGTGGAGGAGTGTTTTCTGGCTCTTTATGTTCCAAATCTTTGACTTGATTCTTGCAATCTTCTGTTCTGTTTTTAGGATTCTGTATAATATTTTTTTATTTCAGTCAATGTATTCTTTATTTCTTGTTGACCCCTTATTATTTCTTGTTGATTCCTTATTATTTCTAGTTGATCCCTTTTCATATCCTCATAGGTCTTATCGATCTTTTCTAAGAAATTCTTGAAAAACCTTATAAGAGTGGTTTTGAACTCTATATCCAGTCGCTTTTTGCCCTCCATTTCTTTTGTTTGTGATCTATTTCCTTGTCTCGGCATTTTTGCAGCTTCCCTGAGTTGGTAGCCTTAAAAGTCTCTGTGTTCAGCTTGGATGAGGAGGAGTTTCAGGGTGGAGCCTACAGCCTTGGCTTCCGTCAGCCATGTCAGCCGCACCCTATGCGGCTCCTGAGTCTGTTTCTTAGGGTCCTTCGGTACTCGCTGCAAGCACCTCTGAGAGTGAGGTGGCCTTGAGTTTTGCCTGCTACCAAACAGTCTAGTCTTCTCCCCCAATGAGCCTGGAATTGGGGTTCAGTTCAGTTGGGAGTGGGGTTGGAAGTGGGGTTCAGAGCAGTCTGGAGCTTTTGTCTCCTTCCCACCAGAGCAATCCTGCGGCACAGCCAAGTGTCCCTTCTCTGCGCTCAATGTGCGCTCCTCCGGGGGTTCTGCCTTTCTCCGCTCCCCTGGGATTCCGCCTCACAGCCCAGGCTCCCTTTGCCTGAGCCTGGGTCCCCAGGGTCTGGCCTAGAAATGGGGCTCAGCGCTGTCGGGTCTGGGGTTCAGTCCAGTCCAGAGCTTTTATTTCCTTCCCGCTAGGGAACGCCAGCCAGGCACTCAGCCGCCCCTCCTCTCCGGCTCCGTCCTTTCCGTGCGTGAGCAGCATGTCTCCGTACCTTAGGCTTTTACAGCTCCTCTGATTTTCCTTTTGGTTTTCTCTTTCTTTCTTGTTGTAGAATTTCCAGTCAGTCCATTTTCTTGTAGCTCTGGGCAATGTCCATTTTATATTTTAGTTATATTTTATTGAAATTGTTGTGTGCGGCTGAGGTTAGGTGTTTACCCGTGCAGCCATCTTGGATCCTCCAATTTGTACTTCTTAATCCTTCAAAAATAGTAGTTTTTCTGTAAAATTGTTCTAAGCTGTGTCCACCTGGATTCATCACTCAATCACACCCTGATTCCCATCAATGTCACCAAGTCTTTCTGTTGTTATTAATTTCTACCCAAGGATATTTTTCCATTGAATAGTAGAGGCCCAGTGCATGAAATTCCTGCACAGGGTAGGGGGGCATCCCTCAGCCCAGCCTGCACCCTCTCCAATCTGGAACACCTTGAGGGATGTTAAACTTCCCGTTTAGACCCATCAGGATCGGGTCTAAACGGGCAGTCGGACATCCCTCTCACAACCAGGACTGCTGACTCCCAACTTCTCGCCTGCCTGCCTTCCTGATTGCCCCTAACCACTTCTGCCTGCCAGCCTGATCACCCCCTAACTACTCCCATGCCAGTATGATTGATCTTTAACTGCTCTCCTGCCAGCCTGTTTGCCCCCAACTTCCCTCCTCTGCCAGCCTGGCCACCCCTAACTGCCCTCCCTTGCAGGGTTGATGGCCTCCAACTGTCCTCCCTTGCAGACCTGGTGCCTCCCAACTGCCCTCCCTGCTGGCCATCTTGTGGTGGCCATCTTGTGCCCACATGGGGGAAGGATCTTTAACCACATGGGGGCAGCCATCTTGTGTGTTGGAGTGATGGTCAATCTGCATATTACTCTTTTATTAGATAGGATAGAGGCCTGGTGCATGGGTGGGGGCCGGCTGGTTTGTCCTCAAGGGTGTCCCGGATCAGGGTAGGGGTTCCCTTGGGGCATGGGGCAGCCTGAGTGAGGGGTCTATGGTGTTTTTCAGGCCTGCCACACTCCCTGGCGACCCAAGCACAGGCTCTGGTATCTGGAATTTATTTACCTTCTACAATTAAAACTTTGTAGCCTTGAATGGAGGCCTAGGTCAATCAGGGAGTGTAGAAAGCTTGGCTTCCGTTGTTGGAGAAACTCAAGCCTCTCTCAACTGCTCTCTGTGCCTGCAGTCATCTTAGCTGGGGTTAATTTACATACTCTCTCTGATTGGCTGGTGGGTGTGGCAAGTGGGCATGGCTTGAGTGGAGTGATGGTTAATTTGCATATTACTCTTTTATAAGGTAGGATTTCTTTTGAGAAAGTGGAAGGGAGGGGGAGAGACACACAGAGAGAAACATTGCTGCCCTCTCAAGCACTGCAGCCGGGTGGGGGATCCACCCTGCAATTGAGGTGTGTGACCCTTCAGTCTGTAGGATTATGCTCTGTCCCCTGAGCTAAACCTGCAATGGCTCACCGAGTCTTTTTTATGCTACTGCAGTCCCAGGTGTACCTTACATTCAAAATATAATTTGTTGCATATGTTTTTATAACTTGGATTGAAAAAGATTTGAGAATGCATGTTAACTTGCAAACTTTAAGAGCTTCTAGCAAACAACTGACTGCTGATAATAGCATTTTTATGTATTTGCCTTTATTATTCCTCAGTTACTAGATGCTAAGTTTGTGGGAAGTAATGGCTTTATTTTAAAATGAATCTAACAATTAGGAAACATTTTGTTCCTCTTAAGATTTTTTTAAAATGAAAATCATTGATGTATAAGTCATAGGGACACCCCAAAAAACCCCCAAGTGTTTAGAAAGTTATTTGCTTAGAAATATTCCTGTCAGATTCTTTTGCCAGTTAAACAGATGAGTTCTTCCACAGATTTTTCTTATAAATCCTTGCATTGAAGTTAGGATTTGTAATGGGTGAAAATGTTTTTGAGTGGTGAAGAGGAGTTAGTTCCTAATGAACCATACCTTGTTCGAGGAAAACTGAGTTGAACCCTTTTGAGTACTTCTGAAAGCTGGAAGTTAATGTTTAAAATTACTGAGGGGAAGGTGGAGCCTTGTTTCAAAGCCATAAAAAGGAATAATTGCGATGACACACCACAGTATGCATTTTATACTGTTGAATGATGGCAGCTTCACTTTTGGCTCCATGCCCCAGAGGCCTAGCACACCCGGGGAATACTGTAAAAGCTGCTCAACGCACACCCTGGCGTGTGTGTGCCCACTTTTACAGCCAGCAATAATTTTAAAGGAACATACCGTACCTACTAGGAGGCTTTTTCAGAAGACAAAATGTAAATAAATAAGAATACAAGCCCTTTTGTGCAATAGTATTACTAAAAAGCGAATAAATATCAATCTTGTTTTGAAATACAAGATTAGTGAAATAGCAACTATAAACCATAGTAGATCCTTTATTGAAATATTTAGATTCTAAGCATTTTCTGATGATGGTAAGAGCATAAAAATTTGATTATCTGGATGAATAATCATATAATCTCCTTGAAAATTGTTTTCTACTACTTTTCAGTCTAGCGTCATTTAATGGCCACATGTGGTGCCATGTTTTTTTAAATGAGAATGAGTAAGTTGCTCTCTTTTTGAGATACAATGTCATACCAAGTTCAGTAGAATTGCTGATACCCCTGACAATTAATATTTTTTCTCAACCGGGATGCTAAAAAAAAACACAAGTGAAAATCATCAAATAATACCAAAATAAATAACCCTTCATAAATAAAAGATAAGAAATCTGATTGTCTTGGACAATTTTTTTTTATTCTTAACAACTGGGTGAACCATCCACAACTTTCAGAAGAATTTACTATCCCCTGGGGTGGATCCAGGCTTCATGTAGACTTTACAGGATCTGGTGGGGTTGGAAACTGCCTGTTTGAAAACATAAAAACACAATTAGATAAGAAAGTAAATAAGACTTAAAAATTAAAATAAATTACTGGAGATGCAACCTACTCTCTTCAGGGATGTCTTTAGGCAATTTCATTTAAAAAAGGTTGGCATAGAAATGCTTTCTGGTTGCATTCTGTCTTTGCTTCTCCACTTGGAACTCTCCACAAGCCTCAGTAACAAGTGCTCATGGTGCCCAGGCAAGAGAGGGGCCCTGAAGCTTAAGCTATATGAGTTTTATGGTAAAAAAAAAAAACTAATCTCATGGGAGAGATTAATGTACAGAAATGGGAACAACCCACCATTCCAAAGACTGACTCTGAAGCAAAATATGAACTACAGGTTGTTGAAAGAACTTTTATCCTTAACCCATCCACCATGGACATATTTGTGTATTACTTCATAATTATAATTACAATGGAAGAACAGCTGGTTTGTAATTCCTCTGAGAAAGCAGGTGCCATTTTGGTGATACAGACACATTGAGAAGGGGTTAAACTTCTGAGAGGATTTTAATAAGATAGACCCACAGCCCAGGAGCTCAGCCTAAAGAGTCAGATCATTTAATTCTTTGTCACTGGAGGGGTTCGAGATTGGATCAAAGAAGTAGCAGGAAGTTAGGCCTGGATCCATTGTAGTTATTTCAGATTTACTCTGAGCAAAGCAAACAAAAAAAAAGAACATTAGAGGGTTTTGAGCAGAGGAGTGTCACGATATGACTTATGTTTCGAAAAAACATCACTCTGTTACTATGTTGATACTATACTGTAGGAGGCAAAGGCGAAGCCAGGAAGTGGTTATTACTGTAATTTAGACAAGAGGTGATGGCAATGGTTATATTTCTGATATATTCTGAAAGTAGATCAAACAGGATTTGCTTGATGGATTGTGTGTCAAGAGTGAGAGAAAAAGAGGAGTCACAGATAAATCAAGATTTTTTTTTTTTACCTGAACAATTGGAAAGGTTGCCTAAAACAGGGAAGACTGCATATACAACATCTTTAGGCAAGAAAAATCAGGAAGTCAGTATAAATGTGTGTGTGTTTAATTTTTAAAGAGAGAGGAAGGGAGAGGGAGAGTGAAACATCAATGTGAGAGGGAAACATTGACTGGCTACCAACTGCATGCCCCCTGACTGGGTATGGAACCCTTTTAGTGAATAGAATGACATCCAACCAACTGAGCCACACTGTCCAGGGAAGGAAGTCAGATTTTGGCATGTTAACTTTGGGATGCCAATAGGGCACCCAAGAGATGTCAAGTAGAAGTTCTATGGATGAAGCTGGAGTTTAGGAAGGAGGTCCAGATTTGAGGTATCAGACTATGAATAGTATTTAAAGTCATGTGATCAGAAGAACTCATCAAGTGAGCACACATAGATAAGAAGTCCAAGGATTGAGCCCTGGGACACTGGTATTGAGAAATCAGCTGAATAACTGGGAACTAGCAAAGAAGATTGAAATAATAATATTGCCAGTAAGATATCTGGGAAAGTAGAATGGGAGCTGAGCATGTGCAGGTGGAATGTTTTGACCCCACACACGCATTAACCTGGAAAAGCATTTCTTGGGGGACTTCTAGAGGAAGATGCGATAGCAGGTTTCCATCACACTCTTGGATGGTGCACAGGGACCTAGGAAGGCCGACAGTTGTATCCCAGGCAAGGAATCCCATGACTAGAGAAACCTCAGCAGCTCTTCTTGATGTAATCAGGAGCTGTGATCCAAGAAGCCTGCGGTTCTACTGTAAAATGTGTTCATGACCCCCAGGTCTTATCTGTGTGTGATTAACCAGGGAGGAAGGAGAAGGAGGTCATATGGAAATGAGGGAAGGCAGCATTTATGTCCCCTCTCCTCTAGATTAATTCCCTGTCATGGCTCTAACTTACAAATATGTTCGGATGATACCCTGCATGTATCACTATTGGAGGTCCCATAGGCACCCCATATTCATTATGTTTAAAATTGAGCTACTCATGTTGCCAGTGGATGTGGGGTTCTTGTGGTGTTGTGAGGAAAAGCATTTTCAGGGTCTCATAAAAGAGGATGATTTATTTGGGAAGCAAAAGTAAAGTAACTCCCCAGTGTCCCATCCCTGTCCATCTCACCACAGAAAATCAGGGCCAGAAAGAGTCAGTGTCAAAGATTCTGTGCCATATTAAAGCTTAGTTCAGTCCAGCATTCGGCTAGCTTAGCTTGTGTTTTGGCTGTAATCCATTGCTGTGCTGTGGTATCCAGGATCCTGCTTAGAGCCTGTTTGTGGAGTCCTCCTGGCCATTGGCCATGTGGCTGCTAAGGCCACGTGGCTATGGAGAGAAAACAGGTGAGCCAATGGGCAAGCATGGGATCAGGAGCAAGTGTGTGTGTGTGTGTGTGTGTGTGTGTGTATGAGAGAGGAAGAGAGAGAGAGAGAGAGAGAGAGAGAGAGAGAGAGAGAGAGAGAGAGAGAGAGAGAGAGAGAGAGAGAGAGAGAACTTTGTTTTCTGGGATTATAACCAGAAGCTTTTTTTTTTTTTTTTTTTAACCAATTATCTTACCAAATTTCCCTGGGCTTGCGTTGGGTCCAACCCTTTAGCCAATGGTCATTTTCCCCAGGTTACACTAACAGGTCTCTATGGTAAAACACTTCCCCCTCCTGCACCATTTTGACTTTACTACTCACATCCTTATCTCCCCCTTCTCTCCCCTACCACATGCACAATCCAGAACCAGAGAGGAGAAGGGAAGGGTGTTAATCCCCTTGGAGAGATAATGCTGCTTATTTGTGTGTGAAGCTGTGGCTTCCTGGTGAAGTAAACATGTTCAGTGTCCCCTGCCCAACAATTTCTGACTCTCCCTTTGCTTCCATTCCATCAATAATTACTAACCATGGTAACATTCCCATTTCATCCCATCATAACCTTCTGTGTCATCACCCCCCAAACTACTATATATATATATATATTTTTTTTTTTCTCCTGTTATTTTCTATCTTAGTGTGTGGTCCTTTTAAAGATCTTTCTGTGTAAAAAAATAGCCACAAAATCTCAGGGGCATACAACAATACACATTTATTTCTCAGTTCTGGTCTGCGGTTTAGTAGGCAATTTCTGCTTCAGGCTGTGGGTTAAGTTCAAATCTGTCCCATGAGTTTCGTTCTGGAGCCCAAATTGAAGGGGCAGTGGCATCCTGGGGCATGCTTTCCTCTCAGCGGAGATAAGAATCTTCCAGAGGGATAACTGATGCCTTTTAAGTTCTATCCTCTGAGGAGGACCCTGTCATTTTGCTCACATTTCATTGGTCAAGGCAAGTCATGGGTCACGGCCCACAGCAATGGGGGTGGGGATACTCTATGGAGAAGGAGTTTGGGGAGGAGGGGATATTTCCTGAATGCGCTGTGGTCTTTCACAGCACCACCATCCTTCCCATTTTCCTTACCTCCCTTTTCCTCCTATGCCCATCAGCAAACCTGAAATGCATTCCAGCAGCGCTGGTTCTCTCCAGGCTCACCCACCACAGGCATCCTCTCAGTCAGACTGAGCTGCTTACCTGCTCTCTTCTGCTCCATTTCAGAAGCAAGAGAACAGAATAAAGACTAGAGCCTTTTTGTCCTGAGATTCCAACAATATACTGGAGGATTCCGTTTTCCATCCCTCACTCCAGCATCTCTAGGGAGCATTCAACAGTGATGTATTATTCCCTCATGCCATTATCATCATGATAATTGAGTATTTGTTTATACCAGGTCATGAGCTAAGACTTTGCATATATCATCTCCTTTAATTCTTGTAATTGCCTTGGGAAGTAAGTAGTATTAATTGCCCCTAATTTTTCTGATGTAAAAATTAGGATTAGAGAGAATATCTTCTCTAAAATCACAGTGACAAGTTGTGGAAGAACCCCAACAAGCGTTTTCTGTCCCCACAATTCTCTTTCTAACCACTGTGTCCTCTTATTACTTTTCATACCCAGCACTAAGGAGCATATTTGGTTGTTAAGTAACCCTGAATAGTTGACTACATAGTCTAAATTCACCAATTGGCCACAAAAACTTCTATTTGCTTTAATATGTCTCAGGAGCTACTAGTGCCATCACTCTTTCTTTAAATCAGTTTAGGTAACTCTTCATACTAAATATTCCATGTCATAACCTTTCTGATTGTAAATGTTTTCTGTAAACCAAATCTAGCTGAGATAATCAATATTTCTTTCAAAACAAATGACAACACTGTTGTGATATATATATATATATATATATATATATATATATATATATATATATTCACACATACAAGTATCTGCAATACTTTTCAATTTTTTATATCAAAAGTAGAAAAGAATGCATAGGGATTAGATTAATATTGGATATTTTCAGTTAGTTATTACTGAAATTTTATTTGAGTGCTTTATTTCTTTAATAAAAAAAGCCAGGAAAGTGTTGATCAATAAGTTGTCAAGTAGACTTTTTAAAAAGACACAAATCTTATTTCTATTTTATCTTACATTTTACATGAATACAAAGTAATTTTTTATAAGGAAGGTAACCATTTTTCGAAAAATTTTCCTAAGAAAATGTGGAACATTATTAAAGAATTTTCTGTGTTTTTTTCCCCCCAGACTTAGAATGCCAATTAAATAAAATTAGATAATTTAATTGTTAAAAACAATATTAGCTTTTTATTCTCTACTAAAATTTGCTGTGAACTTAAAACTGCTATAAAAAGTCATCTATTGATTTTTTAAAGCTACATAATTTTAGAATAATTTTTGTAGAGAATTTTTATGAGTTTATTTGAGCCAAATGGGAGACATGCTTAGAGCAAGATCTCAAATGCTCTTAAAACAATTTTTAGCTTACTGCTCAGTTGATTATGAGATTATCTCCAAGTCTAACAATTTGCTTTAGCTCAGTGCTTATTCAGCTCTACTCAACTGAATATTAGAACTCTTGGGGCATTAAAAACCTGGGCATCCCAACTCTGTGAATAGCCTCAATATCACATTAAATAATTGAATTTATAATGTGTGAATTATGTTTCAAATACAATAATTTTTTAATGTTGGTGCAGAGGTTTCACTCTGGACTAATCAAATTGAAATCATTCCAGGAAAGGTCAAGGTGCCCAGGTGATTCTAATGTACAACCAGAGTCTAAAACCACTATTTTAACTTGTCCCATTTAGTTAAAAATAGAGTGAACATTAACCATTTTTTTTTTAAATTAAGCATTTGAAAGCAAAACTTTGTTCATGTCTATTATAAGTCTTCAAATTGAATAGATAAGAGTAAAATTATTTGGAAATAACAGAAAGCAAGGTAGTTGTTTTTAACTGATATCAGTGTGAAGTAGGAATATGCTTATTTCAGACAAGAAGGAAAGGGAGAATTCTGGCACAACTATATTCAGAACCAAAGAGACTCTTCTGGAGAAAGGTCAGTGGTAGGGGTGGTATTGCCACTGCAGTTAGGAGGATCAGCAGGGTCTGGACTGGACTGGAACGGCAAATGAAACTACTCTGGAGATGTAGATGACACAGATTCTCAATGATGCAGTACAGTCACACTGGACATCATGCTGAGAATGTGGTAGATTGTGTTCCTGACATGAGTTTAGTGCTGGAAAGGGAAGGGTCCCATAGTAGAATATATTATTTACAGGTCTCTCTTCCTTTATTTCCTGGCATGGCTTACTTTTCCAGATACCTACTGTCTTCAGGAGATACCCAGTAAAACGGGGCTTATCTCTAAAATAACTTGCTCAGGCCTACTCTTAGCGAGTGTACCAGCTTTGGACTTCTCTCTCCATCTGTTCAAGTCCAACATGAGGTCAACATAATGGACACTGTGGTTGTCTCCCCTACTTTCAACCTCTTCCCATTGTAAGAAAGGTGGACTCTAAGATTTATGTCATTCAAGTTAATATCATTTCTCTTAACACAGGATTGGCTTAAGGGTGAGTATATATGTATATCCTAATTTAGTTCAATCAGAGTAGAGCTCAAGACTGCTGTTTATTATGGGGAAAATATATTTTTCCCCTCTGGATATAAATGAGGACGTGTCCAGCACTATGAATTACTTAGAGCTATATTGTTTGCATTAGGGAAGCCAAGCTGAGTACACAGTCAACCCATGTTGGTGGAGGAAATTGTAAAGAAGTTGAAGAGACCTGACAGCATTGTGAAAATTTGGATCAAACCATGTCTAACCCCTCACTGATCCCAGCTCTTCTCTACTACGTGAGCCATTCAATTCCTATCTGAGTATTATTCATTTTAAGAGAAACTTGTTCCTTGCATACAAAAATATCTTAACCTATTTGGCTATTATGTGTGAAACTTCTTTTAATTTGTTAATTTTAAAAATGGAATTAATATAGTTAATATATATTTTGGCATTTTAGCCACTTACTTGGGGAATGTGAATTTAAATAAGGGAATGCCTAAAACCATAAAAAAAGTGAATGGCCCTCAGACTGTTAGAGTTGGAATTTGAATGGACAGAGAGGTCTTCTAATATAAAAACACTTCCAAGGAGATCATCTGGCCTCTATTTTTTGTCCAGCAGAACCTACCTTCCTTTTGATATTATTTCTGTACTTCCATAGTGGTGCTTACTTGTCCAATTATTACCATCATTCCCAGATAGATTTCTCTCTCAGTCTATCTCTACTTTTCTCTGACCCCTTATTGTTTTTTCTCCCTTTTTCCCCCCCACCTTAACCCTCACTATTGTTCCAAGACTTAAATTAAATCTTTACTTTTAGCTCCTGAAAGTCACACCTTCAGGACATTAAATTACTAGTATATCAATCCAAGTCAATTTTCCAAGATTACACAGGATATTTTTATATTATCTAAAGATTATTCTTAATGGCAGCAATAACCTAGTGAGAGAAAACACCCAGAGAAGACTGGGGGAAAGTTTTGAGGACATCACAGACCATCCTGAAGAAGCTTATGCGACCAGGAGATGGGGCTAGAAAATTCTGGAAGAATAAACATGAAATACAGTTTGGAGGGAACTTGGCATTCAAGTGTGTAAAAGTGGAATGAAAAGAGACAGAATGTATTTCTAAGTCGAGTAGGGAAGCAGAATGAATTTTGCTCATTGGTCAAGAGGGTAGGGAAGTGGATTATTGTCATGATCTCAGAAAATCAGCAATTGGTTTCAAAACTCTACAGAAATGTAACCAACAGTTTAATTATTATTATTATCTTTTACATCTAAACATAACACAAAAGGTAGAATAAAAGCCATGTAAAAGTTAAGGTGCTAGCAGAGGCCATCATTAGATAGGATTGATCAACTACAACTTTTAAAAGGAAGGGCATTTAGGGTAGGTTACTACTAATTCTACCATTCCAGATCTCCATCCTTGGCTCCTTTTTCATATACATATCTTTTCCCCTGCCAGAGACTAGAATAAGAGTTTTATCTTTATGCTTTTTATGATGATTAAAAAAAAAACCTGTTTAGATTCACTCTATGAAAGGGCCACATCCTTGAAAACACCTGCCCTGGCTGTTAACCGATTATTATTAAGCAAGGCAAATGACATGAAGTCAGTTACAACAAAGTGTAAATAGAAAAGTTTATGGCAGGGTGTGTAAAGGAAAAAAAAAGGAAAGAAAGAAAAAGATGAAATTAATCACTCAGGCAAAGGCAAAGCAAGAACAGATCCAAAGGTCTATTTTTCTTCTCTCAAATACCTCATTACATACATTAACTTGATTAAAAATTGTGTTCATGTTTCAAAACTTTTAACTTGCTGGGATAATAATTGATTAACTTTTGTGTGACTTCTAGTAAAACATCTATATTCACTTTCAAAATTCAGTTTTCTGTGCTCTTTGTAAGCCATATCTATATTGAATTGAGAATCAGAGTTATTCTAAGAATTTAGCACAAAAGAGAGAATTATTCTTGATCGTCCTTCTTTCTCAACATCTTTTTTTATATGACCTGATTTTCTTTGAGAATGTAGGAGACAGCTTAGAATTGCAAGAAGGATTCTACTCAATTTCAATTAAACAGTCTTAATTAAGCACTTCCTATGTACCAGCCAGTATGCTCAGTGCTGTAGGGGATATAAACATAAACTATGTATTTGTATAATTGACAGTGTTAGTGGGTGGTTAGGGTGTGGTTAGATCCACCACAATTTCTATTCTCACTATCACTTATCCCAAATAAACACAACCTAAAGCAACATACTACATCTAATATTTTAAAGTACCATCTGGTTGTTTTTCTTCTAAACCTCCCTTTTGTACTTCAAGTCCTTTGGGCAAAATCTATTTTCTTAGAGCTTGTATGTTAGATTACAATGGTTTATGTTTTGGCAAATTTATTATTAAAACATAGGCTCTCAAGATTATTAAGCATAATGCTATAGACTTTGACTCCAATCTTTTCCTCTTTCATTGGGTTCTAGGTATGACAATTAAGTTTTCAAGTGTGACTTATATTTCCTCTCCAATATCCATAGTGCATGCATTTTGAACCACCAAAGTGAGTTAACCTCCATCTCTCTTAATTTACTTTCTCTGTTAGTAATTTTAAGGTTTTTTTTAGAAACCCAATTACTGTTTTTAAGTATTCATTTTCTTATTTTACTTTTTAAATGAACAAACAATTAGATAGACTTCTTTTGGGATATGTATTTCTGTGAGTTGTAACACATGTGTGAATTTCTATAACCATTTTGACAATCAGGATATAGAATAATTCCATTGCACTCATTTTTTAAAAATTTAATAAATCTTTATTGTTCAGATCATTACAATTATTACTCTTTTTCCTCCCCATAGTTCCCCTCCACCTGGTTCCCACCTCACCCTCTGCCTTATTCCCTCCCACTGTCCTCATCTATAGGTGTAGGATTTTTGTCCAGTCTCTTCCTGCACCCTCAACCCTCTTCTCCCTGAGAATTGTCAGTCCACTCCCTTTCTATGCCCTTGATTCTATTACATTCACCAGTTGATTCTGTTCATCAATTTTTTTATTCACTTGATTTTTAGATTCATTTGTTGATAGATATGTATTTGTTGTTCATAATTTTTATCTTTATCTTTTTCTTCTTCTTCCTCTTCTTAAAGAACACCTTTAAGCATTTCATATAATACTGGTTTGATGGTGATGAAGTCCTTTAGCTTTTTCTTATCTGTGAAGTTCTTTATCTGCCCTTCAATTCTGAATGATTGCTTTGCTGGGTAGAGTAATCTTGGTTGTAGGTTCTTGCTATTTATCATTTTGAATACTTCTTGCCACTCCTGTCTGGCCTGCATAGTTTCTGTTGAGAAATCAGCTGACAGTCATATGGGTGCTCTCTTGTAGATAACTGTTTTTCTCTTGCTGCTTTTAATATTTTGTCTTTTGCTCTTGGCATTTTAAGGTGAAAGAAATAGCCTTACAAGTCCAGGAAGCACAGAGAAACCCAAACAAAAGAAATCCAAAGAGGACCACACCAAGACACATCATAATTAAAATGCCACGAGCAAAAGACAAAGAGAGAATATTTTCCCCATTCTTTTATACTTAACACCCCAACAATTTATATTAAAAAATAGGTTTCTTATAGACAGTTTATAATTGATTCTTTTTTTTTAAAAAGAACATCATTCTAACAACCTCTGTCTTTCAGTTTATCTTCTTGAATTATTTATAGTTAATATAATCATTGATATATTTATAATTAGTCCTATCATTTTATTATGTTTTCCTTTTATTCTCTTTGGTTTGTTTTGTTTCCATTTCATTGCTTTCTTTGTATTACTTGATTTTTTTTATTATTCTAATTTATCTGTTGAGTTTTTACTCTATTTATATAACTTTAAAGATGGTGTCTATAATGATGGCAATTTACATGTTTAAATTTTTACTGTAGAAGAATGTAGAAAATTTGTATAGGTTCCTAAACTTTCCCCATTCATTTTGTAGCTGTCAAATGTATTACTTCTATATCTATTAAAAATCCAATCAAGACAATGTTTTTTGAAAACAATAATTTTTGCTTTTGACAAACATACATATTTGAAAGAAGTTAGAAGAAAATAATAATCTATTATATCTACCCAACTTAAAAATATATATATATTTTATTGATTTTTTACCGAGAGGAAGGGAGAGATAGTTAGAAACATCGATGAAGAGAGAGTCATCGATCAGCTGCCTCTTGCACACCCCCTACTGGGAATGTGCCCACAACCAAGGTACATGCCCTTGACCGGAATCAAACCCAGGACCCTTCAATCCGCAGGCCGATGGTCTATCCACTGAGCCAAACCAGTTTCGGCTATATTTATCCAACTTTTACCATTCCTGTTACTCTTCCTTTATTCTTAATGTTTCAAATTTCTCTTTTGTATAATTTTCCTGCTGCCTGAGAAACTTCCTTTTGGCATTTTTAGCACATCTGTGCTGATAAATTCTTTTATTTTAGAATTTCTTTTTCCCCTTTATTCCTGAAGTATATTTTCACCAGATTCTGGGTTGACAGTTCTTTTCTTTCAGCACTTTCCCATTTCCTTTTGGTTTTTATGGTTTCTGATGGCAAACTTAGTCATTCAAATCACTGTTGCTCTAGAGGTAATATATTGTTTTTCTCTGGTTGCTTTCAGCCTTATTGTTTAGCAGTGTGATTATGATGATACTGGACATTGACTTGTTTAAAATTATTATGTTTGGAATTTATTCAGCTTCTAGAGTCTGTACACTTGTGTCTTTTGTCAAGAAAGTTTTCAGCCATTGTTTCTTAGAAATATTTTTTGATGTTCTATTTCTTTATCCTCTCCTTTTGGGACTCCAATGACACAAAACATTAGACCTTTTGGTATTGTTCTGTAGGCCCCAAGGCTTTCTTCACTTTTTTACAATTTTTTTTAATCTCTGTTGTTTAGAATAATTTTTTTATTGATTTATTTTTAAGTTTACTAACTCTTTACTCTGCCATCTCTATTTTGTTGTTGGGCCTATTGAGTGAATATTTTTAAAGTAATTGAGTATTTTAATTGTACAGCTGTATTTGTTTCTTCTTCATGTTTTCTATTTCTTTGCTGAGGTTTTTCATTTATCTTTCTTTTCGAAGCATGGTTATGCTAGCTTTTTTTGGTAACTTTTATTGGATAATTCCAACTACCGTATATCAGCAAAACATCTGTTGATTGTCTTTTTTTTCCTAGTTGATATTTTCCCAATTTTTAATATGGCAAGAACTTTTAAATTGTATCTTGAAGTGAATAGTAGGTTGACTCTGAGTTTTGCTTGAATCTTAAAAAGAAACTTGATTTTTTTGTTTAGATTTCCCCCCTATGGTTTGTGGTTCAAATATCATTTTAATTTTCAAGATGTTTGTAGTTCCATGTGGTATGCTATTTAGAGTTAAATCCCTGTATGTATAGCTCTTACATTACTCCAGGAGTAAATGCACATTTTTATTACTTTAATTTCTTGATATTTCTCTTCACCATGACTCCCACAGGTCTCTTTACTGACCCTCTATACAGAAAACTAGGGCTTTGTTTTCCTTTGTCTGCCGTGTTCTTCTTGTGACTATCTGCATATACTGCCACACAACTGGAAGACAGAAAGACAAAAAAATGGGGATCCACTCCTGGGATTATAATTCTCTCGTTATAGAGTTTTAGGTACCTACCTGGCTACAAAAACCATTTGGGGACTGGGGCAGGAGAGAAGAGAAAACAATTTAAATAATTTTAAAAGCAGGGAATTTCCTCCAATCTCTCTAATCCATAAGATTTATTTTCCCCACAATTCGTCTCCCAGAGAGAGATTTTCTTAGAGCTATTTTGCTCCTCACCCATGAATACTCTTGGTTTAGAGCTCCCCTTGTGTCTATGTCAGATGATACTCGTTTGGTGTAACTTCAAATCCTGGCCTCTTTCCTCAATATTTCTGCTAAAATTTACTGTTAGCATCTTCATTTCACTGTGTCAGCATTTATCCTTGCATTTAGTAGTAGAAACATTGTAGAGTGTGCTTACCCCATCTCCCTTAGAACTGCAAGCTTTCTCAAGTACGCTTAATCCACAATGTGATTACATTTTGAGATTTTCATTGTACTCTAATAGTTCTTTATAATTTGCAAACAGATTTATAAATTTTAATATAAACCTCACATGAATGGTATCATTTGACACTTACAACAAGCCTATAAATTTGACTAGATCTAGGAGCTAAGGTTCAAGGAATCTATGTTCATATTGGCTAAAACTTGGCAGAGAAGTGACCAGGGGTCTGATCTTCCAATTCCAAGGTGAGTTCTTCACATCACAACTTCCTCTTAGGTTTCTCTGATCCATCCTCTTTCATATTGCCCTCTTGGTGCTGTTAATCTAGTGTGAAAATATAAACGAGGAATGTACTGGGAACTTAACACAGACTTGGTTAAGTGCTGATGATTCTGAGCAGAGAGAATAGCATACATCTGTCCTTTTCTATGGGCTCTTATTTCTACCTGACATAACTTTTCTCACAACTCTACAGTTGAAAGTATAGTCATTCTCTATTACCTATGTAAGACCGGTCCCATCATTGCTACCTGGATGATTCAAAGGCCAGTGCTAGGGGAAGGATTCAAGTTCCAGCCTCTCTCAGTTCCACTTAGCTATAGGCTATGATTAATTTGATAGTTACTATATTCCAAATGTTTTTCTGGGGTAGCAAGTAAGAGAAGAATGAGAGATACTTGTATATTTAATGAACTTTCAGTCTAGCAAGAGAGACAAATCATGTGATTGCTTTGACAAATACTGACAAACACTGAATGTCTGAGCATCATGTGGAGTGCACTGTGTAATAAAGTAATAAAATTATTATACCCACCTGACAAATGAAAAAACAAAATGCTCTAAAGAGGTTAAGTAACAGATTGGAGGTCATATCATATGGTAAGTGATGATGCCAGAATTTGAACCCAGATGCCTAAATATTAAGTGATTAGATGACAGGTATTTTAAAGATACATCGGATTCTCTCCACTATTGTTTCTTTAAAGTTAAACTTTGTTTTATTTTTGTTCAAGCAGATTTATCATTCTGACTCTCAGCAGAGAAGTTGCAAAGAGCTCCTTATAGAAAATGTAACATGTCAAAAACTCAGCCTCCTTCCCACCACACCAAAGCGGCTGCTTCTGCTGTGTCTCTCATCTTAGTTAATGGCAACTCCTCATCTTAGTTAATGGCAACTCCATTCTTATAGTTGCTTGTACTACAATTTTGGTGTGATCTCAGTATCCTCTCTTTCTTTCACATCTTACTTTCAGTATGCAGCCAATCTTGTTGTCTGTATATTTAAACTATGTCCAGAATTCGACAAGTTCTCACCATTCACACTAATTACCTGGTGTAAGACATCATCATCTCTCACCAGTTTGCCACCCCAGCCCTGAAATCTTAGGTAAAACGAGTTTGGTTGTGAATTGAGACATAATTTCACAATGAAAAATATTCCTAAGTGAAAGGTTATTGGCACTATATGATATTTGTTCCACTATGTAATACTAAAAATCAACTCTTTCTTACTCCTTTATATCTGACTGATATTTAATCTTGGAGATAATTACTTTATTCATAAATGATATACACAGCAATTATTTATCACTATTTTTGCTTCTTCAAGAGAATAAAAAGAAATATTATTGTGTCAAGATTTAGTTATATCAGCAAATGTCTAAACACCTGTAATTTAGGAAAATTGTGATCTGGCTTGGGATCAAACAAAATGTTAAGCTTCCTCTTAGGAAGCCCTTTGTCAACATTATCTATCTGTAACAGTAAAGAAATACTATATCCATACCATTTAATGACCTCCAAGTAAGTTCTCTTTAGAGAATGAAATTACAAACAGATACTAATTTTAGCTTAATTCACATTAGCCTTAATTTCCAGAAATCCCCAGTATACTTTTATAAACAACTAGATACCCGGTATACAAAATTCATACATGGGTAGGGTTCCTAGATCTGGCCAGCTATCAGGGCTGATTGGGGTGCTCAGCTGCCTGCTGGGGCCTTCCTTCATTCTTCTCTGCCCCCTGGAGGTCAGGGCACGTCATAGTGAGTGATAGAACTCCCAGTCTCCTGGTCAAACTCCCAAGGGTACATCTTGCATATTAGCCTTTTATATATATAGACTAGAGGCCTGGTGCACAAAAATTCATGCACTCTGGCGGGCGGGGGGAGGGTCCCTCAGCCTGGCCTGCACCCTCTCACAATCCAAGACCCCTCCAGTAGGATCAATAGGCCTGGCCTAAGATCAGGGCCTATCAAGGCTCTCCTTCCCCTGGCTGCAGGCAGCTGGCCCACCACCCACTGCTGCTACTGCTTGCCATCTGTGCAGTGCTGACTCCCCTCCTCTGCCACCGGTGGCCTCCCTCTGCGGGCAACAGGCTGGAATGCAACGGCTTGGCTGGCCTGAGCTTTCCTCTTTATTTGCTGGGGGGCAGAGCCAGCCCTTTGAGGGGCCGTCTGCCTACCTGATTGGCCCTAACCACTAGCCTGCCTACCTGATCACCCCTAACCACTTGCCTGCCTGCCTGATTGTTTCTAACTGCTTGTTTGAGGATGGGGCCAGCCCTTTGAGGAGCCGTGGTGGTCTTGTCTCTGGTCATTCTGGTCGTGACACCTCTGGCCTTTTATTATATACGATACTTTTCATCTGTAGAGTACCTTGCCATTTGTACTTTTGCCCCACAAATTGTGGTGGAAGTTAATGCTGTACTCCAAATGGTCCCAGTGTTCTCTCTTGGCAGTGTTATACTTCCTGACATATCTGTGTGGATGAGCCTTATGAATAGATTTGACCAGAATTACGAGCAGATAACACATATGAGCAGACGTGGGCTATGTGTCAGTTCCAAGCAGATAACATTGCCTCCAGACCCTTCTTTCCTTCTGTATCTGGTAACTAGTAATATTTGAGATGATGTTTACCCTGTCATTCTGTGCCCCTAAATGATCACAAGTTAAGCCCCACCTGATCTGTTAACTTTTTGTATCATGTATCATGAATAAACTTTTGTTGCTTAGGTCACTGAGATTTTGGTCTTGTTTGTTATTACAGCATAACCTGGCCTAACCAGACTGGCACATATATATTAATTTAGTGTATACATATGTATATGTATATATTCTTATATAATTCTTACAATAACCTGTGAGGTGGGAAGTCCAGTTTTAATTGTTCTTTCCACTTTATAGATAAGGGTACTGAGGCTCAGAGAGGTAAATATTTTGTGCTGGGTATACAAAATTATTAAGTGAAAAAAACTAAGAATAAAACTAATTGATTTCACATCTACTGCTTTTTTAGTTGTAAGACACCACTGCACTCAAACCAGCCTACATCTACTGCTTTTTTAAATAATCACCCAAGTATATTTTTTACATTGATTTTTTTAAGAGAGGGTAGAGGGGAGGGAAGCAGAGGGAGAGTGATTGAGAAAGAGAGACATCAAAGAGATAAAGACACATTGATTGGTTGCCTCTCTCATGCACCTTTATTCTCTCTCTAAAATCAATAAAAACATATTTTAAATAATAAAATAATATAATATTACTCTAAACACAGAAAGAATCTTCTAATTCTTGACAGAAGCATTTTCTTTTCTTTTTTTTTAAATTTAATATATTTTTATTGATTTTGTACAGAGAGGAAGGGAGAGAGATAGAGAGTTAGAAACATCGATGAGAGAGAGTCATTGATCAGATAACACATATGAGCAGACGAGGGCTATGTGTCAGTTCCAAGCAGATAACATTGCACACCCCCTACTGGGGATATGCCCGAAACCAAGGTACATGCCCTTGACTGGAATCGAACCCGGGACCCTTCAGTCCCCAAGCCGACGTGACAGAAGCATTTTCAACTTGAAAAATTTCCAAGTTGAACATTATGTCATCATTTATGTTTAAAAATATCAGGATTCAATACAATATTTTATGTTGCCCCACATATGTGATAATTTGCCTTGGTCTTTCAATTGATCAGAGTAGCCATAAAGAATACAGGACAATCGATGATACACATCACTTTTTATAGTACATTGAACTGCTGGCTACCCTACCCAATAAAAGAGTAATATGCAAATTAGCCATCACTCCACTACACTCACCAGCCATGCCCACCAGCCAATCAGAGCGAGTATGCAAATTAAACCTTACCAAGCTGGCTGTCACCACAGAGAGTAGGAGGGAGACTTGGGTTTCCTCAGCAATGGAGGAAGTCAAGCTTTCTACGCACTCTGGCCCACCTAGGCCTCCACTCAAGATTACAAAGTTTCAATTATAGAAGGTAAATCCCAAGAAAAATGGTGGCAGCCACAGAGCTGGGGAGAAAGGCTAGGGTTGCCCCCGGCAATGGAGGAAGCCAAGTTTCCCACCTACCCTAGCAGGCCTGGGTCTCCACTCTAGGCTACAAAGTTTCAATTATAGAAGATACATAAAACTAAACAGAAGAGCGAGCAGAAGGCTTGGCTTCACTCCAGACTACAAAGTTTCAATTGTAGAAGATAAATAAATCCCAGATACCAGGGCTTCTGCTTGGGTTGCCTGGGGGCATGGCTGGCCTGCAAACCACTACAGGTCCCTTGCCCAGGCCACCCCATACCCTAAGGGAACCACCACCCTGATCCAGGACACCCTTCAGGGCAAACCAGCTGGTCTCCACCCATGCACCAGGCCTCTATCCTATCTAATAGTAATATGCAGATTGACCATCACTCCAACACACAAGATCAAGATAGCTGTCCCCATGTGGTCAAAGGTCCTTCCCCCATGTGGACATAAGATGGCCAGCAGGGGAGGGCAGTTTGGAGGGGCTAGGCCTGCAAGGGAGGGCAGTTGGGGTCAATCAAGCCTGCAGGGGAGGGTAGTTATGGGTGACCAGGCTGGCAGAGGAGGGAAGTTGGGGGCAAACAGGCTGGCAGGGGAGCAGTTAGACATCAATCAGGCTGGCAAGGCAATGGTTAGAGGCAATCAGGAAGGCAGGCTGGTGAGCAGTTGAGAGCCAGCAGTCCTGGATTGTGAGAATGTCCAACTGCCCTAAATGGGCAGTGGGATATTGTTTGAGGGATCCCAGATTGGAGAGGGTACAGGCTGGGCTGAGGGACACTCCCAACCCCTGTGCATGAATTTCGTGCACTGGGCCTCTAGTATTTGCATAAACTTTTAAAAATAATGTTTATTCATGCAAAGTGGAGCCCTGATAGCACTAACCCTGTATTCATAACATATCCTCATAACAGTCCTATGTTATGAAGTTCCATTCTCTTGAATGGGGAACCTATACACCAGTTCATCTCTTTCAGGGAAATATACCTTGAGAGATTTCTCAAAGGAAAACAAAAATGGCTTCCACAGAGGAAAGCTGGTTTAAAGACTGTATCAACAACCAAAACACCTTGCCCTACTCTCTAGAATTTGCTGTATGCACCAAAGTGAAAAAAGTTTTTGGGCCTGGATCTCTCGGTAACCCTTGTTTCTGAAAGCCTACACCCTGTAAAACTATTCTGGAGCAATTATTAACCACACAATGAGCCTGCGAGACAGCAGATGCTAGGCTCCCCTTTCCCTCCCTTTTTACCTCCTCAGTCAAACATATTTGTTGAGTACATATTTATCTACTTAAAAAAAAAGAGGGGGGAAAAAACCCTGTTACCTCCCTTCTAACAGGAAGTAAGCAGGACTTCTCTTCATAGGCTATCACAATATTGACAGTAGATAATGGGCCTGTGTAAGACACTGGTGGGAAGTGAGTTAATAATCACAGGATCGAACTGCAGGGAGCTTCAGATGCTGCCTACAACCAGGATGGCAATGAATACTGTTTTTGTTAATAACTAGCTGGTGACAGAAAACCCTTTCAACCTTGCTTCACTGGAACTGGAAAATACAATGCCAGAGAGATATATAGTAATAAGATATACCTGTCTTATTTATATCCATGAGTTAATTTTTCACAAATATAATAAAGAGATAGCACCCTTTCTATGGAGACAAAAAAAGACCAGCACACTAGATATTTGTAAATTAAAATGTAATTAGCAGTCATTAGAACTGCTGAAGAATAGAATCTTCTTTTTAAAATATTGCAAGAAATTAAACTAACTTAGCCAAACAGTATGACCTAATTCAATGAATTATCTAGAAAATTTTCTCTTTTTAACATGTTACTGTAACCCTGCCAGCATGGCTCAGTGGTTGAGCATTAACCTATGAACCAGGAGGTCATGGTTCAATTTCAGATCAGGCACATGATCCCAATTATGGGGCATGCAGGAGTCTGCCGATCAATGATTCTCTCTTGTCATTGATGTATTGATGTTCCTCTCTCTCTCTCTCTCTCTCTCTCTCTCTCTCTCTCTCTCTCTCTCTCTCCCCCCCCCGAAAACAATAAAATATTTTTAAATGTTGCTATAGTTTAATATTCTTATAAGCCTTACATGTTAGAACTTCTCAGAAACCCAAGTTTTCACATAGCCTAAGATGAAAAAGGTGATTAAAGGCCTAAGAGTAGAGTTCTTTTAGGGAGAGCTAGGGCTGTTCCACCACATAGGTCATCGATGTCTATATCACCTTAGGGGGGAAAAAAAAAAAAAACTTTCAAAAGAGTCAACATACTCTGAAAATAAGTTTTATCCTTCTCCTGAAGCATAAATCTTTACTGCCTTTCTATATAAACCAAACTGGAAAGATATGATGCATCGTTTTATGTAATGATTAACCCCCTATTTGCCAGCTGTTCTGGTGAATACCTCTAGACCTGAGCAGACACTCAGCAACCACAATCAGACAGGTACAAATTCCTTTTGCAAGGTTTGCAGACTCACCCCCCCGCCATGTCTTATTTATTCATTAAAAAAAAAACTTTATGGGGTAACATAATTCAAAGGTTCTGTTGTCCATGAAACATACAATGATGAAACAGTCAGAAATGAAACTAGTTTTTACTGTTGAAAAATTCAGGAGGACCCAGTGAATGGATCAATTACCTTGGTAAACTTCAGGTTCTCAATAGTTCATGTTCTCTATTGTTCTTTGTAAATGTCCCGAAAAGCAGTTTTACAAGGATGATGGGCCAGACCTACTCCCATGACTGAAGACAGCGTCTCTGGGAGAATGTGTTTTATCGCCTGGGTGAAAATAAGCTGAAAAGGGAACATGACAAAAAGAAGCTGAAAGCTCTGAGGATTGTTTTTAGAGATAAATTATCCTGAAAATTATACTGTATTGCTGGGTAACGTATTGAAGACAGCAGCACAACCTTTGGGTTGCGGCGCAGAGGGACCTGAAAAGGGAATTCCTGGGAGCCCCGCAAGTCCTGCGGGCTGGAGGAGGGATCCTTCTGGGAAAAGGCAGGCGTGTGGGTGAGCTCTGATGCTGGCGATAAAGGCGGTATTGAATGAAGGTTACTATAGCAAGGTGCCTGCCCGCGGAAGAATCCTGAGCGCAGGAGAAATAGAGATCTCTAACTCTTGATCAAACAGATGGGCTGACGCTGACCTGCATCAGTGATCTCCAGCTGATTAACCGAGATTAGGAGGCGAGAGTCGGCAGCGCAGACACCGAAACACGGCTGGGTATTTTTGTCGGGAGAGAGAGGGGAGGGGAAAAAGAACAGGCGAGGGAAACATCCTTCAGTTCACGGTGACAGCAGACCCGGTCTCCCCAGCTCTCTGTGGCCGCCCGCATCTCCTGTCGCTGCTCCAGGCCAGGCCAGGGCCAAGGAGCCGCTCCCCCAGGAGGCGCTGCAGAGTTTCTGATCTCCACAAGGTGTTAGCCAGTCCCGGTCCCTGCCTGGGCCCTGGGAGGGAACCCTGCTCACTCTGGATGGCCTCCCTGCAGAGTGGCTGGTTGTTCAGGTCTTGCCCAAACTTGGGGAGACAGAGGGATAATCCGAGGGATGGAGACCAATGAGGTGGGTGATATTGGTAAAAGAAGTGGGTGATATTGGTAAAAGAAGCCAAGACTCCAAACAAAACCACCAGCTCCAAAGAAGGAGTATTAGAAAACAAAGATGGAGGGCGTGAGGGAAGGAAAACGTGGCCAAGGGCCCAAAAGATGGCATGAAAGCTAGGGGGGAATGGCAGGGGAGAGGAAATGAAGAGGAGAATGAATGAGAAGAGACCAGGACATAGGGTACACAGAAGGGAACACTGCGCTTGCAAACCCGGGGATGGAGAAAAAGTCAGAGGGAACAGGGATCCTACTGAGTGACCAGTGCGTTCTCAGGTCTGTTCTCAGGTCTCCCGGTGTGGTGTCAACCAGGAAGCCAACTCCCCAAGGAAGGTCTAAGGGCGTGTGTCCTTCCAGATGGATCCTGGAAGGGCATACTGGGGCCCATGAGCTCGGATAGTAACGTCAATAAGGCCTTGCTCTGATTCTCAGAAAAGCACTTCCATGAATAGAGTTACAAGGTCGCTTGTGAGGAGAGCAACTGGAGCAGAAGAGGCAGCACTAGCTGCCACTTAGGGAGTTCAGAGGTTAAGGGAAAGTTAAAACTCTACAAGGCCTTTCTAGGAAGCAGAGGGGATCTAGTGTGAACTACAATCAACTCAGAGTCTGATTGAAAGAGGAATTGTGTGACAGAGGCCCAGTGACCTTGATTCTCACTTCTCTCCTCCGTGGGCATTATCTGCTTTCCATAGGGTCAGTGTCACGGTCAAATTAGAGATGACTGGCCCTTTAAAAATAGACCAGCAATTCTGGTGAAGTGTGTAGAGCTTAGCATGGAAAAAGATGAGTCTTTACCAGACCTTGAAGGATTTCGGGGTGAGGTAGGGGACACCCAGAAAGTGAGCTCAGAGGTGAAAGCAGATTTTTGAGGAAAACCCTTGGTTAACAAGATAGATTATTTTCTTCTTTATTTCCCAGGAGTGTGAGGCTGGAGAGGGGTCTGCCAAAAGAGAGCTATGCCCAGCACCTGGAAAAGCTCTCCAGACATGCTTCCAAATAGACTCCACGAACTCACTCCTGCCCTTCTGTAGCCCCAGAGAAGTCTTGCCCTTCCTCACTAATTTAGACTTTGACCGAATAACCATGCTTCTCTCCCTGATCCTTCCAGTCTCTGAATACATGAGGAAAATATTGAAACAAAACCAATGCCCTTGGCCTGAGTAGATCACACCTCTTTTTGTTGATAGCAGAATGGACGAGGTAGAGGAAATGTGTGTGTGTGTGTGTGTGTGTGTGTGTGTATATGGATGTGTAACCTTCTTGCCTACAGTGAACTCTTTAGGGTCATTTTCACAGTGAGTCTAAATAGAAAAGAATCTACGTCACAGCTTTTGCTTCATTTCTAGAAATAAGAGCCCTATTGATGTTCCAAATTTGTTAGGGGCAGTTTGGCCAGATGGATGAGGTGGTACCATAATGCAGGACATACAGGAAGCAGTGTGGGTTTAGGTCTTGCCAAAAAGGGCTCTGAACTAAATCCTTAGCAGCTATTCTGGTGTGCAGGTGGGGAGAATGAGTAAGGGGGGACACATATGCTGTGGGAAAATGTCTAGGCATGACAGCAAGTACAAAGTTTATCCTTGACCCTAAAATGTGGATTATGTAATTGCCTGTAATCTTTCCTTTTTTGATTAAAAATATTTGTTGCTTTTCAAATACCACCTACTTCCTATTTTATTCCTTGGCAGGGGTGGGAGCAAAGGGAGGGGGCAAAGGGAGGGGGGTTGTATAAAGCATCTAAGTCACAACTGATACAGAAGAGGTTACCTTAAACCAACAAATAGAAGTATTGGGTCGGCAACTAAGTACTTGCGGATTTTTTTAAAGAAAATCAAAGACAATTTTTTCATGGAACTAAATAACTTTATTCTGTAATGTATTGCCTATTTTGATCAATGACCTTTTGCCATCTTTCAGGCAGCATCATAATCCCACGTTCAAAAAACTTCTGGTTTTTATTAGCAAAAAATTGAATCAGGTACGATTTGACATCATCATCATTATTGAAATTTTTACCATTCAAGGAGTTTTGTAAAGATCGAAACAAAAAGTAATCAGATGGTGCAAGGTCAGGACTGTATGGTGGATGTGGCAAAACATCCCAACCAAGCTCCATTAATTTTTGCCGAGTGACCAAAGATGTGTGTGGCCTTGCATTGTCATGATGGAATACAACACCTTTTCGATTTGTCAATTCGGGCGGCTTTTCTTCAACTGCATTGTTTAATTTCGTTAGTTGTTCAATGTAGACATCAGAATTGATCGTTCGGTTGGGTGGTAAGAGTTCAAAGTAGACAATTCCTTTGTAATCCCACCAAACTGATAACAAAACCTTCTTTTGATGAATATCAGCTTTTGATGTTGTTTGAGTTGGTTCACCTGGCCTGCTCCACGATCTTTTCCGCTTGATATTGTTGTAAACAACCCATTTTTCATCGCCAGTTATCAGTCGTTTTAAAAATGGATCATTTTCATTACGTTTCTTTAGCAAATCGCAGCTGCTAATGCGTTGCGTTAACTGTGATTCTTTCAGTTCGTGAGGAACCCACGTATCAAGTTTTTGAACATAGCCAAGTTGTTTTAAGTGATTTTCAATGCATGTATGTGATACATGAAGCTTCTCTGCAATCTCACGTGTTGTACTGTGACAGTCCAAATTGATTATTGCTTTGATTAGGGCATCATCAACTTTAACTGGACGACCAGAGCGTTTTTCATCTTTGAGTGAAAAATCACCAGAACGAAATTTGGCAAACCAATTTTGACACTGCCGTTCTTTTAAGGCTTCGTCACCATAAACAGCACATAACTTTTTATGAGCTTGCGATGTGTTTTTCCCTTTGCGGAAATAAAAAAGCAAAATATGACAAAAATGTTCCTTTTGATTTTCCATTTTTCAACGAACACCAAACGAAAACTACAAAACAGATCAAAAAACTTTTTTTACTGATTAACAGCTGAATAGCCAACTATCAAATAACAAAATGTGTTTTACATTTGTACTACGTCTGCAAACCTAAAAATTCAACTGAAGCCATATATGTGTGAAACCCGCAATTACTCAGTTGCCGACCCAATATTATAAAATGGAGTACTGTTCATGATAAAGAACAGAACTTTTCAAAACAGAGAGATGTTTTACAGACACTGAACTACTCAGACAGTGGTACATGTTTGGAGAAAGGTTTATGGGAAAAAACCAATAGTTCAGGTGACCAGATGACTAAAACTATATGTCATCACTGGATGAATTCACTGCTACAAACATAGCATGTTAACTTACTTCTTCCTCCAAAAGAAACAATAAACTTTATAGCCCCATTTCTTACCAATCTTACACACATAAATAGAGCAACAATTTTGAGGCTGTTACTCTTCAGGACACAGTTTTATATAGCATTCTTTAGCCTTACCCTCTAACCTACATCTACTCTTTAGTATATGAAAAGGTTTTTCTAGAGGAGATCATAAAGAAATTTTTATAGAGAATAAGAGGCACGCATGTACAATGTCAGGTGAATCAAGGAGGAAAGCTGGCATTGTAAATGAAAATTATTTTGACCAGTTGATTCAAATCTATCACCTGGAAATGGACCCTCATCTATGGATTATCTCTTTCTGGGAAAATGAACAAAGTAAAAGTTTAGGACTCTCTGTCACCCAGAAGTTGCTAAGGAATGGTGGGTGTAGGGTGACTGGATGAAAATATGCACCTGAGGCAGGTGAGTGTTGCGGAAAGAACACTGAGCCTACACTCAGAGTAGGCCTGGGTTGCCTTGGCCATGGTTTCTGTGGTACCTTTAGCTACATTATCTTTAGCAGGCAACCAAATCACTCTCATTTTCTTCTGGTGTGAACTAATGACTGCAACCTCACTAACAACTTCTAAGGAGCAAAATAAAAGCATCCTCTAAACTCTAAAGGAAGAGATTGGGATGTGGTTGACTTGAAGATTAGCACTGAGGGTTTCAAACCACTTGGAATCTCTACTATTTTTAAGGTAAACAGTGAAGGCTACAAACACGGTGCCTTGGGACTCTGGATGAAATAAATTAGTGACAAACATAAGACTTCAAAGCTGGTTGGCCCATCTGTAGCAAGAATGCCATTCTCACCCATGGGAGGCGGCTTCTTTTCTTTGTTTCATTCTCAGGTTCCACCAAGTTCTCAATATTAAAAGGGTGAGGGCTCCAGTTTATTGTTGTACATCCCTCATGGTGGTTAATCTCAGTGCTACTCTGACATCAGTACCCAGTATCTGCCCATTCATTGATGAAGAAAAGAGAGAGATGTGGGAATATGAATAAGAGGCAGTGGAGCAAGACTTTGGAAGGAATAAAAGAATTACTCACCAAAGGAAGTCATGCTTATTTCATGAGAGCACTGCCTTCTAAATCATAAAATTGCTTTTGCTGTATTCTGATTATCACCAGCAGCACTAGGGAACAATGGCTACATCAGTCAGGTTATAGGTGGCTGACTCTTTCATCGAAGTCAATGCCCTGATGAATTGATGCTGGAGTTATTATGGAGTGACATGACTTAGGCTGCCTTCCTTAAACTGAGGGCTTCTGACAACCTGTCTCCTGTTTCTCTTAGAGTTGGTGGAGCCTGAGAAAATTTTCACTCTTTGCTTTTCATGAGCACCCACTGGTTATGACTTTGACTTCTCTGACTTAGCCAGAGGGTAGAGGTCTTTTACCTCCTGGTCTGCTGTTTCTATGCCTCTAAAGGCAGCTGGTATCACTTCAGAGTTAAGATACCTCAGGCCTGGAGCATACTGTCCCAGGGCCTAGAGCCTGAAAGCAGCCAAGTCAGGGTTATGGGCTCCAAGAAGCTACGTTGTTTGCTTCTCTCTTATTGGAAAAATGTCTGAGTATTATAAAAGGAGGCAACAGAGGATTATTTTTTAAAACTATATTTTATTGATTTTTTACAGAGAGGAAGAGAGAGTTAGAAGCATTGATGAGAGAGAAACATCAATCAGCTGCCTCCTGCATACCCTCTACTGGGGATGTGCCAGCAACCAAGGTACATGCCCTTGACAGGAATGGAATCAAACCTGGGACCTTTGAGTCTGCAGGCTGATGCTCTATATCCACTGAGCCTAACCGGTTAGGCCCCACAGGTTGAGAACCGCTAGCAGGTTCGCCTACGACCATCAGAAAAAACAGATATTTGTATTACAAATCATAACAGTAGCAAAATTACAGTTAGGAAGTAGCAATGATAATAATTTTATGGTTGGGGGTCACCACAACATGAGGAACTGTATTAAAAGGCCACAGCATTAGGAAGGTTGAGAATCACTGGGTTAGGGCAACAGAGGATTATTTAGCTAGTGTTTATTTTCGTAGGCAATTTCAAAAAGAGGACCGAACAGGACCTCCTTCAGGTCATTGCTTTTCATAGTGTAGTCCTTGGCTGCACTTGCACCAGATTCACCTGAGAACCTGTGTGTAGATTCTGGCATTCTTCTTTGACCTACTGAACCAAGAGCTCTTTGATTATAAGAGAATTTAAAGAAAAGAAAAAAAAAACCAACACATTTCTGTTAGGTTGTTTCTTGAAGCAGATACACGTTATTGAAAAATGAAAAGAACTGACTTTGCATCTTCCTGGTCAAATAGTGGCTCTGCGTTTTCCCCCCGATTTCTCCTGGTTTTGTGGCCTTTAAAGGTTAGGCCACACATGGTACCAATTCCATCCTCATATGCTACCTCATTCCTGCCTCAAGGTCAAGCATCCCTCCCAACCCTCACTCTTCCTCCACCAGCATCTGTCAGCAAGCCTTTGTAGGCCCAGTAGGTAGGAAGGATAGTGAAGAACTGTCTCTATAAGGGACAAATAAGTGGCCAGTGGCCCCAAAGAGCAACCTCTCTGTTGGCTTGAGAAATCCCAGGGCAGCCACCGAGGAGCCTAGCTTGCCCCTTCCTCCATCATGCTGACAGGAAGGAGGCCCGGTGGATCAGCTGGCCGCCAGAACGCCGCCGTTTCTTTTTATCAGATCTCTTAACTCTTTAATTAGAACTGCTAAAAAGCAATGCATACACTGGAGAACGCCTCATTTCTCATCCCTGTGGAGGACACTTCTGGTTTCCCCGAGGAAAAGTATGAACTTGTGAGCATGGGCCTGGCCTCTATGCAGAGTAGTCAACAAAAAAACTTATTTTACTCGCTGGTTTATTTCGGGTCAGAGAAAGCAGGACTGAAGCAAGAGGAGGAACACTGGGATGCAAAGAAGCCCAACAAAATGCTTCCTTCCGCTTTCCTTTGCTTAAGGAGCCGAAGGGGAGGGGGGCGGGTCATTCACCTGTGCCCCAGCTCTGGCTCGGGGGAGACAGAGCCGGTGCGCTGTTCAATGAATGCTTACACCCTCAGACCTTCAACAGCACCCGCAGATCTAGAGAAGACAGAACATTGTAGGGTAAGGGAAGGACTGAAGGACGGAATCCTTGGCCAGAAAAGGGGAACGGGTCTCCCTGCCACAAGTTCTCTGCCGGCCCCGGGCCGGCCGGGTAGCAGCCCGGGTCGCGGGCAGCGCGCTTCCAGGCCCTTTTGCGCAGGAGGACGCTCACGCTTCCCGGTCTTGGGGTCTCGGTTCACGGTTCACGCTTCAGGTGCCTCGGCCCCGGGCCTAACTTTCCCCGGACAACCCCGCAGCTCTCCCGCCGCCCCCTCCAGCTCCCCCGCCCCTTGGCATCGCTTGGCTTTAACTTTGAGCGGCTGCTTTTCAGGATGGCCCGTTGCCGGGAGGTGCAGTGGGCAGTGGCGGCTCCCGCTGCGGAGCTGGAGCTGGGGGAGGAGTGGGGCCCGGGCCGGGCGCGGGGGGCTGCGGAGTTGCTCGCTTCTGTGAGTTCTGCCCGTGGGGGGGATGGAGAGGGGGCAGTGGGGAGGACTGCCGGCGGGGAGGGGGGGCGGCGGTGTTAAATGTGGCCGCGCAGCTCCCCGGGGAGCGGCTGAAAGGAGAGCGCGCTCACCAGCTGACAGCGCGTGCTCCGCTCCAGACGCCGCGCACCGCGGCCAGGAGCCGCGCCAGCCCCGCTATTGTCAGCCGCGCTCTAATTAAGAAACACTCACGTTACGGCGAGCCACCCCCACGCTTCTTGGTTCCTGTCCTTTTCTTCATCTCCCCCGACGCCTCTCCTCCCCTGGGTCCCAGGATTTAACCCGTTCTCCGCTCCGCAGCCTTGGCTAGTCCCTTGTCCCGGGCCTAGCAGAAGGGCAGGGACCTCAGGAGTTGGCCTCTGGGACGCTGGTCGGTTTAGGAGGACGATGGCTGGCCAGAGCAGACAAAAGCAGGGAGAGAAACCTACAGGGTGGTTATAGGTCCGGCCCCCATCCCCACCCACCGATTCAACTCCTAGAGGTGATCTTTAAAAACTCTCACCAGCACATACGTACTTGCCTGTCTTTCCAGAAGGCTGCGGACACGTCTAGGTGGCCGTAGACAGGTGGGTCTGCACTTTCGTTTCCAGTTCTAACTTGGAACAACCGAGACGAAGTTGATGATGTTTCTTGAACTTTCAGATGAACAAAGGAGAGAAATAATTACAAGATGTCCTTCGATAAAAGATCGCTTACTTGGTTCAGGTTTAAGTCTCGAAAAAATCAATAGAGGGGCCTAATAAAGGGTAAGATGAAGAAAATTAATGCCTCCCTCTTTTTCTGGTCAAGACCTCCCAGTTAGCAGTGTTCCAAACAGAACAAGCCTAAAATGGTCTCAGTTACCAGAAATATTCTTCCTCAGCTTTCTGTGAAATCAAGTAAGGTTCCTTAAGTGTGGTGTGCCAAAATCCTCCACAAATAAAAGTGGTGGTGGGGGTGATGGTGAGGGGCGTGGGGAGGAGAGGGCAAAGACAGAATATAAACACTGCTTAAAATATATAAAACTTTAGAAAGCCCCAGCAGTGTCGCAGAAGACTAGCCCGGTTTATCTATCTTCATTACTTTAAGAAACGCTGCCTCTTTGTTTGTTTGGGTGATATTAAGCATGCTTAACTTGCACACATAGTTGATTCCTTTGCTAGTATCTTGGATACTTGGATCTGACTTTGGAAGGTAGAAGCTAATTGCTAATAATGGAGAGAAAGGAACCAGTCAGCATGGCAGGAGTGGTCTGGCATATGGGGAATGAGTGCTCAGAAATACTCAATATTCAAGTTTCCAAAATATTAATGAGATTATAGCAACCTGCAGCTATATGTTACAGCTTGTTAATGGAGTGTAAGAGAGCAAGCTGCCAAACGTTTGTTATGCAAACCCCACAGCAGAACCTTAAAATGGAAATGTGATTGTACATCTCTCTCAGAGAAATGCCAGCGTAAGAAGAAAGAAATAGAATGAGGGAAAGAAAAAGAGGTTAAAGTCCTCATTTGAACTTTGAACACTTCATTTGCCACAGAGGGATTTGGCTGTTTGTGCCTGTCTGTGATGGGTTAGAAGAATTCATCCACACTTTCCATCAGCGTGATACAGAATGTCCAATCTGATCATCATTTTTTTTTTCTCATGAGAGGAAATGTCAAGTGACTTCCTTAAGTGAAGTTGGCATTATCTTCAATTTGTATATAATGCCACGGACACTTAAAAGTCCAATATCTGGCTGTTATTGTGGAACCAGAAGAAAAACACACATAACCCTCTGAACATTTGCATAGATGTAGCTCCTAGCCACAAAATTTCTTAGAGGAAAAGTTGTGGGTTTATGGACCTCATGGGTAGGAGTAGTAAGATCCAGTTCTGGATATTGACATGATGTCTGTGTGATTTGGCTGCAGTCAGTCAGGGAAAGGGCATTTATAAAAGATTGCAAAGACATTTCTGATGTCATTTCTGTTTTAAAATTTCTATATGCACATGAAAAAGAAAGTAATAATTTTGGAAGGGTCTTTTTTCTCTACTTAACACAAAATGAACATAAAGATATTTGAAAATGAAGTAGTTTTTTTTTTGAGGAAAAAAAATCACAACTTTATTTTGCTTAGTCCTGTCCTTCCCCTACTCAGATTCATAGTAGGTAAAAGCATTCTGCGCTCTCTCCTCTCTCTCTCCTTCCTTCCCTCCCTCCCTCCCTCCATTCTTCCCTCCCTCTCTCCCTTACTCCACATCTATGCAGACACACCAAGCCAAATAACTATAAAAATATGTTTGCATTCATCCTGCACGCACGGTTGCTCTGTGTCCATGCCTGTTGAGTTCGCTTATTGAGAGTGAAATGGAATTGTGTTAGAAGCAATCGCTTGATTTATTCAGCAGCCAGAAGATTCCCGATGGTTATCGTGAGCACAGCAAACTCAATGGGTGCAAAAGGTTATCTAAGGGACAGGTGCACTGTTTCTGCCCCTGGAAAGCGCCCGGAGCCGCTGCTCACCTCTCTCCCAGAGAGCTGGCACAGGCTTTCCTTGGCTCCCCTGCATCATAAGCATCAGCCAAAGCCCCTGGGTACCCAGGTGGTCAGTGAGCAGCTATCCTGCAGTTCTCTACCCTGGACCAGAACCCCCTTTCCCAGCGCGTTGCTTTCTCCACACCCGGTTTAGGAAGCTCTCCTCTTTTCAAGATGCTGCGGAGGAAAGGGGATGCAGAGTGATTAAAATAACCATCTCTCGTTTTCTGTCCCACTTCCTTGCTCTTGCAATTTGTTATCCACCCCCAATGAAGAAACAAGATATAAAAGATTCGTTTTAAAACCAATCTTCCTAATTCAGTGATATTTTTATCCGGTGGAACATAGCCCATCGTCAGTTTAGTAAATCGTTCTAGGTTCAGGTTTGCCAAATACATTTTTAAAATTTCGCTTTCTACTTTACACACGCACACACACACACACACACACACACACTCACACACACACACACACACACACACACACACACACACAGTATTAGCTTTTTCAAAGTGAATGTTGCTGACACCCAGAATAGGCTATTACTCAGTGAGAACCCCGAGCTTCTGCAACTGACTAAAAATGTAGTTACATGTTTTCTACATGGTTATTAATTCAGGATGGACAAATAAATGCAAACATCATCACGGACATTGGAAGAAGCAGAACTGCTTGTAAGGAAAAAAAAAATGAGTGGAGGTCAACAATTTTCTAGGATAACTGCAGGTTCTGATTTTTGAATCAATGAACCTCAACCTCTTTTCTTGGGTTCTTTTCCATTGTTCGCTTTTTTCTCTTTGCCTTTAAACCTCCTTCTCCCCAGAGAGAGGGAAGGAGGGAGAAAGAGAGGAGGGAGGGAGAGAGAGAAAGAATGGGCTTGTGCTATGAATTTGACCTTAACAAGAAAAGCTCTCAGCTGGGCTAGTTTTTATGAAGTGGCAATAGTCAAGTTCATTACTCCTGGAGAAATTCTAGGAGACCTGCACACAGCCTTGCAGAGGTTGTGGAGATTAGGAGTGAGGAAGACTGGAAAGATTCTGACTACCCAAGAGCAACACCATTACAAAGTCCCGAGAAGTTTTATCTCCCAATTTTATTGACCAGCGCTTTCTGCCCCAACTAAGATCAAGTAAGGTCTCTGATCTTACTTGAAGATATAACAGAATTGTTCTTCAAAACCCTTAGGTAGATCGCATAAATTGGCACTTACTAGAAGAGAGTTCAGTTCTTCAAGGCTATTTTAAAACTCTTTTCCATGCTTATATTAGAACGGAGTAAGTGACAGATACCAGTTATTTTCAAGTTTATTTTTATCATTTGCAAAAGAAAATACATAAAACAATGGCAATGGCTTTGCTAACTTAAAATAAAATGGTCTCGAGTAGAAAACGTAAAAAATGAATCAAGATAAGTAGAAACGGTAGCAAACACTCAATAATAAATAAGTTCTAACATTAACAAGGCAAAAAAAAGTAACATTGACCAAATGCTTTTGACACTACTGGATATATTTTTTTTAATTTTAATTTTTTAAACAAAACATTTGCAAAAAGCTTAAGGATGATAAGTGGCCGTGTTTGAAAAAACAAAACTGGTCTGCAATTGGCAGCTGAGTTTGTCCCGGAGCCACCACAGCAGGAGCGGCTGATAAAGTGCGTGCGCCAAGTTTCCTAATAAGACGCCAACTTTCTCGCGATCGGATATACCTACTGGGTACGTTTATACAAGATATAAACTTCAAAGGTCCCCGTTTTCCAACCACGCCGCAGTCAAAAGCCACTCACTTTGGAAGTTTTAACTTTTGAGTTTCAGAACGCGTTTTGGGAAACCATTTAGGAATACCAACTCTCCCGCACCGCACGTGAGGGCGCGCAACACACAGGGATGGATGGATGGGTGCCCAGGGCACAAAATAAATTAAACACAAACCAGCGATAGAAAAGATGAGATGTTTTAGCAGCGTATTGGCAGCAGGGAACGTATATATAATCCATGATAGCCTACCTATCTACAGGGGAAGCGGAAGGTGGGAGGGAAGAACACAACTTTTAACAAGTTTTCATCAAACATGGGGGGTGGTGCGCGTGATAGGAAGTTTGGAATCGGGGAGGCTTTTGCCAACCATCCAATGTAATAGCTGCCGTCTGGAGCCTAGTCGTTGCTACACAACGACCGTCGCCGCGCAAACACGAACAGGGTGCGGGGATCTTTCACCGCGGGGCTCTTCTTTGGGCACCGGGAAGGGGCAATTTTTGTTTCTGTGTCTGTGTTTTCAGGGTTTCTGTCCCCTCCCTAACTGGCCTCATCCGAGTCACTGTAATGGGAGTGGGGGGAAAACTCCCCGTCGCTTCTGTGAGACCGGGGCGACGTTTTGCTGTTCTCCTCCTGCACCGGCTGCAGGAGACCCCCGGGCAGCGACGGCGACAGGCTCTTCTGCGCCATCATCGCCGCCGTCAGGGCGCTGTCCTCGAACGCGGAGAAGTGCAAGGCGTCCAGCTGCACGGAGTACCCTCCCGCGGAGGAGGCCGGCGCGGAGAAGCGAGTCCGGCAGCCGCCGGGCGGGGCGGGCCGCTGGCCGGCTCCGGAGGCCGGCGGGGCCCCCGCGGCGGCGGCGGTACCCGCACCGCCCTCGTAGGGGGCGGCGGCGGCGGCGCGGAGGTGGTGGTGGTCGCTCTTGCAGGACGCGGGCGGCGGCGGCGGCTGCTCCCCGGCGCTGGGCGTCTGCAGCAGCTCGGACAGGGCGTTGATGTAGATCTGGGCCATCTGCAGGGTCTCGTACTTGGACAGCTTCTTGTCGTTGTTGAAGGACGGGATAACGTTGCGCAGCTGGTCGAAGGCGTGGTTCAGCCCGTGCATCCGGCGCCGCTCCCTGGCGTTGGCCGCCAGCCGCCTCTGCTTCTGCACCCCGTTCACCTGTTTGCTGGAAGGGGCGCGCTGGCGGCTGCAGCCCAGCTCGTCCACCAGCACCCCGCCTTTCAGCTTGCACAGCTGTTCGCGCACTTTCACCGGGCCCGGGGGGCTCTTGCCGCTGCCGCCGCCGCTTCTCCTCGCCGCCAGCTCCCCCCGGCCGTCCAGCTCCTCCCGGGGCGCCGCCGCCGCCTCCGAGGCCCCCAGCTCCGGGGAATGCAGCAGGTACTGGGCGGCGCGTGCCGTGCAGATGCCCTGCAACGTGGGAGCCAGCCAGGCGCGTGGGTCTGTGCCGTCCAGGAGGGACAGCTCGGCCGGGTACCCGGGATGCTCTCTCGTCTGCAGAGTCGCAGGCGGCTGCGGCGGCGGCTGCGGGAGGTGGTGCGGCGGGGGATGGCGGTGGTGGGCCCCTAACTCCTTCACTTCAGCCCACTCTTCCACGTGCAGCAGGCGGGACATCGCACTGCAGAGGTTGGTTCGGAGGCTCAAGAGTCGAAGGAGAGGCACTGGCAAACCGGCTCCACAAAACACACCACACACACAACCCTTCCCGGGTCTCGACTTGCAATGTCTTATTATTATTATTATTATTTTTTCCTCCCTCCTCGACCCTCCCCCACCCGCTCTGAGATCACACACCCGGTCGCGTGCAACGGAGCTTCTCCGGTTGCCGAAGGCGCTGCGCCCCTTTAAAAAGCGGCACGCGCCTGAGCGGCTCCCCCCCGCCCCGCTCCCAGCCCCCTCCTCGCGCCGGTCGCGTGTCCGCGCAGCCAATGGCGGGCGCGGGCCGGCGCGTGCGGGCAGCCAATCAGAGAGCTCGTGCGCCCGGCGGCATGTTCCTGCGTCCCGGGCGCCGTGCGCCGCGGCCGGGGCTGCCCCCCTCGCTCCTCCCGCCCCCTCCCTCCCTCCCCCCCGGCCCCCGGCTCCCGGTCCGCCGGATTCATATGTTAATTGCGGGGTGTAATTCGATTCCGGTGCGGTGTCCCCGGGCCGGCGGCCGGGGTGCGGGAGCCGGCGCGGAGCGGACGGACTCCCGGTGGCCGCCCCGGCCCGCTCCGCTCCGGGGGGACAAGCCCCGCTCCGGGGGGACGAGCCCGGCTCCGGGGGGGACGAGCCGGCGGCTCCGCGCGGGCGAGGCAGGGCGTGCCGGGCGCGGGGAAGCGCTCCTGCCCTTGGCTGCCTCCCGGCGAGGATCGCTGCTCCCACTGTGTGTGCCCACGCATTCAAAACCTCCCCATGTCCATGGATAGATACATAGATGGTACGTGCATGCACAGGCTACATGGATGTGTAGGTAAAGATTTCATAGGTGCGTAATTGCTAAAGGATGAAGACCATTTAAAAAAAAAATCAATGTTGGAATTAAAAGTGAAACCGTCTCAGGATACGTTTCTCAAGCTGCACCTCCGTCTAGATGGGCTTTGGGCGATCTTTTTCTTCATGAAAGTAAAACTGTGGCACGCCTACCAAATTCCAGATGCCTCAGTGCTCCCCGTCCTTTCCCCAGCGCCCCGCGGCCAGCTACTATGTTTTTCTGCAGAAAACTCTCTTCGGAGGAGTTTGGGGGCCGGGATATTTGATAGCCCACACCCCCAGCAGGACTCCTGACTAGGAAACGCGGAGCCGAGGCGGCGTCTCCAAAGGACAGGGAAAGGCGCCGGCGTTCCCGGAACACTTGTAAGGTTCAGAGTCCGCAGGCGCCGGCCCTTCTGCTCCAGGAGCCCCGGGTTTACCGCGGCGCGTGGCTTCTCTGGCAGCACGCAGAAGCCACAGCCTCCCCTCCCCACCCCCCCTACGATTCCTGGGGATGTACTCCTCCCCTTTCCCCCTTGCCGCAGCAGGCCAGAGCGCTACCGAAGCCAAAGCCCCGGAGGTTCTGCGCCCAGTTGGGACCTTTCTCCCACCTCGGGTCCCAGTTGTCTGCTTTCCCCTATTTTCAGCAAAAAGCCAATCAGAAACACCGAGGCCCTGGGCACGCCCCGGCGTGCGCCCAACACCGCTCCACCTCGGGGCGCATGAAGTAGCTATGGACCTTGGGGCCCAGGAGTGGGACCCAACAGGCTGCTCCTAGTTCAGCTCTTTTCTTTAGCCGCGGCTGTGGTCCAGATAGGAGTCTCTTCCGCCAGAGAAGAGGATGGAGAGAAAAGCCAGCAGAGAGAGAAGAGGTCTCTGGAACAAGACACCACTGTGCCCAGAATCCACTGGAAGCTGTTCTCGCTAGTATGCGCAGGGACTTGATCTAACCTGCCATTTAGAACTCCTTGGACAGAAGAATCTCTGGGACTGGATTGGAGAAAAAACAAATACATATATTCTGTACCAAAGATTTTTAATGTACCACAGGAATTTTAAAAACATGCAATACCTGATTATTTAGTCAGGGTCACTAAACTCTTTTACCTTACATTGTCAAATGAAAAAATAACAGTCAAAACAACAATAGCTGTCTGGTGAGAGTGGATCAAAATTATTCCTATTTTTTTTGTCAGCTGTAGAATTTTAGTAATTAGTTTATGTGTGCTATGAGATGAAAAATGTTGAAATTGCTGTTCTATACTATCTACTATTTTCTACCCTTCTATACCTTTATGAAGAGAGATGCAATCTCTATAAAGGCATAAAGCTATAATAGAATTGAGTGCTAAAATGGCACTCAATACATCATTCTTTACCAGTTTTTCCTTCAACCTTATCTGTTTGTTGGTGTGTAGAGATAGAGAGTCCTGGACCTTCCCACCTCAAGAGCCAGAAAGCCAGAGCTGGATTCTTATGTGAATATTTGGGTTCTGCTTTAAATAAATACATTAAATAAGAAGAACAGAAACAAAATCAAAATCTGGAAAAAAGCCTAAAAAAGCTTGGGAACCATTGATGAGAATAAAGAAAAGGTGAATAGGAAAAGTCACTAATTCTTTTTTTGGGAGAAAGTTCTCCAATTTTATGTGATTGTTATGAGTACTGTTGGAATCAACTCGTGAAGCTATTTCTTTAGATAGTGTTACTATGGAAAATGTGCTACTTCAAAAAATAATTGCTTAAAGTAGTAGGTACCGGAAGGTGACTTTCAGAAAAATGACTAGCCATCTTCTACAGATGCTTGGTAGTTTCGACAGCAAGAGCCTGGAAGTATCAGCAGTTTGTATTACATTTATTCCTCATGCATTGATTTTTCCCAACTGTATCAGCTCTAGGTTACTCCTGGAATTCTTCCACATAATGTCACTATGAAATATATATGACCAAGTTTTCCTCAGCTTGCACCATCTAGACTTTTGCCTATATTTTATTGCCTATATTTTAAATTCAACTGCCCAATATTCATTTCCCTCTGACCTTAAACAGTTGTATGGGCTGTAGCTAAATATTTGCTGAATACCTGGAATATTGATCCCACGTTTCCAGCTTTATAGATAGATAATCACTAGTATGATTACTTTTTAAAAAAAGTCTTAATTTTTAAGTGAGTAACTTAGAGTATCCCAAAAAATGTGAGGGACAGTAAAGATTGTTTTGTAGTTTGTGGTGAATTACATTTCTTTTGCCCTTAGAATAACCAGGAAGCTATTTTCCTTCACCCTCCTCTCCCTTTCCTTCTCTTCCATTAGGGGGCGTTGAGGAAGCCAAGTATTCGAGTGTGGCAGGGGACAAGGGCCCAGCGCACTCACGAGGTTGGATCCTCAGTCCTGTGAGTAGGTTGTCCCAGCATAGGTTTTGTGGCATGGGATGTCAAGTATCAAGGCCAGGGCAGTGCCTGCTTTCTTTGCAATATTGCTACTCACACACTCAGGCCTGATTTTCAGTAAACTATTCTCTGATTTGAGTGCATGTGGGTGTCATAGAGGTTTCCTGGATTTTACATTGTGTCCTGAAGTGGTGATTGGCTGACCTGAGCCCACCATTTGCTTTCAGTGGTGTATCTATGGTACTGAATCTACATCTGCAGTCTTTTATGACAACTACTGCTGCCATATCTCTTGAATGGCAGAGATATTGCCTAAATTCAATATATCCCCTTCCTCCTGTATCTTGACGCAATGCATCATGAATGAGACTCTTAGTAATAGTGATCCTATAGCATGCCAGGGGCTACCACACTCAGTTGTCACTAACAGTGCAGTCTTTTTCACTATCTGGCCTGTGACTGATCCAGTTCAAGGATCCCATCGGAGATCCTGCCTCCTAGACCACTTCCAGTATGAATTACTGGGTTCTCCCAAAAGTAGATCCTTAGGTAAGTATTCACGTTGTGGTAAATGGTTATTTGCTTTTAAATTATTTGTTAAATTGTTCACAACTGTATGCTTATATTTTATATATTTGATAGCACGTGTGCTATATTTCTCAATGACTTTTTAAATCTCTTCTTGTACTACACAATGAAATAAATTCCAGATGAGTTGAAAATTAAATATAAAAACAAAATTATAATAAGAGGGTAATGTAAGTGTTTTACTGACATCAGGCTAAGTAAGGATATTCAATGCATAAAATCACTGGAATATTTAATAATTCAATAAGTCATTAAATATTTTAAAATTAATACTTTTAATAATGAGTTCAACAAACTATAATACATAAAAATAAAAAGAACCCTTTTCTATGTATAAAAATCATAGAAATTAGAAGTAAATGACAAACTAGAAAAGATATTTATAACAATTTTTATACACAATGAATTAATAAACAATATAAAAAGAAACTATAAATGCTGATAAGAAAATGACTAGTTCCTGATAGAAAAACTGCCAAAAGATAAGAGTAGGCAATTCATGAAGGAGCAGTAAAATGGTCCATAAAGATGAAAAACATTTTCAACCAGGAAATGAAAATTAAAACAATAAGAGCGTTCCAATTAACTGTTTCAGATTAAACACACAGATGCTCTCCTCAATTATTAATATGACAGAAAAAGGACCCAAAAGCATAACTCCAAAGGTAATGGCTAAAGAGACCATAACAAATGAAAGATGTAAACTAATTTTATAAAATAAAAATAGGTGAGTGCATGATATCTGACTTAGCAGAACCGAGAAAGCCTATACCTTGGTCTGCAGGGAAAGCCAAAGGGAAGACCAATTCCTGCCCCAAACAGAGATCTCTGAAGGCAGAGTTGAGGAAAAGGTGGAGGGAGGAGAGACTGCAACCTAATCTTGCTGTTGGTGTACATGCCAATTTTGACATCTTTATATTTCTAAGGATCCTTTATTATCTCTTCCATTCTAAATTTGCTCTTCTACAGTAGTAAATAATGATGATTCCTTCATTTACTCTCACAGAAGCTTCCAGAATATTTTCATTTGTACAACTGTTATTGGACAATTTTTGTGTCTGTTTTATTTTATTTTTTGTGTGTGTCTGTTTTAAAAACAATTTCTGTGTACACCATGCACTTGATAAGGCTGCAATACTGACACTTTTGGCACCACTTGAGGGTCCATCTCAGAATGCCTCTTTAAGTGGGAGTTTCTGAGTAATAATTCTGGTAGTCAATTTAATTTGGGAAAACATAATAACAGTTCTCTGGGATATTTTTTGTGGGAAAAAAATACCTGGGACTACTCAACGAGTATATATTGAACACTCTATGTGTATAACACAACACAAGGCAAACAAATTTGACTCTTGCCCGACAGTATCAGGTATGGCTCAATGGTTGACCTATGAATCAGGATGTCACAATTCAATTCCTGGTCAGGGCACATGCTGGGGTTGTGGGCTCAATCTCCTGTGTGGGGCATGCAGGAAGCATTTTTTTTTTTTTTTAAAGACTTGACTCTTGCTAAAACATGCAGGTCTTAAATTTGGCTTCTTGGATTCTTTTAGGCTGAAGACTGTGTTCCTTAGTTGTTTAGGCCTATAAGACTCTACATGGGTTGGTTCCTACTCACCTCTATAACTAACCTCCTACCCTTCTTAACCTTTGCTTTCAGGGCTCCCTTGGCCTGAAAAGGGAGTTTATTCAGCTATGTTGGCATCTCAGTCTCAGATGAGCTTTGCTTTCTTACTGAAGGATTATTGCTAATCTCTCCAAATGAAATGGTCTGTATAGTCCCCATGTCTGTTTCCCAAACTTGTACTGACTGTTAGCTTAAGCTTTTTACTTCTTCCAGTAAGATCTAAGTAAAACCAGATTCATTTCCTTGTTATACACTCTCATTTTTTTTTTTCTTATTCCTTTCCTTCAGGGAACTAATCTCCGTGGGGAATTACACATCCATGGGTATAATTATTTGTTTAATGACTTTCTCTGACTCCAGAGTGTGAACTCCAGGATGTTGCTCAGTTGTTTAACACGGTGTCTGGGATGTCACTCAATCAACATAAACTGAAAGAGTGAATACCTTCAAGTTGAATTTTGTTTTATTAGTTTTCTCAAAGATTGGTTTAGTTGCTGCAACATTTGAACTACTAAAACCACAGTATTCTCTGTGAAGAGTTTTAGCTTACAGACATTTGGCTTTGTTTGTGGGGAATAAAGATGAGTAATTTGGGATTATATTTATACTAGGGGCTGCTATACCCTTCTTCTTGGGGTAATTTGTATATATTCAGTTCTAGAATGGGTTGGTCATTCTAGAATGTTGACAGATTCAGATACTAAAAGGTGCTCTATTAACATTGAACAATTCTTTATGATTTCTGGACTTTTTAAAGATTATAAAAAGATCTGATAGAGAAAAACTGCACTCACACAAAAGATAGAAAATAGTTGCAATTTACTAAGCAGTTAATTGAAGCATAATTATATGTACAGCATATTGGAAAGAACACACAGTAATATTCCTCTGTTAGTGACTTCCATCTCTACTGAGAGGGAGCTGGTGGATCTGTCTGTCTTGATACCATTTAGAGTATCTTCTTCATTCTTAACCCAAGGGCTCTAATGCACTGACTTCCTTTATTTCCCACACTTACTCATGCCTTCCCAGGTTCAGTAAGAACAATCACTTAAAAAAAAAAAAAAAGATCAGTCCTTGATGCCAATAGTAGAGTTCTTAGTCTGTTTGAAAGTGTGCAGAGTTCAATCTTTCAATTCAGAAGCTTCCTCATTCTCCCCACCATTGTGTGTACTGGCCCAGTTCCATCTGTTGCTGGAACTTCAAATGTGAACTCTGTGAAAAGCCTGGCACTCCTGCCAGCTATGTGAAGAGACTGGCCTTTGCATTCAGCTACCTCTTTCTGCAAGATGCTGCCTGCAAAATGCATTATTCTTTTCTATCCTGTGGTCTGTCTTTCACTGCAGTCTTTTCGTCCTGATGTAGCAGTGGGAGAATTGATCACCTCTGACTTTTGGAAAGAGGTAAAATTTGTAGATTGAGGCTAAAATGGAATATTCACTGTATGTCACTGTCAAACATCTCCTTGGCTCTCCTTGCCTAGTGTTGACTATAGTAGTAACTTCTAGCTCACTTATATGTAATCTGTGAGAAGAAATATATTTTCCCTGTTGTATAGCCCTGGGATTACTTTGGCAGACAAACTATGAAATAAAGTAATTAATTTTTATTATCAATTTGTAATCACCAAAAAAGGAATTAGAATTCAACCAGGAAAATAATTTATTGACAAATTTTTATTGATAAAATAATTTACCAAAAAATTATGAAAAAAATTAAAATCTCTGAAAAAAGAAAACTATATGAACCAAGATAGTAAAAAGGTATGTCTGTGAGTGACAAAGGGTTTTCTGTTTGGGGCTGGCTATGTAAGTGACATCAGCAATACTTCTGAAAAAGAAACTAGGATGTGATGTGACAGCTCACAAGAAAGGCTACTGTAAAGCAAACATCATGTGCTCATAGGTGATCCATCCCCTGCTCAGCTCTATTCGTCCTGATACCTACTCCAACGTCTTAATCTGTTTCCCAACTTGGATCAGTCTATTCCTCTTTTTTATCTACCATGGCCTAAAGATCATCTTATGTCATATGCTTGGCCTGTCATTTCAGCAACAGCTTTTCTTCCTGGCTGGGCCTGCTCTTTGCTGGGTCTCTTGGCTCAGTGCCTCTGACCTTGGGTGGCTGGTATTCTGAGTCTCTCTGGCTCCCTTCCCACAGCAAGTGACGACTGTAAACTGTAAGACTGTTTTTTTACTTTTTTATTTTTAAAGTGTATTAAAATGAAAAGTTAATATCATAGCCTTAAGAAACATTTTGGGAATTTCTCCATTCACTGAGTTGGTATGTTAGGTTCAGCTATTCTGACATTAAGCAAAAAGGAGATTGTGGATTATTTTCCATTTCATTTAAAAATATTTTAAAAACTAATATAAGCATAGAGTCAATAATTTTCCTATAAACCTCTTTCCTTGCGTTAGGAACCTGAGGAATGAATTACAGATGCAATCTTCTATTTAAGATCATATTCCAAAACTCATGGGATGCCAATTTTGTCTGATCTTTTGCTATACAATCATCATTCTCTTCACTCAGGAGATCTTTTATAAAACCTTTATGCTATTCCTGAAGGTCCATAATAATACGCTCTTAGTTTTGAAAAAGCTGGTGTATTCTAAGCAGAAAGACAAAATCAGTGTGTGTGTGTATTTTTGTGTGTGTGTGTGTGTGAGTGTGTGTGTGTGAGTGTGTGTGTGTATGTATGATCACTGGATGTCAATGACCCCATAGGAACTATACTTAAACTTCTATCATGGACTAAGAGTTAGTGTTCCAACCTGGGATAGAGTGCTCTAGTGAGACTGAGCTCAAATGAGACCAGCCAATCCAGAATTCAGTGTGAATTACTGAAAATAGAAGACCAGGCTGGAACTTTGCCACATGGATCCCTCAGTGGTGTGTGTGTGTGTGTGTGTGTGTGTGTGTTGTGTGTAAGACTTGTGAGCCGGGAACACATCTTATCACAGGTCTGTTGGACAGACAGGGAATGGACAAGTCAAAATCAGAAAGGCAAGAGCCAGGTTGACCTGAGCATCACCAAATGTGCTTAAAGAAGAAATGTGTCACCAAGCCTTTGCTTTAAATGAATGTCTAAGAGTTTCTCTTGCCAGCCCAGCTATCACAGGTCAGGCAGTCAGAGTGCCTTGTGTTTTTTAATTGGGCTAGTGTCTCCTTTAACCAAGTCTTGCTCTATTGTGGAAGGCATGCACTCTCCTGGAGTGGCTGGTGATTCTAGAGCCCAGGTAACTCCTTCCATCATTACCATCTGGTTAGTTTTCTGGGACCCAGAGTGGGTTCTCTACAATGGGCCCTGGAGAAAACTTCCCACCAAAAGGGCTGTCTGGTGTCTGGCTCTAATGGTGTGTTAATGGTGGAATGTCTGTGTGGCAGTAGGGCCCTGCATTTGGTCCTCTGGATTATATCCTTGTCATTTTTGAGGCATTATGATTCCCATTCTAAAGCCAGATATCCAGGAATGCATGTACTTACCCTTCTTTATACCATTCGGGGATCAGAGTATATCCTTCTGGTAAATTATAGTACTGTATCTGGTAGGGAAAAAGGGGGTGATTGAAAAATAACAACGTTACATAGTGCTTTCACATACATTTTCACGTGACTCTCACAACAACCCTGTGAGGTAGGTATAGTATAAAATGTTTTCGTTTTTATTTTGCAAAGAAAGACACCAAAGACTAAAGATCTTAAGCGATGTGCCCACAGTCATGGTAAGTGCCAGGACTCAAACTGGAAGCCGTGTCTTCCAACTTCACAGCTTGATTCCACCTTTCAGCAACTACAACCAGAGGGCGACCAGCTTGATGCCATAACAGGGAAGGCGCTTAGTAAGTGAGCATCTAGCTTGTTTGAAAGTCAGGTGGTTTAGAAATAACATATTCATAGCCAGAATCCATGGGATCACCACTTGCAGGGGTTCCTCTGGGCTTGCTATCTGTGGGTTGCTTTGGCATTTTAGAAGATCATCTCGGAGACAGCCTGGACCATCAGGAGCTCCAGAGGTGAGGGAATTCTATGGCCATCATTACAATGCTGTGGCACTTACCACACTGTTTAACTGCATGACTTCCCTACTGGAATACAACATTTTTAGGGGCAAGCACTGTGACTTATTTGTCATTATGGTCACAGAATTTATTAACAGTGCTGGGCACGTAATATGGCCTCAACAAAAAATGATTGAATTCTCAAGGAGTTGGAATGTTTCATGGAATGCTTACATATTTTACTTGTAAGAAATTGATTTGCATGAGAAGAGGTATTATAGATGAATGTGAAGCTGGGTATAAGGAACACTCAGGTGATTTTGGTGGTGGGGGAGGGGGTAGTATACACAGGCACTGCTCTTCCAGGGTGTAATCTCATGATTCAAGTGATCTTCGTTTACAATGACAATCACCGTGGATTCTACCTTAGTCAGGGATCCGTGCAAAACATAGGTACTTGAAGATCACTGGGGATAAAGGGAGTGTCCATTGACAAGGAGAAAAGTGGACGATTTTGGTAAATATGATGATAATGTCTTTTAGTAACGTGTAGAGAGCTCCATGATAAAATTCTCCAAAGATGATTAATCACAATCTCCAGTGATCCAAAAAGGGCTGGGAAGAGGCCTCTGTTTTTTTCTGATCCAGTTCTGCCAAGGCACATTCTCCCTGGTCTTCCACATCTTTTTAGCCATCAGAAGTCCCAAGACCCGTAGTTGAGACTGTGGTAAAGCTGGAACAGGTAGAAGCTGGAGGGCAAAGCTGTTGTGGTGCCACATGAATGCACTTAGCCAGAACATAAAGGCAAGACTTCCGCAGTGTAGGCCGTCCCTCCAAGGCTAGTAGGCTGGCTCCAGTGATACCGGGACCGGTGGCTGAAAGCAGCAGTCCTTTCTGAGATGTTGCTCTTCTATGGGTAGATTACAGCCAAGATGTTGGGTGTCACAACCTGGTGAGTAAGGATTTTAAACTTAGGCTATGATACATCAGCTCACCAGTGCTGGGTGCTCAGGATCTAGTTAGTGAGTCCTGAAATCAATAGGCAGGAAAGAGATCAGCAGCTCTGGTGCTGGTGGAGGTTATGGGTCATCCAGAGGTCCTCCCACTTGTGACGATTGGTGCAGGCCATGACTGGATGCCTGGCTTCTCCAGGTAATGGTGCCAAGTTTCAAACATGGTCTTAAAGGCCAAGAATTCCTTCTTTCAGATGTCATAGTTTCATTCTGCAGGGAGGGAGCCTGTGGGAAAAGAAAGTGTAAGGTTATATGAAGGCAATATTGGGCTTTCCATGGTCCTGTCATTACTAATAAGGCTTTGACTCCACTTTAAAGGGCCTTTTTAAACAAAGTGAAGTGTGATGACAACTGTTGCAAACCTACCATGGGGTCCTAGGTATTCTGGACCCCAGGCAGCCATGAAAAAACAGAGTGTATTGGCTGCTAGCTCCCTAGAACCTGTTTTGGGGGGAGCCTTGGAGTTCAGCCAGGTCTGGATTACGATACAGTGATAGTTTACAGCAGACGAGGCCTTGGATATCTTCACCAGAAAACAAAGTCAGCATCGCCCTCACATGGAGAGTTAGTGGAGCATTCTATCCAAGTTGGTCTTGACATCGGTCACATACAATATTTTGGAGTCTGTTTCCTTAGATCTTAAATCTCAGATCTTGACTTTAAGTAATTAGTATTTGACCATGCATGAGCTTTAAAGCACTAATAGTTAATAATAAATAATATAAATCCTACTAAAGTTGTAATCATTAATTGAATTTGATATTATTAAGTGTGTTCTAACTTACTCATTTAAATATGTGCTCTTAACCAAGAAACTTCTCTGTTCTTGAAGCCTAAGGGGTAATCCTCATGATTCAGCCATATAAAATAGAATCAGGAACATTTAGATCAATGGCAGGAGCCTTGAACCTGGGCACACATCATGAAGCTTAATTTTGTCCAGCTTCAGAAGGGATCAGAGTGATTCTTGCCTCCGTGTTCTTTTGCGGAGAATTTGTGCCCTGGTTTTATGCTTATCAAAAACTTTGCTAGTGTTATAGAATTAGAGAGGATGAAGAGTTTTTAATAGTGTTAGTGGATTGATAGCACTTACCAGTTAATTGAGTTAATTAATCATACGTCAGCAAGGCAAATGGTTTAACTGAGCTAAAAATAGCAATTAGCTTCAAAGACTTAAGAAGACACCAGGATTTCACAAAGTGAACTATGTGAACATTAATTCCAAGAAATAGGTTTTATCAGTAAGCAGACTTGGGAAACACTGCATAAATATCTACCTCTCTTGAAGACTTAAGTGATATAAGTTTAAAAGGCTCAGGGAAGTCTTATAGTAAATAATCTTATTTAATTGTGTTTAATTCAATATGTCACCAACATTTCAACATGGAGTTAAGCTTTTGAGTAATATTCATTAGCATCTTGTAGAATTGGTGCTACATAGAACAAATTTTAGGGAATGCTGGACTAGCAAGTAAGGTGGAAAAATATTCATTTCTAAAAATAGGTATTTTCCTTATAAAAATAAACAAATTAACCAATTAGTAATTATTTATTACTACAGTTGTCTAAGAATTAAGCTTGGTTCTTTGGAAAATAGGAAATGCACTTTTATAAGACATGAATTCTGCCTTTAATAGGATCATAATCTAGTTAGGGAGATAAATATATTACAAAAAAATAAAGAACAAAATAACACCACCAACAAACAACAATACCTGGACACAGCATATAACCTAGCACTAAGTTAAATCATGAAGACTAGTAGATTTGGTAGTTCTAGAGAGGAGAATCAAGTATTGGAATAATGAAGGAAGAAATCATGGAGAAGGGGGGACTTGTTTTGTAGGGATGGCTAGACTTTTGACAGGTTGTGGGAAATTTTAATTAAGAACAAGAATACACAAACTTTTGGGGTCCTCTTGCTCCTAAAAGCAGGAAGAAGTGTGGCAAACAATACATTATAATAATTTACTTCTAATATATTGAAGCCTTCCCACCCAGGGACAGAATGTTCTAGAAGTATAGTTTTCTCTTATTTATCCTATACTTCTTTAGAATTCTTACCTGGTAAGATACCATGAATTAATTAATTGTTTATTGTCTGTGACAGTCTCATTGATGGCAGGGGGAATAATATTTTATTATTTTTATATCCTTGGGAGGAATATATTTGCATCCCTATCATCTTGTCCATGGTAGGCCCTTAATAAATATTTGTTGACCATGTGAGGGAATTAGAGAAAATTATTTGGCAGGAAATGGTCTACAACAAGTTAGATTTTGCATCAGGGAATAAGGAGCAGAATTAGAAGGTATAGGCCCTTGAAAACTAGGCAGAGGAGTAGGAAAGAGGAAATAAAAAATTTCTATAACAGCAGTAGACAGAAAGCATTATTTATGGAAAATCAGACTGGCAGTGATAAATAGGTTGGACCGAAGAAATAAAGCGACCAGGTGATCAATTGAAATTATTGTGAAAGCAAATTGGTGACAGAGAGGTAGGATCCAAAACAAAGGCATGAAGAAGAGTAGGGAAAAGGGCCGGTGGGTTTCTGAGGCTGGTGGATATAAGGGATCCAGAAACATGGGGAGGTTTTTTTTGTTTTGTTTGTTTTTTCCTTAAGTTTAATAATAGCTAAAATTTATTGAGTGATTGTCAAAGGTTGTATGAGGCTCTTTGGTTTAGTCTCTAATTCAATCTCATTTATTCCCCACAGTAATGCTATAAGGTGGAATCTATTATTTTTATTTTACTGATAAGGAAATGGGCTGGAGAATTTTGGAAAATGTTCAGAGTCACCCTGCTAGTAATTACTAGAGCCCATTCCTCTTCAGAGCTCAGTCACCTCTGGAGATGGGATGGATATTTGTTCTTTTACAGATAGAAACAGTAGAAGGAAAGAGATAGGTTTGGGATATTTAAATTGTGAGATGATCATTGGAAAACACTAACATTCTATCTTCAACAGCTTAGAGCTTGATTTAATAAATGATGAGCTTTCCAAATGGTGTATTAATTAATATATTGGTTAAACTATAGGTCCATCAGCCATGTGAGGACAGGACACCTTAGGGAGCAGGAAATGTCTAGGGAGGTCATACCCAAGACAGGGGCCTGGGATTGCTGCCCCAAGGCCAGCTGCTGCCTACTAAGCATTCCGTGACTTCCGGGGCTGCTGCGGGAGGCACAGACTGACCCTCCGGACTGTAAAGCCTACAGTTGGAGGGAATCATTTGACCGGCTGGCAGAATTCCGAGGGCCACACAAAGATGTGCTTTTCTTCATTTTCTCTTTGACCAAATCACTGAGGCCCTAGGGGCTGTTCATCCTGGAAACATCACACACAACCTCTGGAGACTGGATGCAACCTGGTGGGTACAGTGTTTTGTTTTGTTTTATTTTATTTTATTTTATTTTATTTTATTTTATTTTATTTTATTTTATTTTGCCGAAACCGGTTTGGCTCACTGGATAGAGCATCAGCCTGCGGACTGAAAGGTCCCAGGTTCGATTCCGGCCAAAGGCATGTACCTTGGTTGCAGGCACATCCCCAGTGGGGGGTGTGCAAGAGGCAGCTGGTCCATGTTTCTCTCTCATCGACATTTCTAACTCTCTATCTCTCTCAATTCCTCTCTGTATAAAAAATTTAAAAATTTATTTTATTTTATTTTTGTAATGTTGTTTTTAATCTTTAGAAAAATCTTCTGTCTGTTTTCTTCCTTGTTGCATTTACGCTTTGCCGTGGTTTAAATGCTAACCACAAACAAAGTATGCCAAAAAAAAATTGCAACTATATAAAAAAAAGTAAACGTGACTTTGTGTGGTCTATTTGAAAAGGGGCTGATTTAGATGACAGGAAAAAATGTGAACCAGGACCACCAGCATTCAGAATTACCACGGATTGATATTTCTTTAGCACTTCTGTTTCTCTCTCGCGCACATGCTCTCCCTGAAGACAGGCTTGCTGGATAATTCATAATGGAGATTTGAGTGAAATCATAACTTTATTTTGATGTTACTGATGTGTCTGAGTAGCACGTGATTGTTTCAGTTGTTTGAGATGGTTAATGATTTTATTTGCTTAAGAAAATGGGGGGAAAAATGGAAACAGAGGAAAAGCCCAGGAGTGAGTTTAAAAGATCACTGTAGAAATGGCAGCATATTCCACTGTATGGATACAGGGCCCAGAGATTCTACCTTTTACCCAGACTGTGGCTGACTGAAGCCCTTTGTTCAAGTGAGACTGTCAGAGCCATGCTTGGCATAGCCGACTATCAAAACCTGACCACTCACCTAAATGTGCTTCTGACCTTTTGCAAACTCTATTTTTAAAGTTTAGTTTTTATATTAAATATCAATTAATAAAAGCAATATATGATAATTATTATATTATAATGAATGGTGCACCAGCAGTCCAGAGACACACAAGTAACACAGAGTAAAGCAGAAATTAGGTGATCACAAAGTAAAATAAATATCACAGTATTGGTAGATACACACTACGGTTTAATTGATCTGTTAGGAAATCAATATCACATTAGATTCTTATGCATTGGAAACAATCCAGCACATACTATTTATAACAGTCATTGTATATAACAAAAAATTATACTGACGTTTTGTGTAGTGTTTCTAAATCTTGCTAATAAGAAAACTCCTCTCTCTCTCTCTCTCTCTCTCTCTCTCTCTCTCTCTCTCTCTCTCTCCCTCTCTCCTCCCTCTCTCTCTTCATGTTCACCTCTTCCCATTCACTATTAATTTACGTGCCTCACATCACCAAAATTCCACTGCTGGACCACAGTGAAGTCAGACCTGACATTGTACTTTTTATTTCTAGAAAATGTGTGTAGACATTTAAGACTCAGTGGATGGTAAAATTTGTTGGAAGGGACTTGTCCATTGGAATACCTTTAAGGAACTCAGAAGGTCAGAATTTGGGGCATTGATATCAAAGATGGAAAATGTAGATATCAAAATATTTCCATTGATTCTTTTTTTTTTTTTTTTTTTTTTTTTTTTTATTTTTAATAACTGCTTTATTGAGGTATAATTCAAATACCATACAATGCACCAGCTTGTAGTGTTCAGTTCAATGGTGGTTTTTAAAGTTACTCACAGAGTTGTGCAACCATTGCCATAATCCATTTTAGAACACTTTCATCACACCACCCCCATAGGAGTCACTCCGTCCATTGATTCTTTCAGTATTTTGGGCCATTTACATTTTCAATTATTTTCAATTTAGCACATAGATTTTATCTTGTTGCAGAGATTTTGAGCATGAGTTTCGATCCTGAAATATTAAAGATGCACAAACATTGCAAGTGTAAGTGGAAAATCTCTCATGTTTTATGAAAGCAAGTACAGGAGGTACAATACAAATACTGCAGCGAAGAGGTTAAAGCAGTGCACAGTTGCAAGGTTTCTATATAAACACTACAGATTAGTTAAGTGAAAACATGTTAACTTTATTTGCTTGGTACTTTGTTAACTTGTTGTTTTTTTTTTAATCCCCCCCCGCCAATTCTTGTGAGGTAACAGTGATACCTCATGAAATCTGCTTCTTTTTATGTGTAATGCACATCACACACACACACACAGTCACACACACACACACACACACACACACACACACACGCACGCACGCACGCACGGAGTCAAAGTCAATGGCAGGGGGTGGTTTATGTCGGGGCTGGTTTGACAGTGCTCTCCAGAACAAGATAAATGTAAGTGATGAAGAGCTCCCGGGGCAGGCTGAACTCATTTTGTATTCAGCGCTCTGCCTGGCCCCTTTCTCATCTCTTTCTCCCTCTTTGTATGTTCAAGCCTACTTGAGTTTCTTTTTTCTTTTGTAGAACTTGGTTCTTTTGATGTGTTCAGGGCACGCCCTGTGGCAGAGCCAGCTTCCCAGGAATCGGAAACATAAGCGCACGGGTCTGAAACAGCCACTTTGCAGCAGCCAGGAAGGTTCAGGCCCAGAAGCTGGCTTTTCTTTATTAAAAAAACAACCCCCCCCCCCAAAAAAAAAAAAAAAAAACACACACACAAAAGTTTCAAAACACATAACAGGGGAACAAACATGCAATATAGTTTCAATATATGATTTAAAAAAATGTAATAAAAGTTAATTGCAAAAGAGGCAGCTGGTGAGATTTTTAACCTGGGCTGAGTCCATGTCAGCAATTTAACCTGAGACAGGTCTACATGCCTTTGTAGATTTGTTAGTTTAGTCAGATTTCCACTGTAATTATAAATGTACTTGTCTCTGTCTCAGTGCAGTTACGGCATCAGCACAGCTGAGGTTTTCCTGGCACGCGGTTCTCAGCGGCACTAAGACGATGTGAGACAGAGCAGCGCTTTAACAACTCACTTGTTTATAAAGTTGAGGGAAATGCTGTTGTAACTATGTAAAGCTACTGTTAGAAGCCACCATCTAATAGGAAGTCTACATCGAAGGAGGAGTTAATTATTTTATATCTTATATCAGTATTTCTATTTTCTAAAATTAGAAAATTTAATAAAACGTAACACTGTTTTATTAAATTTTCTAATTTTAGAAAATTTAATAAAACAGTGTTACGTTTTATTCGAAATATCTGTTTACTCACATATTGTACTCTATGAGGCAAATCTTTCAGGACTATGTCACTGAATTAGAACTTGAAACTGAAAATAAAAGACAGAAAATAAGGAAAAAGTGTAGTTTCAGTTTATACACACACAAACTTATCCCCTTAAGATGTTCACATAATAGTTATATTCAATTTTTATCCAGGTCTCACGAAGAAAACGTTTTAAAAACCAAAACAGTTGAAAAAGCAAACTACTAGAAATTTGATATTTGTCCTGTTTGTTTGATTGATTTAGAAAAGAAACTATGTTAATTCGGTGTATTGTTTATTTTTATATAAATAGGTGAGTTTACTCTCATGTTTGTGTATTGCTAGGCCTACTGAAAAATAGCATGTTACTCACTGAAATATAGATGTAGAAAAAATAGAAATTTAACCAGCAAACATTTGAGTTTCTTCAATACAAATAGATTCAGTTTTGTAAATGAATTGAGTTCTATTTATGTGTGCATGCTAATGACATTATCTATGAACTTGTAGGGAAATAATTAGTGGTTTCACTGAATCCATTCAGCATTTTTTCCAAGGCATTTTATGCTTAGATCACCAATCAACCAGCTAATTGCTGAAGTTCATTTTAATTTTGGTCTTTATATCCACAGCTTCAAAGAAAGAGAGAAAAACGGTTCTGAAGTGATTCAGTTATTCAAATATTGGTCAAATACATCTTTCAAACAATGATACAGGAGGATTATTTTAAGAAATTAGGAATAACTATAAAATAACTTTTATAACTGTAATACCTCATGAGTTCCTTCTACATGTACCCATGTTGCTGTTTATGAGTATTTGCATAAATATCTATAAGTAACAACTCCAACTCTCGTGCTTCTCATGTTTAAAACTATGTAAAATTTATGAGAAATTTAGCCATTTGAAATAGATTGATGAGTTCTATTCTTAGCAATGTTTCCATTTATTTGACGACTAAAATATGACTTCTATGTTTTTTGTTTGTTTGTTTGTTTTTTTAGTTCTTCACATCACAATTTCCATTTACTTTATTTCATTTCTCCCAACACCATTTATCCCCTCTATACAATTTCTTGAGTGTCTCAGTGAACATTATTACAAGCCAGGTTTACAGAAACCACATGGAAAACAGACACCTATGAATTTTTTCAAATAATTTTTTTAACAGAAACTAAACATAGCAATTGCATTAGAAATTAGTTGACTGAATTAAATTGGACTTTAAGTTTAATTCTTAATTACATAAAGAATAAAATGGTATACATGAGACACCACATCTACCCGAATATACTGACTGGTTACTTTTATTGATTACTTTTTTCCAGATAAACCACATAATAGTTTCTTTCACTACTGAAATTGTGAACTGATTCAATTATTAAATGTTAATGTTAGCTAGCTTCCAAAAATGTTATTTATTTTAAAAATGAATAGCTGCTTGGCTCAATTTAATATTTTCTGTTCTTCCAGTAGACTGGAATTTCTACTTCCTCATCCCTCCAATAGCTCTATGTGGATGAAATATCAATCTTTTTCAAAAGATCATCGGGCTAGTGTTCTGTACAGTTTCCCCTTAAGCTCACAAACTAATTTTAAGGATTTTAGAGATCATCTATTCCAAACCTCTCACTTTACAAAAGTGACAATCTTGGAGACCTTACATGACTTTGGTCACTCAGATCAAATAGCATTGTGGGTTCTCAACAAAGATGTGTTGATTGAAGGGAACCCATGTAGAGTCCATGAATATAATACCAGAGTATTTAAGAAATTCCATTGCAAAGACTTATTTACAATAATAAAATTTCATAAACAGTCTCTTTCAAAACCATGAGTTAGGAATCATTAATATATTCTACAATTGGAAAAACTACTTAACGGATGAGATCATTATGTTTAGGATCACCAAATGATTTGCCGGAGATCAGACAGCTAAGCCAACAGTGGAGGAGCTGAAACTTGAACTCCGGCCTCCTACTTTCTGAGACATGATGAGTAACCACTGTGCATACTATCTTATAACCTGCTTCTCTCTCTCTCTCTCTCTCTCTCTCTCCCCCCCCCCCCTTTCCTCTGCTCTGGGATAGAGGGCAGGAAGTGGTGTTATTTGTCTTTGTAAGTCCAGCCTGCTTGGATAATAAACAGGGCTTAATAAACTATTGCCACGTGGATAAACCCAGGACTCTGGCTTACAGGTCCAGCTCTCTTTCTTCTACACCATCTCCATTCTGAGAATGGGAGGTGGCACCTGAGACCACAGAGGAAGCCAAGTCTCAAAGGTATAGGCATGCTTCAAATCATCTAAACTAACAAACCTCACACTATGTTGTCAGTAACTTAAGAGCAATTCAACTTCCTGAATGGAGACAGAATTTGTTGCAGCTTCCTGGTGCCCCTGATACCTGAGGAGTCAACGCCTGTGCACAATGCGTGGCCTACAAACTCGCGTGTAATTTAATTGGACTCTGTGAATTCAATCACAGTCGTCAGGGAGGTTTCTCACTGTCTCCCCCACACGTGCTCTCCAGGGGAGTTTGTGCCAAAGTCCTGGGTCCTTGAACACTGCCACCATGTCCAGGAAGTTCCTGGGGTCCTGGGTCCACATTGGTTTTCTAACGAGACACGCACATCCTAGGAAGAGGGGAATGTGCCTTTCAAGTCCAAAGGTTTTGCTGTTTGTTCCTATTTTGCAGTTCAGATTATTTGGGGGAGATTGCAGCCTGTACTACGGAGCTCCCTCTCAAGATCCCCTTTCACTGACAGCTCCCTCTCCCCAACCCACTGTGCCCCTCCCCCTATTTGGGGAGAAATTTTGTCCCTCTTCCTTCTTATTAGTAATGGGCTCAGAGCAACTCTGGCAGCTTTGCCTCTCCAGGTCTCCTAACAGTACCTCTCTGCTAACTTGAAGTTTGCCCCAAAGGCAGGAGGTACCCCTGCAAGCTCTCCTTTCCACTTTGCAAAATTCCCAGGGGGAGAGATACTGAGCAGCTCTGTGCCTGCTTGAAGTCTGCAGAAAGCAGAACATAAATGTGTATTTCAAAAGCAACCCACCACAAATGCATAAGCTGTTTTGAATACAGCCACCATCAAGATGAAATTAAAATTGCTATGTTGTAAGGGACTTTCTATGCATCTTTCCAAGGACCAACTGCCTCAGTCTTCCCGTCATTACTGAGACATTTCTCTGCAGAAGCTCACAGCTCATCCACATCCCCAGTTCTCTGTCCTGGGGGAACTAAACTAGAGCTCCTAGTGAAAGTCGTTCTATTTAAAAATACGCATTAGGAGTAGCGATGTACTTTGTTATGAAAATTAGTATGTACTTCAACATAGAAGTGGAATTATAACATTACATAATTAATTCTTACTAATAATTACTGTATCAGTAATGACGAATAGCATTGAGTTTGAATAGCAATACAACACCCTTTTGAAGTGCATTCCATGAAGGCTCCGTTCTTTGCCCTGCAAGTCTCCAGGGCAGCCTTTTCTGACCTCCCTGCCCTTTCTCTCACTTTCTGTCCTTCAGAAAGGTCTCCCTGTCTGTAATGGTCTGTGTGGCAGGGAGAATGCTAAGGGGGCCCTCGAATTTGCCACCATGCGCTCTCAGCAATCCCCTGCCCTGAGTGTAGGCAGGACCTGTGAATATGATAAAATATCTCTTCCCCATGCTTGGATTCCTAAATCACTTAAATTTCAGTTAAGCAAAAAATCAGATGATTCAGTTGGGTGTGGCCTAGCCAGGTGAGCCCGTACAAGGGACAAGGCCCCGACAGAGGTTGGAGAGATTGGAAGCCGAGGAGAGCTATGGAAATGGCCAAGTGGAAAGGAGCTATGGGCAGCCTGTGGGAGCTGGGAGTGGCCTTGACCTGTAATAACTAGCAGGAGAACAGAGGCCTCCGACCTGCAACTGCAAGGAACTGGGTTCCTCCAATAAGTAAACTTGGATGACCTACGGCTCCAGAAAGGAATGTGGCTTAGTCATGTCCCTAAACATAGCATAACTACAATATTTATGATTCTGCTCATTGTGTCCCTAAGTATTTGAATCTCTATACTAGAAAAATGTCTTCTTACATGAAAAATGTTAGTGACATTTTAAACTCATTGTGGAACTTAGTTATCAGTTCTGATAACCTTTATTTCAGTCCTGCAAGCCCCTGAGAGAGAACAAACTTGGATCCTTCCACACACCCCCTCAACTCTTCCCCCTCCAGCTGTCAATCACTGCCTCAGACCAAGCTTAGGAAGTCAAAGTAACACACACCCGGGTTTCACATGAGCTATGTGCTGTTGATATACTTGCTTTTAAGTATCTTAACTCCATTATGTAAATCAGATGTTCATATCTCAAGATTAGTAATATTTACAGAAGAAGAAACCTTTATCACTCTGCTGGTTTTAAGAATGATAATAAAAATATTATAAAGAAATACAATAACTTAATTAAGGTCTACAGGTAAATTTGAAATGTTATATTACTAGGGATTTAGTGATACTTAAATAAGTACCAAGTTTAAGTTTAAATTGCGGGAGTATGTTTTTTTTTGGCAAAATATGCAGTGTTAGCTTTCAGTTTATTTCTTCTGTCTCTTATAGTTTTTTCACATATGAAAACCTGTTGTTAAAGTGGAAAATAAGGAATTGTATATAATTTCCTTTTGATACGTATTATGTAGTAATACACAATCTTTTCCTTCATGATGTTCCTGTAAAATTTTTTAGCCTTATTATGAGTTCCCCAAAGTATTTTTCTTCAAAAATCTCTCTCATTTTTGAATGTTTCCTTCTTTTACAGACATGCTACTATATCCCAAGATAGCAATGCATTACGAGAAAAGTTACCTTTAGTACTGTTCAAAATACTTTGGACTGAATATAGCATAACTATTTATGATTCTGCTCATTGTGTTCCTAAATATTTGAATCTCTATTCTAAAAAAAAAAAAAAAAAAAAAAAAAAAAAAAAAAAAAAAAGTCTTCTTACATAAAAAATATTAGCGATATTTTAAACTCATTGTGGAACTTAGTTATCAGTTCTGATCTACCAGGCCACTAGATTTTGCTTCCCAAAGTAAATAAGGTGATAATAATAATTAAAAATGTTACGGGAGTACTCAACAATGAGGAATTGGGGGAGCATGAAAATGATTAGTTCTGATCTCCCTCCCGCAATGCCCGCATCCTGAGGTTTCTCCCGAGTCCTCCCCTCTCCAAGAATATCCTAGGAGAACAACAGATGCCAGGGATTGGAAGCCACGGAGGGGGATGGGGAGGCATGGCCAGGCACAACTTAAACCCCGAGGGCATGTGGCCATGTTATTTAATTTGAGCTGCATTATGCAAAAACAAAACAAAAATTATCTGCAAGTTGGCAAGCCCGCTGAAAGTGCACCAGGAGGAAGAGAGTGACTTAGCGCGGCGGATTTAAGGCAGGCTCTCTGAAGGAAGGGCTTTGAAGCGAGCCAGTGGCGCGACCCCCGCCCTCAGGCATAAAGGAGCTCCACACAGGCTCATTTGCCAGGAACGATGAAATGTGGAGGTGCCCTGGCGCCTGGGTCTCCGCCTCGCCGCGGCTCCTTTGCCCAAGTCGTTCTGGTGGGTTTTTGTGTCCCAACGTGGTCCCTCTGCAAACAACAGGTTGGATATTGTAGGTGTGGGTTATTAAAGTGTCCCCGGGACAATGGCAGTCTGTGTCCCATTTGTAACGCTTGGATTAATCTTTGGAAAGCGCACACAAAATGTGACATGATGTTGGCTTCCAACATTATTCAGTCTGCATAGCAGCAAAGGCTGCCCTGTCTCCCTGGAAATAAGACTCCACAGACCTATTCCTGCCACCACCACCCAAAAGGAACCCACGGTCTATGCTCAGGGTCGGGGGGGCGCGCTGATTGGATTCTGCCAGGAGTTTGATTGCATAGTTTGGGAAAGCATTTGTGAGGGAAACAAACTATATTTTGTCGTCTTATTCACAGGGCCCCTCAAGACAATCTGCAGTCAGGTAAATCGCAGTCTTTGTAAATGGGAAAAGAGCAGAAAGCCTTCATCTCGTAAAGAGAATTCTCAGGAGTTTGTGTAGGAAGATAACCCAGAACTGGCCCAGGAGGGAAGGCTGGATTCTTGACACGTTCCCTCGTCTCACCTACGTTTCTTATTTTATTTTATATTTTATTTTATTTTATTTTATTTTATTTTATTTTATTTTATTTTATTTTATTTTATTTTATTTTATTTTATAAGCTAGAGAGGAGAGGCCAAGATGTGCTAACTGGGAGAGGAGAGCATGCTGGGACTGGAGGGTGTTCCTGGTATTTCCTCTGCTTTCTCCTCCATCCTTGGAGCTACTGGAGCTCCCTGGCCCAACATCTTTCTGAGTGACGTGTTTTGTTCACAAAAGTACGAAGCAGCATCGAGGGCTTTTGGGAGATGTTCTCTCAAATAACTTGTTTGTGAGTGTATCTCAGTATTACAGTTTTAGAAGATGATTAGAACTAGGGCAACAGAAATAGAGAGAAAAGGCATTGTTAAATTATAGCTAAACGAAGCATGTTTAAAGAAGACCTGAATTCTCATAGAAGTGAGTTGAAAAAAATTCTCTTATTTATGACAAACTCCACATACTAGAAATAGCATTGGATATTGACTAACAAGGTGGAATTAGGCAACAACAACAAAAAGTCAGGGCATAGTTCTAGAACAATAGCTCTTAACGTGTCTTATAGATCAATCTTCACCTTCATGATTAGAATCTAATGTCTCAGGTGTAATTTTTTTTTTGTCTCATAGCTAAGTAGGGCATCATCAAAGCAAGTTAGGAATGTTTTCTCTCAAATTCTATGTTATAGATACTTTTTTATACAGAAGGTCCTTGAATAACATCATTTGGCTATAATGTTGATGAGAAAAAAGTTCAATTCCTGACTGGGGGCCACTGTCTGTGTGGAGTTTGCATGTTCTCCCAATGTCTGTGTGAATGTTTCCCCAGAAACTCCGGTTTCCTCACACATCCCAAAGATACACACAGCAGTGAATGGCATGTCTCCATCGTCCCAAGGTGGGTGAGTGGGTTTGTCTGAGTGCCCTGTGATGGAAGGGCGTTCTGTCCAGGGTGGGGCTTGCCTTGGGAAGGGAAGGGCTCCCTGTGCTGCAACCTTGAGCTGGAAAAAATTTAATTATCTCTTGTTTCTATTCATCTTCCTTAAATGTATGTATAGATCACATTTATTTCCACATGTTTAATATTAGATCTATTTGGGAACTTTATTTAGAAGTTTATTGATGTTTTGGGACCAAAAATAAACTGCAGGAACTTCACTGCTCTTTATATTTATTTGCCCTTGGTAAAATTGGTTTTCTTATACTTCATTTTGCTTAGTCACGGTTTCCAAGAAGCAGTTGATGACGCTGTGAACTTCCTGAACTGCTTTGTATGTGGGCCCGTCAAAACACCAAAGTAAGGTGACTATTCAGTGTTTGGTCTAGAACAATCATCCGTTTTCATTATTTATTTATTTATTTATTTTTAATAAGTAAGTTTCATAAATTTGAAGCTACAAAGCAAATTCATGTTTAAAACATTGCTTCAGTTTATTTGGGGTATTGGGAATCAACTAAAGTTTTGTTTGGAAAAGAACATAGTGTCCACTGAAAAAAAAAATAGCTTAAAATAGTAGTTAAAGAGGATTGCAGCACAATTGAATAAACCCTGCTTCACAATTTACCTAGAAGAGGTGGAAAAGTTAATGAAAGCTGAAGCCCAGTGCTTTTTTAAAAAATATATTTTTATTGGTTTCAGAGAGGAAGGGAGAGATAGAAACATCAAAGATGAGAGAAAATCATTGATCGGCTGCTTCCTGCTCGCCCCCTACTGGGTATCGAGCCCACAACTCAGGCATATGCTATTGATCAGAATCAAAACCAGGACCCTTTAGTCCATAGGCTGATGCTCTATCCCCTGAGCCAAACTGGCTAGGGCTGAAGCCCACTGCTTTGCAGGGTCTTTCAGGAGCAGTAGATGTACCATTGGACAGAGGAACCTCCAGCCGAGGGCCCAATAAAGCATTGGGGATTTCTCTCCCCTCCCTCTGTCATTCATCAAGATAACATGGGTGGTACTGAGGCTGCACCTTGGGTCACAGATGCCCCTGTTGTATAGATCAGTGTTTTTCAACCTTTTTTGGGCAAAGGCACACTTGTTTCATGAAAAAAATCACGAGGCACACCACCATTAGAAAATGTTAAAAAATTTAACTCTGTGCCTATATTGACTATATATAAAGTAATTCTCCTGAATAGGAATCAAATAAACACAAAGAAAGTATTTTATAATTACTTTATTATGAAATATTAAGTAAACAAAATAGTGAAAAATTATAAAATTCTTGTCTTGTCTGCACCTACGGCACACCAGGCAACATCTCGTGGCACACTAGTGTGCCGCGAAACAGCGGTTGAAAACGCTGGTATAGATTATACCATTGCATATTGTCTTTTTTTAAAATTAATTTTTAAGAGAGAGAGAGAGAGGGGAACATAGATTTGTTGTTCCACTTATTTATACATTCATTGGTAATTCTTGCATGTGCCTTAACTGGAGGGATTAAACCCACAACCTTGGCATATCCAGACGATGCCTCTAAGCTACCTGGCCAGGGCTACATATTGCCTTCTATTTAAAAAAAAAAATCCTTTTATTGATTTTTAGAGAGAGAAGAGGGAGAGGGATCAATGAGAGAGAAACATCATCAATCACCTGCGTCCTGCATGTTCCCCACTGGGAATCAAGCCTGCAACCTGGGTATGTGCCCTGATTAGTATCAACACTCAATCTCTTGTTTCCTGGGTTGATCCTTAACTACTGAGCCATATCAGCTGTGCTCATATTGTCTTTTTTTAATTTTTTTTTTTTTTTTTTTTTTTTTAATGGATCGTTCTTCTTGGGCTTCATTTTCTCACCTGCAATATGTCTACAGGGACCTGGAGTTCCAATATTTGCATTTATTTTTGTTGTCCTGATGTTCCCTTTATGCAGAATAAAGGGGGATCAGGGATATAGTAGGGTTACCCAGCATCATTTTTTTTATTTTTTTAAATTAAGGTATTATATGTGTATATATCTTACCAATGACAACCTCTCCCCCCGCCCCCCTCAGCATCATTTTTTTTATCTTGGATGGCCAAAGGTGAAAGAAAAATACTAATAGTGATGTAGATGGTGAAGAAAATGGCCCAATTCATAATTTTGTATCAACCAACTCAATTTTCAGTTTTCTTGTTTGTAGGATAAGCCAAATGAAACCCTGACTTCCAGAAAAGGTGGTTTAAGAAGATCAACAGAGTATGCAAGAGAGGGCTGGGTGTTCTCATTAGAGGCAGGAGTGTGTGGACATCACCAAACTAACCTCAAAATATCTTTCAGGAGGAAAAAGCATTCTCCCCAAGTATAGAGGGTTATAGAGAGAACTGGATTAAAACTGAATTTCCATTGGCTGAGAAAAGCCTTTATTATTATTATTATTATTAGCCTGGTGATTTGGATAATAGTTTGGAGGTGTTTTTATCTTATATATAAATCATGAATATCTAAAAAAATAAATTGGACAAAATATATTCATTTATTTTTATTTTTATATTAATGAACTAAGAAAACAACAACACAGAATACCACTACTTGCTCTCAGTCTTTTAGAAAGTACACTACAAGTCGCCATAGTTATATGTTTTATTTTGTATATATATATTTATTGATTTTGGAGGAAGGGGGGAAGAGAGAGAGAAACATCCCCCTACTGGGTATTGAGTCTGCAACCCGGCTCTTTGTAGATTTTTAGATACATCTTTACAAAGACAGTAAACATTACAATAACCTCAAAGACTTAAATGGTTGACTTACCTATCGCTAAAGAGAAGAATAAAGCGTGTTTTAAATAATTTATTGTTCAAAAGAAGGATCGTGTCTCCACAAAACAATATTGGTTAGAAAAGACGGAGGATTTAAAGAGAAATCTTGACAAATGGTACTACAACGCCACCACCTGGCTTTGTAGAAGACAGCAAGGAGTCACAAAGTAATAGGACAGAAGTTAATAATTTTCTCCAAAGAGAAGTTGAAGAAAGGAAAAGAAAGGGCTCGTTTAATGCAGTCTTGTATTTATCATCCTTCAACTAAAATCAAATGTCTATTCTTCCAGAAACTGCATCTATCTCTTTTTCTGTTTCTATTTTAATTTGGAAAATGAACACATTTTTAGTGGATTAAAACTTTAAAAAAACAAAAATCTCTTCAACGATAACAACCTTACTTTTTTTATTATTGCAGATTTAATTTAAAATTTTCTTTTTTGGGGGATAAAATGTGTAATTCTAAATCTTAATTTTTCAAAGTATTTTTACTTTATATTAAAAATGTTCCCAAGATTCTCCAAAATTGTGGAGTATCAGAGTGGTCAATAGCTATATTTTCATTTGTACATCTCTTTCAATAAAGATCTTATAGAATTTGCTTGGAAGATAAAAATGTTAGCATTTACCTTATCTTGTACTTTTGCAGCCTCTACCTTTTATTAACTCTTGCATTATATTAAACAGAAATGTATATAGAATAACACTGTGACATTATTTTGAGCATCTTGTGAATAAGAAACTGTTTTAAATGTTTTGCATTTAATGTTAAGACATTATATCCTCTCAACAATACTAAGAGGAATGTTCTACTACTATTCCCATTTTATGCATGAGGAAAATGAAACACAGAGATATTCAGTAATTTCTTGGGTAACCCAGCTGACAAATGACAGATTTAAATCCCAGTTTTTTGACTCTAATGACACAGTCTATTTTCTCAGGATACCAGTATTCAAAAAATATTTTACATTTTATGCTCTTTCATATTACTGTATTTTCTCTTTGTACAGAACAAATTTAACGTAAAGATATTGACTTTGAATAAAGATATTTCAATAATCTATAATAATAAAAGCATAATATGCTAATTAGTCAGGACAACCAAATGACCTTCCAGATGTTTTTCCAGATGAAGCTGAGGCAGAGGCAGTTAGGGGTGATCAGGCAGGCAGGCGAGTGGTTAGGAGTGATCAGGCAGGCAGGCGAATGTTTAAGGGTGATCAAGCAGGCAGGCAGAGTGGTTAGGGCACATGTGTCAAACACAAGGCCCGCAGGCCAAATCCGTCCCGCCAGGCCTTGCAATGTGGCCCGCACTGCGCTGTCATCACTGCACTCTGCTGTGTTTCCATCACAATGACAGTTTATGACTGTTCAGTAAACCATTCGGCCCGCGATTTAGGCTGGATTTTAGATTTTGGCCCCTTCTCTGATTGAGTTCGACACCCCTAGGTTAGGGGCTAAAAGGCAGGCAGGAGAGTGGTTGGGGCGATCAGGCAGGCAGGCAAATGGTTATGGGAGATCAGGCAGGCAGTAGAGTGGTTAGGGGCAATCAGGCAAGCAGGCAGGTGTGTGGTTAGGAACCAGCAGTCCCAGATTGCGAGTTGGACTCCCCCGAGGGGTCCCAGATTGTGAGAGGGTACAGGCTGGACCGAGGGACCCCCTCCCATTCATGAATTTTGTGCATCAGGCCTCTAGTCTATAAATGTAAAAGCCTAAGGGACCGCTCAACTGAACATTCAACCCTTCAATTGGTAGCTATGATGCGCACTGACCACCAGGGGGCAGACACTCAATGTATAGGCATGGAAACATGGAACAGTCTATAAACCTCAGAGGGAAGGGGTTGAGGGGCGTGATCGGGAAGAGATTAACTAAAGATCTTATATGCACTAGAGGCCTGGTGCATGGATTCCTGCACCAGGGGGTCCCTCGGCCTGGCCTGTAGGGATAGGGCCAAATCTGTGGATCAGGCCTCTGACATCCCCTGAGGGGTCCTGTATTGTGAGAGGGCACAGGCCAGGCTGAGGTTCCACATTGGTGCACCAATCCATGCACCAGGACTCTAGAATAAAATAGTAGACTAGCCTAAAAAGCAACCATTATATATATATCTTTCTTTACTCCCTATGGAATAACATACCATGTGTTCAAAATAAGTGACTTATAAGTGAGCTTCTGGAAATTGATTTTATTTTTTTGTGATTTAAGGACTGTTTTTATTTTATCTTATTTTCTATCTGAGCTTCTAAATAACCATATTAAGTCTATTGAGTCATTATTATTCATTTTACTAGTGTGTTCTAAAGAAAATCAAGGGAAACCACTGTTATTATTTTGACTATAATCAGAGAAACTATTGAGCTTTTTGATACTTGCTAAAGTGTTTGGAATTTTATAAAATTCTCCAGAGGTTTAGATACTTCTGAAACTCATACTTTATCAGTTTTAGAGAGTCTTTGGATATTTAAATCTTATATAACAGCCTCCAAAATTCAAAGATCCCATAATAGTCTAATGAGGATTTAAAAAAATGGGACCATGCAGACATTTTACTTTAATTTCAGTAAATATTTTATAATAAAGAAAAATTGGAAAAATATGACACCAAAAATATTATTGGAATGTACATTTTTCTGTGCTGTATGCTGGATTGGAACATTGATTTTGACCAAGATCATATTGGGGTCATTGGCTAGGTTACCTTTTGGTATATGAATAGGAAGCAGCATTAGCTCAATATCAGGCTAACTAGTCTATTAAATGAAGTCAAAACTGGAACATTAGCACTTTTTAACTTAAAAAGACTATTTATTACTTTGTATGGAGCTTGGACATTATTTTTAATATTTGTAAATATTTTTACATATAGATATGGCATTAATATTTTTACTTATTTCCTATTAAATTTCATAGCAACTAATTTAGGTAAAATTAAAAAAACATAAACATTTAGAATAACAATTAAAAGGATTTATCTTGTTATTTTCTGAAAATTTGAACTATAAAAACTTCAGGTCATCTATCTGGCATTTGCATTTGTTGAACCAGATTTTGCTAATATCCACTTGTTTTAGCTATTACTTTGAGGATAGGATAGATATGAAGAAGAAAAAGTTTGTGAGGAAAAAAGAGTTATTTCTTTGTTTCTCCAAGGACACAGCTGAAAATAATAAAGAGGATTCGTTCTTCCACCTTGTGGTCGAAGAACAAGCAGTTCAATTCAGGACTCCTGGAGCTGTTGGCCTGTTTTTATCCAGAAACACCACAAGAGGGCATAGCTGCTGATCATTTTTCAACCTGAGAACCCTGAGAAAAGTTTTAAATTTCTTCTGTAAATTTAGGTAAAATTTCTTCTGTATATATATATACATATATACACACATATACACACATATATACATACATGTATATATACACATATATGTTATATATATGTGTATATATGTTATAGATATATAAACAGTATATATATATATATATATATATATATATATATATATATATATATATAAAACACTTTCTAGAGGTACACTGATGTCTATTTAAATAATGCCATAAATTTTTTTAAAGAATATTTTTGATAGAATTAAGTTGTGATATTGTTATTCTATCCAATAGTAGGTCACTGGATAAATTATCCTCAAATATCTTTTAGAATTATATCATATAATTTGGCTACTCAAAAATTTCCGTGGTCCATTAAATAACTTTCCATCTTCTTACCTTGAGCCTTCAATTCTGAATGTGTTGGCTAAACCCACATTTTACATTTTAATGTCCTGCTGAATACAGGATGGGTCAAAAGCAGGTTTACAGTTGTTCATATGGAAAAATAATACAATGATAAATAAAAAATAATACAAGAATAAACTGTTTCATGAACTCACAACTGTTAACCTACTTTTGACCCACCCGATATATCCACCTGGTTATTTTACTTTCATTTCAAATATGAAATTTCTGAAATGAAATATCTTATTTACTCCAGGTACAAAATACTCTCACTGAGTCGGCTATTTGTCCAGACACCCAGCCTTGAATCTCTGTCATGTTGTTTGAATCTTCCTTCACTTTCTGCAGCTAAGCCAGAAGTAGTAAATATGCGTGTGTATTTCGAATTTCAACCTGACCTTTTCAGAATGGACCTTGTTAATCTCATGACATTCAATCATTCAAACAGTATTAATTCAATGACACCCCACCCTTAGGTAAGAGGAGGGCCATTTCTTTAGTGTTTTAGGCACTAAAGAAAAAGCAATGAATAAAATAGTGAAAACACCTTCCCTCGGTTTGCTTACATTATAGTGGACTGGGGAAGACAACACTAAGTAAATCCCACAGTATGCAGGAAGGTCACATGTGTTTTGAAAAATAATTGAGCCATGTAAGGGGAAATGGGGCAGGTTGGGAGAAGCCGTCATAACTTTCAATAGGATGGTTTGGGTTGGCTTCACGGACCCTGGGTTTTGACCTCATAATTAATTTAATTTATATTTTTATCCTTACTCGAGGAATTTTTTTCCATTGATTTTCAGAGAGAGTGGAAGAGAGAGGGAAAGACAGATAATTTTCAGTGTGAGAGAAGCACATCGATTGGTTGCCTCCTGCATGTACCCTGACCAGGACCCAGGCTAGGGAAGAGCCTGCAACCAAGGCTCATGCTCCTGACATGAATCAAACCCGGGTCCCTTTGGTCTGCAGGCCAACCCTCTATCCACTGAGCCAAACCACGTAGGGCTGACCTCATAACTTTTTTAAATGCTGTGTTAGACAGACCCTTGTTTATCATTCTTAATCTAAGCAATCACCAAATTCTTTTAACTTTTTCAGAAAAAAAATCAATGTGCTTTTCTTTTTATTTCCACTGTTCTGTGTATCTTATTTAGCCTCTTATTCTTTCATGTTTAGATTATTACAGACTTGACTCTGTGCATCCATGGCAACAGTCAGGTCAAATGCTTATCAAAACTGTTCACTCACTCATTTGTGGAATCTAATGAACAAAATAAACTGATGAACAAAATAGGTCCAGAGACATAAAAGCATAGACAGATTGTGGAATCTCAGAGGGAAGGTGAGTGGGAAGATATTAATGAAAGAACTAGTATGTATATATGCATAATCCAAGGACACAGACAATAGGGTGGTGAAGGCCTTGGATGGGGGATGGAGGCAGGCTAGAAGAGGTCAGTGGGGGAATAAAAGGGGAATATGTAATACTTCAATAATAAAGATTTTAAAAAAATCATTAAAAAAAAAAACCTGAACTGTTTCAATGTGGCCACATGACATGCCAGTGGAATGTGAATGGAAGTGATGAGCACTACTTCTAGGTCTGATGCATTAAGACTCCCACAATTTTCCATGTTTTTGTTCTCTCTCATCTGCCAGCTCGGTACAGAAGATCCACTGGAGAACTCCAAAGTCCTTGGGCATAAAAGAGCCAGATAAAAGAAACCTGGGGTCTGAGTCACCACATGGAAGACAACTTTCTGTTTTGTCTTTGAAAATTATGTGAACACAAGGTAACCTATTTTGTTAAGTCACTGAGGTTTGCTGGGGTGGGGGTGGGCAATTTTTTAAGTAGCGGTAGCATTATTTACTCTACATAATATGGCCTCCCTCTATATTTCATATTCCACTGGGACACCTCATGAAAGTTAACTTCTGTTTAGTACCATATTGAATGGTCACAGAGCTATTTCTTCATACTTGCAAACACACAACCATTTACAACTGAAGTTAAATCCGACTATCAGTCTTTCTGTTGCTGCACAGAAGCTGCTGAGAATGGTTGGAAAAGATTACAATGGTACATACAGCTCAGGCCCCAGCAAGGTCATAGACTCTAGCCTCAGCTGAGCGCTCAAAGCCACCAGTCAAACTGTGTTGCTCCTGTTTATTCTAAAATCTCTGACACTTGACCCTCCCCAGTGATCTGCTTCCTCCGTTGTATAGAAAATGGAATCCAGCAGAGCTGTCACTAAACAGCCTGCAATTGAACATAGAAATTTACTTGCATGCATGCTCATCCTTACCCTTGACTATGTAGTCACAATAAAAGGGGTCCCTTCTCCTAGCGAAGACTAATGGTGCCCTGGATCCCACCCCTTTTTACCTTTTGGATACCTACTTGCTAGTTTACTTCAACTTTGGCCTCATTACTGGATCCCTCCAATAGGAAGGATTTTCATTGAAATGTGCTCAAGTTTCTCCTCTCTTGGAAACAGCCTCCCCAGACCCTATTTTTTCCCCTTCTAGATCAGTGGTCGGTGAACTCATTAGTCAACAGAGCCAAATATCAACAGTACAACGACTGAGATTTCTTTTGAGAGCCGAATTTTTTAAACTTAAACTTCTTCTAATGCCACTTCTTAAAAATAGACTCACCCAGGCCATGGTATTTTGTGGAAGAGCCACACTCAAGGGGTCAAAGAGCCGCATGTGGCTTGTGAGCCACAGTTTGCCGACCACTGCTCTAGATAGTACTCATCTCATCTCCTCTTTCCTCACCACATTCCTTAGAAGAGCAGTGTGTATGACCTTTCACTTATTCTTTCACCACCAGCAGCCTGGCTTCAGTCTCCACCACTCTCCTCAACACTGTTCTTGCCAACACTGTTCTGAGTACCTTCATGTTGCTAATTCTAACGCGTACTTTTTCTTTGCTGAGTGGCATTTGAAAATATTGACCACTGTGTATTGAAATACTCTCTTTTCTGACTTTAAGATTACTTACTCCTATAGTTTTTTTTCTGCGTTCTCTTTTAGCTAGGTCTTCTACCCTTTATTTTATTTTTAATCCTCTCTCCAGGACTAATGAGAGAGAGAGAGAGAGAGAGAGAGAGAGAGAGAGAGAGAGAGAGAGATGAATGTGTGAGAGAAATATCCATTGGTTTTGCTCGAACTGGGGATCAAACACACAACCATACATTTTGGTGTATAGCACGATGCTTCAACTAATTGATCCACTAGCTTAGGCTAGCTCTTCTGTGCTTTGATCAAATGCTGATTTTCTTCAGGGTCCTATGTCCAGGCTTTATTTTCTGCTAAGTAGACTCACTTATTTCTTAAATAATTTTATTAACTTTCATAATTTCACTTACACTAAATACTTAAGAAAATTGCTCAAGTCTAGACTCAGACATCATTCTCACCACAACTGTCTCTAGAATATTTCCACCTCCTTCTTTCTCTGCTGTTCTACCAGAGACTAGGACTATAACACTATTGTCACATACGGTTCCCAACTGCTCTGCTTTCTCAGCTATTGTTGCACTCCACACTCTCTCTTAGGGCAGTCAGAGTGATTCTTCCTCCTATTTTAAAGTACTTTTAAAAATTGTCTTTTAAAGAGAGAGCAAAGGAGAGGGAGAGAAACACGGATGTGAGAGAGAAACATCAATCCACTGCCTCCTGCACACAATTGGGGGTCAAGCCCGAAACCCTGGCATATGCCTAGAGTCTAGGGGTGTCGAACTCAATCAGAGAAGGGGCCAAAATCTAAAATCCAGCCTAAATCGCGGGCCGAATGGTTTACTGAACAGTCATAAACTGTCATTGTGATGGAAACGCAGCGGAGTGCAGTGATGACAGCGTGGTGCGGGCCACATTGCAAGGCCTGGCGGGACGGATTTGGCCCGCGGGCCTTGTGTTTGACACATGTGGCATATGCCTAGACCAGGAATCAAACTGGCAACCTTTCAGTGCATGGGACGATGCCCAACCAACTGAGCCACACAGCCAGGGCTAGAGTGAAACTTTAAAATAAGAATTCAATCAGGTTACTATTCCATTCCAAGCTCTTCAATGGTTTCCTAGCGAAGCCAGGAACTTGATTCCTTAAAAAATACAAATACTTTAAAATGGTTTATGAAGCATTTCAAGGCCTGCTTTCTACCTCTTCATTTTATTCTTTTAATATTCTCCTTTCCCTCTAAGTTCCAGCGCGGCTTGACTTCTTTCAGTCCTTGGAACAAATCTTGCCCTCCGACTTCAGGTCTTGGCATATGGTGGCCACCTGGTCTGAGGAATCCCCATTTCCTTTGCCTGGCTGACTCTCAATTATCTTCCAGGTCTGGCTTAGCATCCTACCCAGGGAGCTTTTCCTCTCCTTGTTCTGGGTTGCAAATCACCTTGCATTGCCATTACAATCGCACTTATCACAATTTATTGTCATTGCCTGTTAAATTGTCTGTCTTCCACAGTAGACTGTAAACACCATCATATTTCTAATATTCACAGCTGTTCAAAGATGGAATAGATTGTAAAAGAGGCAAGATTTGAACATTAGGTAGGTGGTTGGATTTGGTTTTTATAGTTTTGTCGTGTTTTGTCCTTACTGTTCTTCATGGGCCGTATGTTACAGCCAAATTATTGGATCATTTTCAAATCTGCCCTGTTTTTCTTCTCCGTGACTTGAATCATACCTTGACCTTTACGTAAAAATGTTTTTCCCTAATCGATATCTGTGGAAAATATATTCCTTTTTAAGCCCAGGTTCCAAACTGTCTTCTCCACAAAGACATTTTGTTATCCTTGTGGGTGGGAAAATATTGTGCTTTCCTCAGGATTCTCAAAACATTCTGGACTATTGTTAAGTACGCATCACTTAAAGTTGCTGTATTTCAATAAAAGGATATCTAGAAGAGTATCATCTCTCCCTTTTCCGAATTCCTACCACGCTGTATCACTTCTGTGGGGCACATCATACTTGCCCTATGTTGTAGTTATGCACGTACACACGTCTCTGCCATAACAGCATTGAGCGTCTTGCCTGCCTGTATGCAGTGCACTGTCTAGCATCCTCCTTCATGCACGTAAACAATGGAACTCTCATAATATAAGAGTAGAATGCAGTAATGAACCAGTTCTCCGGCCTCATCTTCTGTCCGTCTCCCTAAGCCAAATAGCCTACTCCTGGCCCTCCCCGTGGCGATTACATTTTCCCATTTCCTCTTTGCACATTGCTTTTATAGTCTACATTCATATTTCTAATTGTCGAAATCCCACCTCCTTGGCTCACATGTTGCTTCTTAGAGAAGGCTGCCTGAGTCCTTCCTGCCAGAAGAGACCTTGGCTAAGGTGCTCAGTCATTAGTTAGAGGGCCATAGAAACACCTTGGAGAAAATGAAACCGCGGAGCCGCCTGACCTGAGGAGCAATTTAGTCAGATTACCTAGTAAATTGTATAGGAGGGGCTCGATCCGAGAAAGAAAAGCTGGCGAGACGCATCGCAATGGGTGCAGGCAGCGGCGCGCGTGGGCGGAAACCTGTCTGCTAGCAGGAGGGCTGCAGAGAAGCAGGTCAGGTAGGAGAAGAGCATTGTGTAAGCTGACTCAGTAGGGGTTCGCTTTTCTAATGCTTCCATTAGAGAGACTCTAAGGAAGAGGGGAATTAGGCTGGAAAGGTTGCTGGCACCATTAGCAGAGATAAAGAACACGGGTGGCAGCAGGTCTGCTGGTCTTTGAGCAGCCAGTCCCTGCTGCAGACTCACCTGGCGGGGTGGGTGTTTCTCAGAATCTGTCTCCCTTTTCTGATCTATCACAATGCGCGCATCACTTACATTCATCTTCCGTGACTATTTTATGCACCACTTGTAGTTTCTGTATGGAAAATACACTCAGCTAGTGAGGATCAGTTGATTTTTATGACTCCCCATTGTCTATGGATGACTCTCAATTATCTTCTAGGTCTGGAAGCCCCTGGAAGCGACGAGGGACTTTCCTCCCAACTCCTGTTGATCCTGGGAGCAGTTTGTTGTGGTAGAAAGGACATGGATTTCTGGGTTAGAGCGATGTGGGCTTGAATTCTGTTTTGGCCCCTTGCTTACTGTATAAGCTTGGCCCAGTTACCTAACTTTCCAGTCTTAGATTTTGTTTTTAAATTGCTCAGTTGGTACCAGCAATAGCAATCTTACAGAGATCCTGTGAGAATGAAGTGAAACACATGTACAGTGCCTAGCACTGTGCCTGCACACAGTCTGCTCGTCCTCCGTCTCTGTGGTCGCTGTATTTAGGAGAACGCCAATACTGGCCTGCAAAGATGAGAATTGAAGCAGAAATTGGCAACTGACTTATTCAGATTTCCTACATTTGGAATAATTCTAACTGAGGATATATATCATCTGTTTTATTAAGTGCAATTCAGAAACATGTACCTCTGCAAACTAGTTTGAAACTCTTACATGGTGTAGGTGTGTGCACAACTTGTGTGCTATTCTGTTTTATAGGAAAGAAAGATTAGTTGTATGTATATGATTTTGTGACTCATTGCTTATTTTGAAAGGTGAAGTTGTGGGGCAAGAGTAAGTTGCATGGAATTATATTCTCAAACAATATGAAAAGTAGGATTTACACAAGTTATTCCAAATTTATAAAGGCACATACTACCTTTTATTTATTTATTTTTTAAAATTGGTATATGACATTCCTTTCCCCTTAGAATCAAGAAATCATCATTGGCTTCTTAAAAGTAAACCAGTCGTGACCTCAATGTTGGGTGATATATAGTTAGAGCCAGCGGACAATAGCCAGAAGGAAATCCAAGTAGTGTTTTCAGTGGCGCCTGCTTGGTGAAAGCTCACCTCTTACACTGTCGAAACCGGTTTGGCTCAGTGGTAGAGCGTCGGTCTGCGGACTGAAAGGTCCCGGGTTCAATTCCGGTCAAGGGCATGTACCTTGGTTGCGGGCACATCCCCAGTAGGGGCTGTGCAAGAGGCAGCTGGTCGATGTTTCTCTCTCATCGACGTTTCTAGCTCTCTATCTCTCTCCCTTCCTGTCTGTAAAATATCAATAAAATATATTAAAAAAAACTGTCGAAGAATAGAATTGGTGATGATGAGTATTTCAGACCTATCTCTTCATTCCCTAATAGTATTTTGATGTGTTAGTGGATGCCTTCTGAACTCGCAAGCTGAAACAGACTCAGAACTAAGAGCACACAGCAGTTACAGAGCCACATGCAGCTCCACAGGCATTTGATTTGACTGCTAGTGCCAAGTATACTGGCTTTCACACAGCAGGTGTTTGTCATGTTTGGGCTAATTTTAGTTTGTTCCTTTTATAAGACAAGTCTGTATTTAGAAACACCTTTTGCGTATCTATTCAGGTATGTCTGCTGCATGGTCATTCTAGCGCATTTAATGCAAGGGAACTTGCTTCAGCTCATTGTCTCCTCAAGGACATTGGAAACATCCGGTCTATTTCAAGCCCCAATTATGGGATCTGAGTCACTGTCACTATGTCACAGGGCAGTTTGGTCAATTCTGGGTACTTATTGCATGGGAAACATGGTAAATGTTATGTGGGAAAAGGGTTAAAGCTTGTTCTGTAGTCTTTCAAAGAAGCAAGAGGGAGCAACTTTCAACCCAACACAAAGACCAATTGTAAGGAAGAATAATCAAATGATTAAAATTGTTGAGTGCTATAATGGGCTGCCTCAGAAAACATTTGTGTGAGGTTTTGGTCACCTGTCAGTAAGGTATTATGTGGAGGGTGAAGGATCCTTAACTGGAAATGAAATAGGTGTAGAGATCAGAGCAGAACTGCCCAGTGGGAGCCCCCTCACCTGGCTCATCCCCATCATGGCCTAATCCCTTAGGAGCTGGGAGCACAGTGTAAAGCCATGTATTCCTGATCATCCCTCAGGTCCCCTCCACCTGTTAAGAATCCATCATCCAGCCTGCCAATGAAGTAACGGAAATAGTTTTCAATTCTATAATTTCTCCTCTGTAAATCCTCACCCCCAACTTAAAAGATAAAGGAAAATTAATAATACAGATATACTTCTGATTTTAACACGTTTGGGTAGAATTATTTTCATCTTCCTAGCATTTGAATTTGAAAAATCAATCGTCTTTGATTTGTTTTTTTCTCTTTTATATTCTATACTCAGTTTGTCAAGTTCTCTTGATTCTCCCTTCAAAAAACATATCTACCGTCTGTATCTTCTCTCATTTCTTGGGATGCTGCAGAGGTTCAGCTCACACCTAAACAATGGGAAAAGGCCTTTTATATTTTAAATTGAATTTATTGGGGGTGACAATGTTTAATAAGATTCTGTAGGTTTCCAGTGTACGATTCGGTGACACATCACCTGTATGTTGCATTGTGTGCCCACCACTCAAAGTCAAAGAGCAATCAGGCAAGAGAAAGAAATAAAAGGCCTCCAAATTGGGAAGGAAGAAGCAAAAGTGTCATTTTTTGCAGATGACATGAATTTTTATATAGAAAATCCCAAAGACTACACACACACACACACACACACACACACACACACACACAAAACAACCCCAAACAAACAAACAAACAAACCTCCCCCCCAATAGCAACAACTATTAGAAACAATAAACAAGTACAGTAAAGTTTCAGGATACAAAAATCCATGTCCAAAAATCCATACACTAACAATGACATTTCAGAAAAAGAAACAGAAACTTAACCTAAGCCTTTCATTGGCCTTTTATCCATCCCCTTCTATGAGTTACTGCCAGCATCATCTTTTTAAACAATCTCTTTCAGAGCATGCTTCTCCTTTGGTCAAATTCTTCAGTTACTTGCCACTGCCCATGATGGAGGTCCCCATACCGTCTGTGGGTTGTGAGCCGCTAGGAACACCAGCCCAGCTCCAGTCTCTCTTGGACGGTTTAAGAGCTAAAGTTAAAAAAGGGGGCAAAGCCAACTGCTGGCAGCACCATGCCATTCTCCCATAACATTCAAATGGTAGCAAATAATGAGGCCCAAGAGAGGGTGGGGAAGTGGGAGTATCTCTGTTCCCAAGACTGATTTACACCTGGCTTTGTAGTCAACCTGCGGGGTTTAGTAACAGCCATCCCACTTCTCTTGAAACCCTCCAGTGGTTTCCCATGTCTTGCAGAATTAAAGCCCAATACCTACAGCATTCTACGAAGCCTTATAATGTGAGTCCTGTGTTACCTTTCTGAGCTCTGCTAAAACCCTCCTTCTCATCACCCATTCTGCTCTGGCCACATTGATCTTCCTTCTTCAGACATACCCAGCGCACTCCCACTTCAAAGCTGAAGTCCTAATTCTTCCCAACGTCTGGGATGCTCTTTTTAAATATTTTATTGATTTTTTACAGAGAGGAAGAGAAAGTTAGAAACATCGATCAGCTGCCTCTTGCACACCCCCTACTGGGGCTGTGCCGTTGACTGGAATCGAACCTGGGACCTCTATCCACTGAGCCAAACCAGTTTCAGCTGGGATGCTCTTTTGAAGATAGCAACATGGTAACTCCCTCATTCCCCGTAAAGCTTCAGTCAAATGTCCACGAATCAGTGAGGCTTTCCCTGGCCGCCTTATTTAGAATAGCAAATCCCCACTCTCACTCCGACCTTCCTGCTCCTCATCCTGATTTTTCTCTACCACATTCATCTTCTAATAGACTATGTACTTCTCTTATTTATCTCGATTATTTTCTGTCTCCAGAAGGGCAGGGATTTCTGCCTTGTGTACTGGTGTGTCCCCAACGCCTAGAATAGTGTTTGGAACATAGTGGGACCTCCGTGAACATATGTTGTATATGTGAACACACGAATAGATGAAGGAACAGGATAGAGTGTGATCTCCTGAGCCCAGCCTACAGGCTTTTCTCAGTCTCACACAAACCTTACTTCCTGCTATTTCTTGACATGAGACTCATGTTCCAGACATTGTGGGCTACTGCTCCTCCACACATCCTTTCCCACCCTAAGCCTTTGGTGACACTGTACCCTCTGCTTGGAAGCCCTTTTTAAAAAAAATATACTTTATTGATTTTTTACAGAGAGGAAGGGAGAGGGTTAGAGAGCTAGAAACATTGATGAGAGAGAAACATCGATTAGCTGCCTCCTGCACGTTCCCATTCTTCTGACCTCTCAATATTCTCTGTAATCAGGCTAAGTTTGCACTTATCCCATGAACCATGAAACCACCCCAAGCCACACAGCTGCATTCTTCTCTTCTCTGCAGCACCCATTTGACCATTAAATGTTCTCTGGATCACAATATATTCCTGTATTCCTATGTTATTTGAACCACGAGTTTCTGTTTAACTTTTCAAATGTTGGTATTTTGTTTCTAACTTTGGGAGCTTTCCGAGGAAAGGCCAGGTGTAAATGCAGAAAACTGCCCCTGGGCAGAAATCCAGCTGAGCCTCACCCCGCCACCCTGAGAGAAAGAGGGGATCGAAGCCTCAGTGCTGGAACCGCTTCAGGCCCAGGGTGTGCCTGGGCATGCCGGTTAGGAAATCCCAGAGTGCCTTGCTCATAGTAGGTGCTCAGAAAGTGTTAACTGATGGACTGATTGATCTCTTTTTTTTTTTCCAACATCTTTTTTATTTTTCAATGACAGTTGGCATTCAACATTATATTACTTTTATTGGTTTATCCTGTGTGACTGTTTTATTCCTAATATTCTCTCTGCAGTCTTATTAAAATCTTATACAATAAAAACCTAATATGCAAATTGTCCCCTGAACAGGGAGTTTGACCAGTGGGCAGGTCCTGCTGGCTAACCACAGGAAGGGAGGTCCCGGCCAGCAGCCAGCAGCCAGCAGCCAGCAGCCAGCAGCCAGCAGCCAGCAGCCACTAGGGAACCTACCCATGCACAAATTTTGTGCACTGGGCCTCTAGTTTATGTATAAGGACTAATAGTTTTTTTTGTTTTGTTTTTTAAAGAGACACAAAATCATTATGGAATAAGAATTAAAAACTTAATTTAATGATGATGAAAAAGAAAGAGTTAATTAAAATACGTTAATTGCCGATTGAGGTATATTATAGGACTTACCATGTTAATTGGACACACCAAAAACTTTGGAGACTACACATGTGAGAAGTGGTATTGCACACTGTTTTATGAAGTCATTTTTACCATAATATTTCCATGAGAAAAACTGAGTGAGTGAGCAATAAGGCTTACAATCCTTAGTCATGTGACATTGAGTCTGGGAGTCCCAATTACATGAGCTGGACATGTGATGCCTCTATTTAAAAGTTAATTTTAGTGTTTTTATTTCAAAAACACACATACCTTATAGCCAAATTTCAAAAACAGACATTAATAAAGGGCCAGAATTAATTTGAAAGTCAACTTTAATGTAATTCTGGAGAGCATTTAATATTAACTACCAACTCCTTATTTTCTAGTGATCCTGAAAAGTTTTATAGATTTAAAATCTTTGCAAACTGAATCTTATTTTTTATAATAGAATAACTAATTCTTTAAAAAATATAGGTATTTTTATTTACGCCAGAGAGGATGGAAGAGGGAGATGAATATAGAAACATTGATTTGCTGTCTCCTGTACTCCCCATACTGGGGATCAAGCCCACAACCTGGGCATGTGCCCTTGACTGGAATTGAACCTAGGACCCTTCAGTCTACAGGCTGATGTTTTATCCACTGAGCCAAACTGTTAGGGTGAAGAACTAATTCTTAAAGATCCCCCTATAATGAATATTCTGCATAGTGAATAAGCAAGCTATGATTTGTTTATTGATGTCCAATTTTTTAAATTAAAAATAGCCACAGATGTAGAGTACTTAGTTCCTAAAAACTTTCAGTAACACCAGTTTAAAAATAAAATATAACAACTTTAAAAATTAAAGTGTGCCTTCTCATATTTCAAATCTTGTGACAGGCAAAATATTTATTAAAACAGTGTTTTTCATCCTTTCTTTGGTTCCGATGTTGTGTCATTCTTTGATTTTGTGACATATGTTCTCCTTCTAAAGCAGCTGCCATAAAAGCATAGTTAGTTTTTAATTAATGAGGATTAATGTTGCCCTGAAACTTCTGTGCATTTTCTATTACATCACAGAGAGTTTCTTTTGAAACACGCTGCTAACCCTGCAGTGGGAACCACAGGGTTTTTCCAGAAGGAACCAGGCCTTCACTCTACAAAGGTTAGATGGGCCACGTCTGTCTCCAGCAGAGGGCAGGCAATGCAGTATGAAGAAATTCTGGGGAGTGTGCAAAATAAGTCAACAGGTGGCACTCTAAATCGTATGCAATAATAAATCAGGGTAGAGTTTTCAGATAAAAAAATTATTTCTCAAATTTGAACAGTTTTTTCTTTGTTACTTATTAATATTACATGGGATCAAAACAAACAAAAAACGATTGAAAATGTAGATTTGGAAAATGCAGGCGAGAGACCGCTCCTTCAGTGTGTTTCTGTCTTCAGAGCAGGCTGGATCGTTTGCTGCTGCAACTGTTGCATGCCTCTGTGCCACTCTATACACGGAGCAAAACCATGAAGTTTCTATTGTTCTGGAAGTTTGTGTGGTGTGGAGGCTGTGGTTATGGTGGGCAGTCAGGAGAACGCTAAACATTCATCGGGCTCATTGGTCGAAGTGTAACCTATGTCTGAGCTGAGAGGACAACTGACTAGGAGTCTTTGTTGCAATATAAATGAAAGTTCATGAAAGTTGAAAAGTAGCCTGAACAAGATGGGCTGAGTTTGGTCCCTTTGAAACCAAAACACAGTAGAACCCTACCACAACTAGCCCACAGGGATAGGAAATGGGCTGTTATCTGTGTCTTCTGACCTGCACGCCTGAGGGTAGGAGTCACTCTCCGAATGGTGGGCAGTGCGGGGATTGATAAGGAGGAAGGGTCAGAGAGCAGTTTGCTTCTGGCTTGTGGTAGTTTTCACATTTCTGAAAATTTGGCCTCTTGGTAGAGACATCTTGGGAAATGACTGTCTTCTTTGTGGAGATGATCTGAATCTAAGAGGACAGACTCAATTAGCCCTGAAAAAAAAAAAAAAAAAAAAAAAAAAAAAAAAAAAAAAAAAAAAAAAGAGTGGGTTGCACCAGTTGGTTGGATTGATTGTCTGGGCACAAAGATGACTGCACTGGTTTGGGGTGACTCATTCTGCCACCTCAGAAAGTCTATATCTTGCATGTTGATTTGGGTCAAGAAACGAACTGGGTGGTAGTGATTCTGCTGTAATAACCTAGTTATTAATTAACAGGAGAGGAGCAAAGGCAAGGCCAGATCACACAGGCATGCCATTTGTACAGCTTTGACAGGAAGCTGCAGTTTAACACTCTCCAGGTCTGTTCCTCGCAGATCCTGGGGAAATGGGCTGGGCAAAAAAAGAACAAACGCATGCCCACTAAGGTCTGAATGACAGAGAAGGTGCTTGCCTGTCAGTTACACCTGAGAGCAGGGCATTGGCCAGAATAGGCGTGGCCACCGCATGGGTGAGCAATCTGAAATACAAAGGAGCCCTTTTCCCTTTTCTCTTGTTGCTCACACCTTTCAGGGCTTTCATGTTCTCCACTCGCCCACATGGCACACAATGGACCACAGTGGACTGATGCACTGGAATTAGCTGGTGCTGTGCTGGATTCAGCTTCACTATGAGACAGACATTGTTCACACTGGCTTTGCTTTTGGCTCTGCCCAATCCCCAGCTGCACGTTTGTTAGGACTGGTGTAAGGGAAAGGGCACTTTGGGAACTGAGGGATACAGGTCTAAGCAAATAAAAATCATTCATTCTCCCGTGTGAGCCTTAGAAAATTCTTTTCCTCAAGATAGCGTAAGAACCCCACTGGCAATGGAGAAAGTCCACCTATCCAATTCTTCCATAACACATCCAGACCTATTTGGAAACATATATCTGCATTTATGTCATGTGCAACTACTTCGCATAGTGGCTTTCACATAATGGGTTTGTAGTAACACGAATAGGACTGGATTAAATCTATCAAATCTAAATAGCTTTACTTCCTGGTTTTTCAATGTCAGTAAGTCATTTCCACCCAAGGCAGCTCTTTTATGCCATCTCATGGGGGTTGGGTATCTTCTGCTAAGTTTTGTTGAAATAATAACTATGCCCATAATTGCTAGCTATTTATTAATGTCTGTCACAGGATTGGGACTATATTCTATTTTTAGAAATAAAAACACTGCAGAAGAAAGCCAATTTTTAATAAGCCCATTGTATTTTATCGATTATCATGAAATGTATATTTAAGGGTAAAACCCATGTTTACCAGCACAGAAGTTCTTAGTTCTGCTTTATTGACTATGCTCATAATGCAGAATGTGTAACACCATTCCAAAAATTCTGACTTTAAAGTACTAATAGTTTGTTATCCAATTGTGTGGCTTAGAAAGCATTTTGTGGGGTAAATAGGTTTTCTCATCTTTTTTTTTTTTTTAATTGATGAATCAAAGTACCATTCAGTAGAGTCTATTTTTAAAAGTATTTATTCAGTTCACAACCAATCCCAAACTAAAGGAAATGGAAAATAACATAATTAAGAAAATGACAAATTGCCTGTAGTTTGATATGTATGAGGAAGAAAGGAGGTTGTACAATTTTCTAATATATTATCAAATCAAAACCCGTGCGTAATTTCTGAGTCATTAAAAGTGACAACTCTTCATGATGCACCAAAGGAATACACTGATTGTATGAGAAGAATAGAAGCACATAGATATAAGGTATTTGTCTTGTTTTGAAATAGCCCTGTTGGTGTAAGTGGTGTGAACCAGGACAGACAATGGTTAAAGGAAGTAGCAGTAGACAGCAGCAGGACCTGGACTAATGGCTGCCAGGAGCCACAGCCTTGGGGAAGTAGGCCAAGGTGTTCACTTTCCCATCAGTAAGGAGAGCAGGTGCATGGGGTGCTCCGTGGGGGCCCAGACAGGAAGGAAGGTCCCTAGAGACTTACAGCCTTGGATGGGCCAGAAGAGTGGGTGGAGGCATGTACCTGAGCCATCCCTACCTTTACAATCCAGTGAATGTGACTAAATGGGACATGGCAGAGTCAAAAAAAAAAAAAAAAAAAAAAAAAAGACCCAGCTTTAAGCCTCAGATTGACAAACTTGTGGGCAAGTCCCACCTTCCTGGTATCTTATTTCCCTTATTTATAAAACGTGGCAAGATGGTCTAGATCTCTACAGTTCTTCCTGGTTCCAACATTTGAAAACTTCATTTTTTAATGGGATTTTAGAATAGCAGAAATTTTAATCTAAATTGAATATATTTCCAGATAGAAAACCATTGAGTAATTTAAATGCAAGATGAATTATTGTTCAAATGCAGTAATGTATTAGGAATAATTTGGAGACAATTAAATTTCAAATTAATAGATTCAGCATGACAACTATTTCTCTAACAGCAAAACAATTATTAATAAGTAAATTCTAAGTGTAATAATTACCTTTGATTTTCTTTTTTTGATGCAACACCTCTCATTTTGCTATTATAGTGTTTGCACTGTTTACACATAACAACTAAATCTGTTCCAAAAAAGTGCTCACAGAGACATCCATAAAGAAAAACAAATATATTGTGGGTTCAAATAGTCTCAAATAGCAGAAAAGCAGTATTTTGTTGGTTTAGGACATCACTTAGTATTGTTTTTAGAGAGCCACACATTTCGGCAAAGTTCGACTAGCAAAACTTAATGTGTTTTATCCATTAATGAACTCAAGATAAGTTTTTAGAAAAATTCAGTTCAATAGGTGAGGGAGTAAGCATTTTCAAATTTTATAGTTAAGACTTCAATGGTATGAGAGCAAGTTTAGAAAACATTTTTATTAGACAAATTATTTAGACAAATTATACACAGAAAGCTCTGCCACTCATATCTGAGGCCTCCAAAAAGTGTTTTGTGTATTTGTATAATAGGCAATACATCAAAATAGGCCTATTTTAAATATTGTACATGGTTAACAGTTTGATAGCTAAAATCACTGAAACATCTGGTATGTCCCTATATAGCTTTTTGTAAAGATTTTTTTTTCTTTTTCTTTTTTTTTTAGTTTTAAAATCAGAGTCGTGGATGAGATCATGAGTGTTACAAGGGAAAACAAGTTGTGCATGCACTTAAGTACTTGTTACCCTGGAAACAAAATGGTTTTTGCATGATAAGAAATTTTTCTGCCTTACACAGTAGACAATATTTGAAGATTTAGTACAAAAACAGTGACAGTACAAGATGCTCCCCAGAACAGAATTAGCATCAAAATATAATATACCTTAAGAATATACCTTTTTAATTTCTTCTAAAGCAAATCACACAGGTTGGTTCCTACGTCAATCCTAGCCACAGAATGAATTAGAGTAAAATAAGTGTATGGCCGCTAAGAACACAGGATAAGTTCTTGCTTCCTACTTAACACGTCTTAATTTAAGGATTACAAACAAAGTTCATTGTACATCTCTAACAGGTAAGAACGCTACTTTAAAAGGGCTGTGCACAAAGAGGCACTGTTTTTGCTGTCATCCTTCTATACACTTGGCACTACTGTAAAAAATACGTGACTCCTCCAAGTAGAACAGGATAAAAAAAAGGGGGGGGGGTTTAGTAGAGAGCCCCATATGGTTCTTATGTTTTCTTTTTTTTTTTTTAGGATAATGTACGACAGTAATTAAGGCCACATCAATATTTCCTCAGGGCTCCCACTGCTCCCCAACGACAGTTGTGTTCATTGGCTTACTGCTTTGGAAGAGACTTTGTCAACCTTCAATGATCTACGTTTAAACTCTTGTAGAGCTCTATGTGCTGTTGCGGATGTGGTTCGGCTCATAGTTTTCCCCATGTAGATAGTGAATCAGAAGTAAAATCATTACCAAGGTTAGCTTTATACACCGCTGAATAACAAATGCAAAACCTAGCTGGCTGAGTTACATCTAGGAACAAATATTAAGTCGCTCTGGATGTTTTAATAACAAAAGTATAAAATAGTCTCTGTTGGCAAACAATGAGAATCAGAATAACATTAAAGCAACCTGCCTTTTCTAACGGAAAAGACCCCCTGCACTATACATAGTTCCTGTATACAATGCTTTTCTTTGTTTTAAAACTAAAGCTTTATTATTAAATGAATTGCAATAGCAATGGCCGCCTTTCAATATATATATATACACATTATATAGGTGCATATATATGTATATATATGAGATACTAATTTATTTAACACAATAGAGGCTTCTGCCGTATGATAAAGTTTACTGTACATAAGAAAAAAACTTTTAATACTGTACAATCACATAAAGGTCATATGCACTGTTGCAGTGCAAGAGTAATTTTAACTGTAGTCTTGACTGGCATATTAATGGCTTTTTTTTGTAATCCTACAAAATTGCATTCTCATATTATGTGGCCTGAATGGTCTTTAAAGTACTTTATAGACACTGCAGGGGTTGCCTCTGGTCCACAGTTAAAGGACACTCAACAGCAGTGTGGAGCCTTGTATGGATGCAGCAGAAGAATGTGAAAGACTGAAGTTATTGCAATTATATCTTCCAAAAAATAGAGAACTGTTACGTAAGAGGCCTTGATGTAAAATTAATCCTGCATATCTACTTTTAGTATTCTCAGTGCACATTTCCTATACTTGAAGTACAGTACATGAAAAGCAGACTAATTGGATCCTAGCATACTATATTCTGGGGGAACAAATTGAGTAATGAATAATAGCAGGAGGAAATGTATCAGCAGAGAGGGAGGGAGGGAGGGAAGGAGGAGAGAGGGAGGGAAAAAGAGAAAGAGAGAGAGAGAGAGAGAGAGAGAGAGAGAGAGAGAGAGAGAGAGAGAGAGAGAAATAGAAGAGGGAAGAGGGAGGAAGAGCTAGAATTGTTACTAATAATCCCGATTAAAAAGGAAAATGTTACATCCATGTTAGTCCCACAACATTACAGTTGCTCCTCTCAAAGGGAGTCCTACGAAAGAAACAGTGAAGAGATTTTTGTCTGATGCTCATATGGAGGTGCCTCGGTCTGGATCGCTACCCAGATTGAGCCCCAGGGTAGGAGTTGGCTGGTAAGGAATAGATGACATTGTTTTTATAGGACTCCTGAAAAAGCCCCCGTTAGGTGCCCTGTGCCTAAAAGGGCCAGTTCGGTGCTCAGGCACGTTGCCAAAAGCGAAACCAGAGGCAGCTTTAGCTGACAGTGTGCGGCTAAGAGTCTGGATCTGCTCTGGGATAAAGGTGGTGGTGGTGATATGAGTGTTCCTGAAATCACTGATTTGCTCCAGTGCTTGTCGTGTTGGCAAAGTGTCAATGTCCAGAGGGGTCAAGTCAATTGACGAGGTGGAAAACTGTTTATGGGGGCTGTCGTCATCTGTGCACAAGCTATTTACACGTCTATGGAGGTGCTCCAGGTCAATTTCCTTGTCATCCTGGAGATGAAGAAAAAGAAGACAAGGTTCTCATCAGTACTAGCTTCCATGGTTAAAAAAAAAGTAGTTCAGCAAACATGATAGGTAATGAACTGAACTTTGGGGTTTATTTATTTAACAAATACTTATTGAGCACCTAATATGAGCCAGGCACTAGGTTCTGGGGGAGGGGGTACCAATAGGATTCTGAGATAAGGTTATCTATAATAAATATTTTTTCTTGCAGCTCAAGTTCTAAAATAAGCATATGCCACATGCAGCTACAAAATATGGAAGCAGTAGATGGCTGATTGCTTTCTATAAGAGCAGCGACAGACCCAGGCAAAATCGTACAAATAAAAAGTATGGTTTTGGCAACTTATTCCCCCTCTTAACCTGCTCTTCTTTTCACATGATGTCTTATTTCAGGCTTATTTTATTCCAAGTTAAATATTTGTCCCTTTCCACTACTCACTCCTAACTCTAACTTTCCATTCTTAGAGATAAGTGGTACAATATGCTGATATGCTAGTTCACACTAGAGGGCTGGTGATTATTATAATGTTATTTCTCCTTAGGCTAAAGATATGTAAGATTGTTTGGAGAGAGTAACATCCAACACAAGAGAATCAATTTCTAATTGAGGGACTTCGGACACTCAAGCTACCTGGTCCCTGAGGCTCCCCTGTTAGGCCAGCGGGACTCTCAGAGACCTGACATGTGAGCTGCAGTTTTAGTTTAGGGTCAGGTCTATGCTACATGGTCTCTAAATCAAAGATGCTTTGAGCTAGGATAATGGAGTCTTAGTAAAAAGGTGCTTAAAAAAGAAAAAGAAAGTAAAACCTCAGGTTTCTGGAGTTGAAATCAATCTATAAATCCCTTAAGATTTTCACTAAATGTGAGCATTAAAGCCCAATATTTAAAAAGTAAAACTGGCAAGAAATAAAATTTGTTCTTTGTATCAATCTTATTTATAGTCAGGTTCAAGAAATCAAATTTTCAAGGATCTAAAAATATCTATTAATCATAAAATAAAATATTTGTTCATAAAATCTGGATTAGCTGTCATGAGTTAGAATGGAGTATGTGTTTTTTTTATTTTTATTTTTTATTGTGCTATTATAGTGCTCCTAAGTGAAAAATATTTTGAGTGCATCAGTGTTTTCCTTCTCCTTTCTCATTTCAAAATCCAATAAAAATATCCATTAATGCAGTGTTATCACTGAGACTGTAGAGGGTTGAGAGATAATTTTATGGTTCCCACAGCAACTATAATGTAGTCATCCATCAACAGATATAATAGTGCAAAAATTTAATATCATATATAGTAATTCAACATATAAGGAGCTTGGGGAGTCCTTAATTTCCAGATTTTTGAGAATATGGAGTCTCAGCTCTAATGTTGCATTAATGTGGTCTTTTGCATTGAATCAGTGTCAGTAGAGGTACCAGAAGCTTATTCCACAATGAAAATACTACAGTAAAACCTGATTAGTTTTTAGTTCATCCTTCACTAATGCAGAATGTATTACCATTCAGACAAGTAGGAAGCAAAGATTTATCTTTGCTAAGCCAGGCTTTTCCTTTAAATGGTGCTGATCAATTTTGCATATAAAGTGGTAGGAAGGAATGCTTAGACTAGAAAACGATATGTTTGAAAGACTACATTAACATGCAAAACTTTGTATGCAAGCGAGAAGCCATTTTTATTTGTGCATTAAAGCAGGTCCTGTCAGGACTTGCTCTAGGCATCAGTTAGCCAAGGTCAAGTTATAGAAAATTTAAACTCTCCCTTGAAACTACACAGCAAATCAGACCACTCAGCAAATGTAGGTTGTTTTCTTTTCAATTTGTGAAGCTTTTGTGAATATGGTTTTATTATTTTAAACATTTTCACATGTTTGGTTCAGTGGAAATAAGATAGTTATAAATCCCATAATTTTTTATGAAAATAAGACACATATTCTCTCAGATCTCTGGAAAAATTTTAATATGGACCTGGAGTTTACTCTGAAGAGTAAAAGAGGAATATTGAATTTTAGATGATTCCATGATGTGGATTTATATATTAAGCTTAGGGTCATCAGAACTAAAAACATATCCATTTCTCTTAGGTCTACATACAGATAAAGGGCAGTAGTCACTGGCGGTAAAGAGAAAAATCTAATTATTTTTCTGTAAAATTGGATTTCTTAGGCCAGATCTTAGAGACCCCAATAATTTAGGCATAAGTTAAACAAGTCATGGCAATAAAAAGAACTGGTCAAAGCAATCACAGCCTTTAACAAGCCATTGACTTAAATTCTCTCCTGAGATTTGGGAGAATTTCAAAGCCTGTTAAGGCCCATAACACTATCAGTCTTTCAAATACTATGTAGTCTCCTCTTCATCTATCTGGGATGTCCTAAAATAAAAATTGATGTTGGCCTTGCCAATTTTCAGGCTTCACAAATTTATTTTCACTTTTCAAGACAAGAAGCAACAAGGACCCCTACCCCCGCCCTCTTCCCCCCGCCCCCCCCCCCCCCCCCAGGCCCCAACCCTTTCTCCCCTTCCTTGCAATCATCCTCCCCGCAGACACAGCCTGCTCCGTGGCTTAGCTCACTGCCCAAGCTCCCAGTCAAGTACCTCTTTGGACGGGACCCTGGAGCCTTTCCTCTTGTTCCACCAGGTCTCCAGCATGGCTATAAAGCAGGAGAGGACAGCCCCAGCGGCCAGGATGCAGAAAACCCCCGCAAAGCTCTTTATGTCCAGGGCACCTCCTTTCTGCTTGGTGTCCACTGAGGAGTACAGGTCGCACTGGCCGTTCTTGGGCCACCACTTGTGCTTCAGGATGTCCATGTCGCCATTCTGCTGAAGCTCCAGGATCCTTGAAGGGGTGAAGAACACAATCATGTGTTACAGATAATACTGCCTCGGGCCACAGCACGTCTACTTACAACCTCCCTCTCAGAGGGGATGGTTTTCAAGGAGAAAGAATATAGAGATTAGCCTGCAGGCGAACGCTAGGGCGCTAAACACATTATAGCTTTGATTCTGTAGACAATTGTGCCAAAGGTACTGTCCCTCCTCCTCCTTTCCCCTCTTCTTCTTCTCCTTTTTGTTTTGTTTCATTCTATAATCCTAAGTATCTCCCGCACTTCCCAGTTTGTCGCAAAGTGTTTTCACAATTACATTTCAGAGGAGCTGATTTTATGTGGATTCAAGCTGCTGCCGGCCTGTGTTCCTTCCCTACATGCAGAACGCCGCTCTGGGTCTTGAATGCTTTTATGAAGAACGAGCTGCCGCTTAGAGCGAGACGCTGGCATAATGTCGCCCAGCATATGCTACACACAAAGAAATTCAATTAAAAAGACTTCTATTATTTAACACAGTGTGGGAGAAAGCCTTGGGACAAGTTTGAAGTTGAGAAAAATGTGTCATTTTTTTTTTTTTTTTTTTTTTGGTTTTCCACACAACTGATCTAGTTTCCCTTTCAGTGCCAAAGGGGAAATCATCTCACCTTGCAGAACAGGAAGGGAAGTTGACCGGAGGCTTTCAGAAGTAGTTACATTCAAATAAGAAATATCCTTTTTTCTTCTTTTCTTTCCCCCAGAGGCTGGGGGTAGCTGCAAAGACTGCAGCTTTTTTTAAAGTGTGATTTTCACAGGGGCTTTATTCTCGATTCCAAATACTTGTTTGGTGCTGGCTGAGGCTTGCCTAGCTCTGCCTGCCCCACCTCTTCCCTCCTCCACCGCGGCCCCCCCCTCCCCCCCCGCTACACCCTTTCTCACAGGGTGACATCTGTCAGGGCCAAAGCCACACGCCTGTCCAGAGTGAGCACCATGCCCCGGGGGCCCTAGAATTTCTTGCCCAAGAGCTCAGAGTGCTCTCCCAGAGCTCGTGAAGGCCCACGCCCAAGTCTTGTCTCCTGAGAGCAGATCTCACAGCCGCGGGGACACACGGTGTGTAGGGGTGTTTGGGACTGTGGACAGAGCGTGGCTGTGCGTGCTCAGGTGCACACACCTTGGCGTGAGCGAGACCCTTCTCTGTGCAGGACAGAGCCGGATGTGGGAGGGAGGGGATTGGAGTCTGAACCCCGAGTCACTGGGTCGGTGCTGAACTCCCGGCTAGTCATGAACTAGAAACTCAGACCTGGCCTCCTAGGGATGCGGAAGGTGTTGTTGCCAAAGGAAGGGGATAGAACATACTGTACTTTATCTCACAGTGTTTAGCTATGTCACTTTCACATACTTAAGACTTCAATTATGTGGACCCATACTTATACTCCTGCCCCGGGTCTTGTATTATTTGGGGAGAGACTGCTTAAAAATTGCCTATATGGATAGAGTAAATCACTCACTTTCAGTGATATTTTACCTGTTTCATGTCATTCATGGCTCCATAAGAATGAGCTAAGATATAATATTGGGCAGAGATCAACACTCAACCTGAGTTAAACAAGAGTAAGAAAACCCCCGGGGAGAGTTGAATATCCATCATCCACCTTTGGACATTCCCATAGCTTCACCACAGCGCCCCCTGCTGACACTCCAGGAGCCGCCTCACAGCCTGGACTTCTTTCTTAGGAAATGGAGCTGTCTCAAGTTCTGTTGCTTAAAAACAGCAGTTAATTTGATGAATTAAATTTACTAAAATGGTTATAAATAATAATGGATTCATAATATTAATGGATCACTCTTATTCCAGCCTCTATCCCAGACAAAGTCATTTGCATTAAAAAACACAGAATTCTAAAAGTGTGTTCCATGGTACACTAGTACCTAGAGGGCTTTTGCAAGAAAAAGGTTCTATAGCCGTTAACTAAACAAACAAACAAACAAACAAACAAACAAACAAACAAACAAAAATATCAAATGCACCATTTGGAAATTTACAAAGAAGTCAGCCTATGGAAGGCCATAAGAAGACCTGCAGATAAGAAAACTTGCATGATTTTGTTTAATACAGCATTTCCTAAACTTGCTTGACTCTCATTCCCCCTTTCTCATTTTCTACCCAATAACATAATGCATAGAGCTAGAGATTGGAGGAATACACTGAGAAATAGTGCCTTGATTCAAAGGAATAACTACTTACGGGAATTTGGACACTGTGTTAGGTATCACACACACATATGTAATCACAACATCAAACAGCTTGCTTCACTTGCCCATGGGTACTATTCAAATGACATTAGCAAACCCTTTGGGTATTGGCCTGCCTAAAGACACGAGGTGGACTAGATACCATTGGATATCTCGAAGGAAAAATTTGCTCATATCTAAAAAAACCCAACTCTTCTTACATTTGAGTTTCTAGGAACATCTAGGAATAGAAGGAAATGACTAGTATAGCAGCATTTGCTTAATGAAAAGATATCTGGGCTCAAAATGAGCTCCCAGTTGCCCTGCCCTCCCACACCCACCACACTGTATTAGTGTCTGTGGAAGTGGAAGAGTTTTCCTTCAGGGCATTTATCATTATTTGTGATCATTTGTGGTTAGTTGGTTAATGCCAGTGTGCTCACCATCTTCCATATGGCCGCACACAGTACAAGCACATATTTATTAATTAAATATACTCAACAGTTTTTGGTAAAAGGACCCTGTTCTAAGATTCTACCTTTTTCTTATCATTATTGCTATTTTCTAATCTATTCCATTCCCTCCTATTCACCCATCTACTCAATAAATATTTAAAGAGTGATTTCATGGCAGGTACTTCCTTGGGTACAAAATTTATGTTAAATAACAACTTGCACATTCAGCTGGAATGGCCCAGGCAGCACGATGAAATCATTTCTTTTTAATGCCCTCCATTCATGTTATTTATTCTTTCATCCATTCACATTCATCCAGGAACTCATGACTGACCACTCCATCTCCTCAGTAGTGTTTGGTATCACTGACAATATGTCTTTATTATTCCTATACCTGGAAATATGTTGGTTTCCAGGGATAGGAATAATCATTGGAAGAATATATACTCTATGTCACCCACTTTGATTCTAATAGTACAAGGTCTTTATCTAAGTACTAAAGGTCTGGTGCATGAAATTTGTGCACAGGTGGGTGTGTGTCCCTCAGCCCAGCCTGCACTCTCTCCTATCTGGGACATCCCTCTCACAATCCAGGACTGCTGGCTCCCAAGGCTCTCCTGCCTGCCTTCTTGATTGCCCCTAACTGCCAGCCTGATCACCCTCTAGCCACTCCCCTGCCAGCCCGATTGATGCCTAACTGCTCCCCTGCCAGACTCATTCCTCCAATTGTCCTTCTCTGTAGGCCCGGTCGCCCCCAACTTCCTTCCTCTGCCAGCCTGGTCACCCCTAACTGCCCTCCCTTGCAGGTTTGATCACCCAACTCCCCTCCCCTGCTGGCCTGATTACCCCCAACTGTCCTCCCTTGCAGGACTGGTCTCTCCCAATTGCCCTCCCCTGTTGGCCATCTTGTGGCAGCCATCTTGTGTCCACATGGGGGCAGTCATCTTTTACCACATGGGGCAGGCACCTTGTGTGATGGAGTGATGGTCAATTTGCATATTACTCTTTTATTAGATAGGATATTTTTAATCCTAGAAATTGTGGATTTAGTGATCTGGGTGGCAGGAATGCATGAGGGAAATAGGAAAGAGGCATCTCTATATGCTTTTGAGTATCAACACACCTTTATATGGTTCATCACTGAAGCACAGGTGGCTATGGCATTGCAGGAAGATTCTGTCTTTGGGGTACACAGACCACATGGGCAATAGGATCCCTCCATCAAGAGCTGACTAGCCCACAACAGATTCCAGGATATTGGCCAGCATGGAAGAGAAGTATAGGAGGGGAGTGAAAGTGTTCTCTCAGCCCAGAGTTCTGCCATACATTCTAGCTAAAAAACGAGTGCTCCAGAAATTCCATCAAAAGGTTTCACTACACCTTCTTTTTGTTATTTAACATAAACCATTTAAAGGTTAGATAAAGAAAGTTTAGCACAACCTAATGCTCTGCCTTAACCATTTGCATGCCATAGGGTCTATAGATGCAAGCGGCAGGACTTTTTAAATTAAATTCAAAATATTGTGGCAGTTAACTGGTTAAAGACTAATGAGATGAGTCCTTATAATAAAGGAGGCGACATTTTATCTTTCCAATGTTCAAAACCTTTCAATGAGACTTAAATTCACACCTAAAGGAAAGTTTTCCTTTTTTTAAAAAAATGTAATCAACATTGGCATGTGTGTGTTTGTGTGTGTGTGCATGCGTGTGTGTGTGTGTGTGTGTTCTAGTATGTGTGCAACAATGCAAGAATCTAGTTGCAAAATTCTTAATGAGTGCAATGAAAATGTTTAGTTCCATATGATTATTTTTGTTATATATGCAAGTTCCACAAGATGGCAGTCTTTACTCATGGAGAGCAAAGTGTTAATGGCCAGCATAGTTAACTTGTGGGTTTGAAAGGCATAAAGTGTCACCTTCTTGGTACTGTAAACACTTACCCTGTTTAGAAACAATGTTGGATATTAGACTGCGATGAACAATTGCATGTGTAAAATCTCTTCTTGGAGTGTAGTCAGAAACATCCCTGCCATTTCCCCCTCAGAGTGGTGATAGTAATACTTATTACCTAGATTTATTTCGGTGAGAATTAATGAGTTCACAAAAGCATCTTGATCATTGCTTGGCACTTGGGAGGCCACCCAAACTCAAAAGCTAGAATTATTACTGTCAGCACATGCGACAACCATTCTTTCTTTGGATCTGTTCTGCTACATACTTTGTTGTGTTGCTAATCCTCACCCAAGGATATTTTTTCCATTGATTTTTAGAGAAAGTGGAAGGGAGGGAAGAATAGGGAAAAAGAGAGAAACATTGATGGAAAGAGACACATTGATTGGTTGCCTCCCACATGAGCCTGACCAGGATGGGGATGGAACCTGCAACCCAGGTACATGCCTTTGACCAGAAAGGAGCCGGAGACCCTTTGGTGATTGGTGAGACACACCAGCCAGGGCTGTTGTAGTCCATACTTCTTAACAGACAGCGATATTCCCCAATGAATCAATCAGTGATTTATTCGCCCGACAAGAACATTGCATTTCCTTTTTTCTTCCAAAAGTAGCAAAACCTTTGTAATCTCAATGAACAGAAAAATCTTAGAAGTCCATAAAACCTAGCTTTAACTTGAAAATGGCTAATAGATCAATCCAGCATGCATCACATTCTTTATTGATATAAATGAGCAATTTCAGGGGAAGGGAGCAGGGAAGCAAAAGATCTTTCATATTCAACTAAAAATTCTCAACAGGTTTGAGGCATTCATCTTGAAAAGCTTTTTACTTACTTTGAAGATAATAGCCTCATTTGTGGGTGAGAATTGCACTAATTATTGATCACTTACCATCCCTTAATCACTACTCTAAAAATTGATTTTCAAATTAATTTACTTATAACAGAATGGTTTGCCAAAAGGTGGATGCAAATTTCTAATCCCAAATAGGTAATTTTGCATTTGCTTGTGAATACTTTAACAGTCTGTAGATTCATTCCACATTTTCTTAAGTTTCTGACCCTTAGGCAAATTTCTGAGCTGAACTATAAATATATATATATATATATATATATATATATATATATATATATACTAGTTATCTAAGAAAAAAGACACCTGAATTTTTAGTTGTTTCTGCTGAAAAAAAAAAATTGGGGATAATCAGAGATTAAAAAAAAAAAAAAATGCAGCCCTGGCTGGTTTGGCTCAGTGGATAGAGCATTAGCCCGTGGACTGAAGGGTCCTAGGTTTGATTCCAGTCAAGGGTACATGCCTGTGTTGCGGGATTGATCCCCAGTAGGGGGTGTGCAGGAGGGCAGCTGGTCAATGATTCTCTCTCATCATTGAGGTTTCTAACTCTCACTCTTCTTTCCTCTCTAAAATCAATAAAAATATATTAAAAAAAAAAGAATAAGTGCAGAGTTTTTTTTTTGTTTGTTTGTTTTGTTTTTCCAGGCAATTAACCCATGAAATACTATGCAGCAATAGAAAAAGGATCTTACCATTTGAGACAGCATGGAGGGACTTGGAGGGTATTATGCTAAGTGAAATTAGCCAGAGAAAGACAAGTATCACATGATCTCACTCAGATGTGAATCTTATGAACAAAATAAACTGGTGAAACAAAATAGACCCAGACACATAGAAGTGTGAAACAGCCTGATGAATCCCAGAGGAAAGGGGTGTGGGAGGTGGGAAGAGATTAATCAAAGAACTTGTATGCATATACATAACCATGGACACAGACAAGAGTGGGGTGAAGGCTTGAGGTGGGGGGTGGGTGCAGGCTAGAAGCAGTCATTGAGGGGAAAAAAAGGAGATATATGTAATACCTTCAACAATACAGATTAAAAAACATCCTGTGACAGGCAGTATGATTTGTACAGGCCACCCCAACCATTCTTATAACTTACTGTACTGTTCCTTTTTTGCACCTTAGCTCTGACCAGGTTTTGGAAAATGAATTAGGGTTTTATACTTTTTCTAGGTTGTATAACAATTGTATAATATAAATAGAATTAAATACATCCATATAAAATGTGCACCTTTCTCACCTTCTGTCTTTTTCTTCATCTAGCTCATAGGAATTTGGGGGTAATTAGATTTTTAAAAATAAATGCAGAGATTTTTTTTTTCTTTCAGGTCATGTATGTAGGAACTCCTGTGACTCTTTTGTAATTGAAATTTCCTGCTCACATTCATAGAAGCATGAACTACTAGAATACAAAAGACCAAAAATATCTGTTCTATCTCCTTCCCTCCATCTGTTCCATAGGTGAGAATCATATAGGGCAAGAATTTTTCCAAATTATCATATTCAAAACACAGAGTTATGTATGTGTCACACTAGGGCAGCCAGAGATAAAAGGCCCTGCCTTGGCTGTCTTGATGGCTGAATGGATCAATATTTTCTCAATATTCTAGTACATCATCTCAGACACATCTGTTGGGAAGCACTGTTGTGGAGATTAAGTGACTTTCGTTAGTGACTAACAGAGTAAATAGTTGAGGGGGGTCAGAACTCAGGTCTGTCTTTCAGCATATTTCTCTCTCATACCTATTTAGAGAAGAATAATCTCTCCTTAGTTTCAGAAATTTGTGAACTCTGAGTAACATTGTCATCACTATGTTTTCTCTAAACCAAACAATAGAATTGTAGCATGATTGCAAATGTATTCACACTACAGTTTGGGTGTGCAGAGAAAATGCAGCTTTTCTCTTAAAACTTAATTGATCTTCCTCAGGAGGACTGGACCACGGAGCAGTGAGAACTAAAATTAGCTCAATGTGATTTAAATTTTAATATAATCTAATAATTTAGCATGTCTCCAGTTTTAGCTCAATTTACATGAAAGAATTATTCAATCCTTCCTCCCTGTTTCTCTTGCTTGTTTTGAAGATGGCATCAGGATTTATGGAGGATGACATTATATCCCCAAGTATTGGGATTTGGCTGGAGAGAGCCCTAGCCTCTTGCCGGTCTTTGGATTTGCCCTGGCAGCTTTCCTCAGAGGTGCCATGGGCCTGGGCTGCTGAAGTGGGCAGAGGCTTTAAGGTTGCTCATTTTGGCCAATGTCTTTCTCACCTCCTTTTAGAGTTTGTTGGTGTCTCCCTGTTGAGCTGACCTCCTTTGTCTCTCTGAGGTGCTGTGCACCTTTCTTACCTTCTGTCATTTTCTTCATCCAGCTCCTAACTATTCTGTAGCCCCTCAGATGCTACTATGATATCACCTCAAGTGGAGGGTCTGTGTGCTCTAACTCAGCAGGCACCTCACCTGGGAGCAAGGGAGGCTAGGAAGGAAGATGGAACCTTTGCTTTTCTCTAACCATGCAGCTCTGGTTTCTCAACCATCGTGGTCTTCTCTGTGGGTGCAGAGCCTGGCTCTCAGGGATGCTAATGGGAAGGGAAGCATCAGGCCCTCTACCCTTGGTCTAACACCTGTCTACCTGCCAATCACTCATCTCCTATTCTCTGGTTAGAAGTGGTGCAGCATTCCTCTTCTCTCCTGGATATCCTTCTTACACCCCACATCTTCACCTGCATAGTGCAAGGGAAATTTAACTGTATAATGATAGAAACTCGATGACCTGAGACCCCCCACACATTTCTTCAATTTGGAAGTATTGAGACAACTTGGAGTTAGGGATTGGTGAGGATGAAAATACATTATGCTACTGTCTTAAACACATTGATCTATTACATACTTACGAGTTTTGTGTAAACAAAATTAAAGATATTTATGACAGAATCTCACTGCTTATTAATGGTTTATGTCACTTATCACTGAGAAAGAAATGTGGGACTAACTGAAAAAAAATTCTTTTTGAGTAAATCTATTTTGACCCAGAATGCCCACATTATTAAATTTATTTGCTGTGTTCTCACAAAATTTCCTCACCATGGTTACTGAGAAAGAATTAATAATAGCATGTAGATGATTTTTCAGAAAAACATCAATTCAATAGGCTTTCATTTATTCATCATTTCTTTCATTCCAGTCTTGGAAAATGTAGATAAATTGGATTGAAGCAAAAACACTTATCAAAGATTCAGATTTAATTTTTAATTAAGTGAAGTACTCTGATTGGCATAGCCAACAGCACTATTTGCCCATTAGGCTTATGCAAACAAATTCTATCAACTTTCTGTGAATCAGGTATTGGTTGATATCCCTCCCTCCCTCCTTCTCTCCCTCCCTCTCTCCCTCCCTTCCTCTTTTTCCCCTCCCTCCCTCCCTCCCTCCCTCCCTCCCTCCCTTCTTCCTTTCTTCCTCCCTCCCTCAGAGAGGAAGGGAGAGATAGAAACAACAATAATGAGATAGAATCATTGATTGGCTGCCTCCTGCATATCCCTTACTCAAAATCAAGCCAGCAACCTGGGCATGTGCAACCCAGGCATATGGCCCTGACTGGAATCAAACCAGGGACCCAGCCCACAGGCCTATGCTCTGTCCACTGAGCCAAACTGGCTATGTGCAACCATATTTATTAGAAAAACTAGAGGCTTGGTGCACAAATTTGTGCATAAGAAGGGTACATGGAGGGGGGTGTCCCTCAGCCCAGTCTGTACTTTCTCCAATCTGAGACACCTCTAAGGATGTCTGACTGCCTGTTTAGGTTGGATCCTGGCAGCACTGGGCCTAAACGGGCAGTTGGACATCCCTCCCACAATCCAGGACTGCTGGCTCCCAACTGCTCACCTGCCTGCCTTCCTGATTGCCCCTAACCGCTTCTGCCTGCCAGCTTGATCACCCCTAGCCACTCCTATGCCAGCCTGATCGATGCCTAACTGCTCCCCTGACAGCTTATTTGCCCCCAACTTCCTCCTCTGCTAGCCTGGTCACCCCTAACTGCCCTCCCCTGCAGTGTTGATCACCTCTAACTGCCCTCCCTTGAAGACCTGGTGCCTCCCAACTGCCCTTCCCTGCTGGCCATCTAGTGATGGCCATCTTCTGTCCAGATGGGGGCAGGATCTTTGACCACATGGGGGCAGGCATCTTATGTGTTGGAGTGATGGTCAATTTGCATATTACTCTTTTATTAGACAGGATAGAGGTCTGGTGCATGGGTGGGGCCAGCTGGTTTGTCCTAAAGGGTGTCCTGGATCAGGGTGGGGCTCCTTTGGGGTGTGGGGTGGCCTGAGCGAGGGGCCTGTGGTGGTTGACAGGCCAGCTATGCCCCCCTGGCGACTCAAGCGGAGGCCCTGGGATCTGTGATTTATTTATCTTCTACAATTGAAACTTTGTGGCCTGGAGCAGAGCCAAACATTCTGCTTGCTCAGTGGCAGCAGCCATTTCTGTTGGGATTTATGTATCTTCTATAATTGAAACTTTGTAGCCTGGTGTGGAGGCCTAGGCTGACCAGGACTGCAGAAGCTTGGCTTCCTCCATCTCTGGGGAAACCCAAGCCTCCCTCCTGCACTCTGTGGCCACAACCATTTTGGTTGGGCTAATTTGCATACTTGCTCCTAATTGGCTGGTGGGTGTGGCTTATAGATGTAGCAGATGATGGTTAATTTGCATATTCCTCTTTTATTATATAGGATATTATCACTTGGAAGTTCCCTTCTTTCAACATTGAAGGTTTGCTCCAGGGCACTGTTCTTTCTGTTTTCATCAAATTCCCCTCAACATAGCAGAAATCCAGCCTTAACTTAGAGGTGCCTTCTGGCCACTGGATGGCATCTCCTGGCTCAGGCTACCCACCTGCTGCACTGGCAGCCCACCCTGAGGCTATGGGTGGGGTCAGACCTTGGGGGAGATACTTGAAGGAGGCTATCCTATCTAATAAAGACAATATGCAAATTGACTATCACTTCGGGACAAAGATGGCAATGCCCACAGCCAATAAGGAGGGAATATGCAAATTGACAAACAAAGATGATGGTGGCCAGCAGGGAGGCTTGCTTTGTTGCCATGGCAATGACACAGGTGTTCCACCCTGCCTCAGCTGCTCCGGGCCTCTGAGCAGTGTGGGGAGGCAGAAGGCAGCTCTGGGCTGGAGCAAAGCCGGAAGGCAGTGGCTAGAGTAAAGACCCAGGTTCTGGGTGCTGGCAGCTAGGAGAAGGAAGGCCTATTCTTGCATGAATCTTCGTGCATTGGGCCTCTAGTAGGGAGTATAAATGGTGATGCAGGGAGACTTGACTTGGGTTGATGAACACACCATACAGTGTACTGATGATGTGTTGTGGAATTGTGCACCTGAAACTTGCATAATTTTGTTAACCAGTGTCACCCCAATAAATTCAATAAAAAGGAAATAAAAGGTACAACCTGTATATATTCCCATTGTTAAAAATCAGTCAATAGAGATAATCTAATTTAATAATTACAAGCCTATAAGATAGGTACTATTTTACAGTCCAGGGATAGCTGACCAAGACAACTAAGTGCAGCTATCGTGGCTAAGTGGTGTAATGATATTAACACACTTCGGTATTTTTTCTTAAGTGAAATCTCTTAATAATCAATAGTATTAAATACAATAAATATTTATTGATAACATCTAATGCCTCAGTAATACCAAATAGCATAAGAGATACTATTAGAATCTATTTATTTTGTTAAAAAATTTTTTTTAAACTAAATCTTTCAGTTAGTTGAGTCTAATGCCAGTTTCTTAAATCTAATGAACCAAGATTGACTAAAATCATATATATCATTATGGTGTTTCAAATAAATTCACAAATAATCTTTTAGACCAGAAACCAGCAAAATTTTTGTGTTAAGGGTCAGGTAGTCTGTATTTTAGACTTTGTGGGCCACACAGTCTCTGTTGCAGTTAGGAAAACTCTGGCCTTTGTAGTTAGGAAAACTGGACTGAGCCAAATTTGGCCTGCTGGCTATAGTTGCTAACCTGTTTTAGACCCCTATCTCTCATTAAATACCTCTATGATGTCAGCAACTTTCCATTTCACTGAGCTATTGAAGTTCAGAGGGCTTACATGACTTGAGCAAAGTCACATCATTAGAGAGTCTCAGTGTTTGTTTTAAAACTAGAGATTTTGAAGTAATAAAACAACAACAACAACTTCCACTACAGAAAACACCAGTACCAGGTGGCCTCACTGAAGGACTCTACAAACATTTAAAACAGAATTAACACCAATCCTCCTCAAACTTTTCCAATGTATCAAGGATGAGGGAATACTTTCAAACTCATTCTATGAAGCCAGCATTACTTTGATACCAAAACCAGATAAAATTATAGACCAATATACCTGATGAATATAGATGCAAAAATTCTCAAGAAAATATCAGCAAACCAAATTGAAGAACACATTAAAAGGATTATGCACCACCACCAAGTTTGATATATCCTTGGGATGCAAAGATGGTTCAATATATAAAGATCAATAAATGTAATACATCAATCACATCAATAAAATGAAAGATAAGAATCACAGGATTAACTGGGTGGCATGGCTCAGTGACCTATGAACCAAGAGGTCACGGTTCAACTCCTGATCAGGGCACATACCCGGGTTGTGGGCTTGATTCCCCAGTGTGGGGCATGCAGTAGGCAGCCTATCAATGACTCTCTCTTATCATTGATGTTTCTATCTCGCTCTCTCTCTACCTTCCTCTTGAAATCAATAAAAATATATTTAAAAAAAATCACATGATTATCTCAACAGATTCAAAAAAAAGCATTTGACAAGATATAACATCCTTTCATGACAAAAGCCCTTAATAGATTGGGTATAGAGAAAACAACCTAAGATAATAAAGCTCATATACAACAAAGGCACAGCTAACCTTATACTTGATGGAGAAAAATTGAGTGTGTTTCCTGTAAGATTAGGAACAGGTCAGAATGCCTACTCTCACCACTCTTATTCAATACAGTACTGGATACATGAGCTAGAGCAAATTAGGAAATTCACAGAGAAAAAAGGTATCCAAATCAGAAAGGAAGAAGTGCTATTTGCTGATGATATGGCCCCATATAGAGAAAATCCTAAAGAGTAATAAAAAACTGTTGGTTTTAATCAATTGTTTTAGTAGAGTGGCAGGATACAAAATCAACATATAAAACTCAAATACATTCCTTTACAGAGATGATGAAGAAATTCAGAAAACTATCCTGTTCACAAAAGCATCAAAAACAGTAAAATGCTTAGGAATAAATTTAGCCAAGGAAGTGCAATATCTATACAGTGAAAACTAAGATTTTGCTGAAAGAAATTAAAAAAGACACAAATGGAAAGACACCCCATGTTCATGAACCAGAAGAAGTACCATATTTTTCGGACCATAAGATGCACTTTTTCCCCCCCAGAAGTGGGGGGAAAAAGTCCCTGCGTCTTATGGTCCAAATATAGCCTACACATATACTTAAAAAAAAAAAAGTTTTTTTACTTGCCCGGCTCTGTGTGGTCTCTGTGTGCTTGCCCGGCTCTAAAATGGTTCTAAATGCTGCTGTTTACTTTACAGGGTTGGTTACATGTGTTTATGACTGTGATGTTGGGTTTTAATGCACATAAAATATTTTAGGACACTATTTGTTTCAGAATCTTTTTTTCTTCATTTCCCTTCTCTAAAAACTGGTGCGTCTTATGGTCTGGAGCGTCTTATGGTCCGAAAAATACGGTAATATTATTAAAATGGCCATTCTTCCCAAAGCCATCTATTGGTTCAACACAATCTCTGATATTCTTCATCAAAATAGAAGAAACAAACCAAAATTTATGAGTGGGACCACAAAAGATCACAAATAACCAAGCAATCCTGAGGGGAAAAAAAAGGACAAAGCTGAAGGTATCACACTTCTGGATATACTACAAAGCCATGGTAATAAGAATAGTCTGATACTGGTACAAATATAGGCACAGATACCAATGGAACAGATTAGAAATTCTGGAAGTAAAACTCAATGTATAGGGTCAATTAATTTTTTGCAAGGGAACCAAGAATAGCCAACGAGGGAAGGGTAGTCTCTTAAATAAATGGTGCTAGGAAGACTGGAGAAACACATGCAGAACAATAAAATTACTGGTAAACCCCTATCTCACACCACTCATGAAAATAATCCAAAATGAATCAAGACTTAAACATGAGATCTGATTCCACATAACTCTTAGAAAAAATGTAAGGAAGAAGCCCATCAATATTGGTTTTAGCAATGATTTTAGAACATGATGCCCAAAGTACAAACAACAAAAGCAGAAAGCAATAAATGGGATTATATCAAATGCAAAAGCTTTTGCACAGCAATAGAAACATTTAACAAAATGAAAAGACAACCTACAGAATGCTAGAAAATTATTGCAAACCTTATATTGGGTAAGGGTTAATACCTAAAATATATAAAGAACTTAGTCAAATTAATAACAAAAAATCCAAACAATTCAATTAAGTAATGGACAGAACTAAATAGACATTTTTCTAAACAGGACATCAAAATGGCTAAACAGATTCATGAAAAGATGCTCAATATCCCTAATTATCAAGGCAATGCAAATCAAAACTACAATGAAATGTCAGCTCAGACCTGTTTGAAGGGCTATCATCAAGTAGATAAGAGATAACAGGTGTTGGTGAAGATATGGTAAAAGAAAAACCTTATACACTGTTGGTGAGAATGAAAATTGGTCCAACAACTATAGAAAATAATATGAATGTTCCTCAAAAAATTAAAAAATATCTACCATATGATTCACCCATTCCACTTCTGGGTATATACTCAAAGGAAATGAAAACAGGATTTCCATGAAATTTATGTACTCTCATGTTTATTGCAACATTATTCACAATAGCCACGATATGGAAACAACCCAAATGTCCTTCAATGGACAAATGGATAAAAATATATGTGGAACATACACACAATGAAATATTTTTCAGTCATGAAAAAGAAGGCTGTCCTTCCATTTGTGATAAAAGGATGGAGGTTGAGGACCTTATGCTGAGGAAAATAAGTCAGACAGAGAAAGACAAGTATGGTAAAATATCACTTATTTGTGCAGTTAAAAAAAAAAAAAGTTAAGCCAGCAAATAAAATAATGGTTACCAGGAGATGGGAATGGGGGATAAGAGTGATGGTGTTTATGCCCTAACCAGTTTTGTTTAGTGGATAGAGCATGGTCCTGTGGACTGAAGGGTCCTAGGTTTGATTCTGGTCAAGGGCATATACATTTGTTGCAGGCATATCCCTGGTACGGGTGTGTAGGAGACGGCTGACAGGTGTTTTTCTCTCACCGATATTTTAAATTTTATTTATTTTTATTAAGGTATTATATGTGTCATAGATGTTTCTAACTCTCTATCTCTCTCCCTTCCTCTTTGTAAAAAATCAATAATAATAATAAAAGAGTGATGGCGTTTACTAGTAAAGGTACAAACTGGTAATGAATAGTGAATAAGCTATAGAGATCTAATGTATAGTATAATGAATATAGGCAATCATACTGTGCTATCTGTAATATGATAAACATTGCTACATCTGCAATCATATTATAATATGTAAGTGTGTTAAAGTAATATACTGTACACCTTAGACTTACGCAATGTTACATGTCAAATTTATTAAATAAAAAAAACCCCTAGAGATTTTGAGTCTTATTCCAGTGCTTTTGACTATGTATATAAAATAATTAATATGTAGTAATGCCTATTATTGTGTGTGCCTTTAAGTCAGTACAGAGTTATCATGTGTTGATTTTGTAATTTACCACCTAGGGAAAGGATTTTATGTATATCCTCTATATTAACAATGGCAGCATAATCATTCACTTGAATTTTGGGTTTCCTTGGTTTTTCTGATTATCTGGACTATACATCTAAACATATAGTCTTGAGATTGGGACTGCCCATGCTCCCCAAAAGTGATTGCCTCAATTATTCAAGATCAGCTGGGACTTACTATCGGAGGCCTGTCCTGCACTTGCCGAATCACTTTTTAAGCAATGGAAGCTTTATCTGGACATCAAAGGGATATGAACAGATATTATCATGCTAAAAAAAATTCCAGGGAAGTGATTTTGATTTACTAGGAATGGGTAAGACAATTAACAGAGGCAGAAAAGGTGGCATCTCTTTTAATAAAAAGTATCAATGGTTTTAATTATGTGTGACTAGAAGTACTGTGAACCAATTAGATGTTTTTCAGGGTTGGTAGAAATTACTATGGACGATTAATGAGAATGACAGCATGTTAGAACTGGAAGGAAATGGGGATGAGATCACATTTAACTTCTGCCCGTGGAGGTGAGGGGACCTGCCCCGGTCCCCACCTCAGGGCCAAATCGATAGGGCTGGATTTAATTATAAGCTCAGTTACTGAAGGCTGCTGCCTGTCAGAAACCCGCATAAAAGAGACGTTTCCTGTATTGCTTTAAACATGACATCTCACTTTCAAATTTGAAAAAGATAATTTGATAACATCTTTAATTGGTCAGATCTGGTTTTCTTATTAAGAAAACAGTGTCCATGTCCTCAGGCAGCAAGTAATATCTTCCTAAGGCATCCATTTTTCTGTGTGTGGGAAATGAATGGTAAACTTTATCCAGATGACTATTTTCCAGAGGAAAACAATAAATGCATGCATAATTCCACCAAGTTTATAAAGCACTCATCAAGAGCATTGCATATAATCTCATTTGCTTCTTCAAACATCCTTGCAAGGGAGGAATTATATTGATTGATTAAATGATTCATTTTTCTCTCCCCACTATTCCTTATTCTTGAGAAAGGCTTTAAAAGGCTGATGTTATTAAGTTTTCGTTTTAAAGCTGAGGAGTTTGAAGATAAGAGATGAAAATTTCCCAAGTCCACAAGGCTGGTACATGATCCAGCCAGTTTTCATATCCAGGTCTTCTGGCTTATGCGTTTTTTTTGTTTGTTTGTTTGTTTTTTTGTTTTGTTTTGAATATTCCAAGACCATTATTATCCTTAAAGAAAACCACTTTAAATGGAAGCTGTCTCTTTATTTCTGCTACATTATTAACTGAGGTTTTGACTACTCTAGTTCCTTGAATAACATGCATTTCATTGTACCCATTTGCAAACATTATACTTCATGTAACACATCCTGATATCCCCAGAGAGCCACATGAATATCTCATGAGTTCATTAATCTCTTTGCTATTAAATGTCAGATGAATTCATTGTCATGAGGCTCTTAGGGTCTGTGCCAATTTTATCAAAACACAATAGACAATAATATGGTGGTTACCAGAGGAGAAGAGGGATGAGGGGAAGATAGAAAAGGGAGTAACATATATGGTGATGGAAAGATATTTGACTTCAGGTAATAAAAACACAATGCAATATACAGATGATGTATCATAGAATTGTATACTTGAAAACTATATAATTTTATTAACCAACTAGAGGCCCAGTGCACAAAATTTGTGCAGGGGGGGGGGTATTCCTCAGTCCAGCCTGCACCCTTTCCAATCTGAGACCCCTCGAGGGATGTTTGACTACCTGTTTAGGTTTGATCCCTAGGATTCCTAAATGGGCAGCTGGACATCCCTCACAATCCAGGACTGCTGGCTCCCAACTGCTTGCTTGCCTGCCTTTTTGATTGTCCCTAACCACTTCTGCCTGCCAGCCTGATCATCCCCTAACTACTCCCCTGCCAGCCTAATTGCCACTAACTGCCCTCTCCTGCAGTCCTGGTCACTCCTAACTGCCCTTCCCTGCAGGCCTGGTGCCGCCCAACTGCTCTCCCCTGCAGGTCCAGTTTTCCCCAACTTCCCTCTTCTGCCAGCCTGGTCACCCCTAACTCCCTCCCCTGCAGGCTTGATCACCCCCAACTGCTCTCTTTTGCAGGCCTGGTCCCCCACAACTGCCCTCCCCTGCTGGTCATCTTGTGGCAGCCATCTTTGGGGTCAGCCATCTTTGACTACATGGGTGCAGCCATCTGTGTGTTGGAGTCATGGTCAATTTGCATATTACTCTTTCATTAGATAAGATGTCACACCACTAAATTTGATTAAAAAAGAAAGCAATATTGAGAAATACACTAAATAAATTATATACATATCTCCTATATAACAAAAGGCTAATATGCAAATAGACTGAAAGGCAGAAAAACTGGAACAACCAAACAACTGGTCACTATGACATGCACTAACCACCAGGGGGCAAGTGTGGAACATGGTGGACATCAGCCACGGCCAGATGGTGGAGCAGGTGAGTGGGAGCACCAGACCAAGGAGGGGCATCAATCACGGTTATTAGGGCAAGCCTCTGGTGGTTACTGAAAATTCTTTCTCCCATGTGCTGTGCTTCTGCCCAGCACTTGTATCTTCTGCCGGTGCCAGCCATGCTGGCTCCGATAGCCAGCACTGGAACTGCTCCTCGTAACTGCTCCTGATGCCCAATGCTAGTCCAGATCGCTCAGTGCCATCAGCAGGTAAGAGTGGTGACTGTTGGCCCTGATTGCCCTTGAAGGCTTCTCCACCTCCCCCTGCTCCTGAGGGGTGATCAGGGCAGAAGCTGCCATTTACCGCTGCTGCTGGCATCAGCTCCAATTGCTCCTGGCCCTCAGCGGGTGTGAGCAGGGCCAGTGCTGTCAACGGGTGGGAGCAGTGGTGATGGGAGTAGTGATGGGAGTGGGGCTGCAAGCAGACAGAGGACTGGGGGCCATTGAGGAAGGGGCCAGGCAGGGGTGTGGAGGATGGTCTGAGACCCACCCATGTACCTACCACAGCCCCACTGCCCACAGTTCCTTTCAAGGTGCACAAATTTGTGAACTGGGCTCCTAGTTTATATATACCAAGGCAGTGTGTTCAAAATAAGAAAGCCCCTACTCAATGTGAGTAAACATTGTGAAGTTTTAATCTGTGTTTTGCAAACTTCCAGTTATCCCGAAGAAAATTTTCCTTAGCATTAAGCAATAGCCAACAATATTTATTAACCACCACAGCTATTTGGAAAACTGTGCATTATTTAATCTTTAACACTTAAAACAACTTTTATGTTCAAATATTGATGAGGATATTTTGTTGGCTCTAAGAATCATTACACTTTATAGATGTTATTTGGCTGAAGATGAACCTTAAAGTTGAAATAAATGATGCAAATACAAATTGATCTCTCTCGGTCAGAGTCATCTCCTTCCACCACAAGTCTTGCACAGCTCAAGGGGGGCAAAATCAGCCTTGTTCACAGAGAAGCAATTGCTTGAAAAATCAAATTAGCAACAAGACAGATCTCAAGACTGTGGTGACTAGTGAACTTTAATTATTATATATTTTATGTGTTTATGCTGGCAGTAAAAGTCAAGCACTCATTATAGAAATGGCAGACATGATCTTTCATAAAATAAGTGCTGGGCAGCAAATGAATAGATAATCAGGATAATGAAAGCAAGCCAGAAAGATGCTGGAGAGCTGAAAAGACCCCAGCAATGGCTCCCACTGAGATAGAGGGCATAATTGCAATTGGAAAGAGAACACTTTTGGTGATCTTTTAAAATGTCAGCTTCATCCTTAAGCTCAGTGTGATATTTGGGTTATAGGGCAAAGGGGAAAAATTCCTTCATTCTGCAGTGAGAAACAGGCAGTGATCAGCTCTGCTTATAGCCACTATTCAGGAATGCAAAATCTTCTTATGCAGATCTTTCAAATGCATGTTTATAAAAAAGGGTTGTAGAGTCAAACTTGTTTTGCTCAGTGCTCTATACACACTTTATGAATATTTTCATATCTTTGAGCCTGACAAATAAACCTTAAAATAAGTAGGATGTTGAAGTCAGAGCTGTGTGCACGTCAATAAAGATTGTGATATGTATCTTTGGCATAGCATTAGGAGAGAGACAAGGAAAAGGAAACTTTTGAATGAACAAACATTCTCATGACCATTTGCATAAACATTGAAAGTTTTGTAGTTTGAATAAAAAATTAAATATATGGAAGCAATTCATTATTCTAAGAGCTGTTTTAGTGGTAGAGACTTTAATCATGAGAATTCTTTTACAATGCAAATAGTATCTAACTCAGAGGTTGTGTATTGATGTATGCTCTAAAAAAGTAGGGGTATATTTGTATTAAAGTTAGTAGATGAACTAAGTGTAATTAAAAATTTCAGCCAAGGGTTAGATCTTTGATAATAGTACAACTTTAGGACAACAATACCACTGTTTTACACATATTTTCATAGATGGAAAGTCTAAAGAATTTATAATTATACTAGTAGCCCTGTGCATGAATCTGTGCCGAGCAGCTTGCTGCCACTTGCTTCAGCTGGCCATTGGCCCATCACGCTGGTAGCTCTCCTCTGCTCATAGCTCACTGCCGCACCCTCCTGGAGCTTCCCCCACCCCCCTCATTGCTTGCTGCCCTGTCCCCTCCTGCACCTCTCCGCCTCCCACTTGCTGGCTAACCTGCCCCCTCCTGTAACTCTCCTCCCTCTGCTTGTAGCTCGCTGCCTCACCCTCCTGCTGATCCATGATCTGGTCTTCACGTGGTCCATCATTATGCCTCAGGGTATAATGGATAATTAGCATATTTCTCTCTTATTATATAGGATTCTAAGTTGTTTTTTTAAAAAAAATATATTTTATTGATTTTTTACAGAGAGGAAGGAAGAGGGATAGAAATTTAGAAATATCGATGAGAGAGAAACACAAATCAGCTGCCTCCTGCACACCTCCCACTAGGAATGTGCCCACAACCAAGGTATGTGCCCTTGACTGGAATCAAACCAGAACCCTGTCTACAGGCCGACAGTCTATCCACTGAGCCAAATTGGTCTTCAGAACTGTGAGAAATAAATTTCTGTTGTTTAAGCAACACAGTCTGCGGTATTTTATTATAGCAGCCCAAGTATACTAATTCATATGGATTGTGAAGCATATATTTCAGCAGCAACTATCATGATTTCAGAGTTATCAGTTAGGAGTAGCTTTTCTATTCAGCACTTTTCTAACTCTGGAATTCTCTTCTGATTTACTTTTTACTTCCTCTAAATTATGTTTGGAATAGAACTGATCTCAGACTCGGAAACTGCAGTATTTGTGGTTTTTCTTCCCTCTATCAATATTTCAGATGCTAATAATAAAGATTAGAGTGGATATAAATGACAGAGACTAAAAATCAATACAAAATATCTATAAAACCAAGAGCTATTTCTTTGAAAAGAAAAACAAGATTGACAAGCTTTTAACTAAACTCATAAAGAAAAAGAGAGCACCCAGATAAGTAAATTCAGAAATAAAAGATAATAACTCACATCTCAGAAATACAACAGATTGTAAGAAAATGTTACAATCAACCATATGCCAACAAGTTAGAAAACCTGGATGAAATTGATATATTCCTAGAAATATACAATCTTCCAAAACTGAATCAGAAAGCATCATAAAATCTGAATAGTATGATTACGACTAATGAATTGAAGCAGTAATAAAAAACTTCCATAAACAGAACTAACACCAATCATTTTCCGACTATTCAAAAAAATTCAAGAGGAGAGAAGACTCCCAAACTAATTTTATGAGGCCAGCATTCTCTTAATTCCAAAACCAGATAAAGGCAGTACAAAGAAAGTAAAGTATAGGCCAATATCCTTGATGAACATAGAAGCTAAAATCCACAACAAAACATTAAGCAATATGTTAAAAAGATTATACACCATGATCAAGTGGGATTTATTCCAGGGATGGTACAAAATTCACAAATCAATAAATATGATATACCATATAAACAAAATGAAGGATAAAAAAAATCACATGATCAATAGATATAGAAAAAGCATTTGATAAAATCCAGCACTCATTTATGATAAAAACTCTCAGCAAAGTGGAAATAGAGGGACATAACTCAACATAACAAAGGCCATATATGACAAACCAACATTATACTCAATGGGCAAAAACTAAAAAAAAGTCTATCCCTTAAAATCAGGAACAAGACAGAAATATCTGCTTTCATTACTCTTATTCAACATAGTACTGGAGTCCTAGCCATGGCCATCAGACAACAAGAAGAAATAAAAGGCATGCAAATTGGAAATACAGAAGTCAAAACTGCCATTACTTGTGATGACATGATACCCTATATAGAAATCCCTAAAGACTACACCAAAAAGTACTTGAACTGATAAATGAAATCAGTAAAGTAGCAGGACATAAAATTAATATTAAGAAATCAGTGGCATTTTTATACACTAATAATAAACTATCAGACAGAGAAACTAAGAAAACAATCCAATTTATAATTGCAACAACAACAAAATAAGATCCCTAGGAATAAATTTAAATAAGGATGCAAAGGACTTGTACTCAGAAAATTATAAGATACTGAGGAAAGAAACTGAGGAAGATAAATATAAGTGGAAGCATATACCATAATCATGGATAGGTGAATTAACATCATTAAAATGTCCATACTTTTCAAAGCAATCTATCAATTCAATGTCATTTCTATCAAAATACCAATGATGTATTACATAGAACTAGAACAAATATTCCAAAAATTCCTATGGAATCACAAAATACCCCAAATAGCCTCCGTAATCTTGAGGAAAAAAAAGACAAAGTTGAAGATATCATACTACCTGATATGAAACTATACTACAAGGTCATATTAAACAAAACAGCATGGTACTGCCATAAAAACAGAATTATAAATCAGTGGAACAGCACAGAGAGTCCAGAAATCCCATGCTTTTAACGTCAGTTAATATTTGCCAAAGAGGCAAGGACATGCAGTGGGGTAAAAACAGTCTACTCAATAAATGGTGTTGGGAGAATTGGACAGATACATGCAAAAATATTAAACTAGATCACCTCCTTACACCGCACACAAAAATAAACTCAAAATTGATTAAAGATTTAAATGTAAAACTTAAATCAGTAGTCGGCAAACTGTGGCTCTTGAGCCACATGTGGCTCGTGAGCTGTGGTTTGCCGCTCTGTTGACTAATGAGGTTGCTGAACACTGCATAAGGCATTACCTTTACCCAGAAGTTTTGACTTCAAGTTAAAGACATTAGTACATTATTAAAATGTTTTTTTTAAGTGTTTTCCCCTAAGGCAGTGGTCAAAAGAGCCGCAGTTTGCAGACCACTGACTTAAACCATAAAAATCCTAGAAGAAAACATAGAAAAGTAAAATCACAGACATTTCTTGTAGTGATATTTTTTTCTGATGTATCACCTCAGACAAAGAAAATAAAAGAAAAAAGAAACAAATGGTACTACGGTACATAGAGCTAAAATGTTTTTTGCACAGCAAAGAAAATCATCAACAAAATGAAAAGACAACCAGCTGAAGGGGAGAACATATTTGCCAATGCTATATCTGATAAGGGATCAATATCCAAAATTTGGAAGAAACTCAAACAACCCAACATCATCAAAACAAACATTTTAATTAAAAAATGGGCAAAGGATCTGAAGAGACATTTCTCCAAAGAAGACATAGAAATGGCCACAGACATATAAAAAGATGCTCAATGTCACTAATCATCAGAAAAAATTTAAGTTAAAACCACAATGAGATATCACCACACAATTGACAAAAATCAACAAACAGCAAGTGTTGCTAGGATGTGGAAGAACAGGAACCCATATGCACTGCTAGTGGGAATGCATATTATTGCAGCCACTGTGGGAAAAGCATGTAGTTTGTTCTAAAAATGAACAATTGAACTGCCTTTTGACCCAGCGATTCCACTTCTGGGAATATATCCCAAGGAACTTGATACATTGATTCAAAAGAATATATGCATCCTTATGTTCATTGCAGCACAATTTACAATAGCCAAGATTTGGAAGCAACCCAAGTGCCCATCAGTAGATGATTGGATAAAAAAGCTGTGGTACATTTACACAACGAAATACTACTTGACTGTAAAAAAGAAGGAAATTGTATCTTTTGCAACAGCATGGGTGGGCCTAGAGGGTATTATGCTAAGTGAAATAAACCAGTCAGAGAAAGACAAGTACCACATGATTTCACTTACATGTGGAATCCAATAAACAAAATAAACTAGCAAATGAAATAGAAACAGACTCATACATACAGAAAACAGACTGACAGCTGTCAGAGTGGAGGGGGGTTAAGGAGCTGGGTGAATAAGGTGAAAGAATTAAACAAAAAAAACCTCACAAAAAACCAAAACAACCTCATAGACACAGATAACACTGTAGTGATTGCCAGACAGAAAAGGGGAGGTGGAGGGGAAGTTGTAGAGGGGAAGGAAGACTTAGACTTTGGGTGGTGAACACACCACACAACATACAGATGCTGTATTATAGAATGGTACACTTGAAATCCACATAATTTTATTAACCACTGTCACCTCAGTAAATTCAATAAAATATGAAAAAAATTAAGATGCCTTTAAAAACTAGAATACATATAAAAACGTCTTCCTTTTAAAAAATACCACTTTATAATTTGCAAAGCATTTGTAGTGTGATTATCTTGCTTTATTACACAGTCTACATATAAAACAATTCCTCTACTTTGTCATTTGCTTTAATAAGCAAAGTCTTCCTTTATAAACCTCCATTGATTTAACCCCTGTGATGTGAAATTCTATATTTGGGATGTCACAGCCATATAAAAAACATTTCCTAATAAAAATTGTGTAGACAAGAGTGTGGAGGAGATATTTAAACTTAAGAAAAAAATTTGTTTTCAAATACTTCACGTGTGGTAACTTGATGACAAACCTGAGAAATGACTAAAAACAAACAAACAAACAAACAACAACAACAACAAACAACCAAAAAAACACACACCCTAATTACAAATTATTATTTAACAAAAAATTCTAAAACATTTACTTTGAAAAGTAGTTATCTTTACTTTTGTTGGCAGGAGTCAAACTTCATAAAAAACGTAGTACCATCACACGTGTATCATTTGTTTTTAGGCTAATACTAAACTCCCACTCTTTGGCTTTATGTTAATAAGTAGGAACACAAATTTTAGATAGGCTACATGGATTCCTCAAGTAGTTTCAGGAATAAGTCTTATTTGGCATAGAAGTATTAATGGTTGCCTTTTTGTTTATGCGGCAGCAAACTGAGGTATCCTAATATAAATGGTTATTTATAAAAAATTACATAATGTGTCACAAAGTAGCAGTGAGACTCATCTAATTCCATGCAGAAAGGATAATAGATGTGTTACTGCTCTATTTCACAATTTAGTTTTCCCACGCATGGGAGATATGCTGGGGATTAGTCTATTCCATCTTCTTAATGAGACTTATCTATTACCTCAGATAATGTGTCTATTTTCTTTAAGCAGCAGGACTAACTGCTTTACTGGAGGGAAGTTTTCAGCTGTTATTAGAAAAAAAAAATTACCAATAGATATAAAGGGAACAGTCTTATTTTTCCATGTACCGATGTGTCCAGACAAAATGAAATGGCACAGATGTGCTGTTGTTATGAAAGAGATGTTGACTCCCACGGATCCTGTGCAAATTCTTGAGAGCTGCTTGTTATGTTTCCATGATAATAGCAAGAGCCATATGCACGGCAATGTTTACTTACTTGATGATATTATGGGAGCTTCAGTAACTCTGAGAAGAGGCTTGATAAAAATTGAGTGTCATTTAGTCCTGATAACAATTGTCAAAAGGACTACGCGGCTGGTTTCTTTTTGCAAAATAGGTCTGGTCATACCATATATGTGCATGTATGAAATGGAGGCATTTGCGAAGCCTGCTGTTTTTCTACCCTAAATATAGCATAATCAGCCTTTCAGATCTGTTCCAAGTCTTGGTGAATTAGAAATAAAAGCAACCTATCTACGCGGGGACCTAAAATATTTATAAAAGCCTTGATGAATAATTGTGAAAGTGCAATTTACCCATGTTTGAATAGCCCGCTATGTTTTTCAGTAACCGAATTGCTCAGAATATTGGTAAAGTGAGAAGAATTTTACCTTGTATATGGTGGTAAGCAATACTGGACACTATGTCGATTTGCTTCTAGGTGAGTAAAAAGTATAAAACCTCTGATAAAGGATCACCAAAATAAAAATTCATTCCATATAGATCCCTGCAAGGAATGGCTCCCATATAATGGGCATGTTACCATGGCAACAGGGTAATGTGAGAAACAGATCCACGGCATAGGTACCATTTCCCTTGTTGGCTTACTTTCTAGGAGAGGCTAAGCTCTATGGGATTAGAGTGAATGTCCTTTGAAATGATTTTCCTGAAGTCATAATGGAAAAAGGAGAGTTATGTTCTCATCCAGTTCTTGTAGTGAGGTATATTCTGCAACATGAACCAGAAGAAATTAAAATGTCAGAATTGCTTCTAGATTCCTTGTGACATTAGGCACCTCTCAGAGAGTCTCAGCGAGGAGACAGGACTCTGGAGACCTCCCTGTATCTTTCTTATATAAGAATCGATCTGAAATGCATGAACAAGATAAGCTGGTAGCAGGGTGAACATCTCAGGGTAGAGTACAGAAGAAGAAGGAAAGAGGATGTCATTGCTTAATGTCACTAATCATAGCCTAAGACTGTTGAGCAGAGTTCTTTGGTTTCTGAATTTTTTAAATGGTTTTTAACATTTGGATTCAATTTTCTTTCAGCTCTGGGCAGAGGCTGCCTGTCGGCCTGCAGAGGGGAAGTACAGCAAATGATGTTCAAGGAGGTCATGTAGGTGGCAGGGCCCCATAAGTCCCAGCAGAACCTCTGTGAATCAACGGTGACTATTCAGTTCCTCTCCCATCACCTTCTCCTACCCCATGTCAGCCTTATCACTTCCACTTGTGATAAATCAGAATATGATCCATATAGAAAACGAGGGCTGCAAAGGGTCAAAAGGCATAACTACAATCTACTAGGTAGGTTAGTGGGCAAAAAAATAAATGGATGGTATGAATTCTACGCACAAAACTAATTGCAATTATGCAGGTGGATGGAAGGCAAAGGCATGGTAAATGGCGATCAAGGAGAAGCCCAAGAACGATACGGCAGTCCAGAGGAAGGTTTAGGAAATATGAAGGCGCAGCAGTAACATAAGGACTGAGATTTTTGGAAAAGACAGTATAGCAGTTAAGAGAATGAGTACTAGAGTTAGACTGATTTTTGTGGAATCCTGGTTTCATTACTTCTTAAATGTGTACCAGCAAAGTAATATAACCCTTCTGAGTTTCAGTTTTTCTAATCTATTGACTGAAACAATAACAATATTAAATTGTATTGCGTATGAAAAGTACTCAGCATGATATCTGACATAAGGTATCTGACAATTCTCAGCACCAGGAAGCTATTATTTTAATTAATTATAGTAGTAAAGACCAAGTTGTATACCCATGATGACATACTGGAGTCCACTTGCTATAGGTTTCCAATTTCTCTTTTCAGAACTAAAAGCTGACACAGACAATGGCTACATCCAAATCCACAGTGTTGTTTAAGGTCAAGTGTCCATCCTGATAGTTCAGCCAAAACGTAAATAAAGTATTAGCATGCGAAGTACTGAGATTGTGGGTGAGGAAGCAGACAGCTGTGAAAAGCCGAGGGAAACAAGGGAGGTAGTAGGATGACAGCATGAAGCTTTTAGGAGGCCAAACCAGGGGTTAGAGGCCTTGTGAAGACAGCAGGGAGAGCCTCAATTTCAGTGTCATCATTTACTAAGCTCTTAAACATGTTCTCACTAACCTTTCCCCGACCTGGGCTTAGTTTGAGGGACAGAATATGATTTGGGGTGAGGACACTTCATTGCAATAGAACTAGCTCACTCTCTAGAAAGCTTGTCAAGTTGAGCCTGAGGATGCCACCGAAGGCCCTGTCGCTGCATCGCAAATCCAAAGCTGTGCGGGAGGCAACACAGTAAATCACTGCCCTTCCCAGGAAGGCTGCCATCAATAATGCCATAGGAGCATCCCCCCACAAGAACCAGTAACTGCCTGGAGCTGTGGGAGACCCATTACAGCACTGATGATTTGATGTGGAAAAATGAGAGGAATAAAATAGTTCACTCACCAAGAAGAAAAATACATGAAAAACAACACCAACATAGGTTTAATTATGGAGGCTTATTCTCACCCTAGGGGAGCGAATACATTCTGAAGGCAGCCACAGATCAACAGAGAGCACAATGAGTATTCGTTATTTATGAGAATCTGACTTTTAGACATTTCATGAGATCAAGTTTTAAGTTTTTCCCAGGGCAGAAGAAACAAGGATGTCCACTGATACTCAGAAATTCACAATACTTGATCTTGTTGTCAGTAATATTAAAAATTTACCTGTATTGGCAATGTCAGTGCATTTTCATGTATATGAGTTTTTGATGACTTGACAATGACCCTCGCTTAGGCACAAATTTGACTTGGGAATTCCAGATAGAAATTGCAGCATAAGGGACTCTAGAGATTAATCCACCTCTAGTTATTACTGTGACATGTCCCATAGCAACTCTTTCAATCTTTCCTACATTTACCCCAGCCCTGAGTTACATTTCCCCTGTCTCATTCTTAGCAGCAGATCTTACTTCCTACATTATTGAGCACATTAAGCCACTGGGTAGAAACTCCCTCATCTCTTTTAAGAGACATCACCCTCTCTTCCTTCCATCCTAACTTTTATAAAGAGTGTCCCTATTCTTTGTCAAGGTTAAATTTTAACAGAAAGTCTTTATCTCCAATTACATGTGATTATTCAGGTTATTAGACACTTGTAGGATCATCAGAATCCCTTGCATTTCCTTGGCTATAAACCAGAGATTCTAATTTACTAGTTATGGGTTGGTATATATATATATCCTATAAAATAAAAGCCTAATATGCTAAGTGTCTGGTCGTCTGTTCAACCAATCAAAGCACAATATGCTAATGATATCCTAAGGCCACTCAATCACTCACTATGATATGCACTGACCACCAGGGGACAGATGCTCTGACCGGTAGGTCAACTTGCTGCTGGCATCTGGCGAGTTGGGACTGAGTGAGAAGAGCTGGATATGCCCTGGAGCCCTCCTGCGGTCCCTCTTTGGCTGGCCAAATCCCGGTCATGCACCTGTGGGGCCCCTTGGCTTGGCCTGCACCCTCTCGAAATTTGGGACCCCTGAGGGGATGTGGGAGAGCTGGTTTCAGCTTGATCCTACAGGCCAGGCTGAGGGACCTTACTGGTGCATGAATTTGTGCACTGGGCCTCTAATATATATATATATATATATATATATATATATATATATATATATATATATATAGTCTTTACATTTATCTTCATCTTTATATTTATTATTGAAAGTATTACAGATGTCCCCTTTGGTTTTTTCCCATTGACTCCCCTCTCCCCGGCTCCATCCTGCACCCTCCCTTCTCAGGCCTTCACCACACTATTGTTTGTGTTCATAGGGTTATGCCTATATGCATATAAGTTCAGTTAGTCTCTCCCCCTCCCCATCCCCACCTTCCAACTGAAATTTGTCAGACTGTTCCATGCTTCTATATCTCTGGATCAGTTTGTTTTGTTCATTAAATTGGGAATCTATCTATATCTATATCTATATCTATATCTATATCTATATATATTTAATATATTTTATTGATTTTTTACAGAGAGGAAGGGAGAGGGATAGAGAATTAGAAACATCGATGAGAGAGAATCATCAATCAGCTGCCTCTTGCACACCCCCTACTGGAGATGTGCCCGCAACCAATGTACATGCCCTTGACCAGAATTGAACCCGGGACCTTTCAGTCCGCAGACCGATGCTCTATCCACTGAGCCAAACCAGTTTTGGCGGGAATCTATATTTTTACGCATCACTCTCCCCAGAAGATTCTGAAAATCAGGCTGGTTTAGCTATCCTTTATACTCTCTCCAGAAGCTTGCTTATAGTTTTCCAATGACTCAACAAAGGATTGTCAGCTCCTTAGGTCAGGCAATGGTGTCTTATGGAATTCTGTGTGTTCTGTAGTTCTCACCAGAGTAGTTTGCACATAGGATGCATTCCATCAATATGCTGGATGAAAGGCAAAGCTAAGGAAGGAAAACTATTGTATATAAGCTGTGCTCACAGGTGGCAGCAGACAATAACAATTGTTAATCATGTCTCACATTTACTGAGCACCTATTTCTTCATCTGCATTATTCACTTTACAGGGATTCACTTATCTAATTCTTGAAACCACACCAATGAGGTTGTTACTGACTTCATTTCCATTTTTATATATGTAGAAACCCAGGATCAGGGAAGTGGAGTGATTTGTGTGAGATCACACATCTAAAGAGTGTTTATTTTTTATTTTTATTTTTGGCAGGAGACGGAGAACAAAAAACCCACACATTGCAGAGATTCATTAAAGAATCATTACCTAGTTCTCTAGAGGGTGAGGTCACATTGGCAAAATGATTGGAGAGTGTGTTAAAAAGGGGGTGGCTATTTGAAGGGAGGCTTTATTGAGGTGGAGAGAAAGGGCATAACACTTTCAGGAGAAGTTTAACCAGGAAGTGTGGCCACGGTGAGACAGTAGCTGGAGTTTGGCTCTCAGCACCCTTCATCAGTTGGAGAGGCTCAGTGCTACTGCTTCTGATCTTTGTCTACCCGCTTCCAAGATTGAGAAAAAAGACAGATGACAGACAGGCCAGCTCTATGAAGCATGGGTTTTCTTTTCATTTGGATTATTTTCCAGTCAGTCACTAAACTTTCATTTTCCCCTTGAAAAATCATCCCTAACTGACTTCTCCTTCCTTCCTAATCCATGCCTCGCTTTGTAAACGACAAATTCCTCTTATACTTTGCAACTCTGATGTCTTCTAATTTAGGCAGTCTTCTAAAAGCCCAAGTTCAGGAAACAAGTATATTTTAAACAACACCAAAGAGAAAATTTAGAGTAACAAAACAAAATTGAAATGGTTTTTAAAATCTTGCCAATCTGTCTCTCTGCCCCATCCCCCTTACACCACACACACACACACACACACACACACACACACACAGAGTTGCCTCTTACATGCACTCCAACCTGCAACAGTGGTACGTGTCCTTGACCAGAATCAAAACCAGACCCTTCAGTCCATGGGCCCATGCTCTATCCTTGAGCCAAACTGGCAAGGGCAGTAATACTTTGAGTTGAGCCCAAATGTGACGATAGCTGAAGTATACCTGCACTTATCCAATGTAGCTCTGGTTTACTTAATATTTATTACTTGGCAAAGTTCTTGACTACTACAAGGAAATATAAAGACACAACACGTTTACCACAATGATCTATGTTTTCTTTTGGGCCATTTCTTTAACATGAAGAAACTCCCACAACAAAACAAGGTAAGGAATTCAGTGCTCCTCCTTCCCTCCTCCCCTCTCTCTGTCAGGCCCCACATCATGCAAGACCTTGCAAGAAGTAGCATGGGTCACTTGGCACATGTTGAAGCTATTTTGAGGGGTTAGAACAATAGAAATAAAAAGAGAAAAAAAAAGACATGGGATGTTTTGAGGGAAGTATGCCTTCTATCTTCTTTAAACAAAACCTTGGTTTAGATTCCTATAATCATTTAGTGCCTTAAGACATTTTTCTCGCTGGCAGAAGTGACTCTAGATTTCTGTCCAAAGACACATTCCAGCTAATTACAACTGGCCTTCTCAAAACCCCCCGAGGAACCATCTGAATCATGCAGAGAGGTTCTTGCTCCAAAATTCTTTTCTGCCTTTCAGTTTGTGAAGTCTCCCGGAATCTTTCTGGGTAAAAAACATTCCATTGATGTTACATAATTTACAATAACCACTCCCCCCTGCAAACAAATGAACTGTTGGCCACACAAAATATATGAGGTTTTCAGGATGGATGCCCATGCTGCTCTATCTCTACATCACTGACCAAGTTGTTAGAGGGTGGCTTACAATAGACAGATCCACACAGCATCTCCAAACACTGTCTCACTCAGTTAAACTTCAGAATAAACTCAAACCTGTTTTCTGTGTAACAGTGATTAATTGACTATCTCATCTATTCTTGATGGTAAATAAATGGCACAGGAACCGACCAATCAGAACCAAATCTAGGTGCTGTGGGGAGCTAATGGCTGCCTAGGAGGCAGAGCTTTCGACTCTGGCATAGAACTGACCAATCAGAAACTGACTGGCATAGAAACTGACAAAATTGGCCAGCAGAGAGGGGTAGATGGGGGTGAGATCAGGCCTGCAGGTGAGAGCCATTGGGGTGAGATCAGGCTGGCAGGGGAGGGCAGTGGGGGTAACCAGGCTGGCAGGGGAGAGCAGTTAAGGGTGATCAGACTGGCAGGCAGAGGCAGTTAGGAGTCTAAACTGGCAGTTGGACATCCCCCAGGCGGTTCCCAATTAGAGAGGATGCAGGCTGAGCTGAGGGAACCCCCTTTCTGTGCACGAATTTCATGCACCAGGCCTCTAGTGTATATATAAAATTCCACTTGACAGAAGATATGTACAGCAGTTTTAGTGTACATAAGGTGGTTAATCTTTATAAAAAGTGTAAAACTACATTAAGGAATAATTACCCACTCTTTTCAAAGTGCTCTACATGGCATAAAGTTCATTTGACAAACAATTATGAGCAGCTACTATGTTCCAGGCATTAAGCTGGTATTAGAGAACAATGATAAGCAACAGGAGATGGTCCCTGCCCTCACCAAGCATATAACCCATTGGTGGAGATTGGCAGTAATAAAATGATAACACAAATCTAATATTATAATAAGAGAAGAGCTACAGATGGAGATATTTATGGATTCTATATTTATGGTATTTGATTCAGTCAGATAATTCAGAGATCATATATATGTTTCAGAATAGGCTTCTGACTCTAGAAATTGTTTGCAGAGGTAAACTAAACAAAGCAGCATGGAAGAAGAGAGTTATGGATAGATGCACTCTTTGACTTTAAAATTAAATTTCATGCACTTTTGAAGAATGGCTTCCAACTTTATTTCGGTGGAGTAACAGAACTTTGGGCAAATCTTTCTAAAAAGTGTTATGGTCAGTTAAAATGGATGCCATGCTACAGTTTTATTTTATTTTATTTTTTTAAGTAAGTGTTATGTACCTTTTGCTAGATTTACTTTGAAAATATCAGACTCTTGTCTTATATAATATGCATACACACACACACACACACACACACACACAAATAAGGTAAGAGTGAAAAAAATATTTTCTTCCAACCCTTTTCAAAATACCTGTGACTTCTTGTTAATACTTGCCAAACCTTGCACTTATTAAAGAGAATTTCTTAGGGAATTTTTAAGTGAGAAACACAATTGACTAATTAAAATAGTTATGGTGGACAAAACCACTAGACCTACAATTTCATTTTAATCATTATACAAAGCAAGTGATATAGCCTCACTCTGTAACAAAAATGGTCTGAAAAGAGTGTGTTAAAAATGACATATTGCAATATACTGTATTGATTGACTTAAAAAATATTCACACCACAAACATAGAATAAAACTCTACATGACTACCAAAATGCTTTAAGTCTTTATTTTTCGGTGAATGTATTGCACTTTCTCACATCTTGGGAGTCTTGCTGAGACCAAACCCAAGAGTGAAAACATTCCCTGAAACAACTGTTCCTGGAGAAGATTGCAACTCAAATGTAAAACCCAAAGTTCAAGAATTTGTAGAAAAACCGTGTGTTGGTTTGTTCATATTGGGAGAGTTAACAAACTGTCTTGGATATGTAAGCAAGTCACCAGAGCAACCCAGCTAAGGAATCATAAATAAGGCATGCCATAGCTTTATGTGACTGCAACAGCAATACTCTTCTTTTGAGAAAGGCAGCCTGAGCACACCAAACCTGAGTTCCAATGCCTATGCTTGTTAGCTCCAACCCCCTTTCCACTTGGGTCCTAGCTAGCCTTGCAAAAACCTGTTTCCCTGAATACTTCCATTTTACAGAGACCATAAACCATGAACCATACACAGCCCCCAGAGGAAGTGGGCAGCATTGGCTCCAGCCAGGCCAGGCCTTTGGGTGAAGTCTCACTTTCCCCATTCCAACCCACAGGGGCTGAGACAAAGAAACTAAAAGAATAAAAGGGAGGATCTCCCTTTGCCACCACATCTGGTGCTCAGATTTGGGATCCAATTCCCCTGGGCCATTCAGCACTGGTGCTTCCTGTAATAAAGTGTTGTTCCTGATCTTCTGAGTGCCCTACTTGTATGTTTCCCCATCGCCTGGTAAATTCTGTAACACTTTAAGGGCAGCCATTGCATTGTATTCATTTGTGTAGCTATTTCCTAGTGCTAGCACTAGGCATATTGTTACAGCTGAGAGAAAACCTACACATGGGAGTTATTTGTAGATACATATCTGTGAAGCAAATGTTTAGTAACTTCCTCTTTCCACCACAAAATAATTTTTATGATTCAGAAACTTGAGGCTATGCTTGCTTTTTATACTTTCTCAATTTAAAAAATGAGCATTTAGAATATACCAAGAATACACACACACACACACACACACACACACACCACACACACACACACACACACCACACACACACCACACACACACACCACACACACACACACACACACACACACTACACACACACACACACACACACACACACACACACACACACACACCTGGAGAATTTTCCAGTTCTTTGGGCACAAAATCATCACCTGTTGCTCACTGTTACACTAACTGCAGTAGTTCTATTTACCTGGGAGTTTCTTTAGAGCTGATGGAATCAGACAATCAAGCCCCTGCTGCAAACGCAGGCTGAGGCTAACTGGGGACCACCCCAGGAAGTCCACTAATAATCATCCTTTCATGTTTTCTCCCCTTTGCTGAAAAAAAGTTAACTCTGTCAGCAACAACAACATCGAAAAAGAAAAGGCAGCAGGCCATGGCTAAATCTATTGCAATTTTCATCTTCGTTTTAATTACAAATGTAATTGTTTTTATTTTTAAACAATACATTTAAATTGGATGGTTAGACCTGGCTCTATATTTAGCGTCTGAGTCAACAGGAAAGAAAAGCCAGCTTAGCCCATATTTTGCTTTTTAAGATCAAGTGCAAATGTAAAGGAAGTTCATTTCCTAAGCTTCGTCAACTGTGCTTTCCACTCAGAGGAGTATCTGCTATCAGGATTAAAGGCCACCCGCAGCCCTTTGGATGTCTTATCTCCAAAGGAAATTCCTCATCTTCACTGACAAACAAAATGTCATGTATTTTTTGTAAATGTGCACCAGCCTCTGCTGTGTAACCTACTTAGTGAAACCTAGGACGTTAGACTTTTGTGGTTAGGGATGTGTTAAATAAGTAGGAGGCAACACTTTCCCTCTTATTGAATTAACTTCTAAGTCTGCTGTGATTTAGCAAAGCAGATGCACTTCAAATTGTTTACAGGGTCAACAATAACATTTTAAAGATGAAATTTACTTTTGGTAGGCTTTTTTAAAAGTTAAATGTAGGTGACATTGGTTAATAAGATTATATAGGTTTCCAGTGTACATTTCTATGATACTTGATCTGTATATTGCATTCTGTGCCCACGAGCCAAAGTCAAATAGTCTTCTGTCACTATATATTTGGCTTCCTTTACCCTTCACTACCCGCCACCTCCCTTCCCTCTGGCAACCACCATACTGTTGTCTATGTCTATAAATTTCAACTTTATATCTCACATACGAGTGAAATCATATGGTTTTTAGCTTTTAGCTTTTTCTTACTGACTTATTTCACTTAGCATGATATTCTCACCCATGTTGTCACAAATGGCAGCGTTTCATCTTTTCTTATGGCTGAATAGTATTCCATAGTATATATGTAACACATCTTCTTTATCCAATCGTCTATCAAAGGACACTGATTGTTTCCAATTCTTGGCCACCATGCACAATATTTCAGTGAACAAAGGGGTGCATATATCTCTGGGAATAAAAGTTTTCAAAAATTTCAGGTAGATGCCTATGAGAGGGATTGTTGGATCATATGATAACTCTATTCTTAATTTTTTGAGGAGATGCCATACTATTTTCCATCATGGCTATACATACATTCCCACCAGCAGTGAATGGGATTCCTTTCTCCACAACCTTTCCAACACTTATTATCTGTCTTGTTGATAATAGCCATCCTAATAGGTGTGAGCCGGTATCTCATTGTAGTTTTGATTTTCATTTCCCTAATAGCTAGTGAATTTGATCATCTTCTCACATATCTGTTGGCCCTTTGTATGCCTTCTTTAGAGAGGTGTCTACTCAGGTCCTCTGTCCATTTTTTTAAATTGGATTATTTGTTTGGTGTTGAGTTGTAGGAATTCTTTACATATTTTGGGTATGAACCCCCTTTGTTGGAGATGCTGTTTGCAAATATCATCTCCATTTGGTTGGTTGCCTTTTTTGTTGTCAGTTTCTTTAGCTGTGCAGCAGCTTTTTAGTTTGATATAGTCCCATTCATTTATTTTTGCCTTTACTTCCCTTGCCCTTGGGGTCAAATACATAAAAATTTTCTCTATGACCAAGGTCCATAAGTTTAGTAGCTTTGTTTTCCTCTATGTCAGTGTTTCCCAAAGTGTGGTACGCGTACCCCTAGGGGTATGAGAAGAGTTTGGTGGGGGTACGCGTTGCACTGGAGTTTGGTGGGGATATGCACTGCATCACGTTCTCATGAGTACGAGGGGTACTCAGCATTACGAAAATTACAGAAGGGGTACATATATGTCAAAAGTTTGGGAAACACTGCTCTATGTAATTTATTATTTCAGATTCTATATTTGGGTCTTTGATCCATTTTGAGTTAATTTTTGTACATGTAGATTAACTGGTTTGTAGGTTTTTGTCCCCCTAAGGAAAATCACACTGAACCAAGCAATTGGTCATGATACAATGATGACAATGATAACAACAATAAAAGTTACTGCAGGTTAGGATTACTGAATACTTTTATGATACTAGACCATATGCTAAGCGCTTTACACACAAAACTTTAATTCATCTTCAGAAAACCCTATGAGAAAGTGACTAATAATATATTCATTTTACAAATGAAGGGACTGAGGCTCAGAAAAGTTAAGATGAAGGCAGGACTTGTCGTCTTGTTAGTTGTCAGTGCCTGGAATAGCATTTGGCACTTACTGGGCATAAGCATTTAGTACATATTCCTAGACTGGGTAAATTTATTAATTAATATGTGGGGTATTTATGGGGGACATTTAGAAAGGTTCCAAGTGATAAAATTGACAATGACAAATGTAGAGGACCATGGATATTAGCTTTAAAAATAATAAAGGAGGGCAGAGAGAGAAGGTTAACATGCTTTTTAACCAGCAGTTTTCTGGACATGCCTGCTCATCAGAATCACGTGGGGATTTGTTTTTAACATAATATATTTATGCTGTAAAACAATACAAAAAAACGTGTGTATTACTTTCTCTTCCTCAAACTTATTTCTCAGGTTTGTTCACTATTAAGAGTTAAACATGTGTCTTTTATACACCCACTCATGAAAATATAAATTATAAGCATTTTTTTCTATTTTACTAAGATCATAAAACTGTTGTATATATATATTTTTAAATTTAAGAATAAAGTATACCATGAACATTTATCAGTGTCAGCATTTCATTCAAACATATAGATATGCCATCATTTATTTGAATAATCTCCTCCTGATGGACAGCCAATTTTTTTTTTTAATATAAACAAAGCTTCAGTAAAAATCCTCGTAGGTATAACTTTTTCCACTTGCTCAATTGTATTAGCTGGGTACATTTCTAGAAGTAATTTTACCAGGCCTAAGGGTAAAATGTTAACACCCATTGCCAATTTCTTTCAAAAAAGCTTTAGCAATTTACTTGAGAAGCTTTTTAAAGATAGTCTTCTGGGCCTATATCTATGTCCACTAAATCAAAACCTTGGTAATCTGAGCCTGAGAATATCTCTAAGTATTTTAAAGGTTTCCAGGTAAAACCAGTTAGGTATAAATTCACTGATCTAGGTCATTCTCTTCCTTTCTGGCAAAGTGTGGTTAAGAGAACTAAAATCAGCCTTAATGTATAGAAATTGTTTGCTGAATTTATATAATCTCTAAGTTATCAGTTACTACTCATAGATGAATAATAATTTTTATTATTTTCAAATATATTATCATAATTCAGTTTCATAACCACTCTTTTCATGTAAGTAGTACAGAAAAGAGAACTGAAGCTCAGAAAATTTAAGATCACTAAAATATGAAATGATAGCTCCAAGACTGGAATTCAGGGCCTTCGAATTTAAATCTCTTCACCACGGCCTTCTCCCTTATACTATAGAGCAAAGTAGATTTTCACTATGTCTTATTAGAAATATATCTATCAGAACTCTGTGGAAATTGTGTTTAGATTTTTTAAATTTAAGCTTTTTATTGTTTAGTGAGTTTAGATTTTAAGAAGCAAGTTCAAGTATCATTTTGGGTTAAGTCTTTATAGTTCAGTGGACAATGAGATAGCCAGTTGTCTGATGGCAACACAAGTAATAAGTATTGGTATCTATATACTTTGTCTCAAAAGATCCGAGGCTGAGACTATAGCCACTTTAACATCCAGACTGAATAACATTTCTAAAAATCATTTTTGTTAAAGTTAAATGATTGGGCCAATAGAAGTGGCCAAAGGAAACAGCTGGTCTATATGGGCTAGACAACTCAGTGTAATCAGAATGCAGAGGGTGGACAGGCCAGGTCCCCTCAGCTCCCTGGGGTTCTGCCTAGGTTATTGGAAGCTGGGGCTGCAGCCCTGAGCTCTGAAGTGTTTCAATCAACAAAGCCTCAATCAAGTTAACTTAAAACCTACCTTTCAAGAAAATTCCTGCCTGCCTGACCAAGGAGATAGGATGGCAGTTCATGAAGGTACATTTTATAGGGTTATTATAACTATTACATCAAATAGTGAATATCAAAATGGCCTCTATATTACCATTTCTACCTAACTCAGAATTAGGAAAGCAATCAGGTTAACCAAAAACTGAGACCCAGGCTTGCAGAGGAGCAGAAGAAAAGGAAATAATATTTGTAACACTCTTGGAGTTTAGTAGGCATTATGATTTATACCCTCAGAGGCTCCTCATTAGGAGAGAGAAGAGTCAATACATCTAAGGCAGAATTAGAGACTTTCATGCAGCCTCAAATAGACCAGGATTGGAGGCAATCCCAGTATATTCGCTAGGGGTAATTTTTCTCAAATAAATTTGTTACAAGGTGCTGCCATTTTAGCTAGGAGGTGTAGGAAAGGTGGCATTATTTTGGAGAAGTTCAAAACTCTTCAAAGTATGTACTCAAGCATGTGAGGGACAGATAACTGACCAGGCCTGAAACAATGTGTCTAACTTGTTACCCATTAAAAATGGGGAAAAATCACACATTTTCCCCCTTTAGGAATTTTTACACCGCTGTTGAGAGGGCCAATCAGCAACTATAGGTTGTGCAGGAAGTTTGAGGAAGGTGAGGGACCTGCCTCTGTGTGGCTTGAGGAGGCAAAAAGCAAGATGATTTCTACACAGATTGCCTTTTGAACCATGAGGCTGTTGTTGAAGAAATTGTACCTACTTTGTGGCAGTGACCCAAATTGCTGAGTAGTTTCTAGATTGTTGATCAATATTTTATTGATATCCCTTATGGAATATAATATTCCTTAGCAAACAAAAAGGAGATAAACAGTGTAGAAGCATACTCATAGGTTAAATGTAAACATGCAGAGTGACAGTGAGTGTCTTTCCTACAGGGGAAGCATCATGGCCAATAAGGGAATGTCTTCGTCTTAAATAACAACTGTGAAGTAGTCCAAGTTCCCTCAAGCCCTACTGAGGAATTGTGTCCTTTCCCTTTATTTCTCCCTGAGGCTACTGCTCCATTGGCCCAGATGCGGAACTTAGGATGGTTTCTCTCCTTTAGGAAAACACACCCATCCTATATCTTTAAAGATAAAGACTCAAACGCTCTCTAGTGGTGGGAAGCAGCTGCTTCGTTCTTATTAAAACTTTCTGTTGTTTTCAGTCTTCCTGTCATGTGTCTTTTTCTCTCTTAGGTTAAATGTTAGAGTTACTTAGACCTGGTTCCTAGATGCTTTTCTGTTCCCCTCTGCAGTCTCTTGATAAAGAATCTCATCCATTCTCATAGCTTTACGTACCATAGACATGTTGATAAATCACACATTCATGTCACCTGTCCAGATCGCTCCTCTAAGCACCAAATACCCATTGGGTTTCCACATTATGTCCTCTGTCTAAATATATTTGATCTTCTCCAACTGAGCACCTCTGCATGTTGTCCCTTGCCAATAAACAAAGTCTTCCTTCACCCAGTCGTTTTATTGGGAACCACAAAATAATCCTTCACTTCTTCTCCTTCCACCTTCACATTCTACCATTAATCTATTAGATATAAGTCTATTCAGCATCTATTAATTCTGCCCCTATATATATTTAACACCCATCCACTTCTTGTATCTCCATAGCCATTGCTGTGGGTCAAGCCACTGTCAATGCCAGCCTGGATGATGACATTAGCTTGCCATCTGCTCTAAAAGTTTACGTGATCTCCCTTCCCAATTAGCTCTTTTCAAAAATCCTGAGAACTTACAAATCTAAATTTTATCATGTCATTTCCATGCTTATGCCTTTCCATGGCTTCACACTACACTTGGTATAAAAGGTGAAATCCTTGATTAGACCAACAAGCTTATGTGATCTGCCCTCCCTTCCAATCACTGCAGCCGTATCCCTCATGGTAGCCTTATCCTTCTCCAACTATTTCCTACACTTGAATTACACCGACATAAAGGAACAAATTTTACTATCTCTTTCCAAAGGTTTACCACCTGCTGTTTGTTTCCTCTGTACAGAATAGGTTCTCTCTACCCTTTGCTTGGCTAGCATCTACTAATCCTTCTGGTTTCAGCTCAAGGCTCTCCTCTTAAAGCTCCCACCTGGAATTGACGTAATCAAGTCTGTTCATACTCTTGGTTAAAGTGAGTCATATGGCCACACCTGAGGTTACCAGGACTGGGATATATGATCTTCCACAAGGAATATCAATGAAACATTGATGAACATCAAATAGTCTACCACAATTAACTTATAAGCAGACTTTAAAGATGAGTAAGTGTGTTAAGTTTCTTTGCTTTTTGTTGGCATTATATCAACAAAGTGTGGGAACACAGTGGTTTCACACTGATAAAAAATGTGACTGTATTTTTATATATGATTTTAATAAAAGAAAATTACAACTAAATTTAGCATTACTGGATAAAGTCAATTTTCCTGAGAGATAAAATCTTTCAAAAATAGGGCCAATTGGGAATACATTAATAAAAGTGCCTTTGCAGGGTGACATTCATTACTTACTGAAATAAATAATCTGAAATGTTTACTGAATATTTAGTATGCTAATGGAAATGGAAACATTTTAAATGTGACCTTCTGGTGATGATGCCATCTGTATAATTAAAACCTAGTGATAGAGATTTTAGGTGTGGAAAATAAGAAAATGACAACTTCACTCTGTTCCCTACAGATGCATATAGAGAGGGAGAACATAAATATCGATGTTGAAAGTCATAGAAAGTCACTTTTCATAAAATCTTTTGTATCCTTAGAAAGTTCTTTGCAGAAATTTGCAGATGGAGATTAACTTGTTTGAAGCCCCTTTTTTACTTAGAAATATAATTTTAGTCATAATAGCATCATTATAAAAGGAAAGGGAATAACATTTTTTTGAGCCTTTACACTGACCCCATGTATACAATTCTCCAAATAACCCCAGGAAATCACATTATTAACTCCATTTTACAGCTAAGGATCATTAGGTGCTGAGAGATTAATAACATGTCAAAAGCCACCCAAGATGGTAAATGGCAGGGGAAGGATACAACTCGAAGTTTGTCTGACTCCGAAGCTCTATTCATTACCTCATGGATGATGTTCTGATGGATTTTTTTAAGTTCTTAAATTAAAGTTTCTCCACAGTCTCAGTTTTTGGGCTCACTGATTTTTTTATTTTTTATTTTATTGAACCAATTTAGGTAATAATAAAAAAACCAACTTGCAGGCTCATCCTAACCACTATCTAAAAATTAGAGCTATGCCTTCCTGTCAGGCTTTTATTTTTCTTACATTTAGTCCAAAATTCTAAACTGCTGAGAAAAACATGTAGGGTTGTATCCTTTTTTTTTTTTTTTTAAAATATATATATTATTGATTTTTTACAGAGAGGAAGAGAGAGTTAGAAACATCGATCAGCTGCCTCTTGCACACCCCCTAGTGGGGATGTGCCTGCAACCAAGGTACCTGCCCTTGACTGGAATCAAACCTGGGATCTTTCAGTCACAGGCCGACACTCTATCCAATGAGCCAAGCCAGTTTTGGCTAGGACTGTATCCTTTACATTGGCAGAAGGAATTAAGTGGAAGGGGAGTCTTTTGTTACTTTTATATGCTTCTAAATATAAATCTAAGGAGCCTGATACAGATAAATCAAACTGCAATTTGAGCAGATTAACTTCTGCAAAACAACATAGAGACAGAATGCTTAATGGGGATAAGGCATGGACTCAGGAATCAGAATTCCTGGCTCCAAATCTGGCTTCACTGTTGTCACTATTGTGTGGTTTTGGACAAACCACTTCTCTTTGCACTAATTTCCTCACTTGTAAGATGAAGATGATAATAAAACACACCTCCTGGGTATGGCACAAGAATTATATGGGTTGTGTTATATTAGACCTTGAAAAAAAGACACATTTTTCATGCGGTCATGTTCACTGATACACTCAGTATTTATTGAGTATCTACTTTGTGCTAAACTTTGTCATGTGTTATTTTAGTCAAAACAGGGGCCTTCAGGAACCTCTTAGAAAGGTAAATTTTGGAAGTATAATTGCATGTGTTTAGCAAACAGAAATTTCCCTTTGACAAGCAATGACTTTAATCATTTAAAAACAACAACAACAACACAGAAATATGATCTCAGCACTCAGATAATAACAAATTGAAAAAAATAAATTTTCTACTCTTTCTCTTTGCATTTTCTGCTTGAATTAGTTCTCTCTATGCATAGCACACAAAATGGTTAGCATGTTAGTGGATGCCCTCATGAACCACAGAAAAGAAATAAAAAGAAACATTTACTGTTCCTTAATACTTATCTTAGAACACATAACTAATTTTATAGTGGTCATGTGCTCATCCCGAACTTACTTCTACCAAATGAGTTAATACAATTTTATTGATAAATAATGACAACATTGCTCTGTGCTTACATTATTTAAGGGACCCTATCATTTAATGCCTTTTATAATTTAAACTAGAGGCCTGATGCACAAAATTCATGCAAGAGTAGGCCTCCGCAGCTGCCGGCACCGGCTTCCCTCTGGCATCGGAGACTCACTGTCTTTGCTCTAGCTGCCCACAAGCACCTGGGACCCAGGTGCTTTGTACAGTAGGACGATTGGAATGACTTATGGAAGGAAGTCCAGTCTAATTAGCATATTACCCTTTTATTATTATAGATCCTAATTTGAGCCTGGATTAGTTCCATCATTTTTATAGAGAACATGGGTTATGTAGAGAGAAGAACATTTCTGAAAGAGGCATATCAGGTTATATATATATATATATATATATATATATATATATATATATACACACACACACACACACACACACAGTAGAGTCCTATATGGAAAGGACTTAAATAAATTGTTGATTTTATTTCTTTTTCCTAAAGAAGATTTGACCTCTGAATGAAAAAAAAAAAAAAAAAAAGATTTACACAGAAGGTAAATTGTTGGTTATATACGTATTGTTTTTTAAGTGTGCCTAAAGTTTTGGAGATTGAATTAATGACAGAAAAGTCAAAATTCTAGCTGAACAACTAAGACCCCAGACTATTGGGAAACACTGGGTGAACACTGTGACCCCTTTGGGAGGTCCAATGTGTCCTTAGCAAAATGGCGTCTTTGCATAGTGATTTGATTTTCTCAGAGAACAACATTCCCTTTCCTTTGGTCTTCTTTTACATTTGCCTTCACAACTCGTCATCCAGGCTTTGCCTTGGATTAAGCCAGCAGCTATGAATTCTGATTTAACAATGTTTGCTTGCCATGTGACAATGCATCTTGGTCTCAAGATGACAGGCAGGAGTATTTCATGTATTTCTTGACGGGGACGAGTATTTCTGGCTTTATTGGTATCTCCAAGTTATATGTACCTCCGCATATTGCAGCAATTGTACTTGGACGAGTACAGATCAAAATGAGTTGGTGGCCAAGACTTATTTATGTATGTGTAGTGTTGCTTTTGTAGCCAAACGAGGTATTTTATTAAAAGCTTCAAATTTATTCTGGTACCTTCTAAAGGACGAAGGTTTCGTATCAAAGCAAAAATGAATGGTGTGCAATGTTTTCTGGTAAACCCTTCTCTGAAGTTTGCCTTTAAAAAGATTTAAAATATGCTTTTCCTGCAGAACCTCCGGACATCTTTATTTGTTACGATTTGTGTTTCACAGGGAGCCTGATACACTCCCTTCTCTGAGATAAACAAGGTCAGGCCACAGTCTGTTGTCTGGGATTCTCCAAGATCATCCCCCTACTGGAAATTGGTGAGCCAGTTCAAAAGAGAAGCATAATGTTTTGTGATTTTAAATTTAATTTGATGTGAAACTATGGGGTATTTATGGTAGTAATCTTATTTATATTATCAAATTTTATAACATTTGATTGGATGAAAGAAAAGAAAAATACCACTGGCAATCTTGCTGTGTCTACAGTTCACATGTCTTACCTTACCAGATAGCAAATGACTTCATGTACTTATGAAAATGGCTTTAAAAATAGATGAGCAAATCAGAAAGATGAGCCTCATATCATGCGTAGTGCTTTGAAGGGAAAGGAGAAAGTGAGAGTCAGGAATGACAGGGAAAAAAATAAAGGAAAAACCACTCATGAAGAATTTAGTTTTCTCGTTATAGGGCTGGGTGCTCTCATATGTTAAGTCAACTATTCTTCCAGCTTCCTCTGAGAAAGAATTGTTAATGGTCTAGTTTTACAAATTAATATCTTGACAATTAAGTTAGTTTGCCCACAGTTTCTCTTCAGAAAAAAAGCAGTTTTGATGCAAATCTAAGGAGGTCTTAACTCTTAATCCCACCTACATGATTAAAGGACTTTCATAGAGAAAGAATACCTTTGGGAAGAGTAAAATAATGTTTTTGGACAAGGTAAACTTCAAATGGTAATAATGGTTCATGAAAATTAGCTTTGCTGCTTGCTCTGTGGCCTGGGACATCCCTATTCTTATGTTGGCCCTACATAAATGATTTAATTCAGAAGATGGCAGAGGGAGAGGAATATGACAAAATGTACCTGATGTCAGTGTAGATGTCACCAACAAACCCATATTTGAATCCTGATGCTGAATTACTTACTGATCACTATTAATAGTTGCAAGAAAATGGAAAAGAAAAAAAAATTCAAGCTCTGAGTTTTTTGGAATTTGGGAAAGTCCATTTCCATGGATATATATATATATATATATATATATATATATATATATATATATAGAGAGAGAGAGAGAGAGAGAGAGAGAGTCTCCCAACATTTTATACACACATTTTGAATAATTATAAAGGCAGTGTTTATTAAAATATATTTCATTTTCAAAATGAGCTATCAGCTTTTTAAATATGTATACATTTTTTGGGGGACACCCTCTATAAATAGGGAGATAGGTAGGTAGGTAGGTAGGTAGACAGAGAGAGAGAGAGAGCTATTTGAATGTCTGTCATTTTCATCACAGGACATTAAAGTGGAGAACATGCTGCTGTGTTTTCAGAGGCAGGCCTCTCAGAAACAGCCCCCAGGGAAAATGTCCACAATAGAAACCTGTTTTGGATACATTCCAAACAAGAAAGCCAGGGCACCTGTGAGTGCCTGGTAGAAGGGCTCTGGCAGGAATGTGTGGGGGTGCATACAACGCAGTGAAGGACCCACAAGCTGATTCTGCCCTGGGGTTCATGCTAGGGCTTGTGGAAGACCCCACATGTCCATCTCACAGGAATGAAAGACAGCAGTCCTTGTACACACATGGCAGAACTGCATTACCTGGAGGTGACCGACTGTCAGAGACACAAATCCCACGGGACCTACACACACACACATCCTGGGAAACCTCCCTGGTTGATGGTGGGGGTGCAGAAACAGCAACAAAAACCTGGCAAATTTTTAAGAAGCAATAACCACATTGATTTCAGTTGTATAAAGAGTAAAAAATATGTTAGGTTTTATTTTCCCTTTTGAGAATTAGATTGATTGGGATGACATTGGTTAATAAAATTATATAGGTTTCCGGTGTACAATTCCACAATACAGCATCTGTATACTGCACTGCTAATGCTGCTAAGCCATCAGCCTGTTTCCCCACTGCAGTGCCCTACATTCAAATAGGCCTTTCTCTTTTATTTCTGGTTTCTCTTCTACTTCCTTGATTTTTTTTTTTTTTAAAGTGGCCCCACATGTGCATGACAAAGCAAATGTTTGCTTGCCATGTATTGTTTTCTTAGCGTCATTATGGAGGAAAGGTAAGAACAGGACATTTGTACCACAGCAGTGTAAGAAGCTGTCCTTTTCAAAAGCATTTTTGCAATGTGGCCATTAGCCGCTGATGGAGTTGCCATGGTTATAAGAGGTCCACTGTGGGAGAAATCTTCATTTATTATCAGATTCTGACAGCGGCGGTCAGAATGCTTGATGGGGGGAAAATAAGAACAGCAACATAAAAGAGCCTCGGCCATTTAGCCACACAAAGAGTTGAGTTACAACAACAACAACAACAACAACAAATTCAACGATAAAGTCATGGGTGCCAAGAAAAACCTTGCTTTTGAAACAATATGTATTCCTTGCAAACAGCAGAAAACCATAGTCTTCTAAAGACACACGAAAGGAATGGGCAGCAGGTGTAAACGTACGGAGTTGATGTTAACATTTTCTCATGCAAAACTCTGGGCGCTCTGAGCTACTCCTTGACGAGCGAATGAGCTTCATGTGCTTTTCAGTATTTTAGTACAAGGAGAAGCCTATGTACGAAATGTTCCCAAAAGCCCTGGACATGTCACTCACATGAAAGGTATAATAAATCTCATTACTCGGGCCTCCCTGTGCTACGGGTTCACTTCCTCCATGGAAACTCTGTGATATGGAGACCAAACTCTTTGGTCTCAGGACCAAATTAGGAATGTCCTGCTTTTTGCTTGTTTGTTTTGTCTTTGCCTCTTTAGAATAACTACTGATTTCTCTGGATGAACATCGGTGTGTCTCCAGTCTTAGAAGGTCTAGATGCGTAATAAATTGTGTAGACTGTGCTGTTGGCTCGGGGAGGAGGGAAGAGATCAGACCCCCTCTGGATCCTGCCTGCACCCGAGCCTGTGATGAGTGTGCTGAGCAGAGGCAGCGCTGGCTGCAGAGCCAGCCACTGGGAGGACTGTCACAGCTCAGGCTCGGCTCCAGCGATAAAAGCCGCGGGGGCAGAGGAAGGGGGCGGGGGCAGTGGGAAGCGCTTTCTGCAGGATAAAGGATAAATGAGGGATCCTGAGGGGAAGGAAGCGGGCACACCTGAACCAGTCTCCAAAAGGCAGGCTCAGCGCTCACATGCCCGCTGTGCTGCACGCAGGGGGCCTCTCAGAAGGCTCCCCTCTCATCCTGGGCCTTTTCTCTTCCCTGCCCCGGCCACTCTCCCCCTTTTCCACCCCCCGCAACAATGTACTCAGTCACTTCCAAACCCACAGGATTTCATAGGGCAGCGTAGGGGCACTCGGGCCGGCGACAGACACCTCACAAACCAGACGATCAGCCTCGCAAGCCTGCCCCTCGGCCCAGCACGGTCCTCACTGTCCTCGGCCCCTCGCAGACAGGCTGACACTTGCTGTCTCCTCTCCTTCCCCTCACATCCGCAGATAACCCTGTGTACTCTCATGTTCATCATCCTGACTCCCTGGAAACGACTCTCCTGAGGCCACTAATGACTCACTATTGACTGTGCAGGTAGTGCCAGTCGCGACCCCCCTGGCCTCTTCCCGCAGCCCCTCCCCTCTGGTGGCTGGCTTGTTTAAGGAGCACCACACAAATGTCACACATAGAGCCGAGTTTTCGCAACAACTCACGAGGTAGGCGTAGGCCAGGAAACTGAGATTTAGAGTTCAGTTAACTTACTGGGGAGTCCGGCTGCTGGCCAAGCACCTAGGAGTGATTTGGGGACCCACCACAGGCCTCACCCAGGCAAGCTGCTGCCCCCACAACCACACTTGCTGCACGGCCTATATATACTAGTCTGTGAGGGGAGCTGCAGTCAAGGCCGCAGCCTCTCTGGCTCATGCATCTTTGTTTTTTTATTTTTTTAAATTTCTTTATTGATTAAGGTATCACATATTTGTCCTCATCCCCCCAGTTCCATCCCAAACCCCTCCCCACATATGCCTGTTTGCATTATCAGCCCAGCTGCCTCCTGTGGGCCTTCAGTGGAGGCCTTCTCAGGCTCATCGGCTGGAAACCTTTTTCTGGGGGAGGGATGGGGGAACCTTGAGTTCCCTCCTTTGATTCACAACTCAGAGCTTTTGTCTCCCCACCCCAGGACCATTCAACTGCAGGAGCCTTGTATTTGCTCCCTTAGCAGGACGATTACCCTGTGTCTGTGCTGATCCCTCTGCTGCTCCACCCGTGTGCCCTTCCAGTAGGCGGGTGGGGTGTGGGGACAGGGTGGGGAAGGGAGGATACACATTTTTTCAGTTTAGTCCCTTGCTTTACTCTATTATAGGAAGCGATTTTAAAGGCTTGAGTACTTCACTGTTCCTTTCATTATTGGCTTCTTGCTTCAACCTACCACTCCTGACAGCTCAGCTCTCCCCAGCTCACTGAGCTCCAGACGCTTACCTGGTTCACACAGTCAGAACTGGAGCTAGGACTGTTTGACTAAAATAATCTGAGCTCTAATCTCTACCGAGAGCGCACTCTACTTCCCGACAGAGTTTTCTGAATTACTTCCAGGAGATCCATATCTCTTGTCTGTCTTCAGTCTTGTGCGTTTCTACTCTAGGGAGATGTATCCTCTCCTATGAATTTCATTACCCCTTGTAAACTGGTGACTCCTCAATCTCGATTGCCAGCCCTATTTTCTCTTCTGAGTTCAGAATGATATTAATAATTCTGTCTAGGAGCTATATCTGCTTAGATATTCCGGAGGCAACTCATTCATTTATCTACTTATTCATTAATTCATCATTCCTATATGTAATAAATATTTCCCGAGTGCTTCCTAAGTTCCAGGCTCTGTACTGGGTTCTTGAGATACGGGAGTGAATAAGAAAGCAGAGACTCCTGCGGTTTTGGAAACTGCACAAGTGCAATTGCAGAGACCGAAGTTGAACATGAACATTTACTTGTACATGTGTAGAATGCCAGGAATCAAAGGGCAGAGTGCAGAGTGCTATCGAGTATACAAAGGAAGCCCCTTGCTTCGTTTGCTGCCTCCAACAATGCTTCTCTGAGGAACTGGTATTAGCAGGAGCTACAAGAAAGGGTGGAGAGGAGGGAGGCGTGTTCCAGGCAGCAGAAAACGGTGTTGAAGAGTAAAGAGCACAGTTGGGTTACTAGTATAGAATTGCTGTGCTCCTGGCAATACCTGGAAATCCAGAGGTCTTCTTCATTTCTTTTCTAAATTTTAGCCTGAGACTACAGGTTTTTAGTCTTATCCCATCTTGAGTCTCCAGCCCATAGATTGAAATCTATGAATGGATCTTGATATCTACTCAGCACGTTGTTAAGCCGCTTAGTGTATAAATTCCCTCTGCTTTAGCTCTCAGACTTCTTACTGGGGACCCTAGAATATCCTGCAGGAATGGCTTCTTCTCTCCCCTCCCCAGCCCCCCTACCTAGTAAACAAAACCAATTCTCCGTCTGCTTTTCTACTCACTGGTTCCTCTCTGTTTCTTCTTTTCTCTGCCCACAATCTCTCTCCAGGTAATTACAAGGCTTTGATTAAAGATTCAATAGACAATCCAGTGCAGTTATGGAGAAATAATGTAGTATTGGATTATTTTAATGATTTAATTGTCTATTAGATATCAACTATATAATGTAGGGCAAGCTGTGTAATATTTTATATACACACACACACACACACACACACACATATATATATATATATATATATATATATATATATATATATATATATATATATATATATCTCCAGCTGCCCTACTATATATGTGCTAGAGGCCTGGTGCACAAAATTCATGCACTGGAGGAGGGTTCCTCAGCTCAGCCTGCATCTTTTCACAGTCTAGGAGCCCTCAGTGGATATCATACTGATATAGTCTGGCCTTCCTGTGTGGGAGGTGACCAGGCAAATCAGGGAAAGGCTCCACCCTCATCACCCTGCTGTTGCTGCCACTGCTGGCTGCCACAGACACCAAGGTGTTTTCATCAACATGGACTTCAGTCCTTTTACTATGAAAAAATGACAAATTTATTTAGGCATTTTCAAGGTGTCTTTTTTTTTCATAGGATATGACATTTCTTTCTTTTTCTTCTTCTTTTTTTTATCCTCACCTGAAGATATTTTTTCCCATTGATTTTTAGAGAGCGTAGAAGAGAGAGGGGAAGACAGAGAGAAACATCAAAGTGAGAGGGACACTTCCATTGGCTGCCTCCTGCATGAGCCCTGACCTGGGCCCTGGCCAGGGAGGAGCCTGCAACCTAGGCACATGCCCTTGATCAGACTAGAACCCAGACCCTGCTGTCTGCTGCCTGCACTGCTGGCTCACTGAGGCAACTTGGGCAGGCCCCCTGTGTGTCTGCTCTGGGCCTGCTCCATCCATGGCTTGCCTTACCAAGCACTCAGTCCCCTCCCTCCCATCTGTGCACACAGACTCCTTCCGAGCTGGTTGTGACTGTTATGGCATCCTGGCTAATTTGCATATTACCCCCACCCCCTCTCTCTCTATATCACCCAAGGGTATTTTTCCATTGGTTTTTAGGGAGAGTGGGAGAGAGAGAGGGAAAGACAGAGAGAAACATGGATGTGAGAGAAACACATGGGTTGGTTGCCTCCTGCACATGCGATGGCCAGGGCCTAGGCCAGGGATGAACCTGCAACCAAGGTACATGTTCTTTTTTTTTTTTTTTATATATTATATTTTATTGATTTTGTACAGAGAGGAAGGGAGAGATAGAGAGTTAGAAACATCGATGAGAGAGAGTCATCCATCAGCTGCCTCTTGCACACCCCCTACTGGGGATATGCCCGCAACCAAGGTACATGCCCTTGACTGGAATCGAACCCGGGACCCTTTAGTCCCCAAGCCGACGCTCTATCCATTGAGCCAAACCAGTCTCAGCAAGGTACATGTTCTTGATTGAAATCAAACCTGGGACCCTTTGGTCCACAGGCTGATGCTCCATTCATTGAGCCAAACTAGCTAGGGCTCAAAAAATATTTTTTATATAAAATATTTAGTGCCTACAAAAACATGTGCAACATATTTAACTGAAAAAGCATAATATTTAACCACTCTGTACCTACTACCCAATATACAAATCATAGACCATATAAGAAAGGAAGGCTGGCTAATGGTCTACATTCCTCCCCATTTGCCCACCTCCAGAAGATGGCAATCCAGAATATCACTGAAGATTTCCTGAGCAGATATGATTTCTTGGAAATAGCACAGGAAGTTTTAAAGCCAGCAATATATGTCCTTTTAAAATAGTATAGAAGTTTGCAAACAAAGTGAATTTGGTTGATCTTGAAACTTCTGTAGTATCCATTTTTGGTTCTTTTAAATTTATACCATGTCTTCAGCATTTCCATTTCAATAGTAACTCCTTTTACTGTCATAACTGCCTTCAGCAATGGGGCTTATTCTAGTGCAGGGAATACTTATCTGTTGACAGAGTCTTGGAAGTGGCGATAGTAAGTTCTTTAAAATGGACTTTCGCTTCAAAAGGTCCGACCACAGACATTGAGAAGAAGGTGGTCAGCATTTAATTGGTTGCCAGTCTTTTTTTAGTTGATAAAATAAAATTTGAGAATATTCTATAGACTATGATTTCTAAAAGACAAGATTCATATCTTGTTCAAGTAGGAACTTTTTGGTACTAGGGAGTTTTTGACACAGAGAGGGCAGTATACATATTTGCTGTTGTTTTACATTGATCCACCAGACAAATAACTGAACATACTCAAATTGTTATTGAAGTATTTTTATATTCTCTGGAAAACACTAACATTCCTAAAAGTTATTGAAAATAAATATATTTTAATTGAGATAGAATCAACTAATTATATTAGTTGCAGGTATACAAGTATAAGTAATGACTCAATATTATTTGTATATATTATAAAATGATCACCACAAGTAAGTCTGGCTAACATATCTCAGTATACATAATTACACATTTTTTTGAGGATAAATATCTTGAATGGAAGTGAATGACTTGGGCTATACCTAGATCTAATATGTAGTCAATATGACCCCAACTTATTGTTTATAACTAATGTCCAGCTAATTGATCCATACACTATTCTGCTTAGATTATGCTTCATTTTTTTGTTGGTTTATGCCTTCATTCAAATTTCTCTTTGCCTATAAAATACAGTTGTTAAATATTTTCAATATTAATCTTCAATGACTTTTGAAGAAATGACTTTACCATTTAATAATTCATTTATCCATTTCTCAAAAATTATTAAGTCACTCTTAGGTGATGCTTCTGCCAATACTAAGATTCTTAAACCATGGTCTCTATTCAGGAGTTCTTCACGTGGCAATGACTAACTGTTGTACCACAGGATGAATGTTCTATCAGCAATAGCATAAAACACTGTGAGAAAACAGATGAGGGCATTATTTTTCGAGTCATTATGATTACCATTTATTGAGCCTTTTACAATTCAATTTATTCTGTCAGGTAAGCATTTTATATACATTATCTCACTAAGTACTCACAGCAACCATACAGAATATACATCATTACTGTTCCCATATTACAGAAAAAGAAACTGAGACATGAAAGGCTTGGTGAGATCAATATCTCACCAGCATGGCAGTTATGTTTCCTGACTGCAGACCCTAGACCTAAAACTATCTCCTTTACTGTATCTGAATATTTCCCAGCTTTTAAAATTGATTTTCCTAAAATGTAAAAATTTTTAGTCAATAGTGATTATTTCCAGATAATCCAGTGAGCAAGTTCCAACCATAAAATCCAGAAAAGTACATTTATGAAAACTGTCTTCAATTTTTATTGCTCCTTTTGATCCATCTATTACCTAACATGTTTTTGGGGGTTATAGTGTGTGTGTCTGTGTGTGTGTGTCTGTGTGTGTGTGTGTGTGTGTGTGTGTGTGTGTGTGTGTGTTTTGACTGTGATAATTCTAAGAGCTACAATAATCACTTTGTTAGGTTCAGAAATACCACCAAACCTGTAAAATGTGCTGAGAAAGACCTCTGAAATACTACAAAGTAGAAAATTTAAGTCTCAACAAAGTTTAACTGTTATCAATCATTGAAAAACAGTCTTGGGTTTCTTGTAAGACTCCAATAAATAATGGAATATAATCACAATAATCTGAACTTAAAAATATGGGGAATAGTAAAGAACTTGAAGTTTGCTTTACTGGCAAATCTCTGGACACAAACATTACATCTTCTGCTCACCCTGTAAATCCCACAGACAGTTCAGGGGGATAAAAACATACACAACACAATTACGTTGCTCTTGCTATGGTCTGTAAACACAAAGCACTCCAAGAAGCCTATAAACCCATCAAAGCTATCGTTTATCTGGGCAGCTGTGGAGGTTTTTGAAGTAACTTATGTTTAAGTGGAACTCTGTGTCTTAAGAGATTATGATGAAGTTGTTAAATTTCCTCCCCCCCCCCCCTTTGACTTTCAGCAACAGAGTAAAAGGTCACATTTGGCTGATTCGTATGTGACAAAACAACATCCTAAAGAAAAATGTTCAGAGTTGGCTTTTGCAAGCAGTTTCCATTTAATGATGTTTGTGAGGTACCAGATGCCTAATTCAAACGCATCTTCAATTCTCCCTACAGTGCCTGTTGTATATAAAGTGCCCAATAAATGACTGTGACCATTTCCCTCCCTCTTGCTCTGCATTTGCTTCCTGATCACTTCACTAATTATCTTGTTCAGAGCATGAATCGAGGAAATAAAAGGAGAAAAATTAAATTAGCAAATTACACAGGCCTTTAGCATGTTTGGTCTAAAATTTTGGGAGGGGAGATTAATATAAGTTTTTAGAGCATCTGAGGATGTGACTGATACAAATCATTGTTCCCTATCCTCATTAATATTGCTCCAAAAGTTGATTGAGGCTGCCCATTTTGTAGGCTAAGATAGAGGGCTGCCTCTAGGGAATGGACTGCCTGCAACAGGAAGTTCTTTTTAAGTATCTTTTGTAACCTTGCAGTCATTTTAGCTGGGATCTAACTCTCCAAACCAACTATTGGACTTTTTTCTCTTATATCATTAAAATCAAATATTATATTCAGAATCTCTAAGAGGTTTGATCTTTAATTACTGAAAGTAAAACAGACTTCACCAAAAAATAACATAGACTGGTAGGAAGTCAAACATGTGGTTTGGGGAGTAAAGACAGAAGCCCAGATCAGGGAGAGAAATCTGTGGTTTTGAATGCGGGAGAGAAAGAACAGCTGGGAGTGAATAGGAAACATCAGGGAGGCGAACAGGCTGTGCAGAAATGTCCAGGAAAGGAAGATTTTTTTTCTGGCTGTTGAAACTAACTGCTCATGCATACTGAGCAGTGTATGTGGGTTAGTAACCTGGCTGTTGTGAGTCTTACCCAGATTATTAGTCAGGTGGAGGGCATCACACGTAATATTTGTTTTTAGTTCTATAGTGACAAATGGGTATGACATCATCATTATTACCACTTGTGTCTGTTTAATGTGTAGTGTAACTGTAGGTCTCATAGTAGAACCTGAATTGCCCAGTGGATCTTATCTTTTATAATTTTTCACAATTTGAAGATTTGTAATAACACTGCCTTGTGAATGGAAATGGCTTTACTATGAATGGAGAATGAAAATCTAAAATACCTTAATAGCTGTGATATGGGCAAGGAAAAATTTTGCTTTATTTATATATATATAAAAAAGACTAGGCTTTGGAGAATTCAACAGTTTTTCACATTTAAGAAAGATACCTTGATTGATATAAATTCTACTGTCTTTTGGTTTTGTTCCAAGAAAGAAGAAAGAGGGAAAGGTTAGGAAAAAAATAACTTGTTAAAATCTCTCAGTTGCTTAATCCACATAAATTTGCATTGAACTCTTCTGTTTATCTTGTCAAACTTATAAGATTGGGTTGAGTAGTTTTAACCCAGCATCAAAAGAATTTATCTAGACCTATAGGGAGGAAAATAAAGCATATTCTCCTCTCCTTTAACTGCATATGTTAATCTGAAATATTTGCAATGTATTATCAAAGTTGAAAACTCTGGGAAAGAAAAATATGATGTACTTGAACGGAATAATCATATGTCCCTCAACCTTATATAAATATTATCATCCAAAATTTTAATGAATTTTTATATTTCCTAATTTATTCTTCCATGACCAGCTATCATTTAACTTTAGCACAAGGTCAATATGATGCACAAAAAGCTTGGGTAACCTTCTATGAATACATAAATGTCATGAGTGAAGCTGAGAATAAAGTCATAGAATTTGAGAAGCAGAAAGGATGTTAGTTAGATGGAAATATTAAAGAGATGAAGTGACTGGACCATTGCTTTACAGCTGGTTATTATCAGTAGGATCTGTGTCCTAACTTCCATTCCAGTTTTGTGTTTTTTCCTCTGGAATGCATTGACTCTGATTGATCTATTTTAAAGAATTCAATCCATGACCATGACCTGCTGTATTAATTTCTGTTGATTGACCATCAGGCATAGGTTGAAATGAAAATTGTGTGTGGAATTTCAAAATCTGTCCAACAAGTATTTATTGAGTAACTCCTCTCTACCAGATACTGATCGAAGTGCTTTGGATAAATAAATAAACAAAAGCAAAGAGGTCCCTGCTCTCATGGAGCTTAGAATGACACTAAAGCAAACTATTCCATACAAGAAGGTATCCTTGGCTTTTCTTAAAATGTACCAACTTAAGATTTCTGATCATTAAATTACTGGAACTTTGCTTGAGCATGGATAGTTCTCAAAAGTTTTTATTTTATTTAAAATAGTTATTTTCAGAGGTCTGACTGTTTGAGCAGGTCCTCAGCTGATATTGAATCATTGGTAAAGTTCTAATACGTTTCTCTTCCTTTTCCAGGTCCAAATAGGATTGAAAATGTCATTTTTTTGTCTCTATAACTTTATTCATGAAGCTTTCCCCCTGGAAATACACATGCAAACACACAAATACACATCTATATGTATTTTACTTGAAATCTTACAGATTTCATGGGTCAACTACAAAGCACTTATTTATAAAATACTTTGTAATCTATTTTAACAGCCATTATATTCTTTCTTATATTGTACAGACTCTTGCATTTATCTATCTCTTATCCTGTAATTATAATTCCCTCAAAAGAGCAAGTTGCAATGCCCAGAATTTGCTCATTGAATTATGGTTGAATTGTTTTAATCTTTTAGCTTTCTAAAATATCAAAATGACTTTTTTGGATTCTTTACCCAGAACTTGATACAAAAGAAGATATAAGTCACTTTTCAGAGACACTTCCTGGCTAGAATTTATAATTGGAATAAGGAATCAAAACACTGCAAACCAGAAACAGCATACAATTAGTATGATTTTAAGTATATATCATTGTAATTTTAGATGGAAATGGACACAGAAAAATAATTGTTTTGAGAGGTAGGAAAATGACAAATTTTGTTCATTCAATTTTCTTTTAACACTACAGCACATATATTTTTAAAAGATAATGTGACAGCGCTTAAACTATGCTTACCAGGGGAAGGCAAGGCTCTGAAGTGTTCCGTTTCAATTCTTCACTAGCCAGTTATTCTAAAAAACCCATTACAGCATCAATAGGAGAATCATAGAGAAAGCTATCCCTGTTACATTCACTGACCCCAAAGAAATTTACACTACAAAAGTGACAATAAGAAATCAATTTTAAAAACTAAAACTGGGAGAACATACTGCCTCTTACTATCTCATAAAGTCCCAAAAGAACGAGAATGAAAAAAGAGCCAGCATTGTAATTTAATTAGCTAGTTTTATATCTATGTCCAATATGGCAAAAACCAAGTGAATAGAAAGAAAAGGTTTCCCACTTTAATTAGACTTTTCAAAGGAAGAGATGGAAGAACTGACTCTGCAAAGCAGAGCTATAAAGAAAACTCTCACTGAATAGTTAGCAGGAGAGCTTTTAATTATTGAAGCTGATAAAGCACTTAGAAAAGACTCCTTTATCTAATTGAGACTGAACAGTTCTCAGTGCATACTCCTTAAGTATAGGTAAAAAGAACTGCAGCTTTATTTTGACCCTAACTAGATTTTATTAGTCATGACCGAAAGGTAAAAAGTTACATTGATCCAGCAATCTTTTTATTGAATATTTTATAAAGTTCTGATCTGTATATGTAAATTCATGAGTTGGAGCAATCATTTTTAAAATTCATATTGAAATTGAAGAGAAATTCAGTAGATAAGGCTTGGAAGAAAGACTAGTATTAGGGAAAGAAGGGGAACTAACTTATTAATATTTATCTATGTACTTAATTTTAAAAGGGAAAAGTACTCATACATATAGTAAGTAATGGCGGTCTATTTTAAACAGACTCTATTAAAGCTGCATTGAGTATAACCGGTATAAAATTAACCCACTTAATATAATTATTGTATTTTTAACTAGAGGTTTTGAAGTGTACAGTATAGGCAGTTGACAATAGTGTTGAAATAATTAGTTATGTGTCTGTATATGTTGAGTGATTGGCTCCTAGGTTACAGAATAGCCACAGCTATTGGTCCCAGTTCCTTTTTGGCTCTGCAATGATAATTCAATTTTAACAAATAATATTTTAAGAATATTTAGCAATGCTCACTATAGTTGTTTTAAACACCTCATTGTTTCCTTACCTCTTATCCCTAATGCACATGTGAATGCTATGTCCACTTTCTTGCCTGCATGTTTAGTACACATTCTTACTCTTGTACACCCAAGTATATGCACACTTACCTCCAGATGTACAGAATTACATAGTGTATGCAAATGAGCACATATTTTAAGAAGTAAGAGGATTGAAAAGATGGCAAAGTGCACAGATACTAACATAGGTAGGATTCAGTGTATCTTATAAAATATGAGAGGCCCGGTGCACAAAATTCGTGCATGGGTAGGGTCCCTAGGCCTGGCCGGAGATCAGGGTGAGTGATCGAACTCCTGGTCTCCTGGTTGAAGTCCCAAGGGGACACTTTGCATATTAGCCATATATATATATATATATATATATATATATATATATATATATATATATATATACACACACACACATATATATATATATATATGGAGAAAATGAAGTTATGTGGGAAGGGTAAAAAAAGAACAGGAAAGAATTAGTTAAATGAGAGCTTAGAATGGAAAACTTCAATCCAAGTGAATAGGAACTGTTCATCAGATGTGCGTTTGAGCCTTGTGAAGTAAATCAGAGCAAACCTCTTGTTCTAAGGCTTACCTTTTTCTAAGTCTTCGGGGGTAGCCTAATCCTATGTAATAAAACTCTTAATATGCAAATCAACTGAACAGCAGAATGACTGGTCGCTATGACGTGCACTGACCACCAGGGGGCAGATGCTCAGTGCAGGAGCTGCCCCCTGGTGGTCAGTGCGCTCCCACAGGAGTAGTGCCACTTAGCCAGAAGCCCGGCTCATGGCTGGCAAGTGAAGTGTTGGTGGCAGGAAGGAGCAAGGGGTCCCAGACTCGAGAGCCCCAGACTGCGAGAGCCCCAGACTGCGAGAGGGATGTCTGACGGCAGGTAGGCCCAATCTAAGCCGGCAGGTGGACATCCCCCGAGAGGTCCCAGACTGCGAGAGGGCGCAGGCCGGGCTGATGCACCCCCTCCTCCAGTGCTTGAATCTTGCGCAATTGGCCTCTAGTCTAAAATATTACCCTTCTCATTCTTTACTCAATTACCTTGCTTATTTTTATTAAGAGCTAACATTATATAGTATAGTCATTTTATTTCTTTTATAATGCCCCTGTTCAGCACAATAAGTCTCATCAATGCAGGGGTTTTACATCTCTTTTTTAAAAAAATTATATTTCTTTATTTATTTCAGAGAGAAAGGAAGATGGAGAGAAATATAGAAACATCAATGATGAAAGATAATCACTGATCGGCTGCCTCCTGCACGTCCCCTACTGGGGATCAAGCCTGCAACCCAGGCATATGCCCCTGGCCAGAATTGAACCCGGGACCCTTCAGTTTGCAGGCTGACACTCTATCCACTGAGCCTAACTGGCCAGGCTACATCTCTTTTTTACTACTCTGTCTCCACCACTTAGAACAATGTTTGGGAAATAATGGCCATTCATTAACTATTTGTTGAATTAGTGAATAAAGAAACGAATTCTCCATTTAAGTACACAGTTTATTCAAGTTACAAAGGCTACCTCAACTCCTCAGTTATTTTTTAAAAGGCAAGAAATAAAAAAGAGGAAGCACTAACAAGGAGGAAATTAAAAATGTTCTAAATAGATAGCTCAGAATTCTGGAAACACTCTAGCCTAGAGGTGCGTGACCGGTTCTGAAATTACCATATTATTTTTATGAAAAAGAAAAGATTATTGCAAATTGAATTCCAACTCTAAAGATATTATCCCCCCAAACAGTGGAGAATTCTTTTCTAAATGGAAGACTTTTTCTAATTTTGACTGATTTGATTCTATTAGAAGGTAGACTACTGATTTCAAGAAATCAAGAAGTTTCATTAATTTCATTAATTTACATGAATGAAATTGGGTTAAACAAAAGTTACATAAATAACCAATTACTTAAAATCATCTTAAATTCTAAGAAGAAGAATTATAAGGTGTTATGGCATGTAACACTGGACTATTACTCAATTGGTCGAGAAATTCTTTCTGTAAGTGAAGATATCTATACTTTAAAAAGTAACCATGATGACAGGATAATTTGTTATCCACATGGAAAAAAACTTAAAAGTGGACCACTACCTGACACCATGCACAAAAATAGATAGATTGTGAGTAGATTAAAGGTCAAATGTGAAAAAAAAATCTCAAAAATAAATAGACTTAGGAAAAATATTTAGGACAAGGAAGGATTTCTTAAATAAGACACAAGTATAAACCCTAAGCATTTAAAAGATTGACAAATTCAATAAAATAAATGATAAAATCAAAGCTTCTGTGCATGAGAGATATTATGAAACTAATGAAGAGTTAAACCACAAAATGAACATGTAAAACAATAAAGGAATAGGATCTCTAAAATATGAAAATAACTCTATCTGTTAATAAGAAATAGGAAATAACCTAATATAAAAATGGGTTAAGATATTTAAATATATATATATATATATATATATATATATATATATTCTATTGATTTCTTACAGAGAAGAAGGGAAATGGATAGACGGCTAGAAACATCGATGAGAGAGAAACATGATCAGCTGCCTCCTGCACACCCGCTACGGGGGATGTGCCGGCAACCAAGGAACATGCCCTTGACCGGAATCGAACTTAGGATCTTTCGGTCTACAGGCTGATGCTCTTTCCACTGGCTGGGTTAAGATTTTAACAAGCAATTCACAAAAGAGAAAACACAAATAGAAAATAACATATGAAAATGTGCTCAATCTAAAAAACATCCTAAAAGAGTCCAATGAGGCAACTTTCACTTCCATTTCATTTAACACAAATTAAAAAGTGTGATAATAGCAAATAATTAGTGAGAAGGTATGAATTTTCCCTTCATTTACCTTAATTTTTGTTCAAATATCACTTTTTCAATGCAGTTTTCTCTAATCTCTTGAACTGCATCTTTCACCTCAGGAGTCTCTATCCCTTGTCCTTGCTTTAGTTTACCTACAGAACGTTTCCCATCTGACATAGTATGCGTTTTATTTATTTATTTCCTGCCCACATTTGAATGCGAGTTCCATTTAGACAGAGAGTTTTATGTATTTTGTTTACTAATGTATACTCATTGTCTAGAACAGTGTCTGTTATATGGGTATACGACACAAATGAGCAATTTCCTTCCATAAATTGCTATGGCAGTGCCAACTGATACATTTTTAGGAAGCTATTTCCCTGTAATGGTGAAGTCCCATAAATCAGTGTTTCCAATGCAGGTATGTTCGCTAAGATAAAGTCCTGTAAACTTGCCAAAAGAGATGTGTACAACAATGCTCACTTTAGCATTATGGTAATAGCAAAAAGTTGGAAGTAGTACAGCACTCTTCAATAAAATAATATGCACATTTTTAAGACACTCCGACATTGGAATACTGCATGGCAGATGTGGAAAATGAACTAAATCTACATGTATATGAACATAAGTAAATTTCAAGAATACAATGTTGAAAGTAATAGACAAATTAGAGACTGATATACACGGTTTAGTATCAATTTGAAAAGGCAAAATATATTATTTATAAAAGCATTAATAAATTTATAAATGTTTATAAATCAAATAAGTTTATTTTATTAAATTAAAAAACTCACTTTATCAAATTATTTATTCTAAATCTGCAGGTTATTTGTATAGGATATAAATAATATGCAGATTTAGGAGATGCATTAAATCCATACAGTAAAAAGTTTATAACATGCATTGTAGGATAATGGTTATTTTTAGAGAAAGAAAAGAGAATAGGATCAAGTAAGAATACAGTCTAGGCTTTTTATTTGTAATTCTGATTTCTTAAGCAGGCTGCTGAATACATGGGTATTTATTATTTGATTCTCTCCACTTTTTGGATTAATTTGGTAAATAATAATATGAGGTACCATCAATAGGATTTGGTAACCGATTGGACCATTGAAGAGTAGGTAAATAAGGTTTAGGTATTATAACTCATTCAATTTTAGAGAAACTAGGTAAATATCAAAATTAATAATCACTAGAGACAAGAATTATATTTGATAAAAGGACCCAAATACAGTATTCTTTTAAATCTAGGCATTTTTTTGTGCATGAAATATATTCATAAGAAATCAATTTATGTATAACAAGTTCAATTGCACTGAGCAAGATATAGCTAGAGTTGAAACTTAAAAAAAATTACATTATTAGTAATCAGTTGGAGATTTAAGAATAAAAGTTTAATAATGCATCAAGGTGGCATAGAAAAACTTCTCCAGGAGTACTCTAATAAAGCTAGTTAATGAATTCTATATAGAAGTTGCTCAGAGCTAAAAATATAAGACCAAATTTTATGTCAGTCTATCCAATGCATCCTCTAAATCTGCAGATTATTTGTGTAAAATATAAATTAATAAAATGCCTTAATCCTTTGGAGTCATTTTACATTTGTAAAGCACAACCCACTGAGTTTTTATTCACCTTATAAAGAGATAAAAGTTAATATTGAGTTTAAAAAAATGGTATAACTTTTTCTTTCCAAGATAATATAAATTACAATAATCATCAGAGTGCAAATTCCCATACTCTTTAAAAATATATATATTTATATATTATTGATTTTTTACAGAGAGGAAGGGAGAGGGATAGAGAGCTAGAAACATTGATGAGAGAGAAACATCAACCAGCTGCCTATTGCACACCCCCTACCAGGGATGTACCCACAACCAATGTATATGCCCTTGAGCGGAATTGAACCTGGGACCTTTTAGTCTGTAGACCGATGCTCTATCCATTGAGCCAAACCAGTTTCGGCTTTTTTTTTTAACTGAATCATAAAATATAAAATTGTTTTCTAAGCATTACTCACTGAAATCTAGAAAGTGGATTCCTGGGATACATTGAATTTCATAAAAGAATCAGTCTGAAATGATTACCCTGATGCATTTTAGTTATTCTAGAGGATATATATATATCTGGTTCCCCCTTAAAAACTTATTTCAAGGAAGTTTTCATGTAGGTCAGATCTTAAATCTCTACCAGGTAGCACTGAATGCTTTAGCCATAAGACCATTCATACTCTTGTAGAAATAAAGGAAATAATGATTTTATATCAAGTCATTCCTTTTTCTATTATCCTGGTAGATGGAAATGCAGAGGCATGTGATATGATTGCTCAATATAGCAAGGAATACAATATATTTTATACCAATAAATTACCTTTTATCCAAACTACTTTTTATTTCTTATTCCTCTTAGCATGCACGGATTGAAGAAAGCTCCCTTCATTGGGGATACGTCTATATTTAAATGTCAAAAATTGTAACTCTCTGTGAAGGTTACTTAAGTGCTTGCAATGGCTCATTTTACAATGACACCTTCCTATTCAGCGGTGTCAGCGTTTGGAGCAGCAATCCAGGATCAATTCATCTTGGCACCGAAAGAAGACGAAGGGGGAGAAAAGGCAAGAGAAAGAATTGGTAGCTTTACAAGAGCATATGGAGTCATTGAAAGATGAAACAGATTCATTATGGCGCACCCACGCAATTCCTTTCCAAGCTGCACTTCCAACCTCATCTTAAGCAGCAGGCACGGCTGCACTATCAGTATGAACAGCGATCGCCCACAGGAATACAAAACAGCCTTAATGCCTCATTTGCTTAAGCAGCAAGACTATTTCATAAAGTTGGATGGAGCCCTGAACCCTTTGATAAATTTGCCCTAGGGGCATGGAACTTGTGGTGAGAGAAAGAAGACTGGGTTTGCTTCAAAAAATATATTCTTCCTAGAATTATCTCCTTTTAAAACTACAATCAAGGCCTTCGAAAGACATTGTTAATGCACCCTGGAGAACAAATGATGAAGTATGGAATGAACTACTCACTGGGACTCGAGCTATGTCATTCACAAATCACAGTAGCCACCTTTCCAATTCTAATATTCTCTAGCGTGATTTTAAAAAATGACAGTTGAGTTCATTGAAATGTTCAAGAGTGAATTCTTCATAGTGAAACTGAAATTGTTCAAAAGATGATCAGTGAACCATTACCAAAAGGACCATACAGGGTTAGGATAGGTTTTATTTATATTAAATAAATGAAGCAACCACTTCATTTGTCTATCTAGGGAAGTCCAGGAAAAACCTGCTCAACGTTAGAGTGATTCATGATGTCGTATATTTAGAAAGAGGACTGAAAGTTCTCCAAATGTAAAGCAAGACAGTAGGGAATTATTTAAAAGCATAGGCTTTAAACTAACTTTGAATAATTAGAAAATAGTACAGTTGATCCTGTTGATATTCTAGTCTTACTGCTGAAAAATCTCTTACCTTTCTTGTTATAAATATTTTCTTGATATATTCAATCCAGATGAATAAGGACCATATCTAGAAACACATTGAATGTGAATTGACTAGAAGTTTAGGTTCTGAGTGGATGCATCACACTTCAGAATGCAAACCAAGTTGATATTAATATTGGAATTCTGGCTCACAAGATTTTGAACCATATCAAAACAGAGAAAATTTGAATATCATGTACTCTCTTGAACATCATAAATCACAACCAGTTTTAAGGGAAAAATTATTTGAACAACACACAAATGTCTTCTTCAAATCTTTCACTTTTCATATTTCAGGATTCCAGTTCTCATACTCAGGACTCATATTATCATACTAGAGGCTCAGTGCATAAAATTTATGCACTCAGGGGACTGTGGAGGGAGGGTCCCTCCACCAGGCCTGTGCCCTCTCGCAGTCCAGGAGCCCTTAGGGGATGTCCATCAGTTGGACATCCTTAGTGCTGCTGCAGAGGTGGGAAAGACTCCTACCACCACTGCTGCACTCGCCAGCCATGAACCCAGCTTCTGGCTGAGCAGCACTCCCCCTGTGGGAGCACACTAACCACTAGGGAGCAGCTCCTGCATTGAGTGTCTGCCCCCTGGTGGTTAGTGGATGTCATAGCGACCGGTCATTCTGCCATTCGATTGATTTGCATATTAGCCTTTAATTATTTATATTAATAAAAGAGTACGATGAAAATTGACCATACACTTGTGACACCCACTGGCCAATCAGGAATGAGTATGAAAATTAACCCAACAAAGATGGTGGGTTAATTTGCATACTCAGGAGCTGAGCGGCCGGGGATGGGGTGGGATGCTTGCATCGTTGCCATGGTGACAATGCAGGTGTTCAGCACTGCCCCAGCCACTCTGGGCCTCTGGACAGTGTGAGAGGGTAGAAAGGTGGCTCCAGTTGGAGCGAAGGCAGTGCTGGCAGCTAGGGGAGGGAAGGCCCATTCTTGCATGAATCTTCATGCATCAGGCCTCTAGTTTAGGATAATTTGCTACAGCATTTCATTTTTTCAGTGTGAAATTTCACATAAACAAAAAAACTATTAACCATTCTCAGAACATTACCATTAATGATATATGTATTTTCTCCTAAAAGTTATTAGACTGCTTTCTCAGTTTTTTTGCTATATAAAATGAAAAGTTTTATGATGTCGAACACTTTAAATAGAAAGCAAAACAGCTTGGCAATTTTACAGAGAACTATCCTTAGATGCTATGTAGGTTTCAGGTCATAATTCTTCAACCAATTTTCATTTGAGTCAGACAGATCTATCTCTGTCTTTTTGAATTCCAATATTATATTAAGAGGGTCATTGTGGGTGAAGCAGATGTCGAAGATGTCAAAAAAATGTTCAGTTCATTCAGATAATACTGTGAATTATACAGTTTCTAAATTCAACACTAATCCTGGCTTTATGAGTTTTTCTGTGCTTTTGGAAGCTAATAAAAATAAGTAAACTGCTTCAAAATGTTATACATATTCAAGTCTGTACTTTTAGAATTCCTTGCTGATGCAAAATTAATCTTTAAAAATCTTTATTTGTAGACTTAAAAGAAATAGACAAAATCAGGGGTAGATGGACTGATTTGTTAAAATGTACAACATAATACAGAAGATCTTAAATCATCTGGAAATCACCTACAGACAGTCTAACTTATAACTTCTCTCCCTAAATTAATAGCATATTTTCACCACATTTATTCCACAATAAGTCATGATACTTATAGAAAACTGTAAAAATTAATAAATGAGTTAATGAGGGCATTCCAAGTTACAGTCTGCATGAGTAAGTACCATTTAGTACATAAGGCCAATCTGCACAAACTGTAGTTACTGAAGAATAACATGCTTATTTCCTCGTTCAATGAAGAAAACTCTGAGTATTTATTATGTGCAAGTTATTGCTGAGCTATATAGAGGAGGAATCAAGAGCTTTCAATGATAGGAGAGGCAATGTCTTTTCTTAAGAAAATGTCATTATACTAGTATTACATATGATTAGGACAAAAAACTATTCACACAATGGCTTAAATGGCATGAGGCTGAGTGTACATGATTCCAAATAGCTGAACACAATCAAAACAAATATAAATATTATGTAATGGTTAATAAATTAAATGACTAATGGTAAGAGCTATGGGTAATAGTAACTAAAATTTATGGCTCTTTTTATGCCACAGATGTACTTCCTTGGCATTTTTTTTTTTTTTTTTTTTTCTTTGTTAAACTTCACTGGAGGATATTTTTTTCCCATTGATTTTTATAGAGAGTAGGAAGAAGAGGGAGAGACAGAGAGAGAGAAACATCATTGTGAGAGAGACATATTGATTGGTTGGCTCCAGCATGTGTTCTGACAGGAGCCAGGAATCAAGCCTGCAACTCAAATAGGTGCTCTAGACTGGGAATGGAACTTGATATGCTTTGGTACATGGGCCAGCACTCTAAATGCTGAGATACCGGCCAGGGCCATTCCTTGGTGTTTTATATGGACTAAACTAACTGATTTCTTGTTAATTCCTCCATGAGGGACTTTGTAGGGCCTCTTTCAAATATGTCCTTACCTCTGTATTTTTGAATTTGGTGTTTTCTCTTACCTTAAAAGTCCATGTGGCTTACTCCTTCACTTTTCTCTGGATCATTACACAAGCATCTCAGTAAGGCCTTCTTTCTTTTCTAAGTTTGCAACCCAACCCCTAAATTTTATCTTCCTTTTTTCGGGTCTATTTTTTCCTTAGCAAATAGCACCTATTGACATACGGTATACTTTATTCATTTGTATTTTTACTGACTTTCCCCCTCATTTGAATGTATGCTCTGTAAAGGTAAGAATTGTTATCAATGGTTCTTTATTGACAGTTGCTAGAATAATACTGGACACATAGTAAGTGTTCAATGATTATTTGTTGAATGAATTAATGTTGTCTGCACTGTTATAATCCCACATGCAGTTTATTAGTACATGTTAATAAATATCTTTATGTTTTGATATATATTTATATCAATATTTAAAATGACAATATGATAATATCCCTTATATGTGTGTCTGTGTGTATATACATACACATATAGACGTCTTCATTTTAATATTCTGGGATACATTTATATCTATATTTCTATATATGTATGTGTGTGTGTGTGTGTGTAAGCACAGACACACGCCTATATATAGATGTATCCCAGAATGAATATATATATATATATATATATATATATATATATATATACACACACACACACACACACACACACACACACACACATATATATATAAATATAAGATATAATAACATATCTTATATATAATTTATGTATCTTATATTCTATATCTTACATATATATGTATATATGTGTGTATTTATATCCTTAAATGCAAATGAAAGTAAAACAGTCTCTAGTATATAATAAAAGGCATCCCATTCAGGTAATGATATTATGATTTATTTTCTATTTTAAAAATTCATTTTTATTTAGATATAACAGTCATCATTTATTAAGCATTTGTAGAGTATAATGCTACTATTATTGCAATTATGTTTTTTATTTATTTTATAGATGAAAAATACTGATTTGAACTTAGGCCTGTCTACTTTTCACTGTTATGTTGCTATACTCTTTGGTTTAATATTTCAAATGTAATGAAGTATGTATGTTTTAGTTATTTTCTTTTTTTTAAACTTCTGTACCCAGATCAATTGACCATACTAAAATGAAAATAGCAATCATAAAATGCTTTGAATTTTCTGATAATTATTTTTTGAGAAAACAGGAAAAGAAGCATTTCATTACTTTAAGCTCTAAATAAACTTGTCTTAATCTGCCATTTGTCAATGTTTAAAGATCATTATTAAGTTTCACTTTAGAAATTTTAAAGTAAGCAATTAAATCAGCTATGAAAACAGATATTTTGGGACAAATTAAAGATGACATCCATTTATATTTCACATTTGAAATAAATAAATAACTTGATGTTAAAAGCTATTCCACAAATCATTGGTAATTGGAGAAAATTTGTCAAGTGTTTATTAAAAGCCACACAGATTAATTACATATTTCTATATAAAGTTGTTATAAGCATACATTGTCATATTTTTAAAATGAAGGCTTAATACATGTACTTAGTGCATTCTATTGGAATGATTATGTAGTTTAACTTTCCCAGTGAGAGAAAAGACTAGAAAGAGTTAGGGGGTGTACGTAGAATTCAACTTTGATAAGTCAATCTCATTTAACTTTGTGATGAGAAAGAATATTTTTTTCTAGTTTAATTGTTTACAATTTTTCTCAAGAATGTACTCATGACAGCTCATTAGGAAAGCAATTTGCCAGCTTTTATCAAAAGGCTTCAAAATGTTCAGACTCTCTGATTTAATAACACATTTCTGGGAATTTATGCTAAGATAAAAATTTGAAATTTAGGAATAGTTTTATACACAAATGTGTTCACTGTGATGTTATTTTATTTTAAAATACTGTAAATGACAGAAATAGCCCATACTCTTTAAATAATGCCGCAGTGTATACAGCAAAGAGGGACCGGGCTTCTCCTCAGGAGCTCTTCATCCCACCCTTCCTCAGGAGTTACTATGTCAACAATTTCTATTTTCATAGCCCTGCTTACACCTTAATCTTGGAATTCTATTCTCCAGAACTGTAAGGAAATCAATTTCTATTGTTTAAGCCACCCAGTCCGTGACACTTTGTATGGCAGTCTAGCAGACTAATATACTACCTCTTGAACTAACTATAGAACAAAGCATTCCACATCTTTTCCACAAGAGGTCAAGATGTTGAATTACTGAGTCAATGTATTAAACTGCCTTGCTCAAGTAGGATAAAACAATCTAACCTTTACGATTATTATAAAGATTCCATGAGATAACATATATAAAATGCCTCTTGTAGTGCCAGGAATATAGAATTATCAATTAATTTTAGCAAGTATCAAGCAGCCGTGGGGACATACAGGAAGAAGTAGAGGAAACTTTCCAGATGCACAGGACATTATTGAGGGAGAGCAGTCCAGACTGATGTGACAGCATGAGTTCAGATAGGAAGGCATCGAAGACAGTACCATACGTAGGGGATCAGATAATAGTACAGCCTGGCTGGAGCTAGTGGTGCAGAGATAAAGCTGGAAATGTATGTTTTGGTCAAATTAAACTCAACACACACTTATAACTACTCCACAAGGTGAAACACTAGTCCATCAAGTTCAGGGATCTGCACTGCGGCTTTATAGAGATGGGGGGGGGGGGGGGAAAGCACGTGATATTTTTCTAGTAGCCTTGATTCTACTTTGAAAAAGCAATTTCATAGCCAAACCTCTTAGACCCTCTTTATCTCCTCGTTATCAGCTCTTGACCTCAATTTATATTCAATTGACAAGCAGAAAATATCAGATGTGAATTCCTCCATCTTTTTGCAAACCAAACCAGTTGTACCTGCTTAAGTGCCTTTTCTTCCTTTTTTGAAGTATCACACTTTCCATCAAAGGCCAATTCCTCATCTTATTCTTATTCAAGGAAATTCTTATTTTTATTTAAGAACTGCTCTCCTGGCCTGACCAATTTTCTCTCCTATATCATCTTTCCCTTTCTATGAGTCACTTCAACTAGCATACATACATATCATACTGCTCTCATCTTAAAAAGCATCCTGATTCCAGTTCCCCTTTCCAGCAGCCACCTTATTTCTTTGTTCCCCTTTATCACAGAATTACTTGAAAATGTTGCCTTTACTTACTATAATCTCAAGTTTTAAACTCATTTAATCTCAAGATTTAAACTCATTTAAATCAGGCTAATTGGATCTTCATCTTCACCATTCTTTCAAAACTTCTCCTGTTGAAGACAATCATGTCCTCCACATTATGATTCTGATGGTCAATTCTAAATCTTACTTAATCCTTTCTTATTTTTTTTCTCTTTCCTTGCTTTCTAGGATGCTACAACACTTTGTTTTTTTCTGCTGTCCTGGCTATTCCTTCTTAGTTTTCTTTGTTTTGATTGCCTTTCGATCTCATCTGTTAATATGGGAGTGCCTCCAACCTTAGTTCTTGACCCTCTTTTCTTTTGCTAAAAACTCCCGCATTTATATTTTCGGTTAGAAAATTCTCCCCATAACTCAAGGCTTATATAATCAACTGCCTAAGACATCTCTATTGGAATGTCCAGCAGGCATCTCAAATCTAGTTATGTCCAAAACTGAACTCCTGCCCTTCCCCTTCGCCCTCAGAATAACCTAGTTTTTCTGTGGTCTTTTCCATGTCTCTTGATAACCTTCATTTTTTAGGTGTGAAGGCCAAACATTTCAGAGATATATTTTCTCTTATCTCATCATAAACATCACTTTCTCTGACCCCACATTCAACCCATCAGCTATCAGTATTCAAATATATCCATATTTTGAACACTTCTCACTGGCTCCACTGGTACAACCAATGTCGAAGTTAACATTGTGTCTCATCTAGATAGATAGTCTCCTAACTACTCTCCCAGCCCCTATCCTTTCCACATTTAGTCTCCCCCCCCCCCTCCGCCCCCCCAAGGAAGCAGCCAGCTCATGTTTCTTCTGTGCTTAAAACCTACAATAGTTCCTCATTTTGCTCAGAGTAAAAGTGAAGGTCCTTAGAGTGGCTGACAGAGCTCCAAACTGTCTGGAACGTGATAATCTCTCTGACCACAAACTCTACTCATCTCCTTCCTCTCTCTCCACTCCAGCTGCCCTGCCCTCTTTGCTATTTCTTCAGCACAGCATATATGCACCCATCTCACTAGGTAAGCCCTCTGAACTACCTCCCAGATATCTGTAAGGCTCACCCCACATTTCTCCAAGTCCTCAATCACATGCCATCGTATCAAGGAGATTCTTCTTGGCCACCCTTCATAAAATTGCTAATTACTGTCCCTACTCTATTAACTACCCACGTTTTACTTTTTTTTTTTTTTTTTTAACAACAGCATTCTGTCTCCTAATATTTGTTCCTGTCTCTTCCCACCGAAATGTAGAGGTGAGAATTTTTCTTTTTTTTGTTACATGGTTCCTGAAGACAATGATTTTTCATATTTCCACTTTAGCACACAGTTAAGAATGTTATATCTTTATAAACACTAATTTACCCAAAGCATTTTCCAGCATTTAGTGGATCGTGAACACAGAGAGTTACTTGATTTGTCAAAAGTCGCAGTTTTCAAGACCTATTTTCACACATAAAAATAAAAGTTCCATGGGTCTATGTGATACTCTAGCATTAGCAGCAATCAATGCTGGTGAACCGTGGAGTGCAAGGTGCTGAACAATTTATTTTGAGACATGGTAACACTTCTCTGGTGCATTCACATTCTGCCTACTTCAACTCACTCTTGAGTTTCAAAATACAGTCCTGTCTGAAGCTATTAAGTGCTAATACACATTAGCATGATTCAGTTGAGGGAAGCTATTTTTCAGGGATGCGTGGAAACTGTTTCCAACCGTTGGTTAGAAAAATGCTTTGGAGTGGAAAGTATAAGCCATTAGTATTGCTTGTACGATACTGTTTTTTACTTTGCAATTTAACTGAAAAAAAAAAATAACACATAGAGTCCATGAACAGCTATAAAATACTACTTAGAAACTTATGGAATAATGATTAATACAAAGCTAGAGAAATGAGCCATTCCCCACCTCTTTCTCTCTTAAATATTTTACTATTCCTAAGAAGTAGTAGAGCAGAGTGGTAAGATATGTGAGTTTTGGGTAGGGGAGGGTGAGGGTAAGGGGGAGAAATTAACCAAAGGACTTGTATGTAAGCCTAACCAATGGACACAACCTGGGGGTGAAGGCACACGTGAGGTTGAGCGTAAAGGGGGGATAAGGACACATATGTAATAACTTAATAAAGAAAAAAATAAAAAATAAAAGCACAAGTTCATTAAAAAAGATATGTGAGTTTTGGATCCATTAGAGCCACCCTCTGAAATAAGCACCATTACTATTCTTATCCACAAGATGAGAGAAATAAGTACTGGTATCTATTTTAAAGGGTGGCAATGACAATTAAATTTCTACATGTGCCGAAACTGGTTTGGCTCAGTGGATAGAGCATCAGCCTGCAGACTGAAAGGTCCCAGGTTTGATTCCAGTCAAGGACATGTACCTTGGTTGTGGGTACATCCCCAGTGGGGAGTGTGCAAGAGGCAGCTGATCGATGATTCTCTCTCATCGATGTTTCTAGCTCTTTATCCCTCTCTCTTCCTCTCTGTAAAAAATCAATAAAAATATTTTTAAAAATTCTACATGTTAAGCCCCCTTCTAAGTGCCTAATATATAGTAAGTGCTCAATAAATCTTAGCTGTCAGTATAACTTCAAGATACAGAAAAGGTATGGTATATTATTGTATAAGATACTTAATAACTACCAACTACTGTACAAACTACTATTATGTTCTTAGTGATCTTCATGACAGGCTTTCTGTTAAAAGACTATTAGATAATGTAATATAATTTTAGTTATTTAAGTCAAGATTTATTTGAATTTACACTGGACTTTATTTCTATCTTTAATAAATTTATTATCTTTGATGTGTGGGAGGGAAACACACACACACACACACACACACCATGTAATCGATCCATGTTATTTGTGAATGTTTAAAAGAGTTGAAAAAATAGTAAAAATTACTTTGACTTTATTACTTATATTTTACACATAAAAACTCTTTTAGTCATAATGGATTAATAAATAAGTCCCATATAATAAACATATTGATAACATTGAGATAAATCTATCCATTCATTCCTCTACTCACCCATGTATCTATCTCTACAACATTCCTTGAGAAACTTTCAAAATAAAGTAAACTCTAATTATGTAGGAAAAATACTTAATATACAGTTGAAAATTTTCAAAAATTTGCAAACTCTATGTTTTAGTTTCCTACTGTAAATAAAGAAAATGTACTCATTTATTTTTTTCAAAGATGATTGAAATATTATTTGGACTTTTACATGAACTAAATTTCCTATATAGGAAAAGATAACAGTCAAGTGACCTTATAATATTTAGAAAAATCATTTTATACTCTGAGAAAGGTCAAATGTGATCAGACACTCTGTTTATAATCTATTATGGGAGAGTTTAAGTTCAAATTGAAACAGGGAATGAAATGTTAATGAGTTCTTATACATTCATACCGATCATTGATTACAGAAGAAGGATTTAAGTCTAAAACAGAGAAAACTTTGTGCCATTATTTTTTCTTTCTTTTAAAGCAAAAGGATTAATCCTGAAGACTGGCGATCATGTGTCTCATTGCTATACACTAAAACACATCACTAAAACATGGCCTGCACTTAAATGTAGTCGGTTGAAAATGAGTTTGAATACTCAAAGTAGTGATGGATTTCAATAGGGGCTGTGATGACCTTATCAGTCTCTCACAAGTGTGGAGGAAGACAGGCAGTCAGAGCATAGGGAAGACCCTGGAAGCGCCTGTAGCTAAGACTGAATTAGCTTTAACTTTGTACTTCAGATAACACCTGGCAGCAAAAGCAGGAATGCTGTTTGAGTAGCAAACTCCTCTGAAAGAGAGAGCCAAAGTGTAAACCGTAGAAGCCAAATAGTCCACAAATCAAAGCAGCAAATATTGGGTCCACAATGGAAGACAAAAGACCATGAGTTTAAAAAAAAAAATATATATATATATATATATTTTATTGATTTTTTACAGAGAGGAAAGGAGAGGGATAGAAAGCTAGAAACATCGATGATAGAGAAACATTGACCAGCCGCCTCCTGCACACCCCCCACCGGGGATGTGCCCGCAACCAAGGTACATGCACTTGACCGGAATCGAACCTGGGACCCTGGGACCCTTCAGTCCGCAGACAGACGCTCTATCTATTGAGCCAAACCGGTTTCTGCCAATGAGTTTTTTTGTTTGTTTTTTTTAAATGCAGGATTAGGAAAGAATTTATAGAAGAAAAGTGGGAGCTAGAGGGCTGTGGTCAGTAGCTGGTGCTCTGAGGGGGTAGGTACAATACACAGACTATAAAAAGCTGTATAACTGGGCCAATGTGGAGTTTTATCATACCAACAGAGCCTAAGATTTTATGGTAAATTTCATAAGTTTTTTTAACTGCTACTCCCTGAAGATATTTGAGTTTACAGCTCCTGAGGATTATTGCTTAATAAAGGATTAGAATATCCAAGGCTATTTTTAAAATTTAATTTAATTTAAAAATATATTTTTAAAAAAGAAAATGAAATTGATTTCTGAGAGGAAGGGAGCGGAAGAGAGAGATAGAAACATCAATGATGAGAATCATTGATTACTCAGCTGCCTCTTACATATTCCCTATTGGGGATCGAGCCACAACCCAGGCATGTGTCCTGCCTGGGATCTTACAGTAATCTCCTGGTTCATAGGTCTACACTCAACCACTGAGCCACACTGGCCAGACTTCAAGGCTGGCTTACAATCAAATGTCTGTGGTGTGTTTCACGGGTTGGCCTTATTGAAAGGACAATCCAGGGGTTTGGACAAAAAAAGGTCTATAATCATTAGAATGGTTTGGAATGGCTCAGTTGTCAAGGAGTGATATAGGAAAAAGTTACTGAAAACATTAAGGTGCTATGCTCCTCAACATGAAGGATTGTCAATGCAAAAATGAGAAAATAGATATGAAAGCACAAGCTTGGGACAAAAGGCTCTAAAACAAATGCAGGGTAGAGCAATAATTATGATTTGATTATGCATTATTTTGCATTAATATGGGAAGTTATTTATGGTCTTAATATAATCTTTTAAGTCAAAGATGGACAACTGAGATAATTTTCTTTGTTGCATAAGGAATTCATAGACTTTCCACTTTTTGGGTGCCTGTAGTACATAAAGGATGTCCTGATGTAGAGAAGCACGGAAAAATAAAGCGCTAGTCTCCACTTCAGTGGAGGAGACTAACTGGCATGCCTGCGCTGTTTAATGTCTCGTGTTAGCAATCTATCAGACGGATGCAGGTAGGAGGATGCTGCTGCTCTTGCCAAGCTGCCGATTGTACAAATGCCAATGTGCAGTGATCTTTAGTCTCTGCACATTCCTTATTGAGGCCGAAAGTAATTCAAAGTAGTTCTTCTGCTAATGAATATTATTCTACACTATTTTCAGGTATTACACAAAACCATTATAGAGACTCAACATAGGATGTCAGCAATGTAATCTCTTTATCATCCTTTTACATTCAACATTTTTTTTAAAAAAAAATGGGTTTATGTTTAGCTACCAAGGGAAGAAAGAGATTATAATTTTTAAAGCTGATGTGAGAAGAGGACTGTGCTTATGAGTGAGACTGTCCCAGTGTGAAAGCTAGCCTACCTCCCATTTGGTTAGACGGCTGCAGTGCAAGCAAGAGCACAGCAGGAGGTGCATCCATGGAGGAATGGCTGGGATTTTACCCAGATTAAAGAACTCAAAAAAGACTATAGTACACTGTAGTATTATATATTGTGCTCTCCAGGGTAAATATTTAACAACAATAATTAGTCCTAAAATTAGGAAAACATGTTCGTGGAAACAAATCCATGGAATGACTTACCATGGCCATGGCACCTGTGAAACAGTTCATATTGTGGAGCCTGAGGCAAAGACGGAAGCAGTGGCTGGCACACTGCATTTCTAAATACTTAAAGTTATAAGTCCTGCTATTCCATTTAAAAATAAAATATATTCTTTAATATATGACCCCTTCTCTTTCCACTTCCAGCTACTTCCTGCTCTGTAAGGAATCTTGCCAATATACATGAGGACATGCCAGGGATATACCCAATGGGCCATCCATTCCCTCTCAGATAGCCTGCCCTGGGCCACCTTGGCATAGGGAGTTGCACCAGGGTATGGTTCTTCTTCAGGTAAGGGATTGGGGACACATGGTCTACAAGCCCAGAAAATAAGATTAGGTGATTTGGGTAGAGAATTAGGGGCTCTGGATATTTGGAGTATACCTAGTGGAAGAAATGTGGAGTGGAAATATAAAACTTTGAGAAGGAATGACTTCAAAGTATACATACTACCTGGAAAAATAGATATACTTTCTCCATCCATTCCCTTGAAAATCATTACACGAAATAAAAGATTTAATGGTGTGAGAATAATGTACGTGTTGTGCAATAGGAGGGGTTGAGTGGACAAAAGTCTAACTTTGAGATGAAATTGAAATTCACCTGCTGGAAGCTAATTCCAGCATGTCATAATTGCAAGGAGTTTCGCCAAAAGGTTGATGGAACTTGGGGATTCAGCAGGGCTGAATACATATTATTGCCTGTTGGAATAGCTAAGGGCATTTCCCCACACCTAAAGATTTGCATATACTTCAATATTAGTGCCTATTGCCTGACAGCTGAGGGCATTTTAATTTACATGTTATTGCCTCCTGCTGGCCAAACACTTGAACAGCTGAAGGCAGTTCCCCCAATCTGACAATGCCTACTGTAATCTGAACCTTAAACCTTGATATGTATATCTGCTTTGCTTTAGGGCAATTTGTGTTAATAAAGAGCAAGGGGTCCAGAGATTCAGAAGAACTTGGTTACTGAAGCTAAGCTCTCCTCTGGCTCATCCATGGAATACAGATTTATATTATATTTCTAGTCTCTATTAATCTATGCTATAGCACCTTTTCTAGATTCCTGAACCCTTCCAGATACTGGATATCATTCTGGCATTATTCATCCAGCTCAAAGACTAAATATGTTACAGCAAGTTTCATTATTATTATTTTTAACTTTACTGGCAGTGTAGTACATTTCATGTGTATCACTAAAATTTTTCAAAATATGTAGGAATTTCAGCAGGGTTCCAAAATAAGTTTGGTAGAATATTATTTTTAATAATAATAATAGCCATATATTTATTTGTGCCATACATTATGAAAAGAATGCTATTTTAAATATGAAAAGAAAAGAACTATTTTTGCTACCAGAAATTTTTGGTTGACTATTTGATGCTCAGAAGTCTTTGTTATTTATCAATATAAGGTTTACATATATGATTCTATCATTAATACAACATGTCTCACACACAGAGCATATTTAGAAACATGACCCCACATTAACTCAGAGACTATCTTTGTCCAATATTATTTTTGATTTTTTTCTTATTAGAAATTGATATCAAATAGTGGAAAGGCAGTGGCAATAAAACATGATGTGCTATAATAAATTGTAATATATGTAATCCTATATAATAAAGAGGTAATAGGCAAATTGACCATCACTCCAAAACACAATATGGCCACCCCCTTGTGGTCAAAGATGGCCACCCATGTAGATACAAGATGGCTGTCACAAGATGGCCAGCAGAGGAGGGCAGTTGGGGGTGACCAGGCTTGCAGGGGAGGGCAGTTGTGGGCAATAAGGCCAGCAGGGGAGGGCAGTTGGGAGGGATCAGGCCTGCTGGGGAAGGCAGTTAGGGGCAACCAGGCCAGCAGGGGAGGGCACTTGGGGGGGGCAGGCTGGCAAGGGAGAGAATTTAGGGGCAACCAGAGGGTAGTTGAGGGGGGGAACCAGGCCTGCAGGTAAGGATGTTGGGAGTGACCAGACCTGCAGTAGAGGGCAGTTGGGGGCAACCTGGCCTGCAGGGGAGGGCAGTTGGGGGGACCAAGCTGTCAAGGAGGGCAGTTAGGGGTGACCAGGCTGGCAGGGGAGGGCAGTTAGGGGCAATCAGGCTGGTAAGGGAGGGAAATTAAGGGAGATCAGGCCTGCAGGGGAGGGCTGTTGGGGGGGGAGGGACCAAGCTTGCAGGGAGGGCAGTTAGGGACAATTGGGCTGGCAGGGGAGGGCAGTTGGGAGTGACCAGGCCTGCAGCAGAGGGCAGTTGGGGTGACCAAGCCTGCAGCAGAGGGCAGCTGGGGGGAACTGGCTGGCAAGGGAGGGAAGTTAGGGTGATCAGGCTGTCAGGGGAGGGAAGTCAGGGGCATTTGGGCCTGCAGGGGAGCAGTCAATCAGGCTGGTAGGAGAGTGGTTAAAAGGTGATCAGAAGCAGTTAGGGGCAATCAGACAGGCAGGCAGGTGAATGGTTGGGAGCCAGCAGTCCTGGATTTTGAGAGGGGTTCCAGATTGGAGTGGGTGCAGACTGGGCTGAGGGACACCCTCCTCCCCACCACTCCCCCTCCCCTGTGAACAAATTTTCTGCACAGGGCCTCAGGTATAATATAATATAAAACAAATTCTCTAATAAAAGCATTAACATTCCAAACACTGGGATTTCCCTCATTGAGCACTCCAAGCCATTTTGTACCTGCTATAGAACCAGAAAGTTAGCAAACTAAGACCCCAAAATGGTCAAAGCATGTGTCACAATACTAGGATAGTGTCCTTGGCCTTACTAAGAGTAATTTGCCCACATTGCAAAGCCAGGGAGAAACAGAATTCTCTACAGAATTAAATACTATCCATCACAATTAGCACACAGAATTTTAATTACCTTTTTATGTCTCTACTTCCTTCTGGCCTGATAGCTATTTACAGGCTGAGGCCATGTTTTGTTTATTTTTGAACCTTGAGAACTTTGCACAGTGACTAATGCATAGTATATCCTTAATTAAAAATATTTGCTGAAATAAATTGCATTTGAAATAGCGTTTTATAAAAGGGAGCATTACAAGGGGAGGTAGCGAAAGCAATAAAAAGTGAGGGCAAACAGTCTAGTAGCAAAGAGAAACAAATAAAATAAAAATTAGATAATAGAACTCAAAGGTCATTGAGTGTAGGAGAAGATAATTATGAGCATTTCAGTAATACCTAATGGCATCATAGTATTAAAGCACAGTAAAATAATACATTTTCTTGAGATCATCCCATATTAAAATACTCTATTTTATAAAGGCAGAGAAGGGTGTAAAATTGAGAAGGATTTAGATATATGGAAAGTTATAAAAATTACCTGATGGTGGCAGGACACTAAAAACATTACTAAGCCACAGTCAGTTCATAACAATTCATTGTGTCTCTGGTTTTTATAAGGATAAAGAGAAAAATGCTAATGTTTAAACACCAGAAGTTTAAGGAAACATTTTAAAGATAACAAAGGTGAAAGCCATTGCTTCATTTACTCATCGTGAAAAGAAATAGTTCCAACATATGTCACTGTCTTTAAATTATTCAGTGAGAGATATTTGGAACCCATTTCAAAGCACCGTGTTTGTTCTACACTATATTTATATTAAATCTTTTTTTCATATGGTGAATTTAAACAAGCACACAGACTAAATAATTATTATGTGGCTCAATAAATGCAGTTCTCTGATTTCATTTTTGTCACAGGATAAAAGCTATTATAATAGCTAGGTAAAAATGTTACTTTAAAAATTATATGGCTAAATATTAATTGGCATATTCATGCAAAACCTGGTTAAGAGTGCATTTTCAGGAAACAGAAAAAAAAAACACACACAGTGATTTATTTTCATAGCACCTTGGTGACAGGTGGAGGATTTTTCTTAGGATTCTCAACTCTTAAAGTCACTGCTCCCTATGAAACCCATCTCAGCAGACAACTCTTTTGATCATTTAAGCCCATAAAAGGTACTTCATGCTAGAAGTCAAAAGCAATAAAGATAAGTCTACTCCATAGGTGGTACCTCTTGGTTATCATTAAGGCCCTGAAGAGCACAGATTTTTTTTTTAAAGAATGAAAATCGAAGAGTTATAATGGGAACCTGGATGTACTTTGTGAAATGATGGTTCTACTGTGTAGTAGTTATGTCATGTTAGCCTGTCTTTGCCTTTCAAAATCAGTTTAAACACACCATTTCTTTCAAGTGCTTTCCAGTCTGTTAGATGCTCTTCTTCTCTTTCTATTTAAGAACTCACAATACGTCTGGCTTACCTTTTACCATGATGTACTGAATTGCTTTATTTATTTTTATTTTCTATCAGTTAAAATAAGCTAATTAGAGGCAAAAGTATTTTTTTTCCTCTTTGTTCTTCATAATAGATTTTTGTTCAATTAATAAATAAATGACTGACTGATGATGAAAAGTTTCTATTTCAAATCAGAACATCTGATACCAATCTGAAATGTGACAAATATTTGTAGAAGTGTCTGATATTTAGAAATAATTTCATAATGATTTTTTTGCTTCTTTCTTATATAAATACCATAGGACCATTTTTAAAGGCAGCTTTTTTTTTTTTTTGGAAGATTCTGGAAACTGCTATTAGGAAGCCATCTTACTCATTTGGAAAACTGCTTGGTTTTATAGCTTTCATCATCTTATTTAGGTGAGATCCAGGCATTCCTCAAATGAGGCTACCAGTGATGGAAACTTGGGGTCTACAATAAGGCAGAAAAACCATATCAACATCATGGTGCACTTGAAGGCTTACCAGTAGCCATGTCCTGCTGCTGTCCTCTGAACTTACATTTTAGCTGCCACTATATAATTAATTCAACAAACAGCGCTTATTGAGTACCTTCTATATGCAGGCCAAAGTTCTATGTGCTTAAATATTTCTTGTACTCTTCAAGCCATCCAAGCCCCACAAAATGATACCCTCTGAAACTCTTTAACAGCTCTGAAGAAAATCATCCTATATAATAAAAAGCTAATATGCAAATGGACCGAACAGCAGAACAACCAGTCAGTATGATGCATGCTGACCACCACGGGGCAGACACTCAATTCAGGAGCTGCCTGGTGGTCAGTATGCTCTCACAGGAGGACTGCGGCTCAGCCAGAACCTCTCCCACGTCTGCAGCAGTCAAACATCCTCTGAGAGCTCCAGGACTGTGAGAGGGCACAGGCCAGGCTGAGGGACCCCACCCTCACTCCCAAGTGCATGAATTTCCTGCACTGGGCCTCTAGTACTATCATAATATGTCTCATAATACAATAATTACTTACTTTTTAGTTTTCGACATATATTGTCAAAATTATTAATTATTTGTTAGTTTTCCCTTCCACACTGTTAGTTCCTATAAGGAAGGGGTTATGCATCAATTCACTGTATTCCTAAGTCCAAATTCATTAAAAGTCACACAGAAGACACTCAAATTTGTTGAATTGGTGAAACTGTGTTTACCAGCACAAAGTTGACATGGACTGCTGTGCTAGAACAATGTTGACAATGAAGACATGCAGATTAAAAATTAAGACAATAGTAGGAAAAGAGGCATATTATTTTGACAGAGATTTATTGACCACCTATTATATTCAAGGCATTTTCGGAAATACAATAGAAGCCAGTTACTGTGCCCACACTCAGGGACAAGTGCTCAAGTGAGGACATGTGCATAAGTCCTCTGTTATAAGGGTTACTTTGGTAAGCGAAGTAGGAATGACTCAGTATAGAATAAAGTTACTTTAAAGAAGAAGCAGTGTAAGAACCAAATTATGGAAACTAAATAAAAATTCACATGGATGAAGAATAGCGATGGTTTAAGAAGGAAATAGTAAAAAAAAACAAAAACACACACAAACAAACAAAAACAAAACACAGAGTGATATGTAAATTCAGGAATTTCTTCAGGAACCCCAAAAGTGGGGTTGAAAGTAGAATAGATGTAGCCATGGTAATAAACGAAGTTGGACATTTAAGATGAGAAATCACCAAGAAGATACAAAAAACAACTTAATAAATGTGAAGCTCAGAATACTTAGATTTATAAAAACCAGCTTTGAAAGAAAAATAAGCAAAAAAAGTTAAGAACTGTATGATTTCACTCATATATAGGATACAAAACTGAAAGCAAAAAATGAACAAACAAGAAAAACAAAGAAAAACTCATAGACATAGACAACAGTCTGATGGTTACCATGGAGAAGGGAGTGGGAGGTAGTAAAGGGTAAAGGGGATCATATATGTATATGGTGATGGAAGACGATCTGACTTTGAGTGATGGGCAGACAATGCAATATGTAGATCATATATCATTAGAAGTGTACAATGAAAACCTATATAATCTTATTAACCAATATTACCTCAATAAATTTAATAAAAAACAGCCGAGACCGGTTTGGCTCAATGGATAGAGCGTCGGCTTGGGGACTGAAGGGTCCTGGGTTCGATTCTGGTCAAGGGCATGTACCTTGGTTGCGGGCATATCCCCAGTAGGGGGTGTGCAAGAGGCAGCTGATCGATGACTCTCTCTCATCGATGTTTCTAACTCTCTATCTCTCTCCCTTCCTCTCTGTACAAAATCAATAAAATATATTAAAAATAAATAAATAAATTTAATAAAAAACAAAAAAGGTACTTAATTGGCACCTGACTTAGGTGCCAAGTATAACAACAAACAACTCATTTTGAGGTGATGGAGCACACTGGGAGTGAAGCAATTTTTTACTACTGTCTGTAGACTGGCTTTGTGAGGAGACTGGGGGGCAAGTATATTTTAAATAATGTCATTTTAAAGTGAGCTGAAGGATGTTGCATCGACAAGTAGGGAAGATAAGTAAAATAACAACATAATGAAGTGCAGTTTTAGGAAATGCCATATCTAGAAAATGTTGGCCCTGATATTGGAGATGAAGTGACTGAGCTGGAATCAAAACCCACTACTGCTTGTCAGGGGAATATGTCTGGTCAGCCTGCTCTTCTGAGAATGAAGGTATTTATTTGGTTTTTAATTTAGGCTAATTATACCAGACAATATCTCACTTAAAATAACTATCTCTTTAGAAGTAAACAAGATGTGTAGGAAGGAGGGTATAAATTAGTAACTTTGGAGAACATGAGACAAATAAATAAAAATAGTGTCTTTTTAAAAATAGATTTTTATTGATGTCAGAGAGGAAATGAGAGGGAGACAGAGAGATAGAAACAACTATGAGGAGAGAGAGAATCATTGATCAGCTGCCTCCTGCATGCCCCCTACTGGGGATTGAGCCTTCAACCTGAGGCATGTGCCCTGACCAGGAATCAAACCTTCACTTTCTGGTTCATAGGTCTATGCTCATCCACCTAGCCCAGAGATTGGCAAACTCATTCATCAACAGAGGGGCAAACCGCAGTTGATGAGCCTCATGTGCCTTGTGAGCCACAGTTTGCCGACCACTGACCTAGCCACATTGGCTGGGCCAAAACAGTATCTTGATGGCTTGCTGATCTGAAGCACTACATACATTCCAAAAGAACAAAACCAAGAGTGCATTTACTGGTTTGTACAGAAGTCTCTACCAGACTGATTGATGCTTTAGGTTTCTGGTCAAGTGATTTGGACACCTATGAAAGAGCATTGCAGACTGAGAAGACCAAATCCAGAAAAGAAGTTAAAAAGTAAAGGGCAAATTGCTACAATGAACATAGACACTGAATGATATGGGATGTGGATCACCTTTTCTAAAGTGCTTAAATGCAAAGGGGATTCACATTAAAGCACAATCTTAGAACGTTTTCTGCAAAGAATCCTCATAGTGCTATAAACCTCACACCTAATCTTATGAAGATTATGATAAACATCATTTATTAATCACTGATATATACTTGTCTCAATTTATTTTACCTCATATTACAATGTATTTTAGGTACTTTACATCTACTTTTGTTGTTGAATCCTCACAGCAAGTCTACCCTACACATGAGATTCTATTGCCCTCAAGAAACAGATAAGGAAATTGAGCCTCAGAAGAGCTGAGTTAATGCTGAAAGTCATATAATTAATGAGCTGCAGAGCAAGGGTAGAACTAATCCAAATTAAGTGAACTCCAAAGGTTCAGAGGTCCCATTTTCTGGAACTGATCTCCCTATGTTCATGCCTCCACCTGCCCCAACATGTTCCTTCACCCATTGGATATAGGTTTCCCAACTCATTAAACAACAACTTTATACTTCTGTTGTTCAGACCAACAGCCTTGGAGTCATGCTTAACTATTCTCTTTCTTTCAAACCCCACATCTAATATGTTAGTACAATCTGTCTTATCTATTCAGAATTGGACCACTTCATGTACCTTTAGCTACTAACATTATGGTCCAAGACAAGCCTCTTGAGTGGTCTCCCTGCTTCTTCTTTGCCCACTATAGTTTGCCCAAAATAAAGCACTCATTGTGATTTTTAAAAATCTTGATTCAGATAGCATAGTTTCTCTGCTCAAAACTTTCTAATGTCTTTCCACCTTACTTAAATTAAAAGCAAAGCCCATATTATCAAGCAATTCCACTTATGAGTATATATCCAAAGAAAACGAAAACACAAATTTGAAAAAAATATATACACCCTCCATGTTCATTGCAGACTGATTTGCAATAACAAAGACAAAAAACACACACAAGCCAACCTAAGTATCCATCAATGGATGAATAGGTAAAGATGATGTGATATACATATGCAATATTATTCTGACATACAAAAGAACAAGATATTGTCCCAGACAACTACATGGTTTGCTCCTTCACTGACTTCAGGTTTCTGTTCTCATGTCATTTCATTAGGGAGTCTATCCTTGACCACTATATATAAATTATTAACCACTGACCCATATCCCACACAACCCATTTCCCCCCTCATCTTGCATTATTGCCCTCTATAGCACTAAAATATAAGTTTCATAAAAACAAGATATTTAAAAAAATATATATATATATATTATTGATTTTTTACAGAGAGGAAGAGAGAGGGATAGAGAGTTAGAAACATCGATGAGAGAGAAACATCGACCAGCTGCCTCTTGCACCCCCCTATTGGGGATATGCCTGCAACCAAGGTATCAATACATACCCTTGACTAGAATCAAACCTAGGACCTTTCAGCCCACAGGCTGATGCTCTATCCACTGAGCCAAACCGGTTTTGGCAAAACAGGATATTTTTGAGCAAAAAAAAATTTTTTTTAAAGCCAGGTGATATAAAAAATTAACATAAATTGCATGGACCAAAGCAATCTCTTACAGCGTCTCAGTGAGACAATGGATTTACTACTTTTTATATAAGAACTCATTCAAATGAGTCCACCAATACATTAGAATTTTAGCTGCCTTCTCAAACTATAGGAGTCAGGGAAATTGAGGAAAGAGATTTTCTAGCTATGAATTAAAGAATAAGAATGATGTTGCATATCGACTATCCTTAGACTGAGGTCTATAGACATGCTACTTTTATCAGGAAGCATTCCCTTACAGAGTCCTCTACTGTTTGTATTCCAGTAGTGCTTTGTCTATCTCTTATGGCTCTTACACCTAGATCATATTTTGTATATATGCATACATGTATGTATGCATGCTCCTGAGTGTGTCAAAATGCTTTCCTGTTGGAGCCCTTTACACAGTGAGATTGCAGGCAGAAGCAGACAGAGTACTGCTCTTAAAAGCCTGCATGTGTAACCCAGCTTGGGAGAGCAGCATTGAGTAAGGCTGCAGCATGGCTCCAGGGCAGTGAGAAATGTGGGAAAATGGTTTGTGCTTTGGCCCTCAAAGATTTGCATGGTTGGTGTGGCTGTGTATTTTTATAGTTGAGCCTAGGCAGCCAAAATGCCACTCTCAGATGGTTTGGGTGGATAGTAGCAGATGGAAAATGTTGAGAGGACTCTTCATGAGCACCCAATATAACCCACAGAAAGAACCCATGTAATAACTGTGTGAAACATTGAAGGGAGACCAGAGGCCCTCTGCACTACAAGGGCATAAACTGGTGAATTTGCAGTTCTGATAGACGAGGTGGCTTTGTTTGATGATGTGGTGAGGTTTGCATAAACTTGGGTTGCAATAGCACGAGAAAGTCACCTGATGGTTAAACTCAGAATAAGAGTGAACAATAACCTAATAACATTTGTTTTACTGGTAAAGTGGGCCTGGTATTTGTTCCCTGTGGCTGTAGTTGTCTGTGGCAACATGCTCTTGATATCGGTTTTAGGTGCAGAGAGAGACATGCTTGTAGGGGGGCTGCTTTCTATTATTGGAGATTGCTTCTTTATTTAGGAATCTAACAAGCTGTGTGCTCTCAGTTAGTTAAATGAAACAGTTCATGTTTTGTGGGCAGCTTTGCTAGACTCTAATTGTTTTGTTTTCTCAGGAAAAAAGCACTCTTTTTCCTTCATAAGGGATTAGTTTGATTGGAGAAAAATTACAGAGACAACAGCACCTTTTGTTGAGGGGATAGGGTTTTTCCACAAAATCATTGTCGTTTTAATAGTCTAATACAACTCTCATGCTGCTAAAATCATTGTTGCTGATGTAAAAATGAAGAGTTTGCTAGCCCTCTTTCTTCAAGACAGCTGAAAACACTCTTCTACCTTTTCCTAATTAGCTTTCTAGCCTTGCTGAGTGTGAGCAAGATTTTGAGCTCTGCCTTTCTCAAGGTTAATCTATCTGTTTTGAAGAAATGTTCTCAGAAGCTTTGTTAAGGAGCACATTAATGTAAAGCTTACCCTGGCACACAAAAAATGTCACTAAAAACTCCATTTCTTATTTCATTTATTCAACAAATATTTATTAAAAATCTATTATGAGGCTGTTCTGGATTCTATACTACCATGAAGAAAACAGACATTAATCACTGCATATTGTGGGATACAGAGAAATAAACACATATGTAATACATACATACAAAATTTGTGCACTCAGGCAAGGGGGTGCCCTCAGCCTGGCCTGTGGCTTCTTGAAGTCCAAGAGCCCTTGGGGAACGTCCGACTGACATTTCTTACAGGGAGTGGGCCTAAGCCAGCAGTCTGTGAGCCCAGCTTCTGGCTGAGCTGCTCTCCTGCTGTGGGAGCACACTGACCACCAGGGGGCAGCTCCTGCATTGAGCGCCTTCCCCTGGTGGTCAGTGTATGTCATAGTGACCAGTTGAGTGGCCTTAGCATATCATTAGCATATTACACTTTGATTGGTTGAACTGCCAACTGGTTGACCAGACACTTAGCATATTAGGTTTTTATTATACAGGATATAATAGCACTGCCATCTGAATACATATATATATATGTATATATATATATATATATATATATATGTATTCAGATGGCAGTGCTATTGGGAACAATAAGGCAGGGGTGGAGGGTGGAGAGTACTGAGCTTCTGCCATAAGTAGGTTGTCAGTGATGGCCTCAATGAGAGACTGCATTTTTGAAAAGACCTAAAGATATGAGAGACTAAGTTATATAGACATCTGAAAAGAGAACAAAAGCCTTCTAGTCATTGTAATACTTTCAATGCCAACAGGGTTATGATTTAAGCCTGAATGAAGCTTATCTGATCCACTTAGTTTCTCTTTAGGACACAGCATAGCCTTTTTGCATTTAGGAATACTAGATAGTACTTTAGTACTATTCAGGTCAATTAAAATAGCAAAATCACAAAAAAGTGCACAATACTGCAAGAAATATGACACTAATTACTGCAGTAAGAATACTTGTTTACTCTGAGAGGTGAAACAAGAATGCAGCAAGTCCCTTTATTTAGCCTTATCTGGGAACTTGAGTGTCAGGCAACAATCCCCGCCCCCTCTCCCTTACTCTGCGCATGCCTGCAAATGACTGTAAAGTGCTGTATTAATTTTAAGGTTTCAAACAAATTTTGGTGAGTAAGTACATTTCCAAATATAGAATTATGAATAATGAGGATTGTGAAGACTGACTTCAATGTGTTGTCAAGGGACAAGTCTCCATGTTGTTTCTACATGACTTGTGATAATTTTTGTCCTGAACTCTTTTCAAGGATATTTGTCTAAGAAACAACTTTGGGAGGCAGTAGCACTTTCCTCCTGCCCAGATGGCTGATTGTATGTTGTGTTGTTTTTTTTCTCACTGGGTAATAGAGATCATGTTTCCCTTGTGGGCAAATGTTGGGCAAGTGTTCTAGCAGTCCCTGTGAGAGAATGGGTTTCCCCAAACCCACTGAGTGAGCAGGATGCATCTGGGGCTGCCTCTGCTTTAGCTCCTCTGCACTGGGGGCCAGGAGAACCAGGGAAAATGTGAAGCGCCTGCTGCCTGCTCTGCCATGAGTGACAAAGGCCTTCACTTCTAATCCAGGAGCCTTGAGTCTTCTGCCAGCCTCTCTGAAGCTGTGGCAAGCTGACTTGTATAACATCTCAGACCCTTCACAACTGTTGATAAAATCATCATTTAAAACTTTTGTTTCTTAAAATATTTTTTAAAACTTTGTTTACAAGTTTGGGGTGGGGGGAGTGCATATCTACTGGCCCATTTAATAATGAGTATTACGCGTATTTCTTGATAATAGCTTCAACCAAAATGGTAAAATAAGTTATTTCGTCCACCATCACTTCTAATGCACAAATATCCACTTGAATTCAATAGTGTCTCTTACTTTTCCCCCCTCTCTAGAAACTTGCAGAAAATGTTCTTTTTGCTAACTGCAAGCACTACCTTGTAATATAAAATTTTAAGGTGACTATGTGTCTAATGGCAAGTCAAAATAACACCATTTAAATATGGTTTCACTTGAAGAAAAAATGTGTAATATGAGAAATAACCATAATTTTACACTTATAGGAGCTATTTTGACTGAGATAGCACTCTAACGGACACAAAACACTGAATAAATGTAGTTAGAAATACAGGATTTCCTCCTGTTTTTCACATGAGAATACCTTTTGTTAAAAATAATTCATATGGATAATGTTCTAAAGTTCAACTGAATTCCAGATTTCTCTCTCTCTCTCTCTCTCTCTCTCTCTCTCTCTCTCTCTCTCTCTCTTTCTCTCTCTCTCTTAAAGAAAAACCTCCAACTCTGGATCAGAAAAAGAATTAATAATAATACTTTATTTTTGACACTATTATCATAGAAATGCATGTATTATAAATGTAAAATAATGACTCCTATATTAAAGCTATTTTTTAGTAAATCAAAGATTTTATTATGAAAAGAAGCAATTAATATCTTAATTTAAAATCATATAGGACAAAAGGGCCAAATCTCATATCTTGGAAGAATTTTCATTTTGAGATCTTGCTCTCACATCCTCAACACTGAACCCTCTTAACAGTGAAATCTAATTTAAAATTTAAAGGAAACTGAGAAAGGAATTGAAATTTCCATTGATGACTCAGCTATGTTTGAGTTTGCACTCTGCCTACTAAATTGTCATTATATTGTATCTTCTATTCCTGATGATTTATTGTAGTCTGCAATTATCTAATGCAGAAAAATTTATGGCAAATGTGAAATCTAAAAACTAAAAAATGGAATATAACTTTCCATTCATAACCCCCTTTTAAGGCATGACACATATCAAATTAAGTTTTCTCTTTTAATTTCAGAACTTTCTAGTTGACAAATGGAGTTTCACTTTGTATAATATCCTATCTAATGAAAGAGTAATATGCAAATTGACCATCACTACAAGACACTAGATGGCCGCCCCCTGTGGTCAAAGATGGCTGCTCCCACGTGAACACAAGATGGCTACCACAAGATGGCTGGCAGGGGAAGGCCAATTGTGAGAAGTTGATGGAGACCAGGCCAGCAAAGGAGGACAGTCGGGGGAGACCCAGGACAATAGGGGAGGGCAGTTGGGGGCACCAGGCCTGCAGGGGAGGGCAGTTAGAGGCAACCAGGCCAGCCGGGGAGCAGTTAGGCATCAATCAGGCTGGCAGGGAGTGGTTAGGGCATGATCAGACTGGCAGAAGCAGTTAGAGGCAATCAGGCAGAGACAGGCAAGTGGTTGGGAGCCAGCAGTTCTGGATTGTGAGAGGGATGTCCCAGATTGGAGAGGGTGCAGGCTGGGCTGAGGAACCACCCTCCTCCCAATCATGAATTTCATGCAATGGGCCTCTAGTTTTAAAATAAAATATGATATGAGAACTACTGTATTTTTCGGACCATAAGACGCACCGGACCATAAGACGCACCAGTTTTTAGAGAAGGGAAATGAAGAAAAAAAGATTCTGAAACAAATAGTGTCCTAAAATATTTTATGTGCATTAAAACCCAACATCACAGTCATAAACACATGTAATCAACCCTGTAAAGTAAACAGCAGCATTTAGAACCATTTTAGAGCCGGGCAAGCACACAGAGACCACACAGAGCCGGGCAAGTAAAAAAACTTTTTTTTTAAAGTATATGTGTAGGCTATATTTGGGCCATAAGATGCAGGGACTTTTCCCCCCCACTTCTGGGGGAAAAAAAAGTGTGTCTTATGGTCCGAAAAATACGGTATATATCCCAAATATGCAGAAAAATTTACTAGTGATTTGTGGATGCGTTCATAATCGCCTTTTTTCCCTAGCTGGTACCCATGAAGAAGGAAGGTGTGACAGCAATTTTAGATACAAGCAGTACTGGTCTGTTTCATCTCCACCCATAAGTGTGGAACCTCCAGCCTCTTTCACTTTCCTTTCAATTAATTTTGGGAATCACCTGTGAAAGTTTTACGTGACCTCCTAGGCCTTGGGCTGATGTGTGGACCTTTTCCTTCAGCTTGTGGTATTTTTTTTTTAACCTGATCCCAATGCCTTAAGATCTCAGAAGTCTGATAAATGTGCCACCTTCACCCAAATGCTGCTGCCAATGCTAAGGCTGTCCTGACCCTGGGCTGGCTGTGGCGTCTGTCTGTCCGCTCCAGTGCCTGGGGTCTCCTTAGAAGTGTGGAGAATTATTTCTTGTTCATTAGGCTCTTCCCTGCTACCTTGTTTTAAAGCCTTGTTAACATGTACTCTCAAGTTCTTGCCCACATTTTAGGTAAAAATAATTATTTCAGATGCTTTGTTCAAATTTTCTATCTAAAAAAAATTCGCTAGACATGGAGCATGATGTAATACTAACATTGCTCTTGGGGCCTGATAATGAGGACATTGCTATTCAGCTGAGCATCCTCATCCCTGTGACTGACTCTTTCCCCGGAGGCAACTCCGAATCTGAAGGCACTACATCTTGGTGGCCCATTTCACCAGCCAGTGATTACGAGCAGGGAATCTGGAACCAGGTTGTCTAAGTTTGAATATCACACCTATCACTTATTACTCCTATGATCTGGGGAAAGTCACTTAACCTTTTGTGATCTTCAACTTTTTCTTCTGCAAATAGGGTAGCTGTGAGGATAAAAATGACAATACATGCCAAGAATAGTGCCTGGCTCCAGTATGCCTAGTTAGGTTTTTGCTATTAAAATTACTAAAGTTGTATTATTTCAATACTAAATAATAACACCACTTTAATGACTACTAAATTTCCTGTATTTTATTTTAACTTCTACTCACCACATTCCAGATATGTCAGTTTAATTTTTATCTATTTTCTCCACTTCTGAAAACTTTTACTCATCATATTTTAATCATCTACCAACTGAAGGTGTTGGAATCAGTCCAACAGTTTAGCCCAAAAAAGAGGGTTTATTTCACACTCTAAGAGTAATAAAAATCACATAATATATTTCCCTAAGATACAAGTGACAACCATAAAGCTTGTTTTCTGCTTCTGAAAGTCCCTCTCCCTGTTTGTAGAAGAAAGTAAGAGTGATAACCTTTCTGTACAGGATCTCAGTGCAAGTAGAAATGAATGGTCCATTTCAGTTCAATGCTCATTCTGAAAACGATCCAGGTCACTGACTGGGCACAAATAAAGTTCTTCTTTGCTTCAACTCAATTACTAAGGAACATCCTGATTGCCCTCAAATGTAAACAGGCAGCTGTATTAGGTTCTACAAGAAATTTGTACCTTAGGTAATCTGACTATAGATTTCTGGCCTCAATATAGCTTCCAGATAGTCCCCCAAGGAAACACTCACGTAGAGCATTTTGAATAAGAACCCAACCACAGAAAACAAACTAACAAATAAGAACCAGTGCTCTGAATATGAGTTCTTTGAAGTTGGGGCAGAGGTGATTAGAAGTAGAGGGATCAGATTCCCTCCCCACCCCAAATCTGTGCTTGAGCCTTTGATTGTATGCCTGAATAAGAGGGTTTTTTGTTTTTTTATTATGCAGGAAATATACAACGGCAGAGGCATTTATGTCCTACAAACCAAATACTGCCATAATGGGATATTTATAGTAGATACATTTTTTTTTTATGGCTGGTGGGAACTCATCATACATAACAAGTTCAAAGTCCTTTAACCTACAGTTTAACATCAGCATTCATTTGATGTTTGTTAAAACATGTACAATGCTCTATTATATATAAGTTGTACAGTATTATATATAATATACAATATTTTAAATACATTAAAGTATTATTATAATTTACTATAAATATAAGGTAAAATGAGTTCCTACTCAGATGTAAACAAGAAAGAAGTAGAAACCTAGAATTACAAGAAGATACTATATAGAAAGGGATAAGAATATGAATGAAATATTACTTGAAGATAAGGCTAGCTGAAGAAGAATTTCTTATCCTTAAGTAGGCATTATCAACATATACTCTCCCAGATAGTTACTTAGATGCCAGACTTCTATACATACCACAGGCCCAAAGCATAGCAACTGATAATATGCTGATACCTTTCTCCCTCTGGGGCAGTATAACATCATGAAGAAAAAAAATCACACCTTTAAAGCTACCTGAACTAAGAATTGATCATATGAGCTTTTCTGAAACAGTGGATAGTGTAAACAGGTCCAAGAAAAATTGAAGTTCCTATGAAATATTTGATTTAAGTGACAGCTAGAATTAGTTGTGTCTCCTTGTCACAGTAGCCCTCTTTGATACAGTAATTGTGAATCAAATATGGGAAGGGGAGTGCATGTCTGGGAGTATAAGAGGTAGTGAGTGAGTGTGTGTGTCTGTATGAATGTGAGTACACGAGTTTGTGTAAACTGTGATGTGTGTATGCAGATGAGTGAAGATGAGTGATTTAATTTTGTAATAAGAAAATCTGCCCAATATCTCAATTTTCTATCTATTGGTGATTTACCTTAATTTCCAATGTGCAATCCCACACTGCATGTACTTACAGATGCTGTTTTATTTGATAAAGGTATTGCATAATGATGAAGAATGTATTTTATTTAACATTTTGAACATAATCATCTGTAGTAGTTCTAAGCTGATATAATTTTTCAAAAATAGTAACTGGGTTGATTAATATGAACAAATTAATACATTTTAAGGTTGTCTTGTCCTCCAATCTTCACATTTTAAAACACTTTTGTTTTTAATATTATCATAGACTATAGAATATAATTAAGATGGAAAATATTTCTCCAATGGAAAATAAATTTAAGTTGTTTTCACATAGTTAGAATATATTTATTGATTCTAACACATTAATTTAGAAAAATAAAATACCTCACTTGAATGATTACTACTCCAGTAAACATTTTTTCCTAAGAAAAAAAATTGACTCCTAGATGCAATTATTTTTTTATTATTTAAAATAAAATTGACGTTTTAATAAAATTTTTAGTTTTAAATTTGCATGGATACAGTGAAGATAACATATTTAAAATGTTTTATGATATAATCTACATTTTAGAAGTCATCATCGTTTTTTAAAATTCTCAAAATTTAATTTCATATTCTATAGTATGTTCTTTTTTCAATATATTTTATTGTAAGGGAGAGACATAGAATTAGAAACATCGATGAGGATGAGAGAGAAACATCAATCAGTTGCCTCTTGCACACCACCCCACTGGGGATGTACCCGCAACCAAGGTACATGCCCTTGACCAGAATCGAACCTGGCATCTTTCAGTCCACAGGCTGACACTCTATCCACTGAGCCAAACTGGTTTTGGCATATAGTATGTTCTTTTAATAGAAAATTTGTTTCAATTATGCTGATAAAATATTGCTATTAAAATTATGCTAATAAAATATTGCTCAACATTTTCTAAGTATTTTCTGAACTCTATCAGTATATATTTCACTATGTTTTTTGAGTTTGCAAATTTAGAGTTATGCTAAAAGTCAGATGGTCCATAGAGAATCAATAAATACCATAAATCTATGAATATTTGTAAGAAGTTCATGATGATGATGATTAGGTGAGATCATGAGGTATTTATGACAATTTAATCTGCCTAAAGTTTCCATATGTGATTGTAACATTTCAGTATAAGAATTCAAGCACAATTAAAATAACAATCCTTAACTTCAGGGCTTTAAATTACATTCACATTAAACATAATTTTGTAGAAGAAATTAAATCTTATTTCTGAAAATAGATCAATGAAGCATAGGACTTCAATCTTTTGGCTTTTTTAGGGGGGAGAGTGAAGAAGATTATATAATCTCTTTTACTTTTGGGTTTCCAAACTGTTTGTCTGTTAGATGAAGGTTTTCTGTCTACCATAATTTCTTGAATGTTACTTTAGAAAAAAATATGTTCAGGAATTTATGGACCGAAGTAAACTCATAAATTCATATAAATGCCTGCCCCACTCCAAAGGACAATGCAATTTAGCTTTTTCTGTTATTCTCCACTGTGACTTTAATACAAGCACTTCAGGTTTTTGTGATTTACCTTAAAATTTTATTAATTTACTTTTGAGATGAGATGTGTTATACTAATTATTATGTACTTTAATTTTTCTTACACTTTATGCAAGACTTGAGATTGTAAGGGAGATCCACCCTTACAGATGCTGGTATTCTCTGATTCTAAGATCGATTTCTCTGCTTCTCCTCTAGTGTGTAGTTCTCAGGTATGGTTAAGGTGAAGGGCAGGCAAATGGGACACAGGTGCTGTGTTAGGCCACATGCTCAGTAGTCTATCGAGTATGATAAAAGAGTAACGGGTCTGCAGGTCTGAGTGGTTCCTTATACTTTTCATTAAGTTTATTTCTGGTCATTATATTCTTTGTTGTTCGGTGGTAAGAGTTCATGCTAAAATTCAAGGACAGCATCCATTTAGTGGCACTCACTTAAATGCCTGACTACTGGAAAGGAAGTGTGTAACACATAACCACTTTTATTTTTCTGACATGAGGGTAGTGGAATTTTCAATTGACTTCTTAGCTTCTTCAAAAAAAATGTTTATTTCATTTTTCTTCACGGTTGTTAAAATTCTATATACTTATTTGTGATGCTACATCTTGGTGATCTTTTAAAGTACCCATTATGAGCACTTATTTTATTCTAATTCTCTCATCTCTGTTGTTTTATCAGGCAGTTTCAATATTCTAAAACTATACATGCCTTTCCCCCTTCCTCAGGCACTGTAGTCTGTAATAATAGCAATCAAGGCGGATCCTTCTGACAAATGTGTGTCAGAAAAAGCCTGCTGTGACTTTGAGATATTGGAAGTGACTGATAACATAATGTGTAAAGTAGAATAAATGCATTCAAATGGAAGTTTTAACTGAGTAGCCAAAGAGTGAACTAAATACAGTGTCAGAACTCGGCCCTGAAAGCTCTGGGTGCCAGTGGTCACAATGGCAAATTGCTAAATGCACTTTGCAAAGTGTTTTCTGAATAAAGCGGGGGCCAGAGCTTTTGTCATTTTTCTTTGTGCTTTTGCTGCTGCAGGAAACACAATGAAATGCTGTTCCCTTAAAAACTTCCTGGTTTTGGAAGTCACACGGTGTTTTAAGATGATAAAGGCACCAAGGGAAGTTGGGGAATATGATAAAAGAGAGAACATGGTCACTAAACGTAGCCCATGGGAAGCTTGGCTACTGGACAGATCTGGGCTATAATATGTCCACTTATTAAGAAACACCCAAGGGAAAAACAAAAACAAAAAACCTTCACTGTCAATTTGCTAAAACCTGTCCTTATTTTGGAAAAGTTTTCTGACATTTAAAATGGACTGCCTTGCAATCCTGAGAAAGAAAAACAAAATAGGAGGGATCTCAATACCAGATATCAAGCTGAATTACAAAGCCACTGTTGTCAAAACAGCCTGGCACTGGCATAAGAACAGACATATAGACCAATGGAACAGAACAGAGAACCCAGAAATCAACCCAAACCATTGTGCTCAATTAATATTTGATGAAGGAGGCAAGACAGTTATTTCAATAAGTGGTGCTGGGAAAATTAGGCAGATACATGCAAAAACAAACAAACAAACAAACAAACAAATAAATAAATAAAACTAGACCACCAACTTATACCATACACAAACATAAACTCAAAATGGATAAAGGACTTAAACATAAGTTGGGAAGCCATAAAAATATTAGAGGAATCCACAAGCATCAAAATCTCAGACATAAGCCAAAGCAATTTCTTCACTGATACCATTCTTAGGGCAATGGAAACTAAAGAAGAAATAAACAAATGGGACTACATCAAAATAAAAAGCTTTTGTACAGCAGAAGAAACCATCAACAAAATAAGAAAGCCCACTGCAAGGGAGAACATATTTGCCAATGTTATCATCAATAAGGGTTGATAACATTTACAGGGAACTCATACAACTTAACAAAAGGAAGATAAACAACCTGATAAAAAAATGGGCAATGGACCTAAATAGATACTTTATGAAAGAGAACATAAGGAAAGCCAAGAAACATATGAAAACATGCTCAAAGTCACTAATCATCTGAGAGATGCAAATCAAAACGACAATGCAATACCATCTCATGCCTGTCAGAATAGCTATCATCAACAAATCAACAAATGACAAGTGCTGGCAAAAATGCTGAGAAAAAGTGCTGGAATCAATTTGGCTCAGTGGATAGAGCGTCGGCCTGCGGACTGAGGGGTCCTGGGTTCGATTCCCATCAAGGGCATGTACCTTGGTTGCGGGCACATCCCCAGTGGGGGGGAGGGGGTGCAGGAGGCAGCTGTCGATGTTTCTCTCTCATAGACGTTTCTAACTCTCTGTCCCTCTCAATTCCTCTCTGTGTAAAATCAATAAAATATATATTTAAAAAAAGCTGAGAAAAAGGAACCCTCGTGTACTGCTTGAGGGAATGCAGACTGGTGCAACCACTGTGTAGTTTTCTCAAAAAACTAAAAATGGAACTCTCATTTGACCCAGTAATCCCATTTTTAGGAATATACCCCAAGAACTCAGAAAAACCAATCAGAAAGGATATATGCACCCCTATGTTCTTAGCAGCACAATTTACCATAGCTAAGATTTGGAAACAACCTAAGTGCCCATCTGCAGATGAGTGGATTAAAAAACTGTAGTACATTTACCCAATGGAATGCTATGCTGTGGTAAAAAGGAAGGAATTCTTTTTAAAAAAAATATATTTTTATTGATTTTTAAAAAAAATATATTTTATTGATTTTACACAGAGAAATTGAGAGGGACAGAGAGTTAGAAACGTCGATGAGAGAGAAACATTGACCAGCCGCCTCCTGCACATCCCCCACTGGGTATGTGCCCGCAACCAAGGTACATGCCCTTGACCGGAATCAAACCCGAGACCGTTCAGTCCACAGGCCGACGCTCTATCCACTGAGCCAAACCAGTTTCGGCAGGAAGGAATTCTTACCATTTGCAACAGAATGGATGGAACTGGTACGCATTATGCTAAGTAAAATAAGCCAATCAGAGAAAGATAAATATCACATGACCTCATTCATTTATGGAATATAATGAACAACATAAATTGATGAACAAAAAGAAACAGAGAAGCAACGACCAGACCATCAAACCTCAGAGGAAATGCAGGGGAAGGTGGGGGGAAAGGGGAGAGATCAACCAAAGGATGTGTATGCATGCGTATAAGCCTAGGCAATGGACACAGACACTAGGGGGATAAGGACACATATGTAATACCACAATCAATAAAGAAAATAAATAAATAAAATGGATAGCTTTGGAGAAAGGAATAATAAAAATAACTCCTGCTAATACTTGAACATTGTTTAGACAGCAAATAAAGTTTTCACATGTATGAAACACACTGATTTTACATATTTCTAGCTAGTGCCTGCTTTCCTGAGTGTAGAGGTCCTAACAAAATCAGACACATTGGATTTTAGCAGGAACTGGACTTCCATCCATGAGAGGAAGCACATCCTTTTGCACTAAAAGTAGGCTGTTTAGAGAAAGAGATTGAAGGAAGCAATCAGACTAGTGGGGTGGACGGGGGACAATCTCTAGCCCTCTTTCCCTCAATTCTCACCCCCTCTTTTTCCTTCCTCCCACTTCTTTCTCGGAGGTAGCTATATTTAGAAGGCAGCTTATTCTTCCACCGGGATGTCAAGGCTAGAGGTACACGTCAAACCGGTTTGTGAGTATTCGGTTGGCGGTTTTCAGGCATATGAAACAGAACACTTCTGGGCAGTGTTATAAATATAGGTATTACAGAACACGCCTCAGTCCATGTACTTTTTAGAAGTGTGAATGAATTTAGTTCTCTGGTCTCAGAGTTCAAGAGTGCAAGCCTGAGATACACTGGTGTTGGCAGGTGCCTTAGGAGATGTTGCCAAATATATTAACTATTAAAAATGGGAATTGCCTTCTCAGCCATTATAAATGAGACTACTCCAAGAAGACTAACCACTGGGGTGGAAATGTGACAGTGTGGGGAAGGCAGTGTTCTAACAGCACTGCTTTTATCCTTTGTCCTACAGCTTTTTTTTTCTTTTTTTTCTTATTTTACGTCGTTCCTTCATGTCTCAAGTTTTCTCCCCCCCCCCCACCCCCATTTTTACTGCATTTTGGGCAGCTATCATCTCTCATCTGAATTATTGTAATATATTTCTGTCTGGCCTCTCAGCTGCTAGAATTTTGCTCCTAGATACTCAATAATCAACACTTCAGGCAGAGTGAATATTGTAAAACACAAGCCTTTTATATCTGATGGCAGTTAGGAACTGTTGTCCTCTTTCCCTCAGAATCAAATTTGAACTCTTAGATCGGCCTCTGGTCATGGTGAAAGTGGCCGGGCCCCTCAGCGCACCCCTGTGCACAGACCTGGGCCATTTGCTGTTAGTCCCTGACCCAGACTCAGTCTCCTGTCCCTTCTACTTAAAATGCACTTTACTTCATCTACTCTATTAGTTTGCTGGGGCCGCAAGAACAAAGCACAACAGGCTGGGCATGCAAACAGCAGACACATAACTGTCTTACCGTCCTGGAGGCTAGAAGCCCTAGATCCAGTGTCAGCATGGTTGGTTTCACCTGACCCCTCTGTCCCTGGCTGGTGGATGGCCATCTTCTCCCTGTGTTTTCACTGGGTTTCCCTTCTGAATGTACCAGTGTCCTAACTAAACCTTCTTATAAAGTTACCGGTCATATTTGATTAAGGCCCATCCCAATAATTTCATTTTAGTTTAATTACCTCTTAAAGATCCTACTTCTAAATACAGTCACATTCTGAGGTACTAGGGGTTGGGACTTCAATATGTGGATTTTGAGACACATAATTCAGCCCAATCAAACAAGTTCAATTTTCGTCTGTCTGTTTAGTTCAATGCCACTAGGAAGTCTTCCTGATATGTCCAACCCCTCCCTCCCCGCTTCAAGTTCTCTGCTGATTCCCTGTTCTCAGAACACATATCACACTGAACAGAGTGCAGCCAGTTCACTCACTTGTTTGCCTTTTCTCCTCTGGAGCAAGCAGCCTTGGGGCTGGGACAATGTGTAGTTCACAGCAGTAAGTCCACTGCCGCTTAGTGTCTGGCACATCGTAGGGGGTCAGTAAAGGCTTGCTGAGTGGGATGAAGCATTGCTAGCTTGTGTGGTTTCCCCCCCCTCCTTTTCTTCGCATATCAACTTATATTAACTTGAAACATGCTAAGCATACTATACATGGCTGATTTCATTTGCTCCCATATGAATTTTTCTTTTATAGTTTGATATAAACTCTTTAATGCATTTTAAACTTATTTTTCATATAAGCCCTGTAGTGTGACGGCATCAGAATAGGCATACAAATGGGAATAGGAAGGCAATGCGAGGTCCCACATTACGTGCCCTGACTAACAGCAGCTGCATGGATTTCCAAGAGTAAAAATACAGAATAAAGAAAGGGGAGCTTAAGAATTTAAAAATGCTCTTCACCAGGTGTTTCATTGTGGAGCTGTCCGCTGTGCACAGTATCAGCTTCAGCAGGTGACCTAATCCTTCTGGAACTCTGCCTGTGCAATTCCACAGGTCTGGATTTTATATCCAGGGGTACCAAAAGAATGACTCTTGCCATTCTTATGTGCTGGTAAACACAGGCCTTTTTTAGGTGGAGAAGTAAAGGAACATTCTAACCTGTGGGAACACAAACTGGTTGTCTACTGTCAGGGTGAAGATGGATTTTCAATGTTGGCAAAGGATGTGAGAAACTCTCAAGGAGATATCCAATGGTCCAATATTTCAATCTTTCTAATCCCCTAAAGGGATTTTGCTACCACCTTTGGTTCGATTATGCAGAATGGAATGTGTATTCTAGAGGTAGCCAGTTTTCAGAGAGATTATTTTATAGATGGTGGTCATAATGGCCATTTGAGACCTCAGATGGTCACCTTCACATCTGACTGAGACAGAGTCCAGGCATTTTGTATTCAGGAAGCTGGCTCCACTAGGCTTTGTTTCAGAGAGGATTTTTTTTTTTTTTTTTTTTTGCATTATGTATATAAAAGGTTTCAAGGGACAACTCCTTTTAAAGCTTTCCGTTTGTTAGCCTTTTTATTTTAATCAATGATAACACAGAAAAGCTTTGCTTGAAGATTTTTTTTTAAAGCTTCTCTTTGAACAAGTTGCATTTCTCATTTATTTTTTACATTTTTTTTTTTTACATGCACTGAAGGTCAAAAAAGTTCTTTGCCTTAAAGTAGGACATAGAATTCTGCATAAGCCATCCCAGAGGACTTTTTTTTTTTTTTTTTAAATGTAGGGAATGTGAAAGCAGAGTCAGCAGCATCAGCTTAGAAATGCCACTGTTTCACACACTTTATCACGCACTGAGTTGCTTAAAAAAAAGAAATAGACAGAATCTGGTACAGCAAGTTGCTTACACATGTATTGTTTTGTGTCCCTTCTCCCTAGCTCCACCTCTCCATGGTAAATGTGAGTAAGAAATATACAATTCCAAGTCTTTTACATTTCAGGGGAAAAAAATATGGGAGATTTGACAGAGGTGACTCAATTTTATTTTGTTAAGTAAGGACATTGCAAAAATCTGCGCTCATTTCCTAAACAAAAGAACATTTACTCCACAAATATAAGATGGATATAATCTCAGAACAACAAAAAGCTTTTGAAACTGAATTCTGTTAGTTAACACCTGACTACATTGTTTGTTTGTTTGTTTATTTATTTATCTCACTTCTCAATGGGGTGGTGAACATCTCCTTAGAGTTGTACTATCTGTGGAAAGGCATTGGAAGTTGGCAATAAAAGTGACTGGATTTCACCTGATGGGCAGGTTATTACGTGAGGCTTGAAGCTGAGTTAACCAGAGTAAGTAAATACAAATGGGGAATGACAGACCCGAGAGGGAAGCAGACACACCGTAGGCCAGGGCCTTGGAGTACCCTCAGGGAGTGGAGATGAGAGGGCACATGGGTAAGCAGAACCTTGTGACATCCTTTTTGTCGCTTCTGTTTTTTTGTTTTTGTCCTCATCGTGCCTGATTCAAAAGTTACATATCATTTTAAAGTTTTGGAGCTGGACTAGGATTTTAGTTATTAATATATGGGTTAGAAGTAAATACGTCACATGAGTGACAGTAGGGAAATCTGGAGTTTTCTGTAATCCAAACTCTGGCAGATAATCTGTATAATGATGGCCCATTTAGCTCTCCCTCAGGGACTTTGTTTCCTCACAGTAACATGACTAAAGATGGCTGTGAAACAGATGACCACTTACCACTCTTTCAGTTTCAAGAGTCCATGGTTCTGTGACTTTAAGTCAACAAGGGACCTACTGCTTTATGATGTGATGCAGGGGGAAAACACTGAGAAGGCAGTCTTGGAGATGGAGTAGGAATCTTGTTTCTTTAAGCAAAAATAAAAATTAAAAAAACTCTCATATTAAATACCTTTAAAATTTTCATACCTTCCATGGAAACCAAATAAAATTTAGTGACTATAAGAGACAAAGTTTCGACTTTCAAGAAATCATGTTGCTAGTAAAAGAAAATGATACTTTATTGTAATAAGTATAATAGGCAAGTAGGTGGTAGGCTTAGGTGAAAATCTGAAATTTTTATCCAACATACTAGCTAATACCATGTTGTGAAGTCCTTTCCCTGGGCAAAGAAGTATTCAAGACATTAGATCAAATTAGAGAAATCAGCTGATTTATAACAAGGATTGTATTGAGACAAAATGAACAACCATCACCACAAAAGTATTTGAAAAATAGTGTGATATGCCCTGGCTGGTTTTGCTCAGTTAGAGTGTCAGCCTACTGACGAAAGTGTCTCAGGATCAATTCCCGGTCAAGGGCACATGTACCTCAGTTTCAGGTTTAATCCCCAGACCCAGTTGGGGAGCATTCAGGAGGCAATCGATCGATGTTCCTCTCACTTCTATGTTTTTTTCCTCTCTCCCCACCTCCCTCCCTTCCACTCTGTCTGAGAATCAATGAAAAAAATACCCTCGGGTGAGGGTTAAAAAAACACACTGTGATATGGTCAATAGAGCAGTTAGAAAAAGTGACATTGGTTGTTGAAGAAGAACTCATGGTTAGTGAGGAGGAAGAAATTAAACACGTGGAATTGAGGAAAATGCAAAAGGACATTATAACTTAAGTTTGAATAATTTAGGTTTATGTATTCAATACAAAAGTATTTTCCAGTACAGTCTCTAAGTTTCATTTTCTTAATCTATAAAATAGGCACGATAATCCTTCCCTCAAAGACATTTTGCAAGAATTAAATGAGATAATATAGAGTGGGAGTAATCTATACAGGACTAAATATGAAGATTAAAATGCCAAATTATGAACACAAGACATGATTAATTAACAAAAAAGTGGTACATGAGAGGGCAGGGTGGGGCGGGGCCAGCTCCCGACTCCATTTTGTAACTGGACCCTAACCCTAACCCAACCAATCAGGTCAGCCAAGGTAGTCGCACCATCCTCCCTATAAAACCCATTGATATGTTAAATTCTTTCTCTCTCCTGCCATGTCGTCGCCGGTGTAAGTGGGACCGAGCTCGGACTAGTCCGAAATAAATACAGGCTTTCTGCAATTGCATCGGATTCGGCTCCCTGGTAGTCTTTGGGGTTTATGACACTTGGGCACAACAGTACAGAAACACAATAAAGGATTTAATAAGAGCTGAATGTGCTAGGGAAGACACATTGAGTGTGGGTCATGAGCTGAAACCCACAGAATGTATAAGATTTGAATAGGTTTGGAGAGAAAAGGATAATTGTGGTCCCAGACACAGTGGGCTAAGAGATTCAATTAGGTTAGTGACCATGGAATGGAAAGGAGAGGAAATAAAAAGGGACATTTGAAAAAGTTTTTGCCTCAACCTTTTTCTCTTTATCTCTACACCGCCCACCCCCCTTTGAATCCTTACCTGAGAATATGTCCTTATTGATTTTAGAGAGATAGGAAGAAAGAGAGAAACATCGATCAGTTGCCTCCCGTATATACCCTGACTGGGGATCAAACCCATAACCTAGGAATGTATTCTGAATGATAATTGAACCTGTAAACCTTTTTTTGGTTTCATGTAGGGACAATGCTCCAACCAACTAAGCCACTTAGCCAGGGTGTCTCTATGCCTTTTATAGGTTAAGTATATTTTTATTGATTTCAGAGAGGAAGGGAGAGGGAGAGATAGGAACATCAATAATGAGAGAAAATCACTGATCAGCTGTTTCCTGTATACCCCCACCCACTGGGGAGCCAGCCCTCAACCAGGGTATTGAACTATGACCTCCTGGTTCATAGGTCAATGCTCAACCCCTGAGCAACACTGCTGGGCTCTAAGTCTTTTTAAATGAGCTGTCTCTGGCTCGCATTATCTTCATGGAGAGTTTGCCCAGAGTCCATTTCCATTGTTCCAGCCTCTCTCTGAAGTTCCCGCCCTGCATTGTCTGGCCTAGTCTCCACATTTCCCCATATGAATGCATCATTCTCAGTGCCTCAAACTTGACATGACTTGATGAAAATTAACACTTTCAAACTTCTTTCCTCTCCTGGTTTTTTTCCTGTGAATGACTTCTTTGTCTCCTATACAGCCAGGCTAAGGATATTTGGCTCTCCTTTCCTCCATCTCTGTGTCTAGTTGATTGTCAATATTATTACCTTTACAGAATCTTTCCTTTTCCACCTATTTCTGTTGCCTTCACTTTAGTTCAGGTTTTTCACTTTTCTTATGGGATTCTGCATTCACTCATCCAATTAATGTTTATCTTAATAGTAGATCTCAATAGTAGGCTTTCTTCTCAATATTGAAATACATCTCTGAATAAAGCAACAAAAACTTCTGTCTTCTGGGAGTTTACATTATAAATACAGCAATGACTTCCTAACTAGTACCTTCCTGATAGTTTCTTTCATTGTATATAAACGAATCTTCTGCTTATAGTTGGTTTTTACTAAATTCTTCAATGACTCCCATGTCCTAAATTCACTCAGGGCTTTTTGTCTGGTCTATTCTATCTCATCAACATAATGAAGTATTCAGTGTTACTTTACTGAATATATTATGGTTAAGAGGTAATTTGTTTGGGAAATTTCTGCAGTTGCTAAGAAACAGGGAAAGGAAGAAATTCACAATAGTAAATTTCATGTTGATTAGCTCAAAGAATATGAGAGATTACTTATAAGAGCCACACTGGCTTTTATAGGGAGTAATAGAAAGATCTTGGTTAATTAATAGAAAACTCCTCCAAAATTGATTTAAAAAAATCATCAGAATAAAAATGTTACTGCCAAAAACATCATTATGGTAAAAGACTGAAAACCTTATTAGAAGAGAAAGCCCACCATAAGGGTTTTCCGGTGCCTGGCTCCTTCCTTCATGCCTCCACATGGAACATTGGTAAGAATCTCACTGATATCACTGAAAGCAAATTTTATATACATTTTAGAGAACAATGGCATATAATATAAAAGCATATTGCATTTTAATAATCTTTTTAAAAAATACATTTTATTGATTTTTTTTTTTTTACAGAGAGGAAGGAAGAGGGATAGAGAGTTAGAAACATCAATGAGAGAGAAACATCGATCACTTGCCTCCTACACATTCTCTACTGGGAATGTGCCCACAACCAAGGTACATGCCTTTGACCAGAATTGAACCTGGCACCCTTGAGTCTGCAGGCTGATGCTCTACCCACTGAGCCAAACCAGTTAGGGCTCATTCATCTTTAACAGTTACTAATATTATTTCAAACATAAATAGCTCAATAGAATAGATTATTAAGAAAATAGTGACTGCACACTTGTAGGTATGTCTTTCTCTTTTGTAAGCAGGTGCTAACACTGGGAATTATGCTCACCAAGACAAAACATCATTGGTGCCTCAGTTACACTTATCATTCTGGGCTGTATGGACTCATATATGTTACTCTATACGGAAATATTCTACTTTTATATTAGCTGTAGTTTAGTTCTAGAAATAGTAGGTTCTGTTTCATATCGGTAAGCATTTACATGTCCGTAGACAATTATGATGTTAGTATTTTTGACCTGCTTAAGGAACTATGCAGTGGGATAGAGAAGAGGCAATTATGCATTCCACCAATTAAAAAGTCATGAATGAAAACTTTATGAAGGAAAAATTATGTTTTGGGCAAGTACAATCTTAAGCTATTTGTAGCAAAAGGAAAAACAGAGGGAATATAATTGCAGTACAGCTTTCAGTTTTTAATATTTTAATTATTTACTTCTGATCCGCTGATCCATGGCGGCTTCAGTTTCAGCTGGTTCTGCTCTCTCATACCGGAGGGCTCTCACTGTTATCATGCAGTTTAAGTTTCTGAAAGTCACCTGAATTTTAGTCACGTGAACTAAAATGCCCATCAGCATATTAATATGAGAAAAGGCAGCTACTGGGGCAGGCGGGAAGCCAGTTTGGATGCTTGCATGTGCTTAGACTTGTGGGAGTATGAAGTAGGGAAATATAGCATTTGACAGATGGGTTCAAACCCGGCTCTGCCACTTATTAGCATTACTAGAAGCCCGATGCATGAAGATTTGTGCAAGAATGGCCTTCCTTTCCTTGGCTGCCAGCACTGCCTTTCTTCTCTGGCCCCAGAGCCGCCTCTTTCAGCTCCAGCTCTGCCTTCCCACGATGCCCAGGGACCCTGAGTGGCTGGAGTGGTGTGGAACGCCTGCATCATTGCCATGGCAACAATGCAAGCATCCCACACCACCCTGCCCCACTCGGTGCCTGCATATCCAAATTAACCTACCATCTTTGTTGAGTTAATTTGCATATTCACTCTTGATTGCCTGTTGAGTGTTGTGAAAATATGGTAAATTTACATCTTTTTCTTTTATTAGTGTAAATGACCTTTGAAAACTGCTAATCTTTTCTGTGACTCAGTTTCTCATCTGTAAATGAGGCTATTCATAGTACTTACCTTGCAAAATTATTGTGAGAATTAAATGACTTAAAATGCTTATCATAGCATTAGGCACATGGTAAGCCTTCAATGGCTGCTGTATAGTCTCTCTATAAGTTAGGGAGAATGCAATCCATGGCATGCTATCATTTGTGCAGCTTTTTCTGTATGTGTATAAAGTAATGACAATTTTAAAACAGGAGTATTCTGGTCATGTTTGTGACTTTGTTAAACATATTTATTAATTGATACTCCTGGCTCTTTTATGTACGATATAAATGTCTTTCTGAAAACACTTATTTTACTAGTGAATTTTAGGGGTAAACACTGACGTTTTAACAACATGTACTGGCAGGGAAGGGTAGTGGTAGAACACTGGACTGGGTGCCTGGAGTCCCCAGGGCATTTTCTGACCCAGGTTAGACTCTGGGAAGGTCACCCAACTTCCCACCTGGGTTTCGCACATGTAAATTAGAGAGTCATCTAAATGCATGCCAAAGTCTCACTCATGTCTCGTAGTCCAATTATTTCTTCTATCAACACATGTGCTTATTTGTATGTTACCATGCTTGCAATATTGAAAGTGCCAATGAAAGAGTAGCACAGTCCTTGATTATCCTCAATAGCTTCAAATTTTCCCTTTGAAAGAGATTGAATTTTTAAAACAATAAAAAAAAAAATGTCTTGGGGCTAAATTTGATGAGTAAAATGGATATTTTGAGTAGAAAAAATCTGATGTAAATATGATGAAATTAAAGTGTTTTAAGAGAGGCTTAGACTCTGGTGTGCATGTGTGTGTGTGTGTGTGTGTGTGTGTGTGTGTGTTCACAAACATGTGAATGCATATGTGCTTTTAAGTGCAAAAATATAGTTTTAAATTCTGAAATGTTTGTTAAAAACACCCTGTAGTCACACCTAAATATGCCATTAATACCTGTGCCTTTTGTAAAACAACTGCTTTTTGAATGTCACAATACTTACTGCGACCTAGCAACAGCACACATTTTATTTTTAAGAAAGGCTGATCAGACCTACTTCTTGCAAAGCAGCTTGGTTCAATGCCGTGGGCTCATTATCCAGCTGAAATATTGCTTTGCGCCTCACACTCGTCATTTATCTTCCCAGTACCTCAGGACTTTCTTCAGAACAGTCTCATAAAGACCCTTGTTTATAAAGGGTACTCTTATACCCTGGATGAAGTGCTCCAAAAATAGTATACAATGTAAGTGCAAAGAAAACAGAATCTTGTAACACTTCAAAATCTACTCAGTGGGATTTCACTGTCTGATGGCTGGGTTTGTATTCAGAGTGAGAATGCTGTATGCTTCTTGAGAGTTAAGGCTTGTAATTTTCTTAAAATTTGGCTATTGCTTTACAGGATTCATAAAACCTATCTCAGAGCCATTATGATAAATATTTTTGAAATATTTATACACTGGGCATATCATCAACTGTAGTTATACCCCCATTTATTTAGACCTAACACTGAACCAAATATAAGTTTCTTAGTGTCTCTACTAGAATAAGAAGTCAGGGTGGTGGGTAAAGCCCACAGGATCTTAGTCATAAAAATAGCTCCATGAGGATTTATGAAACAGAGAAAAAAAAGACTAACAAATGAGCTACCTCATTTTCCTCTTTTGTTGATGTTCCCGAATTCAACATTCAATTTCAAAACAGGTGTTTTAAAAGGGAGTTTATTTGAAATAAAACTAGTACATTCTTTTCAAAGGTTTCTGGAGCCTGATCCTAATTTAATTCTAGAGGCCTGGTGCACGAATTGCTGCATGGGTGAGGTCTGTTGGCCTGGCTGGTGATTGGAGCTGATTGGGGCCAGCTGGTCAGGGGAAGGAACTATGGGAGGTGGGCTGTGGGAGTACACTGACCATCAGGGGGCAGCTCCTGCATTAAGCATCTACCCCCTGGTGGCCAGTGCACGTCATAGTGACCGGTCGGCCTGTTGTTAGGTCGCTTAGGCTTTTATATAAATAGATACATACAGGGTGGGGCAAAAGTAGCTTTATAATTGTTCATATGGAAAATAATACAATAATATATAAATAATAATACAAAAACTGTTTTTGCATACACACAACAATAAACCTAGTTTTGCCTCAACCTGTATATTATATTATGTGATACTAGAGGCCCAGTCCACAAAATCTGTGCCCACATAGCATCCCTAGACAAGGCCAGCAATCAGGGCTGATTGGGGCCTTCTGGCTGCCAGCAAGGCCTTCCTTCCCTGACTGCAGGCTGCTGGCCAGGGCTTTCCTTCATTCCCACCCTCTGATGGTCAGTGCACATTATAGTGAATGATCAAACTCCTGGTTCCCAGTAGAACCCCCGAGGGGACACTTTGCATATTATTCTTTTATACACACACACACACACACACACACACACACACACACATATATAAATATATATTTATATATATACATATATATAAAGGAAATTATTTTCATATATATATTATTCATATATATATGAAAATAATTTCCTTTAATACTTTATAGGTTAAAATATATATTACTATTTTAAATAAAAAGATGTGCATAAATATATATTACTAGAGGCCCGGTGCACGAAATTCGTGCACGGGGGCAGAGGGGTGTCCCTCAACCCAGCCTGCACCCTCTCTAATCTGGGACCCCTCGAGGGATGTCCAACTGCCCATTTAGGCCCGATCCCACCCTCTCACAATCCAGGACTATTGGCTCCCAACTGCTTGCCTGCCTGCCTTACTGATTGCCCCTAACCACTCCCCTGCCAGCCTGATTGATGCTGAACTGCCTTCCCCTGCCAGCCTGGTCATCCCTAACTGCCCTTCCTTGCAGGGTTGATCACCTCCAACTGCCCTTCTTTGCAGGCCTGGTGCCTCCCAACTGCCCTCCCCTGCTGGCCATCTTGTTGTGGCCATCTTGTGTCCACATGGGGGCAAGGTCTTTGACCACATGGGGCAGCTACCTTGAACTTGTGTGTTGGAGTGATGGTTAATCTGCATATTACTCTTTTATTAGATAGGATAGAGGCCTGGTACATGGGTGGGGGCCAGCTGGTTTGCCCTGAAGGGTATCCAGGACCAAGGTGGGGATTCCCTAGGGGCATGGGGCAGCCTGGGTGAAGGGCCTGTGGTGGTTTGCAGGCCAGCCATGCCCCCTGGTGACCTAAGCAGAGGCCCTGGTATCTGGAATTTATTTATCTTCTACAATTGAAACTTTGTAGTCTGGAGCAGAGCCAAGCTTTCTATTTGTTCTGTGGTTGCCTCCATTTCTGTTTGGATTTGTTTACCTTCTATAATTGAAACTTTGTAGCCTTGAGTGGAGGCCTAGACTGGCTATGGCAGGTGGAAAGCTTGGCTTCTTCCGTTGCCTGGGAAACCCAAGCCTCCCTGCTGCTCTCTGTGGCTATAGCCATCTTGGTTGGGTTTATTTGCATTCTCGCTCTGATTGGATGGTAAGTGTGGCTGATGGGTATAGCGGAGTGATGGTTAATTTGCATATTATTCTTTTATTAGGTAAGATTACTTTATTCGACTCCTATTTCTTTTTGAAAGTGAACTTTCAATGTCCTTTCTCTTTCTTTTGTTTTGTGATTCCTAAAACATTTTCATTTCTTGCTATATATAAACACTAGAGGCCTAGTGCACAAAATTCGTGTATGGGGGTTGGTCTTTTCGGCTCAGTCTGTACCCTCTCCAATCAGTGACCCCTCGAGGGATGTCCGACTGCCGGTTTAGGCTCAATCTGGGATTGTGCCTAAACCGGCAGTCGGACATCCCTCTCACAATCCAGGACTGCTGGCTCCTAACTGCTCACCTGCCTGCCCGCCTGATAACCCCTAACCTCCCCCCCTGCCAGCCAGATGACCCCTAACCACCTTTAGCCTGATCGCCCCTAACTGTTTCCCCCCTCCATCTGCCTGGTTACCCCTTACTGTCCCCCCTGTCAGTCTGGTTACCCCAACTACCCCCCTCTGCCAGCCTTGTCACTCCTAACTGCCCCCCCTGCTGGCTTGGTTGCCCCTTACTGTCCCCCGACTGGCCTGGTCACCCCCAACTGCCTAATTCTGCCCATGTGATTGCCCCTAACTGCCCCCGGCCAGCACCCCTTATTGCCCTGCCTGCCAGTCTGGTCATCTCCAACTGCCCACCTCTGCTGGCCAAATGGCCCCTAACTGCCCTTCTGCTGGCCTGGTCACCTCCAACTGCCACCCCCCCTCATCAGTCTAGTTGCCCCCAACTGACACCCCCCACCGGCCTGGTCACCCCATGCAGCCTGTTGTTCAGTCGTTTGGTCATCCCTCACTAATCCCCCTGCCAGCCTTATCACCTCACACAGTTTGCTGTTTGGTTAACCATCTGGTTGTTTCAGTCATGACAGCCCCTGGATTTTTATATATTAGGATGCCCATCTAACCTATCTTGTTTTTGTGACCTAGAACAGAAAATATGGATGAGATGAAACCAATTGGTTTTAGTGATTATATATATATATATATATATATATATTAATTATATAATGCACATATAATTAAACGAATATAATATTTGATGTGTGAGAGAGAAGAACAATACTACTAGGGATATACGAACATAATTTGAGCAACCATGAAGCAAAAATCTATAAGTTGGAAGATTGTTTGAAATAAATATCTACTGGGTAGGGAATGATCACATTGCTATTTTAAAATAATCATTGCTTTCCTAGAAATTTCTTTCCAGTTGGTTTTCCCTGGAGATAAAATTGAGCTGATACAGAAGTTGTAGTAGATGACCCAGAATGAAAAATAATAGAGTTGGAAAAAAAAAAAAAAAAGAGAGAGAGAAAACTATTTGTGGCCATTTGAATCTGACATCCTTACCCTGGTAGTTTCCTGGATTGTATGCACTCTCCTAATTTCCATCAAGTCCTGTCTAGTCCTCTTCAAACTGTATGTGGTTTTTTTACCCCTAATCTTTTCTCTGATTTTCATTGAGAATATTCTCACTGCTTCACAGTTGGTGCACTACAACAGCCTTGCAAATGGCTTACCTCAATTAAGCTCTCTCTGTGTCTAACCCAACACCTTGGACTCCTGAAATGCAACACTGTCCAGATAATCTCTCAGAGCCCCACAGAGCTAGTGTGGGGTCCAGAGTGAGGCCGTGAACTCCAACCTGAGTTTCAGTACTAGCTCCTCTTTTCATTAGTTGTGATCCTGGTAAAATAGTTAACTCTGAGTCTCAGCTTGCCATATAATGGAAAACATTATATGAAATATATGAAGTGTTTAGTGTAGTAGGTGATTAATAAGTAGTAGCTATCAAGACTCTGGTATAACACATTCAATTTTAGTGCCTCTACCTACATCCCCTGTCAATATTATCTCTTGTCAAGTTGTTCCTTCTCATTTTCCTTTCATATACACCATGACTGTCTTCTTTGATTTCCTCATGTTAATTGATTTTGGAACTGTTATCAGGGCCATTAGTGGAGGCTGATTTTTTTCTCTTTCTGAAAAGGGAATGAAGCACTTTGAAAGTATCTCATTCTGGTTGGGGGAATAAAAAGATTATGGTTCTATGTTTTCAAGTTAAAAAAAATATTTTCCACCTTCCTTGTGAGAATAAAACTATAAAATTTATTACAGCAAGGAGTTGGAAAAAAAGGTAGATGTGTGATACATTTGTTTTCTTGTCAATTTTTATTACTGACTAGTATATGAAAAATTGAAGAAAACAAGAAATAAAAAAATTATGATAAGAGAAAATAGAAGACTTTTTAAATATTAAGCAAGTACAAAGCTTGGTTATTTAATTTATTTGATTATAAGTAAATATAATGATCTTTGACTAAAGAGTTAGGTAGATTTTTAAAAATTCATTCATCTAATATTTACTGAATATTCACTCTATGCGAGCATGAAGGTAGGCACTGAGGATAAACAAATATATGCCTGGCCACAAATAGTTCCCTATTTTCTTCCAACTCTATTATTCTTTATTCTGGGTCATATAGTACAACTTTTGAATCAGCTCAATTTTGTCTCCAGGGGAGTTGTCAACATGAGGAAGGGTCCAAAAGGTAAACTGTAAGAAGTATTCAAATAGGGGGAGGTAAAGAGATCTAATGTTCTGTTCTGAATCCAAGCAAAAATGCAAAGTAGACATTAGATATTCTAATAGTTAACAGGACGTGGGGAAAAATAGACTATTTCCAAGTAATTTAAAACTAATTAAGCAAATAAAAATAGCCATTTATGGCTACTTTTCACATAATGAAAATAGATAATAAATCAAAGATTGTTATCAAATCTATTTTGAGAGAGAGAGAGGGAGGGAGAGAGAGAAAGAAAGAGAGAGGGAGAAAGAAAAAGAGAGAGAGAGAGAGAGAGAGAGAGAGAGAGAGAGAGAGAGAGAGAGAGAGATTATCAATTTTTAAAACACAGGTTATCAATTTTTGGAGCCAGGCTGGATTTGAATCTTAGCTCTACTACTCAATAGTTTTGTCAAATCGGACAAATTACTTGACCTCATTATGTTTCAATTTCTGCGTCTAGAAAATTTGGATAATAATAGTACTTATATTATAGTTTGTCCATTTAAGAACTCAGGGTTTGCACTTCTCTGATGATTGATGTTGAACATCCTTTCATATGTCTATTGGCCATGGTATGTACTCTTCAAAAAAGTACCTTACACGTGTCGGAATGGCTGCCATCAATAAATCAACAAACAGCAGGTTGGTGAGGATATGGAGGAAAAGGAACCCTCATGCACTGCAGCTGGGAATACAGACTGCTACAGCCACTGTGGAAATCAGTAAGGAGTTACCTCAAAAATTAAAAATGGAATTGCCTTATAACCCAATGATTCCTCTTCTGGGAATTCATCTGAACAAACCTGAAACACGAATTCAAAAGAGTATATGCAGCATTACTTACAATATCCAAGATTTGAAAGCAGTCAAAATGTACATCAGTAGATTAGTGGATAAAAAAATATGTAGTGCATTTACACAGTAGAATACTACTCTGTGGTAAATAGGGGAGAAAAAATTACCTTTTGCAACAACATGGATGGACCTAGATAACATTATGCTAAGTGAAATTAGCTAGTCAAAGACAAGTGCCATATGATTTCACTCATATGTGGAATATAAAGAAGAAAATGAGCCAAGCAAAATAGAGACAGACTATAGAGAGCAGGCAAACAGCTCGAGGGTAGGGGGTACAGAGGATGGAGAGATTGAGCAAAATATTTTTTTAAAAAGAGAGAGAGAACTCATGGACATGGACAAAAGTGTGGTGATTGTTGGGGTGGAGGGTGACGGGTGGTAGAGGAAGAGGTCATAGAGGGGATAAATGGTGATGGGGAAAATAAAATTAAAAATTAAAAAAGGAACGCAGGGTATGACCCACAGAAAGCATTATGTAGTATGTTTGATATTTTTCTTATATGCTTTTAAGAGGAAAACAAAGGGAGACAGAGTACATGATGACTAGAAAACTAAACATAAAATCAGAAATCTTGACATTTTTTCTGTTTTTTGTTTTGTTTGTTTTTTGTGTGTGGTTCTGAGCAAGTCATTTATTCCTTTGGACTAGTTTCATCTTTAGTAAAAAGAGAATTACAATCCATTTAAAAATTCTGAAACTCTGTGATTAGGTTGATATATTGTTTATGCATTTGTGTCACTATCATGAATCCAACAAAATCATTCTCTGTGAAGTTTGAAATATGTCCTTGTTACTGTGCCACTAGGTGGTTCTATTCCCAAAGTTTAGGAATAAAAGAAATAGGCACAAAGGGACTCTTATAGATGAAGCATAAAATTAGACCCATGAATTATTTATTCCTTGACACCCACTAAAATCTGAGAACAGAGGTAAGCTCACACTAAAAGCTCAAGAAATATTTTTTGTCACCTTTTTAGCCTTATGAATAGCTAAGATTACAAATCAACACTGAAGTCAATGTTATCAACAGAATAATAATCTTACTCTGAATAATCTAATTATCTTCTATTCTTAAATGTATTTAATGAAAATTCTGATGAAATAGTATTTTTATACTAAGAATTATCATAAGACAAGGGCTACATAAAACATTTGATGAATTGAGGTAAAAGGTCTGCACTCAGAAAACTTTAAGATGTTGAAGAAAGAAACTGAAGAAAAGAGAAATCAATGGAGAGATATAATGTGCTCGTGAATAGGAAGAATGAGAGCATTGTTAAAATGTCCACACTACCCAAAGCAATCTTCAGATTCCACACAAACCCTATCAAATACCAATGGCATTTTTGAGGGAACTATAAAAAATAATTCTAAAATTTATATGAAACCACAAAACACCCTAAATAGCCACAGCAATCTTGAGAAAGAAGAACAATATTGGAGATACCAAACTATATAAGGCTATGGCAGTGGTTGGCAAACTCATTAGTGAACAGAGCCGAATGTCAACAGTACAACGATTGAAATTTCTTTTGAAAGCCAAATTTTTAAACTTAAACTTCTTCTAATGTCACTTCTTCAAAATAGACTCGCCTTGGCCGTGGTATTGTGTGGAAGAGGCACACTTATGGGGCCAAAGAGCCGCATGTGGCTCACGAGCCACAGTTTGCCGACCACAGGGCTATGGTAATCAAAACAGTAAATACTGCTATAAAAGCAGACATATAAATCAAGGGAGCAGAATAGAGAGACCAGAAATAAACCCATAACTATAAGGTCAACTAATCTACAACCAAGGAAGAAATAATATACAATGGAGTAAAAGACAGTCCCTTCAATAAAAGATGGGAAAACTGGACAGATACATAAAAAAAATGAACTTAGACCACTTTCTTACATGACATAAAAATATAAACTCAAAATGGATTAGAGACTTAAATGTAAGACCAAAAACCTTAGAAACTAGAAAAAATAATAGACAATATACTCTTTGACATTGGCCTTAGTAATTTTTGTTTGGATATATCTCACAGGGCAAAAACAACAAAAACAAAAATAAACAAATGAGACTGACTATATGAAACTAAAAAGCTTTTGCACAGCAGAGGAAACCATGAAAAAATCAAGAAGACAACCTACTAAATGGGAGAATATATTTTCAAATGACATATCTGATAAGGGGTTAATATTCAAGCTGTATAAAGAACTTATATATTGAGGGTAGCTCAACATCAAATAAACTATCTGATTAAAAAATGAGCAGAGGATATAAATATTATAGACAGACACATGAGAATATATTCAACATTAGTAATCATTAGGGAAATGTAAATCTAAACTACATTGAGATATTACCTCATATTTGTCAGAATGGCTATTATCAATATATCAACAAACAATAAATATTGGTGCACTGTTGATTGGGTTGTAAATTGGTGCAGCCACTATGGATATAGTGTGATGGTTCCTCAAAAATTTAAAAAAAATAGAGCTATCATATGACCCAGCAATTTCATGCCTAAGTATCTATACAAAGAAATCTAAAACATGAATTTCAAAGTATATATTCATTCCTATATTCATTGCAACATCCTATCTAATAAAGAGGGAATATGCAAATTGACCATCATGACATCACAAAGATGGTGCCGCCCATAGCCACAACATGGAAGTGCCTGGTTCCCTCAGCCCTGCCATGGGGGTGGCAGGTGCACAGTAGGAGCCTTGGATGGTGGCTGCCCAAACACCTAGGGTGCACCTGAGGCTCAGGTAACCAGGGCCAGCCGAGGCTTGCGCTGCTGGCAGTGACAGCAGCAGAGGTGTGATGGGGGTGCCACCTTCCCCTGATTGCCAGGTCACCTCCCGGCCCTTAGGGTTCCCAGACTGTGAGAGGGGGCAGGCTGGGCTGAGGGCCCCCTCCTCCATTGCATGAATTTTTATGCACTGGGCCTCTGGTTATTTATAATAGCCAAGATATGGAAGCAGGCAAAGTGCTCACGGATAGATAAATGGATCAAGATTTAATATATACAATTGAATATTAGCCATAAAAAGAAGGACATCTTACCATTTGCAACAACATGGATGGATGTAGAGGGGGGTACTATTCTAAGTGAGAAAGTCAGACAGAGAAAGACAAATACTATATAATTTTGCTTATATTTGGATCCTAAAAAAAAACCAAAATAAATGAACACAAAACAGAAACTAACATAGTTTCAGAGAACAAATTGATGGCTGCCAGGTGGGAGGGGATTTGGAAGGATAGGCAAAAAAGGGGAAAGGACTTAAGAAGTACAAATTGAAAGTTATAAAAATAGTCACAGGGATATAAAATATAGCATATGGGATGTATTCAATAATATTACAATCCTATATGATAAAAGGCTAATATGCAAATAGACCGAATGACACAACAACCAAACAACTGAACAACTGGTTGCTATGACATGCGCTGACCATGAGGGGGCATGCATGCAACATGGCAGGCATTGGCAGCAGGCAGCAGAGTGTGGAACATGGTGGGTATTGTCCAAGGCAGGATGGTGGAGCAGGTGAGTGGGGGTGCCAGACCAAGGTGGGGCACCAGGTGCTGTCATCAGGTGAGCCTCTGAATATTCTTTGCTTCCACATGCCACAGTCCTGCCCATTGCTTGCACCTGCTGCTGGTGCTGGCCCAGATTACTCAGTGCCATTAGCAAGTGTGAATGGTGGTTGCAGGCCCTGATTGCCCTTTAGGGCTTCTCCACCTCCCCCTGCTCCTGAGGGGCAATCGGGGCCAGCAGCCATCTTTTGCACCCGCTGCCAGTGATGGCCCCACTTGCACCTGCTGCTGGAGCCCTGTTAACACCCACTGTTGGTGCCAGCCCCACTCAAACTGGAGCCACCACTCACACCTGCTGCCAGCACCTGGCACCAGTCCCAAATGCCCTTGAAGGCTTCTCCATCTCCCCCTGCTCCTGAGGAGCAACTGGGGCAGCAGCCACTGCTTGCACCCACTGACAGCACCAGCCCAGCTCACACCCACTACTGGTTCCGGCCCCAATTGCTCCACCCCATCAGTGGGAATGAGCAGGTCCGGTGCCATCAGTGTATGGGAGTGGCAATGGTGGGAGCAGGGGTGCTGGCAGACAGAGGATCAGGGGCTGTGATGAAAGGGGCTGGGTGGGGTGCAGAGGATGGGCTGAGACCCACCCCTGTGCCCACCGCAGCCTCACAGCCCACAGTTCTTTTCAAAGTGTATGAATTCATGCACTGGGCCCCTAGTAACTATATAGGATGCCAGGTGGTTACTAGACTTATAGGGATGATAACTTCCTAAGGTATATAAATGTCTAATCATGATGTTGTACATTTGAAAACAATATAATACTGTATGTCAACTGCAACTAAAATATACAAAACAGCAACACTTGATGAACAAATTGTATCACAAAATTGCAAACATTACCTACTGCACAGTACTCTGATGCATCTAATGAGATGTATAAGTTCTTTAACTTCTACTGCCAAGTTACCTAGTATTTAGACGGACCAAGGAAACAAAACTCTTCTAATATATAAATCTACGGTTATATATTATAGCACTTTCTGGTCCTTAAAAGTTATTTCTGTGCATGTCTATTTAGATACACATGTCCAAGTACATGTATCACTATAGCCTAGGACTCTGATGCTTAACCCAATGCTTGCCAAAGCTCAGGCCCATTTACTCAGTGTATGTAGTCGGTTGTATCATAGTTGTACACGAATAGGCAAGTGTGTAGGAAACAAATGTACATCAAATTTCATATCATTGTTTTAAAGTGCCATTAAAGTATATAAGCACATAAGATACTGGGCAGAAAACAGATAATAAGTGTAGTTACTATATCACTATATTTTTATTTAGTTATTAATATGTATTAATATCAAATTACTCTGATATATTTTATGGTGTGTTATAGGCAATAGTTACCTGAAAAATAATTATCTAAAAATCACCCTGGCTCTGGCTGGGTGGATCAGTTGGTTGGAGTGTCATTCTGTGCGACAAAAGGTCAAGTCCGGTCATGTCACATACTTAAGTTTCAGACTTGACCCCCATAGGCAACCAATTGGTGTTTCTCCCTCTCTCTCACTCACTCTCTAAAATAAATAAACATGCCCTCTGGTGAGAATTAAAAAAAGAAGCCCAACCAGTGTGGCTCAGTGAATTGAGCATTGTTCCATGGCTCAAGAGATCCTGGGTTTGATTCCCAGTCAGGGCACATGTCCCGGTTGTGAGCTCGATCCCAAATAGGGGGCATGCCAAGGCAGCTGATTGATGTGCTTTTCTCATTGAGATTTCTATCTCTCCCTCTCCCTCACTCTCTACCTAAAAATCACTAAAAACATTTAAAATCACCCTAAATACTGTTATTTTCATAGGAAATAATCACAACAGCAACCGGTAGTCAAATTTAATTAGCAGCACACAATAAGCTGGTGAATGGTAGCTATTTATAATAATTTCTAGATTGTACTCCAATGGTTAAATTTGATGGTCTTTGCAATTTCTCAAATCAGTTATTAAAAAAGATCTCTTTGTTTAATGGTTATGGCAAAAGGGAATGAAGGCAGATGTTTTCTGAACTCGGGAAGAGTTTGCATGATAGACTAAGGTGGCACACATGTGGGGGAGATGCGTTGGCACACCCACGATTGCCAGATATTTATTTCCTGGCTCTCTTTTTCCAGATGTATAGGGAACCAAGATATAGTGTGTCATTAGCAAGGAAGTCCACATAAAGGGACAATTTAAATTTCCAACATCCATAAATGCAAGTCAAAGAAAGGAAAAAATAATGCCTAATGATCATATTATTTTTCAGCATTTCCCTAGAGTACATTTGCACAGAATTAAAATCTCTCCTAGGTAAACCACTACAGGGATAATAATAAATGGAACACGATGTAATTTATTGAACATTTCTTTGCTATTATGTTTATAGATTGATTTTATTGGCTTCACTTTTTTTTTCCGCTTCACTTTTTCCCCCCCCTTCGCATAAAAGACCAAGTAATTGGGTCTGGGAAAAACCCCCCACAAACACCCACCTCTGTAGTGAATAAAAAGCCATTAACCACAATTAAGGAATTTTTTTCTTTTTTGCTGTCATTTGGTTCATGTTAGGATCCACTAAACCTTTCTGTGGTCTTACATTGTAAAACATGGGTATCACCTTTCATTCTATTATGCTTTCCATCCTCAGTTCTAAACACAGGAAAACAATGGCATGCTTCAATGCTTAGAACAGTGGTTCTCAACCTTTCTAATGCTGCAACCCTTTAATACAGTTCCTCATGTTGTGGTGACCCCCAACCATAAAATTATTTTCGTTGTTACTTCATAACTAATTTTGCTACTGTTAATGAATTGTAATGTAGATATCTGTGTTTTCCGATAGTCTTAGGCTCTACAGCAGCAGTTCTCAACCTGTGAGTCATGACAGGTTAAGAACCACTAGCAGGGTCACTATAAGTACTTATATAGCAGGTATACAATAATAGTAAGTGTCATTGTTTTATATGCATGGGTCTCATCTCCAACTAGACTGCAAGTATCTTGCAAGTAAATTCCCTATGATATAACTGATTTTCCAATTTGTTTCCTCTTAGGATCTACTAATCAATAAATATACTTAGATTGATTAATTATTATCTACTAGAGGCCCTGTGTACAAAATTCATGCATGGGGGTGAGGGGTAGGAGGGAGACAGAGGGAGGGCCTCTCAATTTGGCCTGCACCCTCTCTAATCCAGGACCTCTTGGGGAATATCTGACTGTCGGTTTGTGCCTGCACTTTTTTTTTTTTTTTTTATATATCTTATGTTTGGACAGAGGGGAGAGATAGAGTGAGAAACTGTGAGAGTCATGCATCACGCCTTTGCACCCCATACTGGGGATATGCCCACAACCAAGGTACATGCCCTTGACCGGAATCAAACCTGGGACCCTTCAGTCCCCAAGCCGACGCTCTATCCATTGAGCCAAACCGGTCCTGGCTGTGCCTGCACTTTTAACAAATGACAGCTGTATTATTGTTTCTTTATTTTCATGCTTAATCCATTGGAATTAGTAGGTATTCAAAGTGTGTATACATTTTGGGGGGACACTCTGTATATCTCTAGTCAGTGGTGAAAGGAACCAATGGCGGATATGGAACCCCCAGACAGGTGCCACATCCGTGCAAGAAGCACACAGGCTCTGCAGGTTTCTATCAGCCTCCTTTCAGTTGCTCTTGCCATGAAAGCAGCGTGTCTCAGAGAGGGCTGCTTCTCCAGCCTGGGCCCTGGAATGAGAAGCTGCAGGGAGCAGACCTGCAGTTGACCCACAACTTACAGCAGAACTTACCAAGTCACAGCCCTTCTGTTTCATAGCTGAGAAATAATATATTTCAGTTCACTGATACTCTGGGTTGTTTACTACACAGAAAAGCTGATTAACACAGGACCTCAGAGTTCATCTAACTTCCTATTTTGCAGAAAAGGAGAGAGGCTTAGATTTTTATTAATAGTTGGCAAATGGAAGAGATATAACACAACTCAGACTTACTTTTAAAATTTTCAAAGCACAAAACACCTAGCTTTTTGTTATCCTAAAATTTGCAGGAATACAACTCAAATAGTTTAAAATTTGGGGCATTAATACTACCTATATATAACTGACCTCTGGGTCTGACATTTGCTTTTAGAAAGTATGTAGAAGAAGATGTGAAAATAATAATAATAATAATAATAATAATACATTATTATATCTTACATATGAGTGAGATCATGTGATGTTTATCTTTCTCCAACTTTCTTATTTTGCTTAGCATAATGCTCTCCTGTTCCAAGGGATGGGTATAATTTTTTTTATTAACCTGTCTCCTTATACTTTTTGACATGAAATTTAGAGATATTTTCAAAATTCAGATGGAAATATCTCTGTCATTATGTGTTTCAGTATATCAGAACTTTAACTTGGTCCTGAAATTTGTTATCATATGGTGTTATTAGAAATAAATCAATTTTTCTAACTATGTCACTTAGTCTGTAAAAATTCACACAAACTAAATCTCTCAGTTAAATTCTAAAGAAATTATTAAAACAGTACTTTCTTTTATATAACAACTAGAGCCCCTGTGCACTAATTTGTGCACAGGTGGGGTTCCTTGGTCTGGCTGGCGATTGGGACTGATGGGGTCCATCTCACCCAGTCCTGATGGGACTGGATAACAGGGGAAGGGACCATGGGAGATTGGCTGGCCGGGAGGGAGGGACCAGGCTAGTTTGTCTGGCTGCAAGAGGTTGGCTGTGGGAGCACACTGACCACCAGAGGGCAGCTCCTGAATTATTATAAGTATCTGCCCTCTGGTGGAGAGTGTGCATCATAGCTACTGGCCAGTCATCCAGTAGTAATGGTCACTTTTATATATATAAATTTTTTGAGAGTAAAGCCAGTCATGTGCAGTGATATTTTCCCATTTTTAGAGGAAAACCAATACTTCAGTACATGTGTTAAGAAACGAATGTCATATAACTACCTTTTTTTTGGTTGCTATTCATTGTGCTTTTTCAAAAAAAGGAAACAAAATATAATAAACTAAATAGGATAACCAAGTGAATTTTCTTTTTCTGTGATGCCTCTCTTTTTATTTAGAACACACACAAACCTTACCTTTGTGAGAAGACATCCCGGTAAGGACTGCCATGCTGCAGTGCAATTCCGTATCCCCGGTCAGCAACAGTGTTCCCGATGGTGTAGAAGGAGCAATCGGGGTCATTGATGGCTACATACTCCAATACAGCCGCATCCCACACAAAGGCATAGTTTCCATATTTTACCTGTAAAACATGGAGAACAAGAGAAGAGAATAGGATTGAAGGTACGAATACCAAGTTATACAGAAAGGACAAAAAATTGCATTAGTACCTATTTAATTGTGCAAAAATAAAATAATAGGTCCCATATTTCTAAGCACCGATTCAGAACGAGAATTTGGCTTTTGGTTAATTTATAGCTCTGTTCTCCTGGAAGCTTGATACGGTTAGAATGTTAACTATGTTTCCCAGACAACACAGCTTCTAGTAAAATGACCCCATGTAATAAATGTCACCTGGACAGGGAGAACAATAAACATATGAAAGGAAGCCATGTCTTTGAGCTTCTTGGAATGCAGCACTTCTTGTAATTGGCCCTGTTTCTCTGGTGACCCTGGAAGCTATGCATTTGGAGCTGTTACAAGAGATCTTGGCTTCTTTTGGTTATTAGGTTTCTAAGCCACATAGGCTTTGTTAGCACCAAATATGGGGATCATCTCCTTGCAAGTGACCTATATTCTAAACGAATGCTGCATGCACAACTTACATTAAAGAGAAATAATCAACACTGCCCTGCTGGCAAGATATATATTTTTTCCTATGTTCTAAATTAATCCTTTTGCAGAGAATGGTTTATAACAATCTTACAGCTGGATTTAGAAGAAACCGCCTAGGTGGGCATTGCAATGAGAAAAAAAAAAAATACTTTTTTAAAATCATTATTTAGGAAACACAACTTTATTCTGGTTTGTTTATACTATCTTTTAGTGCTTATATATTTTTCTCTCAGTAATCACTCATTGCCTGGGATGTAAATTTATAAAACATAAAAAAAAAACTCTCTTAAAAAAAAACAACACAAAAAAATAACTACCTTTATTGTTGGAAGTATGCAGATGTCCCCCTTTTCCCCTCATTGACCCCCTCCACCCTATACCACTACTGCCACCCTCCCGCCACCCCCAGACCTTCACCACACTATTGTCTATATCCATGCTTATACATTCTTTAGTTAATCTCTTCCTCCCCCTCCCCTTCCCTAATCTTAAAGCTCATTTAGAAAATTATTATATATGAATATAAAAATTAATACATTCATTAAATAAACAGAATAATTATATAAAGCATTCAATTTGTTTCTTGAAAGGAAAGTCATTTCCTGGTATATCTGATTAGGAAAAATCAAAATAAATATAAATACAGATAGTTGAAATGATTTCAGCAAGACAGGGGGTTAGGAGATCCCCAGATTTAGTCCCCAACAGAAACAACCATATGACAGAAATCCATGAACAAAAGTGCCCTTATGAGCCTTGGGATCCAAGTTGTGGAACCCTGGTGGAGTCTAGGACTGAGGAAGAATACTTTGAGAAGTCAGGCCCATGGTTGGCTGATAATTGTGGTCCTGGATGCAGTCCCATAAGCAGCTCTGTCCCACTGTGGACTTGGCTCCCGATCTGTAAAGGTACAAGGCAAGGATGCCCTGCTACTACTGCTATTCAAAATAATCACGGAAGTGCTGAACAGAAGAATCAGGTAAGGGAAAGGAGGATCCAAATAAGAAAGGAGAAAGTGGAATTATCTCTGTTTGCAGATGACATGTTCATTCATGTAGAAAATTCTAAGGACTAAACAAAAACCGTTAAAACTAGTAAATCCAGTAAAGTATCAACATACAAAAATCAATAGCATATATATATATATGAACTATTCAAAGAGGAAATTTGAAAAACATCCCATTTATAATAACATTAAAAAGAATAAAATACTTAGGAAGAAACCTAATCAAAGAAGTAAAAGATTTGTACCTTGAAAATTACAAAATAGTGATGAAGGAAATTAAAGAAGACACGTAAATGTAAAGACATTCTGTATTCATGGCTTGAAACAATTAATATTGTTAAAATGTTCACTCAATGCATAGTCATCTACAAATTCAATGCCATCCCTATCAGAATTCAGTGACATTTCTTACAGAAGTAGAAAAAAAATTTTATGTGTAACCACAAAAGTTCAAAAATAGCCAAAGCAATCTGAACAAAAAGAACAAAGCTGGAAGCATAATGATACTTGATTTCAAAATATATTATAAAACTACAGTAATCAAAACACTGTAGTACTGGCATAAAACAGACATAGAGATTAGTGGACCAAAATAGAGATCCCAGAAATAGATTCACACTATAATGTTCAACTGATCTACAAAGATAAGATAACAAGGATATACAATGGGAAAAGAGATGCTTCTTCAATAAATGGTGTTGGGAAAACTGGATATCCCATATGCAGAAGAATTAAATTGATCCCACATTTCACATCATATACAGAAATCAACTCAAAATCTATTAAACACTTAAATGTAAGACTTGAAACCATAAAACCCCTAAAATAAAACATAGATAACATAGGCAAAGCATCTTGATATTGGTCTGAATGATCATTTTTAATATGACACAACCAAAAACACAGGCAACAAAAGCAAAAGCTAAAATAAACCAATGAGTTTGGATCAAGTTAAAAGACTTCTGCACAGCAAATGAAATACTAAATAGAATAAAAAGGCAAGCTATGCAATGGGGGAAAATTGTAAATCCTAAATCTGATAAGTATTTAATATCCAAAATATATAAGGAATACAAAAAACTAAATAGCAAAAAAACTAAATAACTGTATTTAAAAAGAAAAAAAATACAGTAGTTAAGAAGACATACAAAAGATCATAGGTATACAGAAAGATACTCAGCATCACTAATCATCAGGGGAATAAATGCCAACAAAACTACAATGAGATATCATTTTACATCTGTCAGAGTGGCTATTATTAAAAAGACATCAGTATTGGTGAAAATGTGGAGAAAAAAGAACCTTTGCACATTATTGGAGGTGCGACTATTGTGGAGATTACTAAAAAAATTAAAAATAGAACTACCAAATGATCCAACAATCCCAGTGTTGGGAATATATATCCAAAGGAAACGAATTTAGTATCTCAAAGAGGTATCTGCACTCCCATACTCATTACAACACTATTCACAAGAGCCAAGATATAAAAACAACCTAAATGTCTACTAATGCATGGATGGATAAAGAAATATATAATAGAATATATTTCATCTTTAGAAAAGAAGGAAATTCTGCTATTTGCGACAACACCGATGAACTCAGATGACATTATGCTAAGTGAAATAAACTAGACAAAGAAAGACAAATGTTTCTAAAGAATAGATGCACAATGATAAAGGAAATGCTAGTTTTCCTCAGGTTATTTGATACTTAATGCAATCTGAATAAAATGTCCAAGGAATATGTTTTAATTTGTTTAAAATCTTTGCATATTTAATTGGAAGAAAGCAGATAAAATAGCAAAGAACTTTTGAAAATAAAATCTAATGATCAGAGACATAATACCAAGTAATGAAAATATTATAAAGCTTAAAAGTAAAAGAGCATGGAAATTGTCAGCAAATATAAAATCTGTGGAGTAGACCGAAAAATCTATAAACCTTATAAAGGTATTTAATTGTTGTATATAGACTGTATATATGATCACTATATATGTCATTACAAAGACCATAATTCAAATAAGTATGGCAAATATAAAATATTTAACAATTAGAGTGAGACAGGTGATTATTTTAAAAGGACCAATATTAAAGCACTGCAGTGTATCATATGCAAAATAAATTCCTTTAGTGTAATAAATTCATTATAATAAAAAATAATCCAGGTTTGAAAAAAATCAACAAAACTAGAAAAACATGTAAAATTGTATTTTTCTGATACTGGGGAAAAAAATCAGGATATATCTAAACATAAAAGTAAAGGAATAAAATGTAAATAAATATTTTATATATTTACTAACTTTTAAATATATATTTTTTTAGATGAGGCCAACACTAGATACTCAACAAAAAGTTTTATAAGAAATATGTTCTTAATCCTTTAGATCAATTTACTGTACTCAGTGGATACTTAACACATCTCTTCTTGGGGTCTGGCCCTAACCAAACCAAGAAATATTGACACAGATAAAAGAATTTACCCTGAAGAAATCATTCCATGCAACAACTCACGCAGAGTCTACTGCACACTAGGGACTATGTTAGGTACTAGGGTTCAGTGCTTCTCAAAACTCTAATTCAATACCATTAGAGTTACCAGGGAAGTCCTATGTTAAAAATGTAAATTCCAGATATTACCCCAACTTATTACATTGGAATGGTTGACATTTCAAGTCCTGGGAATAAACTTGACAATTTTGAAAGCTGAAAATCTTGACTGCTGATGTACACCAATTTTTGAATAAAAATGTATTGAAATAAAAATGAGTAATATGATTGGGAATAATTTGATGTACATGAGGCTTGATATAATTATAAAAACTAGCAGGTTTTTCGAGTGTTGGTGTGAGAGAGGGGGAAATACTGGCAGGTTTCCTCTACATTGATTGATTGCTTATATCCATTGGATTATCTCTCAATCCTTTCATCCCTTTTTGACCTTTTACACTAATCATTGTAGGAGAAGAAAAAAAGAGAATTTTCCTCTACCCTTCTGAGACCTCTATACTAAAAGGAAAACAAACAGATACTTGTCAACATGTATATCTCATGTGGAGATAAGTCAGATAAAAATGAGTAACTCAAAGAGGTTGTTTAGAATTCAGAATTAAAGACCATCTACATTTTGGGGGGAGAAGGGGAGGGAAACTCCTAGGGGAGAGTTGGTTGTTTTAGGAAGGAAGAATGGTCTTTAGAAAAATGGATGGGAAGTGTGACAGTTTGTGCCAAAGTTGGCTTGAGTGCAGTGTCGACTTCTGGTTTCTTCTTTGATGAGAGTCATTATCCCAGTTGATGAAACTCCTACGGAGGAAATTTATGACAAACGGGTTTCTTTTATCTTTAGACAAATAAAAGAAGTTGGAGAAAGCTTCTTCCTGCTTTTGTTATTTTTACTTTCTTTTAAAAAAATATATATTTTTGTTGATTTCAGAGAAGAAGGAGAAAGAGGCAGAAATATCAATGATGAGAGAGAATCATTGATTGGCTGCCTCCTGCACACTCCATACCGGGGATTGAGCCTGCAACATTTTTTTTATAAAATATATTTTATTGATTTTTGTACAGAGAGGAAGGGAGAGAGAGAGAAAGTTGGAAACATCGATGAGAGAGTCATCGACCAGCTGCCTCTTGCACACCCCCTACTGGGGATATGCCCACAACCAAGGCACATGCCCTTGACCGGAATCAAACCCGGGACCTTTCAATCCCCAAGCCAACGCTCTATCCATTGAGCCAAACCGGTCTTGGCGAGCCTGTAACTTTTGACCAGAATTGAACCTGGGCCCCCAGTTTGCAGGCTATGCTCTATCCACTGAACCAAACCAGCTAGGGCTGCTTTTGTTATTTTTCAAGTGCTTTGCAGCTCAAAATAAATATGCCGAGGGGCATATTTTGTGGTGGCATAATCTGCAATCCTTGATCACCAACTTTCATATCAGTTTTCAGCTAGCTGGGTCTAATCCTACGGTAACAGTGAGATAGATAGGAGTGACCTTGAAGAGTCTTCTAGCAACCTACTTTGCTGTTACTTCTGTTTCAAACAGCTACTCAGACCTCCTGGATCCCCTTGCAGCTTCTTTATAACCCTCAAGGGACCTCTCCTGTTTGGGACATATTGCTTTTTCGTTTAGCAAATTGTTCTAACACTGTTGCAACTACTTGTGAACTGTAGAGCTCTACTTAAATGTATGGTAACATGATCATTGCTATTATATACATGTTTCTAACGTTAAAGAAGCACTGTGAGTACATTTTTACAAAGATAACCATTAAAATAGTATGATAATAGCCTGTAGCATTCTCAATAAAATACTCCATAGTAACCCCAACTATTTTAGCTTTTAAAAATATTCCTGGCCTTTTCATCTACTAAAACATGCAATCATTATCCTTTGGATGTTTTTTAGTATTAAATTAAAACTATCTAGAAAATAATGCATCAACAAAACCTAAAGTTACTTTTCTTTTTTTTTCTTTTTTTTTAAATATATTTTATTGATTTTGTACAGAGAAGAAGGGAGAGAGATAGAGAGCTAGAAACATCGATGAGAGAGAGTCATCGATCAGCTGACTCTTGCACACCCCCTACCGGGGATATGCCCGCAACCAAGGTACATGCCCTTGACCGGAATCGAACCCGGGACCCTTCAGTCCCCAAGCCGATGCTCTATCCATTGAGCCAAACCGGTCTCGGCTAAAGTTACTTTTCAACAGAATACATAATTGAAGATTTGGTGCAGAAAATTTTCAATCCTAGGTGGATATTACTTCAACATTATCAACTAGTCTTAGTTCTGGAGCTCATGTTTGGATAAGTAGCTGAATTGTGGGCAATTGATTTATTTACCAGGGGCTAGCAGAGTGCTTCAGACCAGGCTAACCAGAGGGCAAGTGTGAACTTGGGAGCTCCATGTCAATATATTCCAGACCCATTTGTGAGGAAAAGAATTCAAAGTGACATCTACCTCCAATATTATCAATCTCTGGTTTGCAAAGGAGAGATGCCAGAATGCTGTGGTAATTGATGGACCTACTGATACTCAATGCCTGTATTCTCACAATAGTGCTGAGATGCCAATAGCTTATGAGTCTTATCTCACTGCTGAGATAATGCTAGGATTTGTTCCATTTCTCCCATAGTCTGTTTTTAAATCCTCCCTCGCAAACAATTATTATGCATTAACTTTAAAATCCCGAATGTGAGTAAAATATGGGCCCCTCCCCTCAAGCTGTTTACAACTCAGTAGTAGGTGGAGATAAGTCAAGCAGTAATTTATGTAACACAAGGCATGTTACAGTAAGTACTATGAAAGAAGCTTGAAGTGTTAATGTGGTTAAAGGAAAAGGAAACTTAATTTTCATGGAGGGGAATCAGGATAGCCTGCTCAAATATTCTGGCAACTGAAACAGTTTTACAAGAAAACCCCAGATATCCAAGTTCCTTATCTTTAGTGCCTAACTGATTAAATATAGATACCCTTTGGAGACCATTTCTTGTTCATGAACACTCTTTTAACCTCCTAGTTTTCTGCAATTTTCCATCTGTCAGGTGAAGAACTGTAAACATTCCATGTTATTTTTTTCAAATATTTGTCTTTCTTGTCAAGTAAACTGTAGGATGGGAAAATGTATTTTCAAAATCAACACCTGTGCTCCTCACCATGTTATGCATTATGGCATATTTCTCTTCTGCTATAGAATCTTCTTGTCCTGTATGCCCTGTTCTAACATCTCTAGAGTGACTTATTGCTGAAGGTACCTTTCTTTACAATCCATTAAGCCACAGTCTCCTGTATAACTGCAAAAGCCAAGGCCATAAGCAAATAGATGTTCACTACTTGCATCGCTACCTGTTATCCCAATGACTTTGCTTTTAATTAGTAAACTACATCCTTTTGCATACAAATCTTTAATTTATGAAATTCCTTAAAAACTGACTTCAAAATTTTCAGCTACAAAAAGACATCAATGATTATCCTTTTTTTAATTAAAAAAACTAATTGGGCATGATTTTGGAAATATGACATTTAAACAAAAGGGTAAGGAAATATTACTTTTACCAAAGAAGGAATATCCTTACTCTGTCGTCCATTTCTTCCTCTTGATAATAACTAAAATTTATAAGACATTTTCACTCTTAAAAATGCATTTTACACATAAATGTATTTGTTCTTTACAATCCTGTGGAGCTAATATTAAGATATGTAACTCTTAGGTGCAGCAGTGGAACTTGATAAAAATCATACCAATTATTAGTGGTAGATTTGGAATTTGAGCTCAAGGTCACCTTTTATGCTTTTTTCACTACATTAAAGATACATTTCTGTGAGATATTTGCCATAGGAATGCAAGAATATTTTAGATATATATATAGTTTTTGCCTTTAAGGCCTACGCTATCTAGTTTGAGAAATATTTATGTAGATATTTATGTAAATAAAAGTAATGCAATACAGTATATAGTGAGAATCATGAAAGGAATGCAACCTCTTTAATGCCATGTGATCACATTTTTATGATAAGTAAGAGTTGAAAAAACAGTTCCTCAAAATCATTGGAATGAATATCTAATTTACATAAATCTGGACCTCTGAAGCTCACTTATTTTGTGATCATTGCTATCTAAACATTTCTGATTTTCAGCATGAAAAACCAAAGCAAAGATTTTTCAAAATAAAATAAAGACTGCAAGATGGAAATTTATTATTTTTGCTCACCAAACAAACATTAAGAGGATGATGGAGAAGAAGCCAGTTCTTACCTTACACACTAAGCTGCTAGTTTCTTTACTATTTAAACTAATGGTCAGTGGGGGATTAAATGATTGTGAATTATGGGTACAAAGAATGTGATTAACCCAGCCTAAATCTATAGTAGCCCTCATAATTTATTGCCCAAATAAGTCCTTAAGATGGGAATGGCTTTAATATTTATGACACGTAGTTCTAGATGGTGGCCTCTCCCACTTTGGGCAAATTAATAATTTAGCTTCATTCATCAATTCTTCTGAATTTATCCAGCACAATAAATCATGCCCAAATCCAAACTTTAGTGCTTAAGACTGACTTTTAAAATATATGTGTTTTTGTTTATTGCTGCCTTAATTACTGGCCTGCCATATTTTATTTGCTGTTATTATTAAATTTGTGCCCTAAGATAGGCATCATATGCACAAAATTTCACAAGGAAGATATGAATGTGTTAAAAACAAATATCAGCTTATTTAAAAAAATATCTTTTAACTTAGAAAAAAGTAGTATGTCTATTTCTAATTCTTATCCTTTGCCTCTCTTTTAGAGACTATGAGAATACAAATTATTTTTAAAGTGTTTGAAAGTACTATAAAACATTATCTTCAAACAAATGGCTGTTAGGGTCTAGAAGACAGAGGTTGGAAGGCCTGGAGTTCTGGACCATTCTGTATAGGAAAGAGCTGGACTATTCTGTGTGGGAAAGATCTTGATGAGTGTCTGAGAAAACCAGTGGAAGCTTTAAAGGAAGGCAGCAGAGAAACTAAATTTGGAGAAATGTGTGGTTCATAGGCATTTGTGGACCTCAGGTCCTCCTGCCCTCCTTCCTTACATTTGTTCCCATGAATACATCTGTTCTGTTGCCTTTAAGTTAGCCAGGAAGAAGTTAAATAGTTGGGCGGAGAGCTCCCAGGTCTGGAATTTGGGACAGAACAGAAGACTAGAGAACCACAGCTTCTTGTAGGGGCCTCAGAAGGGGGTATTTGTGAATCACTTCCTTCTGTACTACCACGAGGACATTTCACCTTCTGCAGTTAGCAAGACTGTCAATCTTGAGATAATCCAACAATGGAGCTTGAGTCTCTACAGGCTGACAATGAAAAATAACCGCCCATACAGTGAATGCCATCGTCAGAGAGGGAAAGAAGAGTCAGAACGAGCAGAACACATTTTTGGGAAATATCACTGGGGCGATAGTAAGATTCCAATTTTAAAATAAAAATAAACAGAGCATCTAGCCAGATTCAGCCGAGTCTAAACAAGTCTATTTGGCTACAAACTAACAAACAAACCACAATTTCTTGAACAAAAAATTGAACACATGAATTGAAGGAGAATGGTCATAAATGCCCTGTGGGATCAGATGGAACAACGAGGGTGACAACTGTCCCAGTTTCCCTGGGATGTAGCATTGAGAGCCTGATGTCAAGGGAAACCAGGATTTGGAATGGGGACAGAAAGTCAGGGGAAGTACAAAAATCCATACAGCATCTTAAAAGATAGGGACTGGCCCAGCCAATGTGGCTCAGTGGTTGACTGTCGATCTATGAGCCAGGAGGCCATGGTTCTATCCTAGGTCAGGGCCCAGGCCCAGGTTGTGGGCTTCAATTCCTGGTGGTGGGTGTGCAGGAGGCAGCTGATCAGATTCTCTCTCATCATGGATGTTTTTGTTTTTCTCTCCCTCTCCCTTCCTCTCTGAAATCAATAAAAATATTAAAAAAAAAGAAAGAAAATAAAAGATAGGGGCTGGCATTGACTATTTTTGTAGCAGATAGATATGACAAAAATTATCTGCCTTCTGCCCACAGTGGCTGTCACTCTTTCCCCCCCTGAATGCTTATGTTGGCAATTGTAACTTGCTGTTGATAATAATGAATCATCCGTCATTCTGTGCTGAGACTCAAGCGTGCAACCGAAGTCCATTGTAATCATGACTGTGTACAGTCCTTTGCCTGTAGATTGACTGTTTGTTCTTGGTATCAAGTTGGTGCTAATTTAATTTTTTAACATTGTGAATACAGTGACCATGTTTCCCTAAGAGTTCAGGTGATAAAAAGGAGAATGATTATAATACTAATACTAGCATGACCCAGGTTACCAACAAAAGAGAAGGCCAAATGACTGTTACCTTGTGACAGAAGGATACAAATAACCAAAGCAGCATGCTGCCTAGCATGCGGAGAAGAATTTAGCATTAGGTGTGGTAACAAAGGGAATGTGAAAGCACTCTGAAGATTCTAAATCAATCAGAAGTTTTTGTGTCTCCCCAAAGACGCCAATGCTCAGCTGAAAATAGCAGCTGTGGTACTGGCTGCGGCATATCACACGCACAAACATACATTATTGTATTGCTCCCCTGATAGCTCTCTGAAACCGAGTAAAGCTCTTTTCCCTGGTTTTGAGGTTTCACATAAACTGTGCTGTGGAAAAACTAAAGGAGGAGATTTTGATAACAGATGAGTAGGACCTTTCAGTGTAGAGCTGATTCTTTCATATTGTATGTTTTCCACAGTAAGGTGTCACATAGCAGCCATAGTCACACAAAAATAATGATCCCTCTGACTCTTAGGTATTTTAATTTAAAAAATGTAGTGTCAAACTATCTTCTTGATTTCTATGAAGATTTTAATAAAATTGCATAATAAAACATAAAACAAATGGTATCTTATCCAAATATGACAAAGATATCCGTATATCTTATCCAAATATAAGACTTCGGTCTTCTCTCTGAATAGTCTGCAGATATGGCAACATAAACTTTGGCAAATTCCATTCAGTGGGTAAACTTATCAAAGAAAATGAAAAGATCTTATCTGCAATATGTTCTGCACACCTTTTATATAACATTGCAAAGAGTCATGATTTGCTTACCTTTTGATAGTGAAGTTTTCCTAAGCTGACATTTAGTTTACTGTTTAGTTTACTCACAATGTGCAAAAGAACTTAGCAAGTTTTTATTTATTTTTTTAAAATATGCTTTTATTCAGAGAGGAAGGGAGAGGGGGAGAGAGATAGAAATATCAATGAGAGAGAATCAGAGAGAGAATCATCCACCAGCCGCCTCCTGCACGGCCCCTACTGGGGATGGAGCCCTCAGTGCCTGCATGTGCCCTTGACCAGAATCAAACCCGGAACCTTCAGTACCCAGGCTGATACTTTATCCACTAAGCAATACTGGCTTGGGCTCAAGTTTTTATTTAATAGAAATGAAGAAAATGGCCTTTTCAGTTGAATGCTTACAAGATGGCTATTCATATATAAAATGTCAGGTTGCCATAAAATCACATACATAGAACAAGAAGAGTGTCCTCTAAATTTAGAAATACATTCAGGAAGACAGAAGAAAAAGAAAGATTACAGTAAAACAGGAAAAATATACTATTCTTCTAAACTTGTTTGGTGATTTTTGAGGAAACCTTAGGGTGTCTGGAAAAAGATGAATTGACCATACCCGAGTTGTTTAATTTTAAGACAAAAATGTATAGTAAAAAAATGACGTTTCTTGAGATGAGACTACTTCAGAACAACAACAAATGGCCATAGAAAAGAGCAGCAAGTTACACAGGACTTTCTCAGCTTCTTTACGAAACCTGTAACTTCTGTGGAGCCCAGCACTGATTCCACAAATATGAATCACCGCTATAAACCTTAAAATCCTTTTCCTAAGCAAGAGAACTTTAACTTATGAAGATATCAGTGTGTGTCAGAATGCCTGAAAATAATGGATATCTTAGCCATATTTAGTCTATATGATAAATTTATTGATGCAAAAATTGCAATGAACAAAAAACTGGTCTAGAAAAGCAAGCTTGTAGAGGCAAAGTATATGAACATTTTTTGACATCTTGAAACTAATTTCTGCAAGTTATAATACCAGCTATTGCTAGTAAGTAAACTCCTAAGTGGTTCATGTTCAGCCACTGTTGTTAAGAGCATATTTAGCTTCACTTGATGTCATCACATTGGAATGACACCAGAGTCAGTGTGTGGTGGGTTTGATAAGAGCAGAGGGTAAGCCAAAGTGAAATTTATGTTTGAATATACTCAGAGCTATCACTACAGAAAATAGAAAGAGAATGCTCCCATGGTTGTGGGCCATTCAGAGAAGTGCTATTGGGAATGGAAAAGGAAGGAATCAAATTATCCTACCATATTATGAGACAGAAATGTGCCATTGCTATTTGTTACTAAGAATAGTCAAGAGCACTATGTTCCCCTTTTAAAACATCTTACATTGATGTCTTAAATATAGCCCATGATATTTAAATATCTAAAAGGGTTCAAAAAGAATAGAAATAATTGCTTTAACAGAAAAAAAGTTTAAAAATATTGTTATATTTTAATCAAATATTATTTGTTTAATTAGTACTATTATTAGCCACTATTTGACAGTTAAATAATCCTATTTTTATTTAAATAATAGTATTTTATAATATATGAATAAAACAAAATAATATGTAATTTCAAATAAATGTTCATTTTCATATTTTTATGTTAAAGTAATAGCATATATAATTATTTAATATACATTATATTATTATGTGTGTATTTAGTCTGGTGTAGTTGTGTTCTGGGTTGTCTCTCTAAAAATATGGTGAACATATCAATGAATGTTGGCAGAACTCATTATGTGGGAGAAAATAATTTTTTTTCTTATTACAAATAAAAATAATTTTCAGTTGGATTAAATAGTTCAAAATAAAATACTAAGAGCCATGCAAGAAAAACTAGGGTAGCATATATGATATAGAGAAAGACATTCTGACCAATATATGACATTCAGAAAAAAATAGCAGACTTTTTTACATAAAAGATTTTCAGACATCTTTGTATGGCAAAAGATACATATACAAACTGAGCAAAAGACCAGACCAATAGGTTTAAAAAAGAAAAGAAAAAAAGGAACACAGAGTTGACAAAGTGTGATATTTATAAATATACATTGTTTCTCTAACTAGTAAGCAAAAAATAGAGGATGCAAAATAAATAAATAAATAAATAAATAACCTGAAGAGAACAATCAAAATGCAAAAATATACATGTCCAACAAGCATATGAAAATACCAAACCTCGTTTAGTGGCTAGGTGAGTTCAAAATAAGATAACTGTAGGTTACTACATTATATTTATTGCTCTCTGACAATATTAATATCTATTGCGATGGATTTCATTGGTTACCTTTTGAAGCTAGAAAAATATGGGTGGAGGTAGAAGAGGAGAGAAAAATAGGCAAAAGCCAAACTAAAAAGCAAAAGTAAAGCCAATGGTCTAAAAATGGAATGTGTAATTACATTTATACCATTTATCTATTTATTTATTTACTTATTTATTTATTAGAAACACATCAGGCCAGAAAAGAATGGAAGGATATTTACAAAGATACTAAGAGCCATGCAAGAAAAACTAGGGTAAAGCAAGGGACTGAATCCAAGAATACTCTATCCAGCAAGGCTATCATTCAAAATAGAAGGGGAAATAAGGAGCTTCTCTTACAAAATAAGGATAAGAAATACAAGGCAATGCAAGAAATACATTTATACCTTTATAAAAATTACACATATGTGTAAATAAAATATGTATTTACTAGTAAATAAGTTATTTTTAAAGTTAACTTTACTGATATCTAATTTATATTTTGTCAATTACATAGAGTCAAATTTACCATTTTGGGGGTGTATAGTAAAAACATACTAAATAAAAAACTGGAATATTTTTAACTTATAATTAGAATCTTAAAATGACATCATTAATATATATATATATATAATAAAATAATCATTACCTTTTAAGCCATATTTTGATTTATAAATTTCTAAGTATTATATTGTATTCATAATTACATACTCATAATTACTTTGCTCTAAGAACTGATTTACTTGTATTCAGTCTATGAGAACCACTGATATATATTTAATGTTAATAAAGAATCAGAATGATATGTTAATAGAAAATTAAAATGGCAGAGGCTTGGAAAAAACCCTAAGATGCATACAAATATATGCTAAAATATAAATTGCTAGGATTTGCAAATTACCATTTACACCTTCCTTCTCCAGCCACTCTTTGTGTCTGTATGTGTGTGCATATTCTGAAAGATACTAGGTATAAAGTTTACTTTTGAAATTTTATTGTAAAATAAGCCAAATCTTAAAATATTTTAGATACCTCAACTTTCATAAGAAGTCAATTTTATCTTCAATTGGGTTCACTTTTTGCATTAACAGCATTTATTCCTATTTCTCATACTTGCAATTTCTTAAATGGTTTATATTCTTTTTTGCCCTTAATTCTTATACATTCATTTTTTTTTAATTGGAATATTTTTCTGTCCACATTGTTCTCTCAGCCCTACTCTCTTTTATCCTCTTTCTATCGCTTACTCCTGGAAGTCCCCTTGACCTCCAGGCTGGGGTTAGTGTCCCTCGTATATGATCCATTGAATCTTGTATGTTCTCCTATAATAACCCTTTGGAACACTGTATTATATTTGCCTCTTTTCATTTTGCTCAACCCCATGTAACTGTAAACTCCTGGTAGGCTGGGACTGCAGCCTTTTTATTCCAATACCGTTGCTTCGCCTATGCCTATCAAAGGGTCTAATCTTTTCAGGAGCAAGACAATGCATACTTCTTGTTTACAAAGACCTATTATTTTTTGTTACTAAGACCACCATATTCTGATCTCTCTATTCATTCAATAATCATACTCTAATTCTCAACATTGATAAGAAGAATCAAGTAATAACAAAAATTTGTGATAGCTCAATATTTCTGCCATGTACAAACAGATCATAGTATTTTGTCAGGACAAAGATACATAAGGTACTATTATTAAGTTAAACCATCTTCGGTGAAGCAGCATAGTTCCAGAGACACATCAAGTATAAGTGTGACCCAGACAACACTGCTCAATAGAATGTTTTGAAATGATGATAGTCTCTATTTGTACTGTCTATGATGGCAGCCACTAGCCACATATGGCTAATGAGTACATGAAATGTGACTAATGTGACTGAGGGACTAAATCTTATGTTTTATTTAATTGTAATATTTTAAAATTTAGGTAATGACTACTGACCCTATATATATATATATATATATATATATATATATATATATATATATATATATATATATATATGGCTAGTGACTACAATTAGAAGATATTTGCTGCTATGGAAGAGAATGCCTTTTCATCCTTCTAGAATCACTGGAGAACACACACAGAACCTACAGATTTGGGATTTCAATAGGCCTTGATTTTCTTATGAACTCTCCCACATTACGCATTATGATTCCCAACTATATTCAAAGCACTTTGAAGGCAGAGAACTTCTAGACTTACTGTAAAAATAGTACTTAACTGAATTAATTGCTTTGATTAGGAGTACATGCATATGAGGTTTGAGGGAAAAGCTCAGCATTTGAGTGTAGAGCAAGCGCCTATATAATGTCACAATTTTCTCTGAAAAACAAAATTGAAAGATTTTCTTGTAAAGTGAAGTGGAAAAATGAGTAAACTAACTCTTAGATTATGACTTGGTATTGGTGATATCACTCACTGCTCATGGCAGATTTTAAATTACTAAATTCAGCATTTTCATATTATTACTTTGTCATGTTGTGGAAACATGATGACATTTCAAGATGATGGTAGTTCACAGTCTATTACACTTTACAGAAGAGCATTAAAAAGGAATTTATATGGTGATCAGTTGTCACAATTCAGCATCACACCAACTGCTTGGCCCAGCAGTGAGAAAATAAAGATGTGAAGGCTTATTCACTGGTCAGAAATTAAACAGAGCAAATCGCAGTAAGCATTTTACAAGAAATGCTTTAGAGGTTTCACTGAAGCCTCAAAAAAATACAGCAAGAAGCCATGTCTTAGTTTAATCGTGCATACATTCAATTACTGGTCTTATAGATGAACTTTTGGAACTACCAGTATGCAAAAATACCTCAGCACTTGGGATCAGAGCTATAATGATAACATAGCTAAATACGGCCCCCAGTTATAGGTGTGGTTCCAAATTTATCAGAGAATAAGGAGTGAGGAAAGGATATAAGTCTAGAGAATAGAAATGAGGAAAAAGGCATGAAAAGAAAATAGGACATGTTCCAGGATCCCCAGGTAAGTATTGTAGGATAGACAGAGTATGATGTGTAGAGAAGGGCTGAGTTAGGAAATTCCTATGCTGAACTTAATTGAAATCATTAAACCAATCAGACCATAATCATGTTATGCTTAATCCAAATCCAATCCAAATAGCACAGTACCACCATCTGTAGTATTTTTAGTGACATTAACATTACATATCTTGAAAAGCACCAATCTTAAATGTCTAACTCAGTGAGTTTTGATTTAAAACAATGCACCCATCAATCCACTACCCTAATAAAGATAGAGAACATTTCCATCACTCTAGAAATTTTCCTTGCCCTCTTCTAGTCAAACTCCATCTCCCTAGACACCACGATTCTAATTTTGATCACCATGATAGATTAGCTTTTGCTAGTTCTTGAGCTCTATATAAATGCAACCAGATAGTATGTACTCTTCTGTCTCTGGCTTCTTTTGAACAACACAATACTTTTGAGATACAATCCTATTGGTTTGTGTATCAGTATTCCTTCTTTATTATATCTTCTAATATTGTGGTCTGAATAGACCATTATTTGTTTTTCCATTCCCCAGTTGTAGGATATTTGGGTTGCTTCCAGATATTTGGAGCTAATCCAAATAAATCTTCTATAAACACAATTGTATCTCTCTTGGGTAAATATATAGGATTGAAAATTCTGGGTCATAGGCTAAAGATACGTTGTTTACTAACAAACTGACACGCAGATTCTGCATACTTTACTTCATCAATATCTGTGAGTTCTAGTTGCTCCACATTCTTGCCAATATTTGGCATTGTCAGTCTAATTGTAGCTATTCTAGTGGATATGAAATACAAATCATTGTGGTTTTCATTAGCATTTTCTTGATGACCAAATGCTATTAGTTAAGCATATTTTCATGTGTTATTTGGAAATTTGTCTTGAATTGACTGTTAAGTCTTCTACTAATTTTCATTGTGTTGTTTTTTGTTATTGTTTTTAAGAGTTTTTCATATATTGAGCTACAAAGTCACATTTATGTATGTATAGCAAGTATTTCTCCCATTGTGTGGCTTTTTACTTTCTTAATAGTGTCTTTGATAAGTAGAAAAAATTTTTGTATTTTGACAACATCCAATGTATTAACAATTCTTTGTAAGGAAATTGTGTTTGTCTTCAATTTTAATCCTACTAGAAATTTAATAAAATACCCACTGTGTTTGCCCAGCCCTCCTAAATCAGGCAGGACTCAAAGTCTAAACTTTTCCTCTTCTGTGGTGCATGGAGACTAAGCTCTGCTAAGCTTTTTTGGACTCCTATTTCCCACTGTCCCTGGTTTCCCCTGTGCACACACAGTTCAGGGTCAGGGGAGAATTTGATAACTGCTTTTATGTTGATTTGAAGGTTCTTTCTATGATGGCTCTCTCTTTCTGAAATTTCCTCTTCATTTTCAGATGTTTGGCAGTCCTGAACCCCATCCTGTGACACTGAAACTAATAAAACTGAAACTTTCCTCTTCAGTTCTAGCTGCCTTGAGCTGTACATGGACTTGGAAGTGTTCTCAGGGGGGAAAGACACATAAATGTGGCTCTCCTGCAATTTCCTTCTTTCAAGGGTCATTGTCCCTCTAGTTCTGCCTGCTTTTGTGAAAGGGTTAGTGTGATACAAGATACTCAGCCATCACTGGAGCTGGAGCATAATTATTTTGTATGCATATAATCACATTGCTTTCCAGCAGATCAATGGAAGCAAATGGAAGCCATAGTTTTAGAATTGTTTAACCACACACTTAAGCAATGCATTTGAGAGTGAAATTTACTTAGGAGAAAATTGCATGGAGTTTCAATGATAATAAAAATAGTGTCATAGTGAGACTTATTTAATCATCTAAAAGCTTTTTTCACTTAAAGAAATGCCTGCAATTTACTTGTAATCTATTTACCTGAAGTACATGTGAAGTGACTGGCCTACCTCTGCATTTGAGGTGAAACACTTTATGTCTCCTTATGCTTACAAGTGCCCATTAATGACAGTGCTTTAAAATTTTCCTTTTCTCCAGACTGCTTCTGCAGTCTCTTGTGGAATAGATGCATCAGAATGCTGCAGAGATTCACATTCAACCCAACTCAGTGATATTGGCTGTGTACCAGCACTCGGAAATCCCAGAATTGAGTTGGGAATAAAATATTGTAGCATGTTTAACCCACTATAAAATTTCATAGTTGATATTATATATGTAATCATTGAGAAATGAAAATTATCACTAAGGGCTGGAGTTATTTAATGACAGATTAAAGTGAGTCTTGGAGATGTAAATAAACAAACAAAAATATAGTATACGCATTTTGAAAGCTACATTTTATCCAGTTCTTGCTGCATCTCTTCTTTAAACACACACACACACACACACACACGCACACGCACACACATACACGCACACGCACACACACAGACACAAATACACACACACCTGCATTATTTGGTTTGAATAAGACACAGAAGTAGAAATAGAGCTATTAAACAAGATAAAGCGGCAGAGATATATTTATTTTTGTGTCTTGAGATCCTTTATATTACCTTACCTTCAAGGAGAATGCATTTTATCAATAGTAGAAGCAGCAAAGTGTCTAAAGCATATTTTAGAATGCATATAAAAACAGTAATTATAATTATGTCCATAGAGAAAAAAACTGCTTAGGATGAAGTTTGACCTTTGAAATACGATTATGCAAGAGAGATTTGTTAGAAAAGAATAAAAAAATAAATAAAACCAAAAAAAACCCAAAAAACCAAAACAACAACAACAAAAACCCCCACAAAAAAACATTAAGAAAAGAAAGGTTATTATTTATTGTTTTGTCAGCAAGAGACCACTTATCCACCTCTTAGTGAGACTGTGATTTAAGAAAAATATTCCTCTGTGCTTAGCAGAGCAAAATAAACATGAAGAAGAATAAGTTAGGGAGGAAGGATGAAAAAGAATGAGTATGTGAGGGTGAGAGAGAGAGAGAGAGAGAGAGAGAGAGAGAGAGAGAGAGAGAGAGAGAGAGAGAGAGAGAGAGAGAGAATGGAGTGAAAGAGAGAGTGATGAGAGGAGAAATGGCAGCTGGTGAAAACTGAATAAGTTCATCAAGTTGTAGAATGCTATGACAATAACTAAAATTGTTTGGTATCTAAGAACAAGAAGTCTAGAGTAAGATTGTTTGGGCATGAAATGTGAAATTGGACATCCTTATAAGTAAACAATGGTAACTTTCACGAGCTTTAGTTTCTATAGAATTATTGACCAGTATCTCAGTTGTCCGGTTATATAGAGAATATATATTGCATGTAAGAGCCCATTGTCTGTTAACAGCAAACTGTCAATATTTTTTGGTATTTCCTCTTGGTGTTCAAAGAATAAGGTTTCTGTCCCCTAAGTCAGGGGTAACTAACAGAAAGCTTTCCCTACAATAGTTTATATTTGATCCAGAGGTGTCTCTGGTTGTAGGAAAAGTAGCAAAAATATTGACATATATCAGGTAAAAATTTAGGTGCAAAACACAGCTGGAGAGTGGAATATAACAAAAATAAGTGACTAAAGTAAGCCTGTAAAATGAATAGCTGTGCAAGGATTTTCATTGAGGCAGAAAGACATATTTGAATTCAGAAAGTAGAAAGAAGCAGCTGAACCTGCAAGCTAACAAATTTGTGAGGCAAAAGAGGCTAGGCAACGAAGAATGTCTTGGGGTTTCTGGGTTGTCTGATAGGGAGGCTTGCCTGAGTGACTGCTCAGATAAGGGTGATGAACAACGGAGCCAGCTGTGAGGGAATTACAGGAAGTTCTCTCCTAGAAAAGAGGAATTATAAGTGAGCAAGTGAGTATTAAAATTTATTCTATGGGTGAGCCAGGCAAAACGATCCTATACATAAGCTTAAAATATATTCACTCCTAATGCATCCTTGGAGAAGCTAGTGAGTCTCTTGCATTACCATTTCCCGATCAACAAGAAGATAGGAAAAACATTTATCATATTTTAGAGCTGTAGATTTTCAAAGTGGAAACACACAGAAAACAACCACAAACAGAAAATTTTTAACAAACAGCTGGTCAAAGTTACATAAGTTAGTTTCTATTGCATGAGAAAAGTTTCATTGAAGTGTATTAATATTCCATTTGTTTAAAAAAAATAGTTGATGTAGGAAGATGTTATGTGTCTCTTCTCTTTTGTTGTTTGTTTAATTAAATGAAGCTGAGAATCCCATGTTTACCTAAACAAAACTAAGATATTGCTTTGAAACATATTTTCACTTGAGATTACTGCTGTAAGAATGTGATTATTTCTGTATAATAATACATCTGTTCAAACTCTACTGATAATTTTCTTTTATAATTTTCTGCATGCCCATGAGCAATATATTTCTTATCAAATTATACACTTAAACACAGAACCAAAATGCCAAATGTAAAATCAAACACATTAAATACTGAGACAGAAATATTTTTAAATTAAATATAACAGCTATAAAATAGATCAATAGGCAATCAATTATGTTGTGCATAGAACAGCTTCATAAATGTCCATGTGATATATTAAATCTTATTTGAAACTAATATTCAAGAAGGAGACATCACCTTTTCATCAATATTTCATCAGTAATATCTAACTGAAATGGCAAATTGCATACTTATTAAACAAAATATAAAACAGTACAAAACAAAACTTTGTAGTGTAGCTTCTACTTGCCCCAGGAAAAAGTGTCTTAAAATGATAACTAGGGCCTTCTTAATTTAGCCTTTATTTTTTACGGGGAATCCAAACTGAGTATTATCTATACTAATAAAAGGGTAATATGCTAATTAGACTGGGAAACCTCTGGACATCCTTCCAGACAAAGCCGTTGTGGCAGGGCTGAGGCCTAAGCAGTTAGGGGCAATCAGGCTAGGTGGGGAGGACAGTTGGGGGTGAACAGGCCAGAAGGGGGGCCAGTTAGGGGCAATCAGGCCAGCAAGGGGGAGCAGTTGGGGGCAAGAAGGTTAGCAGGGGGGAAGTTGGGGGCAAGCAGGCTGGCAGGCAGAGTGGTTAGGGGCAATCAGGCAGGCAGGCAGGCAGGCAGGTGAGTAGTTAGGAGATTTGAGAAGGATGTCCAACTGCCAGTTTAGGCCTGTGGAACTGGGCTTAAACCGGCAGTCAAACATTCTCCAAGAGGTCCCAGATTGGAGAGGGTGCAGGCCAGGCTAAGGACACTCCCTATGGATGAATTTTGTGCACCAGGCCATTAGTCTATAATAATAAAAGCATAATATGCTAATTAGACCAGATGTCCTTCCGGATGACCTTCCGGATGAAACCGGGACTGTGAGGGAAGCATGTGTCCTGGGTGCCTTCTGGAAGCTGGAGGGAAGCTCGGGTCCTGGGTGCCAGAGGGAAGCCAGTGTCGACAGCTGGGAAAAGGAAGGCCTACTCTTGCAAGAATTTTGTGCATCAAGCCTATAGTTAATAATATTAATAGCAGTACTCTAAGAATAAATAATTATTCATGAAACATATTCTATTAAAATATCTTTATTTAGTTAGTTATTTTCCCAGGTGCTACTACAATATTTCTAGAAATTATAAAGATTCATTGGGGTCTCTGAGTGGCTTAATACTGAACTAAATAATAAAAACAAGGCAAAAGGTAATTAATGGGAAGGAGATAGGTTTTGGAGCTAGACTGCATTTTAAACTCAGTCTGCCACCTATTGTAGATATTAAATAAATATAAGTAATTTATTGAACTACTTGTGATTTCTCATTTATTAAATGAGTGTCATAATACCCTCCTTGCCACGTTTTGAACATTAAAGATAAGACAGTCTCTGCTACAGGTTAGTCGATCAAGAAAGTGGTAGGTAGAAGTATTTGGTAGAAGTATTTGTTATTAACATTACTATCTGAATAGCAAATTATGACTTGAACAATTTATTTGCATTCTATATGATTTTAACATGGAAATGTAAGTGACATAATAACAAGAGAACCTTAGAATCGTGGAAGAATATTTTTTGATGATATTAATTACCGGGTAGAATAGAGGAAAGTTAGCTGTGCAAAATTCTAGAGCAGCAAAAGGCCTAACACAGAGAGCTAAGTCACTTTAATAGCTCTTAAGAGAGTGATATCGATAGAGGAATAATAATAACACAAACATTTTAATTAAGTTCTTAGTGCATCCCAGGCACTGGGACACTGTAAAATGCTTACCATGCACAGCCTCATTAATTTCTACAACTCTACAAGTGAGTATTATTTTTTCCTCCCTCATTTTATAAATATTGGGACTGAGTAAAGATAAGGAAGGATCAATACTTTGCTCAAATATATGCAGCCAGTAAATAGCATACTGGGCTTTGCTCTTTTATCATAGATACCATACTTGCCCCAGATATAGAAAAATTATGTGATAGGTAAAGAGATCACAACCTACCACTACAGGACTGCATGGCCATTGACATTGGAGGGGATACAGTAGGCTGGCTGCTTCTGGAAAGCTTCCTGAAGAGATGGAAGTCAAGTGGGACCCTGAAGGATACGGACCCTCGGTCATCATCCTGAGTGCTTGGCTGGCACTTGAAAAACCAAGGGAGGGCAGGATTATGAGTCGCTGAAGCTGAGGCTGAAAATTGGCACTTCACTCTGTGTATAATGTGCCTGATGAACCTTTTAGAGAGTTCAGGTCCCATCTCAGTCAGGCAAAGCCCAGTGTTGTCAAATGTCCTGATTTGTTTAGAAAAGCCCCAAATCAACATTTTTGAGAGGAAATATCCTGGGTTTTAATTAATGTCAGGGCATGTAAATGTTTTTAAACACCGCTCAGGCTTCGGGCTTCATAATAGCAGCACTGAGAGACCCCAGGCTTCTGCTTGCCATCTGCCCTAGGCAGATGTGGGTGTGACTGTGCAATCTTTAAAAGGATGCTGCTCACTGATCTCAGTGGAGCTGCTGGGTGGGTGTGTATCAGAAGGAGAGCATTAGCTGACAACAGGAAAGCATGGACAATTACTCTGGGGTCTGATGCATTTTCTGTTTGCCTCCTCTCTTGCATAGTTCTTGTAAAACACAAAGATGTGAAGACCAGACACTTGTTATTTTGAGAGTGACACTGGTGATCAGGGTGTGTGTCAGTATTGGGTGGCAGGTTATGCAGAGCTTCGCAGCCCGATCTTTTGTAGTCCTGTATGATATCAATGAGAATGGAAGGAGAGGCAAACATTTAAAACACAATGAACATGTACAAAGAATCTGTCATTCCAAAGGCAAAAGAAATTCAATTTGTCTTTGCAGGTATTGTTTTATTTTTTTGAATGTTCTTCAGTTCATTCATTTAAACCTAGTGTCTCTTTCTTCTTAACCTTCTTCTTCTATCCCCTCCCCCATCTCCCCCGCCCCTTTATTAGACTGTAATTTTTAGTTGGAGAAATCACCTGTTATCATGCACACCCTTTTACCATATCAGTATAACCTTATTGTAGAGTCCTTGCTCACTCTTTTTATTTGTTTACTAGAGGCCCAGTGCACAAAATTTGTGCAGGGAGGGGAAGGAGGAGGGCCCCTTAGTCTGGCCTGCACCCTCCCCAATCCAGGACCTCTCAGGGAATGTCTGACTGCCGGTTTGTGCTCTTACTTTTAACAAATGACAGCTCTATTGTTGTTTCTTTCTTTTCATGCTTAAGTCCATTGGAATGAGTAGGTATTCAAAGTGTGTATACATTTTGGGGGGACATGCTGTGTATTTCTAGTCAGTGGCGAAAGGAACCAACGGTGGATTTGGGACCCCCAGACAGGGAACCTAGCTCACTCCCTGCATGTCTCCCCGCTTCACTTTATGCCTTTGTGGGCAGCAGGAGAATCAATGTTTTCTCTCATTAACTCTGAAAAGCATGTCCTGTCACCCGCTGTCCAGCAGGAGGGTACTAGGCCCCAAGTGAGTGAAGCTCAGTCAGGCCAGCCCTCGCTCATGGGTTCCGGAACCCAAAGAGACATTCCTCCTTTGCAGTCCCCCCGACTATCTCACCATTTCACTGATAGGACTGAACTCTTCATCTCCTCTGGGTTCCTGATCTCGAATGCTACCGAAGGCACCTCAGTGAGGGCCACTTGCACCCACCAGGTGTGTCTGTCAGCACCTGCTCCTGCCCCAGCACCTGCATTAGCCCCAGGAAAGTGATCTCATTGCTTCACTGGCCTCTGGGGAACAGGGCATCACCACTCTGCCCTCTCACTGTTATCTCACAGCCATCCACCCTCAGCACCCAGAACACCATGACACTCTCCAACGTGAGCATGCCAGAGGGGACGGGTGCACATCCTGTGGGGGATGTAGGCAAGCTGGTTTGATGGAAGTGTGGTGAAGGGGCGGGGGTTGGGGGAGACAGCCAGGGACTGTTGGAGGTGGGCATGGGTGACAGCGGGAGTTGGGGAGAAGGACACAGAGAGGATATACATATAGGAGACCTGCAGCTGCACACATCTGCACACCCCTGTGGTGCGGCCAGGAGGACGTCAACTTGGCCTGCCATGTGGCTGTCCCTGTGATCATGCACCTTCTGGGCCAGAAGGTGGGACTTGCACAGCCACTCCTACAGGCTCCGCTTGGCACACTTTTGGCTGCTGCTGTTGCCATACAGAGAGTACAGGCTGCCCTCTGCTGGCCTGCCTACCCTGCCCAGAGGCTCTCTGTGGCCCAGAGGCTCTCTGCACATGCTCCACAGGCCCAGAGCCATATTTGTTGTGGAGTGATGGTAAATTTGTTGTGGAGTGATGGTAAATTTGCATATTCCATCTTTATTAGGTAGAATAGTTTCATGAAGATAATTTCCTATTAATATTTTCATTACCAAATTTAATGCCTACTGGATTTTTTTTCTAGATTAAACATAAAGTAATAGCAAAGGTTAAATTAGGATTATCATTTCTAGATTTTGGACCTTCTCTGGGGTTAGCTAATCTTTCATGAAGAATGATTATCTGATAAACAGTTTTAGTGATAAAATGTTCCCTAATAACATTCCTCTTAAGGAACCAACATCAGTCTCACTGAATTTTTTTTTTTTTTTTTAACTTCACTTGAGTGATCAAATGCATTTATCTGTAATTTCCTCATTATTTTAGACATGAAATTTTAGCAAGATGTGACAGGTAGAAAAATTATGATAATGTCATATGATAAGTTCTTTCTACCAATGGAATAAAACATCTAAATAGGAAGTTAATCCTAGAACACAAAGAATTGGAAAGTATGAGAGAAAATGTAAGAAACATTGAGGATTGTAGAAATTCTAAAATTCCAGTAACACTAACATAAGGCTTTGGATAGACTTCAAAAAATTGTTGGATAGAAAATGAAATTACACATTATTCAATAAACTCTACCTGAAATGTAATAATTCCTTCAACTATGAATATAGGCAAAAAAAATCTCAGTAGTACTGGCAGTACCTATGACTTCACTACCAAAGGAATTACACTTATTTTCACATGAGAGTAGATATTGCTTCAGCTATCTCAAAATGTAATTTGTGCTAATCATGACTTTAGAATTTAGATATTTATTAAATGTGCTGCTAAATGATTTTATTGAATGATTAATAAAGAATTATATTACTGTATCATACTTTTTAGTATTTTGATAACTGAATTTCAATATAATTGGTCACTTTTATAATCTCATGTATGCAATTTAATACAATTTCTAGTGGAGTTCCATAAGCTTTATCAGATTTCAAGAGCAGTCTGTGGCACAAAGGTTTGCTCTATAAGAGTTCCAAAGGTGGAGAGCAGAGTGAATGAACAGAAGTAACACAAGCCAGAGTAGAAGAAATCCAAGTTTTTAGTTTAAATGAATTCACAGTTAAGATAAAAGTGTGAAACGTGATTAGCTCTCTGGGGAGGAGAGTGGGACTGTCTCTAGAGAAGGAATAATTTACTATAATTACTTCTTCTTTGTTTGGATTTTTTAACAACTTGAAGGTATTCTAGAGTACTTTTTTTTTTTTTTAAGTATATATGTATGAGGTTAAAAAAGGAGAGTGAGAAGAAAGGGAAGAAAGGTTATACCAAATATCTTCGTATTGCTGAAGCCATTGTGCATGCTATGGAGGCTCAGCAGTTGAATGTTACAGATCCTCAAGAGCCACATGTACTGATCTCACAAATTTGAATTTAGCAACAGGTCCATTGAAACAGAAGGCTTTGCAGAAAGGCTGCCCTAAAATTGAGCCCCAGCTCACTACTCACAGGGCTCACTAGTCTTCGGAAAGTTCCTTAAGCCTTCTTAAACTCAGTTTCTCCATTTATGAAATTAGAGTAATATTTATCTTACAATATTGATATAAGATGAGAACAAATGCAAAGATATGAACGTCAAATATCCAAAATAGTATTTGACATGAAGTACATAGATAAATGGAAGTCATCATAATCATTAATCTTATGTCGAAAGCTAGGGCAAGCCATTGAAAGATTCCTGTTGAAACCATTTAATGTCAGAGGAATAAAGATCTGAATGGAATCCAGAGTTTAGAAATGGCACAATTATATTGTAGATGAGTAGAAGAAATGGAGATAAGGAGAAGGGATTGAGAAATGTTCAGGAGATAAGATTCCCCCCCTCCCCCATTTGATGACCAGTTAAGTCCTGACTATGAAGGATGTATCTGTGATGACCCCCAAATATCTGAATTGGTTGACTGAGAGCTTGGTGGTGCCACCTGCAGGAAGGCTCAGTTTGGGGCAAAAGCTCATATGCTTAATGTTGGATATGTGGAAATTAAGATGTCTAGGGATACTCAAGTGGTCTAAGTGGTCAAGTAAAAGAGGTGATTGGATATAGTCAGGTGCTCAGGAGTAAGATCTCTGCTGGAGTTGCAGTTTTGGCTATCATCCATTTAACAGATGTTGGTACTCAGGAATAGGACCCACAGGAGGGGGAATATCACAAAAAAAGTCCAGGAGTGACACAATTTTGTGAAATAACAGGATGCAGCTTGCTGACTGCACTATAGAGACAAACAAAAGGAGGTAGAGCTGAACCAGCTAGGCAGGAGTTGCTGGGAAACCTGGCTAGGTGGGAGCAGTAACTTTACCTCGGACATGAAGTGGCAGTCCTCAGTCAGGTCCATCCCGCATGTGGGAACTTGAGCTTTAAAATGTATAGATGTTGCTAAGGCAGAATTCTTTGAAAATACCAATCAGGAGCTGGCAGAGCATATAATTACCCCATAGACAAGGAAGCATACTTTCTTCTTCTCTCACTGGCACACTGGGCTCCTGGCTCTCCTGTGGCACGAGATATGCTCCTGTGGCTTATGGCCATATGGGACTCCACACATGCACTAATGGACTTTGATGAGCTTGTGCTGAACTACAGATGGCTGCAACCTGGAACAGACCATCTGGCCACTGGCCTGCTTTACTTTTTCCAGGATTGGATTAAGGGGCAGGGGACTTTGGAACCTGAAATCAAGAAGGTTCATGAGAGACCTGCTTTGGGCCCTTCTCTGCTGCTCCCTGCAGCAGGGAGTCTGCCTATTTCTCAATAACTTTGCGCCCACTAACTTTTTGTCCATGTACTCATTCTTGATTTTGCAAGACCACGAACTCAGACCCAACTGCAAATTTTGGCATTAACATGAACAATTTAAACAAGAGAACCTTTCATTTATTTAGTAACTAAAGGTAGATATTTTATGTACAGTCCTTAACTCTTAATTTTATTTTATTCTCCTATAAAATGAGGAAAAACACAAAACTAGAAAACAATAGGTCAATTCATAAAACAATTTCTCATAAGGAAGAGTAAAATTTGAACCACCAAGGAAAATATAAAAGAAGAAGCGAGAGAAAGATGGCAACCAGCAAGAAGGCAGGGAGGGAGAATGTGTGAGAGAATGAGGGAGCAATAGGAGTGTGTTGGCATGTGTGGTGTGTGTGTATGTGAGAGCTAGGGACAGTCAGATCTGTGGATATTCTGGGAGGCTGGCAGACCAGGCAGTCTTTAAATGCAAAACCCTACTGCCACTGTGGACATTCTGGGGCAGCCAGTGTGGGCACAGAGACTATGCCATCTTGAGGAACAGGACTGCTTGGGACCAGAACCCTAGATTCACCACCACCCAATCTGGTCTCAGACACAAGCAGAACTATGACCACTTGGGACAAAAACCTGTGACCACAGCTGCAGACCCACAGACACCAAGACTCCAGAAATCCCAGCCACAGATTATTGTGATTCATGGAGCCATCCCCCTCTTTGCCATCCCGCTGCTGTAGCATAGGACCTGCCAGACCCACTCTGCATGGGCAGACTTCCTGCCAACACAGGGCAGCTGTGCTGTCTGACTTTGACTCTGAGCATGGGGAAATGAGGAGTCTATTTCCTGTGGTGCAGAAGTGGGCCTTCCACCAACACAGAGTGGCTGTGTAACCTGCCCCCCCAAAGCAAACTGGGGACACGGATTTTCAGTGCAAGATGCAGCACTGAGCACCAGTGACTGGACTTTTGGCGCACACACATGAGGACTCTGTTTCTCATTGTTGTGTGCACAGGATCCCTGATTCTCAGTGCATGCAGACTGAGTGCCTGTGACTCCCATTTTTGATGCTCATGCACACAGGGAACCTGATTTATGGTGTGAGGCTGCACCAAGTGACAGAGACTCTGATTCTCGATTCTCAGCACATGCACATGGAGTCTCTGACTCCTGGTGTGCGCTAGAGGACTCTGATTTTCGGCATACTTCTGGTGATAGTAAGAGTGGGGAGACAACAAAACAATCACCAGAGGAAAGGAAAAGAGGAATCCCCTAGAAAGGAAATGAGGAAACTGAGGCATACAATATGATAGAAAAAAGAATTCAGAGTAATGGTCATACAGTTCATAAACTGGACGGATGAGAAAATTAACAACCTATGCAAAATCAGGAAGAAATCAAAAGTGATATAGCTACAATAAAAAATGCTATAGAAGGTTTCAACAGTAGATTAGAAGAAGTGGAGGACTAAATTAGTGAGTTAGAAGATAAGGTAGAGAAACAAGTCCAATCTGAACACCAACTGGAGAGAAAAATTAAAAAGCAGGAGGAGAGCCTAAGGGAACTATGGGACAACGCAAAATGAAGTAACATATATATAATAGGGATACCAGAAAGACAATAAGAGCAGCAAGGATTCGAGAATCTATTTGAAGAAATAATGATAGAAAATTTCCCTAATATGGGGAAGAAAAAAGTTGCACAAGTATAGAGAGTCCCAAACAAGACGAATCCCAATGACCTACACCTAGACACATCATAATTACAATGGCAAAGAGAGAATCTTAAAGGCTGCAAGAGAGAGAGAGTTACGTACAAAGGACCCCCAATCATATTATGAAATGATTTCTCACAGAAACAGACCAAACTAGAACGGAATGGAATGAAGTATACAAAGTAAGGAAAAGCAAAGGACTAAAGCCAAGAATACTCTATACAGCAAGACTTTCAATCAAAATTGAAGGGGAAATCAGGAGCTTTGCAGACAAAAAAGGCTAAGAAAGTTTATCCAAGCCAGCAATACAAGAAATGCTAAAGGGAATGCTTTAAAAAGAAGAAATAGAAAGGAAGGAAAGAACACATGCATAAAGCACAGAAATGGCTACATCAGGTACCTATCATTTATAACATTAAACATAAGTGGATTAAATGCTCCAATCAAAAGATATTGAGTGACTGAAAGGCTAAGAAAACATGACCCATATATACAGGAGATCCACCTCAGAACAAGGGACTCACACAGACTGAAAGTGAAGGGATGGAAAATATCTATCAGGCAAATGGAAATGAAAAAAAAAAAATAAGCTGGAATAGCAATACTTATATCTGACAAAATAGACTTAAGTCTATTAAGGTCTAAATAGCTAAGATTTGGAAACAGCCTAAGTGCTCATCAGCAGATGAGTAGTTTAAAAAATTGTGGTACATCTATATAATGGAATTCTACTCTGCTGTAAAAAAGAAGGAATTCTTACTATTTGCAACAGCATGGATGGAACTGGAGATCATTATGCTAAGTGAAATAAGTCAGTGAAAGAATAATATCAAATGCTCTCACTCATTTGTGGAATATAAAGAATGTTATAAACTGATTAACAAAAATAAAAACAGAGGCAAAGAAGCATCAAACAGACAGTCAAACTACAATAGAAGGCTGAAGAGGGTTTTGGGGGGCATTTATTATCAAACTGTGAGTCTACTAGGTGTTTCTGTCAGCACGCCAAATATCTTCCCAATTAAGACCCACTATTTAAGAAATTAATTTTATTTTTTTCTTATTTACTTTTTTTGTAATCAACAAACATGGTAACAGTATTATTTTTTACTTTTGTTTTTCTGTTTACTTGCAAAGTTAACTTATAAGGTCATTTGGTAAGTTAAGAAATTTCTGGATATATTTTTACTCACAAAGAGTTGTGTTTTCCTGAATCTGTTTTTGTTTTATTTGTGATCTAAGACCAGAATCCTAAAACTCTTTTCAATTGAATAGAGGGTTGTTTTTCAAGGGCTCTGGAAATGTTCTGGCATTTTCCATCTGCTTTTGTGATTCCCAAATTCAATAAAACTGGTTACAGATGTTTCTTGGTTGGCTTGCTTCCTCTTTTTTATCACTGTTCTTCAAAGTTTTGAAGTTCTAGTTGTTGCTATTGTTCTTTTCAAAAAGCTGAAAGGCTAGGAATAAGCTGTCAATGCTAATGCATAAGCCTGGAGGTAAATTCAAAAGTGAGAATTGAAGGAGAAAGGATATGTTTGTGAACTGATTTGGACAGAATGGACCTTGCGATTAGGTCTCTGGAAAATTGGAAGAGAGCAGCATGATTTGTTATTTGTGTGTTTCTTACCTCTGTCATTTTCTATATATGTAATGTTGACCAAATTATAGAGCCTTTTTGAACCTTGGTTTTTTTCATGTGTAAGAGAGAAATAGTAAAGCCACCTGATTGTTGTGCGGTGGAATGTTTATAAACTATCAAGGACTACGACAATATATAATTAAAAAATCTAATTTACCTTTTTGCTCAAATTATTACTTAGCATTTAGAGAATTCCTAAGAATTTGGACAATATTAATAATAATAGCAAAAACATCCATAGCATTGAGGAAGAAAGCTAACGATTATTTTTTTTAAGCAGGTTAAATAGTGTCCTCCCAAAATTCATGTCTACATGGCAGCTCATAATGTGACCTTATTTGTATATATACATTTTATTATTTATTTATTCATTCATTCCTTCATTCATTCACTTACTTTTTATTGATTTCAGAGAGGAAGGGAAAGGAAGAGAGAGAGAGAGAATCATCGATTGGTTGTCTCGTGCATGCCCCACACTGGGATCGAGCCCCCAGCCTGGCAAGTGCTCTGGTTTTGAATGGAACTGCTGGGTCACAGGTTGAAGCTCAACCACAGAGCCACGCCAGGTGGGCGAAGGTGACCTTGTTTGGAAATAGGGTCTTTGCAGGTGTATTTAAGGTTTACCTCAGTTACACAGGGGTATGGATGGGTCCTAAATTCAATGACAATGTTCTTGTAGAAGACAAAGAAGGACACACAGAAACACAGAAAAGAAGGTGATGTAAAGACAGAGGTAGAGATTGAAGTGGTAATGTCACAAGCCAAGAAATGCCTGGAGCCCCCGGAAGTATGAAGAGGAAGGAGGGATTTTTTTCTCAGAGACTCTACATCGAGTGTGGCCCTGCCAATACCCTGATTTCAAAGTTCTGGCCCCCAGAACTAGTTCTGTTTTGTAATGTAGTAAGTTTACAGCAGTCCTAGGACACTATTACAATGTCTCATAAAACTTTTCTAATTTGGTAGGGATTTGTTCTTTCTCACTCTTAAAAGAACTTCTCACAATTTGGGTATTCTCTCACAACTTCATTTAACTTTTCCTTCTTATTTTTTTCTTAGAAACCCCTCCCCCCTCAAATACACAACAACAGGTCTTTGTTATAAAAGATGTATGGGGAGGTAAGTGCCTTTTTTAAAGTGTCAGATAGAATAAATATTTATTTGGGGCAAATAAAGCTACTTATCATGTTCCTCCTGATAAACTCAAAGAATCTAAAGAAAATGTAATGAGAAACAAGTTACAACAGTAACTTTCAGTTAAATGGGGCAGTGTGGAAGGCAGAACAATGTCCTCCCCCCCCCTCCCCGCAAAGACGGTTTACACTGTAATCCTGGAAACAGTGAGTAGACTGCTTTACATGGCAAACGGTGGTAGGTGGGCAGTTAGACAGGAGTGGCTGCAGCAATGCCTGCCCCAGGGTCCTGAGCAGGGCTTGGACCAACATTTCCTTCAAACAGCCTCTCTATAGGCAGCTCAGCAGACTGCCAGCAGGTAGGTTTGGAGCCAGTGAGTTCTTCCTGCAAGCTCAGAGGAAACATGACCTCAATGCCAGTGCCATTTTATGAGGGCCTTGGACTAATTATAATAAAATTTGCATTTTGGTTTTGACCATACCCATTGGTGGGTTTTCCTGTATACATTATGGGTCAGGGCTTGTCCAAAAGAAATAGTTTCTGTAACTCATCCATGAATGCAATTGAAAGGCTCCACCCAGAAAATCTCTCCTTAAAACCCAGGAGCTGGGGGCCATGCTTGCCCTTACATGCACATTCTCCCTTCAAGGAGCATGCCCATTCCCTTCTCCTCCCCCTCCCTTTTCCCCTTCCCTTCTGCCTTCCCCCTTCCCTTTCCCTTTTCCTCCCCTCCCATCTCCCCTCCCCTCTCTTCCCCTCCCCTTCCCTCCCCTTCTCTCTCTCCCTCCCCCTCCCTCCCCTTCTCTCTTCTCTCTCTCTCTCTCTCTCTCTCTCTCTCTCTCTCTCTCTCTCTCTCTCTCTCTCTCTCTCTCTCGGCCAGCTTCTCATTTGGAATGTAAGGAGCTCAGCCATTTTGTCCCACACTCTCTTGACTGGCACATGCCTAGTTTGGAATGTATCTATCTTCAAAAAAAACCCCATTTTACTTTACTTTTATTTTCATTGACTTTCAACAAAAAGAACTGAGGTTCAGCTGGTAATAACCCCAATCTGTACCAATGTGACTTTGTAGATGTAAAGAAATTAAGGATTTTGAGACAAAGTTATGTGGTTGGGCCTCATGTAATCACAAGAGTCATTTTAAAGAGGGAGTTAGGCCCTGGCTGTGTGTGGCTCATTTGGTTAGACATTGTCCCATGCAGTGAAAGATCACCAGTTTGATTCCAGATCAGGGCATAGTATGCCTGGGTCGTGGGATCAATCCCTGGTAAGGATGTACAGGAGGCAGCTGATCAATGATTCTGTCTCATCATTGGTATTTCTCTCTCTCCTTCTCCCTTCCACTCTCTCTAAAAATCAATAAAAATCTTGAAAAAAGAGGGAGTTAGGAGGGCCAGAGATAGAATAGATTGGAGAAGTTATGCTGCTGGCTTTGATGATGGAGATAGAGGCCATGAGACAAGACATATCGATGGTTCTAGAAGGTGGAAAAGATGAGGGAATGGACTCTCCTAGAACCCTCAGGAAGAACACAGCCCTGCTGCCATTTTAATTTCAGCCTGTAAGACCCATTTTGAGCTTGTGATTCACAGAACTGTGCTGTGATACCTTTTTGTATTGTTTTAAGCCACTGCTCATGATGATTTCTTACAGCAGCAATAGGGAGCCAATACAGGTAGCACAAAGATATCAGGGAATGCATATAGGATTTTATAAAAAAGTGCAACCTTATTTTTTTTAAGAGTTGACATTTCTGTATTAACCGAGTATGAGAAGATGAGAATCAACTAGCTTTAAGACAGGAAATCCTGAGAAAATCATAAGGAGTGCTCATTCTCATTCATAAGCTGAGTGTCACCTCACATAACATTAGTCATCAACACAGGATTAATAAGAATTTTCCAGAGAAGTGAGCCTGGGACGAATAAGCAGACTTAGAATTTACCACTATCACTAGTGGGTTGTAGGCTCAAGACAGGCCACTTCACTGCGTTAGATGTCTCTTCTTTCCTCCTGTACATGAGCAGGAGGAAAATTGGTCCTTTCCAATTTAAACAAATGGCACGACGAACAAAATAAGAGTCAAGATCGTTGGTTCTATTATTCCATAACCCTAGCTTTTTATGATATTACCAATTTAAAATATTTCACATTTCCTGATTTACTCTAACATACATGTGGTTAAAAAAGCTGTAGTTTAGGGATCCATAGGTCGACTGGAATGGAAGCCTGGATATATGTTGATTTTGAGTTTCTTATACTAGGAACCCACTTTCCATTTCCCTCACTGCTGGCTTTCTAGTATTTAACCACTCAGGACTTCCCAGAGTGTTTTTATAAAAGGCGCCAAGGAAAGTTGCAATGTTCACTTAAAATATGGCATTATTACATGTGAAAGTAAAACTGCCTAAAGCATCCATATCTAGTACAACAAAAACAGTTAGCTGTTTCATGGCTAACTAGTAAGTTTTACTCCAAACGTCAGGCAATTTAAGACATGTGGCTAAAGTACAAGTCTGAAAAATAACGTTTGTTCTCAAAATGCTCACTGGAAACCCATTACTGTGCTATCAGAGGAGGCTTCTGCACCATCACATTAGTATGCCCCTGCCCCCTCTTACTGTGGGAAACTGGGGCCGAGAATTAAAATAATGTCCATTTGGTAAAGTTTAATAAAAGCTTCCCACCACCCTCTGCATGTTCAATTGACTTAGTCACAGGCTGTATTATGTTTCCTTTAATGTTCCAGAGACTGTGCCCAGCAAATGTGGGCCGCATGTCACTGAGAAATCTCACCACCGCATACACCAGAAAAGGAATGTTTGGATCAATATTCACTGAAGCCTCTGGCACTCATTCCCTTTCATATTCGCTGTACATCTCAGCTCTGTAATGTGTCTTCTGCAAACATAAAATAAAAAGGGAGAAATACAGCTAACACCTCAGCGATGTAAGCTCAGCCCATGCTCCAAAATAATTTTTTTGGAAAGCCTCGAATACCAAGAGCATAGATCAGAGCAGTGGAGAGGGTCCAAACGAAGCAAGTGCCTCTTTTCAGCTACCGTACACAGGCTTGTTTGCCTTCTGATCCGTGAGTCTTTGGTCTAATGAAGAAATGACAGTGCTAAAGGACATGAAAGTGCGATGAAGTTGAGACGCCTGAAAGGAATATTAAGCAAACCTCATAAGATGTTGACTCTCTTTTGCACCAGGTAGAGTCTAAGGCAGAATGCTGTGCAACGATCAAGGGAATGAATGCATCATACGCAGAAGCAGATTCCCCGTGAAGCGAACAAAGCTCCGGTGTTAGAATCCCTCACTTGTGTGACAACATGAAAATATTTTCACTGCAATCAGTTAAGACCGCTGTCTTTCTTTTTCACACTGCGTTTCCCTTCCCCCTCTCTCACTCCCTTTGGTCAAGTGGCAATGGAATAGCCTTCAGTATTTTTCTTTTCTTTTTTTTTGCATCAGGCTGAGATGAAGCCGAGTATATTTGGAGTAAATCTAGCAAGAAAACTTTAGTTGATTTGCAGTCATTTGCCATAAATGGTGAAGTTACAGCTATCAGGTCTGGAATATTCCGACCTGCTCCTGGGCTGATTTATTGAGTTTCTTGACAAAAAGGTGCAGGGCTGGGTGCTGGTCTGCGATATGATCCTGTCCTCTGGTGTTCGATACTGTGACACTGTGAGCAGCTGAGGAAAAAACTGTTTGATATATTCAGAGCCAAAAGCTAGTCTGTGAAACATTCTCCCAGATCTGACACTTCCAATAAGAAATAAACTGGAGAGAGGTTTTCCCCAATTTGCAACAATTCTAAAAATTTACATGTCATAACCAATATCAAGCTGTGAATCTGGAGGAAACTATTTTAGACTGTCAATAATAATAACAAAAATTGGTTTTGTCACCACGCTGGTGGAAAGACTTATCTTTCTAATCCCTCTACATAAAATAATCTTACAAAGTCCTTCGTAAACAGGAAATCAGTGAGCATACAGATAGGAAATTATAGGAAAAAACTATTACGGAAGGCTGCCTGACAGATAATTAAAACAATGCAATGTTATTGTTCTGGATTTTGTGAAGCCTATGTTGTTTATCAGTGCTCTTATATTTGTAATGTGATGTGATCTCTTTTTTATTCTAAATAAATACTCATTTTTTGTATGCAATTATGAATTCATAATTTTGTATTCTTTTTTTTTTTTTTTAAGTAGCATTTCCCCATCCAATTGTAAAAGCTTTAGACCCCACAGAACCTGGACAAGCTCCTACGATCAGGTCATCACAATCTGTATAGTGGGCCAAAAAATATCGTAACAGTCTCTCAATATATTGATTTTTCTTCCCGCAGGAAAGCATTTTAAAAAATATATACATCAGATGACTTGGAAATGCTCTACAGCAGATGGAAGAGCAGCCTTGTGAAGGCGAGACAAGCCTTCTCCTGAATGCTGATGGCAGTGTGGGATGGCAGTGTTAGTGTTGCTATGGTAGTTACGATGAAACCACAGAAGAGCTGATAAAACATCATTAGGTGTAGCAGCAGACCTCTTTGCAAGCAAAGAAGCTCTCAAACAGCAGCCGGCCCTGAATCAAAACTGCTGCACCAACACACAGAGAGCAATTATGGGGAAAATGCCATCTCTTTGCAAATCATAATGTGCCTTTGTAATTTTCTTGGCATAAACACTCCCTTCTAAATAATTGTGCCCATTTTATTGTTATTATCAATCACATTTTCTTCTTAAAGTCAAAACAGAAAACAATATGACCTGAGTTAAGTAGATATTAAATGCAAATTTGCTTCCTAACGATATTAGGACTTCTCCAGAAAGCTGACAAAACTGCTTACACAGTTTATAAAGTATGGACGCCATTACAGCCTGTGCCATTGATTAGGAGAAGGGCTGTGGAAGACTTGAGGTTAACAAGTGGCTCATGCTCACTTTATGTTCTGTGAGGACAGCCACTCTGGGGTTTTCCTCACCATTTCCTTCCCAACAACTCCTGTAGTAGCTGGTACACAGCGGAAGCTACATGAGTATTTGTCGAATGAATAAATATGCACCAAATTAGGCATTTTGTAATTTATTTTTTACCACAAAATTAGAAAATGTTTTCTGATAAAATTTTAAATAGACTGTGATTAATGCATGGAAATACATTTTCAGTTCTCATTCTTAATACAGTAAATCTTAATTTGGGAGAAATTATCATCTTTCTTTGGTTAACTCTCACTTCTCCCTTTTATTGTTTATTTTTCATCTTATTTTTTTAATGTCAGACAAAACATATGTATTTATTCCTTATGAAAGCATTTTAATGTTGACACTACTGCAGATGTCCCCTGTTGTCCTCCCTTTGCCCACCTCCTCCCACCGCATTCCCTCTCCCTTGGCCTTCTCCACACTATCGTTCCTGTGCATGGGATGCATGCATATATGTTGCTTAGTTATTCCCTTCATCTTCTTCATCGAGTCACCTCTCCCCTCCCCTCCCTTCTGGCACCTGCCAATCTGGTCCATGTATCCAGGCTTCTAGTTCCATTTTGTTTGTATTTTTTATTTTTTTGAACTAAAGGATCCCTTAGTCACACTGGTTTTCTAGTGGTTATCTTTGAATTTATAGGTGCTTTCTCCTCCATAAATGTTTTCAGGACAAATCCCTGATGTCCATCTCCATTTACAGAGCACAGACATTTATCATGAAATCCATTTCTGTTTTGCATTTATCATTTGTATGTCTGTATGCTGCGGTAGGCTTTACGATATTTGAAGGTTTGTGTCACCAGCACATAGTTCGCACTCAAGAAATGCTTGAAATAGCACAGAAATAGCGCAGGCTCATTCTATATATTAGGGGAAAATAATGCTCAAGAAATATATTTTTTGGGAAAGATAATTTTATGATTTTTAAAATTTGCTTGCTGTATTAACAACATAGGCCTAGGCCTAGGCCATTTGAATATACTTCAAACTATTTTTTCTAGATCAGTAAAAAAATCACTTTTTTTTTTTTCTTTTTCATGTTCCCATTTCATCACTTTCTTCTTTTTCATGTTCCCATTAAAGGGAAATTGTTTCTTCCTTCTTTTTGTGACACGTCCCCACCTAGTGCCTGTGCCCTAACCAATGCATGAATTACCGAAATATAAGTTGAACACTGAACCACATACCAGCACATGTTCTTTTTCCTTTGGAAAATATCTGTCTTAAAGAAAATGTTTAGACAAAGAGAATAAAACAAAAGAAAATGCACATATATCAAATGACTTGCAATATAGGCCCATTAAAAACTCAAGGAAGGCAAATGTGTTTGCTAACTTCATATATTTGTACTTCACATGGGAAATATTCTCTACATTTGAAAAATAAATGGGGGAATTTAATAACTCTTAATGCATAAAAGAAAGTAATGCTTTTAAGGCTTTCAAATATGTATGATGTTATTTATCAAAAGACCAATAGTTAATTAAGATACCGTTTGCAAAATAAATTTATTTACTATTTAAATTTCTTAATTGTCCTGACCATCAGTGCAATGGCATTTTGTGCTCTAATCTCTCTTATATTTTTCCCCAAAGAGGAGCTATTTTCTTTTGTCAGCGGACTTTTGTTTGTGTGTGCGAGCAGGAGAGTAGTGGAGTGAATTAGAGGGCACAACTGTTGCTGCCCATAGGCAGTAAGTTCATTGGGTGGAAAGAGGGAATGTGAGTAGAAAATCGATTGCTTGATGCTGCCAGCCACATCCCTGCTGAAAAGTAATTCTGTTAAATTCTAGAGAGCGTAGCACAGTGGCAGGAATAACTTGAACACAATTCAGAGGGTGCTGTTAGGTCCCAATATACATGTGAATGATGTTAAAATAGGCAAGGGAAGTCTACAGAGAAGTTTTAATGAATTCCATTAACTTCTCAATTATATATGTTAGCATAACTATTTTAAAACATATTTAACTCAAATTACAAATAAGATTGCTAGAAGTTAAAAGATTAGGAATATAATCTACATAGTTTCCTCCTTTTTATTTTTTATTAATTTCAGAGAGGATGGGAGAGGGAGAGACAGATAGAAACATCAATGATGAGAGAGAATCATTGGTGGGCTACCTCCTGCACACCCCACACTGGGAATCGAGCCTGTAACCTGGGCATGTGCACAGGAATTGAAATATGACCTCCTGGTTCATAGGTTGACACTCAACCACTAAGCCTTGTTGGCCTGGCAATTTTTTCTTTTTATAAAGAGAAAAGTGATAAACAAAATCATAAAATGTAGAGAGCCATCTGGGAAGGCACATGGACATTCTTTTAATTCTTATCAGCTGAGCCCGAGGGCACTGGCAGAATCCTGTTATCTGTACTGATTTCTTATTTTTATCCTTGTGCTTGGAATGAGAAACAAATAGGACCTTGACTTACCCAGATCTTGATATGCTAAATCTTATACTAAAAAATGAGGAACTTATCCAGGTCTTGATGAATAGGATCTGGACACACCCAAAACTCCTTTTGACCTTAAACTTCCTTTTTGGAAACCAATATGTGTGCTATGTTGTCTGTGGTGGGTGTGACTGCCTCTCCATCAGAGGGGTGGCACCCATCTAGCGCCCAGATTGATGAATCTATTTCTGCTTCCATGTCTCTTCTTTCTTTCTCTAATTTCTTAATCCCCAGCTCCTCCACTCAGGAACCTGTCATTTTCCGTGCAGGACGCAGAAAACAGAGAAAATGCCCACCACAATAAAAGCCTTAATTAAGTTTTCAGACTGTAATGTTAACATTCAGAAATGATTTTATTTTATCTGTAAACTAGAGGCCCAGTGCATGAAAATTCATGCACTTGAGGGGTTGGTCATTCAACCTGGCCTGCCCCCTCTCACAGTCTGAGAGCCCTCAGAGGCGGGAGGTGACCCAGCAATCAAAGGAAGGCAACACTCCATCACACCTCTGCTGCTGTCACTGCCAGCAGTGCAAGCCTCAGCCAGCCCTGGTTACCTGAGCCTGAGGTGACCCTGAGTGGTTGGGCAGCCACCATCCCAGCCTTTTCTGTGCCTCAGGGCAGCCCTGGGCAGTTGGGCAGCCACCATCAAGACTTGCCTGCACTTCGGGCCAGCCCTGGGAAGCTGTGGAGCTGAGGGGACTCCAGAGGCAAGCACACCTTTTGCCCTGGCAGGGCTAAGGGGACTGGGTGCTGCCATCTGTGGCTGTGGGTGCCACCATCTTTGAAGGCATGATAGTCAATTAGCATATTCCCTCCTTATTGGCTGTGTGTGCCACCATCTTTGTGATGGTATGAGGATTAATTAGCATATTGCCTCTTCATTAGGTAGGATGTTTCTGAAAAAAATTTGAGATTCTAAACTACTTCCGTATTAATTACTCAAAAAATCCATCCTTTCATGAGTTGCTAGAGTGGGGAGTTAGGGATAAGAAATCAGATACAAATTAAGTGTACTGGCTGCCTTTATATTAATAAAATATTATAGCACTAACGTTTAAAGTTATTTTTAACTAGGAACTATTCTTTTTTCACTAACATTAACTCATTTAACTTTTCTAATAATCATGTGAGAAAAGAAACCATTATTATCCCTATTTTGTAGATGAGGAAACTGAGATCCAGTCAGATTAAGAAACTGGCCTAAGAGTACATTCCTGAAAGATGGCAGACTTGGGAAGGATTTGGACCTCGTCTGCAAAGCCTCCAAAGCCTATATTTCCCAATAAACCATAGACAACAGCTTTGTGAGAATATAAAATAATACAAGACCATAGCCATTGTCACCAACAAATTTATAATCTCCTTGGAAAATGAAGACAAACTATACACATTTATCAAAACACTAAAAAAAAAAATAAAATAAAATAAAATAAAATAAAAAGCAATAGCAAAAGTAAAGACCATGCCAAAATGTGTAATATCTATATCTATATAAAACCCTAATATGCAAATTGACCAAATGGTGGAACAGCCGGAGGAACAACCAATCACAATGATGCACACTGACCACAAGGGGGGGCAGATGTTCAATGCAGGAGCTGCCACCAGCCTGCAGGTCCTGACTAGTGGCAGTGGCAGGGGCAGGGCTGGTGAGTGGGTGGTGCCAAGCTAAGGCGGGGTTGGCACCAGGCCAAGGCAGGTGCAAGCAGGGGCCCTGATTACCCCCCATCGATCATCTCACAGGTTGGCCCTGATCACCAGCCAGGCCTAGGGACCCTACCTGTTCACCAATTTCGTGCACTGGGCCTCTAGTAGAAAAATAATAGGCATAAAGTGAGACTATCAACTATTGCTAACATTGTTACATTGGTGTGGTAGACTGTCACACTGATGACTCCCAATGAACTACACCTCCCAGTATTCATGTCCTCATGTATTCATCTCACACACTGACTGTGGGACCTGCCATGATAGAACATTCATAAACAATATGAGAGCAGAAACTTAGGGCTTGTTTTCTTGGAAGATGCTTTCTTAGGTCCCTGAGTCACCATGCAAAAAGGTCTGGCTATACTTCTAAGGAAGACATGTGGTAATGGAATGAGATATTCAGTTAGGCCCCAGCTACGTAGCCATATCAGCGAAGACATCAGACAGGTGAGTGAAGGAGCCAGTCTCAGGCACCACTTTGAGCAGAAAAGCTGCTTACTTGATCCCAGAAAAGTCTTCAGAATTGTGAGAAATAATAAATCATTACTGTTTAAATTCATTGAGTTTTTACAGTGATCTGTTACCCAGCCATAGATGTCTGACACAACTGGTAAAGCATTTTAAAGGTTGTAACATCTGTCATTTTTTATTTCTTTTAATCCTTGATAGAACTCCACAATCATTTTAATAAGAAGGAATTGAAGCTCTGAAACTTGAACCCACTTGCCCAAGGTCACACAGTGAATAAAGGGCAAAATTCATATTTAATACAGGCTTTCTCACATGTGGTTGCTTGCAATTTCCACTGCAAGAAGGATAAATGATATTCAAGAGATCAGTGTGGAATGGCAGTCGGAGGAAGCACAATTTGATTTGAGCCTTGGATGAAAGGCAGGCATTAAATAGGAGTTATGCATTTGAAACACTCTTCACAACTCCTCATTTTGTACATAGAGTGAAGTGGGCAATATCAATTTAAAGTGAAAACATTACCATTTCCTACCCCCACTGTCCTCCACTATAATAATAGTATCCTTCGTTGAATATCTACCCTATTCAAAGGAATTGCTCACGATTTCTTTAATTCTCACAATAGTCCTGAAAATATTCCCCTACTTTATAAACCCAGGCTCAGTTATCTATGTTTAGCCAGTAAGTTGTAGAGCTGGAATTCGTATCTGTCTGTGTTTGGCTCCAAACCCTGATTTATTTCTCTACACGTAGAACTCAGACCTTCTTAAGGGGTTCAGAGCTACATGAATGCTGCAAAGCTCCCAAAGGAACACATTTTGTTGGTAAGGAGAGCTGTGGTTTCCTATTTAGCATACCAGAGGTGCACTGAAGCTTAGCACCTTTCCTCTTAGGAATCACACAAGGGGAGCTGGATCTGTTTCAGGAGAAGAAAGGGGTCCCACGGCAGTGACATTAAAGGACAACCTCTATTTTCCTACTCAGGCTCTGGGTGAAGGAATCTCATGGATGGTCCTGCTCACTTTTCAGGTTAGGCTTGGAACCTAAATAGACTCATAGCTGCAGCAATGTTATTTGCAGCTGTCCCAATTGCTGGCGACTTTGCTATAAAGATAAAGGGAGGATACAGTAGATCAACTCCAGTCTGCCCTGTTTAATGTGACTATATATGTTAACATGTTTCATACAGTGCCCAGCATGTAACAGACGCCCAGTTGGCACTAGTTTTCTTTCTCTTGTTTCACATAGAAAGGATATAAAAAAAAAAGGTCCCTCAAAATTCTAACCTTTATCAAAGTACAATACTTTAAAAGAATTGTATTATACAGTAGGTGCCTAGTACATAAATGATTTGGAAAAACGAGCAAAGTCACTTACGTAGCAAAAATAAATAAATTAAATAAATAAGTAAATGCACAAAGTTAATCAAACACATTCATTCCCACCATGGAAGAGTAGATTTACTTCCAGTCCTGTGATTTATTTGTGCGCTCGCTCTCTCTCTCTCTCTCTCTCTCTCTCTCTCTCTCTCTCTCTCTCTCTCTCTCTCTCCTATGAGTTACTAAAGACTATACCAGGTACATGTAACAGGCACATGAACAAAACCCAACAAATATCTCAGCCCTGCTGGAGTTTATATTCTCGAAGGGAGTCATGTAGTGCCAAATGCATACTGCAGTAAAATTAAGCATTAGGACTGTCAAGTCTCTAAAATTTGGACAGGGATACAGCCTGGAGAAAAATAAGTGAAAGGCTGCAATTTAGTAGAATTATGTGCTGATCTGGAGATAGAATACCTCAGTGGGAATAAATGCTACTCCAGGAGCGGTGACATGTCTGAGATGCAGCCACGGACGCCAGTGATGAGCAAGGGAGTTCCATTTGAGTGTACCTCCCATTTACGTACTTTACATACTTTATCAGAATGGTTTCAATTTTTTCAGACCGAGTTAAATCAGATGTCGAATATATTTCAATCAGAAGGCTCTCAAGCTTAAAATTATTGAAGTATTCTGTATTCAAACAGAAAATATGAAACCTTTAAAAAGTGGAGCAGAAAACAAAATAAGCCAGTCAGAGAAAGACAAGCATCACATAATCTCACTCATATGTGGAATCTAATGAACAACATAAACTGACAAACAAAAAAGATCCAGAGACACAGAAGCCTGGACAGACTGATGAGTCTCAGAGAGAAGGCGGGCATGGGTAGAAAGAGATTAAATAAAGAATTATATGCATTGATGCATAATGCATGGAAACAGATAATGTGTAAGTGAAGCCCTGGGGCCGGGCAAGGGGGAAGGCTAGAAGGGGTCAGTGGGGAAAAAAAAGGTAATTTCAACAATAAAGATAAAAAGTGAAACATAAAATGATAATATGAGGTATCTAAAATTTTATTAAATTATATATGTGTTTAAAGAGAGAAGAAAGTGATTGAAAATGAATTTCTATGCCCACTATGGAACTCAGAGCTTATCATGGAAAATGTTAGAGCAAAAGCTCACACACCTAGACAAACTTTGTCTTAGACCATCTATATAACTTACATGTTTCACATCTTGCCTTCTTATTACAACTCTTTCAGAAAGTGACTTTCACTAGATTTTGCATTTTCACTGCATTCAAATTTTTAATTGAAACATCTATGTCAAATGTTTTACAATTTTTGCCGACATCTTTTTTTTAATTGAATTTATTGGGGTGACATATCATTTTTTAAAAATTAACACATGAATAAATTGTGAATAAAATAAAAACATCCCATATCATAATTCAGGTCAGATGATCTTTCAAGCACCATAACGTGACCCCATAACTTGACCTTTTATCAGAGAGGAAGACCAACAAGTAACCACTGGTTCCTCATTTGCGTTCTGATGTTTAATTAATTTAAAATTAGCTTAAAATATTTCTATGTCCAAATATTATGAAATCTTTTCTGCTATTAAGCCTGATCTATCCACTCTCCCATGGTCCTTTCAAAAGTGATCTAGAAGGCTAACAATTGTGGGGAGTTAATTCTTAAACTATGTTCCTGAAAATTTGCTTGCCTCCTCCTTATATAATTTCACAAATTCCTCTACCCCCCTTTTTTGTAACATACTGGGTCTTTCCTTTTTAAGTATCTTCTTAAAATTTTTTGTTATTTTCAATTGATACTTTTACATTTTGATCTATGTATTACTATATATAGCTTTTCCTGTAAAAAGCAAAACAAAACAAAAAAAAAACACAAAAAAACCAACAAACTAATTTTGAAAATAAGCTTATTTTCAACTTTAACTTTTCTTCCATAATACATATATGAAAAGCAAAATTTTATTACAGATGATGTGATGTTGCTGAATTTTGCTATTCTGAAACCCCTATGAATTTTTCAATGTCAGGCTTTAAACTTTCAGGGCATCACTCTTTCTGTAGTATTTCTGAAATATATGTTCAAGTTCAGTTTCATGCAAAGCTGGCCTACTCAAATGAAGGAGAATTTGGAATCTGATTTGGAGAGGGTGCCCAACGGATGTGTGAGTAGAGGAATTGAGGATATCTTAGGGTTGGTTTCTCCAGAAGCAGAAACTGAGACAAAGCTTCATGGGAAAGCGATGTATTAAGGAAGGATTTGCAGGAGACACTGCGAGGATGCCAATGAAAGCAGGACAGGGATGAGGAAAGTCAAGTAGGGGGTGATTTTAGGCAAACTTTGGAAGAGGGAAGCTTGAGCTCAGTCCTGCAGGACTCTAAGATGGGATGCCTCAGAGTTTGTCCTGATTTGATGAAGAAATTGGGCTTTCATCCTCTCATACCAATAGGTCGTTCATTGACGCCCACTTCAGGGAGATCAAAACTGCCAGGCACTTCCAGCAGAGTGTCCCCTTGGGCAGTGGCAGGTACAAGTGTTATAAGTACATCTTGTGAAGCGGTGGGGTAGAGGTGGGGAAGCATAACAGTGTAACAGGTGTCTTAGGGCGTTGGGCAGAGCACTCAGAGTGCCTGTTACAATTATAGTTAACATGCTATCACGTTTGGTTTGCTGATGAGTTGTTCCAAAAGCTCCATTCCAAACTCACTGAATCAGGATCTTCACTTTAACAAGATCCCCATTTGACTTTTATTCACCTTAAATTTTGAGAGGCACTGATATGGAATATCCTCCCTGATGGTTTATTTCAAGGATTAAAGAGTCTTTTTTATTTTATTTTTTAAATTGGGGGATGGAAGAGAGAGAAACATCAATTTGTTGTTTCACTTATTTACACATTCATTGCTTGATTCTCATATGTGCCCTGACCAGGGATTGAACCCACCATCTTGAAGAATCGGAAGGATGCTCTAACAAACTAAGCTACCTGGCCAAGATCTGTTTCAAAGATTAACTAAAATGATGTTGTAAGGTACTTTGTAAATGATTGTCACTTTATTACAATAATGGTGATGATGATGATGATGTTTTTACTGTATCCATCTACTATAGCATTTATTTTCCTTATATTAAAATAGTGGATTTATTAGTCACACTAGAGAGCTAGTGCACAAAATTTGTGCATCGGGTGGATCCCCTCAGCCCAGCCTAAATCCCATCCAATCTGGGACCCCTTGGGGGATGTCTAACAGTTGGACATCCCTCTTACAATCTGGGACTACTGGCTCCTCACTGCTCACCTGCCTGCCTGTCTTTTCACCCTTAACTGCCCCCTGCCAGCCTGATCACACCTAACCACTTCTGCCTGCCAGCCTGATTACTCCTTACTGCCCCCTCCTGCCAGCCTGGTCACCCTCAATTGTCCCCCCTGATGGTCTGGTCACCCCCAACTACCCCTTCCTGCCGACTTGGTTGCTCCTAACTGTCCCCCCTGCTGGCCTGGTCACCACACACAGCCTACTGTTCACTTGTTTGGTTGTCCCTCACTAACCCCCCTGCTGGCTTGGTTGCTTTACTCAGCCTGTTGTTTGGTTGTCTGTCTGGTTGTTTTGGTTGTGACAGCCCCTGTATGTTTATATATTAGGTTACTAGATTGTTTCTTTATATGAGTGATATTGAGGTTTTAGGTGAGACATTATTTTGTTGTTGTTAAGTCTGTCGTATGTATTTTATTTTTGTAGTCTTTATGTTTTTTTTGGGGGGGGCACATTAAGCTTAATGAATGTTAGAGACAATAATAATAGGTGACAGGTCTTATGACATAGGTGAATATAGGCAACCAAAATATGACACAGTTCCTGGCATCCCACATCCTTAGGAGCTCACAGGCTAGTGGCAGTGGGGTGGGAAGGCAGACAAAGGCACTACTGTTTTTTGTTTGTTTGTTGTTGTTGTTTCTTTGTTTTTTACCCCAAGAACTAACATCCAAAGTTTGGTAGGTCTTTACTAATAAGATAGAGGTGTGCTTTGGAGATAATACAGATTCGGTTTCAGATCACTGCAATAAAGCATGTCACTTTTTGCTGGTGGAGGATCTTGCCTTCAATTTGTAAAAAAAAACCCCACAGCATTTGTGAAGTGCAATAAAGTGAAGCACGTTAAATGGGGCATGCCTCTATGTGAGCTAGGCTGTTGAAAGAGGAATAGTTCCTTCAGAAGTAAAATACAAGAGAGGCTGAAGGACTTCATAAAGTAATAAGGAGCATTTGGGGGAATGTTTATCTTATTTGGAAATGATTTAGATTTTCAATGCACATCCATGATTTTGTTTAACTTGGGAGCCTGAGAATCCCTGGGCATGCAGTGCCCGTAGCACTCCCAGCCTTTTATAGAGTTAACAACCCCCCACACAGTCTTTCAGATTCCTGGAGGGACAATGCCATTCCCTCATCAGGACCATGGAACTCCTTGGGGGAAGGTCATGTTTTACTTCATTGTGTCCCACACTTCCTAGAGAATCCAGTTAATCCATGAATTAACTCAACATGGTTTTTTTTAATTTTTTTTTTTTTTATCAACACCTTCTTAAATATCCCATTATCTCAGTTTAGTTCACAATGATCACGGTTGCAAGGTCATTTTAATTCATGTTCCATATGTGAGGAAACGGAACCTAGAGGAGGATAAGCATGATTTCCCAAACCAGAGAGATCGAATTTAAATCTATTTAGTCTGATTCTCAGGCTCATATCTAGGTACCTGAATAAATAAAGGACTTCATAAGTGAACGAGTTCATTTCTGTGAATGCCAGCCTGTTGTTAGTTGATAGAATGAAGCAAAGTGAAGGCTAATTCTCAGAAGACAATTCACAGACGGCCTATACATTAAAATTCCAAACACATTTGAATGATTCCTAGAGTTAGTTCGGACTGCTTCCAAAATCCACCAGCAATGCTGGGAACAGGGCAATGACCTTGGCCGGAAAGCTGTGGCTGAATTCTCCATCAGAGCAGAATGGAGCACTTAGCAGCCACAGGCAAAAAGTTCCAGCACTGTTCACAGGAAGTCTGGCTCCAAAAGAATGAAAGGGCATTTGTTAGGCTTGTGCCTTTTATTTCCCAACATGGTGCATTATCTACTTGTCTTTCTTTTGCCTTTTCTTCAGACTTGATAACTATTTTCTCTTATTCTAGACTAATGGCCCAGTGCACAAAATCCATGCACGTTAAAGGGGAATTAATTAGAGAAAATATTTTAATAGTGCTATTTGCCCTTTCTTTGTAATAGAAGTGTCAGAGATGAAAGAAAATTTAGTAAATTATATATGAAAATCTCCCTCCTGTCAGAGTCTGGGGCATGCTGTGGTACCCAGAGTCAAGTCCCTGACCACTTGTGTGAACCTCAAAATTGTGTGAGACCCAGACCCAGCTGGCCCCACCCCCATTTGGCAAGATCCAGGGGGTGGTGCAGCATGAGGTCCCCCAGCCCGGTGCTGGGGCGAGGGGCACAGCCTCAGGTCCCTGCCCAAGCTCAGGTCCCTGCTGATCACTTGTCCTGGCTCATTACGGGAACCCCGCCTCTGCTGTGGGCACAGCCATCTTGTGATGGTGTGATGGAGTGAGGGTCAGTTTGCATATTATCTCTTCATTATATAGGATAAGGGGGTTTTAAGGGAGATATATACTTCTAAGATTAATTAAAATGTTGTTTTTTAACATCTTAATATTTATGAAATTTGGACACAGCATTCATCTGAGGTTAGAAGAAGACATCTTTCCCAACCCTTTATCAGAGAAGTTGTAAATTTACTGATTGTCTTCCAGCAGTGTTTTTAAATATCTGATAACATATATTGAAAGGCCAAAATTTCAACTTAAGCTTTTTAAGAGGTGGTTAATAACATGACAGACAGTATATCGCAACAGAGTGATAACCAAAAAAAGTATTGTGTGTATAAGATTGTGGGGAAAATAACTATGTCAGATTTAAATGTACAGTGTGTATATTTATTGCTGAACAATGAACATTCTTTAATTTTTTTATAAGCCATCATAGCTTTTAAAATGTTGTCATGAACTAAAGAGCCTATTGGCATACAGATTCCTAGACGCCACCCTAGATATTCTGACTCAGAAGGTTTACAGGAGAGTGTGTAAAATCCCCCAGCTATGCTGCTGCTGCTCCACAGAACACACTGCATTGCTGAGAAGGGAAGGTACCTTTGCACATAATTTTAAAATATGCTTCTGATGATCTAACCTTGAAAGTTGAGACACAAAGTGAGCAGCAAGTATTACATTTTTCAAAGTCAGGTTTATTAATGCATAATTTATATAAAATAAAATTTGTTCTTTTTTAATTGTACAGTTTGATGTGTTTTGAAAAGTGTGCATAATCATGTAATCATGACCACAATCAAGCTACAAAAATTTTCATTACTTTCAAAAATTCCCTTACCCTCTTGGCAGTTAATCCTCTCCTCCTACCTCTAGTCTTTGGCAACTGCTGATTTGTCATTGTGGCTTTATTTATTTATTTTTTTTCCCCTCAGCATATATTATAAATGGTAATAGAGCATATATAACCTTGGATCTGGGATTCTTCTGCTTAGTTTAATGTTTTTGAGATTCATCCATAATATTGCATTGTATTTATATCTATGTGCTATAGATACAATTTGTTTCTTTTCATTGATGAATAGTATTATATTTATTTATTTATTTTCTTCCCCATTCTTTATAATGGGTATTTGGGTTGTTTCCAGTTTTTGGATTTTATGATTAAAACTGCTATGAATATCTTAATACAGGTCTGTGTGATATTAAATTTTGAATAGAAATCCCCTAAAAATGTTTTTATCCCATTACAAAATATTCTGAATTAGGTAGTGAATATGTATTACTTCAATTTCATCATGAATTACAAAGCAACTAACTAAACTCTCATAAAGTAGAATGAGTAGTTGAGTGACTATTAGTTACATTACCTATAATCTACTTCGGTTTTAAGATGGAATAAATCAATGAGGAAAAAACATACATATTTAACATATACACCAAAGTAACTAAACTCCATAAACTCTATGACTTAAGTTTTAATTTATTCCCACATTTATTCCACATGAGCAAACTAAGGAACCTAAACAGATAATTGGTAAAGTCAAGGTGTGAACCCAGGCCATCTGGCTCTATAATCTTGCATTTAACTGCTCTTTTATGAGGCCTCTACATGTCTGGTATTCACACATTGGAGAAAATGCAATGTAAAGAAGCTGGCTCTGCTCCACAAATCTAAAACTAATAGAAGTGCTCTGTTGAGAGCACTAAGAAGTTGTCATAGATCTGGGTTGCAACAGGTGGATTTAAATCTATCTCAATGCTAAGATCTAATGAGATAGACACTCTGTCAGGAACAATAAAGAACAAATCAGATAAGTTATGGCCCTGAAGGAGTCATCAGTATTACATCTGTTGTTAGCCACACCCATCCTGAGAGGCAACATGCCTGGACCAATGAGAACTGTCAGATGCGAGGACAGTGGGGCAATGAGGGGCCTGGGCAATGGGTGCTATTTTTCATCATGTTGTGTTAGTAATACATAACTAGTAAATGAGTCTATTTTATTTTAAAATTTGATGTAAAAAAAGAGTGCCTAATTCCGTTAAACCACATTGATGAACTAGAAAAATTCACAATAAATTATTGAATGGAGCAACAGATACCTATACAGATAAATGTGTTTTTGCTATTATTATGGCTGTTTGGTTATGAGAGCAAAAAAAATTACCATCCCATGTCAGGCAACATAAAGAAAGGAAGTTTTAATGCCCAAAGACTCTTGTAATGAGTCATAGAATCATCAATGCTAGTACAGATTGGAATGACTTATTCACAAGTGATAAAGCAGTGTCATTTTAGCAACATATATCTATTGATCAAAATCCTCTATCTGAATTTCTAGAGCAATTGTTTAAGTTGCAGAGGTGTATAGTTTGATGAAAGACCAGTTGAGAATACATGTTTAACCAATAAGAAATGCAGGTGGGGCTTATATTTATTTCCTCTCCCCCCCCAAAGTCTGGTTTCTTTTCCTCTGAACAGAGAGTTAAAATACTAGTAGATTGTCGAACCTTCATTGGTCAGTCCATGCTACCGAGTTCTCATCACTTTAATGCAGTTGGAAGCAATGCACACCAACTCTAGATCTGTCTCCTAACTCTACTGTACCTCCCAAATCTTCCCCTCTCCCTGCCACTGCTCCATACACCCTCCTCTTCCAGCCAGATGTGGGAATGCGGTAGAGGATGCTGATGCCCTAGGAAGAAGATAAATCAATGGAAGGAAAAGGCCTGGTTTTCTGAGTGACTGTGGAACAAAGCCCCTTACCGCTAGGTTGAGCTCTGAGATAAGCCAGAAAGAAACCTTACTGGGTTTTGTCACCAAGATTTGATAACTCTAACTAATATAGCGTTTCAAAACTATACTATCAGTCCTAAAAAGGGTAAGATCTTAGGCATGATTGTGTGAAGTAGCATGTTAACCTGAGGCTATACATAACTGCTCATAGGTAAATTGATCCCTACTAAGAATCTTAGGGAAAAAAGCATAGACTCATTCTGTAAGTATTAACAACAACGAAGGAGGATAGGTGTATACTAGGATTCACAGTAGTAATACTTGTTTATAAAGTTTTATCTTTTAAGTGAGCTATACTTTCAAGAGATACATTTTCTTACTCATCAGCATTTCCCTAATGATTTTATTAGAGATTGACCCTCAAATTTGGTTTGCATCTAACATCTTTGTCCTTTTAATTTTAACAAAATAGCTTTGTTTATTTATACATCAGAGGTGATAAATGACTGGTCATACTTGGCTAGTTGAAGATTTAAACTTGTGTCCACTAAAATTATATTTGTAAAATAAGTTTTAGTAGATAATTATAGATTTACATGCAGTTGTAAGAAATTATACAGATAAGATTCTTTGTACACTTTGCCCAGTTTCCCTCCAATGGTGACAATTTGTAAAACTATACTGTAATATTATATCAGTATATTGATAATGATGAAATCCATCAATTGTGTTCAGATTTTCCAGTTTTACCTACATTCCTTTCTATGTGTGTATATGTGTGTTTGCGTTAACATCTATACACTTTTTATTACTTGTGGTGGTTTGTTAAAGTATAAAGACTCATTTCTTAAGGATTTTCAACAATCTTTATTATTGTTTTACTTTCAAGGAATATTTTATGAAACAACATCTCTCTGTAAGGAACATTTAAATAAATGCCTACAGTTCCTTCAGTTTCATTTGCTTCTTATTCATTTAAATTTAAGAATAAGTCACTATAATACTTTAAAAATAAAACAAAAAATATATAGTGAATAATATATTTGAAATCTCAGATAGACATAGATATATGTATGCCTAAGATTTGGTCTGCATCTATAGGACAGGCATTCTGGACTTCCTACATAGTCTGCACCTAGATACACTTTTATATTCATTAGTATCTCCTCTTATTCTTATGTACTTTTACTGTAAAGTCATATAATATTTCTATTTATAAAACACATTGAATTATATGCCTTACCATTTTAATAAAGAATATTTATTTGAAAAATACTTTATGGGGTGCTAAAATCTAGACAACCTGGTGAGCAGTTACAAATTGATTCAGATGTACATTAAAGAAACAGTAGCATGTGTGTGTAATTCGGTGTTGTCTCTTCCAGAAATTTCACAGTTTCAGTTCCTGAAATCTTTAAGCCCTGCTTACTTTCTGCAACAGCTACTCCAACTCTGTTATGCAGACAGAACATGATTTATAAGGGCCATATTTCAAACCAGACAACTGTGGTGTCTGCTTCCAATACATGCATTGAAAATGGCAGGTAAAACAAAGAGAAGATGCCTAAAAAGACTACACTAATTATTTTATAGCCTAGTCCCTTGGGGTACCATGCACTTATTAAAACATAGATTTTGAGCTCCTGTGTGCTGTTGACATGTTAAGATAATGAAGCCTGTGCTGCTGTCAATCTCCTTGCCAAACTTATACTACTACTACTTTTGACAAATATCAAAAGTGACTGGCAACTTCACGCAGTGCAACCCAAACTTGATTTCTTCCCTAAGTCTTTCTTGTCTAAAGACCACTCAACTTACAGAATAGAATAAACCCTTCTAGTCCAGAGCTTTAAGAGATAGGAAAGAAAAATGAAACAATGAAAATAAGAAAAAGGAGATCCATTACACCGATTGCTCTGGAGTGCTGTTTTTCTCTTAAAGAATGTCAGTCATGTAAAGTCTTTGAAAAACTTTTATGGAACAATTTCAAGTTTATACAGTTTTTTAAAAAAAACATTTTTCACCCCCAGGATTGAGCTAACTGGCTTCAGAATATTTTTTTATTTTTATATTAATTTCTGAAAGTAGTTGAGTGGCCTAGGTTTCTATATTATTTAGTTACAATTTATGTGAATGTCATATGATTTATTTTCTTTGGTAGTAGCAGGCCATAAATTTTTTTTCTCAATTAATGTGAACTTAACATATTTATTTTCTCACTGTTTATTTCATAGGCTTGAAATCTGTCACAATATTAAAATGTAATATTTCTTAAACATATTTGTTAATACTATAAGAAACTTATAATAAACTAAGGCCCAGTGCATGAAATCTGTGCATGGGTAGGGTTCCTAGGCCTGGCTGGTGATTAGGGCCAATCTGTGGGGTGACTGGCAGGGCAATCAGGGGAGCTCCCTCTGGTTCCTGCCTTGGTTGGCTTAGGGCCTGAAGGCTGCTCCTGCATTGAGTGTCAGCCCCCTGGTGATCAGTGCACATCATGGCAACTGGTCAACTGATTGACTGTCTTGCCCTTGGTGGTCAGTGCATGGCAGAGCAAGCAGTTGAGTAGCCTTAGCATATCATTAGCATATTATACTTTGATTGGTTGAACAGATGACTAGACATCCAGACACTTAGCATATTAGGCCTTTAATATATAGGATGGCAAATTTGATAAAACTGGATCTTATAGATAAAGATAAATTGGTATAACCCAAAATAACCAAAGCTTTTTTTTTTTTTTTTTTTTTATGGTATACTTTACTTCAAATAGTTAAGCTTGTCTATGCACCCAGTCATGCTAAGGATGCAATAAAACAAATCCACAGAGAATTTTATAGCCACATTTCCTTCAAGATATAGCTTTGCTTTGGAGAAATAAGATTATGTTTTTTTAACATAATATTGCTATTTTGCACTCAACTTATGGTAAGTTATAGAATTTATTTTTGTGTGTGTGGAACTCAAACACAGTTTCTAAAAAATAAAGCTACAAGATTAATATTTTCAACACTAGGACTGTTTGGCCAGCTTTATTTTTGGGGACATGTCTACATGGTATTTGGAAAAGATAAACTTGTTCACTTTGTCTCTATTACTGAATGTTTACTTTTATAAAAGTAATTAGTCACAATTCAGGACCAAAAAGAGAAAATGGAATGATACAATATGTTCAAAAAAATGAAACAGGTTTAAAAGAAAGGGACTAACAGTGTATGTCAATAAAAAATACAATACTGCATTTAGAAAGCTAAGAAACAGGTGAGTCTATGGTATAGAATACATATATGAATTACACAAAAAATCTAATATAGATTTTAAAATTTGCACACACTTAACCTAAGTCCATCAATTTTGATGACTTTCTTAATGATGTTCATAATGATTCAATATATTTTAGCATGAACACCAAGTTTTAATCAGTCTCTAAAGATTAGACATTTAAATTATTTGCATTTTTCCACTATGATAAACATCATAAAATTTTGACTCATGTTGATGATTTCTATACAAGAAATTTGTGTGGTTTTTTTTTTAAATATTTTTATTGATTTCAGAAAAAGGAAGGAAGAGAAAGAAACATCAGTCTGCTGTCTCTTGCACCCTCCCCCTACTGGGAGTTGAACCTACAACCTGGGCATATACCCTGACTTCCTGCTGCATGGGATAACTCTCAACAAACTCAGCCACACCAGCCGGGCAAAATTTGTGATTTAAATATATGCATTATTATAGCTTCTGCTGGTGCTCTCTAGAAAGCTGTTATTAATTTAAACTCTCTTTTGTTTGCTTTTAATTTTTCATTCTGACAATTTTAAAACATGCTGTAACTAGAGAAAATAGTCCAATGAGCCAGTATTTACTCATTGCTCAAGTTCAATAACTATGAACAGGTGTCCAATCTTATTTTATTCTACCACCTGAGCCTCTTCCCCTGGCCCCAGAGTATTTTGAAGTGAATTCCAAATGTCCTATGATTTACTCGATAAGCACTGAAAATTTCAGCACATTTTTAAATGCTCAGAGATAACTTAAACATTAATACAAGGCCAATAACTATATAAAATAAGGTTGCTCAAGAGGAATAAGGGATTCTGAAAACAATTGTTCTTACAATAAACAGAAAAATTCTCATTAAAGTAAAAAACGAGAAAATACTTAAAGGAAGCAACATAACTATAGAATAATCCATGCTAAGTCTATATTAAAATATGTCTATAAAATATATATAAGGACATTTAATTAAGGGAAGAAAGAACAGAAAGATTTGAACTTATAAGAATAGTGTCAAGTGGGCTAAATGCCAAGTAGAATGAGACGGGATAAATGGAGGAAAAAAAGACTTCGATAATAATAATTTCAGCAAAGAGGACAAAGAAGGACTAGGCTCAGTATTTGGCAGATGATGTCATGATGAATAAAAAAAGGAACTAAGTAGATTTCCAGTTTCTTTCTTATTTGCTTCTACATTATTCATTAATAGAAGTAACTCAACATAGAAATGAGAGAATAAAATGAGTAAAAGACAACTGTTTAGTTTAAGACAGATTGAAAGACTGTAAGACTAAACCTTACTATTATAATAGAGTTTATGTCTTAGATCCAAACATATTACAATATATACAATAGGTAAAGTCATAAAATCATTGTCACTAATTTTTCAGGAATTTATATCGATTAGTATTGGTCCCATAAAATGCTAGAAAGACAAATGCTGGCTCATTTTTTAAACAGGTAAAGACTACAACATACAGTTGATTAAAAATGTAGGACAGATGATTAAGAATTTTAACATCTTAGAAATTATATAGTAAATACTACTAACTGTCCTGTGTTTGATAAACAAGTTATGTAGAATAATTTCCTTTTAAGAAAAATAAATGTATTAAGCTAGGAATTCATGAGAATGTTGCTGATCCTTAGATACATCTTCCTTAAAATACTTGTGGATGAGATTTTTAATGAAAGGATTATAATAACTTCAAAGATAATTTAATGGACTCATGACAACCTGCAAGCATTTGAATCTGTCGGTACAAACTATTCTTTCCTCTTTTCTGTTCTTTAATTTTTTTACATACCCTGATGATTTTGTTATCAGGTTATGTGAATTGATATTGCATTAATAAGCCTCAAGTAAAAGAAATAAATAAAAAAAATATATCTATCCCTGGCCACTGTGGCTCAGTTGCTTGGAGGACATCCTATGCACCAAAAGGTAGATTTCTGGTCATATGCTAATGCACTTACATCAGTGTTCTCTCTTTCCCTCTCCCTCCTTCTCTGTAAATAGCAATAAAAAATCTTTTACCATTTTTATATATTTACTAGAGGCCCTGTGTACAAAATTCATGCCCTGGGGAAGTGTCCCTCTGCTCAGCCTGCACCCTCTCCAATCCAGGACCCCTAGCAGGCATCTTCAAACTACGGCCCGCGGGCCACATGCGGCCCGCAGAGGAGTCTGATCCGACCCGCCAGGTTTTTGGGGCAGTGAGCGCAGCCGAGGTGTTACAGTTGGAATTAGTAGTTCATAGAGTCCGGCCCTTCAGCTCTCTGAGGGACCGTGATCTGGCCCCCACTTTAAAAAGTTTGAGGACCCCTGCCTTAGGGGATGTCTGATTGCCAGTTTAGGCCCAATCTGCAGGACATTTCGCTCACCTGCCTGCCAGCCTGATCATCCCCTAACCACTCCCCTGTCTGCCTGATCAACACCTAACTGCTCCCCTGCTGGTATGATTGCCTTCAACTGCCCTCCTGTGCAGGCCTGGTCTCCCCCAACTGCCCTCCCCTGCAGGCTTGGTCACCCTTAACTGCCCTTCCCTGCAGGTCTGATCACTCACAACTGCTTTCCCCTGCTGGACATTTTGTGGTGGCCATCTTTGACCACATGGGGGTGGCCATCTTGTCCAATGGTGTGAGGGTCAATTTGCATATTACCTCTTTATTATATAGGATTTATTTTTTAAAATATATATATTTTTATTAATTTCAGAGAGCAAGGAAGAGGGAGAGAGGGATAGAAACATTAATGATCCCCTGCCTCCTGCATGGCCCCTCTTGGGTACCAAGCCCTGCATGTGCCCTGATGAGAATCCTGGTTCATACGTTGATGCTCAACTATTGCCCAGTGGTTAGACATTTATATAATTTGTGAAATGATCCCTTGATAAGTCTAATAACCCATATATAGTTATTGCAATATTGTTGAATATATTCCCTATAATGTACTTTATGATTCTTTTTTTAGACCACCATTTTTGTTAGAAATTTGCATGAAGATGTAGAAGACAAATTTATTAGAACACACAGCTGAAAGGAATAGCCAAATTAGAAGATTGGAAAAAACAACAACAACAAGATGAAATATGTTAAAATAACATGAAATGGAGACTAGGCTTGAAAATCCCCCTAGGAGACTAAATCAGTTAAGTCATGTAAGCAAAACTTAATATACCTATAAGTTAATTAGGTACCTCTTGCAGATGCTTCTGGTAATCATAAATGATATTTAAGTCATCTTAAATTTCTGGTAACCCTGCTGTCTGATAACCACCATTGTAATAACTAAACCTTGTAAAGATTAAACATTTCCATTTTATAAACTATCCTGGAAGGTTATGCTTCTGGTTTCCCATCAGTTTTAGGTTTGAAGTCTCTCTCTTCGCAAACAGCTTGTTTCCCATTTAATAGAATATTCACATCAAGCAAAGCTCTCAGAATTTTCTCTTAAAAATCATAAGAATAAATGTAAACCTCTTAAAATATCAGCTATAAAAAAACCACAGGAGTGCCTAGAACCAAATTAACAAGAATTTCCATAATTTCCTAAATGTTTCAGGTGTCGAGGAGCTCACTATAAACATCAGTGTGTTGTGACTTCCAAAACAGTGGATGGGATTTTAAATGAGTAAGATGTGGTGTTCATAACAAGGGCAGCATAGATTTGAAGAGTTATGGGGTTCAGGGTCAGAGAACACTACAATTAGCTCTGTCACCTTATGCAAAGTGCTCTACCTCTCTGGCCATTGCCTACGAAGCCCTACGTCAAGCCTGCCTAACTCTGACTCCTCTGTCAACCTTCTTCAGCCTTTTCCAGCCACACTGGACAGCTTGTTCTCCCCAAATCTTTCTAAATCTTCCACACTTATACCTCTACAACGCCTTTTCTGCTCACTATCCCTCTTCCTGGCTCACTGTCTCACCAGGTGTTCACTTGTCTCACTCCCTGATTTCACTCAGGTTTACTTAAATGTCACTTCTCCAAAGGAACCTTGTTGTACCTGCATCTCTAACCTCCATCCCCCAGAACTTCTACAACCAGCACTCCATGTACCCACTATACACTTTAATTTTTAATAGGACTTATCTCAATGTGTTTTTTTTTTTTTTTAAATTTCTTGCTCACTTGTCTTCTAGGAGGGTATCTGGCATCCATAGTACTAATGATAGTAGCTACTGACACTCCTGTGATAATTCCTGTGCACCAGATCCTACTCTGAGCATTTCACATATATAGCTTGATATTCAAGGCAAATGTTAAAGACCCATTTGCAATTGGAGAAACTGGGGTATTGAGAAGCTAAGTTAGTTTCCCTTAAGTCACAGAATTGTAAAAAGCAGTCTGTATTCAAATCCAGAAAGTCTGGCTCTGGCACTGGAGTTGTGGTTAAGTAGGTGCCAGCTGACTTTTTTTTTTTTAGATGACTAAATATACAATTTATATAAAATAGTACAAAGTGTATGTACCTCAAATATCTAGGTCAGTGTACGGCCTATAATTAGTATTCATTAAATGCTCATAATCATAAAATATTTGACATATTGGAGCATATCTATTAAAGAGTGCCCAGTATAAAGAAAGTTCTAGAATTATGTCATTTTATAAGAGGTTTGTTGGTAAAAAGTATTAATGTGGGCATCAAGTAATCTTCAAATGCCTGAATATCCCAAAGGGCAGAAAAAAATTTTATAAGGAAGCCTATTTTTCAACACCTTATAAGGGTGAACTCTCCCATAAAAATATTGCTGATCAAAGAGTCCTGGGCAGCCTTTTAAGTAGTGATAACTAAAATCCAAGCATTCGTTTAGTATTAGCAGGAGGTCTTTGAAATTCCACTCTAAAAACATCTACTTTTATTGTCTTAACTTTCAACCTACCAGTTTGCGGAAGTACTGTCATCACAGGTGCATTTGTATCTTGTTTTTATAAAATGTACAGAAATATTTTTAGGTTTAAAAACCTTAGAAAGAGCCAGAGATATAAAGGATGAGTAAAGAAAGGGAATTACCAGGTGAGACATTTTCTGTCTGCATCCTCACAACAGTCTCTGAGAGGTAGGTATTTTCTGATATGAGTTCAAGGAAATTAGAATAATTTCTTCAGGTGGGTTGCAGAACAAGTGAAGGCCAACATGTAGTTTGACCACAGGTCAGCCTGATTAAAAATCTCTGACCATTCTACCACATTGAATACCATTAATTTTCTTCCAGAAGAAATAACAAAATAAAATTACTCAGAGGTCCAATGACAGGCTCACACATTTTGGTTTCCCAAGTTAGTTTGTTTGGCAGAAAACTTCTCTCCCCTATACAACAACTTATACAACCCCATGTGATAAAACACTCCTTTAAAAAAAAATTCCGTGGAGCCCACATAAAAATCCCTTTCTATGGATGTACTTATCCTCAAGTCTAATCAGTGGACACTGGACATTGATTTTCAAAACTCTGGTAGCTTGAATTTGAATTTTGGACATTTCTCTCATCACATGAAATGTGACATATGAAACACATTGAACATGCTTCAAACACACAACTTCAAATACTAAGGATTCTATGGAAATGTGTTTTCATTAATAATGTCAATGTAACGACACCATTGAACCAGTTGCTGGAAGCAACGTGCAAAATTGGTTTCCACAAACAGCTAGGAACCTGTTCCAGCTCACCATTAGGAAACCCTCTCATTTTCTTTGGACCTGCCACCTGATTCCCTCTCCAACTTCATTGTGTACCATTTGGGCATTACTTACATTATAGTCACAGTGACCTCCCGCCTATTTCTAATGTAAAACAAATTCTTCTGAATCTCTTGGCCTTGAATGTGCTAGTCTCTCACAGTTCTTCCTGTGGCTGTTCATTCTTGACCTTTGCAATTCAGCTGTAAAATGTCACATACTCAGCAATCCTTTTTTCCCTGTTCATAAATCTAAATGGACGGTCCCCATAGTAAGTTTGAAGTTTCTATTGCCTTCTTTCATAGCATAAATTACAGTTGGCCACTTCCATTTCTGTAGTTCTTTATTTTTGTCTGCCTCTGCACTAGAATGTAGGTTCCATGAAAACAGAGACCTAGTCTGTCTCATTCGCCACTGTAGTCTGGGGCCTGGCTCAGAGCCTGACTTGGTCTGATTGTGCAGAGTGGATGAATGGATGGAAGGATGTTATAGTTATCAAGAAGTAACTGACTTGTTTCACTCAGGATGATGTTCTTCAATTCCATCCAGGTCGCTGCAAATGAGGAGAACTTCTTTTTTATGGCAGCATAATATTCCATTGTGTAGATGTGCCATAGTTTTTGGATCCAATCATCTGCTGATGGGCACCTAGGTTGTTTCCAAATCCTAGCTATTGTAAATTGTGCTGCTATGAACATAGGGGTGCATATATCCTTTCTGATTGGTGTTTCTAGCTTCACACCACATGACCTCACTTATTTATGGATGATAAAGAACATTATAAACTGAAGAACCAAAAGATAGATATAGAGACAGTAAAGCAACAAGCAGACTGTCAAATTGCAGCGGGGAGGGTAGGGAGATCTGGGGGAGATAATAGATCAAAGGAAGGACTTATATACATGCATATAAGTACAACTAATGGACACAAAACTCTGGGGAGGGAGGGCATGTATGGGAGGGGGTGGGCAATGGTATATGTACAAAGATAATAATTTAATAAAAATAAAAAAAAGTAACTGAGTCTCCTAGGGAGTGCAGTTTCAGGAGTAGCATCATACAATAAGATTGAAGTTCCCCAATTTAGATGTAAAATTGAGCAGTTTTTAAAATCTGGCAATCTAACCCTTTAAGGAGTATCATTAGAATAGATGATTTGGGCCGGGACTGGTTTGGCTCAGTGGATAGAGCATCGGCCTGCGGATTGAAAGGTCCCGGGTTCGATTCCGGTCAAGGGCATGCACCTTGGTTGCGGGCACATCTCCAGTGGGATGTGTGCAAGAGGCAGCTGGTCGGTGTTTCTCTCTCATCGATGTTTCTAAATCTCTGTCCCTCTCAATTCCTCTCTGTGTGAAATCAATAAAATATATTAAAAAAAAAAAAAAAAGAATAGATGGTTTGGGGTCATCCAGCCATGAGTTTCTCAGGTCTGCCACTCACTTGACATCCTGGGCTTGTCTTTCTTAATTTATAAAATGAAGTTAAGGTTCAGGACTAAATTTGAGAATATATGTGATATGCAAGGCATAGCATAAATGATAAATAATAGGTAATTGTTATCACCAAGATGTATAATTTATGGTGAACTATCATACGTAAGAAATATAGACCACTTCCCATATGTGGTTTTATTCATGTTTATTTTAAAAGCTAACAATAGCTTAAGTTTTCACAAATGATTTCTGAAAGAGTTCATCTCTTTCATTCATCACCCAATATTTGAGAACAAATATAATTAGTGTGATTGTACTAATGAGAAAATAAAATCACAAATGCTATATTCCCAATGATTACAAAGCAAATTACTAGGAGAATGGTCTTAGAACTCAGACACCCTATATCTAATTTGGTGTACTTTCCTCTGAAATGTGGCAAGAAAACGGTATTTGGTGTAATACAGAGGTTGTATACATATAAGCCAGAGTCTAGACATGTAGAATTAGTAGATAAAAGTACTACTAATAATTGCTAAAGAACTTAAAAGGCAAGTTTACGTATAGTTCTTACATTGGCATTTGTTACAGAATCTACATAACATGTCCTCCAAGTGCTGAAAAACCAGGTCTGTTCCAAGGTCACCCAATAGCCACGTCAGTCCAACTGCTGAGGTGGCAGAATAAGTTTCTAGGTTCCAGGTGGTCTAGGGACTGCTTCTTCACTCTGTCTCGCTCTTATTCCCAGTCCATCTGATATACTCATAAGCTGAAGTTACTGTTTACTGAGACTTTAATACATTCTATTTTATTGCCAACGAGCTGAAACTGAACAAATATTTTCTGCAATTTTATTTTCACTCACTCACGCTGACAACTTAGATTATACCAGTACCTAGGATAATATATATTTTTTTCTTCTTGTTTCTTCAGGGCTTTGTGTATAATGTGTTAATGCATAATCATCAGTCAGAAATAACTGAAAAATACCTCCAGTGTTTACCAACTTTCTATAGCTCTTGCTTCTGTTGGCATCTCAGGAAAATGCATTTTAAATAAATGCCAGTTTTTTAAAAAATGCCTTTATTAAGCTTAGCAATAGAGTCTTAAGATTATCTTTTCTTCTCTCCTTCCTCTCTTCTTATATCAAAGGCTTCAGATATAATTTTGCCTCAAAAATACCTGAGAGCTAAAAAGCTTTTAATCACAGATTATACCATCCAAATACAAGATGAGCTTCAGGAAACATTGGTAGCAAAAGTAGTGTGTTTTTCATTTCATTAAAATGGTATTTCTTGTGTTCAGTTTCCAGAAAGGATCATGGGGGAAGGGATGCCGGGAGAGTCAGGGACCTGTTATGAAGGGACAGCTTGAGTTTTGGCAAATGTCCACTATCAAGGTTTGATGAAAATTGTAGAAACAAGTGTGGGTCCCCTCCCAATGTTTGATTTGTAATCTGAGTGATGACAGTGAGGATCTCTCAGCATCTCCAGCCATGAGTGTGGCATCAGGAAACCAGCTGGCTAAGACTCCTGGGAGTGGGAAAGGAGAGGTTGCTGAGCGGAAAAGGCTTTTAGGAGACTGGGCGGAACAGAACAGTGGAAGAGGGTAGATCTTTCTGCTTTTCTACTACTTTAAATAGGAAGGTAGAGGCCTGCCCTGCCTGATTTGGCTCAGTGGATAGATCCTGGGCCTGTGGACTGAAGGATCTGGGTTTGATTCTGGTTAAGGGCACATACCGGAGTTGCATGCTAGATCCCCAGTAGGGGGAGCCCAGGACCCTAGTAGGGGGTGATCCTGCAGGAGGCAGCCAATCAAAGATTCTCTCTCACCATTGATGTTCCTAACTCTCTCTTCCTCCCTGAAATCAATAAAAAGATAAAAAAGAAGGTAAAGGCTTAGGATGCCCTGAGCTCCTCCTTCACCTGAGCTTCCATTCAGGCTCACTTCCTCCTGGCGGGCAATGCCTTCAACCTTCTCACTTCTTTCAGTGCCTTCCATTGGAGGAAGTAAAGCCCAAAGAAATCATGGCTCCCCTTACCTTATAATTTCACCCATTCCTGTCTCCTTTCTTTTCTTTTAATTTCCAGTGGAAAAAGGTAGAAACAATGGGAGCGATCTTTCTTATTGTACTCCATGGCTACATTGCAAATGTGTGGTTTAATCCTGGCAACAAAGCCTATATATTTCATCAACACCATCAGCTCTGGTGACTGTTTGTTGGAGTTATTGCTAGCCCCAGTAATCTCGTCCCCATTTGTTCTGTCTCCCAGCAGAATCCAAGAGAAGAATTACTGGAACAGGAGAAAAGGCTCTTTGCTGGGGCTCAGTTCTGGTGAGTCATCAGAGTCTGAATCCAGGAAGGTATAATATTTTACTCTGATATTTATGGAGTGCTGCTAGACATTACCCTGGGTGCCAGAGACCCAGCAATGAATACAACAGAGGAGACAGACAGGGACCCTGTAGCCCTGCCCAGTCTGGTGAGAGAAGACATAACATAAAAATAACTTTCATAGTGGCAAATGAATTGAAGGAAAGTAAAGAAGGTCAAAGCGAGAAGTAGTGACTCAGATTGGACAGGGCGGAGGAAACATCTGAGCCTGAACAGAAAGCTGGAGTACTATCAGAGGCAATCCACTGGCTCCACTTAGGAAAACATAACATTCTCAGGAAGTTCACATGAAGTGATCCTTGAAAGTCTCACACACGCATTGTACATAATGCCTTTAAAAAAAAAAAATATATATATATATATAATTGATTTTTTTACAGAGGGGAAAGGAGAAGGATAGAGAGTTAGAAACATCGATGAGAGAGAAACATCGATCAGCTGTCTCTTGCACACCCCCTATTGGGGATGTGCCCGCAACCAAAGTATATGCCCTTGGCTGGAATCGAACCTGGGACCTTTGAGTCTACAGGCCGATGCTCTATCCACTGAGCCAAACCAGTTACAGCAATACATAATGCTTTTGCAATGAGAAGGTAAGGACAATGTTGGGTCATATTATTTTATGATTCACCATTATTGGTGTCATGAAATGAATGACTAGTTAATTCGATTAGTTAATTTTTAAAAGTTAATATTTAAAAGTCTTATGTTTTGGTCTTTAAGACCAAATCCAAATGTCATACTTTATAACAACTCCCAAACAGCATGGCATGGAAATTCTCCTGACAGTGGCTTTAGAAATATGAGAGATATAGCTCAAAAGGTTGCCCCAGCAAGATCTGGTGTAAATGCCATAAAGTCTGTACATGATTACAAAATGTTTGAGAAAATATCAGATATGCTTTGGAAAGATTTTTAGAAGAAGGTGGAACTGTCACCCAGAGATAATTCTTATGCCCCCACTTGAGTTTTATTTTCTCTTCTCGCCCTGAGAAATGGAGCCATAGTTTGTATCTGAAGAGATAAAAACAAAACAAAACAAAACAAAAAAAAAAACCCGAGTCAGTGAACTGTCACTCCATAAGCAGAGAGGAATACACTCATATCCTTAAAAGCACCAGGTCCTGACAATTTAAGAGCTGCTTTATGGAGTTTCTGGGAACCATTAGAGGCATACTGTTAACTTTTATAATTCTATGGCTCTCAAGACAATTTTCTGGATGCTTTGAACAAAATGCACACGGACTCCAGGGGGACTTCCTGTCTCCAGGACCAAATGCCTTTGGGGAAGTGTCTTTGGGATTTCATTGTCTTCCTACTGCCTTTTAAAATCTCATGTGCTTTCATTTGGCTAAGTTTCCTGCGTGGTGCCTCTCAGTGACCTTTCCTCCAGTTAGGTAAACACATCCCTTTCTCTGTCGAGCTGTTGTGGTCCTTTTCACAGGGGTTTTGGGAACTTTATTTTTTATTTTTATTTTTTTTTTTTTAATATATTTTATTGATTTTGTACAGAGAGGAAGGGAGAGAGATAGAGAGTTAGAAACATCGATGAGAGAGAGTCATCGATCAGCTGCCTCTTGCACACCCCCTACTGGGGATATACCCGCAACCAAGGTACATGCCCTTGACTGGAATCGAACCCGGGACCTTTCAGTCCCCAAGCCGACGCTCTATCCATTGAGCCAAACCAGTCCTGGCGGTTTTGGGAACTTTAAATGAAGTTAGGAACAGCATGTTTATACTCTCCTAATGTAATTTTAAATGCCAATAAAATTTTTAGTGATAAAAATGCTAATAAGTTTATGGCTCAGGGCCTCACTTTCCTTACCAATGAAATTCAGAAATTGATATTTAACAAACTGAAAATTCTGTGGTGCAGTGAAAGACAAAGCTGTAAATGACTAATAAAAATAGCATTCCTAAAAGATACTGAGGAGAGAAGATGGTTATTGCTGTTTTCTTTTTTTTTTAAAAAATATATTTTTATTGATTTCAGGAAGGGCGAGAGAGAGAGAGAGAGAGAGAGAGAGAGAGAGAGAGAGAGAGAGAGAGAATTATCAATGAGAGAGAATCATTGACCGGGGCTGTTTTAAAGAAGTATTGCATGCCCCACACAGGGAATGTTATACTCAATCATATAATAAAATTGAGCCTGCAAACCAGGCCTGGGTCCTGACTGGGAATAAAACTGTTACCCCCTGGTTCATAGGTCAACGTTCAACCACTGAGCCACACTGATTGCAGGAGACAGCTTTAGTCGGACTTCTGCCTCAACCATTTTCTAGGTGTAAATTATGGTTCCCTCTGAGCCTATTTAAGCCAGAGGCTTTATTATTGGAAGGCAAAATGAATACACTGTGTCTCTTCCCTTCCATACGCTATTCTAACCCATTTTCACCCTATTTTCTGAATGGGTCACGTTAAATACAGCAGTAGGTCTTTCACACCTGGTTCTCTTTCTGCCTTTTCGCTCTCTCCTCATGCCTGGCTGTTTCTCAGAGCTTCCCATGAGCTTCCTAGTTCTTAGCTTTTAATGAGCAGCCACCATTCACCTTGACCAGATACCAAAATAAAGTCTCTAAGATTGAAAGTGACTGAAACTATCGATATAAAAGTAAAAAGCAACAAAAAAAACAAAATATGCAAGGAGAGAAATATGTTAAAGGAAAGTAAAAAAATACAATGACAACAAATATTCTTATAGATTTAGAGTTAAGAGACATTGCAGTAATAAAATATTGGATTCTATAGAAAATGCAATATTCAGAGAACAAAAAAACTCCCACAAAAAAAGCCTGTGGAAATTAAAAAAAAAAAAAAAAAAAAAAAAAATGAGAGCAGAAATGAAAACAGATCTCCAGGAATAAGCATGACAAAGTTGTTCCCTGCTCCAGCCTTAAAACAGACATTTCTCCAAGGGTCCCTGATTCCTTTATTGGAGAAAAATAGTTAGAAACCCGAATCTGGATGTAATTTAAAAATAATAAATAAAAGCTTTGAAAAATAGTCTAGGTAATAAACTTGAATTTCTATTAAAAGTGTTGCAGAAAAGTTTTAAAATAGAAAAACCTTTAATCTTATCTAGAAATTACTGATATATGAAAATTTATTTAATAAATATATTATGGAGATAAAATAAACATGTAATATAAGGAGAAAATGGATATGAATTTTTTATAAACCAGTGGTTAAAATCAGGGGGTAATATTTAGTTGTATTTTTTTTTAATAATATATTTTTATTGATTTTAAAGAAGGGAGAGGGAGAGAGACTGAAACAACATGATGAGAGAGAATCACTGGTTGGCTGCATGCACTGAAACCTGGGCATGTGCCTTGACTGGGAATTGAACTGTGACCTCCTTCCTGGTTCATAAGTCCACGTTCAACCTCTGAGCCGCACCGCAGGCAATATTTAGTATTAAAAGATCATTTTTATGGGTGTGTTCAACATTGTGGTTAGTCAATAAAAGATAAAGATCAATTTTTAAAAAAACAGACTACAAGATTAATGCAGAAACAAGATGGAATAATAAAAGGAGGCATCCTGTCTCCAGATATTTTTTCTATTTCCATTCAAATATAATTCGTGAATATGAGATCTTGATTTGCCTGTTAGCCAGTTTTATTTCATAGGGATCAGGTGAATAATGAAGAAAGCTGTTACACTAGTCAGGGAATTTTAAAATTAAAGCAAATTATATTTTCTTTTGTTAATTTAGAGAACTTATTCTGTGCCTTTCTTTTATAGTAATTATCACTTGCCCAAAGGCATCATAGGTATTTCTTTACATGATTTGTCTTTTTAGAAGGTAATATCCCTTGAAAATAAAATCTGTCTTTCTCATCTTGATATTCTTCAAACATCTGTGATTTCAAGGTTTATAATAGAAATAAATAAGCACCAAATAAAGGTATAAATTAAATAAAAATTATTACTCTGTCAAATAAAAAATCACAGAAACCTTGCAGGAAGAATTGTTGAGATTGGTAAATTCTTAATAACTATGGAAAGATATGTTGGGACAAATAATTTAAACACTTTTAACTTCCAGGAGAGCAATTTAAAAATGTTAGAGAATATGTAAACATAATCCCATGGTAATGTATCAGAAAGAGCTGTCAAGATTTTTTAAAAAATATAGTCAATCATATTGTAGTAACTGTATACTGTCAGATGGGTACTAGATTTATTGGGGTATAACTTAGTAAGTTACATAACATCCAATCACAAGGTGATACACCTGAAACTAATATAATATAATATAATATAATATAATATAATATAATATAAGAATTATAGTTGAAAACTATTATTTATTGAAAGTTTTAATGTTGACATTATTACAGGTGTCCCCCATCTCTTCCCCCCTTTGCCCACCTCCACCCTCCCCCACGAAATTCCTCCCTTGGTCTTCACCCACTATCGTTCATGTCCATGGGGTGTGCATATCTGTCCTTCAGCTAATCCTTTCGCCTTCTTTATCAGTCACACCTACACCCACACCCCTTAGGCACTGGCCAGTCTTTAAAATAAAAGAAAGAAAAAATTTAAAAATAGTGAAACATGTACAATTATTTTGCTTTCACCTAAAAGTATTAACTTATTTTTAGTGAGTGAGAAAAAATTTTAGAATAGATATAGTAAAATATAAGATTATTTCAAAATGTTGCTCTGTTACCTTTAGATTATGTATATAATCATATAAATAAGGTAAGATAAATATATTAGGGGAATATATCCAATGCTTTTTATTGTTAGTGGTATGTAATCAGCAAAATCTGGAGATCCCTAAACATTGAACAAATTGCAAATGTAATCCAGAAAGTCATGTTGGAAAACTTTGAGAAATCAAGAGTGTGATAGAACCGAAAGACTGAACAATGATTTTTGCAGAAAATTGGATAAATATGTTTGTTTGTTTCATCCAAAGGGGAGATATTACTCCTGGAAAATAGTTAGGTCCCATCCTTGAAAAAATATGTCACTTCTAGATTCTTTGGGAAGATAAAAGTAATTTTAAGAAACAAGAAACATCATGTGTCCATTAAGAACAAATCATGACAAATTAATATCATTTCCTTGGTGCTAGGGTTACAAGACTGGAAGTGATGAAGAATCTAGTAGTATTTCAATGTGAATAGTAATATTTAATATAAATATATATATATTCAACATAGTGCTCTCAATTATTTTTATCAGTAAGAATGTAATATTTGTTAGATAATAAGATACAAGAGCTTTTAAAATAAATTAAGCATTGTATGAAGATGTGTTACTTGTTGCATTCATGTTAATTTTAATTTCTTGCAAGGTTTATTTAACCCTATCTTCAAATTCAGTTTTCTGTTAATGGCTTTAATGAATATGTGGTAAGTATACTTCATAAATTTGAATTTGCAATTGACTTAAAAGTGGAAAGAATAAAAAAAAACACTAAAGAACAATTTGAAAGGTATAAATGTATATATTTTTTGCTTAAGAGCAACTGGCTAAATAAGCAGTCCTATTAAACAAGATCTAAGCACTTCAGTATATTCAACCTCAATAGATGTCACATTTGTGGTGTGGCTTTCATGGTACAGTGATGCATGTCTGAATCAAACAGACCAATGTCCTGGAAGCATTGTGTTCAGCTTTGGAAACTAACTTAGGAAAGACAATGATAAAACAGTTAATTCGGAAGAAATTAAATTTTCAGAAAAGCATGGCATCTGAGAATCAAAGAGATATTTCACTTAGGAAGTAAGAATTTTAATGTTAAATATTCAAGGGGATTATGCTTATTTAGAGGGCAATCAAGCAGTAGATGGATGAAATGGGGAGACAGATTTTGAAATAGTGTAAGGAAGGCTCTTAAAAACTGGATTACTTGAAAGTGAAATAACTGGGCTTATGGGACTTGGAGAAAAGGTTTCTATATATCATGGGAGGTTATAATCAACTAGAGGCCTGGTGCATGAATTCATGCATGGGGAGGGGGGTTCCCCTCAGTCCAGCCTGCATCCTCTCCAATTTGGGACTCATCAGGTGATGTCTGACTGCCCTAAACCGGCAGTCAGACATCCCTCTTACAATCCAGGACTGCTGGTTCCTAACTGCTCACCTGCCTACCTGCCTGATCATTCCTATCTGCCCCCCCACTGCCAGCCTGATCACCCCTAACCACCTTTGCCTACTGGCCTGATTGTCCCTAACTGTCCCCTGCCAGCCTGGTCTCCTCCAACTGACCCCTGCCAGCCTGGTCACTCTCAACTGCTTCCACTTCTGGTTTGGTCACCCTCAACTCCCTCCTCCCACTGTTCTGGTCACCCCTCAAATGTCCCCCTGCTGGTCTGGTCAACCCTCACTGCCCCCCTCTGCCAGCCTAGTTGCCCATCATTGCCCCCTGTCAGCCTGGTCATCCCATGCAGCCTGCTGTTTGGTCATTTGGTCACTCCTCACTGCCCCCCCCATCCCGCCGGCCTGGTCACCCCATACATTCTGCTGTTCAGTAGTTACTGTGAGGGCATACTGATCAATTTGCATATTTCCTTTTTACTAGTATAGATTATTCCTAAGGGCCTTTTTTAGTTTTAATGTTTTTGATTCTGTATTTAGTAAATAAATGTTTTTAAAAGCTTCCTATAATCACATTTTATAGTTAGCTTCTTGTTAATCTTAAATGGAAGGCAGGCCTAATCACAGAATCAAGTATCCTAAAACACTGTGATATACGGAAAATTTCCTATTACTGGTCTCCAGATGTACTCCCATTTTCATTCATCATAACACATTTTTCAGTATTTATTCATGGATTCTTTATCCTCTCTTCCTTGGTTCAAACTTTGTTGCCCACAACAATCTGGGCTTATAGACTAAAATTATATCTCACTGCCTCAGATATTTGGAAGTAAACAAGATAGTCTGATAAATTATCCTACAATATTCTTGATACACAGAAGTTGGTAGGCAAAATTCCCATCAAACATATTAAAGCTATTCATATTTTTGGAGATGCTCATTTAATTAGCAAATGTATTAGTCAAAGAATGATATAATAAGAAAATAAATAAAAATGATAATTTTATATAAAATTAACATTCCCAAACAAATGTCTCAAGTAATTTTTTTTAAGCAAATGTATAACTAATTCACTGAGTAATGAAGAGTGGCTGGAAAAAAAATAAATATTATAAATGTCACTTCCCAGGACTGTATAATTCGAATTCTAAAATTTAATAATTAATAATTTGATATCCTTAGAAAGTTTTACCCAAATAAATTATTCTATAAAAGGAAATCATAGAGGCTGTTTGCTTTTAACTAATTCAATTTTGTTTAATGTTTCAGAGTTTTTTGTTTTGTTTTGTTTTTTTTGACCAAAAATATTTATTTAAAATGAAGACCTTTTTATGTGTCTTATACTATTCTAGGTTCTTGAAGTAAGTCAGTGAGGAAAAAAGACAAAAATTTATACCCTCATACAGCTTACATTTAGGATAGGAAAACAGTAAATAGATAAAATATGCAAGTAAATTACATGATAGAAAGTTATATATGTCATGGTGAAAAAGTAAAGCAGGGACAGAGTATATGAAATGCTAAGGTGTAAGGGAATTGTACTTAAAAATAGGGGGGTCAAGGAAGGTCTCAGTGGGCTGGTGACACTAAGCCAAAAGTAAAAGAAGGTGGAGGAACCAGCCATGGAAGCTTCTGCGGGCAGAACAGTCCAGGAAGAGGACAAAGTCGGTGTAAAGGCTTTGAAGGGGGTTGTGCTTGGCTTGTTCAAGAAACAGCACAGAGACCAGATGAACCAAGTAAAACAGAAAATGAGACAGGAGGACCCAGATGATCTGTGGCATCAGACAAGGACAGATAGTGGAGAAGCAGGGAGACCAGGTAGAAGGCTGTTATCAGAGTGCAGGGAAGGGATGTTAGTGGCTTCGACTAGGGTAATAGCAGTGGAGGTGGTGAGAACAGGTATGTGTTCTTAAATAAGAAAGGCCAATAGCATTTACAGGTTGATCAGACATGGGATGTGAGGGAAAGAGAGAAGTCAAGAAAGATTTCAAGGCTTTTGGACTAAGAAATTTAAGAAATAGATTAGCTACTACCTGAGAAAGAAAAGATAAAAGGTAGAGCTACTGTTGAGTGTTAGATATAATAACCTTGAAAAATATTTATTAAACAGCTAGTTGATAAGTAGAGAAGATCAATGGTAAATATTTCTGGCTAAGTAGATCATTCAGTGGCTCTCACAGCAGATCCAACTTAAAAGGGCTTGTTGGTATAGACAAAAACAAAACAAAAAGCAATTCTAAGACACAGTTTCTGATTTTCAAATAATACGCTACCAAATATATACAAAATATTATAGATAGTCCCAAGGAATGCATGGTTGAAAAACAAGACTTGGATCGCATATTACTTTGTACTACATGTGGAACAATTTCCAAAAGCAGCTAGATTTACAAATTTATTTAGATCCCCTGATGCAGAAAGGAGTTTGTCTAAAAATTGCTTATAATTATTTAATGCAAAGTCCCAGATGGAGAAATAGTAAGCCAGTCTTTCTGTTTCTAGAATCACATAAATATGTGTATCCTTCATGGTGTTAACACGGTGAAGGAGGATGTTGATATTTTGAGCTGAAAAGCTAATAAAAGCTTCTTCTGCTTCACAGCTCAAGTGTCGTATTTCACTTGACTGTAATTCATAAGTTTCCTGTAGGCTAGATATTTTATACACAGAGTTAAATACACAAAAGTATTAAATGCAATGCATTTCTGACAGCAATATACTTTGTGGCAGGAACTCCATCAAATTTCTCTGCTTCTGAGCAGATTGGGCATTCAAGCTTCACATTCTAGGTGAGAATCAGCAAACAAATGCATCCGGTGGGCCTTATTTCCAAGGAAGGGGAAAGCAGTATTAGGGAGAATTCCCAGGCATCATCCTATTTTCTTTAAAAATGAATTTTATATTTCACACTACACAACCATTATCTTTGACAGGTTTTTCTAAAATTAAGCTCAGGATATATATATATATATATATATATATATATATATATATATATATATTCATTGAAGTATATTCATTAAAGTATATTCATTAAAGTATATTAATCCTGAATTACCTTTATTTTTTCTATATTTTAGCTTATGTTCTTCCCCTAAGGTCAGTTATAACGTATTTGCTACATTTACCTAGTAATTTCTCAGGATTATGACTAGGCCTCAGGGCTGATTAATGGGGGATCTTAGCTTCAACTCTATTTCATAACCCTCTAAATTTAGAGCTAATGTGTTATTTTGGACTCTTTAAAATACTTAAGAAAACACTGTTTGTATATTGTCAGAGATCAATTTTATTCAATTCTGAATGGTGTACCATTCAGAATATAATAAAATTGAATAAAATTTGTAACTAATTCTAACCAGGAAGAAATAAGCTTAACTATTGAAAAGTAAAAAGAATTCAGAATCAACCTTCCAGTGACCACATTGTGTTGTAATATTCAGCATAAATTATACAATCTGGCAATAATTACATTTGTATGTAGAAAAGACATTGTATACACAGCATATGTCATTGATTTATAGCAATATTGGCAGATTTGTTCATCTGCTTATTTTAATATATTTTTAACCCAATATAATTTTTCAAATTTAAAGATTAAGAGTAGTCAACAAAGACTCTGTGTCTATTTGACTTCATGCTTTTCATCTCTTCTATTTTTCTTTCTTTCCTATCTTGTTTTCTGTCTCCTTGCCAGGGGCCCAGAGTACATTGAGGTGAATAAAGGATTTGGCTTAGCCAAAAAATTAGAGGGAATTAAAAAAAATTCAGTAATAAAGGTAAATATATTTTAGTGCAGTATTTTAATTGAAATAAAAAGTGCATGATTAGCAAAATTTTAAATAAAGATTGATTCTTCCAATGTGATGTGGAGCCATGTCTATATATAACGGTTACTGATTTTTGTGGCATTCCCTTATATTATGCACCTGAACCTGAGGTGAGTGTCCTCTTGCTTGACCAGAGCCTGGGCCTGCTGTGTCACACCTGCCTTGCTTCCCAGCCTTCTAGACAAAAAGTATAGAACAACAACACACAATTGATCATTTTACCAATGTAAATACACACATTTCCACAACAACTTCTTGTAATCAAGGTAACAGATCTCTGTTAAATAAACACACAAAATGAGACTGAGATTATTAGGTAGAAATGTGTTGAAGCCTATTCTATTCATAATACAAAGCATTTTACTGACATACTTTTGAGATAGTAAGTTATACCCTTCAGAATATAATAAAAATATGAAAAAATAGGAGTTCTCGATGAGGACCCATATTGGGTCTGAATTCAAGAGTAAGCTGAGAAAACAGTATGGAGCTTCCTCAAAAAACTGAAAATGGAACTCCCTTTTGACCCAGTAATCCCACTCCTAGGAATATATCCCAAGAAGCTAGAAACATCAACCAGAAAGAATATATGCACCCCTATGTTCATAGCAACACCATTTACAATAGCTAGGATTTGGAAACAGTCTAGGTCTCCATCAGCAGATGATTGGATCCAAAAACTATGGTACATTTACACAATGGAATATTATGCAGCCATAAAAAAGAAAAAAATTCTCATCGTTTGCAGCAACCTGGATGGAATTGGAGAACATCATGGTGAGTGAAACAAGCCAGTCAATGAAAGAGAGACACCACATGACCTCACTTATTTATGGATGATAAAGAACATTATAAACTGAAGAACCAAAAGATAGATATAGAGACAGTAAAGCAACAAGCAGACTGTCAAATTACAGCGGGGAGGCTGGGGAGATCTGGGGGAGATAAGAGATCAACTGAAGGACTTGTATACATGCATATAAGTACAACCAATGGACACAAAACTCTGGGGAGGGAGGGTATATACGGGAGGGGGCCATTGGTATATGTACAAAAATAATAACTTAATAAAAAAATATATATATATATAAAAAAGAGTAGGCTGAGATTGAGTGCTGTCAAAGATTTTAGTAATTCAAGTTGGAAAGAAAGACTGATTCAAGCTAGAAACTGATACTTAATTTCATTCACTAGATATTGAGACGCTGTAGAGACATAGGGATAAACTGATAAATCATGTATGGATCCTGACCTAAGTAGTATACCATCTAACACGATAGCTAGATACAATTATGATATTAAGAAGAAACAGCCTGGCCTGTGTAGCTCAGTGGCTGAGCATTGACCCATGAACTAAGAGGTCCTCAGTTTGATTCCCTGTCAGGGAACATGCCCGGGTTTCAGGCTTGATCCCCAATAAAGGTTGCGCAGGAAGCAGCCAATCAGATGTTTCTCTCTCATTTATGTTTCTATCTCTCTACCCATCTTCCTTCCTGTCTCTCTAAAATCAATACAAATATTAAAAAAAAGAAGAAGAATATCTGCATAAATATTGATTTATGGATAAATGGTCAAGATGAATACATTATTCATAAATTATTATTAATGAAGGTAGAAAATATTTTAGGCAAGAGAATCTGGAATAATTTCATAGTAACCACTGAGACAGACATTGAAAATGAATGGCCAGTGCTGAAACCAGTTTGGCTCAGTGGATAGAGCGTCAGCCTGCGGACTGAAAGGTCCCGGATTTGATTCTGGTCAGGGGCATGTACCTTGGTTGCAGGCATGTCCCCAATGGGGGGTGTGCAAGAGGCAGCTGATCAATGTTTCTCTCTCATTGATGTTTCTAACTCTCTGTCCCTCTCTCTTCCTCTCTGTAAAAAATCAATAAAATATATTAAAAAGAAAAAGAAAGAAAATGAATAGCAAGTGGACAAAAAACAAAATGCAGTGGGAGGATTGGATTCATGATGAAAGAAAATAAATTAATAATATCTGGTATATAGCAATATTGAAAATATAAGAGGAAGTCAGTAAAACTTAGTTGGCTTGGAATATAAAGGAAGTGAAATGTAAAAAGAAAAAGACATCTATATGAATGCCTAGCACAGGAGGTCAGCAAAAATTTTGAATGAAAATAATGAACAAATAAGTAAATGAAAATTAAAAGAAAGGATAATGCCAAACTGTAGAGACCTTTGAATGTCCGAATAAACAAATTACACTTGAGATAAAGTGGAGCACTTTAAGATCTTTGAGCAAAGATGGATAACTATCAGAACTATTCTGAGGGAAGATTAATATGTGAGAGGAGGCCAATCAGTTAAGTTATTTCTATAGTCCAGGAGAGTAGTAACAGTGACATGAATTACTAAGTTGGAAGTAGAAAAGAAAAGGAGGGAATGACTGGGAGAGATGCGGCAGAGGCAGGATTGATAGCTAAAGCAATTAATTGACTCTGGTAAGAAAGATGAAAGCAATGAAAAAGACTCCTCAATTTCCAGCTTGGACGACAGAAGGGTATTGGTGCTTTTAGTAGAAATAAAGGACACAAAAAGATAAGCATTGACTTGCAGAGGAAGATAATTAGTTCAGTTGTAGACATGAAGCTGGAAGGGGCCTTGGCAGGGCATCCAGGTAGAGATGTACAGCAAGTAGATAAATGTAGTCTGGTTTCTAAAAAATAATATGCCATCACAAGAGAGAAGCAACATTTGCCACTTGATGTGCCCTCACTTAACCTCTGCTTTCTGATTATTTGCATGTAAGGAGCAAAGATAGCAAAGGTTTTGTTCCTTTGTGTTGAAGCATTCAAGAAAATCATGTACACATATTAAAAAGCCTGATAGCATCCATTAAAGTGATAAAAAGATTTTAGATTATTTAGATGTACTCAAAGCTCTGGATAACTAAAGCCTCTGCTTGAACGACAACAAAATGATGTGAGTGGCTTGCTTAAACTTAACTACAGCTGAGGCTATTGGTTTTCAAACTTGAGAATCATCTGATAAGCTTGTTAATATAGAATATCCAGATACACCAGAAGAGTCTTTGACTAGCTAGTTCTAGAGTGGGATCTAAGAATGTGCATTTCTCATAAGTTCCCATGTGATGTCAACACTGGTCCAGAGCCCACATTTGGGAGATCATTGGTCTACAGTGTTTCCCAAACTTTTGACATATGTGTACCCCTTCTATAATTTTCATAACGCTGAGTACCCCTCGTACTCATGAGAACGTAGAATTAGGTGCAGCTAAGCACGGTGTAGTGCATATCCCCACCAAACTCCAGTGCAATGTGTACCCCCACCAAACTCTTCCTGTACCCCTCGGGGTACGCGTACCACACTTTGGGAAACACTAGAACAGGGTTTTCAAATAATGCACAGAAGAACTGTTTTTGGAAAATAACCTGTGAAATATCTCCATCAGGAACACCTGGATTGCTTATTAAAAATTTAATTCTTATGATATCACCCCAGACTTAGTAAATCTTAACATCTGGCTTCAGAATTTAGAAATAAGCATTTTGTGCAGCTTTTGTAGGTAATTCTTAGTACCTTTTGCAGTGACTCAAATTGTGATGTGAATTTTAAGTAGCTTGGGAAGACATGTGAGACTTAAATTCTACAGTGCTGGTAGAGAAAGCAAATGACCAGGAGTTAAAGACATGTAGGTTGTAGTCATAAATCTTGACATTAATTTGCAGTGTGGTCTTAGATAAATTACCTAATCTTTTTAGGTATAATTTCCTCATCAATAAAATAAAATGATTAAACTGGGAGATATTCACATTTCTTTTCAGCTCTATGACTGTGATGAATCTGGTAATGGCCAGAAACAAGTATTCCCAGAGAGTTTAGGAGAACCAACACTTCTCAATTGTGTGGGTCAGAATAGCATGGAGTTTGTTTTTGTTTTGTTAAATTATACAGCCCTCTCCCCCCATTCTGATTTGCCTCTGTTGCTGGAGGTAAGTTGTTAGTTTATTGGTCTCTTCTATGTTTGAGAATCACTATTGGGTGAGCCATTTTGGAGGTGTGGATTGACTAGCCAACACAATCTAATTTCTACTGGAGTAAATGATGGGAAATTATAGTGATTCAAGTTTGTTAGCCACATATTGCCCATTGAAATGAATAGTAAAATAGAATTTAAATGTATATGTTCCATTAGAATGCTTACTATAAAAATAGAATAAAAGAAGTGATAGTGAGGATGTGAAAAATTGGTGGGTATGTGAAATGGAGCAGCCACTATAGAAAACAGTATACGGTTTCTCAAAAAATTAAAACGAAAACTACCATATGATCCCACAATTCCACTTCTGGATATATACCTATCAGAATTGAAAGCAGAGACTCAAACATATTTGTAGCAGCATTATTCACAATAGTCAAAAGTAGAAGCAACCCAGGTGCCTACTGATTAAGGAGTGAATAAACAAAATGTGGTATGTATTGTTAAGCCTTAAAAAGAAAGGACATTTTACACATGGATGTACCTTGCGGCATTATGCTAAGTGAAATAAGCCAGTCACCAAAAGATAAATTCTGTATGACTCCACTTATATGAAGTAAGGTGGTCAAATTCATAAAGATACAAAGCAGGATTGTGGTTCCCAGGAGTTTGGGGGAGAAAAATATGGGGAAATTATTGTTAAATGGGTACAGAAATTTAGTTTAACAATATAATAACTTTTCTGAAGATGTATGCTGGTGATGGTTATATAGCAATGTGAATGTACTTAAAGTTGTTAAACTATACAATTATAGTATCTTCCTCATAGGACTATTGTATTGAGATAATGTGTATAAGTCTGTTATAATCTTTAAAAAATGGTTAAGTACAGTGTAAGAAATATAGTAAGTAACCTATATAATAAAGAGGTAATATGCAAATTGGCCCTCATACTCTTGCATCACAAGATGGCCATCCACATGTCATCACAACATGGCTGCTCCCACATCGCCACAAGATGGCTGCCCTCACATTGTCACAAAATGGCCACCCCCACATTGTCACAAGATGCCTGGCAGGGGAGGGCAGTTGGTGATGATTGGGCCAGCAGGGGAGCAATTAGGTGTCAATCAGACCGGCAGGGGAGCAGTTAGAAGCTATCAGGCTGGCATGTAGAGTGGTTAGGGGCAATCAGACAGTCAGGCAGTCAGGCAGGTAAGTGGTTAGAAGCCAGTAGTCCCAATTATGAGAGGGATGGCCCAGTTTGGAGAGATGCAGGCCTCCTCCCCCCTGCCAGTGCACAAATTTCATGCACCGGGCCTCTAATATCCTAATAACTATGTATGATGCCAGGTGGGTACTGGAAATATCAGGGGGAGCACTTTGTGAAGTGTCTGATTGTCTAACCACTTTGTTGTACACCCGAACCTAACACAAAATAATACTGAATACAAGTAATAAAAAAAAAGAAAGAAAATGTCTTTTAAAAAAACAGTTAAGATGGTAAATTTTGTTCTGCATGTTTTACAATTTAAAAGAATAACATTTTTTTAAATTTAAATGAAGTATTTTATGTTGAATGCTAAATATGAAAATTATTAATATGCTGATTATTTTACAAACTAATTCCTAATGACATAAAAAGAGACACCCTATTCTTAATTATGGAGGTTTTAAAACCTATTTTTACTTTTGGATTCCAGTATTTAATATTATGTATACTAGAGGAAACAAAAGGGAAATTGAAAGAGCAGGTTCTTTCTACCAAACATTAAGTATGGTTTATATCCTAATATATAAAAACCCATGGTCTGTAACAACCAAATGTTCGGCCTACCAGAGTTCAGTCCTGAAGTCAGTACTGGTTTGCCATGGTGACCCAGCACTGACTGCTGCTGCTGCCGTCATAGTGACCCAGGACTGACTGCTGAGGGGGCTGTGGATAGGCCCAGAGAGAAGCATGGAGAGAGAAGCAGGGTCTTATCTGTAGTCTCCTTGGCAGCTGTTGATCAGCCCTTGCCTCTCTCTTTCTCTCTGGGTCTGGCCAGCAGCTGTACCTCTCTTTCTCTTTGGGCCTCCCAGGGCACTATTGATCAGCCCTGCCTCTCTGATCAGGCCTGGAAATAGGCCGGGAGATGTTGACTGACAGAATAAAATCTGGGTGAACAGTGAGGAGCCAATGGCTGCCTAGGAGGCAGAGCTTTTGACGCTGACTGGTATAGAAACTGACTGATCAGAACCTAATCTGGGTGAATGTGAAGGCAGAATCTAAGGTGGGGGCTGAGGAGAAGTTTTAAGGGCAACAGCTGTTTGGTGTAAAGTGTAAGAAAAAGGTTCAATTTTTTTAATGACTAGTTTGGCATTATAGTGCATATGGCTGACTATCAGTCCAGATATAGGGATTATGTATTTTTGTCTGCCAAGAGCATGTCATCCTGCTGAAAAGGCTCTCCCCCACCGCCCTATTTAAGCAATCCTATCTTATATAATCTATCTATACTAATAAAAGGGTAATATGCTTATTAGACTTGGTTGATTGGCCATTCTCCGGATGTCCAACTTCCTTCCAGACAAAGCCATGGTGGTGGGAGCTGAGGCAAAGAGGGCAGTTGGGGGTGAGATTAGGCTGGCAGGGGAGAGTATTTGGGGGTGAGATTAGACCAGCAGGGGAGGGAAGTTGGGGGTGAGATCAGGCTGGCAGGGGAGGGCAATTTGGGATGAGATCAATCCAACAGGGAAAAGCAGTTAGAGGGGAGATCAGGTTGGCAGGGGAGGTCAGTTGGGAAAAATATCAGGCTGGCAGAGGAGGGCAGTTAGGGGTGATCAGGCAGGCAGGCAGGTAAGTGATTAGGAGCCAGTGGTCTCAGACTGCAAGAGGGATATTCCACAGGGATCAGACCTAAACTGGCAATTGGACATCTCCCAAGGTGTCCCTGATTGGAGAGGGTGCAGGCTGGGCTGAGGGGACCCCCCCGTCCGTTATCCCCCCTGAACAAATTTCATGCACTGGGCCGCTAGTTGTACTATATTTATTGTTCCAAAATACCATTAAGGCACCAAAATTTTATATATTTTTTCATCTCCCATGCTGAGTCAATTCCAGGTGGCAGAGCCATAAAGGATTTTGCAAAATATATTGATTTAAAGGAAGGAAAATAGAGTTATGTATTTTTAACAAGAAAGGAAGAATTTATAATCACAAGCTTTAGTGCCCAAGATGACAATTAATCTGAGAAATGTAAAAGCAGAAGGATCGCTAGTAATCATGGCATTTATGTCTTAGTAGGGGAATTGAATTCAGAAGTTGAGAAAATCATAATAAAGCACTGACCACATAAATCAGAATAAGAGGAGAGGGAAGGCTTTTGGAGAAATATAAAAGGACAACCAGGGACCTAGACTTACAGAAATGCCAATGAAACTTACATAGGCTCCTAATTCTCTTACGGAGGGAAGGAGAGTTTCATCAGAAACTAAAAATTCAAAGTTTTTGTTATTAAGGTGTATTGCTTAATGTAATGGAAACAAAATACATAGGCACGGTAGTCCAATATCTTAACTAGAAATGTCCATAAAAACATGTTTCAAAAACTTTGAACCTTTTCAGTATATATCTTTCACTAGGGAGCTAAGTTTTATAAAATTCTTATTTACATTAATAGTCCTAGGGATAAAAAGGAATACAGCAAACAGTGGACAGCTTACAGGCATATTTACCAAACCATTTAGCTTCTCCCAGTTTTCACAAAGTAAATGCTGCTCCTTGAAATCACTTTCTGGCAAAAGAAATGTTGTCTTATAAAGTGTACCCTTGGGCCTTACCAAGATTTACATTAAGACCTGACAAAATTCTGTTTGCTTGCCAGTACATCAACTTAACTGACAGTGCACATGCAGATGTGGGCATGGAATGGAATAGAAAAGCCTGATGGGGTAGAGGTAGAGTTACACAAAAGACAAAGCACTGTTAGCAATATTTAAAAAAAATATATTATAATTATAGTCCTAAAAGTAGGATTGTCAGTTAAGAAGCATGTAAATTTTAAAAGCAACCTCTGTGGTAATAACAAGCTACTTGGAAAAGGAGCAAAGGAATAATTTAGCAAAATAGAAATGATATGCAAAAACCAATGAATATTTGCAAAAATGTGCAACATTATTAACAATCAGAAAAGTAAAAATAAAATACTTTTCATTTCTCATTTTGGAACAAACAAACAAAAAAGAGTACTACCATTAAATTATGGCAACTTCAGGTAAGAAAGTGGGAAAACAAAACTCTCTTATTGTATTGATAGAAGTAGAAATAGGTACACTATTTTCAGAGACTATTCTGTGAGTGGTTATTACATTTGAAAATTTACATGCTCCTTCACCAACAATCCTACTTTTAGGACTATTATTATAATATATATATATATATATATATATATATATATATATATATATATGTTCATCATAGCTGCTTTTAGGAGAAAATATATAAAACATTCAAAGTGTTCATCAACACAAATAATTTGATAAATTATAGTAATTCACGGAATATTTTGAAGGTATCAAAATGATGTATAAACATGTATGCAAACCTGAAAGCTTTTATAACAGAAATTGAAAAGAGAAAGGCAAAAACAAAACAAAAACACATTTCATTAAAAAAAAAAAAAGTCAAAATGAAAACCAAACAAAAACACTGTATGGACATGCATGCCTATTCAATACAGGAAAAAGTCACAAAGCTATACCACAGAGGATGCTTTTAAAGGTAAATTGGGTGGGTAGAGTGAGCCAATTTAAAAATTATAGTGAAATTGCATTTTTTACTTCTATGCTCTAACAGAAAAAATTAAATATGTATATGCACTTTCAACCTTGGAAAGTAAATTTGAGAGTCAGACCTAACTAGATGATACATGACTAGTAGGAGTCTTTGATCCATAGGACAAACCATACCTCCCACTCCCTTCACTTTATTATAGCACTGTGATGGTTAAAGTTATGTGTCAACTTGACTGAGCCATGGGGTGCCCAGATATCTGGTTACACATAATTTCTGGGTCTGTCTAATAGTGTATCTCTGAAAGAGATTAGGATTTGAATTGGTGGATTGACTGAAGCAGATGGCCCTCCTCAGTGTGGGTGGGTAAGCCTCAGAGGGTTGTAATAGAACAAAGTGGAGGCAGGTTTAATTTTCTCTGCCTGACTGATTGAACTGGGACATTAGTCTCCTCCTGCCCTTGAACTGAAATTTACATCAGTGTTCCTGTTCTCAGGCCTTCAGGCTCAGACTAGAATTTGCACCATTGGCTTTCCTGAGTCTCCAGGTTATAGATTGCAGAATGTGGGACTTCTCAGCCACCATAAGCTTTTGAGCCAATTCCTTATAATAAATCTCATTGTGTGTGTGTGCGTGTGTGTGTGTGTGTGTGTGTGTGTGTGTGTGTTATAATATAGGTTATTGATACTTATCATTATATATAAAACTATGTATTTGGATATATAATTTATAATATATATGTACTAGTACACACACACACACACACACACACACACACACACACACACACACATCTCCTATTGTTCCTATTTCTCCAGAAAACCCTCATACAACCACCTAATATCAAACTGTAATTGCTTTTTGTTTCCTTCATGGTCCTGGTCTGTTCACCTTTGTGCTTTTTTCTTTCTTTCTTTTTTTTTTCAGGCTGTCTCTTCCCTCTCCTACTTATTCCTATCTCTCTTTCATTTAATTAAATGAAATACTTCTAGAAAGCCTTTGCGATCTGAATAACCTCATCCCCTAGGTTACGCTTGGTAGACTTTCTGTTTTCTCATATTACCTTTTAACCTTGTACATCTTTCTCTGGGTAGTTTTATCCTGCATTTTACTGTCCAACTAGACCAATCCATCTCAGCATCCCCTGTCCCTAACATAGTTTCTGGTACTTAGCAGCCTTTGAATTAGAAATAAAAAAGTTTGTTGATTAAACGATGAGTGACTGAATAGATGGATTGGAATTGAGTGTAACTAATTAAAGGAAGAATTGGAGCAAGTCTGGCTTTCATCACGGATTAAATAACTATAAAAAAAGCAATTTAAAAACACATGCTCTGCCAACAGTGGGTATCTTTATAATAGTAGTCAATATATAAATGTATACATATATATTGTATAAATTAAAGTGAAAATTATAAAGAAGTTTCACTTTATATTTATAAAGATAGATGTATGTACCCCCTGGGCATCTAAAAGTATCCTGTTTATAGTTTGCTTTGTGTTCTATAAGACCTGACATATTCTAACTCAACTTAAAATGCTCATGACTGCATAAGCAATATATGATTTTAGGGTTCTCCTTTTCTCTTTGGGAAATATCTAATCAAGACTAATTTTAAGACATCCATGAAGGTTATTGGGAAAAAATAGTTGTTAAAAATTATTTTAAAAAATCCCACTCAACCCCAGGCATTAAAAATGCATTGGCAGGGCTGTTGGAAATGATGTCTATGTTTTTTTTTTGTTTTTTGTTTTTGTGTGTGTGTGTGTGTGTGTGTGTGTGTGTGTGTGTGTTTAATTTCCCACTGGTACAGAAAGAAGAGCAGTATTCACTGTGTGATAACTCACAGACCTAAAAGCTCTGTTTCTTAAAGATCCAAAAATGTGGTATCTGAGCTCCCAAGTGCAGGTAAAGTACTAAAGTGAATCATATATTTTTGAAGTTACTTGGGAAATGAATAGATGTAGCATTGCTACCTCTAAGCCCAGGGGTATGACAGTTAGGCCTCTTGGCATTTTCATAGACTCAAAGCTGTTGAGTATTTTGTCTTGTTTTCCCCCAAGTTGTGTTCAGTCTGATTATTCATTTCTGTAATAAGGGCCTAACCCTGCTTTTAAGGTTTTGTACGTATCAACATATTACCAAGCACTTACTGAAGCCTAAGTGAGCTCTTACCCTCTCTCTGCTGCTAGTTCATGACTTTTCATCCACTTTGGTGGCATTTTCACTCAATGTAAAACTATGCTAGAGAGCTCTATGAGGAAGAGGAAAGGAACAACCAGAAAATTACTGTATATGGCCAGTGTGGTTCATGGGTTTGGAGCACAGAAGACTGGAATGACTTACTTACTAAGTTCTTATAAAAGGATATAACTCAGAAACAGACAGAGATGTAGAAGTAAAAGTATGGGGAAAGGCATGGAGCTTCCACGCTCTCTGTAGTGTGCTGCTCTCCTCACTCCTGCATGTGTATATGAACTTGGAAACTGTCAGACTGGGGTTTTATAGAGGCGCCATTACACAGGCATGAATGATTAAATCATTGGCCATCCATGATGGAACTCTCCAGCCCTTTCCTCTCCCAGGAGAGTGGGGGTAAGACTAAATGTTCCAATCCTCCAATCATGGCTGGTTTCCCTGCCAACCAGCTCTATTCTTAGGTTCGGTCCTAAAGTACCTCATTAACATAATAAAAGATGCCTTTATAACTCTCCTCATTTAGAAAAATCCAAGGGTTTTAGGAGCTCTGTGCCAGAAACAGGAGGAAGACCAAATAAATGTTTCTTATAAATCACAATATCACAGGGGTTCTATTAATAATGGTGGGGCACCTGGAAAAATTGAGACTTTCCAAACTAAGGCATATGGTCACTCTGCATATAATATGCTTCTCCTCTAGGGAAGCCTCATTACTTGTCTTCTTAAGTGCTGGTTATTTTTTCTCTTTTACAACTTTCTTACCACAGGGGCTGTTTAAAGAGTAGTTATCCTCATTTTCCCTTGAACTCCTTCTAGAGCCTTGTCTCAATAAAGTCTTCTTGCTTTGAAGGTCAGGCTATCAGACTATATTTATAACCTGCTACTCATTCTTACTGCAGTCATCTGCTGACTCTGTCACTCCTCTAGCGTTGCTTGAAGATTTCATCATTTGGCCCTCTGTCACTATCTCAAATACTAGTTTTATGGTTATTTTTGGTGATCTGATTATTCACATAGACATTCTATTCCAGTACTGGGTTTCTCAGTCTCTTGGCTTTCTGTTTTCCAAAGATTGTGTCTTTTCTCCTACCTTTGCCACCACTCCCATGTCATATTCCCAATACCAACACTCACTTTACCATCTCAATTTCAAATGTGTCATCACAGTACCAACTTCATATTATTTCCAATCCAGCTTTGCACTTTTGGTTCATGACTCTAGCTGTTCAGTTCTATCCACACCTACTGTTCATTGCTCATGCCATTCTCAATCTCCTTATGTCATCACTTTCCTCTTAGCTCAGATTTCATTGTCCCAGGGGTCTTTAGCTATCTTTCATCCCTAGATACACACTCATTCATGGTGATATCATTGAGTCTTATGACTTTAAATAAAAACTCTTTGCTAATAATTACCAAATGTTTATTTCCATCTAGAACTCTCTCCTGAATACCCAACTCAGGCATGCATCAGCTTTCTTGGTTGGATACATAAAAATAATCTTTGCCTGGATAAATAATAAGCATTTTATATTAACTATCAAACCAAAGGCAAATTTTCATTTGGCTTCTCAAATCTGCTTTTCCCATAGTTTCTTTAATCTCAAAATAAGTAAATAGGCAACTTATTACAACTTGCTTTCAAAAACTTATATTTTGGATGTTAATAACTTTTAGTGCTCATACTAGAATTTACTGGACTTTGCTATTCATAATTATTTTTTTGAGAAGGATTTTTAATAACTTTTTAAAAGCAATTTATTTTTCATTGATCTATTTTCCAGAGTTATGCATGTTTGGATTGTAAACTCTATCTTATTTAAATGTACATTTTTATGATCATGGTGGATTAATTTGTGGAGTTTCTTCCTTCAGGGAGGATCTGCATTCTAGAGCTTCCAATACTAAGCATTTATTTTCATATGTTTACTTATTCTAGTCTCTAATGAATTAAATGACAACTTAAAAAAATGACAGCTTCATTCTTCCAACTACTTAAGATTCATCTTTAACTCTGCTTTTTCATACCCCATATGCAATATTTTAGAAAATTTTGTTAAAGCTACCTTCAAAAGATATTCAAATTCAATTACTTCTCACCAATTGCACCATAACCACTCTGGTCCATCCAGCATTGTGTCTTACATGAATTATAGCAATGGCCTCCTCACTGGTCTCCCTGCTTCCAGTCTTGGCTTTCATTTCAATCCTCCAGTCTTCCAGCTAGGATTAGAGCTGGCCCCGTGGCATGGATAGAGCCTTGATGCCCCAACTGAACTTTGGCAGCTCCCTTTTACCTACACTGTTCTGGGACTTAAGTAGATGAGTGATGTTGCAAATTGATTTTTCTGGTTGAATAATGCTGCTGCCACCACCACCCATTTTCCTGTTATCATAGTATCCTTCAGAGTCCCTCTTCCTCTCCCTCTCCTCCTTGCATTTAACTACATAGTCTGAAGAATTATTTACTTAACATTGAAGTCCTCTAGCTAGGGCAGAAGTTATAATCCTACCAATCCTGCTTTTCTTTTTTTCCCTAGTAGCCTTTATTGCTGAAGTTCTGGAATAATTTGTTTCTCACATTTGAATTATAATAGTTTATCAGATAATAAATATTGCCCTCTTATTAACCAGAGAAGTCTCTATTTCAGTGCTATACACAGATATATCATTCCTACTCAGATCCTTATCTATGACTTAGAATTTTCCTATCTATTCTCAGAAATTACCTGCCTCATGTCCCAGTTCTTCCTAAAATAATCTGATAAACCAAATCTCCACCAATGTACTAATGTTAATAGTTTAAAGTTATAATATTCTAAGATGTATTTGGGTTTTAACAGAGATTGATTTTCAATGGTATAATTTCAGAATTTCTGAGTCATCATATTGACCTCCTAATTGGTTTCCAGTTTCTACATTGACATCTTCTGTTTTTCTCAATAGAACAGACATAATTTACCAAAATATTAATTAGACCATGTTATTATGTTCAAAACTTCCTAAGTAAGTATCATGTATTACAGAGTAAAAGTCCACTTAATATACAGTTCTGTACAGCATATGTTCTCAGACTTTAGCATGCTATGAATCTTGTTAGAATGAAATTTACATTCAGAAGAGCTGAGATGAGACCTAAGAGTCTGCATTCCAACAAGTGATGTTGATGCAGGTAACCCCCAGGCCTATCCTATATAATAAAGAGGTAATATGCAAATTTACCCTCATACCCTCACAAGATGGCTGCTTATGACCAGGCTAACAGGAGGGTTAATGAGGATGACTAAATGACTGAACAAGAAGGCTGCATGGGGTGACCAGACTGACAGAGGGGGTCAGTTAGGGGTGCCAGGCTGGCGGGGAGTGGCAGTTAAGGGCAGTCAGACTGGCATGCAGAGGCAGTGAGGGATGATAAGACTGGTTGGGGCAGGCAGGCAGGTGAGGAGTTAGGAACAAGTGTTCCAGGATTGTGAGAGGGATGTCTGATTGCAGTCAGACATCCCTCAAGGGGTCCTGGATTGGAGAGGTACCTCCAGGCTGAGGGGACCCCCACCCAATCCCCCCTGCACAAATTTTATATACCAGTCCTCTAGTGCTGTAATAAAATCCTGTATGATTTGCCTTCTCCCTACCACCTCTCTGACTATGTTACACTTTTGATATTATCCCTTATTGCTGAAGTTACACTGGCCTCTCTCATAGTTAGAATATTCAGACATCCCCCCACCCAGGACCTTTTCATTGGCTGACCCATCTGTCTGGAAACACTTCAACTTCACCAAGATTTCTCTCTCCTCTTCTCCCTCTCCCGCAATCCCTCTCTTCACCACCTGCTTCAAGTCTTTATTCCAGTGTCACTTCCTTAGTGAAGACTTCCCTTGTCATCTGATGTAACAAAACAGGTCATCTTCTCCATGTCCCTCTCTCCTTCTCCTCCTCTGTTTTTCTCTTTAACACATATTACTACTAAAATGTAACATTTTATTTATCTTATTTATTGTATACTTTCTTCACTAAACTCCAAGAAGGCATTTTGTTTTCATTTATGTTCACGACAGTGACTAAAATAGTGGCTGACTCATAGTGGGTGCTCAATAAATAATTGTTTAATACATGCATTAAAAATTCAGTTATACTTTTCAAATCCCACTTTTATGCAAAACATCCTGGGAAGAAGAAAGCAAAAACAAGTTTGTTTTAGTTTATTTAGGCTAGCTTGATTTAGGTGCAAGTCTCCCAATAACAGCAAATCAGAACTCATTTACTTAACCCTCACTTAGGTTTCTTCAGTAAGAGCAGAATAAAGATGTTGGAAAGAATCTGGACCTATCTTCAAATAAGAGAAAGTTAATGAGACTAGTAACACAATTAAGAACAAACAGAACCTGAGACATTAATTGGATATATAAAGTTATAATCAGATTGTGAGGATTGTTTTTCACAATGAGGCAGGCTTTCCTGGAAGGCAGTTACTATATACCGTATCTGCAAATTCATGGCCAAGATACTGTAGAAGTTTGGTCTTCGGTGGAATATTGACCTCTGAGGTCCCTTCAGCCTGCACAAATTAGAAGGCAATGACAGAGAACAGGAAACTGCTATGTGGGATGTGCAAGGCTAGTTGCTTGAGGAAGAATCCACAATTGCATTTTATGTGTTCTCATGCGCTCCCACTGAGCTTTCACAGGTGAAAAGGTTATTGTTGGTTGGTAGGTTTTATTTTAATAGAAGCTGGGCAAGATCTTGCAAACTAAACCAAAATTCATTTTATTATTATTACCTCTTCTCTGTCTAGTCAATTGTCACCTGTCTGTGATTTTGGTTGAAATATATATTAAAGCAAATTTCATGTTGATATTTTCCATTATGAATTCCAAAAGACATTCTTTAATACCCCTCTATAAATTAGAAAACTGAATAAATGTGATGTAATAAATACTGGGAGATTTGATTTGCCATTTTTAAATTCATAAGTCGTTTTTATAATATTAGCAGACTATCAGGGAACAGAAATCATTCTCTACTTCTTTTATTGCATTATCTTTTTTGTTATGTGACAATTTTAAGTTAACCTTAGGACTATTAAGTACCGTAATAATGTCTTGTAGTTGTAAAGTTTATATTCATTCTCAAGAAAACAAATTTATTTTTAATAGCAGACAATTTGAAAAAAATCTTTCAAAATCCATTTAGTATATTTATTGTGGGCTTAAATTCATTCATATCCTATGAGTCACTAGTAAACCCTAAAATGCCTACTCTCCCTTCTCCTTCAGATAACATATAGATCCATTCATCCAAAATAGAAACACTGGGATCCATACCTGGGCCCTGGGAAATGGGGACTAATATAAGAATGAGGGAGTTGGAGGCCATTGCTAATATTTCAAGGACATTCACTTCCTTAAAGGCGGTGCTTGCAAAGAGGTTTATGTCAGCAGCATCAGTTTCTTTAAATAATGATATCAATGTAGTGACTGCAAAAATCACCAGGCTGACTCTAGTGGACCACAGCAATAGCAGTAACAGACAAATAATGTCATCTGAACAGGCACAGAATAACGATAAAATCCATGGCAGAATAACATTGATAGTCATCAAAACATTCTCCAACATAGTGTTTTTGAGTTTGCTTTTGGACAAGGAACTCAGACATGGGATCCAAATTATTCTGTTAAAGAGAAAAAGTGTATGCCACCGTTGCTGCTGATCCATTCATGCATTCACTCGCTTATTCATTTATTTGTTCATTCAATAATTTTTATTAACTATCAACCATTGTGATTTTTACTAGGCTAGCCACTGGAACAATCTTAAGCAAAAACCATGCAGTTCTCTCAAGGAGGTTGATGGGGTCTGAGAGAAAGTGTTACCTTTGTGTACATATTTATAAACCACAGGCCAGAATAAAAATCAGCTTCCTGCTTTCACAAACAAAGCAACACCCCCTTTTCTTGGTAAAATAACTTTTAAATGATAGCTATATAAAAATAATAAAAAATATTTTCACCTTTGGAAATAGAAACAGTCATTGGTAGGAATTTTGTCGACAAGATTAACTTTTACTCACAGATTGCTTCACATAATCATAAGTAAAGATAAACAAAAACAAAAAAGGAAATACTAGTAGGTGTTTGAAAGGATTGAATAACCTGAATGGTATTTGGAATGGGATTTGTGAAAACATTTTCAGTCTTCATGTTTATAAGTATCTAAGCCTGTTCTGAACAAAAATACAAGCTCCTGTTTTCTAGTTTTTGAATTCACTGATCCATTAGATCAGTGATCTTCAACATTTTTCATCTCATTACACACAGAAGCTAATTACTAAAATGCTGTGGCACACCAAAAATACATTTTTTCCCATCTGACAAAAATATAGGTATGGTTCTAATTCATTCACTCTGGTCAGCTATTATTGTGCTGGCTGTTGTCCATTTTTAATTTTTTTAAATTTGCTTACAATCTAAGAGAAATAAGGTCAGTGCCCCTGACTAAATCGACAAGTATTGCATGTTTTTTTTTTTGTTTGTTTGTTTGTTTTTTAAATCTGGTTGACAATCGCTGCTTTAGACACATACACTACAGAGGGTTTGAATTCCCTCTACTGGTACACTGTCGCTTCAAACTCTTCTTTAAATCAGCAGAAGGTATAATGCAACTGAAAACTCACATCAAAGTTAACTTAAAAAAAGAAATTGCTGAACTTAGCAATTCTAATATGAGAGACAAAAGAGTAGACTATGAATAAAGAACTATAGCCAGTACCTTCTCAATGCCTGCTTGGGACTCCAGAACATTATTCTCCGACCCATTGCTTCGGTTGATCATCCGCCACATTTGGGAATACATGCTGTCCCTCTCGAAAGGATTCATTCCCTTCATACGCACATGCTCAAACACTGCAGAGTCCAGGACTGTGCCGTAAGGAATGTCTGTCTGCTTGGAAAGGTCCTGGAGAGACCTTAATTATTAGGGGAGAAGAGAGACACAAGAATATTTTCAAGTGGAAATAAAGTTAAAGGAAACAAAGAGCAATATATGTGAACACAGATGCTAAATTGCTCTTCTTAGTTTGTTGTTTATTAACATTAAGATGAAATATATAAGGAGGATTGCTTTTAGGATGTATGGCAATATATAAATCATGAAAAGACAAAATTATTTCTTAAAGGAAGTTGAAAATTTCTAGTGGTAAAGCAATGTGTGTGGTCTTTCTTTCTTTCTTTCTTTCTTTCTTTCTTTCTTTCTTTCTTTCTTTCTTTCTTTCTGTGTGTGAACCTGCACTACAAAACAATAAAATCTAGCAATCCTATCAAAGCAAAGAAACACTAAATTGCATTTCTAGATAATCATATAATCGAGTGTTTTTTTTAAAAAAATCAATATATTTTAAAGCCTTAAGCCTATGTTCTTTTAGGTGACAAGGGTTAAATAATTTTTATAAAATAACTTGTGGCTCAGTGCACAAATTCATGTACAATTAAAGGAAAGTGATTAGAAAAAATATTTTAATATCGCTATTCACTCTTTCTCTATAATAGAAATGTCAACCAAATTCACGATCAACAATGACAGATCAAAACACATGTGTGTGATTGGTGCCAGTGAAAGCTATATATATATAAACTTGCTTAATTAGAATTGCTTTTTTATTTAGCTAAACTTTTTCCAGCCCAGTGAAGAACTTCTCTTTCAGGTAATTGTCAGCATCACAGCAGTAAATATCAACATGAAGCATATTGTTATTGTAGACCATCCAGGGAGAACAAAGGATAAAATATTTAATTGCAGCAGTGTTTGACTATATTCTGTACAGTGAAAAAACCCGAAGTCATTTTCAAGGTCCACCATTTTTTATTTGTTTTCAGTAGGGTCAAGTTTCTAAGCTTTTTAAATCTCTGTTTTTAGCTAATGAAAAGAAAATAGGATTCCATTGAGTCTCTTATCTACCTATTCCAGGATTTCTGTGATGATCAAATAAGGTGAGGCATGGGAAACACTTCACAGACATTTGGTTAAAGTGTGAAATGTTTGCACTTGGCTATAAAGCAAGTCGTGTTCTGAAGAAACTGCAAGGAGGCTAGATGCTCGAGAGAGGAAGCCAGGTGTTGCTATGTAAAATCATTACCCAGAGCCCACAGCCACCATTTCTGGGCTTGGCTGAGCTGAACTGTGGGCTGCATTTTGCACCATGGGGTCTCATCAGTGCAGGCTGTGATTTGGTGGGCTGTCACTCTAGGATGTTGGCAGGCCTGTATCCCACTTGGGGGGAAGCTGAGTGCTGCTTTGTGGGCACCAGGTTCATGGTGCCATTTCTCTGTAAATGGCCAGTGCACACCAAGGCAGCTCCTGTGTTGAGCATCTGCCCCCTAGTAGTCAGTGCACATCATAGTGATCGATCAGATGGTCAGACACTAAACCTATTAGCTTTTTATATATACAGATTACATTGTGCACAAACAACATGTTTTAGGGGCAAGTGTATACTTAAAAATTAGTTTCTTGATAGTCATTACTTATCAAATGGCAACTGAATACATCCCCAAGCAATTGACATACATTATACTCACACCAATGCTTCATGTTCAGAACTATTTTACCCATTTTACAGATGAGGAAACTTAAGTTGTGGGGGAAAAGGACTTGCTCAAAGTGGCACACTTCAGTGAAAGATAGAGATCGGATTCAAATGTAGACTTGACTGGTACCAAAGGCCATAGTATTTCTACATTAAAATTCTGACTCTTATTTCTATACTTATTTTGCTATATTATTGGTTTTAAGTGTGTGTGTGTGATAGAGAAACACACACACACACACACACACACACACACACACACACGAGGCTTCTATTTGTATTCAAATGGAATAAAGTCCATGTTTCTGAAAAGCTAACTATGACCTTAGCATTCTTTTTTACAGAGCAATGTGAAATTGTCCAGGATTTTCAAATCAATCTTTCCCGAATTATCTCTAAATTGATGATCAATTTCCTTATATTTGAGTTTCAGAGCCACTCTATACTTTCTTAGAGAACCAATTACCATGCTTCTGGAATTCATTGACTGTGTATAGGTGCCCAGCTCTAATGACTGTCATTTAAGAAAGAACATGTGTCTTTGGCACATTGCTCAAAATTAGATGCTGGCATGTTTCAGACTCACTCTTCTGAGAATGGGAACAGATTCTTTGAAACACTGTACCACATTTTGAACAAGAATAAATACCCACAGCTCTCCAACCACGAGCCATGAATTTCATGTTATGTATACCTCTGACCTTTGAGTCTGTTTCTAGACGGAGTTTGCTAATGATTTCCTGGGGGTCTTTGCAACCAACAACAACCAGCTTTGGGCAAGGGCATTGGGAATACACTTGCAGATCACCAGTTTCCATCATGTGCAAAATTGTGTTGCAAACAATCAATTATGTGCTGTTTGTTAGAGGATTTATACCAATTTCTAATAGTAATGTCTAGCAAAATTTAATTTGCATTCTACTGTGTATGCTTTTTTATGTTGTTGATGTATATCATTTACTATATGAAACCACCATGATAATTCCTTTTAGTTTCACACTTTTGCTGCATAAAACAATTCATGTAAAAACTGCTTTTGAAGGGACTAATTTTCTAAAATAGTCTATAACTACTGATATGCAGTTTATAAAAAATAAAGTGACAGTATGAATGAACAATTGAAGGCAAAAACAGATATATAAGCGAGCTACATGTTGCTAGGGTACAACTCTTTCTCTCTTCCCCCACTCCCCCACATCGTTTCTCTTTCTGAAATCAATAAATAAAACTAAAACAAACAATCAAACAAACAAAAACAAAAAAATGAACAACAACCACAGAGGCTAGGACTGGCCACTAGCTGCTTAGTGGTTCCAACAATCAATCTTGATTATAACTCTCAGGCTTCAATTTGATTATGCTGAGATCATAGTTTATGGGTGAAAATTTTTTATTCTAATGTTTAAATATACAACTGGTTTGCCCAAGTAGTCATAATCTGTATATGTATATATATATGTATATGTATATGTGTATGTGTGTGTATATATACATATATGTACATACATACACACACACACACACACACACACACACACACACACACACACACACACATATATATATATATATATATATATATATATATATATATATATATATATATATAAATGACCGTCCTACTGACTGGTAGGTATGATGCGCACTGACCACCAGTGACTGGGCAACAGCAGTTGTCAGGTGACGCACCTGGAACTAGAGAGGAAGGAGCCCGTTTCCAGAGTTTGCCAACCAAGAATCACCCTCTTGCAATCCAGAACCCATCAGGGGATGTCGGAGAGGTGGTTTCTGCCAGATCACCACAGGCTAGGCCAAAGAACCCCACATGCTGGAGGGACCCTGCTCACTTTGCAGATGCCCTTCAAGCCGTGACACCATCCCAAGTACAGCCAGCAGACTAGGAGGGACCTCGGGAGTTTGGCTCCAGGGCATGTCCAGCCTGTCTTGCCCAGTCTCACTCCTCTGGCTACCTTCTAATTAATTTCCTTTCAATGTGCACGAATCAGTGCACTGAGGCACTAGTTGTTAAATAAATTAACACCCCTAATACCTTTCCATGAAAAAAAATTAAATCAAATGTTGGGATTTTTAATATAATCAGTGTTTCTTTTTTTTTTAAAATATATTTTTATTGATTTTTTACAGAGAGGAAGGGAGATGGATAAAAAGTTAGAAACATCAATGAGAGAGAAACATTGATTAGCTGCCTCCTGCACCCCCCCCCCCCACCCCACTGGGGATGTGCCTGCAACGAAGGTACATGCCCTTGATTGGAATTGAACCCAGGACCCTTCAATCTGCAGGCCGATGCTCTATCCACTGAGCCAAACCAGTTTTGGCATAATCAGTGTTTCTTAATAACATAACATCTCCTTAAATAATAGTTTTACAACTTGATGTATAATCTATATTAGTAAAAGGGTAATATGCTAATTAGACCGGATGTCTTCCAGAAGTCCCTACTGACAAAGCCTGGGCTGGAGGGAAGCCAGCCAGAGTCCTAGGTGCCTGTGGGCAGCAGAAGGAGGGAAGCAGTCTGAGTCCTGGGTGCCGGAGGGAAGCCAGTGCTGGCAGCCTGGGGAAGGAATGCCTACTATTGCACGAATTTTTGAGCATCAGGCCTCTAGTACTCTTAAAATACAAAGAGTTTAGTTGATAAAACTGCTTTGTACACAATAAATTTTTAAAGGAATATCTTAATATATTGGCTATGTGAAGAGCTTGATTCCAAAGAAGGCAGTTTATTTTCCAATTTAGAATAGCAGGGCATTTTGTAACTTAAAACAAAGGCATGTTCCCTCTAGCTTCATTTCTGATATCAAGTCAGCTTACAAATTTGCCTTGAGATATACTTGCAATAAAAATTATAGGCTGTCTGATTCAGTGTCATTTCATTATAGTACACCAAGATAGCAACAAAGGTGACAACTATAAAATGAGGCAAAATGAACTGAGCTCAAATAGCTTATTACAGCAAGAAAAGACTGTTTTAGGAGCCCAACACGAGAGTGCCTATTTTAAGTGGTCATTTTGCATTTTCATGCTAATAAGATTTTAGAACAAGATCAGCAGAAATGTTGTGGCCTTGTGACCCCCTGAAAGAAATCGAGTGGGTTATTCCAGAACTGGTATTCTTCAGAAATTATATCTGAAGGTCAACTCTGAGTATATATTATTTAGACAGGCCAAGTCATTCTGTTAAAATGCAAAACTATTCTAAGATGATTAATAAGTACCTAACCTATAAATTAATTTATCATAGCAAATTCTGACATTTCCTTTTAAACAACTGGCAATGTTTACCCAGCCTTAGAAGAAATGGGAGAATCTGGAGCATTCTAGAAAAGAGTTAACTGTGGATATACTCATTCTAGAATATTCCATTTCTCCACCTAACCACACAAATCCAAGATATACTCACATAAAACTCAATGAACTATGTTATTCTTTGCATCTATTGAATCTGAGCACCCCTCTCCCAAACCTGCACTCCCAGTCATGCACATAGAGCTAAAAGTGTATGTCTCTGGCTATGCATGGTGAAGGATAAAAGAAAGCAAATGCTTTGCCACTCTAATCAGCCTCTCATTTTACTGAAATTCTTCTTTTATTCCTCTTAGTGGTGTCCTATGTGACTAGCAGCCTGGGCACTGAGCGATACTGAGAGCTGATAGGTTGGTGATATTTTGTGAACACTACATATAATGAGACACCGTGTTAGGGCACTTCTGTAAATTTTAGGAATTTGAGTGGATCTAACCCAATTGCAAACTCTTGCCATGAGAAACTCTTTCTACTTAAAACCTGTTAAGCATTGAAAATTATGATGGTCTGATATTAGACATACCTGATCTCAACAAGGTTTGACACTTAGTACACTTAAAAAAATATATTTTTCTTTTTCTTTCTCGTCATTTCATTTTTAAGCTGCACTTGTTAGTTCAGTTTATAAAGACAAATACCATATGATTTCACTCATATGTGGAATTTGATGACAGTGAGTACATTTTAAAGTTAAGAAGATCTATTATTTGTGAGCTTTGTGATATTATGTGTGCCTGCTCACCCTCCTGTCCTCATCTATTGTATAAATGGAGAGAATAACAGTATCGTTTTCAGGGAGTGATGATGAGAAGACCTGTTGCATCAGTATTTGATGAAGTTATCTAATGTGTGTGTGTTTTTTAAAAATCTTTATTGTTTAAAGTATTACATAGGTCCTCCTCTTTCCCGCCCCAGGCTCTCACCACCCCATTGTGTCCACAGTTTATGCATATATGCATACAAATTCATTGATTGATTTCTTCCCATGCACCCTCCCCTGTCTTCCCTCTGAGGTTCATTAGATTCCACGTATGAGTGAGATCATGTGATACTTATCTTTCTCTGACTGATTTATTTTACTCAGCATAATGCTCTCCAGGCCCATCCCATCTTGCTTCTGGTGCCCAGTGCTGTTCATTAGTTGCATACTGCATTAAGAGTTCTTTTTTTTTTCTTTTTTATTGCTGCGCAGTATTCCACTATGTAAATGCACCACAGCTTTTTTTATTCTTTCATCTGCTGATGAGCACTTCCAAGTCTTAGCTATTGTAAATTGTGCTGTTATGTAAATAGGAGTGTATATATTTATTCTTTCTGATGAATGTTTCAGGTTTCTTAGGATGCATTCCTAGAAGTGGGATTACTGGGTCAAATGGGAGTTCCATTTTTTTTTTTTTTTTTTTTTTTTTTTTTTTTTTTTTAGGAAACTCCATAATGTTTTCCACAGTGGCTGCACCAGTCTTCATTCCTACCATCAGTGCATCAGGGTTCCTTTTCTACACAACCTCACCAACACTTGTCATTGATTTGTTGATGATAGCCATTCTGACGAGGTCATTTTTATTTACATCTTTTGGATGATTAGTGATTTTGAACATTTTTACATTGTCTCTTGGCCTTCTGTATATCCCCTTCAGAGAAGTGTCTATTTAGGCCCTTTATCTATTTTTTAATTGGATTGTTTGTCTGCCTTTTGTTAAGTTGTATGAGTTTCCTATATGCATTTTAGAGATTAACCCCTTTTCAGATGTATCACTGGCAAATATGTTCTTCCATGTAGTGGGCTCTCCTGTTGTTTTGTTGATGGTTTCTTTTGTGTGCAGAAGCGTTTTATTTTTATGTGGTCCATTTATTTATTTTCTGCTTGGTTTCCATTGGTTACCTATTATTTTTATATGGCGACTAGAGGCCTGATGCATGAAATTCATGCAATAGTAGGCCTTCCTTGCCCCGGCTGCCAGCCACCAGCTTCCCTCTGGCGCGTAGGACCCAGGCTTCCCTCTGGCTGCCAGTAGGCACTGGGATCCCAGCTTCCCTTGCAGCCTCAGCTTCGTCTAGAACACATGTGTCAAACACAAGGCCCGCAGGCCAAATCCGTCCCGCCAGGCCTTGCAATGTGGCCCGCACCGCGCTGTCATCACTGCACTCCGCTGCGTTTCCATCACAATGACAGTTTATGACTGTTCAGTAAACCATTCGGCCCGCGATTTAGGCTGGATTTTAGATTTTGGCCCCTTCTCTGATTGAGTTCGACACCCCTAGTAGAAGGTCATCTGGAAGGACATCCAGACTAATTAGCATAATATGCTTTTATTATTATAGCAAATTCTTTCCTTATAATTCCCTATGTAATTATTTCTAATGTATGTGTGTGGATAACCCCTTATAAAAATTGTTGAAGAGGTGATTCATGAATTGAAGTCAATTTAATGACTCATTTCCTTTCCAAGCACAAGATGGTATGATACTAAATGGTCATAACTTTCTTCATAGCACTCTTTGGGACATTTATATGACTTCGAGTTAATGAAATTTATGTTATAATTAATGTGCTGATAAAAATAAATTTCTAAAATTTTCAACTAGTTAAAAATCTAATGCATACTAGTATCCCCTCTTCAGTGAACTTTCACTCATATTTCCACCTAGTTTCCTTTAACAAGAGGATAGATCTTACCAATATAAACTTTAAAATAACTTTCATAAACCTCTTTCCCGCATCGTCCCTCTCTCCCCATCTCTCTCTCTCTCCCTTCCCTCTCTCCTTTCATCCTCCCTCCCCCCTCTCCTCCCTTCTTCCCTCTCTCCTTTTTTCTATCCTTCTGACTTGGCTCAGGATTTTCCCCTCACGCTCTCTCTCCAGTTTCCTACTCTGGATGCATATTTCAGTATCTGCCGAAGGACATATATTGTTGTAGCTCCAGAGCCCTTTAACAACCACATAAAAAGCCTGCCTGGTGCCCAGTGCTGTTCATTAGTTGCAGCAGCTAAGAGCTGTCATAGGCACAGTACAAAGGAGGTTTTACAGCACAAAAGAGTGTTCCACAATTTAAAACCTAAAAGAACAGCTAATATGATGGCAGAATGAGAATTAGTGTCACTGAGACTCAAGAAGCATGCAAAAGTGTTGGAAAATGAAGTGGACGGGTAAGGTAGGCCAGACCCTGAGAGGGACTGCCCAGTAGGACTGCCCAGTGGCAACTGCTTATTGTCTAAAAACATGGGTTTTGAAAATGTAATGATATGCTTTTCAGTCCCTGGACAAATTATTTAAACGTCTTCAAATTGCAATTTCTTTCCACATGAAACAGGGGAAAATAATGTTTTGATAAGGTATCTGGATATTTGAAGTAGATAATATAAGTAAGCCACTTAGCTTAGTATTTAGCTCTCTGTCAGTGCTCAATGACAGGCAGCTGCATTTATTAAATGTATTATTATTACTATTATTTTATTCTCTTTGTTTTATTGTTATCGTTACTATTATTTTCTTCTCTATGGTTTCTGGATTTGCCATGTCCTTATTTTCCCACAAATTTTTAAGATGCATTCCCAGAGAATCCCTCTTCCTTACCAATGGCCTTTCTCATGCCCCCACCCCATCTAATCTCTCATCAAGTTCTGCACATGCTACCAGGTTGCAAATCTGTCACTACCTTTACTTTTCATTGCCAATAGTCTCGTAATGTCTACCTAGAAAGTTATTTCAAAGCCTTTTATCCATCTGTATTCTCACCCACCTCTAATCCATCTTCCCTGAACCACAGGTAAAATGCTCTTTCTAATATGCAAATCTGATCCTATCCCTGATGTATTGAAATATTTCCTCTATGCCTCACTGCCCTCAGATAATAGTTCAACCTCCTTAGCACTCAAAATCCTCTAAAACTTTGACCCAATATATATATTTTTTTCTTTCTCAGAAACAACCCATTGTCTCATTTGTATTCACATTTTAGGACAGACGGACCATTTCATCATTCCTTGCTTTTTTGCAGCAACATGTCTTGGTAGGTGTTTTCTCAGCATAAGATGTTTCCTTAACTACTTGGTGAATTCTTTGCTTCAAGGTCAAACTCCACTGCCTCCTCATTATTCTTCTAATACTTAGAATATGTTCACATTTCAACATTGTGTTTTGAAATGTTACTTCCTTGTCTACCTAATTGGAAGATATTTGCTGATTCTCAAAATTATTATTCATCTTTGAAACTAGCCCAGAATTTGGAGAAAATAATCAACAACCAATGAGGCTCGTATTGGAAATACTAGTGGCCTGGTGCACAAAATTCTTCCATGGAATGGGGGGTTGTCCTTCAGCAGGGCCTGCACCCTCTCCAATCTGGGACATTATGGGATTGGGTCTAAATCAGCAGTCGGACATCCCTCCTACAATCTGGGACTGCTGGCTCCTAACCACTCACCCACCTGCCTGCCTGAGTGCCCCTAACCACTCTGCCTCCTGGCCTGCTCATCCCCAACTGTCCGCCCCCCCCTGCTGGCCTGATCACCCCCAACTGCCCCCCACTGATGGCCTGCTTGCCACCAACTGTCCCACTCTCACTGGCCTGATCACCTCCAACAGTCTCCCCCAACCAACCTGATCACCCACAACTGCTGTCCCATCCTGGTCTGATCACTCACAACTGTCCTTCCCTCTTGGGCCCTAACCACATCTACCTCAGCCCTGCCACCATGGCTTTGTCCGGAAGAATGTCCAGAAGGTATCCTGAAAGGTCTCCCAGTCTAATTAGCATATAACCTTTTTATTGGTATAGATCACATGTGTCAAACACAAGGCCCGCGGGCCAAATCCGTCCCGCCAGGCCTTGCAATGTGGCCCGCACCGCGCTGTCATCACTGCACTCCGCTGCGTTTCCATCACAATGACAGTTTATGACTGTTCAGTAAACCATTCGGCCCGTGATTTAGGCTGGATTTTAGATTTTGGCCCCTTCTCTGATTGAGTTCGACACCCCTAGTATAGATAAAGGCCTGGTGCATGAGTGGGGGCCAGCTGGTTTGCCCTGAAGGGTGTCCCAAATCAGGATAGGTGTTTCCTTGGAGTGTGGGGCGGCCTGGGCAAGGCACCTGTGATGGTTTGCAGGCCAGCCACAACCCCATTGGGGTGGGTTCCTCCCTGGGGATGGTGTCAGCCTGAGCGAGGGGCTAGGGCAGTTTGGAGTCCAGCCACGCCACCATGGGGTGAGGGTCCCCTCTGGGGGGGGGCGTGGCCAGCCTGGGTAAGGGGCTGAGGGCTGTTTTCAGGCTAGCCACACCCCATTCAGGGCAGGGGTCCCCACTGGGGTGCCTGGCCAGCCTAGGTGAAGGACTGATGGCTATTTGCAGGCTGGCCATGCCCCTCCCCCCCAGCAGGAACTCTCACCCCATGGGGGTGTGATCAGCCTGGGTGAGGGACTGAGGGCCATTTGTAGGCCCCTCCTTCAGTGGCTGGCCTGGGTGATGGTGACCCAAGCCTCCCACATGTCCAGGCTGGCTCTATGGCCACCACCCACAGGCCCCTCCTTCGGTGGCTGGTCCGGGCAGTTGGGAAAGTTGGCTTCCTCCATTGCCAGGGGTAACTCAAGCCTCCCACTCGCTCTGGCTGGCTCTGTGGCTGCTGCCATCTTTGTCCCACTAATTTGCATACCCACTCCTGATTGGCTGGTGGGCATTGCAAAGTGATGGTCAATTTATATATTTATCTTTTATTAGTGTAGATACTGTCATCTTGGAAAGCCTGTGTTCCCATTAGACTAGTATTGCATAAAAATAGGATTTTACTATATATTATCAGGCATTTTGTGGATGACTAATCATGGCCAGGAGTATTGTATAGTTAATTTAAAAAAAAAAAACAACAACACATTTTTTTAAAAGGGAGTTTGGATATTTTTTCTGTAACAAAATAAGTTGTATAGCTTTATCAGACTTCTGGTGAAAACATTTCACCTCTTGTGTAAAATAAAGTAAGAGGCAGGACAAAAACAAACAACCAAACAAATAGGACTAAAACAAAATATTGGAAAAGCTGAAGTTATAGTCCATGATTCTAGTAGACAAAGTGAAATGCCTATTCTGGTAAGGAATACTCATCTAATAGCAGACTAGTGGCTGGTTGATGAGTGACTTTTGGCTGAAGTGTTAGAAAGTAAAGGAGGAAGAAAATTGTTCAACTAACTCTGTTAACTGAAGTGATTAAAAATACAAAAGAAATCATGGTTTTAGCAGCTAAGGAAAAAAATAAGCACTAGGACAAGGAAAAGATAGACATCTTTGATAACATTGAGTGTTAGTACAGAAAATTAAGTTTTATGATTTTTTTCTTTCAAGGGTTGATATATTTAAATAAAGAGGAGGAAGGAGAATATGTATGCTCTACTTATAAAACAACAAAGTACCATTTTCCTATTGATAGCATGGGCAATGACCCTTGTCCTTTGGAAAACCTCATTCTCCATCTTAGAAGCTTGATCTCTGTGAAGTTTCCCTACACTCCTCACATACAAGTTTGTAAAGGAGGTTTGATGAAATAGAAGGATATCAAGGGTAAAGATGGGGTAAACAGGACTCTAACTCTGATTTTGTTCTCAGTGAAAATGGAGTATAGTTATTCACCACCTCTAACACAGTATTTCTTTATTTCTTTTTCACTTTCATCCTTTAGCATTCTTCTTATTGAGTTAAACACTGAATTCTTTCAGGGCTCACCCACAGCATCTGTTGCTCACTGTGTTACATTGTTATTAATGAAGCCATATTTTTTCTCTTCTATAGCAATTTTTGCATAACTTATGGACCTTATATATAGGTCATGGTAGTCTTATAAAAGACCTGAGTATATCTTACACTGCTAGGTGACTTGGTCATTTTCTTTTTAAACACCAATGCTACATTCCAAGTTTATAACTGACAGATGACTCATTCTAAAACTGCCTTCACTCTCAATTTTTGATCTATCATACATACACATACACATAGACTGCCTTTTTGCATCTCTGAGTGAAATGTCACATATTTGTCTCTCTTAAACTTCATCTCACTTCTAATTACCTTGTTTAATTTGTCAAGGTCCTTATGAATTCTTACAGTGTCATTCTAGTCAATAATTGCCCTTACTCAACATATAGTAATCTGCATATTTAATAACCTTACTCCCTATTCCATACTTCTAATCAACACTAAAATGTTAATTAGAATCAGGGCAAGCACTGACTTATGGGGAAAAAAACAAAACACACAACACCTTATTCAATAAACCCTCAAAGGCTGACTTCAAGCCATTGATTGTTACCTCACATATGGCCCACTAACAAGCCGTGATACAATAATATATAATAATTAGCACATGAAGCAATGACCTAAATAAAATACAGTTGGATTCAAGTGAGGAGTCAATAGCAATTTGTAATTTTTTTTCTACAAGATCTTTTAAGGAGATTAAAGCATCAATCATATTACCAGATGATTTTCAATGGACAGAAATGACTATAGAGAAAGAAGTTACCAGGAATAACAGTAGAACTAATTCAATAGCCCATTCAAAGGCTCAGTGAAACATTACTGTCAAAGTAAGGTGGCAGGTCATTGTTTCAGTGAAGCTTCTAATTAATTTAACTAAAAATAAAAACCCTGGCTCTTCATAATAAAGAGCAGGGGACCAAGTTTCTGTTGATAACTTAGTTTCCCAAATACAAAGACATTTTCCCTCTTCCCAGTACAGTAGGTCTGTAGATTTCTCCAAAAAAAAAAAGATTTTTAAAGTAATCATTCAGATAAATTATCTCTATTCCTAAATAGGTAGGATATTCCTTCCTTCCTTCCTTCCTTCCTTCCTTCCTTCCTTCCTTCCTTCCTTCCTTCCTTCCTTCCTTCCTTCTTCCTTCCTTTCTTTTCCTTTCTTCCTTCCTTCCTTTCTTTCTTTCTTTTCTTTCTTTCTGAGGGCTTTCAACTAAAAGTAGTCCAAATTGCATGTTCTGAAACCTGGAGTCAGGTTTTATGAACTGCCACTCAGATTCTATATGTCCAAGCTATTTTACAAATGTGGCCCCTGCCCTTCCTTCAGCAGCAAATCTTGAGAGGTCTGCAGCATCGCTCTCAGAAAATGACAATCTTAATAGGAAAAAGCAGCCCAGCCAGCTGGCTGCGGATGACCTGGGGCAGCTGGTGATTTCCTACCTTGCCCTTAGGTTAAAAGATTAGGTGCTGGGACACAGTAGGGGGTTGTGTAGGGAGTGTATGTGTACAGCAGTGGAGGAGAAATCCATTAAACACAAATTGACTATCTTTAGGTGGTGAGCTTGTGGAGGAACTGCGAGGATTAGAAAACAGATGAGGTCAAGCAGGCACTTAGGGGACGGTGGAGGTCAGCACACCAAGATTGCTGGCATGAAGGAGAAGGCAGGAAGGAAAGATGGGGCTAGAAAAACATAAAGGGGGGGAAATGATACAGCAACAGAAGAATTTTCTTTTAGATCTGCCTCTCAATGTAGAAATTCTTTTATGAAGGTATCTATGTGAATATCTTTTAATCAGACTTTGTTTTTTTATTTTCATAGTTTTTTTTAATTGATATTCTTACTTATTAAAAATCTTTTAGGTCTACAGAAATTGCGATTAATTAACAAGGCCTATTAAATAAAATAATGGTATCCATAGTGCTCTGCAAATAACTACTAGATTTTAAAAAAAGCATGTTAAAGTTCCAAACTGTTTAAACAGACTTTTAACAGTAATCAGGATGGTTATATGGCACCCAGTTGAAAGAGACTTGAGTTTAGACTATCTAGATTACTGTTGTGGTGTTGTTGTTTTTAAAGAGTCATTTTAGGTTCATAGCAAAATTGAGAGGAAGGTTCAGAGATTTCCCTGCCCTCACACATGCACAGGCTCCCCCATTATCAACATTTTCCATGATAATAGCACATTAGTTACAACTGATGAACTACATTGACAGCATGATTACCCAAAATCCATAGATTACATTAGGATTCACTCTCTGTGTTACACATTCTGCAGATTTAACAAATACATAATGACATGTACCCATCATTATCTTATAATACAGACTATTTCCATTGCCCTAAAATGCTCTGTATTCCAACTGTTTACCCCCTCCACTACCGATCTTTTTGCTATCTCTATTTGCCTCTAATTCTTTTGTTATAAGTGAAAAATTCTGACTGTATCTCAGACCTTGTTTAACAAAATACCTCATCTGTGTAGTTGATATAGAATTTGATAGTTTAAGAAAAATAAAAAAATATTTAAAACTGTGACAACAAATAGCTATGGCGTGAAATAAGGAATGGATCACAATCTTAAAGACAGAAAACAAACAAACAAACAAACAACAACTAAGGTACAAAGTGGTAAGAACTTGGCTTGTTTAGTAGCAGAAAAGGTAACTTGAACATTTGTTTCTAGGTCTCCAGTCTCCTTTAGCAGTGTTCTGCCAAACAACCTGACTGCCAATCTCACTGTCGCTGATTTCCATCCCTTACTCTGCCTACGGGAACTCACAAAAGCATGGCCCTACCCAGACCAGCTCCTCTGGAAGGACTACACAGACTACTCCCAAGTGCAGGAGTGTGGAGGGTAGGATTTATTTATTCAGATGACTTCAGATAAAAATGGGAAATGACAAGAAATAGAGGAGAGATAGGAATTTATATTCTTGAGTACTGAATATGTTTCTAGGCTTAGATGACTAAGGTTAGGGAGAGAGAAAAGAGGATTTGACTTGTTGAAAATAATTCAGCTTATCCACCAGAAGGAGATCATCTTAGCGGTTGTGGGGGCTTAGTAGTTTGCAAGCTTTTCATTTCATTGAGCTCAGTATAAACAGAGTCGATAGCAATGCTAATGTAAGTTCCTGGGAGTCACTAAGTGTGCTACAACTTTTTATTAAATTCTCACAGACAGGTAGATTGAAAGACCAACATACTTGTGAGGGTATTTTTGTTGTTGTTGTTGTTATTTTTTTCCAAACAGAAAGACAATATCTTGTCTATAACATCTAGAAGACTATCTATAAAAATAAAAACGTAATATGCTAATTAGACCTGACAGCTGAACAACCTTCCAGACTTCCTTCCAAACAAGGCCGCTGTGGTGGGGGCTGAGGTAGAGTGATTAGGGGTGATCAGGCTGGCAGATTAGAGGTTAGGGGTGATCAGGCAGGCAGGCAGAGGGGTTAGGGGCAATCAAGCAAGCAGGCAGGTGAGTGGTGAGGAGCCAGTGGACCCGGATTGTAGGATTGTGAGAGTGATGTCCAATTGCCATTTTAGGCCCGATCTTAAACTAGCACTCAGACAACTCCTGAGGGTTCCCAGATTGTGAAAGGGTGCAAGCTGACTGAGGGACCACCTCCCCCCACCCCCAACACACACACCCTTGTGCACAAATTTCATGCATGAGGCCTCTAGTATGTTTATAAAACATCCATCACTGTAGCAGTTAAGGGCTTTGACAAGTAAGTCATTTCTACATAATACAGAGTAAGCAGATGGATGTCTTCTCTGTCAGTAGTGCCTGTTCACTCTGGAGCTGAGGCTATTCTACTCTGAACTAAAAAGCGGATGAATCAGGCCCAGCTTACTTCAGTCACCTTGATTCTGGCTGCCCCCCACAAAGTGTACAATTCCCTGCTGGGCGTTATAAAACAGCTGGAAGACTGACTAAGGGAACCCAGAGAGAATACCATTTTAGTCTCCCTCTCTTATCCTGGAACAACAGGACAAAGAAATGACTTTCATATACCTTTCTGATTTTTTTATCCTCACTGGAGGATATGTTTATTTAATTTTGGTAGAGAGTGAAAGAGAGAGAGAAGAGACTAGAGGGAGAGAGAGAGACATCTATTGATTGCCTCCCATATGCACCCTAACTGAGATTGAACCCCCAACCTAGGTATGTATCCTGACTGGGAATTGAACTCATAACTTTTTTTTTTTTTTTTTTAATGTACCAGATGATGCTCCAAATCTTTCTGCTTTGTTATGAGGTATTATAAACAAGTCATGGACTTAGAAAGTCTCACGACAGATTCTAAGAAACCCCTTTCTGGCTCATCTGCTTACTGAATATTTACTTGTAAATGACTATGTATTCAATAAGGCACTACGTAAGAAACTGTTGATACAGAGGTGATAAAACACATGCTTTAATTAGGAAGGTAAAACAAATAGGACGATACTCCAGTACAAGGCTAGATGTATTCAGGGTGTAAGCAAGGTAGATGCAAAGTGGTTCAAACAAGGGAGATATTAAACATAGTAATGGATGTTATAAAGAAAGCTACATACAGAAAATGGCATATGAGCTGTGTGCTATGAGAGGGTAATTCAAGATGTGTTAAAAAAACACACACACACAAAACCTTGCCTAACAAATATACGCTGACCCAGGTGTAGTGCTAGTCACTATCAGTAGCAGCTGGATTTTAATGACAGTTAATCAAGCTAAGGTGAGACAACAGAGTGAACCCTTTGCTAAGTCCTTATTTATGTTTGATTTCAGATTAGGCTTGCTGACAGCCCAATGTTTAGCATTGGAGGCCTTAAGGATTAAGGGTCAGGGCAAGCAGACAGTACCCAGTGAGGGAGAATGTGGGGTTAGGGCAGTGGCTGCTGTGTCAGAAGCAAGAGTAGCAGCAGCAACTTTGAGGTCTAGGTGAACCAGGGGAAAGGACACATTTAGTGTATGAAATTGTAGGCGAAATGGTAAGAAAGAAATTATTAGCACCACCAGAAATGGGGGTGGAGAGAAGAACAGTCCAAAGAATCCACATGAGTGCCTGGAGAGCAAGTAGAATAATGAAAGCCAAGGTTAGACAGGTTGTATCCAGAAGTATGTGATGTCCTCTACTTGTTTTTTCTTTTTTTCTTTAATAAACTTATGAAGTTGAACCCATTCTCTTTTTAACCTTAGGGGAAATACAGGTTAAATGATTATGGAAAATGACAAAATCATTGGGCTAATAATCTGTTTCTAGGATACTATAATACATGGCTTAGAATTATCTGAAAGTAACTTAGCTAAATGCTATTTAGCCATTGCTTCTTTTCTGCAAAACTCTTAGTTTCACACAACATAAAAACCCTGATGTTTTTCATTTATTCACTTATTTATTTATCTCAATCAGTAAAGGTTTAGTATATTTGCTAATAGTTACAGATTATATGGTCCACTGGATAAGACAAAGGTTCCAGTCCAGACTGCCTGGGTTTACTATTCTAGCTTTTAGTTTCATCATCTGCCATTGGAGATGAAAATAACTGATCCCTAATGGGCTATTATAAGAATTAAATGAGAACACCTATACAAAGCATTAGGAAAGTGTCTGTCATTTAGCAAGCACTCGGGAACTGTTAGCCGGTCTTATTATTAATGCTCTGTGCCAGGTACTTTGAGAGTTATTAGGGGCACAAATATAAATGTGACATAGTCCTTGCCTTTGAAGAATTAGCACTCTCGAAGAGAAGACATATACATAATAGCTAACTGTGCCTGGGAAAATGGAAGGTGCCAGAAGAGAAGATGGGAGCTCTGGGTCATTTCAGGGAAAGGGGAAGCATGTAAACTCCACAGAAGCATGAAATGTCCTACGAGTTTGGTTTGACTGGAGCATGAACAAGTATGAAACAGGTTAATTGGTGCTAGCAGACAAAAAGAAGGCTGATCAGCTTTTGAAGGGTTCAATATTCTCTGCTAATGGAGTTGGACTTTATTTTAATGGGAAAAGGTAATGATGGAAATTTTCAAGCCAATTTTAAGGATGGAAGAAAGGGACTGGATTCCACACTATTTTTTTATTGATTAAGGTATTACATATGTGTCCTCATCTCCCCGTTACCCCCAACCCTCCCCCCACTCATGCTCTCACCCCCATTTCCATACTCTTTTTTTCCTTCTTTTAAATATATATATTATTGATTTCAGAGAGAAAGGAAGAGGGAAAGAGAGATAGAAACATCAATAATGAGAGAAAATCATTGATTGGTTGCCTCCTGCATGCCCTACTGGGGATCAAGCTTACACACTGGGGATGAGCCCTGACTGGAATCAAACCGTGACCTTCTGGTTCATAGGTAAATGATCAACCACTGAGATAAGCCTATGGGATGGACTCCACACTTAAATATAAACTTGAATGAGAAGAGAATGGATAGAAGGAAGCAATCATTGAGAAAAGAGAATAAGAAGTGAAGTAGCAGACAGGGAAAGCCAGAATCTTTCATTGCCTCAAATCAAGAGAAGAAAGAAACACACACACACACACACACACACACACACACACACACACACACAAAACAAACAAACAGACAAAAAACACAAAAACACACACACAAAAAACTAAGTGACACCACTAAATGCTGGGAAGGGTGCAGAGACACTGGATCCCATACAATGCTGGTGAAAATGTAATATAGTATCGCCACACTGGATAGTATTTTGTCAGTTTCTTAAAAACTAATCATTCACCTACCACACTATTTAGCAATTGTACTCCTGGGTACTTTATGCCAGAAAAAATGAAAACATATGCACACAAAAATCTGCACATAAATGTTCTTATCAGATTTACATATAATAGCTAAAACTGAAGACAACAAAAAGTACCACTTATTAGGTAAATTGCTAAATAAACTTGTACATCCACACCATGGATTACAAGTCAGCAATAAAAATCAATAAACTATTGATACGTGCAACACCTTGGATGGATCTCAAGGGCACTATGCTGAATTAAAAACAAAAAAGCCCATTTCAAAAGGCCACATACTATATGATTCAATTTATATTGATACTCTAGAAATGACAAAAATTATAGGAATGGAGAACATATTAGTGGTTGCCAAGCACTGGGGGTGACGGTGGGAAAGGAGGAGTTGGTGTGACTTAAAGGGGAAGAATGAGAATTTTGTAACAATGAAATAGCTCTATATCTGTATTGCAGTGGTGGTTATACTTTCTACACTTGTGATAAACATGGCATAGAACTATAGGAATGTACTATACTCATGTTAATTTCCTAATTTTATAATTATACTACAATTATTTAAGATGTAATTATTGGAGGAAACTAGGAGAAAGGTACGCGACAGCTCTTTGAACTTATATCTTTGCAATATCCTGTGTATATATAATTACCTAAAAATAAACAGAAGAAAGTTTGCTTAAATATTTACAGAATTTATTGCTACATGACAGATTATGGATTATTAATGCTTTGTCCTTCAGAATTTTACTGTACTTTCCTATTATCTCAAAATAGCCTTGTATTACTTGTATGATAAAAAGAAAATGCATGACAAGAGAATAAAAATAAGCCTAACATGTTTTTTTTTGATGGCTCAAGGCTAAAAGTAATTAGCAGGCAGAATGGAGTCTGTGAATAACAAACCTTGAGATGCAGCTTTTCTACAAAATTGTATCTGAAAAGTTGCCTGAGTGATTTCTAGAATCTACTCACATAGTAATTCTCTTCTTCCCTACCTGTCTAACAGAGGTAGAAAATAAAAAATTCTCTTTATATATCTTTTTAAAATAAAAAAAAATAAACTTAGGCTATATTCCTGCATTCACTAGAAATGTAAATGTTAGCCTAGAGAAATAATGTTTCTCAAGCCAAATTTATTATAAATTACCTTTAATACTTAGGAATTTTCTGGTTAAATAGGCTTTGAAACAAGAAGATACGGGGGTCAGACTTATATGAAGTAGAGAATACTAGTTAAATGCCATGAACATATGTGCATTAGACATTTCTAATGAGTTTCCATACACTCCTACACCTATTCCCACAGACAAAGCTTTCTTTCTGAAATGATGTCACTCTCTATTACCACCAAGAATTCCAAATTCCTTCACAAGCCGAATCATGCCCTCCAGGATGTGGTCCCATCTTCTTCTCTTTCATTTCCCACCACTCTCACATGGCTCATCCCAATCCAGGAAGACAATTAAGATATTTTGATCATTTACCCTTTGTTAGACACCATCCTAAGAGTTTCCTATCTCTGTTGCTTTTGCAAATGACCATGAGTAAGCCACCCCTTTGGTCTGATGAAATTCACCCTTTAGGATCAAGCTCTCAGGTGATACCTCAGAAGCTCTGTTATGCCTGACAGATTCTTTCCTTCCTCCTCCCACTGCTCTTCCATGTACTGAGGGAAATACTCCTTCCCTTGTGTTCCCACAGCATTTTATAAATAAGTCTAGCAAAGTCCTGTGTCATTGAATTCCACATAGCTATCTCTCCAAGTAGATTGTGATTCAGGATACCACTTAAATAACTTTATAGACTCAATGCTTAGTACATGTGTACATTGTATATAGATATATAATTAGTTGAGCTAAATGTATGAAGACAGTATATTTATTTAGGAGTTTTTATGGTTAGGGATTTCTCCATTTCCAAAAACATGATTGCAATGATATCTTTTTTGATACTGATTTGCTAAAGATAGTGACACAGTTCCTTGATGGCAAAGAAAAGGTAGAAATCCTTTCATTACAGAGCACCTGTCTGTTGCAACCACTCTCTCTATTGATATGCTAGGGAAAAAGTCACCTCCTCCAGTAGATAGAATATTTATGAAGCTCTTTTCCATATGGTTGGAAAGAAACATATCCCAAATTAGCTTAATTCAGTGGCTACATTGACTCAATATTTTGTGTAGTCCAACCTCAATCATTATGGAGAACAACAGCATTACATTTAAAAGTATGGTGGGATGTTCAGATCCCTTAGAATAGACTCAAGCTCACTTATAGCCTTAGGAAGTGAAAGATTTCAAGTTTTATCACCCAAGACTAATCTGACTAAAATTATTAATGACTATAACTATATAACTATAATTTCCTCTGCAGCTATTTTCACTTTTATATGCTTTTTGAAAATTACATCACAACAAAAACTAACGGAGCTGCTGTTGCTGTTATTACCCAGCATTTAATCTGAAAATTCCTTCAAAGCTTCACATGCTCCATTTCACCACTGCAGCTTTTAACCTGGTTACCTTCTAGGTATTTGAAAACAAGTTTGCTACACGTTCTTACTGTTCAATGACAATGAAAAAGCTTGTGTCATTAGAGTCTTGTAGAAATTGCACATTTTCCCCTTGAAACTGAATTGTGGCTCTCAATACTACCCATCCCCAAATGTCACAATCTGTCATAGTTATGTTGAGCTGCCCTGTCATTGAAGGGATACGGAATTAAACTTGAGTTCTCTTTTTTAAGGAAAATACAGCTTCAAAATTTTTATTAATGACAAATGCCAACCAGAAAGGTAGATGCCAATAAAGATCTAATTTTGCAAAAGGGGGTACATTTCATAAAATGTATTATGCTTCCCAAGAATAAATTTATTGAATTGCTCCCAGCAAACTATGACTTTCTGTCAACTGTTCAAAAGTAGCTGCTTCCTTCCTCCTCTCACTCATGTCTATGTAACTACCTCTCCCTCTTCTAGTCTGGAGGGATGACTTTGAACTTGGGGGATGAAGATGCAGTTGGTGTATGTGTGCTAATTGCAGAGCAAGATTGGGCTAGAAAAAGGTACACTGACAAGCATTGCTTCAATTAGGGACGAGCAAATCTTATGACTATAAACCATGATATTGAATGGTATCATAAAAAAAGTTTTTGTCTTTTCTAAGAAAAATCACACTTACAATTTTCCAAGAAAATCTGACATTAGGTGCAGATGGAACTTTGAATGTTTCCAAGAAACACTGAAAGCAATTATGTTTACCAAAACAGTTGAGGCACGAAATTAGAAGATAGCTTCAAGTTTGGGAAGAGAATTAGGCTTCTTTTAACTTATTTGGCTTTGATTTTCCCCTTTCAAAATTAGACTCATGATAAGATTAAAATGAAAGAAAGATTTATCATCCTCACTGTTGACTTTTAATAATGTGAGTAGCATTAGAAGTAAATGTTTTTAAAAATGAATATTCAGTTATCTTAAATTATGAAACTACACTTAAGGAAAACATCATGTGAATTCACGATTTTTCCCCATTAGGTTTATTTAAAAAAAAAAAAACCAAACACCTAATAGGTATAAAAATATGATAGAGGCTTTTGCTCCCTCTGCTATTATATGAAAGTCTAAATTCAAATTAATGCTGGCAAAGTTAGTAATGACTAACTAGTTCACATATGTGCACGTACAAACGAGGTTTACATACTCAGTGAAACAGTGACTCAAGCAAACAAATTGTAAGAACAACTAGATAAGGAAAAACTTCAGTAGATAAGGCTATGGATTAGTATCAAATTGATATCAGTTAGATTTCCACCTCTGACACTATTGACAATGTTATCTTAAGCGTTTAACTTCTGATTTTTCTTTTGCAATAAAATAGTATCTGTATTATTAGTTATTTTAAGAAATAAATGGGAAAATAAATGCTTAATAAATTCATAGTAAATTCTCAGTGAATCTTAACTATACTTTTTGTTGATTATTATTATTGTAATTTACAGTGTAAAATCAATTATTTTATTTAAAAATTTATTTATTTAAAAGTGCTACAAAATCAGATCTGAGCTATAGGTTTTTAGTTTTAAATACACTCAAAATATGACAAACTAAACATAATTGATATGGAATATATTGGTGAGATGAAATACTCTATTTTAAGTTTTAAAGTTACTATTCTTAATATGATTTATATTATTGGACCTACCAAGCAATCTTACCTTGAATGACAGATATCAATTGTAAATATAATCTACTCATGTTGGGATGTATGCCCATAAAATTGGCCAACAAAAAATCTCCTAACTTTCATTACTCTATTTCCTCAGACCAATTGTGGAATTGAAAAATGCAGTAATTTATATCCATATACTTAGCAATGAATTTGGCAATGGTATATCCTTAATGATATTCTTTAAAATCAACTAGCCCATCCTGTAAGGTGTGAGATGGGAACTGGTGTGTTACATTTAAGACATAAGCTTTAGAATCAGAAAGATTTCAGATTTAATCTTTAATTAATAATTTACTAGCTGAATAATTTAGTTCAAGTTACTTATCTTTTCAACTTCACTTGTAAAATAGGTTATTAACAGTATGTAGTTCAGAAGATGATTGTTAATATTAAATGAGCCAATGCATGTTAAACATTTAGCATAGTCTGGCATCTTATGGATGTTGAATAAATAGTAATTATTATTTTCATAATTTTACTAATTTCATTGATTACATGGCTTGGTGGTTGTAATACTTTTCATTATTGCTTAGAATATGATTGTGGTCTGGTTGGCGTGGCTCAGTGGTTGAGCATTGACCTATATGAATCAGGAGGAACATGGGTTGATTCCCAGTCAGGGCATATGCCTCGGTTGCAGGCTCAGTTCCTAGTGAGGGGAAGGCAGAAGACAGCCAATCAATGATTCTTTCTCATCATTGATGTTTCCATCTTTCTCTCCCTCTCCTTACCTCTCTGAAATACACCCCCCCCCCCCACACACACACATACTTATATATATTTAAAAAATATGATTCTGATGGGATCATCAGTTCTATAACCTACAAGAGGCATGGTGCATAACATTCGTGCACTGGAAATGGGGGTGTCCCTCAGCCTGGCCTGTGCCCTCTTGTATTCCAGGACCCCTCGGGGGATCTCAGACTGCTGATTTAGGCCTGATCCCTGCAGTCAGACACCCTCTCGCAATCCAGGACTGCCTGCCTGCTCAGTGTGCATCATAGTGACCAGTTGTTCTGGCCGTTCCCCCTTAACAGTTGCTCAGGCTTTTGTATATATAGATGCCACATATATCATAGAACTGGCCATAAGGGTAATAAATTTAGAGTATGAGATTTTGCACCAAAGATCTATCTGTGAAAACAACTTGAGGAGCATGATTTGTTGAGAGAAGTAGGAAATACTATTTTTGTAAATGGATGAAAAAATTTACTGTCTATTGTCATTATTAGATGACTTTGGGGTTTAATTTGTATACCACAAACAATTAAAAATGCCTTACTTAGTTCTTTAGAGATAAATAATTCTCTATTTTATTTATAGTATTGTCTATATCAGATAATGGTTTGTGACTACAAGACTTCATTTACATATTTTTAAGATAAGAACTCATATGTTTTACTTAAAAAATAACTTAAATCCCCTTGAATTCCTTGATCAATCTGATTATTATAATTTTGAATTATTTGTTTTGTTAAGAAATGAATGCTCTTCAACTTTAGGAAAAGTCAAACTACCTTGTCTTTGGATGAATAAAACATTTTCAGGGAAATTTTGTTAAAATAATATATAGAACATTGACTTATGTAAATTTTAGGATTTAAGTAAGTGCATTACAGTTAATGACAATTTGCCACAATTTCAGCTGGAAAAACAGCAGTTTTAATGGCCACATCTTATATAATAAAAGGTTAATATGCAAATCGACCAAATGGTAGAAAAACTGGTTGCTATGATGCGCATTGACTCCCAGGGGGCAGAGGCTCAACAGAGGAGCTGACCCCTGGGGATCAGTGCACTCCCATAGGGGAGCACTGCTCAGCCAGAAGCCAGGCTCACTGCTGGCAAGTGCAGTGGCGGCAGCCTCTCCCACCTCCATGGCAGCGCTAAGGATGTCCGAATGGGGAGCAGGCCTAAGTCGTCAGTTGGCCATCCCCCTGAGGTCTCCTGGACTGAGAGAGGGCATAGGCCAGGCTTAGAGACCCCCCTAAATGCATGAATTTTGTACACTGGGCCTTTAGTTATATATAATGCATTAAAGAAATAAACAGAAAGTTGTTTTATATCTGGATAGCTTCCCTCTCTTTCTCTATCCCTCTCCCCTTTTCTCCATCTCTCTCTCACTACCTATCATCAATCTATCAATTAGTCATCTAACGTTTGTCTATTTACTCAGACTGTGAATAATGAGACAGACTCAAGGCAAAGATTGATGGTATTAAATATATATGTATTATTATTATTCCTTCTTCCTTCGTTTTTACAGATATAGGCATACATTGTAGAGTTTAAAATTCTGAATATTTGTTATTCTTTCAGAAAAATGTGGGAAGTAATGTTCCAATTATTCCCAGCACTTTATTTTATAAAAAACCTCTACTAATACTATATTTTCAGGAGCTGGACTATCCTGTGATATCTATATATCACAAAATTAACCCTTAACTCAAAGGGAAGTCATAAATTTATTATCAGAAGCCATATATGTATTAAGTGTTTTTGCACTCCTGTCATTTACCATGCTTTGTGGCTACTGGAATCTTTGTCTACTTACTGAATGGAGCTTTCAATGCGGGTGATAGTGAGGAAAGCAGCAAGGTTTGCTGTGTAAGATGAGATGACAATCAAAGCAAACAGCCACCAAGCACCCATCATCATTCTGGTAGCCAGTGTTGTGTATGGGACCTCCCCACCTGTGGAAAGAAGCAAAAAGAATAAGAGAACATCAACAAGTATTAACTGAGCATTCTGAGCTCATACACATTCAATATCAAGTTAATTCTTAAGTAGTGAAAAGTCTTTGCACATAACATCAGCATAGATTTTGGTATTCTGCTTATGTTCATTACTTCACATTTAATTATCTTTTATGAGACTATGTGGGATCCAGTAAAAAAGAAGCATGATAAACATTTAGTATAATGTGTTTAAATGATATTTCTTCCATCTTTTTGTTCAACCCTAGAATTAATTATCCTCTTTTTATAACCACAGATATACACCAGTTAGGTGATATAAATACTTTATGCTTCTGTTTAATATAACTTTTTCAGATTTCTAGTTCAATATGTAATATCGAATATTTGTTGTTGTTAAGTTCCCTAGGATCATAGGTTACCAATGATCTTGGGGTCACCTAAATTAGTATTGGCTTCAGCAGCATCACATATAAGTTGCTCTCCTAGTTTACTAGTTACTATTTATAATCTTGTAGAATCTTCCTCTCCATCTTCTAAATGTTGGAGTGCCTTTGGGATTCCTCTCTAGGTTGCATCTGTTCTCTGTCCACATATCCACCCCAACTAATCTCAAGTCTCCTAATTTTGAATATCATCACAGTATATTTTGATAACACTCAAGTTCCAGTCTATCTAGAAAGATATAGATAAATTAGAGGCCTGGGGCATGAAATTCGTGCATGGCAAGAGGGGTGTATGTGTCCTTCAGGCCAGCCTGCACCCTCTCCAATGCTGGTTCCCAACTGCTAGCCTGCCTGCCATTCTGATCACCTCCCAGCCACTGCCCTGCCAAGCCTGAATGCACCTAACTGCTCCCCTGCCAGCCCAATTGACCCTAACTGCCCTCCTCTGCTGGCCTGGTAATCCCTAACTGCCTTCCCCTGCCAGGCTGGTCGCATCCAACTGCCCTCCCCTACAGACCTGGTTCTACCCAACTGCCCTCCTCTGCCGGCCCAGTTAACCCTAATTGCCCTGTAGGCCTGATCACCCCCAACTGCCCCCCCTTGTAGGCCTGGTCTCTCCCAACTGCCCTCCCTTGCTGATCTGATTGCCCTCAACTTTCATCCCCCTGCTGGCCATCTTGTGGTGGCCATCTTGTGTCCACATGGGTGCAGCCATCTTGTGTGTTGGAGTGACAGTCAATTTGCATATTACTCTTTTATTAGATAGGATTCCAAATATCCATTGGAATCTAATGGATATTTCAAACATCACATTTAAAACGAAACACTTTATTTTCACTCCTAAATTCAGTCCACACTGTCTCAAGGAATAGCACCACCCTTCACTCTCTTGCTTAGACCAAATATTTTCAACGTTCCGTCCAGTAGCATGTCCAGTCACCTTTACCTTCAAACTACATACAAATCCTACCTCATCTCATCAATTCCATTTCTATCACCTTTCCTTTGACTATACTGCTAAACCATTTAAATGATTCACTGTTTACATCTTGAGCACTACCATTCCGAATTCTTTCACCATGGTGCACATTAAAAAAAAATGAAAGAAAGAGAGAGAGAAAGAGAGAGAGAGAGACCAGATTATTATGCGTTCAGAGATCATAATAATCTAGCCACTCTGTGTGTGTGTGTGTGTGTGTGTGTGTGTGTGTGTGTGTGTATTTTTTTTTAATTGAATTTATTGGGGTGACACTGGTTAACAAAATTATATAGGTTTCGGGTGCACAATTATACAACACATCATCTGTACATTGTATTGTATGCTGACTACCCCAAGTCAAGTCTCCTTCTATGCACTTTAAAAATGAGAATGTGATCACAATATTCCCCTGATCAAAACTTCCAGTGGATTGCCATCAGTCTTGAAAAAAAAAAAAAAGCCAAAATCTCTACCAAAGCATACCAGTGCCTATATGACTAATATAAGGTCAACTTTATTACATTATATCTTATTCCACTATCTTGATAACCTTTTTGCAATTTTTTCCTATGTTGATTTCTGTCATAGGACCATTGAACTTACAATGTTTTATGCCAGGAATTATCTTTTTTATATTAAAATGACTTTTCTCTTCAATTTATTGGAATTTCTGCTCAATAATACTCTTCTTTACCCGTACCCATACTTGCAATAGTGTGTTACCCCTACTTGCAATCTCCTTTTCGTTTATTTATTTTTTATTATTGTCTAAAGTTTTACATATGCCTCCTTTTTCCCTGATTGACCCCCCCCCCATTCCCAGCCATTCCCACCCCAGGCAAGCCCCCACCACCCCAGTGTCTGTGCCCATTGGTTATGCTAATATGCATGCATACAAGTCCTTTGGTTGCTCTCTAACCACCCCCCTCCACCCATCCCCCTTTCCATTTGTCTCTGGATCTATTTTTGTTCATCAGTTTATGTTGACCATTATATTTCACATATGAGTGAGATCATGTGCGATTTCTCTTTCTCCGACTGACTTATTTCACTTAGCATAATGCTCTCCAGTTCCATCCATGCTGTTGCAAATAATAAAAGTTCCTTCTTTTTTTGTAATGGCTTAGTATTCCATTGTGTAGATGTACCACAGTTTTTTAATCTACTCATCTGCTGATGGGCACTTAGGCTGTTTCCAAATCTTAGCTACTATAAATTGTGCTGTTATGAACATAGGGGTACATATATCCTTTCTGGTTTCTTAGCAATCTTCTTATCTTTAAAAATAATATCTCACCATATTTCATATATTTTTATTTATTTTTCTCCTTCATTATATTGTTTCTGATATAGGAACAGTTTCTGTTCCCTATCAGGTAGGTAAATATTTATTGAATTAATATATGTTTTGTATAAAATTAATAATACTTTAAAAAGTAACTAGGCTTATGTTAATACTAAAAATAAATCAAGGATATATAATACTAGATTTGCCTAGGTCCATCAATATGTGAATGACTTAAATGGATTCAATTAATTATAATATCAGGCAGATTTTTATGCAAATTATTATTTTTCACCCAGTAATATCTAAATTTTCAGTGTAGGTCAAATATATCCTTTGGCTATTTTCCTGATGTAATATACTCAGAACAGGATAACCTCTGATATCAGATACACATTTTTCAAAAGCAATTGTAATGTATTTCAGATATTTTCCTCTTTAAGGAAAATATTGAGCCAACTTTTAAAAGATAAAGCAAAAGAAAATATTTTTAAATCTACATGGCAACTTCCTGCATAAAATGACAATTAAAAAAATAATAAAATATGAACAAAATGATAGCTAAAAATGGAAAGATGTGTATAACAAAAATGGGACAAAAATTAATGACTGAAAAGGCTAATTGAAGGTTAGTTTCATAAAGTTGAACCTTTAACAGAGTTGATATCACTTATATGAAAGAATAATTGTTGAACTTTCTTCATCCATGGCATATATTCTGCACTTTGGGTAACTCAAATATTTTTGGAGAATCTAAATAAAATAATATTTTATTTGCTATCTGCACTTACAAATTAAATGCTAAAAGTAATGGGAGTCTTGACTTCCAATTTTTGTAATTCTGGATAATCCTACTGAGAGCAACTATATAGAAAAATTGAGCATGTAATGCATTTAAGAGCTGAAGAGGCAGTGAAAATTAAGAGACCAATATATCAAAGAAAAAAAAATAAACCTCATAAATGTGACCTTATATTTAGAACTACTTTTCCCTGAAGGATAAATGCCAATTTATCATGAAAATATCAAGAGACTGAGAAGCTGAGTAATGCTTTTGAAAGTCTTCAAAGGTTAAGTAGCTATAAAAATTAAGGCCCAGGGCTTGCCAAATGAGGATAAGACTAAGAAAATCAGATAATCTTCATGTGCTTAGAAATCGATAGTTGAAAGTCTATTAAGCCACTGATCAAAGAAAAGTCACAGAGAAATAAAATATTTTGAATATTATAATAATAAAAATACTCCATACCAAAACTCCACATTTAAATAGCTGATGGGATGCCACTAACTTTGTGTTTAGGGGAAATTCCTTGCCTATAATGTGTAAGAAAAGAAGGCTAAAAACCAATGATCTCATCAATTTTAAGTTTAAATCAATGACAACCTAAAAAACATAGAAGCAAGGAAAGAATAAATAAGAAAAGAATAAGCCCTAACCGGTTTGGCTCAGTGGATAGAGCATTGGCCTGCGGTCTGAAGGGTTCCAGGTTCCATTCTAGTCAAGGGCATGTACCTTGGTTGCAGGCATATCCTCAGTAGGGGGTGTGCAGGAGGCAGCTGAATGATGTTTCTCTCTCATTGATGTTTCTAACTCTTTCTTCCTCTCCCTTCCTCTCTGTAAAAAATCAATAAAATGTATATTTCTTAAAAAAGAAAATAATAAGGTAAGAACAAAAATCAATAAAATAGATAAAAAGTACAATAGAGAAGGTTAATCTAACAGCAGTTTGGTCACTTGAAAAGACCTTGAAAACTATTAATATGATCACAAAATTAGGTAAAGGCACAAAAAATAAATAATAGGAGGAAAAAGCGTACTTTGTGCAGATGTAATAGACATTGAAAGGATAAAAATAAGTTCTTAATAAAATTTTATGCCAATTAATTTGAAAATTGAGATGATATGGCCAAATTCCTAGAAAAGTTGCCACAAAAAGAAATAGAAAATTTAAATGATTTATAACTATTAAATATTTTTGAATTCATAATTTAAAATTACCCACCAAAATATTCAAGGCCTTACATGGAATAATATAACATGTTCTGATAAAATTCACTCTAATTTTACATGAGTTTTCTTGAATTAGAAAAAAGGCAAGGTAACTTTCCAAACATTTTATAGAAAAGGCACAACTTAGATAACAAAATTAGACAAGATCAAATCATAGAAAGGAAAATTACAGGCAAATATTTCATGACTATAGATACAAAAGACAACATAAATTAGCAAAGTGAAAATTGCAATAAATAAATAGCATATTGGATTTATTATCTGAAAGCAAGGGATGGTTTAGAGCTCAAAAATCAACATTGGAATTTACTTCATTAACAATACAAAGGAATAAAGTCCTATAATCATCTTGGTATATGCAGAAAAGGGGCAGATAATAGTCAATCCAGTCTTTAAAAAGAAACCTAGAATTAATTCAGCAAAGTAGAAATAAGAGAACTATATTTAGTCCCACAAAGAGTATTTTCAGAATCTCTATAGGAAACATCATTACTTATAAATAAGTATTTTTAAAAACCATCTAAAGCCTACAAGCTGTTATCACTTCTATTCAATTGAAGGGACTCAACAATGTGGTGCAACAAGACAAAAAATAACTAAAAATACTAAGGATTGGAAAGAATTAAATAAAAGTTATGAATTGGAGATGATATGATTATATATGTAGAAAATCTAAGAGAATACAGCATAATTTTCTAAAATTAAGCTAGTTATTAGTTTTCTATGGTAAAGTGTTAAAAAATAAAAAATATACTAGTATGTATATATCAGCAACAAACTTTTAAAATGTGGAATTAAAATATATTTTATTTGCAATTAAAACCATCAAACACCCGGGAATAAAGGTGAAAGACCTCTAAATTAAAATCTATAAAACATCTTTCAATGAAACAAAATAAGGTTAACAAAATGAACAAATATGTTTATTGATTGAAAGCCTCAGTATTATAAAGATACAAAATCTTCACAAATTGATATATAGACTTAGTGAATTGCCAATAAAAATCCCAGGTTCTCTGTGTAAGGAGGAGAGAGAGAGAGGAAGAAAAGAGTGATAGAAAAGCTGAATGTAAAATTTATATGAAATTTCAAAAAGATAAAAATAGCCAAGACAATTCCCAGAAGAAGAAAAGACTGGTTCTAACTGACTACTTTTGCATGGTAATTAAAACAGTGTGTTATTTGTACAAGGATAGACCACATCCATGAAAATTATCCATGTGTATTTAATATGTGATTTACCCCCTACTGGCACTGCAATACTGTACAGTAAGAGAGGTCTTTTTAATAAGTATTATTAGGTCAATTTGGATATATATGAAAAATAATGAAACTTGTATAATCACATAACATTTATAAAAATCAATATTAAGTTATATATATATATATATGATAAAAATTCTAGAAAATAAGATAAAATAATAGATACATAATAAGATAAAATAATAGATACATGCATGCCCTGGCTGGGTGATTCAGTTCAGTCAGTTGGAGCATCATCACATACAACAAAATGTTGCAAGTTTGATCCCCAGTAAGGGCACATATTAGGTTGAGGTTTTGACTCCTGATAAGGACAGGTATGGGAGGCAACCAAGTGATGTTTCTCTCTAACATTGATGTTTCTCTCTCTCCCTTCCTCTCTCTCTAAAATCAATGGAACAACAACAACAACAAACCCACAACACATTCTTGGATAAAGATTTAAAAAAAAGGAATATATCCATTATATCCACAAGATTGGATAGCAAAGACTTCTTGAACAGAGTTAAAAATGCATTAGCACTAAAGGAAAGATTGATACATTTCTCTACAATAATACTTTATAGTTTAAAAGACAGCATAAAGGAAGTAAAAATACAAGCCACAGGAGAAGATATTTGCAATACACATAGCTAACAAAAATCCATCAATATATACTAACAACTTTTATAAAATAGATAATAATTTTAAAAATGGGTGAGAAACTTCATAAAAGCTAACCAAAAGTCTAATAAATATGTGGAAAAGTAGCAATCTCATTTGTTATCAAGGATATAAAAACCAAAAGAAAAATGTAATACTACTACAGAGCCACGAGAATGATTAAAATAAAAAAAATAGACAATATCTAGTGTTAGCAAAGATGTGGAGTTACCAGAATGCTTGTACCCTGTTGTTAGGATTGTGAATTTGTTTATCCTTTGATAAATAATTTGGCAGTATTTCTGAACACTATTATATGCATATCTAAAGACTTAGCAATTTCAATTCTTAGGTACATACTCTAAAGTGGAATATGTGTACCAAGTGACATACACAAGAATGTTCCTAGCAACATCCTATCTAATAAGAGTAATATGAAAATTGACTATACCTCTGCTACACCCACAAGCCACACCCACTAACCAATCAGGAGCAAGTATGCAAATTAACCCAACCAAGATGGCTGTGGCCACGAAATGAGCAGGAGGCTTGGGTTTTCCTGGCAATGGAGGAGGCCAAGCTTCCTGCATACCCTGGCCAGCCCTAGACTCCACTCAAGGCTATCAAGTTTCAATTATAGAAGATAAATAAATCCCAGATACCAAGGCCTCTTCTTAGGTCACCAGGGGATGTGTGGCTAGCCTGCAAACCACCATAGGCCCCTCACCCAGGCCATTCCATGCCCCAAGGGAACCCCGAACCTGATCCAGGACACCCTTCAGGGCAAACCAGCCGGCCCCTACCCATGCACCAGGCTTCTATCCTATCTAATAAAAGAGTAATATGCAAATTGATCACCACTCCAACACAAAAGATGGCTGCCCTCATGTGGTCAAAGATTCTGCCCCCATGTGGACACAAGATGGCCAGCATGGGAGAGTAGTTGGAAGGGACCAGGCCTGCAAAAGAGGGCAGTTGTGGGTGATCAGGCCATCAGGAAAGGGCAGTTAGGGGTGACCAGGCTGGTAGAGGAGGGAAGTTGGAAGTGATCTGGCCTGCAGGGAAGAACAGTTGGGGGGGACCCAAACCTGCAGGAGAGGGCAGTTAGGGGTGATCAGGCCTACAGGGGAGGGCGATTAGTGGATATAGGGCTGGTAGGGGAGCAGTTAGGCATCAGTTTGGCTGGCAGGGGAGTGTTTAAGGGGTGATCACACTGGCAGGCAGAAGTGGTTAGGGGCAATCAGGAAGGCAGGCAGGTGAGAAGTTGGGATCCAGCAGTCCTGGATTGTGAGAAGGATGTCCCAGATTGGAGAGGGTGCAGGCTGAGTTGAGGGACACCCCTCCACCCCCAATGTACAAATTTTGTGCACTGAGCCTCTAGTTATTAATAATGGCCTCAAACTGGAAACAGCCTAAACATCCTTGAAGAGTGGAATGTATAAATAAAATCTGCTATATTTATATAGTGGAATATTACATTGGAATGAAAAGAACAGATTTCATTTATATATGACCCATATTTGGATTTCACAAACTAAACTTTTAAAAAATGTTATATTTTTATTGAGTTCAGAGAGGAAGGGAGAGGAAGGGAGAGACAGAAACACCAGTGATGAGAAAGAATCATTGATTGGCTACCTCCTGTATGCCCCACACTGGGGACTGAGCCCAGAACCTAGGCATGTGCCCTGACTGGGACTTGAACTGTAACTTCCTTTGAAATGAGCCATGCTGGCTGGGATCAAACTAACTTTTGAGTAAAAGAATGCATAATGGGCCTCACCCATTTTGCTCAGTGGTTAGAGTGTTGGCAGACATCCTGAAGGTTCTCAGGTTCGATTCCTGGTCAAGGGCATGTATATAGGTTACAGGCTCAATCCCTGGCACTGGTTGGGGTGCATGTGGGAGGCAACCAATCAATGTGTCTCCCTCTCACATCTCTCTCACCCCCACCCCCTCTCTTTTCCTTTCCCTTCCACTCTTTCTAAAAATTAATGAAGAAAATATCATTGGGTGAGGATTAACAAACAAACAAACAAAAGAATGCACGATAGTTTCTGTATGATAGTTTTACAGAAACAAGCAACATGAGTAGTAGTGGTTATCCCTTCAGTGGTTACTTCTGGAGTTAGAAAATAAAGATTGAGACAGGGCACTGGGAGCCGTGTCACTGGCAATGTTCTATCTTTCCTTGGGTAGTAATTGCACAGGTGTCCTAGTGCTGATAATTGATTGAGCAGCATATTTAAGTTTTATTGTCTTTTCTGTATGTAAATAATATTTTCCCATTTAAAAAACTAAATAAAATTAGAAAGAAGAGAAAAGCATGGCTTCACCAAAGACCATTATTTCCCTTTCTTTTTTTTCTTTCTTTTTCTTTTTTTCTTTTTTTTTTTTATGTACACATTTAGGGAAACAAATGGTATTTCCATAGGATCAGGATTCTAGAGGAGACAACCAGGTAAAAGACAAGAAATTATCTGCTAAATTAAAAACACAACCTCACTTTGCTCAGGCATGGCGGAAATTAAACTGGCAGTTCCTGACATATCACGGTGAGCAAAAGTCTAACTCGAGAGCTGGGTGTTTTGATTCCAAACTCCCTCTACCCTCAATGAGTGGGAGCCTCCCTACATCATTCTGCAGAAGCTTTTGAAATTTCTATTTTCCAAGTGACCCCTCTGTTATAAGGAAAATCTTCTGACACAGATTTGCATTTTGATGTGACTCACTTGCCACATCAAAAAACATGTCAACCTTGCTACTGTATGTATTATCTTGCATATACAATTTGTTAAAGGAATAACATAATGCATTGGCCTCAGGCAAGATTATGAAGCTCGATAATTTCATCTGAATCAGGGAACAACTTATCGCTCTAATTCTATGTGAGTATTTCCACATCTTTGTGTTTGCCTAAAACTATGAAAAGTAATTAATTGTTTACAATTTGACTGGTACATCAGCTTTTCATAGGTTTATAAACTCACAAAGTGTTTATTATATAATCTGGGACTGTGAAACTCTTTTATGAAACATGATTTTAAAAAATTGCTACCTTTTCTTATAAATATTCCTTTTTCAAGAGTTGGCTCATTATTGGCTTATTTAGAAAAATGTCTAAAAACACATAACGAGTACAAAATTTCCAATATGAGGGACAACTAAATATGTTTGATGAACCTGGTCATTTGGATTGTCAATAAATATTAGAATGTTTCATACTTACAAAATAATTTAGAAAACATGCAGAGGGATATTGTTGGAAATTAGTCATTGCCAAAACAGTATTCTATATTTAAGGATGGGAGAGAATGTAAATACCTCCCAAAAGCTTAAGGTAGATCAGTCCCATTTACATACTAATCTATTTTTTGAAGTTCATTCATAAATAGTCAAATTGAGAGAATGACTGTAATCAGATTTGTAAATGCTTTACTACTTTTTCCTTTGGTGGAGTGTGCAGAGTTATAAGGAGGGGCATGTGAGATATGTACATGGTTTGCCATTGGGCACAGGTCAGTAGGTCCATTATCCTAACAGCTTTGAAAGGTAGGGCAAGTTTTTATAATGTAGCATGGCTATCACTGGTACAGCAGAGGGCTTTAGGTGGTAAGAAGAAATCAAATTAAATCAAATGGTATTGTACCTAGGCCCAGTGCACAAAATTTGTGAACTGGAGGAGGGGTCCTTCAGCCTGGCCTGCACCCTCTCACAGTCTGGGACCCCTTGGGGGATGTTTGCCTGCTGGCTTAGCCCCAATTGGGCCTAAAGTAGCAGTCAGACATCCCTCTCACAATCTGGGGCTCTCGTAGTCTAGGACCCCACACTCTTTACTGCCCATCTGCAGTGGGAGAGGTTCCCACCACCGCCACTGCACTCACCAGCTGTGAGCCTGGCTTCTGGCTGAGCAGTGCTCCCACTGTGGGAGTGCACTGACCACCAGGAGGCAGCTCCTGCATTGAGCATCTGTCCCCTGGTGGTCAGTGCACATAATAGTAACCAGTTGTTCGGCAGATTAGTTGATTTGCATATTAGGGTTTTAGTATATAGGACTACCCCACCCCATCCTCACTCTTGAGGAAGTTGTTCCATTTAAAAGTATTTTTAGTATTATTTTATCTTAGAAAGAACAAAGCCTCAATTTGGTGATACTACATTTCTTTAAGATTATGAATCTATTTTTATAAAGGCAAGGCAAAACTCATATTTCTTATGGCAGGTGACAGAAACGAATCAGAATTAATAATGTTGTTTCATTTATATCACACTGATGTTATTGTTATTTTCTATTAGTATTTAATGCAAATAGCATGGCTTTTATATTTATCTTAAGGAATGCAATCTTTACTAACAATAACTTTTTACCCCCTCAACAATCTTAATTTCAAACATTTTACTCCCTTATGCCATCTTCTACTTTTGAGCTTCCTCTCTCTATCAAATCTGCAGTCCCACCAAGATCTACCTAAGATCTATTGACCTTACCAACTTTTCACTATCCCTTTCTACCTGCTTAGATGTACTTCCCTCTTACACAGCTTAAGTTGACTGATTTGTTAAAATCAATTCATTGCATTCATATTAAACTCCTTTGAAGTCCTCTCAGCAGAGTCCCATAGGAAGTTAAATCCAACTCTTTCCCTGCTCTGTGTATAAACTGTGCAGCTGAACGTATCTGAGGAATAACATAAAAATGTTCGGGTAGTTTTAAATTTATGGTCACAATCTTCAAATGAGCCTTTAATATAGCCTTGAAGTTATATTACATCTCTCTCAAAATTCTCTTCCCCACTGCCTTAGGCATTTACTTCAGCATCTGTCTTTTTTCTAATATCCCAAATTCTACCCCACCCCATCCTCACTCTTGGAAGTTGATCCTGGTATTATTCCCATTTATTTATATTTTTTTTGCATAAATTTCTTTATTTTTTATTGAATTTATTGGGGTGACATTGGTTGATAAAAATTATATAGGGTTCAGGTATATAATTCTGTAATATACCATCTGTTCATTGTTTTTGTATAGTGTTCCCAAGTCAAGTTTCCTTCCAGCAATCTCAAGAAACTTCCAAAGAAAAGCAAGGTCCAAAACAGTTTACAGTGTGCACTTTAAGATAAAAGAGGAGGAGGAAATGTGCTTATATTTGCAAAATGAAACAATAAAAAAATAAACAAAAGAAGAACATATGGGGAGTATGGCAGGGGGAGCAGAGGGAAAGGGACAAGGATGAAATTAAGACTTCTGTGATTCTAGTTTGTTAGTTTTAAATTCAGAATAGGTGACTGGCGAACACAATTAAAAGAAGGTTAAATTAAAAAAAAGAGCAAAATGAAAACTAGTGGATACAAACTAACTTGAGAGTATATCAAGGTAGTGACATAATTATACAGAAGCAAGAACTACATCCAATGGCTTTAATACACACTGCCTGCTTCCCGTACTGAGGGCGCAGTGCTTTGGGGAGTGCTCTTCTCAGGCTCCAATAGCTATCCCTTGCCCTTTGGACCTAGGAGTGGCAGCAGCTCCCTCTGTGACTAATGGGTACTCCAGGTGTTCTATCAACCTTTTGTCATTTTCTCAAGCTTCTAACCACATCACTGTAGAGTCCTTTAACAAATCTTCCTCATTTTCCCAGACAGATCACATCATTTGCTTCCTACCTGGTAATATGTTTGGTCCCAGGAAACAAAACCACAAAATAGCACTCTGGAGCTGAATTTCTCACATGTCTAGTGCATATCTAGTATAATGCATATTGGTAGGAAATGGAACACTGACAACCCATAGCCTGTGATTACATTATGATTATTCAAGTTACCACCAGGGTTGGCATTAGACAAAGTGCAGGTGGAATGCAGGTGGGAGACCAAGTGGTCATGGAGATATAATAGTGACTTTAAGGATTGTGGTCTCCACTCACTGCTCTGAAACCTCTGAATAGAACAAAAGGTAAAGGAGAAATGAAAAGCAATGAATACCCAGAGATAAAGTAAAATTTGAAAGTCTTGGTGGCAGCTTTGAAGGAGTCTCTTAAGTTATATAGTTTCAGGGCAGATATGACTGAGGATGAGATTAAGATCTAACTGTAACAATTCAATCACTAATTTAGTCTCTGCCATATAAGGTCTCTGATGGTAAGGAGATGGCACTGAGAAAAATTTGAGCTTCCAAGTCCCTCTGAACCTCCTTGGTATTGAAAGCAGCTTCTCACTCCTTATGAGGGAATCAGCCTTCCTTGGCATAAAAGCTCCTCAATGACTGGATCTGGGGGAATCACAGTTCTCTCCCGGACTCACCCCTCCCTGCCTTTAGGTTACAAGTTAGATCCTAACCCAAGTCAGAGAAGAATAAAGTTTTATACCAAATAGAATGCAAGTATTGATTAGGCCAGATGGGACCTGGGATTTGATATTTAATGTGTTGACTTGATACTTGGGGGGTGATGGTAGTAATTTGTTAGAATGGGTAATTGAAGGACGGACCAATAATGGATTGTGGAGGTAGCCTACACACAACTTCTCAGGCATACTGTGGAGATTTGGAGAGATGGGAATATTGGAATGGATCTGTTCTGAATAATCTATTCACCTCCCTGACTATACACAAGAGAGACATAAAGTCATGCATGATGGGGAAGGTGGTGCACAAGCATCTCTGAAGAGTTCTGTGTGCTTGTCCTCTATAGGCCTGAGATGACACTGGTACAACTGGATATCTTGATATCAAAATGAAGGTAGTATCCCAGGTTGATAGAGGCAAGGTGAAATTACCATAATAAGCCATGGCTGTTTATGAGTGGTAAATGGAGTGTATTGACCATCAGAGATGGAGAGCAGTAGCTTACCACAGGGTTCTTAAATATGAACTAGGCAGCCTTCTAATAAGCTTCTTGATATTTATGAACACAACAATTCTAGAGCTGATGGTAGAATCCTAGCCTCAGTTGCTGAGTAGGAAATTTGGGTCAATACCTAGAATTGATCCAGTTTATGGGTGTAGAAAACCAACATTGAAGAAGAGGCCAGGCTAGTATTTTCTGATATGTTCTTTTTTCGCATTTTCCTTAAGTAATTTTTAATACTAACAGTCATGCCACATGCCACACTTCACATTTTGTATCTTATTTATTACATTTTCACTGACTGAATAATATTCCCCAGTCAGATGTACTATAGCTTACTTAAGTATCCTATTAGTTTTGAAAATTTAGAGATTTTATGTTACCATATACTAGTATCACATTACTATAAACAACTTTTTTATAGAATCAAAGATGAAAAGTTACCAGTATTTGGTGAAAAAAAAATTTTTTTAATGCCATATATGAGTGTTAAGGCTTTTCAAATGCATGCTATAACATTATTTATTTAAAAAATAGTAATAGGTAATGCCACTACTGTACTGTTAACATATATCTTTCTGAAGTGTTGACATTTCAATTGAAATGATAAAATATTGTTCCAGATTGGCTGATAAATTTATTTGTAGATAAGCAAAAGTAGGCTGGATAACATTAGATACTGTAATCAAATACAATTTTCTGTAAATAAGAAATTTAATATTTATATATAAACTATAATATAAGTAAAGTTACTTAGAAACTGTATCTCCTTTCCAACTGTTTAACATTAAACTATTTTTAAAGAGTTCTTAATTAGTTAATAAAACACAGAACTCTATAAATTATAGAGTTTTTCTATCAGAATAATAACACACAGGAGAAGGCAAATGTAGGTTTAGAGTTGTTACTATGGAAAATAATAGTTTAATAAATAATAACACGAGAATAAACTCTGTTTTGCGTACTCACAACAGTAAACCTACTTTTGCCCATCTATATATTTCAGTTTTTCTTAATGTAGTTCTTTTACATATACAAATGCCACATACACATACTTACCTGAAATAAGAATGTTCTGATCAAATAAAAAATGAATGCTATTTCAATATCAGAACTTCCAACAGAAGGGAATAATCTTTATAATTCATGCCACTTCAGGTTTAACTTAAGTAGTTTTATTTTACTGAATCAAGTACCATGGAATATTTCTGATGCATAGAATTGAAAAAATGTTAAGTTAAAATTTGGTTATAATCAAATAAATGGCTGTTGGTTACCACATAAAACCTTATATACTGAATTTTTCCAGGTAGATACAGCATGAGATTTTTATTTACTTATTTAAATTTGTCTTTATTGTTGAAAGTATTACAGATGTTCCCCTTCTCTCCCTCCATTGACACCCTCCCCAGCCCTTCATTGTATTACTGTCTGTGTCCATGGGCTATGCATATATGCATACCCTGTTTCCCTTAAAATAAGACAGTGTCTTATATTAATTCTTGCTCCCAAAGATGCCCTAGGTCTTATTTTCAGGGGATGTCTTATTTTTCTATGAAGAAGAATATGGTACACATTTATTGTTAAAGGAAAATAAAAGAAATTTATTACCTGTATACGGTACGGTAATACAGTAGTTGTCAACACAAACCAGACAAACTGTGAATCCTACAGTATCAAGAATTTACTCATTTATTCAATGATAATAATGTCATCATCTTCTGGAACATCATCATAACAATCCAATTCCTGAATTTCCTGGTGAATTTCTTGTGATTCCATTTCTTTCAGAATCAGTGGACCAAATCTCTCATGTTTAGCAATAGCACTGTCTTTAAATAAGTACTTCTTGTCAAGGTAGCCTGCTCGCAATGCATTTGCAATGCAACTGTCAGTGATTTTCTCCCATGAATTCTTCACCCAAGTCACAACTTCTTGTAGTTTAGGTTCCACAAAGTTTCCATGCTGATTTATCTCCGTTCTATTTTCAATGTAGTCATTAATTTCCATGCAAAAATTGTCTTTGAATGGCTTGTTTATTGCAATATCAAGAGTCTGGAGATAGGCCGTCATTCCTGTGGGAATCATTATCTGATCTATTTTTCTTTCATGAAGAGATGTCTTCATATCTTTAGCATGGTGAGTGCTGGCTGCATCCCAGACAAGCAGGCCTCTTTGGCTCCCTTGCATAACAAGCGGCAGCATTAAATTGACCCACTTCCTTATAACTGCTTGTGTGGCCCAGACTTTTTCAGTTTCAAGAATAAAAATGCCCAAAACACATTCAATCTTTTCCTTCTTGTCCTTAGAAATGATTAAAGGTGGGATTTTAGTGCCATCCAGATGAATTGCCAAAATACAGGAAACATGTGCACTTTCCTAAGCAGTGAAAGGAATGTACACTAAGGAGGCACCCCGCTGTTCAATTGTTGTTTGAGATGATTGGCCCATAAACACTGCAGTTTCATCCATAGCAATAATGTTGGAAAGATTGTATTTAGAGAAGTCAGCATCATCAATAAAGGACTTAAATGCAACTGCTCGCTTAATAACTTGAGTATCTTCCAACCTAAACAATGTTGTAGATCTTCTTAAAGACAGTTCACTTCGCTGAAGGAAATTGTCCAGCCAGTGTTGTGATGCTTTAAAGTCTTCGGGGGCTATGTCAAACTGTGGTGTCATTGCAAGGGCAAATTCTTGAATCTGAGCCCTATTCACAACCAAAGCCTCTGCTCTCCTGTCAACAACCCATTCACAGATCAGGTCTTTCAGCTCGGAAAATAATGGTTGCCGACCTGATCCACACTTGTGCTTTTTAGCATTTCCCTTGCCCACTTGTTCAATGAGGTTACCATACTCTGCTTGCCATTTTTGAGCCAATAGGATACTCAACATCTTCTCTTTGCAGAAAGCAGTAAGATTTTGGCCCCAAGAGTCTTCCACGATTCCTTTCTTGTACTCTATGGAGTAGCTTTTTCTTTTTGTGCTCATTTCTAGGTGTAAAAAAAAGGAATTGGGGTATCAAGGTAGGGGGAGGGGGATCACTTAAAATGACACAGGGAGGTCAGAGGGGGGAATCAAAATGGCACAGGAGAATCAGAGGGGGGATTACAATTTTAGTAACCCCTTTTGATCCTCCTGTGTCATTTTGATTGCCCCCTCTGATCCTCCTGTGTCATTTTAAGTGATCCCCCTCTCCCCACCCCTGTGCCACTGAACACCTTCACCAGACATCCCCCCTACCCCTTTATCAGATATTTACCCCTGGGGCCTGCCTGGGGACTGTCACTGGCCTATATCATATTTAAACTAATTAAAAACATTACTTACAAAAAGTAATACTTGGCAGCTTCTTACTTTCACAATGTTTTCATTACTCCAGATCCTATAAAATTTATACTCATTCTAATGAGCTAGGGAATAAAAATATCCAATTGAAAGTCAAGTTTTCTATGTGATACTACAAAACTAAGACATTTGAGATTTTAGTAATTAATTTAAGAAGGGGATTTCAGGTTTTCTGTTTGTAAGGTGGTCTATATTATAGTTTGCACTAGTCATACCTCAAACACTAGTCAAGAATTTTGAGGGTAAACTGCATTGAAACAGAAGCTCCCTTAAGTGCAACAGAAAGAGCATAAGTATGAGCAACACATTTAGTGTTTACTATTAGTCCACTCCGTGAACTGATTTATTTTTATGTCTCCAAGGACAGTGGCAGTGCTGGTATCATGACACACTTGCTGCAAATCCTTTCTCTAGGTCTTCTTTGATCAAGACTATTTTTAATTCATGCGGTGATTGCTTTGTATTCAGTTCTACTAGAAACATGGTCATAGCATGAATAAATTGCAGTACTTCTATTAAAAGTAACTTGAAAAACCTGAACTCTACTGGAGCAGACAAATAAATCTTTTAGAACACTAATTAGCAAAGTCCTTTTTGATGAAACTAGTTAACTCATCTTGCATTGGTAAATGTACTCTTTTAGAGATTCTAAAATTACATTGAAATTAAAAGCTCTTCTCCACTTTTTAAAAGTTTTTTTTTTCTTCTTTAAAGAAGCTTCTAAATGTTTGAAATGGGCCACTTTATTGTTTATAGCTGTTTGCTGAGATCCGCATTTTATGGCAATTAACTAGAGGCCTGGTGCACAAATTTTGTGCACTTGGTGGGGGGGTCCCTCAGCCTGGGCTGTGGTCACCAGCTGTCAGCCCGGCTTCTGGCTGAGCGGCATTCCCCCTGTGGGAGTACACTGACCACCAGGGGGCAGCTCCTGCATTGAGCGTCTGCCCCTGGTGGTCAGTGCGTATCATAGCAACCGGTCATTCCGCTGTTCAGTCGATTTGCATACTAGCCTTTATTATATAGGACCAGCAGCCCAATGCACAAAATTTGTAAAAGGGGCTTGGCTCTTGCAGCCCTGGCTGCCTAGGCCCTCTCAACCCCAGCTTCATCCAGAAGGTTGTCTGGATGGTTGTCCAGATGGTCATTCTGCTGTTCTGTCTAATCAGCATATTAGCTCTTTATTATATAGGTCTAGAGGCACAGTGCATGAATTTCATGCACTGGGAGGGGATGTCCCTCAGCCCATCTTGCATCCTCTCCAATCTGGGACCCCTTGGGGGATGTCTGATTGCCCATTTAGACGCCATCTCTAAACCGGCAGTGGAACATACCTCTCATAATCTAGAACTGCTGGCTCCCAACCACTTGCCTGCCTGCCTGCCTGATTTCCCCAAACTGCTTCTGCCTGTAAGCCTGATCACCCCTAACCATTTCCCTGAAGGCTGATCAATGCCTAACTGCTCCCTTGCTGGCCCGATTGCCCCCAACTGCCCTCCCTTGCCAGCCTGATCACCCCAACTGTACTCCCTTGAGGGCACAATTGTCCCAAACTTCCTTCCTCTAGTGGCCTGGTCACCCCCAACTGCCCTCCCCTGCTGGCCTGGTCACCCATAACTGCTCTCCCTGCCAGCCTGGTCACCCTAAAAGGCCCTCCCCTAAAGGCTTGGTCCCCCTCCACTTCCCTTTCTCCCCTGCAGGCCTGGTTGCCCCCAACTGCCTTCCCGTGCCAGCCTGGTTGCCCTTAACTGCTCTCCCCTGTAGGACTAGTCTCCCCCACAAATGCCTCCCCCTGTTGGCCTAGTTGCCTCCAACTTCTCTCTCTTGCTGGTCTGATCGCCCACAACTGCCTTCTTCTGCCGGCCATCTTGTGGTGGCCATCTTGGTACCACATAGGGGCAGCCATCTTTTGTGAGGGTGTGATGGTCAATTTGCATATCACCTCTTTATTATATAGGATGGTTAATGAGAGCAGCTTTAGCACAATGCTCAATGGGTCAGTTTACTATACATCTTTGAATTTCCTGCCATTATTATTGGCAATAAAACAATATTTATAAGAAGAAAACTCTCATAAATTTCACTGGTAAAAATAAGATTTTGCATCTATATGCTAGTAGATATCTTGTTTTATAAAACTCAGGAGCATACGTTCAAGATTTTGGAAAAGATTTAAGTGTATAGCATACAGAATTTTTTTCTATCTGATATGACAACACTAAAATATTTGAGATTTTAGTAATTTAATTTCAAAAGGAAAAAGATATTCAAATACAGTCCTCAAAATCTTTAGAGAATTTTCAGGTAGTTTGGTTCAGTGATGCCCTGCAATTTTAAAAGTCAATTTGTATGTCATCCTTTTGTTTTTCCTCATCTTTAACATATCTGATATTTAGTAAATTATTTGATTAATACTTTAGGTCTTTGTTTCTATTTTTAATATATCAATTGCCTTTTTGTTCATCAGAAACAACAATAAAAACAACAATTGCATACATTGGATAAGAAAAATATATTGTGATTCTTTAAATATATCTAAATACCATTTTCTGAAGGCCTCAAAATTATTCTTTTTTCTTTTTGTGCCATTTTTCTTGTTATCTACTGATGTCACCGTAGACCTGGCAATGAAATGAGGGCTGGGAAAGGTGCTCAAAGAGGAAATGGCCTGATGATTACTCGTTTATCAAACAGCATGAAGCATGATGGCAGTTGAGTCAGGCCTGCCACTCTGTGGTGATGTATTAGCTTTTAATGTCTTAAAATAATTATAGCAAGGCCTAAGCCACTATTTAAAACTACTATATAAATCCTAGTGCCATTATCAACCCCATATTTCACAAGATCAATCAATCAGTTGTTTGAAGGAAAATTGCACCCATTTTATCAATCCCAGGAGCATGGAAGTTCGAAGGGTAGACAATTGTCAACAGGAATCAAAAGTGAAATGGATCACAAAGTGAAGTTTAATGATCTCTTGAATTTCTGAGACTGGTTCTTAAACTAAGCCTTATGCGTAGCGTGTTGTGATTTCTACAAGGCCAGAGAATACCAATACACATTCAATCAGCTGTAATCATGATAAGAGTGCCAGGAGTTAGTCTAAAATAAAAATATGTTTCTTAAATCCTCCCCTAGGGACATGGATTCATTGTTTTTTTGTTTTTTGTTTTGTTTTGTTTTCTTTTTTTAAGAGAGAGAACTGGAAAGGGAGAGAGAAACATTGCTCAATTGCCTCAGGCACACATACTGACCAGACCGAACCAGCAAACTGGGTATGTGCCCTGACCAAGAATTCAACCCACAACCTTCCAGTATTTGGGATGATGCTCCAACCAAATGAACTACATCAGCCAGGGCTAAAATAAGTTTTTAAAGCTATAAAATGTTTTAAATAAAGCAAAATAACAGCAATCTGTTAACTATGACTATGATACTGTTGTAACATAAAAGGATCAAAGGGAAAATTCAAACATTATGGGCATGCCATGTGGGCAGCTTCATCAGGAACTTGCAGTATCACACTCTTTAGGGATCCAACAAAGAGGAGATGGATGCATCCCCAGTAAAGTTGAGAGGACTAAGGAAGGTGCTTACTGTCAGTCACACCTGAGGACATAAGTTATTGGCCAGAATGGGTGTGGCCACTGCAAGTGTGCAGAAATTTGGGGGTACATAATCCTATAAATGAAGGAATTCACTCTCTTGGGCTCTTGAAACTTCTGTGGCTTGGAGTGTGCTCTCTTAGTTCTCTTGCATTCGCCATGTGGTGCATGCCAGGGGGGATCCCACACCCAATGGACTGTACCCAGGTTCAACTTGCAAAGGAAACTCTGGAAGTGTGCTCTAATTTTAGCTCTAATGAAATCTCAGTTACACTTCTGTGAACAGAGCAAGGAAAATGGGAATTATTACAGGAAAAAAATGATTATTATTATACTATATCACATCCTCCTGTGTGAGTCTCAGAAAATTCCTTATCTTAGGATATTGAAAGAACTCCACTATCAACAGTAGCTAGAGGAGGCAATGTGATCTCTTCTCTGATTACAACTAGAGATTAATTTCAAATCATGACTCATTTATCGAGCACTTATTAAGATTTACAATTTGACAGAGAAGAAGAGGATCATTTAACACTATGAATTTAGATTTTCAAAACAAATTTCAATTTCTGAATTTTGAGCTTCCTCTTTTTCCTGTTTTCAAAGCTCTTATGCTATAGTTTTAAAGAGCAGAAGGGAGAAATAGATTCCTTTCTGATATATTTTTAGTTTATTTATTTTTTAATATTCATTTGAAAAATGGCTAAAGAAATGAGATTTTTTTGTGCTGGTATTACAGGAAATTTATTAGGATAAAATAGAAACATTTAAATCAGAATATGGGCTCTATTTAGATAGATTTCAGTAAGTAATACACACAGATATGCAATTAGAGAACATAAAATAATTTATATAGTAAACTAGAGGACTGGTGCATGAAATTCGTGCATAGAAATGTGTTCCTCAGCCCAGCCTGCATCCTCTCCAAACTGGAATCCCTCTCACAATCCAGGTCTGCTAGCTCCCAACTGCTTGCCTGCCTGCCTTCCAGATTGCCTCTAATCACTTCTGCCTGCCAGCCTGATCACACCTTAACCACTCCCCTGCCAGACTGATTAATGCCTAACTGTCCTCGCCTGCAGGCCTGGTCACCCATAACTGCCCTCCTTTGCTGGCTTGATCAATCCCAATTGCCCTCCCTTGTAGGCCTGGTCCCTCCTAACAGCCCTTCTCTGTAGCCTGATCACCCACAACTGTCCTTCCTTAAATGCCTGGTTCCTCCCAACTGACCTCCCTGCTGGCCATCTTGTGGTGGCCATCTTATGTCCATAAGGTGGCAGTCATCTCTTGTGTTGGAGTATTGGTCAATTTGCATATTAATCTTTTATTAGATAGGATAGAGGCTTGCTGCATGGGTGGGGGCTGGCTGGTTTGCCCTGAAGGGTGTCCTGGATCAGGGTTGGGGTTCCCTTGGGACATGGGGCAGCCTGGGCAAAAGGCCTGTGGTGGTTTGCAGGCAGGCCATGCCCCCTGGTAATCCAAGTAGGAGCCCTGGTATTTGTGATTTATGTAGTAAATTTATGTTGAAACTTTGTAGCCTTGAGTGGAGGCCAGGGCCAGCCAAGTAGTTTGGCTTCCTCCATCGCTGGGGAAACCCAAGCCTCCTGCTTGCTCTGTGGTTGCAGCCATCTTGGTTGGGTTAATTTGCATACTCTCTCCTGATTGGCTTGTGGGCATAGCAGAAGTATGGTCAATTTGCATGTTTGTCTTTTATTAGTGTAGATAGCGACTTCCACCACAATGCTGACTGGGTAGGCAAATGTGCATAAACCACATATCATGGGCTTTCTTGTGTGTTTGTGAAGGTAAACACGTTATGCTGAATGCATTTTAGGATTCCACATGAACCTCATAGGTTTTACTTTAATAATATCCCCTCCTCTCCTCCTTTTATTTTATTGTGCTATTTCAGTGTGGTTTCTAGGTTTTCCCAGGAAGTTATACACGCATTTTCAATTTAGAGCATCTTTAGTCACTGTGTGACTTGAGACTTGAGTTGAATTGTCGAGCAATGGAAAAATCAGGAAAATGTTGCTGGGCTGAAGTGGTAAATTAAACTCATGGATGTAATGAAGTAGTAAGTGGGGTCTGGTAAGAAAGAGATTAGGGTGAAGTTGCAAAACAAAAGTCCTATGGAACTCAAGCCAAAATCAGGAAATAAGAGATTATAAAGCAAATATTAGGAAACAAAGTAATAAAAACCTCTATTTGTTGAATCTTTACTAATCTACCAAGCACTGTGTTGTGTTTTGTAAGCATTTTCTTACTAGTATTCACAACAGCCTTATGAAACAATTAGCAAAGCAAGGTTTTGTTTCCTCAGCCAAGGTCCAGATCACAGAAGAATAGGGACAGGTGGGTTATGCTCACAGGCTCACACAGTCAAGGGAGAAGATCATGCAGGGAGTGACACATTTCAAAGAATCTAGGAAGCCTGTGGTGTCTCCTCAAAGCCCATTTCTTAGATCGTGTTCTGATTAACTTTTTCTTCTTCACCTTTTCCCTCTGTTTTCCTCAGTGATAAAAATGATGAGGTTTATTGTGGGCTGATATTCATTCACCTTAGTTCTGTACATAGGTTTATTAAAAACAGAAAAAATATGTATTTTTTTTTCCTTCTCCCAAGATTCACAAACTTAGAAATTTATTCTATGCATAAATGGCAATACACGAGAGGCCCCTGCAGTTGTTTGAGAATTCAGGCTGTTATTAAAAGCAGACAGACATGTCAGCAGTTTTTTTGTGAAGATATTATCAAGGGAATTGTTATTAATTGTTGTCATTTGACTTAGTTCTTATGCAACTTTCTTCAATCCTCCCCTTCCCCCCTCCTCCCCCGCACTCCCTCTTATCATGGTGCTGATGGTACAAACTTATTCTAAATCTACTATGGAATGAACTTTTAAGCAGGCAGATTCTTTATAAAATATTTGACACTTGCAGACAAATAATGAAATCCAAACTAATTACTGGAGGATAGTCATCATGGTGGTTTAACAGAACATTTTTTAGAATGTTACTCTGACTAATAATCTTTAGTGACTCTAAAAATAATAGCTTGAAGGTTGTTTGATATTTCATGTTTTTTCAAATGAAATAAAACAGTGTAGTTTTCATGTGACCTACTTAAATTTTGATCAGGTACTTTTTTCTTTGGTTTTCTGTCTATGGAGATTTGGATATTTCTTCACCCAATTACCATTTTGAAAAACATAATCTTCTTTTATAGTTCAGTATATAAAGGTTTTGTTGCTATGCTTTAATTATTGTAGTAGCCCCACTGCATTACATGGTATAATTTTATACCTTTATAAACACCAGTAACACACATTTAAGTGGTTGAGCTAACTTACAGTTCACATTTTGTCTGTATTATTAACATGTAAGTTGGCAATGACAGATTTTAAACTTTTCTGTCCAAATAACATAGTATTTTAAGTCTTGTAGAGTTGTCATGATTGTCCAAGCAATTTCATTTGTCTGAGTATGTTTAATTATCTTCTAATTATCTAGTGAAATTATGTAAAGCTTAATTTACATTTATTCTTACTATTATTTTCATAAATACAACTTTTTAAATTCTCTTGAAATGTGTCTTCCTGGTGACACATTTTATTATTAAAAATGTGTCATGAGAAAGATAAACAATCCAGTTAAGAAATTGGCACAGGACTTGGATACACACTTCTCCAAAGAGGACATGCATGACCAGGAGACATGAAAAGATGATCAATGTCACTAATCATCAGAGAGCAAACTAAAACGACAATGAGGTATCATCTCACACCTGCCAGAATGGCTATCATCAATAATTCAACAAACAAGTGCTGGTGAGGATATGGGAACCCTAGTGCACTGCTGGTGAGAATGCAGACTAGTGCAGCCACTGTGGAGAACAGTATAGGGTTTCCTCAAAAATTTAAAAATGGACCCAGCAATGCCACTTCTGGGAATATATACACAATGGAATACTATAGCAGACAACATGGATGGTCTGGAGTCTATTTTGTTAAGCAAAATAAGCCAGTCAGAGAAAGACAAATATCAAATGATATCATTTATATGTGGAATCTAATGAACAAAATAAACTTATGAACAAAATAAGACTAGAGGCATGGACAAATGGAAGAAACTGACAGTTCTCAGAGGGAAGAGGGGTGGAGGGGACTGGAAGAGATTAACAAAAAAACATATATGCATAGCCTTCCATGGGCACAGACAATAATGTGGCAAAGGCCTGGGGTGGGGCTGGGTGGAGTGGGGCAAAGGTAGGGAAAACTGGGGACATCTGTAAGTGTCAACAATAAAAAAAAGTGTGACTACGTAGTATGGTGCAATGTTTGGCTGAAAGCATATATAAAAAGTCTTAAAAGTGTACATTTATAGATATTATTTAACTTAGAAGCTGAACATCTAGGATAAAATTCTTAATAAAATAACCAAAGATGGGCACAAATATTGAACAACTAAAATGATTTTTTTTTACAATTTTATAAACATATAATAATAGGGAATTAGACAAAACAAATTATATATATTTTATGTATTTATATTATAAAAAGCCACATATATAATACAGATTCTTAAGTAGACGGTAAATAAAGCTACAGAAGAATACTTAAAGGAATATGTTAATGTTCAGATATATTGTTCATTTAAGTTAAAAATGATATAGAGTACTAGAGGTTCAGTGTACAAAACTTGTGCATGGAGGGTGGAGGTGTCCCACAGCCCAGCCTGCAGCCTCTCTAATCTGGGACCCCTCGAAGGATGTCTGACTGTCCATTTAGGCCCAATACTACTGGGCCTAAATAGGCAGTTGGACATCCCTCTCACAATCCAAGACTCCTGGCTCTCAACTGCTCTCCTGCCTGCCTTCCTGTCTGCCCCTAACTGCTTCTACCTGCCAGCCTGATCACTCCCTAACCACTCCCCTGCCAGCCTGATTGACGCCTTACTGGTCCCTTGCCAGCCCTATTGCCCCTAACTGCTCTCCCCTGCCAGCCTGGTCACCCCTAATTGCTCTCCTCTGCTGGTTTAGTAACTCCTAACTGCCCTCCCCTGCAGGCTTGACTGCCCCCAACTACTCTCCCTTGCAGGTCTGGTCCTTCCCAACTGCCCTCCCCTGCTGGTCATCTTGTGGTAGCCATCTGTGTCTATATGGGGATAGCTATCTTTAATCACATGGGGGCAGCCATCTTGTGTATTGGAGCAATGGCCAATTTTCTTTTCTTTTAAAAATAATATTTTATTGATATTTTTACAGAGAGGAAGGAAGAGGAATAGAGAGTTAGAAACATTGATGAGAGAGAAACATCGATCAGCTGCCTTCTGCACGCCCCCTACTGGGGATGTGCCTACAACCAAGGTACATGCCCTTGACCAGAATCTAACCTGGGACCCTTCAGTCCACAAGCTGACACTCTATCTGCTGAGCCAAACCAGATAGGGCAAGGTCAATTTTCATATTACTCTTTTATTAGATAGGATAGAGGCTTGAAGGGTGTTCTGGATCAGGGTGGGGGTTCTCTTGGGGCATGGGGAAGCCTGGGTGAGGGGCCTGTAGGCCAGCTGGAAGCATCTAGGATTTATTTATCTTCTATAATTGAAACTTTGTAGCCTTGAGTGGAGGCCAGGGCCAGCCAGATAGGGAAGCTTGGCTTCCTCAATAGCCAGGGGCAATCCAAGCCTCTAGCTCCATGGCTGCTGCTATCTTGGTTAATTTGCATACTCATTTCTGATTGGCTGGTTGGTGTGGCCTGTGGGTATAGTAGAGGTATGGTCAATTTGCATGTTTCTCTTTTATTAGTGTAGATAAAACCATTATCATATATTTATATATTAATACATTTTCTGTGTAATGATACAGAAAATGACCACTCAGGTGCTAAGTACTGTTACATTTATTTCTATTGCAATCTCTTTTTCCTATTCTTTCTTTTATTTTTGTTGTTGTGGTGGTTTATGTTTTTCAGGCTAGCTCCACTTCAGCTAGTCTCCTTTAACAGTCTATCAACCTCTAAGCCATCCTTCATACTGGCTGTAAAAAGCACAGATCATTTTGCTATTTAAATAAAATGCTGTTGTTAAATTTATAACTATAAAGTCTAATCTAACACAATGCTTTCATTGTGATTTTGATAATCTCCCTGAAGGGCACAGTGACATTTTGCTGCTTCTCAGAGAGAGTTATATTCTACCAGATCATTAGCTGATAATACTCTATCAGCATGAATAAAGTATTAAATTTGGGAGAATAAATGATAATGTATAAACTGATGAATGTAAAGTATACTTCTTAAACTTGAAAAAAAAAAAAAGTAAAACCCTGAGAACTGTTTCAAGCTTAAATTTCCACATTTTTCTGTTTTAAGGGCAAGTGTTCCAGCTATAGCATCTTGATAAGCACTAACGTGCCAAACTGAAGATCAAAGGTAGCAGATCAAAGCTCTTAAAGATCTGCCTGGAAGGTTCCCTGCAAGCTTCATCAGAGTCTTCAGACCTCTCAGACCTGCTCTAGGATTCCTCCCATCACTTTGTTTTTCATAATTGAGTCAACAATGAATTAAGAATGGGAAAGAATGAACTAGAGGGTTATAGAATTCAGCATCTTTGGAAAAGTCTTTCTTCTGAAGAGACAGTTTAAAAGCTGGAGGTAGTGGCATTATTTTTCTCATAACTTATCTATAAGAAGCAGCACCACCTCTGTGCCCTTCAGAGAGATGATCAAAATATCATTTATCCCAAAGCAAAATAAAGGAGGAAAAATAACATTTGAATTTTTTTCTAAGAAATTTATTTTATTTTATTTCTTTTTTCTTCTTTTTAATTAATGTATTATATGTGTACATATCTTCCCACCCCACTCCCATACATGCCCTCAAACCCCCCCCCCCCCCCCCCCCGCCAGTGTTTTGCATCCATTTGCTTATATGCATGCATACAAATCCTTTGGTTGATCTCTTATCTCCCCTACCTCTCCCTACCCTCCCCTCTGTAATTTGACAGTCTGTTTGATGCTTTACTGTCTCTGTATCTATCTTTTTGTTCATCAGTTTATAATGTTCTTTATTGGGGTGACATTGGTTAATAGGATCACATAGGTTTCAAGTGAACATTTCCATGATACAAGGTGTGTATGTTGCACTGTGACAGATGTTGCAGCTTAAAAAAATTAAATACATTTTCAAAGGGGAACTCATATCTTTATTTTACTTGGTTTTTCTCATTTTTCACTTCCTTTCAATTCTCTGATTTCAAATATTTTTTTTATTTATATTGTCAAAAGACTTGTAAAATAAATTAGACACGAAAAATGCACAACTGATAAACATTGTGCTTGCTGGTTTGTTTTAATATTTTAAATTAAGCTGCATTTTACAATATCATTAAGGAGAAGAAGATATAAAAACCTCTAATTTTAAATGAAAATGCTTATCTTGTAGGACATTTAGCTATTATTTACAAGCAAAAACAAACAACAACAACATAAAATGTTGCTGATATATTTTTGTTTTTGAAACTCATTTACTTTTGGTTACTTTCTGCCACCTGTGTATTATATAATATTTGTTTTCAACTTTATCAGTTAGTATTATAAAATATATTAAGCTATTATAATTACATAACAGAAGAAAGCATTCTTCCAAAGGAGATAGATTATATATATATATATATATATATATATATATATATATATATATATATACACTAGAGGCCCCGTGCATGAAATGTATGCACTGAGGAGGGGGGATGTGCAGGCCTCAGCCTGGCCTGCACCCTCTCACAGTCCAGGACCCCTCGCTTCTTACTGATCACCTGCTTGCTGGTCCTTACTGCATGGCTAGCTGCTACTTAGTGCTGCAGCGCTCCTTCTGTGAGAGTGCATTGACCATCAGGGGTCAGCTCTTGCATTGGGTATATGCACCCTGGTAGTCAGTGCAATCATAGCTTCTGGTCGTTCTGGTCATTCTGCTGTAATGGTTGCTTAGGCTTTTATCACATATATATGACACCTCATTAACACTTCATAATGGTATTTTCTTGGTATTGGCATTATCTATACCTTGGGTATGAGCTTATGTTATTATTTACAATTTTCTCAGTTGATAAGCTAGCTGAATTCAATGATCGTCTCAGATTTGAGGTTTAAATTACACTGCAGTCAAGTCTCTGAAACAAGTTAAGTATGGCCAGCTTACAAGTTTGACCTCTGCAATTACTGTTCATCTTCTAAGCTTTCCTGGGTGTAAATGCATGTTCAATTGCTTTTTAGTGCCAGAAATGACTTTATCTCAGCCAAAATATTCTTTTTTGGTTCATCAATTAGATATATATTCTATGTAAATTAACAGCACAAAAGTCACTCATTCCAACTCAAAGTACCCATCTTAGATGCTGCCTAAGATCCATTATCTTACATCATTATTAAAAATGTGTTTCTAGTACTAAAGTGAGTGTTAATGCTTATACTTTTAATAAATTATTCAGGTCATCAAATATAATTTTCAACTTGCTTTTCTTCATTCAAGTCAGCATTTGTAGAATGTCAAGTGGATCAATATTAGCTCAGAAGATAAAATGAAAAATCAATGAACATCAGGGTGAACATTTTAATTTTTACTCTTTAACCTAAACCATTTCCTATATTTGGAAGACTGACTATTAAAGACTCACTTTAAAATATTTAGTTTTTCAAAAGTATCACTAATCTATGAAGTTATTTTAAATCACTACAGAGGGATCAGATGCACTATTTCCTGGTGTCAACAGAAGATTTGACATGGTTTTTCCTCTGGCTTAGAGATTAAGCATAGCCCCAGTGGATAAACTATAAACTGTACGTCATTTTCAAAGGAAGGTATTCTTAGGGAAAATGCCGAGTTTACAGATTCCTGCTGTGCCTAAAGCTAGTGGCTATTTAATCTTATACTCTAGATAGCCTTTTGTGACCAAATAACTGAGGATTTAAAACTAAGAAATTTTTTAATCAAAGAGCTGGACTTGACAAGAAAACTTGAGAGTAAATATTATTGATTTTTCTTTTTTCTGTGAGAGAAGCAAAAGAGTCCAGTGTTATTATAAATGTTAGCAGATTTTAAGAACTTTTTGGATAAAGGGAGAATATTGTAGAATGAATATATATATATATATCCCAATAAATAAATAAAAGTAAATATCCCAAGTAAATATCCCAAGTAATATATATTACAAAACTAGAATGATTTTGGTAGCATACTATTTATTGTTCCCAGAAAGATGACGGGAGGTTGAGAAGTAAGAAATAAATTGAGAATGCCATTACTTTTGCTCTTCTCTCTGCCTCATCCTAACCAAGAGCGTTGGGGAAGATTACTTAGAAAAGAATGGTTTTCTCAGGAGCTATCACAACAAATAAAGCTGGAATAATATGTGCCTTTTGACTTACTGTTGATATGTTGTCTGCAGTGGATAATCATATTTCCTTGATCTGTTGAGAAGAAAGGAATGTGGCTGGCCCTTAGAGTTAAGGTTTTCTAAAGGTTTCATGGATAGATATATTTTTGAAAGCAATATTTATCTACCTACTTAGATAAACATTCACACACCTATAAGATAAATATATAATGTAAAGTTTTTTGAAGATAATTATTAAGTTTTTAATCATGCTGGAGAACTTGAAAACAGAACAGACATAGAATAAATTGTCAGTTAATGCCCTCCATAACAATGTATATTTGTCTAAATTTCTGTCTTGCTACTCTTCTGCTAAAAATACTCCAGTGATTATTCATTATTTCAAAATAAACACTAAAGTCTACAATGCCAATCTCATCTGAATCCATGGTCTTCCTAACCTCACCTGCCAGTAAGCTACTGTGTCTTCTAGGAGAAGGCCTCTGTCTATGTGGTTCCCTATACATGACCGCCATTCCCCCAGGCATGTATACAGCATATTCCTTCCTATCCTCCAAGTTTTTGTTCCAACATTAAATTCTCAAAGCAGCTTACTTCAATGATCCCATTGAAAATTACAACTCTTCTACATATACTTGAAACTCCTCTCACTCTGAGCTACCTTCTCTATGGCACTTGAGTTCTGATGTAAAATGTAATTTGTTTACTTATCATACTTATTGTTTGTTCCCTGTCTTTCTTCACTCACATATAAGCTCCATGAGTGCTTATATTTGCTTTTCTCATGCAGGTATCCTCAGGAGTTTGAAGGACACCTGTCACATTATAAGTATCCAAAGAATGTTGAAAAAATAAATGATTTTAATTTGGACACAAAATAGTTTTAAGGTATATAAAACATGTTTAATCTAAAAAAAATGTTTCTCTCCATTTATAAAAGTGTACATAAAGCACTCTTAGTTGGCTGAAGGGATATGTATCAGAGGAATTGAGCACATATAATAGAGCTCTTTTATATTCCTTAAGACATCTAATAAAAACAAATGAATTTGTCTAATTAGTTATTTGTGTAATGAAAAAATAATATAATATATTGTAATTCTAAAGACAATTCTGTTTGTTATATCAAGAATAAACTGGCTTTCTGGTAAAGTAACAATGACATTTCACTTATTTCAGTATTTGTTATGACAATGAATGCACGATAAGTCTAACATTCCTTTGTTCAAGACAGAATTAAATAAAGGGAATTTACTCCCAATGTAAAATTTGTAGCCAGTGGTATAGTTAATTAAGAGAAAATGTCAATACAACTTAACATTGTCACAGGATAATGCTTCCTGCTGCTAGATATATATCAAGAGAGAGACAAATAAGATGGAGTGATTTTTAAGCAGTGACACACTCCAGGCAATGCATTTCTAGAGGATTATAACACTCCTTGGGTGGTGATGTAAGGCAAAGGACTGAAGACTAAGTGACTTAACTCTTTGAAGAGCATAAAAGTAGTACAGAAATATGGTGCTTTGTAGACCTTCTCTGCTGATACAGCGAAATTACTATCATATTTAAAAAGAAGAGGCCATCATATTAAAAAGAAACTAAGTTAGAATAGAATGCCATCAGCAGTTCTTCATGACTTTGCAGATAACGTCCATTAAGAGACAAAAATTTAGGACAACCTCTGTTTAAAATATAGACATCTCAAAAATTTCTATTTCAGGCAACAAATAACTGCTGCTTTAGGAATTTGGTCATTTTTCTCAGCAAAACTGTATTAAAATAATTTTTGAAAAAATATCTTTTATTCCTTTTCAAGAATTTTAAAAGTGTAAGACATTTTAAAAATTATTAATATTGATCAAATAATATTATACCAAAGATGATTTTTATTTTTAAAAGATTTTTAAAAATTGATTTTAGAGAGGAAGGAAGAGGTAGAGAGAAACATCAATTTGAGAGCAAACCAAAGATCAGCTGCCTCCTGCATGCTCCTTTCTGGGGATTGAGCCTACAACCTGGGCATGTGCCCTGACTAGGAATCAAATTGGCAAACTTTTATTGCACTGTTGATACCCAGGCAATTGATCCACACCAACCACATGACAATGGTTTTAACTTAAAATTAACCTTTTAAAATAATGGACTGGCATATTCTTCAAATTTAACTGAGAATTCTGTTTTTTTCAGATTGAAGTCACAAATTTTGCTGATTATTGAGATACTATTTTCATCTTAAAATTGCCCTTATATCAATGTTATACATCCCAGTGCTACAATAATATAAAATAATGGGATCATACACTAAACTATATTATTTATAACTTTCCTATGTATTGTATTTCAAATGTATTTACAATATAAATATTACATATGTATTAACAATGAAACTATAGTTTAGAAATTCCCTTAAGTTTAAAGACATTCTATCAATGAAATAAAAAATTAGCATAGTATTTAACATTAGATGCCTGGTGCACGAAATTCATGCATGGGGGGATGTGTGTCCCTCAGCCCAGCCTGCACCCTCTCCAATCTGAGATCTGCTGGCTCCCAACTGCTCGCCTGCCTGCCTTCCTGATTGCCCCTAACCACTTCTGCCTGCCAGCCTGATTACCCCCTAACCAATCCCCTGCCAGCTTGATTGTCCCTAACTGCCCTCCTCTGCAGGCCTGGTCACCCCTAATTGCCCTCCCCTACAGGTTTGATCCTTCCTAACTGCACTCTCCTGCTGGCCATCTTGTGGCAGCCATCTTGTGTCCACATGGGGGCAACCATCTTGTGTGTTGGAGTGATGCTCAATTTGCATATTACTCTTATATTAGATAGGATGTTATTTTTATATAATAGAACAGATTACTTTTAGTTTTATTTATATATTGAACTACCAAATAATTATTAACATTGCAAAAGAATGAAACCAGAACACTATCTTGTGTCAAACACAAAAATTAATGTAAATGGATTAAAGAGTCAAATGTAATATAAAACTCCTAAAATAATACATAAGCAATAAGCACCTTGGCATAAGTCTTGCATATTATTTTTTGGATTTGACACCTAAAGCAAAGGCAACAACAACAAAAAATAAACAAGTGGATCTACATCAAACTAAAAAAACTTCTGCACAGAGAGCAGACTGATGGTTGCCTAAGCAGAGGGGACTAGAGGGCTGAGTGAAAAAGGTGAAAGGATTAAGAAGTACAAATTGTAGTTACAAAATAGTAATGGAGATGTAAAGTATAGCATAGGACACATAGTCAATAATCTCTCTATGTAAAAGCCTAAGCAATGAACGACTGGTCGATCAGTTGACCAGTTGCTATGATGCTCACTGATCCCCAGGGGGCAGATGCTCAATGTAGGAGCTGCCCACTGGTGGTGAGCACACTCCCACAGCAGGAGTGCTGCTCAGCTGACTGACAGGTGCCAGACACTGGGCTCAGGGTTGGCAAGCACAGCTGTGGTGGCATGAGCCTTTCCTGCGTCCACAGATGTGCTACTGAGCGGTGGTGGCAACAGCAGGTGCAGTGGGCCCAGAATGATAGGGAGCAGCACAGTGCCCAGACTGGGCTTGGGTTCCTCCCTGGCTGTGTGCCACTTTGTGCACTGCACTACTATATCCCTCAGGGGATTTTGGACTGCCAGCTTCAGCCTGATCCCCACAGGCCTGGCCTGCATAGTCAGGTTGAAACAGGCAGTCTGACTTCCAATGAGGGGTCTCAGATTGCAAGAGGGCACAGGCTAGGCTGAGGGACCCCATTGGTGCATGAATTTGTGCACTGGGTCTCTAGTATTGTAATAACTTGCATGGTATCAGATGGGTACTTGATATATCAGAAAGGTCACTTTGTAAATATATGATTGTCTAACCACTATGCTGTTCACCTGAAACTAATACAAAATAATACTGATGTAAACAAAATCCTCACAAAAAACAAAGAAAAAAATATCTGCAAAGCAAAGAAAACATCAACAAAATGAAAAAGGCAACCCACTGGGAGAAAATATTTGCAAATCATATATCCAATAAGGTGTTAATATCCAAAATGTATAAAAAACTCATACAACTCAATACCAAACAAACAAACAAACAAAAAAAAAATCACAAAAAATCAATTAAAAATTGGGTAGAGAATCTGAATAGACATTTTTCCAAATAAGAAAAACAGAGCCCCAAAGGACTTAATTTATCAGTTAAAAGCATAGTTGGGCAAAACTTATAATTCAACTCAATTTGGGTTCAATAACTTGTTGCCTCTGTGGCCATGTTGTGCTATATATAGCTTATCACAAATCCTGTATAATAATGATGTGTTTACATAAGGAAAAATGTTCTTACAGTTTCTCACATCTAGTTAAGTAACAAAGTATTATGGATTGGTATGCATATGGTTTTTACTATAAGCATTTTCTTTAGCTAATTTTTCCAAATACATTTTTGTTTTCCAAATACATTTCATTATGTCTAATTATAACATGTTTCCTTACAATAATGTTTATTTTATGAGAGATAGAGATGAGTATTAAACATTAAACATTGTGACTGATTTTATTTCTTGGTATGGCCAGGAAAAAAAAAATGAGGGAATAATAGTTATAATGTTGAGTGTCTATTTTGTATCATGCACACAGTTTTAAGCACTTTATATCCATGAACTCTTAATTTTTTAAAAATATTTAATGAATTATATAATTGTTATCTGGGGAACTGAGGCACTAAGAAGTTAAGAAACTTGTTTAGTATCACATAGCAAGTAAGTGGTAGATAACTGGATTTAAAACTGAACCATCACTCAAGAAAACACAACATATAAAAAGAGTTGCTTAGCCTTGGCCAGATAGCTCAGTTGACTAGAGTGCCATCCCAATACACCAAGGTTGCAGGTTTGATCCTTAATCAGGGAACATACAAGAATCAACCAATGAGTGCATACATAAGTGGAACAACAAACCTGATGTTTCTCTCTCTCTCTCATATCAATAAGTAAAAAAGATAACATTAAATAAAAATAATTGTTTAACTAGATGTTATATTATAAAACTGCGCAATCTTATAGCTAAAAGAAAATTTAAAAATAATCTGACACTTGATACCTCAGAGAGCAAAGATCAAATAAGTTAACTGGACAATTCATTTTTTCCCATTTTTACTAGGTAAAAAGCAAACAAACAACCCCCCAAAAAACAAAAACAAAAACGGTTCCTCATCTGTGTTCCTTTCTTTAATAGGTCATAAATAGGTATGTATTTGACTTGATTCAACATATCTGAAAACCCTATGCCCAACATGACTTGTTCTTTCCTTAGCATGATAATCATTCTATGATGGAGCTGTGTGTTTACTAGTTTGCTTTTTCTGAATGTTGAAGGGTCTATGAAGATGGACACCATGCTTTCCTACTCACCCTGTGATGAGATAAGTAATTCTTATTGAATGTCCAAGCAAATGTTTCTGAGATGATGAAGAATTTTAAAAAGCAAAGTCAGAAGAGTACTTTTAGGACGTGCTAAAGTAGAGCTTAAACATGACATAAACATTAAGGGCTAGAAAACAACTGAAGCAGACAGGACAAACTGTGAAGCTATCTCAAATGGACTGATAATTTAGTGTCTAAGGGCAAGAGTTATAAATATAAAGAAACTATAAATTTTGGTTACAGCCACAAATCAAACAGCAATGCTATGTGTTTACATTTTATGTGAAAGTTGGGTCATTCACTGGTCTTTTGTTAAATCTTGATACAAAAAAGAACAATTGACATAAAAATGTAGTTTTATAAATAATGGACACTGACAAATATATACATATATATGAATTTATACTTTATATTATACATTGAAATGTCTCTACCTTATAATTGTGAAATAATAAAATAAAAAGGCTGTGCCACTTATAAGGGTATTTAACAAAAATATCACAGGACTTTCTTACCCATCAGTTTTATAACAGAGCTGTGAATTCTAAATTCAGCATGATGCACATTCTAGTTGGCTTATAAGCATGCATCTTAAAGCTAGGTTAAATACTGAGTCTTAATTTACAAAACAGGCTGATTGAAAACTGTGGTCAGTTGCCCATACTTTTACAGATAGAACCATAATGTTAAACTTCTAACTACAGATTAATGGATGAAGAAGAAAAATGGATTTTGATCAAACAAAAATTGAATTTCCAAATTTGTATTATAAACTGATGGTCTTTATTACCACCTGTAGTCCGTTGAGCCCTATACTTTCATTTTAATCAATCCTAAATCACCGTTAGATTACATTTATGTTTGGTGATGGCTATCCCTATTCTTATTACTTAAGTAGAGGAGTACTGTGATATGGTACTGTAGAAACACTGAGTACTACAATGTGATATCAACACTATTTTCTATTTTTTAATATATTTTATTGATTTTTTTTTTAGAGAGAGAAAGGGAGAGGGATAGAGAGTTAGAAACATTGTTGAGAGAGAATCATTGATCAGCTGCCTCCTGCACACCTCCCACTGGGGATGTGCCCACAACCCAGGTACATGCCCTTGACTGGAATCGAACCTGGAACCTTTCAGTCCACAAGCTGGCGTCCTATCCACTGAGCCAAACTGGTTTCAGCTCAACACTATTTTAAAGGACCTATGTCATCTGCCTCTTTTTATCATTTAAATTTATATTTTAAAAATATATTTTCTTACAGTACTTTGGGGGAAAATAAAAATGAAATCAGGATAACTTAAAATCACTTTTTGATTTTTTGTTAATGTTTATGTTAAACTTTTTTGTTTGATTAAATACTAAAATTATGCTTTTAAACTATAATGTATACTCATAAGTAGTTCAGACTAGTTGAGAAGTGTTGTTTATATTAGTTTTTTAATAAGCATTTTTTAAGCAGAAATCTGGATTTCTTCAATTACCTTAAAAAATACATTTTTATTGATTTCAGAGAGTAAGGAAAAGAGAGAGAAAGAAACATCAATGATAAGAGAGAACTATTGATTGGCTGTCTCCTGCATGCCCCCTTCTAGGGATCGAGTCCACAATCCAGGCATGTGTCCTGACCAGGAATAGAACCTTCACCTCTTGGTTTATAGGTCAATGCTCAACTATTGAGCCACACCAGCCCAGCTCTTTGATTACTTTGAACTCTTCAAAAGCCCAGTTCAGCATGAGAAAGGATTTTCTGAATCAAATCAAGAAGAGCTGGTATTAAAATAAGTGAAACTCTGGGCACATTGTGTGCATATAGTTCATGGAATAATTGCCTAGGAGCTCATTACATTTCATTGGAAATGTATGCTAATGGATTCGCATCGGAGCATCATGGCATTGTTTTTTAGTCACACAAATTACTGGATCCGCATACCCATAATAATAGAGTTTGAATCTCAGAGAGCTTAAATGTTCAACTCTTTTTCTTCAGTGGTGGAGGAATCTGGTGATAAAAAGAAAGAAAATGAGCACCTTGTTGTGTTTTAAATCAGCATGGGGAAATTCTCAAGTGGATGTGACAGCACTCAGAGGGCTTGGCCTTCTCTTCGGGAAGGACTGTCAATCATAATTAGCAACAACAGAGATGTTGTTCAACCCTAAATAAAAATCACTGAGAGCCTTTTTTGAGCTAATATCTGTAAGAACAGAAAGTAGAAAGAAACTTGTCTCTGTAATCCAGTTAACCTGTCACTGGGGATTACACTCGTTCCCATGTTCACGAGGGTCAGTAAACAACAGAGCTAGCCAATATCATTTTTGTTATATTCAAATTTAATGGGAAGGAATATAATATTACAAAGGGATTATTTTAGTGACTGCATTTCAAGGCTGGAGATCTTAGGGTTTTTGTGACCAGGACATTGGTAAATTTCTTGTACTTGATATCTATACTATTGAAATGGATTTCTTTTTTTTAGTTTTCAATAGATGCTCTCTCATCAGTAATCTCTTTTCTGATGCCTAAGGCAGTAGAGAATGTCTAACTCTAACTCTTCCCTTTGTGGAGATGAGAAAGTTGTGATTCCCTGTAACAGTGCAATCCATCTGGCAGTGGGAAGAGCTCTTTATTTTCTTCCAAAGATTGTCTGGGGATCTCAAAGCCAGCGGGTTGCCTCTCGTGTTAACGCTTGTGCAGCAGTCATCAAGTTCTCTTCTGCCATTCCTAAAGGTCCTTTGCTCCATTTATTACTGCATCTATGGGTCGATTTGACCTTTAAGAAAGCTACCAAAGAAATATTCCTACTTTATTCCTTCTGTCTGCTCCTCTCATCAGAAGTGGTTTATTTGGTTCCAACTTGGCCATAGTCCACATCCATGGAGCTGAACAATCCTGCAAGCCTTTCTTATTTATAGGTATATTAAAAACATCTAATTTAGGCACGGCACATAGTACACCCAAGAAATATTTATTAAACCATTTAACATAGTGATTCCTTATTTTTCTTTTGCTCTTACTGTTCCTGGCACAAATATTGATAGCTCTAAATATTTTACATGCGTATAAATATTTATACTAAATAGAATCAGACAAAACCATCTGAGGTAAAGTCTGAAGTTTCCTTGAAAATTATTTTTTAAGTAAACGGAAAACAAATTACATATAGCCACATGTGTGAACAAGTCACAGAGGCCCTCTATGACCTAGGTCAGTGGTCAGCAAACTCATTAATCAACAGAGCCAAATATCAGCAGAACAGTGATTGGAATTTCTTTTGAGAGCTGAAAACTGACTTCTGCGCATGGGCCATGAAGTTACAATTGCACTGTACATGCGCACCCCTACGTGGTATTTTGTGGAAGAGCCACACTCAAGGGGCGAAAGAGCTGCATGTGGCTCACGAGCCGCAGTTTGCTGACCACTCACCTAGGTGTTATGAAGAGTCACTGCCCATTAACTAAATATAGGGGAATCTTCAAAGCTTAAACCCCAGATTTTGTTGTTGTTGTTGTTAATCCTCACTTGAGGCTATACTTTTTTCCATTGATTTTTAGAGTGTGGAAGGAGGGCAGAAATAGAGAGAAAGAAACATTGATGTGAGAGAGACACACTGATTGGTTGCCTTTTGCATGTGCTCTGACCAGGGCTGGAGATAGAACCTGCAATTGAGGTCTGTGCCCTTAACCTGGAATCGAACCTGGGGCCCTTCAGTCCACAGGCTGACACTCTATCCACTGGACCAAACCAGCTTAGGCCAGAATTTTTAAAAGTAAAGAGATGCATTTATTGTAAACAGATGCATGTAGACATGGAGATAAAGGAAGATATAAACTGACAATATCACTGGCATAAAATTGGTCTCTCATTCATGCATTTAACTACCTACTTCACAGGCTTTAATGTTCCAACCAAACAGATGTACTAAGTTTATCTCAATAATGGACCATACTGCTTTTGCACAGTTGGATTCCCTGAGCTGTTTTCCAAAATGCTTTGAAGTGACAGATTAAGAAAAAAAATCCAGATTAGTAAACAACTCAAATATATTTAACATTTTTCTGCTTTTAGCTGTCCTTGAACTTTTTTTTTTCTTTTCAGAAATCTATCTAATAATACATTAAATGCTTCTTTATTCATATTCAATTTGGTCTAGTGGCTCAATAAATACTGTAATTTTGAAATAATAGTTGTACTTATTAAAAGTTTATATTTTTATTGGAAATTATCAGTAATTGCAATTTCATGGTCTGTGTAGGGGCACTCTCATTGATTGATTCTCTTTTTCTTAGGGTTTATGAGCCTTGCCTTAATTTATTTTTAATCAAAGTGTAAAGATGCTCTTGATATCTTTTAATGAATTCACTTTTTTATTGTTTGCAAGTTGAAGAATAGCAGCATTTCAAAGATGAAGTTATCATATGCAATTCAGCATTGTCTGTCATTATGAATTTGTACAAATGTATAATCAACCTATAGGCTGCACAATCTATTTAAGGGCACAGTTGGGTTAGAAATGTGTTTAAAATATTTGTAACTTTTGATAACTGCTGCACATTTGCAGAACTGGAAAACCATGGTAATTATATGGGTAAATTTATTTATCTTTTTGTCTTGGGTGTGCTCCAAAACTTATTGAAATTTGGCCACCTAAGAAGCAAAATTCAGAATTCAGAAAGCCAATACATAAGCCTGTTGACATCTTCAAAAATAATGCTTATTTATCTTTGCCCTCATAATCACTTGGTAGACTATACCAGTAGAAACACCCTATATAATTTTCTGTTTAGTTTAGTAAATTTTAGCTTGTACAGAAACATACTGCAATCTAATAAACACAATGTTGTTCTTAACTTTATGCTTGATTTAGTTAAGTATTTTGCATTTATTTATTCACTTAGTTTATCAGTATGCACTTATTAAACACTCAATATGTACAATGCATGAAACTATTGGCAAAAGAACTACAAAGATAAAAAGGACACTACCTTATGTTCAAAAGACTCAGGGGAGGAAAATTGAAAATAAAAGGCATTTATACTATTGTTCATAAGTACTATAAATATATCTTAGGGAACATAGATAATCCATAATTTTAGCAAAGATTTCCAAAGCAAGAATTATATGGTTGTTTTCTTGAAAATTGATTTTGAGAGATAGAGAGTGAGAAAGATCAGTTGCCTCTTGTACTAGCTCAATCGGGGACTGAACCTGTAACATCAATGGTATCACACTCCAACAAACTGAGCCACCCAATGAGGGCCAAAGCACTAATTAGAGGATGCACAGAAATTTGCCATATGAAATTAGGTGGGGATAGAGATTAAGCAGGTAATGAAGGTATTTCAGGAGTTGGAAAAAACAGAAGAAAAGCAGAGAGACATTACAGAGTCTTGTGTTCAAGAGACAAAGCAAATTTGGAGTAACTGGAAAATTAAATGTGCTATATGAGTGATAAGAGAGTAGAATTGAGCACTGAATAATAGCTACATGGTGGAACATTGTTCATGCTCTGAATAACTCATACTTTTAAACTGTAATAATTGAGAAGCCAAGAAAAAAATTTGAAGAATGGGAATTATGTAGAAAGCTATCTCCATGATGGTAGTAACTTGGGTATATATGCAAATATGTGGAGCATATATTTTTAAGGGAACAAAATTATAAAAGATTGTTAGGAGATTCTTACAGTTCCAATGATAAATGAAACTGGCCTCATCTAGGAAGCAACCTAGGTCTTATCCCCCTAGGTGAGAAAAGATTCACACCCCCGGAAATATGTAGGAGATAAAATTTGCACGCCTTAACTATGGTTGAATATAAGCTATAGGAAGAAAAATGAAAAAATCAAACTGTTTTCAAAGTTTTGAACATAAATGTTTGAGTGGTTGGTAATGCATCAGCAGGAATAGAGAATAAGAAAGAATACAAAAGTTAAAAGTATAAAATCATTCAATTACTGGCATGGTGAAATATGTGATATATCCAGAGAGTGATCTAGTGAGCAATTAGGTATGCACAATAAAAATTCAAAGAGGTGATATAAATTTGGGATTTATCTGCGTATTGATGATCATTAAAACTATATACATAAAAAATTGGATGAAACAAGAAATAATAATATGAAACAGGTTAACTACATCTAGCTATACCATCTTTTATTTTCAGCCAATGCACATGTCTATCAACATCTAGCTCTTTCCCCTCATTTACTGACAACGTTGGCATATGGCCCATTTCCTTCCTCTCCGGTCCAAGCTGACATCATTACAGATGGTTCATCTAATCCTCTGGGTTCCCAATTTCTTGATCAGCTTTGAAACTACCAACTCTTAACTTCAAGAATCCACATCCACACACCTAGAACTTCTCTATTGTCCTATTTCAAAAATTTTAGTCTCGGTTTGTACCATTCTATAAATACAAACTTCAAACCCTCATACTAATGTTTCTACTATTGTTCTTTAGCCCCATCAAGAACTGTAGGCTCTCTCAATACTATTCTATTACTTTCCAGTCTCAGTCTTTACTACATTCTCATTATTGGCCTTGCTATTTTATTTTCATTGCTCCATATACCCCAGAATCTACCATTATCTCACCAATAATCTAAAGCCATTTTCCATCCTAGGCACATTTCTCATGTGCCTAACTATCCAAAGCTGAACCTAATTTGTTTTTATTTTTAATTTATTTAGCAACCCCTTATGTGACATGCATATAAGCTATTTTATCTAATAATGTCATAGTTTTTAACCATTTTTATTCTCATAATAAAGCAATGAAGTGGGCACAGCCAGGATGTTCCTTGGAAGAGGAACTCACACCATCACAGAGGTTTGTAGTCTCTATCAGACCACAAAATTCTTCTGTTTTGTTTACGCTTTTCTCTCCTTTAGGAAGAATTTCTATGAAGAAATAACCATCATGCTGTGAGAGAAAACTGTCCCATGAAGAGAGAAAATAAAAGAAAACTGAAGCTACCAGTCCTCAACCAGCACCAACTACCAGACATGAGTTCAGCTTCCAGACTTTGAGTGGTCTAACGGAGATTTCAGGCATCACTGAATAAAGACAATTCATCCTCATTATATCTTGTCTAAATTCTGACCCACACAATCAGAATGTTTTAGAGGAATTTCTTATGCAGTTGTAGTCACTTGAACACTACCAAAAGCAAACTAAATCCAATGACCACCTTTCTACTTGATTATTGGAAATGTTTAACACAGAGGACCAAACCTTCCATCTTTAAATACTGGTTTTATTTAGTGTGTATTCCACTGCATGCTATATATACATGGTACTTGTATCTTTCCATCACTTCTTATCAGTTACTATTGAAAGCTCCTCTACCCATTCTTTTCTTTAGTCCTTAGGGTACTCTCTTAGGCCCTTTCTGAGCCAGTGGTCCTCAATTAGGAATATGCAGTTTAGAACAAATGCACTGTGTGATCTTACTTCTATAGTTTCAATTATCTCCTACACGCTAATATATTCTAAGTAAATATTTAACCCAAATGTCTTTCATGTGCCTCTGAAAATATATCAGACCACTAACAAACAATATAAATATCTCCATGGATATTTCATAGATACCTCTACATGCACCAAAATGAATGTACCATCTTCCCCATCACACTTGTTCTTTCTGTTTTTTATTTTATCATTAAAAGACATCAACATCTAATATACCTAATTTCCCAATCCAGACCCCAAGATAAAACTGCTTCATTTCCCTCCTTCAGTATCAATCACAATATCATTATACAACCACTCAAGTTCTATTGATTCCAATTCATAAAATACCCTTCTCTTGATTCCCAGTGCCACCTTACCTTTGTGGAAGCACATAAACTCTTTACTTAGTTATTATGATACTCTTAAAATTTGATTCACTTTCCACATTGCCCCTTTCAACCTCTTATAACAAAAATATTTCTATGGTACAAATTTGAATATGTTTTTCCTTAACACCTTTAAATAGAAGATTATTTCTCTAAAAATCAAGTTCAAACTCTTGATAATAATAAATATATCTTCAACCACATCTTTACCAGCACTATGCTGCACAGTTTATCCTACTTTCTCCCTTACTTCATTATATTAAATTTTATCCTACCCATCTATGTTTCCTTTTCCCCATCCTCTTTTTCAACAAGCTCTTTAAATAGTTCATTATTGTGTCTTTGTATATGTAGTTTAATTCAAAAGCCTTCTTTGCTACATAAGATATACTGAGCTTTCCTATACCTTTGTTCTCATAGCAGATTGTACTTATATCTATCACAGTACTTTTTATCATACTTATAATTGTTTGTTTACATGTTTGTGTCACACTAGATTTATAACTCAATGATAGCAAAAACTCTTTTGTTCACAATTCAATACTCAGTGTTTAGAAAAGTTCTAGCTTAAATAAATATCATGGATTGATTATCTACTGTGTTAATAATTTATGAATTGACTAAAAATGTCTGTGACAAATATAGCCTAAGTCAGAGCCCTTGGGGGGAGGCAGAAGGAGAAGCGTACTTACAAAGATTTTCAAAATAGATTAGAAGTGAGAAAGTAGAGGTGAAGAGTCTAGACAGAACTTGTGATTAATTAAATGAGAACAGAAAGAATAAAATGTGGTGGAAGATCCAATTGCAAATACAAATAAAAAGTAAGAAGCTATTGAGAGTTGTAAACATTAAGGCAAAAGCATCATGTGTCTTCACTGTGATACATATTTCTCCTCTTCAATACATGTGACAAGTTTGCAAGAAACTATTAATTGCCTAAGCATTTTATTATTTCATTCTCCATGGTGGTAGTCTTAATTAAAAAGTTCAATAAATATAATTCTATTCTAAAATGAACAGAGACAAGGAATTTACTAGTTTAAAGAGCAGGGCAGCTTGGATATTGAATATAAAACAATGCCTATTTTTTAGACTATTTTGAAATTAATTATAAGTTAAACTATTGTTAAATATTATATATTAAAGATAAAATATAAAAGTTATTATTAGAATCTTAAAGTCTTTTCACTGTCAATGAATATTTTTCAATATATGAAATGATGTCTCTGAACAAAGAACATGGCCCAGCCTCTCTTACAGATGTAAATAATTAAAGAGTATGTACTCCAGTAAGTAGTTTCATTCCAATCAGGCTATTTCTCAGAATGTCAGAGTTTAGGGAGGATTCTGAGTTTCTTGTGAACCTCACCTCTGACATTAAATTTTTTTGGCTTTGTTGAGGATATTGAACTAAACATCAAAAGATAATGAACTAGATTTTTTGTTGAAAGCCTGCTGTGTTTGAGATTCACTAGGAAAAAAGTAGGAAATGCTCTGTTCAAAGCATTACTGTGAAGACCCTTTGAACACTTAGCAATGTCAGATACAATACATGACATCTTTACTGAAATCACAGCAATTGAAGCATCACATTCCTTTTTCATATAAAAATGTATTTTTTTTTTCTTCTTACCTTGCTGTACAAAGGATCCATACACAAACCACATGGAGTTGTAGAGAGTAGTAGAACTCATTGATCCCATTTGTAATCGTGGGGGGTTAAGCCAATTCAGAAGGTAGACCAGCAGACCCACAAGAAGGACTGTGCCAGCAATGCAAGCCCATAGAGAGAGATCAAATGGTGCAAGACAGGCAAACATATCCACTGTCTTTTCAGCTCTTCGAAGCAGTACTCCCACTGAGTAGTCCATGTAACGTGTTGTAAAATCCACCACATTCTCTCGATCTGGGGTGATTGTTAAAGCAGAAATCCCTATGTCCGCTCTCTAAGAAATTGAAAGAGAAAAGAATTCATTAAGAGTGTGAAAAACAATTTGATTTATGACACTTTGGCTTGCCTTGAGGAAAAAAAAGTAGATGCCTCAGACAACATCTTAAGTCTTTTTATACGAACTGAAAAACACTGCAGAGACTTCTTAGAGGAGAGTTGTATATGAATTTTGAATTTCTTTTTTTAAAAATATATATGTTTTATTGATTTTTTACAGAAAGGAAGGAAGAGAGAGAGTCAGAAACATCGATCAGCTGCCTCCTGCACACCCCCCACTGGGGATGTGCCCACTGGGGATGTGCCAGCAACCAAGGTACATGACCTTGACCGGAATCAAACCTGGGACCTTTCAGTCCGGAGGCCGACTCTCTGTCCACTGAGCCAAACCGGTTTTGGTGAATTTTGAATTTCTTATTGAAAACTATGCCCCACCAGTGTCAGACAAATTACCTTGTTCATATTACCTGTGAAATAAGCATGTGAAATCAGTGAAGAATATTTTAGATGTAGATAATATCTGAAGGAAATTGTCTTTTCTCCTGGGTCTCATTTTATCAAGGTCTTCATTATCACAGTAACAAAGGCAAAACTTATTCTAAAAAATTATTTCTGAGAAAATGTTCCTGAGATATTCAGTATGCCTCTAACGTGTAAATTATTAGGCAGTTTATTTTAAAAACTTAACATAGCCTTTTACCCTTTGTTTAGACTTCTCTGTATAAAATTTATATTACTGATCTCTAAACATATTAGTGTGTTAGAACTTTCACAAAGCACTAAATTATGTCATATACCAGAGATTTCTACCATGATCTTATTGAATAAACCTCAGAAACATTTTAATGAACAATTAAAAATTAAGAAGACAAATAATTCTTGGAGTTATATCCTCACTCCTCAGTTTGTGTCACCTTAGATTGAGTGACAGCCCTCAAAATTACAGCATATGCTATTTTATTTATTTAAAGTGCATAGTGGAATTTCACTGAGAACACTAAAAATGACTTCAAGTTTAAATTCTTTGACATGAAAAACATATTTAAATATATAAAAGATGGCATCTTTGAAATAATGATGTGTAGCTAAGATTAAAGCTGTGAGAAACTTCTTCCAGACAAATGCAAACAATAGTAAATTATTTGTTGAACATTTCCATTATTTTTCTTTTTTATTGTTTTATGAAACAATATAGAAACTGATTTTATTGCTTTTGGGGATAAGAACAAATAAAAAATAACATTCCTAGTATAATGCTAAACCAACTTAGATAAATCTAATCTCTGAAGACATAGTCACAAAAATTTAACATTTAGTTAAAATATATTTAAAATATATTTACATATATACATACACATTCTGTTCTTGCAGTTAATAAATATAAACATCATAATAAAGCTATGTTTTTTTTTATTTCAAAGCCTGTCCTCATAACACTTTTATCATACTCCATTCATTATCTAAAAGACCATATTATAGGTAGTTCAGGTAACTGATTTAAGTATACTTATTAACTTAAGAAAGTCTAAATTTTTTTTAAAAAATTGTACTATTTACAATGCAACAAAGCCATTTAATTTTAATAGCATGAGTTTAGAATTAACTGAGAAGTAGTAAACTTAATAATGACTATGTGAGAGTAAACTTATAGAGAAATAATTATGACTGCTCTCAAACTCATATTTTTATTTTTTTATTGCTAGATACTAGGAACCAAGCCTTTTCAGATTGAAAATCTAACCTGGATCCTTAGCTCTCCAGTTCTAACTTTCTGAGCTTCAATTTACCTATTTATGAAATAAACATAACTATGTTTACTATGACAACTGTAATCCTAATGGTGAATAAATAACTCTCCAAGAGTCAGGCTCTCAGAAGGTACATTTACTTTTTCAGGACATACAGTGCTATGGATTAGTAATTTACTAATTGATGTACTGTGACCCAAGCATTTTATGACTCAACTAAAGTCAGGAAATTCCACCTAAGGAGATATTTACTGACAACATGCTGATTATTTTAAATGGTCATTATTAGTTTGCTGATAATTAAATGTTTTACATCAAAATGATTATGAATAGGACTTGTAATATACTGCTTTTCATAGTAGAGACCTGTAGTATTACAAAGTGAATGTCTATCATGAGAAAAAGAATATCTATTGAATAATGTGTTTTTAATTTTTAAAAGGTAGCCAATTGTATTGCATGTGCTAAAATATTTATTAAATATAATAATTACTTGTCATATTTCTTTAGAGAACTTTCTGCTTCAATCTCAACACTTACTTAGTTTGTTCTCAAGGAGAAATTCCCAGTCTCCCTATGGAGGGCATATCAAAATCACACAGCGGGGGGGAAAAAGAGGTTTACAATTTTGAGTACATGGAACACAGAGCTTTCCTTGTATTATAATTATTTCATTATTTTCCATATAAATAACAGTAAACCTACATTCCTCCCATTCTGGCTTTTCCAACTGCACAAATACATTTACATGGATACAGCATATATACACTTGCACACACATTTTCTCCTCTCTGAGGTTATATACACTATCATAAGGAAGTGCATTTGTCCATCCTTTATAAACGATAATATAGCAAACCACTGTGTTTGGTATAAGTATGTGATGGTCCTTACTTATATTAGAGAAACTGTACTGAGGCAGAAAAAAAAAACAAGAATCACAGATCCAGTGGACGAAATTCGTGCACTGTGTGTGGAGGGGTGGTCCCTCAGCCTGGCCTGCGCCCTCTCACAGTCTGGAAGTTCTACGATTGATTGCCCTAAAGAGCTAGGCCCTGACCACCCAGCCAGAGCTCCATGATTGATCGCATCGCATAGGGAAGCATAGACTACCCACAACAGTGCCGCAAGCCCCATAGCCTAGGTCTCCCTCTTTGAGGAGATTGATCGCAGGGCTCTGCCATCAACTGCCCCAAACAGGTAGGCCCTGCCCACCTGGCCAGGCTCTGCAAAGGATTGCCCCTGCAGAGGGAGGCCCGCCCACCTGCCACAGCCTGCAGGTTGGTGGCCTGGGCCTCTTTCTGCAAGGCGATCATGGGGCGATGATTGAGCCTCAAGCAATCTCATCACACCCGCCTTGGCTGGCCTTGCATCAATGGGTGTCATAGTGTGGTCATCCAAATGTTCAGTCATTCCTGTTTGGTTGTTCAGTCGATTTGCATAATACACTTGTATTATTATAGATGTATGTATTCAATATGTATGTCATTTCACTTGTCCAGTTTTATACAATCACTTTTCAAATCTCTACTCTTTTGAAACCTTTCATGTTTTCACTCCTTCCCCCCCCCCCCCCCACAATCTCTTGGAGGATGACCTCCACTGCTATTTTGTAGCAAACATAGAAGGTAGATTAAAATTCACATTTACTTTCACCTCTCAGCCTATATCCACACCCAGGCTCTACTTAGCTTATATTTACAAGAGAGGAGCTGTCCTCTATCTAAGGCCAATCCCCTCTCTTTAAGATACTTTAATTCCTGCCTCATGTATTCTCCATCACCCTATAAACTGTAAATTTCCTATGAAAAGATTATTGAACTCTTCTTGTTCATTAGAATAAAAACAAAAAGAGAAAAGCCTTTCCTTCTACTCCTTATGACCTCTGATTCTCATTATCTGTCCTCTCTTCTGTCATAGTCAGTTTTCTTAAAGATTTGTCTGTGTTTCCACAGCTCTCAGTCACACTGGGAAAACTCTTTTGTGCCCATATTGTTGAGTACTTATTACTCAATGGACACAGCATGTCTTAATCTTCACATTGCTGAATCAAATGGACATAATTTAGTGCTCATCTGTTTAGGCTTCTTGACAACATTTGAGAGTGATGATTGCTCTTTCCATCATAAAGATTTTTTGTCTTGGATTTCATGACATAATATAAGCCTCTTTCTCTGTTCCTTTTTCAAGCTTATGCTGATAATCCTCTGTCTTTTGGCCTATACTCTTTTCTCGTTCAAGATTCTCTGTTGAGGTGATCCCATTCATGTCCATTACTTTCAAGATTATAATTTACATATAGATTTATAAATTTTATTTTAAGTTGAGTATTGGAGTCAAGACTTATTTATGCAACCACATACTTAACATTTCTACTAAATGTCTCAAAAATCTCAAATTTAACATGGCCAAGATCATATTCATTTTACTCATCTCTGACCAGTCCTCTCCCAGTGTCTCCTGCCTCAATGAATATATTTCTACAGAGAAAACGTGACCTGCCACAGTTGAAAGATTTCAGTAGACTTGCATTGCTCGAATGAAAAAGATAAAAATCTTTAGCATAGCTTAGATATCTTTAGATAGACTGCCTGATAACAATCTTTCAAATATTATACTTTCACATTGAACCATTTTTTCCCCAAAACTTTGTCCGGATGCATGGTCTCTGTATGTGCTGTTTTCATTGTCTGGATTGACTCTCCTAAAACTTATCCAAGTAAACTCACTCTTATTCATTAATCCAGCTCAATTATTACTCCCTCAGGGAAGCTATACATGACTCCCTTTGATAACAATAATAATTATTAAAAAAATAATTCTTGTTTACATTATCAGAAGTCTATATTCCTCACTTCTCCAACAGTTATGACAGTTATAATTGTAAACATATTTGTATAAATTTTTGAATAATATCTGACTCTTCTACTATGTAACTATAAATGTGGTAGTTATGATTTTGCTTTTTATAATTTGACATATTCTTTGTATCTACCACACTTGTCCAGCTTAGACTTATAATTAATCAATATTTACTTCCCATATGAATGAATAAACATGAACATTTACTACATATAATAAATATAATTCTTATATTTCCCTATTTTCTTTATCTCTCTATTTTTTCAGAATTCCCAATAGATAGAAGTTTTTAAAGAATACAAAGAAAAGGATAAAATAAAAATTTACTAACTTTTATAGCAGTAATAAGACATTTATATCTTAATGAATCATTACTTCATTTTAATAAAAAATTAAAATAAGTTTCTAGGTTCCTCAATATATTTATATTTATATTATTTGAAATTAGTTAAGGTAATTAAGAGCTTATTATACTGTCAATATATTATAAAAGATTCTTTTTCAAATGTTTAATGTAAAAATGATCATTGATATTTTCATAAGAACTAGCATTAAAACTGGGATATAAGTAATTTTTTCAAACTATTTTAATTAAAATAGTTATAACTTTTTTTAAAGGAAACATAAGATTTGCATTCTTTCAAGGCAAGAAGAGGAGATAATGCAATGGGATGACTAATTAGCTATACAATTTTAAATCTTAGAAGCTTAAGCTTAAGTTGAAAATCTTTTATTTAAATTTAATCTGAAATAAATGATCATATTGAATAAATAAGCATCTAATTTATGCTTCATCATAATGCTAAGAAGATTATATCAATTATACTGAAGTTATGCATTTATTTAATGCTTACTTACTATATATCTAATGCCTTGCTATATATTCTATAAACATTATTTTATTTGCTAATCCAATGGCCTTTTTACAATGTGAATAATTTAAATTTGAAGCATTCTAGTTATTATAAAACATTTATTTGATACTGGCTTGATATGTACTGACCTCTATCATTTAATAAGTGTCTTAGTTTTATCATATATAAATTACAGTATTAATCTAAATAGATCTGTGTTATGACAATTTTTCATATATTGGAAGAACACTATCTTATTCCTCATAAGGAAATATTATTTTAAACCTAAAAGTAATTTGCTTATTCAATCACTCTTTCCAAGATATGATTTCCATGTTCCTCAAAATACTAGCCATTCCCCTATGGAAATAGTATAATGCATCAATGTTTCCTCAACTGATATGGACAATATGTGTTTTTTTCCCTAATGTCATTGGAGTTTGAATCATTTTTATTAGGTAAATTACAAAATATTTTTATACAAAGCTTAGGATCAAATACATTTTAAAATATTGTTAAATGAAACATTATCAATCTAGAAATTCTCATGAATCCTATGCAATTGATTTTGAAACAAATATTGGATTCTATATTAGTCCTTCAACAATTTAATTGTTTGGTTCTTTGTATAATTCACATCTGTCTGAAATATTTTTGAACCTTTACCTATCATCCATTATATCAACATTTTCTATAGCTTTGGGTTATTTGTAAGTTACAGAACTGGCCTTTAATTCACGTTACTATAAAATATTGATGAACAGTAAATGAAAAAGTTCAAAGCATTGCAACTTGCCTCTAAAGTTTAAAGTTCTACCCACTTTGGCAATAGCTCTTTAGTTAATACTCTAGATATCTTTAAAAGTCACCTATGAGTATTCTTTACTGCACTATCATCCAGCCAGGTTTCTCCATGTAAGTGCTTTGTAAAAGCATTATTGAACTCAAAATACATGTGTAATCAGATATTCATTGTCTCATGAATAGTAATGTTATCAAAAAAGAAAATGAACTGTTAAATATTTTTTTTACCACCTACAGCATGTCTGATTAATAATCCACTCTGATGAAACTCAGTGCTCTGTCAGAATAAATTTATTTTTCTAATTCTGAATATGCCAATCTCTATAACGTCTCTCTTTTTCATGTTTTGTACATAGATATTATTTATAGTATTATAACTCATATATCACCCAAGGAAAGGCATTCATTTCCCAGGATATCATTCGTTTGGACCTGGAAATTTTAACTTAGTAAGAGTACTTATCATAAGCTTCAATTCTATCAAAATTTGCTCCCATATCATTCACACCTTAAATATTTTTTGCACCAAGTGGAAGAAAATTAATTACTGAAGAGCTGTGGCACACATTTAACAAGCACTATGTCTATCTCTGCCTATTCAACTTCTTAAACTTTACATATTCTGCTGCTCTTCATAAGAATAAGTTGTTCACGGATTTATAAACTTTTTTTTAACAGTTTTCTTAAATCTCGTATATTCTTTGGCCTTCAAATAATGTTTTTTTGTTTGTTTGTTTATTTGTTTTGTTCTCTAAACATCCTTTGATTTTATTGATAAGAATTTACTTTCTGAAGAAATGCTAAAGGAGAAATACAAGGTGCAGGAGAGAGGGAAAGGACTGAAGGAAGGAAAGGAGGGAGGGAAGGAAGAATGTATTCATGTTTTATTAATGAAATATGACACGACTTTGGGCAAGTAGCCAAACTATCATTTTATTTTATTATTATTTTTTTTCTTATTTTATTGATTTTTTACAGAGAGGCAGAGAGAGGGACAGAGAGCCAGAAACATCGATGAGAGAGAATCATCGATCAGCTGCTTCCTGCAAACTCCCCACCGGGGATGTGCCTGCAACCAAGGTACATGCCCTTGACTGGAATCAAATCCAGGAGCCCTCAGTCCAAAGGCCAACGCTCTATCCACTGAGCCAAACCGGTTTCGGCCCTTCATCATTTTAGATTACTTATGCTAAAAACTCTTTATTGAGACCTTATTATATAATTGTCCTATTTTTGTTAATATAAGAATACAAATGTTTTGTTCTTAATACTTTAAATCTAAAGATTTTTAAAGGTCAGCAGAACTTTCCAAGTAAATTCAGCATATCAGTTATTATTAATCATAGTAGAAGTCAAACTATAAAGTACTGAGGGAAAGAAAAATAAGCAAATTTTCAAATTAATTACAAACTATTAATTTTCTCAGTCAATTTTGTAATATTTATTTGAAAAAAAACCATAGATTTGTTTTAATATGTCACTGTTATAAACGAATATTTTAGTTTTAACTACAAACATATAACAAAATATTAGGTAGAATCAATTAAATTGTTGTTAAAATAACTTTTATTCAGAAATAAAAATCACATTTAATAAAACCAGAAAAAAATTCAAAGAACAAACAATTATAAAGAAGTCTTTCAAATCCCAATAAAGTAGCCAGTATTGGATTCCCTTATTGTTCTCAGATGTTTACTTTCAAACTTCTAAGGTTTTTGTGAGCTCATTGAAAGGATAGTATTAATTTGATTATAGCTTAGTGCAAAGTATGACAACTAGCTATCCAAAAAAAGATGAGTATTAAGGATACTTTATTACTACTACTATTTAAAATTTAGACTGTGCTTACTATTCCCAACTATCCAAAGATTACTTTAACTAATCTTCACAAGTACTCTGTGAAATACAAATATTAGTTCCATTTGATAGGTAAGAAAATTGAGACACAGACAGATCAAGCAACTTTGCCTAAGGTCAGATGGCTAAAATCCAGGATTTCAATCCAGACAGGTTGTCTCCTGTGTCAACATAACTACATTTTTCACCCCAAAATAATTAGCTAGCTACCTTAATATTGTTCTACAAGAACCCATAATTTCTTTTCCTGACTTGAAATAACTCCTTCATCCTGGACTCTAACTAATGAATCCAGGATCCTGTCTTGCATGCTCTGGAATAGAACTGAAACCTCTGTTCTCAAAGACTGGGTAAGGTTTCTTGTAAAACATTCTGGGTCCAGACCTTTTATGTGGAGGAGTTCCTTGATAACTTTTTTTTTTTTTTTTTTTTTTGGTGGAAATTGGTCGAGGCTTTCTATTTTTCACTTGATAGGATTAGCTAAAGACTTATCTCTTTTGTTGATATTTTCTAAGAACAAGAATTTAATTTACTATTTTTTTCTGTTACCTTATTACTTTCTCCTTTTATTCTTATCTCCTGTTAACTTTTCTAATATTTTTTTAAGCTTTTGGAGATGAAATTAAATATATTTTCTTCTCATTCTTTCATTTTTACTGATATGAATTTTTAATCTATGAGCCATTCTTTTAAATATTCCTTTATAGTTTCGGATATAACTCAAAGTTTGTGGACAAATGTTCATGAAGAGGGAAGGCTGTGAGTAGAGCATAAAATGTGGTAGGGAAGGCTGTGAGTAGAGCAGGTTGTGGGATGGTGGTAAAATCAAAATTCCATTCTGAACATGTTGTGTTTAAGGTATCCATTAGACATCTAATAGGAAATGCTGAGTGTCAGTAAGAAATATGTCTGCAGTTCAGGTGAGAGGTCTGAGCAGAAGAAGCAAGTTTGAAAAGTGGCCAGCTTATAGATAATAACTGAATCCTTGAGACTGGAAGAAAATGTTCATTATGAGTTTCTCTCTCTCTCTCTCTCTCTCTCTCTCTCTCTCTCTCTCTCTCTCTCTCTCTCTCTCTCCCCCTCTCTCTCCTTCCCCACCCCCCACCCCTCACCTCTCACTATCTAGCTATCTAGCTCTTGGAGAACAAGAACTCTGTGTTCTATATTTTGTGTAGTCCCCACAATGCTAGCCACACATTAGGTCCCAATAAATGCTTACTGAATGTCAAGTAGGAAGCAAGCTACAAGTTATTTATAAACTGAAGTAGTTCCGACATTATCCTGCAGCATTAAAAGGGATTTGAAAATACCATAATTTCTGCACTTCCCGAGAGGAAATAACTTCATCTTCAAAGAAAAGAACCATCAGAAAGAGTTTTTTAGTGATTAGAGACTTTTTCATCTTTCTGAGAAGCCATCTTAAAGCGGCTTGTGCACAGAGCATATATTGTAGAAGTAATCTCTGCCTGAAACACCCAAACTGCAAATCCACATTTCAATAAAATGCTAACCAAGGATAATGAGGAGAATTGAGTGAATTTTTATTTTCATTACAGAAATAATTTCCCATCATTTAAGAATTCACTTAAGATTGCTATTCTAGATGTTTTTATAGCTCCGCATGGGGGAATATAAATTCTCTGTAAGTGAGAGAGAACTGGCTTCCAGAAACAGTTTGTCTCTATGAGAAGTGAATCTAGACTGGCTGTGCTCCTAGTGACTCTATGAAACATTAAGTGAAATGCAATGGAAAGGACACATTCAGATGACCTTGATTGGGAACTTCAGCAGTCTCCCCCCTCCTTTGATAGCCTTCAGCCCTGTTAGGTGCCCAGATGTTTTCTTGTTTTAATTAGGGAAGTCTTTACTTATTTCAAAGTATGTCACTATAACATAATCAAGTTACAGAGAAAAACTCAGAATCATGAAGACTTAAAAGAATTGAAATCGAGTATCCAAATGGTAAGCAAGAGTAAACTTATGATTACCTTTCAAGATATGGATCTCCTTCTAAATATTCATTCTATTATTATTCAGATATTACATTCTGATAGTAAGTGAATTTAAATCAAATTCTTCCAATGGAGTTGGTACATTCACTGCTAACTACTAGTCAATGTTTAAGATTCTAAATATAGTTTTGATGTGTAATAAAGGATGTTGCTATTTCTTTTTACTATTGAAGTTAACCTTTGTGTTGAGCAGTTCAGGTACTTAACCTTGCAAAAATAAAGGAAAGAAGGGCTATACTCCCTATTGCATCAACTACTTACTTTCCTAGACTACATACATTTTTCTTTTTTTCTTCTTATTTTAGGAATACTTTTTGTTTTTACATTTTGTTGTAAATACTCTTTCATTGCACAAGCACAGTAAACCAACTACATACACTATGGGACATGTATTTGTGGGCTTATCCAGAACCCTAACTGCCAAGACCTAGGGTGAATCCACACAGATGTAACTAGCTGAAGAGAGAATGATCAAATGAACATAAATTTAGAAGAACCTGGGGTCAAAATGATCTGCCAGCTTCTGTGACCTTGATAAATTACTTCTGCTGCCCAATTTCTTCCTATAAAAATGCTAATGTTTATTACTTCGTTCACAGAGCAAAAAAGCACAAAATGAACAAAAAAATAAAACTGCCCCAAAAGAATACAGACTTGTTAGAACAACCTTCTTTTCTACAACAACCTGTTCAAAAGTAAGGGCCTTTAGTATCGGGACAGCCATATCATTGCACTGCATAGCTTTTGGGATCAAACAGCAGTTATTATTTTAATTTACATTCTGTAAACATTTCATCATAAAATACAGCAAGCAATTAAATCTCCCAACCAGGATCTAGGTGTTCCTAACCCAGTAGGGGGAAACGAAATCTCATCTATTAGCTAAAGTAGGGGTGTCGAACTCAATCAGAGAAGGGGCCAAAATCTAAAATCCAGCCTAAATCTCGGGCCGAATGGTTTACTGAACAGTCATAAACTGTCATTGTGATGGAAACGCAGCGGAGTGCAGTGATGACAGCTCGGTGCGGGCCACATTGCAAGGCCTGGCGGGACGGATTTGGCCCGCGGGCCTTGTGTTTGACACATGTGAGCTAAAGAGAGGGGAGTTCAGGCTAGCTTGTATTCTAGTCTTGGAAAGCTAGCAATGTAATTTTAACAGAATGGGAAAAATTCATAGAAAAGCACCAAGATGTCCAGGGAAGCTAACTAATAGGGTTCATTATATAATTATCGTATTATATTATAGAAGGGTCCCCCAACTGTACACAACTACAGAAATGAAGATGATCCTGAAGTACTAAACCAGACATTAAATGTGGCTGTATATTTCAGAGAATTCAGAGCCTTCCCTCAGAATATATTCTCTAACAAAGTAATTCACTTGGTTTCTCAAGTCAGAAATGATCAAATTGACAACATTTTATGTAATGGATTTACCTAATAAATTCTCCAAATCTTGCTCCTTACTTTATTTTATCTAATGACACCAATCTCTTGACTCAACGAGAAGCTACTAATTTAGCATTTATTATAGAAATAATTCCCTAGCACAAAAAGACTCTGTTTATCTGCTAAGTCAATTTCTGAAGTTCTTGGACTTTGCTTTACCATTCACATAATATAGACCATTTCAATTTCCTCCCATTTCCCATATTTTCCCCTGAGAGCTTGTATTTTACAAAACCTGGATCACAAGTTCAGTGATTTAAAGTCTACTTTAAGGAAAACCTCCAAGCTCAGCCTCTCAAAATCTCACTCATTTAGCAGATAGTGTGCACCCAATTGCTGACTCTACCACTTCTTTATTTTATTGTCTAAAGGTTGACATATGTCTTCCTTCCCCCTTCTTAATTAGTCAGTCGACCATGGTACATTTTTAATATCCTCTTTCACTTGTAGCATATTTCTCTGTTTACAATTTCTAGACTAATATAGACTATTCTTTTATGAAATGAGCACCATAAATAAATATAGCCAAATAATTTAAACACAATGCCTAAGATTATATCCATAGGCACATAAAGAATTTCATGGTTCAAGTGCTCTTTAACAGTTACTTAGAATATCCTCACCAAAATCTGCAGTCCTTTTTATATCTGGAAGTTATCTTTCTCATTAATTTTACCTCAAACCATGACCATAGATAGATGAAATTCCAGGAAATAGATGGCATTTCAATAGCCTATGGTGGATCTCAAGATTTATGTAGTCTCGAGTTATGAGATTTTTTTTCATCTTAGCACTAGTCTTTATATCACCTTGGCTTTGACTAATTCAGTGGTCTGTTAATTTATACCTTATAACCCCCACATTTTTTTCATTCTACATATTTTACTGACTTTTTATTTGACTTCTGAAAGTTCTCTTTAAACCTAAGAGCCATTCCTAGATGCATCACACCCATTGGCAAATACTTTCTTTAGCTTTGATTCAAGAATGATTATGCACTACTTATCTGTGCTTGCCATCTATTAGACCAAGTGCTTAATGATTCAAGTTCTTTATCTGATTGAATTGCTCCTTACTATTTACAATGTCTGCCAATTAAATATCACCTGCAAATTTAGAAAATTGCTCCTACAACCATTCAGTAAGTAATTTGCATCTACATAATTTATTTCCTTTCACACATCTTCTCCTTCATCAGTGTAAATCTTTCCTTATAAACAACAAATGTTTTTGGTCTTTTTTTTTTTCTCTTCTACTTATATACACAGCTGTGTGGTCTCCCATATCTATACTCCAGCTACATCCTATATTTATATCAAGTGGATTCTCTGAACATTCATGATTCAGACATACAAGCATACATTTCTATGACCACATTCACTTTTTTAACTTCCTGTCTGATTATAGCTGACATACTCTGGGAAACTCAATCAGTCCATTAGTGCTTGTTTAGTCTAATTTAAGAATTAATGTCTTAGTCATTGTCCAATTTAAATGGTCTATAATGACCTCTTTTCTCTTAACACATTTTGATCCTGACTCCCTTTGCAAAGCTACATGTTTATTTCACAAGGTGTTGGAGCATTTATTAGGGGACAAGTGCATGCAGGGGAAGGGGTTCTTTGGTGAATGAGTTTTACTGGTGGATGCAGATATTTTCAAGACTGGTTTGCAATAATGGAAAAATATAATCAAAATATATAACAGGTTTTTTGGTACCCATGGGGCTATGTGGTAGTCTTCAGGCATTCCAGTGAAGATTCTCTTCATCCATAAGGTCCTCAGATTCTGCCTTTTCATGATCTCAGTGGGTGGTTTGCTCAAGAGGCAGCATTTGGTCTTTGTCCTACTAACTAATTAGCTCTGCCTCCTTCAGAGTAATGGGATTATTACAAAATTAACATCTTAGAGAATGGAGATGAGAATGTGGATCAATGTTGTGCCTCATAAAACTTGTTCTGGTGGCCCAGAATGCCCCATGCCTTCCCAATGACCCCTAGCATCCCCCTTTCCAGTGGAGAACCCTTAAACTCTCCTTCCCAAGTGAGCTCTCTCCTCCCTCTAGCTTTTTTGTCTCTCCTAGTAACAAAAATAACTATGTCTATCCTCCTTATCCGGGCTCAAGTTCAATAATTTGGGGCCTTACATACCATTTTGTGCATGATATTCATGTTATTCCAACATTCCAAATTTAGTTTTTGTAATGGAGTGAGAGGAATACTTGTATTTCCTAAACTGCTTTTTGTTTGTTTTTTAGTCATAAACAACATTCACATGGTTTTATGTGCACATTTACTGCTCCTGATAATTCCATTAGGATACTCTTTAGGTACCACAAAATCAAAATGTCTACAGCCAAACTCTATCTCTGTTGCCCTTTTCCAATCTGCTCTCTTTCTGTAGTCCCTATTTCTGTCCTCGACTGTCCATCTGCTTGTTTTCCTCAGATACATTTCTCATTGAGTCTCAACAACTCCATTATCTTCTCCTCCAAGTTATTAAGTTCAAGTAACTATATCTTAGACTATTGTTTTCTTAAAATCATCCTTTTTGTTAATCTCCGATCATTACTGTTTTGGTTTAGGCATTCCTTTGTTCCTCTCTAGACTGTTGTAAAAAAGCCATTTGTCTGTTTCCTTCTTTATTCCAATGCATTCTTGGCCCTACCTCAGCTATCTTTCTTAAAGCTAAATTAAATCTCAGTTTTTCTTATGTAAAAACCTTTAAATCTTTTATAATTGTCACTTCTAAATGATAAAGTCCAAACTCTTTAGCATGGCAAACATGCTTTTATAACTATCCCTATTGTTGCCTCTCCCACTCCCACTTATCTTCAAGACCTAGCTCAAATGTCTCTCCTTCTGTGAAATCTTTCCAACTCTTCAGGCAAAGGCTGCCACTCGGCCCCTGGGTTGCCATGGCACCCTGTATATATCACCCTATGGCATTTATAGCACTGCGTTTTAATTATTTATTTACACATTTGTCTTCCCTGTACACTATGAGATCTTTGAAGGCAAGAACAATGTCTTCCACTCCTTTGAATTTATGATGCTAGGCACATCGCCCAGAATGTTGCATGCATTCAAACATGTGTGGGGATAAATGGATGAATATAGGGCATTCTGCTTGGTATACAAAGTAAACACACACACACACACACACACACACACACACACACACACAAAAAAAAAAAAAAAAAAAAAAAAAAAAAAAAAAAAAAACCAACTTCAGCCAGTTTCCAAAAGAGGACTAGGCAAAGAAAAGGCCTCTATATCTATACTAGTATACCTACACTTATAGCTATACCATTAGCTGTACCTATAGCTATAGCTATAGCTATACCTATACCTACACCTATATTTCAAAAACCTAGTTTGAAAAAAAAGTGAAATATGTGATTTTAGAAGACAAGATTACCAGGAGATGGATATGGAGCAAAGCAGGATTTTAACTAGGGTTGCAAATTTAGGAAGGTGAAGTAAGGACAAATGAGGCAGTCTGAAGTTGAATGTGATCTATATGGAGTGTGACAAAATGTAAGTGGGAAGTGAGACAGAGACTGTATAAAATAATACATGCCTTTCTAAGGTGTTTCAATTTTTCCTAAACAACAGAGAAGTGACAGGTTTTTAAGAAAGAATTGGGATATTTGGAGAAGTTTAGAGATGCAAATATTTTTAGTTACTCCCCAAATCCTTCTTTATATAATCTTATTTTTGTCCTCTACTCATACTCATCCAAACTCCATCTGAACCTTCAGGTCTTAAAAACCTATGCTGAATGGTTTCTGAGCAATATTTTCATCACTGTCATATGACATGGTTTATTAAAATGCTTTTCAAATCAAACTCTGTTCCCCTATATAAACGCCCAAAGGAATTTAGCACTTGTATTATGGATTCAAACTGACTGAGCTTAAATCATGAATTCTCTACAACTTGGCTAAGTGACCATGGTCAAGTCCCATGATCTCTCTGTTTCATTTTCGCAGTATCTATTTCACAGGAATGTTTTGGATACTGAGAGCTAATAAATGTATAGTATGTAGACTTTATCAGCAATAGTAAGCTCTATATAAGTGCTAATAATTATTATTTGGTCAATTTCAAACCATGTTTTTTAATTTCCTCAGGTACCTGTGTTAATTGTCAGTGCTGTCAAGATTATTGCTAACTAAAATATAAGACTCTAATTATAAGTGATATTATATCTTTATTATAAAACAAAGCATATAAAATAGTTCTAAGCTATATAACACAGAGCTGTAGCTTTTTCATTATAAAATCACTAATCATTTGTATTTTACATATATACCTTATTTTTTTTACCTTTATTAATTGTCTTATTCCACTACAATAGATTTCCTATTACATTTATATTATCTATCATAATAGTTTCCTCTTTTAAAACTATAAATTTATGTCTTTATAGCATTAACTTCTGGGGTCTTAGTATTTTCTTATGGATTTTATGACTTCTTTATGACTTGTTTAATTATTACAGTTTTTTATTCACTAATGATTTAGATATTTGTGTCCGTGCAACCACTGTTGGTATCCATGTAATGTAAACCATATACCATTATTTTTAAGCCTCTGAAAGATACCTTTTGTTTTGCCTATCCTGTATTTTCCCTTCTAATAACAGCATCCCAACTTCCTGGGGGTTCAGCATTGCCCCATGATGCTTCAAATGTTTACACTGAGCTACTGCTACTCTAAGTGCTCAAGGTGGCCACATGGTGCAGGCCTGATGCTGAAAACACTGCACTCCCAGCTACATCAGTGCTGAAACTGTATAAAACTGAGGCTCTTTGTTGGGACTGTTGATAAAGAGAATCTATGGCTCTGGCGGGGTGGCTCAGTTGGTTAGAGCATGGTCACATGAACCAAAAGGTTTTGGGTTGCTTCCCAGTCAGGGCATATACCTAGTTTGGGAGCTTGATCCCCGATTGGGGATCAGTGTTTCTCTCTGGCATTGATGTCCTCCCCCCCCCCCAAATCAATAGAAAACATATGCTTGAGTGAGGATTTAAAAAAAGTGAGAATCTATGTTGATATTGGGATAGGTAAGAGAATGAAATCTAAGTCTGGGCTTGCTGAAAATCACTTTGCTGACACAAAAGGAGGGCCTGCCTGAGAACTGGGACAATACAATGAAAAGCAGAGCCGAGGTGAAGAGAGCAGATATGAAGGCCTGAAGAGATGAGCCTGGATCTCATCCCTGGGAGTGATAAGCCATTGAAGTATCTGTTCATTTCCATTGGACCATCATTTGAAACCAAAGACATCTGATTAATTTAGAGTGGAAAGTATGGGAAGATTATTTTTAAGATAGAGAATAACTTGAGTTTGTTTTTAAGCACTGAGAATAAAACAAAAATGTGAAAGATTGAGATAGAAGAGAAACAAAGTAAAGAAAGATAAAGGGCACTTTAATTTCACTCTATGCTAATTAGTCTCTGATGTATCTTTCCAGCCTGGTTACTTACCTGAACTCCAGACTCACCTCAAGCTATTTAGTTAATTTTCTGTTCGGTTAGCTCCAGGAAGGTGTATCCACAGTAAAGAGAATGGGCTCTGATGTCAAACAACCTGAACTCATATTTGAGTTCTTCTATTTATTAGCTATGTGACGTTGAGCAAGTTACTTAATCTTCTGTGCCCAGATTTTATTATTTACACAATGGGGATATAATTATATATATTTATAAGTATTTTTGAGTATATTTGTGAGGATTTAAGGAGTCAGTACTTATAAAGCTTTGGAAGAGTATTCAGCTTTTTGAAAATGCTAATTACTATTATTACTCATTTCTAAAATGTTAGTTTTCCTCTGCACTCTCTACTCTTTACCCAAATATTCCTTCTTTAGTTCTTATGCTAGTAAATGATCCCACTCTCAATTCAATTGTGGTAAAGTGGGAGTGACTGAATATAGTGGGTTATGTGGATTAAAAAACTTAAAATTATAAAAGCAAGAGCCCAAAATTTAGCCTTGCAATAAAGATAGAAATTTCTTTTAGATAAGGCTAAACTTAGTAGGTTGATTGATTTTATTAAAGAACAATGAGATAACATTAAAATATTTGAATAACAGGAAATGTTATTATCTAATGTATATCATAAAAGATCACTTGACTGCTATTCATTGATGTAAAAATATTTTCTAGATATTGAAGTTTCAGTGGTACATCAGATGTATAAACTCTTTGTCCCAATTAAACTTACATTTTAGCAGATAAAGATGAACAAGTAGGTGCATAGCAAGATGGTGATATGTGTTACAAAGAACAATAAACCAGACTAAGGGGAGAAAAGTAGTGCAGAGGGTAGACATTGCTTGAATAGGTTGGCCATGGAAGGTCTCTCTAATAATAACTTTTCAGCAGAGACTAGAGGTGGAGGGAAAGATCATTCTAGGAAGATCATTCAAGAAGTTCAAAAGGCAAAGTTGAGCAAGTGGTAGAAGAGGGAGAAGGACTGTGGGCTTGGAGCACAGGAGTGAGGTAGAAACAGAGGAGGTCACATGAGAATTAGTAGGGCAGAGTATGCAAATAATTTTAAGAATGGTTTTTATTCCAAGTTGGATGAGGTTTTATATATATAAAATTAAAAAGATTAAGAGAATACATGGAAGGATTTTGAGGTTAAAGAGAAAGAAAACAAGGAACTCATGCTAGATTCTCATAGTATTTTCAGTAAACTATGAGCTTTAACAACTAAAGATGAGAAGGGTATCAAGGATGGAGAGTGGGGCTATAAATGGAAACTTAAAAAGAATGGGAAATGTTTGAAATAGCCATTGTAGAGATGAAAATAAAGAATCAATATCTAATGAATTAAAGGACACTGGAGAATCAGTAAAGGCTCTACTGATAACTTAGCTACGATGGTGTAGACATGAACTCAGTCAGCCAAATACCATGAAATTCTATAGCAGCAACATATTATTCCTAGGTAGGATCATAGAGTGGAAACAAGGATGAACACAGAAAGCACAGGAAGAGATCAAGAGTTTCAGGGTGCCCTGTGGGGGAAATTATTTTTATTTTGAGTTTCCATTGAGTGAAAATTTACTTCTATCACTTCACAGAGACTATGAAGTATATTTGTTTTCTCAAATACTGGATTTCTGCTCTCTATTAATGAGACTCTATGCATGTGACCTCCCTTGTATTTTATTAATTACATGTGTGTCTTCTGGGGGGTTGGGGGTGGAGGGCTTCTCTTATCACCTCCACTAGATAGACTTCATAATATTTTCTTCTCATGCATTGAAAACTTAGAGACTTGGCTAAATATTCCTCTTTACCTCCAAACCTCCTAATAGATGTCAGTCTCCATGTAGATGTCTCTTACAACTATCATTGTGGGCCATTTTAAAAAATAGACATTATCTTTCAAAAGTAGTTCAGACTTACAGAAAAGTTGAACATACTAGTAAAGTACAGAAAGTTCCTATATACCACCTCCTATCCCTGCCATGCCATACCCACCCTACTTTTCCCTGTTATTAACATCTTGCATTAGTGAGGTACATTTATTACAACTGAATCAATGTAGACAGTATTTCTAACTAAAGTTGTTTATATTAGGGTTCACTATTTCAGGTGGGTTTTGACAAATGCATAGTATCATGTTTCTACCATTACAGAACATCCCTCTTTCCTATGAATATCCCTCTCTCCCTTTTAAACTCCAATTCCTTTTGTCTCTTCAAATGTTCTGTTATGACCCCCAAGTCAACACCTATATTTCAGTCTCTGGTTAATACTTTCTCTTTTACTAGATCTTCCATATCTTCACTTTTACTTCACCTGCTTTCAAGCTTATATTTACATTCTGATTACTTTTTTCTGAGCTTTTATCCAGGTCTATCTCCCCAGTCATGACCATGCTTCCTTGAACATTTTAGCTCTTCTTCCATCTCTATTTCCTGCCAAGTTTATTCAACCCTGATATGTATGTTTTAATCTTCCATTCTCTTACACTGAACATTTATTTTCAGCTGAAGAAAGTGACACTTTGGTGCAGATTGGTAGCATTGAAAAGTGGCAGTGTTAAATAAACTTCAGCTTAATCCTCAGTCCCACTGATCCATCCTTTTATCTACATTGATTTAGCATCACCATCACTGCCTTCAATATTTAACTCTCCCAATCTCCTGTATACTATTACATAGTACTTGTCCCCATTAATGTCAATAGACTTCATATTCTTTTTTTTTTCAAGAAATTTGAAGCATTGATATATGATCTCCTTCAGCCCTCTAACCTCTTGCCTCTAGATTTAAGGATTACCAGACACATTCTCACAATGTTCAGTTTTATTTTTTCAGTATTAAAAAAACAACAACAAACATATTCATCCCCCCAAAATAAATTCTTACTCTAAATTTTATTCTATTTTCTCTGGGATCTTTATCTCTCACATATTTACTTCTTTTTCTTATATTAAATTCTCCTTTATTTTCCTTCCTCAGTTTATAATTATACTAGGGTTTCTCTTAATTGAAAAATAAACAAAATAACAACTCTACCAATATCAATAAACTCTTTCTCTCTTCTCTTTCCAATCCAAACTTCTGAAAGAGTAATAGATATATGTTCTGTTACAGAATGCAACTCCAAGTTTTTCCATAACCTTTAGCAATCTAGCTTCTTTCCCCGCTGTGCTACCAAAGCAGTTCAGGCTTAAGTTACCCAAAACTTCCAAAGAGCCACCTTATTGGACATTTGCAAGTTCTCATGGCAAATATTTTGGACATTGCTAGTCATAGCTTTGTTTTTGAAACTCTTTTATTCTAACTGACCTCTTCCAGGTTCAGTTATTCTTTGACTTATTATTTATTCTCAATTGTATTTTCTTAACAGACTTTTCTTCTGTCAATTCATAAATGGTATATTTCTTTAGCTTAATCCTAAAATCAGCCCAGTAATCTCACTCTATGTGTTCAACAATCTCATGTATTTTCATGCAATCAACCACACTCCTAGGCTGATGACTCCCAAATATATGCCTCTTACTGGGCTTTTTTGTTGAGCTTTAGAGTCCTACAGATTTGTGAATCTTCCCCTGGCAAATCTAATTCATTCTATAATACTCTAAACTGACCTTATCCCTTTCCTTTCTAAATATTTCTTAGCAGCCTCCTTTATGATGAGTTATATACATCATCATCCTCTTATTCATTGTGAATTTACTATTACATATACTATAATTATAAATTATAAATTACCCTTTAATCTCCCTTCACCTTAGTCACTAAATTCTGTTAATCCTACCTCTTTTATGTCTTTAATATCATTTTTTTTTTACTCCATTCCTATTATTAGTGCCTTAAGACACAGTTTCATCTCTTCTTGGTTTGAGTGCTACAAAGACCTCTTATGCTATTTTTCACTTTTCTGCCTTTGCTTAATTTTTTTTTTTCTTTTTGTCTGTCTTTAGAGATCCTTTGCTTCCTGCCAACTCCATTTTACCTAGATGTTTATCACTTGTTATTCTTTAATCTCCATATGTATTTCCTTCTTTGGGAAGTTTAGCCCTTTTTTTTTCTTCTTATCTCTAGGGCTTTCTTAGTGTTCCATTCATGCCTCTGGCATTACACTTTCTGCAATCTACTATAATTATCTAGTTTAATGAATGTGTTTCCCACTGAGCTAAGAGATATTTAAGGGGAAGAACCATGTTTTATTTATCTTTGTGTCTCCAGTGCCTAACATAGCACATAGCACAGAGACCATCAATTAAATGTACTTGTTACAGACATCATTATCTTATTCACACTAGCTCTTGGCATTAATTGTTATGTATTTTAAAATATTTATAAAATCCCTAAGTAAATATGTTTTCTATGTTGAATGCACTAAGAAATTAGAATATCTATGATGGAAATATATTTACTTTTTAAAATTAAGAGTTGCTGAACTTCATGCCAACTATATAAATGAGGAAGCCCCTTCCATTTTCATCTATTCATTTATATAAATAAAACTTTTATAAAATAACAAAATTATGGCAACCTAATCTTGAAGGTAAGCCCTACTTTTTTGTTTTTTTTAGCCATGTCACACTCAATTCCTTGAAATCTTCCCATGCAATATGTAGAAAGTCATTGTGATCTATCATCAACAAACCTTTTTAATGTTCTAGCATTTAACAAATTAAATTCTATCTTTTGTTCATTATATTTTTACATGAAAATATATGACTTATAAAGGATTGTAGCAACACCAGTGTTTTTCCATTGGCCCTTTGGTGATTCAGAGAATATCTGCACTAAAAACCACATGTGGTAAGATTTTTCATGCACAAAAGAGATGCCCTTATTTTATAAAGTAAAAGAAGCTAATTGTACAAGGGCTGAGGAAAATAAGAAACACCAGGGTGGTGTTTTCAGGCATATCATTTTTAGGAAAGATTTCTTATAGAAACTGAGAATATGGAAATTTACTTCCTATTAAGCTACCTGTACTAGTTTGTCCCTTGGAAAGTCTTCTAATACCTCAGGTATTAATTTGAAAGCTGCTGACTTAAAAGTATGTTACCCAAAAAAGGAAGTAAATGACACAGCACTCAGCTATCTAGTTCGTAGTGCTATTTATTTTTTCTTAGTTTTTTTTTTTTTTTTTTGTACTTCTAAGTTTGATATACTTCTTATTTCCTATCCAAAGTTTTCTGTGGTCTTCTTGCTTCCGCTTTTCCCCTTTAAACTGGGAGAATATAATTTATCAGTCACATTAACTCAAGGGTAACAGTTGCTCCTGTACTGAGCAGAACATCGCTCTCATTTATCTATTTCACACTGAAACATCTTTTGGCCATATCTGTGTTCTCATAAATTTTAAGGACACATTAATTGCAGAAAGTTATGGAAGTAGTAAGGTACATAAGAAATGGAGGAGACTTTGCTCTATTTTTAGTTTTTGAATAGACTCCATATACACATTTAGGCAATCATGTGCCCTCTCTGGCTGTAATTTCTTCTCTACAAATTATGTATGTACTAAAACTTTGACACCTAGTTTTAATGGGGAAGCCCTTTAACATGGAATTGACCAGCTCTGAAGCCATAGTGCCATCCCTGGAAATTTCTGTGGAATAATCATATGAACTCAGAAACTTTCCATGTTTCTTATTGGATTCTTTTTTAATGTGATGGTCTGTCTATAATCATCATCATGACAGAGAATCTGAGAAACATTCTTTTAGTTTTGGTCCCCCTTAGGAAGAAAGACAATTAACCTTGTTAATTTTAGGAGTCTCACTGTCATGGATGGAGATATTCATTGGCAATATTTACTATTATCTAAAATATACTTAGATTCATAAAAATGTTTCATAAAACTATGCAATAATAATTACTTTTCTGGAGCTCTGTTATAACATCATTAACCCATTTCAATGGTGTTATTTTGCTTTGTAAAAGTCAATAAGCCTGATAAAATTTTAATATAATGAATCTTTTTGGATAACCTAAATTGACTACCTTTTCCTTCTTAAAATGTTATCTTCCCTTGGCTTTCTTTCATGGAACTACATTCTCTCACTGTTTGTCCTATCTCTCTGCCTACTCCCCAGAACCTCATGTTTGCTTATCTTCCTCTCCCTGCTTAATAAGTGCTTCTAAAAGCCTAGTGAGAATGACAAACTACTTCCTGAATAAAATAAAAATCTAGTTGCAATAAATAGCTTTATAGTTTTTCAGGCTAAAACTTATACATTCATAAGTTAACTTCCTTATGCCTGAATTTTTACTTTGTAAAAGGACCCGGGGGAACTTAATCATTAAATAAATTCATGCTTTTACACACAAATGAAAACAATCATATGGATTGTTTATGAAGAACAACATACTATTGATTGATTGTTATGAAATAAATTCTTAAAATGTTAAAACAAAGTGCAGTTGGAAATGATATTTCCATTAATATACTTGTACTTCTCACTTCATAGGTATGGAAGCAAGTCTCAAAAACTTAACTGGAAGCAAGCACACAAGCCATATTAAAAGCAGCACCAACATTAGACTAATAGTGCTTTTTATTATGAAGTTTGTTAGCATAATACCTCTTAAAGATTCTATCCACTCTCCCTATACAATAAATTTGTATAATGCCTTTTTCTTTTCTTTACCCTATTTTGACGTAATTGCTTATCTGGGTTCAGATCTGGTAGGACCTCTTAGGAATACAAGACAGAACACTAGATTTCTGAATTTACAATAAAGGAATATAAGATAAATTGTAAGAGGAATAAGAATTGATCATTCTCTTTTTTTAAATAAAAATACTGAAATTAATATTTTCAAATAAAATTCAATATATAATGGAATCATTAAATAAATTAATTGCAGTAACAGCTTTGTTATTTTTCCTACCACTACCTTAAAATCTTTTTTTTTTTTCTCTCTTCTCCATCTCTTGGAAACTACTTAATATCAGATACTTTATTTTTCTGAACAATTTAATTATTTCAGAAATAATTCTAGTTCAACAATAATGGGATAATTTTTATTGGATTAACCCAACAAAAAATAACAATTGCAAATTCTGGATAAATTTTGTAAAATTTTAAAACTGTGGAGGTTAACCAAAGTCAGGCAGAAACTGTATGCTATTCAATCATTAAACAATACTAACTGCATGGAGTGAGATCCACTTTTAAATGGCTTATTCATGGAGGACCTATCTCTGTTTAGGTGACAAGGGGTAGCTAGGACACAAGGAGAAAGTCAGTTAGAAGAAAGAGTTTGAGGCAGCCAGGGTAGCTAGAATAGGGTAATCACAAAAAGAAGGCAGAGATGTCAAAATTATAACAGACAAGGACTTTAAAGCAGCCATTATAATCAAATATGATTCAAGATTTATAAGAGAAGATGGTTACAATGACTACAAAGATGGGGAATCTCAAAAGAGAAATAGAAATTATTCCTTAAGAATTAAAACTCTTGAACTAAAAATATGCTATCTAGAATAAAAATGTTACTGAATGGACCTAAAAGAAAATTGGAAATTGGAAGGAAAGACTCCATAAACCTGAAAGCAGATCAAGAGAAATTATCCATCTAAAGGTTAGAGAGTAAACATTTATAATAATAAAAATTAGTATAATATGCTAATTAAACCAGGCGTCCTTCTAGACATCCTTCCGGATGAGCTTTCGGACGAAGCCCTGGAGGGAAGCCAGGGCCCTTGGTGTTGGCAGCCAGAGGGAAGCCTGGATCCCAGGTGCCAGAGGGAAGCCAGTGCCAGCAGCTGAGGGAAGAAAGGCCTACTCTTGCATGAATTTCGTGCATTGGGCCTCTAGAATTTTAATAAAATAAATGAGACCTCTGGAACTTAGAGACATTAAGAGGTCTAAATTAAATATTCTCTGAGCTTCAACTTGAGAGAAGAAAGGAAAGGCAGTAGAAAAAAATTTGTAGAAATAATTGTCAACATTTATTAAACTTTGTAAAATACATACCCAGCATGATTAAATAAAATTAAAACAACATTTAGACACATTATAGTTAAACATACAAAGAGGTCATACATTTATACTCTAAAATACTACTAGGCCATAAAAAAATAAGGAAATCTTACCATTTGTTACAGAATAGATGGTTCTACAGAGCATTATGCCAAGTGAAATAAACCAATCAGAGAAAGAAAACTAGCATATGATTTCACTCATATGTGAAATCTATTGGACAAATAAACTAACAATCAAAATAGAGACAGATTCATAGATGGAGAGCAGGCTGACAGCTGCGGGATGAGGTGCTGGATAGAAAGGAGGATTGAGCAAAAATAAAAATTAAAAAAAAGGAAAAAACTTATGGTTACAGACAACAATGTGGTGATTGTTGGGACAAGAGGTATGATCTAGGATAGAGGACAGAGAAATGAATGGTGACAAATGGAGATTTGACTTGTTTTTTTGCATGGTTAATACAGTATACAGATGAGATGATGTGTTGTAGAATTGTGCACCTGAACCTGTATAACTTTTTAAAACAATGTTACCTTGCCGAAACCGGTTTGGCTCAGTGGTAGAGCATCGGTCTGCAGACTGAAGGGTCCCAGGTTCGATGCCGGTCAAGGGCATGCACACTGGTTGCGGGCACATCCCCAATAGGGGGTGTGCAAGAGGCAGCTGGTCGATATTTCTCTCTCATCGACGTTTCTAGCTCTCTATCTCTCTCCCTTCCTCTCTGTAAAAAAATCAATAAAATATATTTAAAAAATAAAATAAAATAAAATAAAATAATGTTACCTCAATAAATTCAATAAAAAGAAAAATTAAGCATTTAAAAAACTGAAAAGGGAATTTTAAAAAAGGCAATCCCACACTAAAGTACAAAAACAACAACAATAAAAAGAAACAAAAGTATAAATAACGGTCAACTTCTCATCATAAATAATATTTGGCAAAATACAATAGAATGTCATCTTTAAAGTGATGAATATTTATAATAATAAAAGTGAAATATGCTAACTATATTGGATGTCTTTCCAGACAACCTTCTGGATGAAGGTGGGCATGCCAGGGAAGGCCGGGTCCCAGGTGCCAGAGGAGAGCACAGGCCCCAGGTGCCAGAGGGAAGCCGGTGCCAGCAGCAGGAGGAAAGGACTACTCTTGCATGCATTTTGTGCACTGGGCCTCTAGTATATATAAAAGCCTAAGAAACTGGAACAATCAAATGACCGGAACCACTGGAATGGCCAGAGCAAATGGTCACTATGATGTGCAAGGACTACCAAGGGGCAGACACTCAATGCAGGAGCTGCCACCTGGTGGTCAGTGAGCTCCCAAAGCCAACCTCCACTGGCTGGCCAACCTCCCACAATCCTTCTCCTCCAGCTGGTAGGCCCTGATCACTAAACCCAGGCTGTCCCCTGGCCTGGGACAGGGAACCGGGGGTGGGTGGCAGCGGACATGGCCCCTTTCCCAGGGTGGCTGAGGGCTGGCTCCCTCCTTGGGGCCAGCAGCCAAACTCCCATGCCCTTTCCTTCCACCAGCTAGCAGGCCCCTCAGCCCACCACCCATCAGCCATGGTGGCAGTGCAGTGACAGTGGCAAGGAAAGGAGGGGGGAGGTGGAGAACCGCATGATGGCGGGTGGCCAATCATGGTGGCATCGGCATCCGTTGTCCATTCCTTCTGCACCCAGCCCAGCGGCCATCACTTCCTCTCTGGCCAGGCCCTGATTGGCCTGGCTCCGATCAGCCCTGATGCTGGCCATGCCTAGGAACCCCACCCATGTTGAGATTTCATGCACCAGGCCTCTAATATAAAAATAACAAAACAAAACAAACAACATCAACAAACTTTTATGCGCTGGCTCAGTTATTGGACATCTCATGCACTGAAAGGCTGCCAGTTAATTCTGGTTAGGGTGCATGCTAAGGTCCTGGACTCATTTCCAGGAAGGAATGTGCAGGGGCAGCAGATGGATGTTTTCTCTCTCTCTTCCCTCTCTTTTACTCTTTCTCTCAAAATCAATAAAAGAATCTTTAAAAAAATTTTACGTGTTGTGATATATATTAACTAGACTTATTGTGGTGATCATTTTTCAATATATACATATAGGAAATCATTATGTTATAAAACTGAAACTAATATAATTTTGTATGTCAATTATATCTCAATTTTTATACATTTGTTATTGCATAAAAACTATTGAATGTTAAATTTATTTTGATTTTTAAAATAAAAAGTTGCCCTTAATTTAAAATTGCCAGTCTTGATTTTATAAATAATAGGATTTTATCTATAAGTTCTCCTTAGACAATTTAAAATTATGAAGAAAAGTATATTTTGATTATAAGTGATTATCTTATGAGATTCTCAGTGCTCTGGTTAGATATTAATCAAAACCAACATTGTCCCTTCTTGAAATCACCACAACAAAAAGTATCTAGAAAAAAAGACCTGTCAACTCAGAGTTTAATGTATATGACTAATCCCATTCAAAAACAAAGGTACAAAAAGACATTTTAAGGTAAACAAAAGCTGAGAGTAGATGCCACTTGTAGGGCTGCACTTCAAGTTATGGTAAAGGAAGTTCTTTAGGTTGAAATAAATCATACTGGGTAAGAACTCACATGTGTAGAAAGGCAAAGAGAGCCCCAAAACTAGCAGATGAGTGGTCAGGTATTGGAAACTGTCTTTCGTTTCCTATTTGTACCTTTGAAAGACAAATGATTGTTTAAATAAAAGACTATGGCATTTTACTGTGGAGTTCATAAAATATAAATATATGGCCGCAATAGCACAAAGGGTAAGGTGGATGTAAATTGAATTACATTGCTGTAAATTTATTACTTTTTAAATCTGAAGTGGTAAATATCAATATATCTAGATAGAATGTGACAAGTTAAGAGTGCATATTATGTTTTAACCACAGACAGATAAAACTACAAAGAAATATAACTAAAATGTCAAAAGAGAAGATAAAATCAAACACTAAGAACATTCAATTAGCCCAAAGGAAAGAAAAAAAAGAAGGAACATAGGAAGAAAATATGACACATATAAATCAAATAGTAAATCATAGACGTAAACCTAACTATTTAACAATTTACCAGGCAGACATTATGATTATAAATGTTTATGAATTAATAAAATAACTTAAAAAATAAAACAAACCTACAGAAATATAGATTAAGACAGATAAGTTTATGTTTTCTTCCAGGATTTTTATGGTTTCATAACTTACATTTATCCTTTGAGACAACATGTAGGGACCTGGAGAGTATTATGCTAAGTGGAATAAGCCAATCAGAGAAAAACAAGGAACAGACTGATGAATCATAGAAAGAAGGCAGGTGGGGGGTGATAGGGTTGGTGATTAACCAAAGAATTTATATCCGTGGACACAGACAATAGTGTGGTAAAGGCCTGGGGTAAGGGTAGGTGGGGAGGGAAAGAGTATATCTGTATAATTTTAAACAATAAAGAAACTTTTTTAAATATTTAAAAATAGAAATACAGAAATTTAAACACCTCTCCAATAATTGAAAGGCCAAGGACAAAAATATCAGTAAAAATAGATTTATCTTATTTATATATTTATATCCTAAAAGTAAAAATGATTAGTTCTTAAGTGATCAGGATTTTATCTACTTTTTACAAATAACACTGTGTTTTTAAAAGAAAACAATGACACGAATTATATTGAATTGTGACTTCATCATGTACCATATACTGACAAAATGTTTGAAGTTTATATTTGGCAAAGGTAAGTCTTTGTTCTAGATACATTTCTATCATCTATATCACATGTGTCAAACACAAGGCCCGCGGGCCAAATCCGTCCCGCCAGGCCTTGCAATGTGGCCCGCACCGCGCTGTCATCACTGCACTCCGCTGCGTTTCCATCACATTGACAGTTTATGACTGTTCAGTAAACCATTCGACCCGCAATTTAGGCTGGATTTTAGATTTTGGCCCCTTCTCTGATTGAGTTCGACACCCCTAATCTATATATATAAAAGCCTAAGCAACCATTATGACTAAATGACCAGAATGACTGGAACAACCGGCTGACCAGTCACTATGAGATGCACGGACCATCAAGGGGCAGATGCTCAATGCAGGAGTTGCCTTCTGGTGGTCAGTGTGTCCCCACAGCCAATCTCCCTAAACCCCTAGCCAACCTTCTGCAGTCTCTCCCCCTTATTGGCAGGCCCCCCAACTGGTCAGTCCACCTCCTGGGATTTCTCCTGCTGGCCGGCCAGCCTTCTAATAGTCCTCAATCACAGTAGGATGAGGGACCCCACCTGTGCACAAATTTGTGCACCAGGCCTCTAGGAGGAAATACTCTACAATCTAACTTTATTTTGTCATTCATTTTTCTTTCAACAAATATCATAAAATAGTATTGGCTAAGATTTTGGCATTCAACACCACCACTTAATACTTTGCTTTGCATTTATTTTATATTAAATTAGATTCTGGGGGTTATAGTTCAACCTTTAGATACATCACAAATAAATAACAAAGAAAATGCTTACCTTGAAGACTAGTTCTCCTACCAAGCCATTCCATGTCCCATCTTCCTGTGGGCTTCCATATTTATGATCCGGTGCAACATAAATATCATAGTTAAATCCAAGGTAGTTAGATAAGGCGTCCAAAACATCAATGGAGAAGCCCTGGTATTTCTTGGGCTTACCCAGGACATTTTCAGAGACCATTACAAAAGGTTCTTCCTGCAGGGAAATAAGAGATATCCATGATGTCAATCTACATTGCTCCTTAAAAAGCAAACATTAATTCTTCTAAGAGTTATGCTTATAGTCTAAAAATTGCTTTTGCACTTTGAGATAATTAACTTAGAAATATAACTGTGTGTTGTTAATATAAGTTGTGTGTTGGTAATGTAGCATATTACTAAACAATGTTTAATTACATTACCCAATTTCTCGTCAGCTCTCATTTAATTATAGATATACCACTTAATGACAGACATATGTTCTGAGACATATGCCCTAGACCAATATTGTCATTGTTCAAACATCATGAACTATACCTGCACAAACCTAGATGCTTTAGCCTATTATATACCTTGGCCAGTGGGCAGTAAAGCGTGGGCTCACAAGCCACATGTAGCTCTTTGGCACCTTGAGTGTTCTAATGCCACTTCTTCAAAATAGACTCGTCCAGGCCAAAAACTGACTTCTGTGCATGGGCCACAAAGTTTCAAATCGCATTATACATGCACACCCGCACCTGGTATTTTGTGGAAGAGGCACACTCAAGGGACCCAAGAGCCGCATGTGGCTCGTGAGCCGTGGTTTGCCGACCACTGACCTAGGCTATATGGTACAAGCCTCTATAGTATGTTACTGTACAAAACAACACAAAATTAAATCAAGCACAGGAAAAAATGATACAATCAACACACTTGGTAAATACATAATGTATGAGGCTGCTGCAGTTATAATGTGGCATACTCTTACAGAAAACATATTTTATGTAAGTATATGGAGTACACTATAAAATAATAAGTATATTGTAGTAAGTGCGTAAACAAGTAACATAGTTATTTATTATCATTATCAAGTATTATGTACTATACATAGTTGTATGTGCTATACTCTTAAATAACTGTCAGTGAAGCTTTGGAACCTGTAATAGAAAAGAAATTTGTTCCTTTTCTAAGGCAACAATACCAAGCTTGGTTTAATCATTTTTATCTGTGCACCTATTTCAATGTTTATTCATTCATTGACTCATCTGTTTAACATGCATTGAGCAGCTACTCAACATAGTGAGAGATACGGTAAAAACTCATGAGTACCACTTTCAAAATAATTTTAACGCAGTATTGGGAAAAGTCATGTAGTCAAAAAATACAAAGCAAAACAAAAGCAATGTACAACATAACTGGGACAAACAAAACACCAGGGAAAGAAAATAGACTCTAAAAGAAAAAGAAAATCACCATTTTGGGATTACCCACTTTGTATTATTTTAACAGATAAGAAAAATTAGAAACAAAAGTTTCAACTCAAGGTTACACAACACGTTACGGAAGAGGAAGGCATCATAATTACTTACTTCAACTTTATCTCCTGTGACCTCGAATTTTTCAACCTATGAATTAAAATCTAGGATAAGGATAACATAATTTGTCTCAAATTTTAATGCAATTTAAGTTGACATGAGACTGGTAGAGACTCCAGATGCATGACAGAAAATAAAATACAATCCTCTATGGAAGAAAGTATCTTCATTTTAGATCACACTTTATTACTTTAAAATTTCAGGGATAGGGAACCTTTTTTCTTCCAAGGGCCATTTGAATATTTACCTCATCATTTGTGGGCCCTAAAAAATTATCAATTTAAAAATTAACCTGCTATATGTGGTCAAACTTTTATTAACTCACCTCTAATGCCATGGCAGGGCCAGACCAAGTGATTTTGTGGGCCTTATAAGGCCCTCGGGCCAGACATTCCCCACCCCTGCTTCAAATAGTTGTTTGAATAATGTTCAAATCAAAAGACCAAGGTATCATACATGATTACATTTCATATAGAGAACTAGGAGAAATAACATCCAACAGAAATAGATGTTTGAGAACTCAGACACTAAATTTTCAGATGCATATTATAAACATGCTTATTATGTTTAAAGAGGATTTTTTTTAATTGATAGAAAATTAGACTATAGGATGTGTCACTGCAGAATTTAAAAAGAACTAAATAGAAATTTAAGAATTAGAAAAGATCATGATAAAAGTTAACAACTTAATGACTGAATTTATCAGCAGAATAGAAATAGCTGGAGAAAGAATTAGTAATCTGTTATAGTTCAGAGTTAAAACCTTGGGTACAAGGGAATAAACAAATAGAAAATCCCAAAGAAAGAGTAAAGAGATAAGAAGCAGGAAGAAAAGCAGTCTGATAATTAAGGATATGGAGAGAAACATACACGAGGAAACATAACTACCGTGGTAATGACAATATAATATTTTTTATTCTGGACAGTGATTAGGTGGACTTTACTTATTAATCATTGATAAATGGTTTAATCTTTTTTTTTTTTTCTGTATGGCTGTTATATTGCAACTACAGGCCTGGTGCATGGGATTTGTGTACTGCTCGTGGGGTGTGGCCTGCAGGGATCAGCCTGCTGAGGTAGCACTGCTCATTCCGGTCAGCTGAGTGGCTGTGGACCCGCCCTCTGAGTGGCTGCTCCCTAGTCCAGCATCTTCTGTGGAGCCAGAGCACTTGCCTCTCCAAGGGACCTGGTCAGGGCTGGGCCCAGGGACAACAGCACTGACAGGTGGCGGCGTAGGCCCCAGTTCTGCAGCAGCCATGAACCCACCTCCCTGTCTCTGAGGTCAGCTCTGCAAGCCTGGGGACCCTATTCTGCGGCCTGCGGGCAGTGAAGGAGGAGCCTGGGGAGAGGAAGTGACAATTGCAGCCCTGGTTCACAGCAGGAGCAGCTGCTCATCCTGGTCAGCCAGGGGGTGCTCCCATAGCGGTAGCACACTGACCACCAGGGGAAGCTCCTGCATTGAGTGTCTGCCCCCTGGTGGTCAGTGTTCATCATAGTGACTGGTTGACCAGTCATTGTAGTCATTCTGCCATTTGGTTGCTGGGCTTTTATTATATAGGATATAAACAACAACAACAAAAAATGATCCTAAGTGGATCAGGATAATGGAGGGCATTGAAGTCATATGAAAATTTCTGCTCTACATGGCAGGGAACTGGAGCACTATGAAAGGGAAATAGCATAATTAGAAAGTAATTCTGAGAGCTGAGTACATAATGAATTGCAGCAGAATCAAGGACTAGGAGGTCTTTATAACCACACAGTTGACAGGAGATTATATTCGACATATTTTCAAAGTGTATGTAGATGGCTTTGAGTCTTCCATTATAGGGACAAAGAGAAAAAAGAAAATAAAAGAAAATAATAAAATTAATTTTCTGGTAATTAGTTTCAAAGGATAATAATAAGAATGAGTCTAAGCTGGTGAAAACCTGCCTGCTATTAAATGAAAACAAGTGGTATATTTCAATTTGCTTATCATTTGGGTGACAAATTCTCTAAGCACAATCCTCAGCAACTGGAATAAATGAAGCTTTCACAAACTGCTTGTAGTTTATCAATCTAAGTGCATTAGCATGAGGATCCATAGACCTGCTTGTAGAAAAGAGTGTTTCAGTGGTTGATAATTTTCATATTATCATAGATTTATTCACATCACTTGTTGGGTTATTAGATAATAACTTCATAATTCAGAATTTGTACTCAGTCATTTAAAAAATCTCATGCTAATTGCTTAGTGATTTACAACACCATTTGCAACTTTCAGATTTTGTAGTTAGTTCTCATATTTTAATAACCATGTAATACTAGAGGCCCAATGCACAAAATTCATGCATAGGTTGGGTCCTTAGAGGCTGCCAGCTGCCAACCAGGGTCACCCTTCATCCCATGCCACCCTCTGGTATTTAGCACACGTCATAGTGAGCGATCAAATGCCTGGTCTCCTGGTCAAACTCTTGAGGGGACACTTTGCATATTAGGCTTTTATATATAGGGATTACTTGTTAGTGAGAGAGCTTGAAAAAAAGCACCTGAAGTTTTTAATAGGTACAGGAGACAAACTATAGTGCAAAAGATTTGCTGAGAGCTGTTAAGAGGTTTTAACATGCATGGTTTCACAGAATGCCAGATAGCTAAAACCAGGAATGAATCACTGTAAATTCCTTACAATTCTATTCATATACACAACTCAAAAGATATTAAAAAAAGAATGAGAATATTTCTGAATAGCCTACTTAAAAATTTCCCTCCCATAAAACATGTTCCTGAGTGAAGCTAACAATAGTTGTCTTTATGCAGAGTATGTGAACTTATATTTTGCTTAGAGATGATACATTCCATTTCGATGCTGTGGAATTAATAATCACCATTCCCTGAAAAAAACGTTACTTTTTACAGACCACATATAAGTATTAGAAACTCTACAAATTAAAAAAAAGGTGAAAAGTATACATTTTTTGAATTAAAAATAATAAAGGCAACAAGATAGAAAAACAATTAAAAATAATAAAGGCAACAAGATAGAAAAACAAATGAGAAAAATCTGGAGAGAAATAAAGGGTCTAGTTGTTGTAAAGGAAAAGAATATCTGAGTTGTATGGAGAGAAGAAAAGCAAGTCCCAGGGATATGCAATGAACTACCATATATAAACATAGAAATACCAGACCCTCAGCTTTCTGAATATGAATGTTGGATAATATTTTTTGTTTGTTTAGTCCAAGTCTTCATTACTTCGCTAAATTTAACACCTAAATGAGCCTTACTAGTGCATAGCCACATGTAAGAGTCAATCCTATTCCATAAGTATTGTAGACATGGAGTATTTTGTAAGGGCAGATATCTCAAGAAAAATTATCAAGAATATGCTTTAAGATAGAGCGGATTATAGCTGTCAGAAGTGATTGACTGTACTAAATGTCAGAAGTCTACAAACTATTTAATTGAAGAACATGGTCACATTTGACTTCAGAATGATGATGTGAAATTTACAGACCCTCTGGTTTATGCAATCATATTCCTGTTACAGTACTGTCAAGAACAATAATAAAGTCAGCGTTGGCTTATAAGACTTATTCTTTGTTAGGATATAAAAATGTTTAATATAAACTAAAGCTAACTAAATATTAGAATATAATAAAAAGCCATATAAAATTAAACTTGAAATATTTAGGACTAGTGGTATTTCTATCCAAAATAATATTCCTTATAGAAAAGTAGCAGAACTTCAGATATTCCTTATAGAAAAGTAGCAGAACTTCAGAACTTCAGAAAAGTAGCAGAACTTCAGAGAAAATAGGATTTCAAGAAGAAGTAACTATGCTTTACACTTGAAACTAATATAATACTGAATGTCAACTGAAAATTTAAAAATATAAATTTATTTAAAAAGTAAGTTGTGGTGGATTCCAGTGCAGTGAGAAGTCCAGAGATAAGGCCTAAAGGAATCCATTTCATTTAAATGGGAAATCATGAAGACCTTTTGAAAAGCAGTTTCTTTGGCAAAGTGAAAATAGAAATCGATTGAAGCCAGTGGTTTGAAGACAAAAGATAAATAATGAAGGGAAGACAGAACTGAAATCTGAGACACTTGAATGAGAGAAAAAAAAATAGTAGAATAAAGGAGATTCGGGGACAAAAAAATGGTGTTTATTTCTCCCCCAGAGCATTTTTTCAGTCTAAGGAAGGGGGGAGGGGGGAGAAAAATAACAACAAAAATTTTACATTATGCCTGTCATCATCCTTATCACTTTACATTCATCACCTCATTTAGTCTTGAAATACTCTGGTTTTATTTTTGTCATTTTACAAATGAGACAACTGAGATTCTGGGTTATAATAGATAATATGCCTAAGCTTACAAGGTAGTAAGAAAGGTTGAAATTTGAATCCAGTGTTATCTGATGCTAACCATGAATTTAGATGGCCTTCCTCAGCATTCTGGGATGCGTGGAGGAGGTACAGAACTGCATGGTAGATAAAAGAGAAAGAGCTTGAGCCACAGTGTTTTAATACATGGTGATATCAAAATCAATCTCCCTCGTTCTCCACTCTATATTCTCAATCCCCATTCATTTCTAGAGTATTGCTATATTTATACTTTGTTCTTCAGCTAAAGCGTACTTCAACGTTAGCCAGCATATTGATGGGATTGTTATCGGTGGGGTGCCCTTTGTGTCCCTATCTGTTACTGGTGAAATTGGAGTTCTTGGGGTACCGATGGAAAAAGAATTCCTGAGGTCCTCACGGGAGGACGGGATTTTGTGGAAAGCTTTACCGATGATATAAAATTAAGTGGGCTCCCGTTCAAGGTCCTATCCCCCTCAGTCACGCCATGGAAAAAGTCCAATCTTGTCTTTAGCAGGTCTACGATTAAAGACACTGCCCAAAGTCTGAACTCCATATTAAAGCACATGTTCCAGTCCACCATCTGGCTGGCTTAGCTCTTGTGCCCAGCTTCAGTCTATTGGGTGTAGGATCTGCATAGCCATGGGCCATGAAGCTGCTTAAGGACACCTTGCAGGCTAGCACACGGGGGAGTGCAGGTCATGGAGCAAGAGACAGCAAGAGAGCCAGGGATAAGCAAAAGAGAGATAATTCTTTGTTTGGGAAGATTAAATTCTTACAACCAAGACTTTAATCCGTTAACCCTTCAGGATTTTGTGTGCTTGAAGTGGCGTTACCCCCTCAGCCAATTACCTTTTTCCAGGGTTAGACTGATAGACAATCACCTTTCTTATGTCAACGCAACTTCGCCCGTCTTCTCCTTTGCTTTCTTCCTAAAATTAATATTAATAAATACCTAATTTTGATGACAATGGGATCATAGTTTTTGGTATAAACATTACTTTAAACTAAAAACATTTGAAATCTTATTTGAGTGTCACTTATTTGATTGAAAGAGAGTCTCCTGAAGATTTCTTGAAAAGCCCAAGAAAGAGACAGACTTCTCATTCCCATTTTTACAAAACAAAAACAAAAACAAAACCACCACCACAACAATACATCCTTCCTTACTTTCTTATAAATGCCGAAATGACTCCTACCACTACTGTTTTGTTGAGATGGTATGTAAACCTTTATCTCTGGGTAGTCAGCATGATATTCATTACTGGGTGACTTATAAGTAAACCTTGATTTTTCTCCTGTTCATCTTTTTCCAGTTAATTCATGCCCTCCCCCCCCCCCACCCCAGTCAACCAAACCTAAGAAGGTAAAAAATAGTTCTCTCCCCAAAGTCTCAAGCGTTTTTCTTGAACAAAGATACTCTCTTTTCTAAAAGGAGATCTGGAGAGAACAGACACACAATACTTTCACTAACGCCACTCCATACCCTTTGTAGAAAGTACACTATTTTTGCTTCTGGCTTGCTTGATCTAAGGTTTTAAGAATAAGGTGACAGGCTTTCTATTTCTAGTGAGCTGAATGCTTTCTGAAGGATATACTTTTTTCTTTTGATTTTATTAGGAAGCACAGTAGGAAACTTAAAAAGAAAAGATCTCCTGCATAGAAGGCAGAGTTATAAGAGTAGAAAGCAGAGAGGTGGTGATTTTAAAAGCAAGAAACAAGTCTGTGGGGATTTACAGATGGTAGAGTGTTCTAAACTTAAAGGCACAAAGACAATATTCTGTGTTTCAAAAATTAAGAAGTGTATAAAAATTACCAGAAGTGTCATTAAAATTAATAAAGTACATAAAAATGACTTCTGTGCCAGTCTTATCAGGGCCGTGGATGTGTACTACAGTGTTTAATTGATTATAGGGGCACATATTAAGGAGTTAGAGGAAGGTTCCCACAATTTACTAGAAAATGTAATGATAACCTGAAACATTTTTCCCCATTGCTATATTTTATTGCATAATAAATTGAAATGCTTAGTCTAAAACAAGCCCTGTTATTTACCCCAATGAGATCCTTCATAAAATGGTACAAATGTCACCTAGGAGTGACAAAAAAATAAGCAATGGCCCTCTTCATTCTTGCATTCCTCAGCAGATACTCTAGGAGTGTTCCCAAATGGAACATCACCTTACATTGAAATGCTTCTAGGTTCTTGGGGCTGATGACTAAAGGTCATTCTTAAAATTTTGAAAGGACTCGTAAAACAAAGGTGAGATATTTTTCCAACTCTTTGTTGATGGGTGATCCTTTTTTATTTTCATTGACTAAAAAAAAAAAAAAAAAAAAAAAAGACCTTGTTTTCAAATGCTATTCTGTTGCTTCTTTATTCCCAAGTAGTCTTCAGACCATTCAGCCTCAATACTTCATTTTCTTGAGTGCTTTATTGACCAAGGTCTTGGAGATTACATTTGGCTCAGAACATAGCAGCTTGTTATTTCTAATTGAACTGCAGAGTACATTACACTACGTAAGAATCGATGGAAAAGTCAGCCTGAACATTTCATTTTCCCACTTCAAAAATCTTGCCACTAGCGAAGGTGAAAAGTAAAAAAGAAAAAGAGAAAAATTTCTTCACATTTAACACACAAAAAATAAATCCCCAAAACGTGAAGTTCATTTCCTCATGCTAACTTCATCTAGAAAACCTGAAATTCTTTGCTAAAAGATTTTAAGCATTCAAGAATCACAAAATCATTTTCCAGCAAGATGACCTCTTTTGTTTTCAGGTTAAACTAATTGGCACACAATTTACATGGAGATGCTGTGAAATGACACCTAAACCCTCAACCTCTTTGAATTTCTACTGATCATTAAAAACCCAAGGGGGGAATATTCTGAAAGAGTATGCTTTTACTTCCCTTCCTGGATCAACTTTCCCATTTCAGAGACCTCCGTGCAGAATGGTGGTTCTCTCCTATACTGCCTCTGACTTCCTCAGAGGGAGCTGAATTTTAATAGCTGTTCATGTTCTAGAAACTGGAAGATGAGCAAACTGTTCTTTTTGCAGGTATCTCTTCTCATTTCAGGCTTCCCTACAGTTCCATTGAATGCTGTGGATGGTGAGTTGATAAATTGCCCCCTATTGGTCAAAACCTGTGACTGTGCCTTTGGAAGAATCCAAATCCTCATTGGTAAGGCTGCCATCTGACTCCATGGCTCCTGGAGAGAGACTGGGAAAGCATACAAGGCTTTCTCAAAATTGATTCCTTTGTAAACTGAAATCTAATTATTATATTTCAAACATTGTTTTTGCCTATTGATTGGGGAGATTTCCAAGACAACTACTGTGACTTTCTTTTTCTTGTTCTTTTTTGCCTTTGTTTGCCCAATGCTAATGTATGTCAGCTATAGAACAGCAAGATATCAACATGTTCTTGGTGGTCAGGAGTGGCAGATGGATATGCATCTTCCTAATGAAAGCTGGATCTTTTGAGAGGTCGGGGTAATGTTTAAGACTGAAACAGTAAAATTGTGGAAGTATCCTACTTTATATAAGTTTGCTCACCTAAATATACCTTAATTACTACTACATAATTCAAAATAAATATGTTTTTCATATAGCCATTTAAATAATTGGTACAATAAGAGACCCCCAAATGAAACCTTCTCTAGTCTCTGCTTCATAAATGAGCTCTGGGAAGTGGTCAGCTTCCTGTCACTCTTTGACTGGCTTTGCAGTTTCTCTGTCTGTCTGTATAATCTAGTAGTCAGCCACGAACCCTAAGCAAATTTCTGTAAGTATATTCCCAGGTAGCTCCCTCTTTTCCAGAACATATACCAAAAATGCAAGCCACCTCAGCCTTCCCAAAATATGATATATAATTTCTCAAATTTGTAAGGTTGACAAACTGTTGTGGACTCATATTCCTGTGCCTGCAGTATGGAAATTACTAGCAACAAGAAATCTCAGGTGATTGTTGGGATCATTTCCTTGTTTCCAACTACTTAGGAACCAAAGTCTTTTTTTTTTTTTTTTTTTTTACCTGCTGACCCATATCTGAAAGGGTATCTCCCCACCTGCCCCCATATTTTGCTTGGTTTTCTAGTTGTTTATTGCAGAAATTTGATCCAGTCCTTGTTATTCTCTCTGCTGGCAGGGAGTCAGACAAAAAAGGATACAATGCTTATTTTTATCACACATGTAATTTGAAGAAGATATTGAACTGACTCCAGGAATCAGACATATCAGAGAATGTAAATAATAACAATCTTGAGGGCTCCACAAAGATTGGAAATACTAAAACACCAAAAATAAGATAATAGTGAGTGTGCCCTAAATATTAGCTGGTAACATATCTGTAAATTTTAATGGTTATTAATCTATATATATATATATTAAGTTACCATTGTGACTGAATGACCAGAATGACTAGAATGACTGGAATGACTGGAATGACCAGAATAACTGGAATGAAGGTCAATGGGTTGCTATGACACACACTGACCACCAGGGGGAAGACGCTCAATGCAGGAGCTGCCCACTGGTGATCAATGCTCTTCCACATTGGGAGTGCTGCTCAACTGACAGACCCGTCCCAGTGGCCGACTAGCCTGGCATTGGCCACTTACTCTCTCAGTGGTCCTGCAGGTCCAATCTCTAGAGAACAGGCCAGACACCAATGGATCAGCACTGCCAGCACAATCCAACAGCACACAGGCCTTTGGAAGTCGGCCTTGGGCAACATAGCCACTTCCCCTCCCTAGATGCTTTGCAAGGAAGAAAAGATATAAAAGCAACCTCCAGTGGCTCCCAACAACTGGCAAAAATGTCAGCAGGATGCATCTGGATCCTGAACCAGCAGTGGTATCGCCCTCCCCACTCAGAGGGCCAATTGCATCTCATGCTCCTCACCTCTGCACAAATTTTGCACCAGGCCTCTAGTTTACTAATATTTTCCTTTGTAACTCTAAAAAGTAAAATCCATATCAGAAGCATCTCTCTTGTTTTTATATTTATACTTATGTTCATTAATGAGGAATTGCAGAACTGATTTTGTGGTGTAACTATGGTAGAACTATGACATTAACAAAAGATGACTTAAAACTTTAAGGTCACCTTAATATTTGGGTTTCTTTCATGTGCAGTGGTATAATGTTCTATTGAAATTAAAGTATAATATAGTTCAGATAATGTGTTGGAATATTGCAGAAGTTATGAAAATCAGTCTAGACCTACTTATTTCTACATCTTTGAATTTCCAAATAACTGTCAATATCTTCTGAAACTTCTAGAGACAAGTGGTAGACCTATTTTATCTTTCAGGAGAAAATATAAAACACATCTCTGAAATATTTATTCATTGTTTAGTCTAAGAATTCAGGTTATAGCTTTGAAAAGGAAAAAAGTTGGGTCATGCAAATTTACATCAGTGCAATAGTGATACTCACAGGTGTCCTTGATATCTCTCATCTTAAGAATTGGTGTGATGAGAAACTGTAAGAAATTGTCAGGCCATTGTCATACACCTATTCTCGTGATGATTTTATTTAGTTAGCACTGATGAACACATATCCCTGTTTTGCTATAAATTACATTGTCTGCACAGACCAATTGTCCTCAAGTGTCTGTTTATAAAAATCAAATTGTTTCCATTTTTTTTTCATGTGAGATGTTATGTGAGAAAACATCAACAACAACTGGTTTGTTGTTGCTTCAACAAAATTATGCACACAGCACAGAGCTATGTCTATTGATTGCATTGTTTCCATAAGAAAAATAAGAACTATATTATCTAAACTTTAGGCTAGATCAAAATTGTTGCAATGGTATTTTTAACTTTTTGATGCATATTATCTAAATTGAGTAAAGCTAACCTCATTTTCACAAATTTCTAATTGAATTATCTCTAAAGGGGTCTTTAAAAAGAACATCATAAACACTGGCTACTGAATTTTTGGCATTTCAATTTAATTAACTTCGGGTGATAACTCCAATTTACTTTTAGGATGCTTTATATTCTTGATATCTGCATATTGTTTGCATATACTCTTTACATTGTAGCATATTCATTTTCTTTGATTTATGCCTTCATAGTCTATTCATCATTCAAAAATAAATTGTCATCTTATAATCCTCTCCTCCTACCCTCCCTTCCCGTGAAAAATGAGATGCTTGCTGTTATGTTCTCCCTTATTATTATACTTTGTGCCTAAAAAGAATTAACATCCGTATATAGCACTTCCTTTGTGCTAAACTCTTTAAGTTAGAAGCCCTTTGTTTGGGAAATGTTTTAGTTCCTTTCATTTTCATAAAAGCTCTATGAGTTAGATAATATCATTTCCATTTTACAGATGAAGAAACAAGATGATAGAGAGTTTAAAGAAAGCCTAAACTCACAGGTAGGAGATGTAGGAATTTAAATATATTCTGGGTCCAGATTCTTCTTCTTCCTTTTTTAAAAAAATCTTTATTATAGAAAGTATTACATATGTCTCCCTATTCCCCCATAAACCCCTTCTGGCCTACCCCCAACCATCTCCCCCAGTGTTTCACCACCATATTGTCTGTGTCCATGGATTATGTATATGATCTCTTCCCACCCACCAACACCATCCAGCCCTGCCTTCCCTCTGAGATTCCACAGTTTATTCCATGCTTCTATGTCTCTGTTTATTTTGTTCATTAGATTCCAAGATGAGTGAGATCATGTGACACTTATCTTTCTCTGACTGGCTCATTTTGCTTAGCATAATATTCTCCAGGTTCATCCATGTTGTCTCAAAGGGAAAGAGATCCTTCTTTTTTACTACTGCATAATATTCCATGGCGTATGATTAAATGTATCATAGCTTTTTTATCCACTCATCTGTTGATGTGCACTTGGGCTGTTTCCAGATCTCAGCTACTGTGAATTGCCCTTCTATGAATATAGGGGTTAATACATTCTTTCTGATAGGTGTTTCTGATTTCTTAGGATATAGTCCTAGAAGTGGGATCACTGGGTCAAATAGGAATTCCATTTTTAGTTTTTTTTAGGAAACTCCATACTGTTTTCCACAATGGCTACACCAGTCTTCATTCCCACAACCAGTATACTACAGTTCCTTTTTCTCCACATCCTCGCCAGCACTTGTCACTTGTTGATTTGTTAATAGTAGCCATGCTGACAGGTGTGAGGTGATATCTCATTGCTGTTTTAATTTGCATTTCTCTGATGATCAGTGACTTCGAGCATTTTTTGTATGTCTCTTGGCCATCTGTATGTTCACTTTGGAGAAGTACCTATTTAGGTCCTTCTCCCATTTTTTAATTGGGTTGTTTGTTTTCCTTTTATTAAGTTGTATAAGTTACTTGTATATTTGGATATTAACCTTTATCAGATGTATCATTGCCAGATATGTTTCCCCATACACTGGGCTCCCTTTTCATTTTGTTGGTTGTTATTTTGTTGTTGTTTTGCTTTGCAGAAGCTTTTTATTTTGATGTAATCCCATTTGTCTATTTTCTCCTTAATTTCCTTTGCCCTAAAGTGGTCGGCAAACTGCGGCTCGTGAGCTGTGGTTTGCTGCTCTGTTGACTAATTAGTTTGCCGAGTAATGGGATAGGGGCTTAATCACAAGGAACAACAATAGCCTGTAATTATTGGAATTGAGAGTCTAGGTTAGTGGTCGGCAAACTCATTAGTCAACAGAGCCACAGTTTATTGACCACTGCCCTAGCAGATGTATCTGTAAGCATATTGCTATGAAAGATGTCTGAGATTTTGCTGCTTATGGCTTCTTCTAGGATTTTTATGGTTTCCCAAGTTACACTTAAGTTTGTTATCCATTTTGAGTTGATTCTTGTGTATGGTATAAGTTAGTGTCTAGTTTCATTTTTTTGTACTTATCTGTCCAATTTTTCCAACACCATTTATTGAAGAGACTGTCTTGATTCCATTTGTCAGATATTAATTGACCATAATGGTTCAGTTGATTTATGGGGCTTCTGTTCTGTTTCATTAAATGCCTGTTCTGTGCCAGTACCAGGCTGTTTTGATTACAGTGGCTTTGTAGTATAATTTGATATCTGATATTGTGATCCTCTAACTATTTAATTCTTTCTCAAGATTGCTATGGATATTTGGGGTCTTTTTAGTTCCATATAAATTGTTGGAATAGTTGTTCCAGATGTATGAAATATGCCATTGGTATTTCAATAGAGATTGCATTGAATCTATACATTGCTTTGGGTAGTATGGCATTTTAATGGTGTTGAGTCTATCAATCCATGAACATTGTATATTCTTCCACTTGTTTATATCTCTATCTCTTTTCTCCATATCATGTAGCTTTTCAAGTATGAGTCTTTTACATCCTTGGTTAAGTTTATTCCTAAGTATCTTAATTTTTTTGTTGCTATAGTAAATGGGATTGTTTGTTTAGTTTCTCTTTCTGAGAATTTCTTATTTGTGTATAAAAGTGACATCAATTTCTGGGTGTTAATTTTGTATCCTGCTACATTGCCAAATTCCTTTACTAAATCTAGTAGTTTTTTCTTATGGAGTCTAGGGTTTTCTATATACAATATCATGTCATCTGTGAATAATGGTAGTTTTACTTTCTCCTTTCTAATTAGGATGCTTTTTATTCCTTCTTTTCTGATTACTGTGGCTAGGACTTCCAGTACTATGTTGAATAAGAGTGGTGAAAGCAGCCCTAGCCAGTCTGGCTTAGTGGATAGAGCATTGTCCTATAGACCAAAGTGTCCTGGGTTCAATTCCTGTCAAGGACACATTCGTTCCTCAGTTGCAGGCTCTTGTCAGGCCCAGGCCCTGGTCAGGGCTGGTGAAGGAGGCTACTAATCAATGTGTTTCTCTCACATGGATGTTTCTGTCTTTCCCTCTCTCTTCTAGTCTCTAAAAATGAATGGAAAAATAACTTCAGATGTGGATTAACAACAACAATCACAACAACAACAATCACAACAAGAAAGGATTGGTGAAAGCAGACATCCCTATGTTGTTCCTGTTTTTAGGGAAAATGGTCTTAGTTTCAAGTACGTATGATGTTTGCTGTAGGTTTTTCATTTGTGGCTTTTATTATGTTGAGGCATGCTCCCTTTATTACCACTTTGCTGATAATGTTTATCAAAAATGGGTGTTGCATTTTGTCAAATTCTTTTTCTGTGTCTATTGATATGATCATGTGATTTTTATCTTTCAGTTTGTTTATGCGATGTATCACGTTTATTGATTTGCAAATATCGTACTAACCTTGTATCCCTGGAATAAATCTCACTTGGTCATGGTCTATCATCTTTTTAATATATTGCTAGATCTAATTTGCTAATATTTTGTTGAGGATTTTAGCATCTATGTTCATCAGGGATATTGGCTGTAATTCTCTTCCTTGTAATGTCTTTATCTGGTTTTGGAGTTAGGATAATGCTGGCCTCATAAAAAGAACTTGGAACTGTTCTTTCCTCTTATATTTTTTGAAGTAGTTTGAGGTGGAGAGGTGTTAGTTAAATATCTGGCTAATGATTTAGCATGTTGTTATTAATTAAGAAGAGCCTTAAACCTGAACTTCCCCAGTCTCTGTTTCAAATACTTGGAGAATGCTTAAGTTCACTCTTCTTTTCAACTGTCTCTCCTCTGGGAAAACTCTTCCTGCTGTTACTCTGGGTAATGAGTTAGGTAGTAGCACTTGGTCTTCTCCACTTACCTTTGTTGGCTTGGACCTCTGCTCTTAGAGCAAGTTGGAGTGATGGCAATTGAGGCCTCTAATAGTCAACACTTGCCACATCTGAAGTAAGTTCTGTGTCCTATAGATTGAGATAGGTGAGAAAAGGAGATCTCCCAAATTCTTGGCCACATCCAGAAGAAATTTAGCTTCTTCAAATTAGAGCTGAGGGTCTGAGACATGCTAACAGCCTTTCCCTCCAGGTTAGATAAAACTTGATTGGTAACTTAGCAGAGAGAGCCCTACTTTCTTCACCAAACCTTCTTGGAGTAGAGTTCCCATTAAACTGCGCAGGGCAGGTGGTGAGATGGAAGGAAAAGGGGTAAGATCAGATCAGATGCTAAAGACTCTGGTTTTAGTAGATCTTCTTGAATAAGTATTATCTCATTTTCTGTGGACCCTTAGGAAAATTTCCAGAGACTTCAAATAATTGTGATTTATTGGATTTTTTTGAAATGTGCAAGGAACTTCTCACCCTGCTACCTAAGAAGTGGAATGCCTCCAGGGATGGTGTTCTTAACCAAAATGCTATAATGTATACTTCAAATTTGCTAGTTGTCACATGACAGTCACCACACTTTTACAATTTTCGGTTTATTTTATATGACATCCACTGGAAAATTTTCTAAGCCACAGTTGTCTTTTACCTAGATCCCTGAACCAAACTTTACTATTTATTGACTTTTGCAAAGGGGCCCTCTTCAGACACTGCTACTGGAGCTGCTACAGGAGCTTGCCATCAACCCTCTTCTCTCCTTGCTGTAAGTGCCTGCCAGTAGTGCCTCTTATCAATCTTACTCTCCCAGCCTCTAGGGGGCAGACACTCAAAGCCTGAGACCTCAGGAAAGCTTCACCTTCTGTGAGGGTTCAAAATGCTGAAGGTCTCCAAGCAGCAAAAACTTGGACAATGTCCTTTAGCGAAAAACTTAGCCCAATGACAATGCAATTTTAAGACTATTATTATCAGTATTTTCTTAGTTGTGTATAAAGTCTTTTTAAAACTAACCTAAAACCAAACACAGTTTCTGTGAGACAATATAATTGACACACATTTAGATTAACTTATCTAGGCCGTTTATAATTTGGAGATTTTTCTTTTGTTTTGCTCTATTTTGTTTGGTACTAGGCATTGCTGTTCATTTTTCCTTTAGAAGCATAAGCTTCACGAGCAGGAAAGTTGTTGTGGTTTTTATTAGCTGGATTTCAAATTATTTTAACAGTGACTAGGCCTAAAAGTCATGATTCTGCAGTTTAGGTTTGCTTGTCTGTCTTAGGCTTTTAAAAATAATTTCCCTAAAAAATCTAAAGATTGATGACTATGATTAATTATGCTTGCATAATCACTCATGCTTTTTTTTTTCTTTAGTTAATTTACACATCACTTTTTCCCCGCTGCAGATATAATAACATCTTATATTTAGAAGCACTCTGTACTTTACTAACTGCTTTCACTTAACTTAATCTCATCACAACCCTGTGTGGCCAGGTTTATTATTTCTCTTGTATACACAGAAAAACTGAGGTTCAGAATAGCTCCTTGGTTTCTATAAGCTCAATGATCTTTTAAGTAGAAAAACTGAAACTTGAACTGATATATATTGATAGTATGTATAGTACTCTTTGCAATATATGTCAAATGCTTTTTTTAGTATGACTGTGTTAAAGTGAGGAGACTAGGTGAAGAAAAGGTAACAAAGTAGACTGAAGCAGTTCCAGTAAGAAAGTTAATTCCATATTATTTCCATTTTTGTTAAATGGTATATCCAGAATAAACTAAGTATGTTGCTTGAACTTACACTGATGTACAGTGTAAGTTCTTTATCTTTTACATAGTTACTATATCTGTCATACTTGTTTGTGTACAGTAGGTCCTTGGGTTACGTGGTAGATCCGTTCCTATGGTGATGTAGTACGATTTTCGCTGTAAGTTAGAACCCACTTACATAAGCACCTACGTCACTCACATGGAGCACACCCACAGCAGTAATGAAGTGAGACAGTAAAATAAATAAATAAATAAATAAAAATTAAAAAAAAACAAAACAAAGGTAACAATTTCTGACCTTTACTTGTGGTAAATAAACAATAAAAAAACCTAAAGCACATATGTACATATGTTGAAATTATGGAACTTTTTTTTTTATAAATAAGTGGAAGATGGCAACGAAACCAGGAAATGACATACATAGAGTCCGACGTAACCCCAGGAACTGCCTGTATTGTAAAAAGTGAGAACCTGTTGCCTACATGTTTCCTAATGTGAAAAAAATTGAATTTACTTTTGCCTGTATTTAACATAAGCAGGTTAGGTTTTAAAAAGTAATCCAAGAGAAGAGGTAGGTTCTTTTCTATTTAAATTGCTATTTGTTTGAAGATCATGATATACACAATTGTACTCTAATTTACTCTTTCCCCCATTTATTCATTTTCCTGATTTTGTCTAATTCTATGCTTTCCACGGAATGTGGGGACATGAATTATGAAATATCAGCCCACATGGAAATGAAAATATTGTGGAACAAGGGGCAAACAACGACGACTACTTCTAAGACCCAGAGAATATTAAAATATTTCTGTAGTACTTGTAAGTTCTCATCAAGTGTGGTCTTATTTAGTAATAATGATTCTTGATAGTTTGAATTAAAAGCTTTCTACTTTGCCTGGAAAGCACATAGCTATTTGAACACATTGTGAGGCAGGATGTAGGATGAGAAAACCGAGACAGGCAGCTGAACAAACTGGCCCAGCAATTTACAGCAGACACAGAAGGTCACCTCCCTGGAAATAACATCAAGGCCTCAGTTATATTTCAGCTCCAGGCCCAGAGAAGCAGCAAAACCAGGTGGGTGACATCATGACCAGCTGCATTGAATAGTGACCCACTGCTCTAGTGCTGACCAATTAATTGAGACCATGACCCTAAAAGGGCACACTTGGAAAAACTGATGAGTATTGAGATCCTCCCCTAAACTCCCAGACTTTAAAATCCCTCCAAGCAAAAGGCCCAGAAACCTCTCTCCTTCCTAGGAGCATGCCAGAGCCTTTTCCTCCCACCTCTTCTCTTCCCCACAGGCACACATCTTCTAAAGTCCAAAGGTTCCCACCAGACTTGCAATCAAGCGAGCAGCGGGCATCAAGCAGCTCACCCTGAGCTAATCCCCTGAACCTGTCACCAACACTCACTTTTCTCTAACTTCCCGATGAGCCAAAGCAACTCTGCCTAGGTTCTCTCCTGTTGCTTCTTATATCTTAAGCCCTTCCTTGTTTCGCTATCTCCAGCTCTAATAAACATACTCTCAGTCACCTGGACTCATTTTGTGAGATCTTTCTTGCATGATACTACCAGCTGGTCCTAGGCAAATCCTCTCAGGGCCAGGTCTCTTTCCAGCAACAATTGTGAACGGTGAAGTTATTTTCTAATATCAACTATGTCAAAAGACTTAATAATTGAATGATCCTTTGGCATCTCTCTTGGAAATTTGAACTTAATAGATGGAAATCAAAGAATGAAAAATCCTAAGAGCACTTAGGTAGGCATAGTCTTGCATCTAGTTCTTATTTTTGTAATCACATACAGAATTATTTCTTTCCTCCTTCGCCACCCCACTTTTTTCCCCCTTCTCTTTCTCTCTCCCCCCACCTCCCCTTCATTTAAAAAAAAATTTACTGACCTACTTCTATGTACCAGACATTATAAGTGAGAACCAACTTTGTATTTTATCAGTACTTATAGTTTAGATGGGGAGTCTAACAGTAACACTATATATATATATATATATATATATATATATATATATATATATATATATATAGAGAGAGAGAGAGAGAGAGAGAGAGAGAGAGAGAGAGAGAGAGAGAGAGAGAGAGAGCGCCTAAGCCACTGGTTGACCATTCGACTGGTTGACCCAGCTCAACACAGGAACTGCCCCCTGGTGGTCAGTGTGCTCCCACAGGGGGAGTGCAGCTCAGTTGATTGATGGGCGCTAGACACCAGGTTTATGGCTGATGAGCACAGCTGCAGTGGCACCCGCAGCTGAACAGTAATAAGCCTACTGAGTGGTGGCGGCAGGTGCAGTGGGGTGGGGATGACAGGGGCGGCATGGCACCCGGCCTGGGCTCAGGCTCCTCCCCAGTGGCCTACTGCTTGGCACAGTACTACATCCCTCGGGGGTGTTGGACTGCTGGTTTCGGCCAATCTCCGCAGACCACGCTGAGGGACCCCACCAGTGCACGAATCCATTCACGGGGCCTCTAGTTATTATATAAAAAGGAGAGTTACAGAGAAAAAATTAATTAAATTATAAGAAATTAAAATTGAACTGTCCTGTAAACCTATGAAGATCACAAAAAGACTAGTATCTGTGTTCTCTCTCTCTCTCTCTCTCTTTCTCTCTCTCTCTATCTCTCTCTCTTTCAACTTTATCTTTCTTTCCCAGCCTTTCCAAAATATATTTAATTCTCTTGCCTTCACACACAGGTTCTATTTTCAGATAGAGACTTGAAATAGTTCTGTGAAATGGTTTATGTGGAATGCCTTGAAAGCAGGAATTATATCTTATTTATCTTTGCCTCTTTGAGATTTAGCACAGTGCTTATCTTATAATATATGCTCAATAAATAGTTTATGAATCCAGGCTAATAGTTTAGCGTGTACTATAGAACATTGTTCTACCTTTCTATGATCTTACATAACATGTATATTGTCACAAGGAAATAAGATCTGCTAAAAAAAATTCCAAGAAGACTAATAAGCGAGAAATGTTTTAGAAAAAGGAAATTACTTTTAAAGTAACTCAGTAGGCATCTTCCTGCTACACCTTTCCTGTGGTGAGTTGCTTGAGGACACTTACCTTTCTCTCAACACATAGTTTGCGCTTTATGTTGAATTAGTTTAAAGTAAGCTGCTTTTGTATACTTTTTACTTTTATCTTTCTATGACCCTAGTGACAATTTCAGTTTAGAAAGTAATCTTTTCATTGCTATTACTCTCCTTTTAAAAAAAATGCTTTCATTTCCTACTGTTATCTCTTTTCTTTTGGATATATTCTTTTAAGTAGTCTGTCTTTTTATGATGGATTCTTGCCCAGTTTTATTGAATTTAACTTTCCAGGAATATCCATTAACTTAATTAATTTTGTGAAAACACCATCCATACATTATTTAATCTAAAATGTTTTCAATTATAAAATGCACAATGATTTTACCTACCACTAATAAAAAACAAACAAACAAAATACTGCCAATTATAATAGCCAGGAGACATCAACTGAAAGGTGCATCCTGATTGTAGGAATGTTAAAATATGAAAAACTGTATGCTTTGAATTTATAAAATATAGAACAATTACCCCCACAGTTTTGCCGTAAATTTCCAATAACATGGTATATATATATTTATATAAAATTAATTACTTTTATGATACTTTTAAGCAAAGGGATACTGTGCTGTATATTTAATGTACAAAATGACTTTATATGTTTTCAAAAATATTCTGAAAACTCTAAAAGATATCCTGCTGGAATGGACTCCCAAAAATCAGATCTTTGTCTATTTTGTATGTACCCCAAGAACCTACAAGGAGATACAATAAATATTTCTTATGTGAATTTGTGAGTGAATTCATGCTTTATTAGAAATGCCATGTATCTGTTTGAAGCAAAACCCAATGAAACAAACAGGGATTACTAATTACTGAGCTCTCTAAATGCCAGCTTATGTTTTTCAGATATCTTTTACTTCTTAAAGTATAGCTTCTCAAGCCTGCCTCTGTTTTCTCTTTTTTTGCCAACTTCTTTCCATTTTGTAAGTATTCAATTATTAGGAAGATGTTTATAATTCAGTGATGTTTCCATTAATGCCTTGTGAATTGCCATGAAAAACAATTAAGTGACATAATTCATCCTTTATGACTATCCATACATGTCCACTTAGAAAGTTAAAAGGAAAAAAAATAACCTTAAAAATTCCCTTGTAGTAATATATTTAATCCACTTGTCAATAAACAAGTAGAGATCAGTAGGCCAAATATGGAAACAAGTAATTTAACAGTGGGACCACATTTGTAGGGTCTGATTTTATTCTTTTTCTTGCTTGTCCTCCATTTCTAAGACATTTCTGTGGCTTTGGTGATGGTTGATTACAAAGTTATTCTTATGTGACAGATGCCATTTAGAAAAATCTTCCTAAATTACCAATCCAATAACATTTGCAGTCTCAATAGTTATATCATATTTAATGTAAGCCTAATACAAATTCATTCTGATTTCAAAGGCAGAATATCCCAGTAGCTATAGGGACATAGTCTCTAGAACTAGGATCTCTGCACTTGCAATTTATCTCTGGCTCTTGTTAGTTATATGGACATGGAAAGTTAGTTTATTCTTTTGTACGCATTTTCACCCTTCTCATGTAATTTGTCTCCCTCTTATTTATTTTGTGTAAGGATTAAATTAGTTAGCACTTGTAAAATTCTTAACAGGTCAGGTCGAATACTAGATGCTGGTTTTGGTTTCTCTGTTTTTCCCTCCAGACCGAGTGTGTCCTTTACTCTCCTACTCTGTGACCTGGGAGGCTGACCTTCATGGACTTCATTACTTGGACCCTCTTGCCCTTGGATTTACAGTTGGATTTGTAGCTAGAGACAATGAAAGGAGATGAAAAGACAAGGAGGAGTGACATTGGAATAATCCCTCCCCCATTTTCCCTGATTGTGGTTTTGGCATTATCTTTCTCTACCCTCTTTCTGTACCAAAGGTCCCAGCTACAATGTTGTGTCTATTTCCTATGGTCTAGCAACTTCCTATGGTCTAGCAACTGCCAGGTATGTTACTATTGCTCCCTCCGGATGCCCCATCAGACACCAGGTTTGTCAAGGCTTGCTGTGTATCTGGGCCCTGGCACTTCAACATCCCTTGCTGATTTTTTTTTTTTTTTTTACCGTATTTACGTTCTCTGTTAATAATTCCTTTACTCAACTATTGTCAATCAACCCTTTGAGTGTACCATCTATTTGCTCCTGGGATCATAAACAGTAAGTGCTGGATTATTTAGTTTAAGATAAATATTATATTATTTTCTTCAAGTCAATGAAATATCATTAACAGTGATATCATTAGGAGTTGTAAATCTTAAAGAAAATTGATTGTGTGTGTGTGTGTGTGTGTGTGTGTGTGTGTGTGTGTTTAGAATTGGGACTTGACTGCAGCCAGAACTAAATAAAGGCTACATGTGGTCCTTCCCATCTATTTCTCCCTTTTCAAGCATTGAAATCCATGGGGGCACTGTTTGAGTGGCCAAATCAAGCCAAATATAGAACAGATCGGAGTTTCCAAATTTAGTGGGCACTTTGGAGTTGCTGGGTGGGTTGAGTGATCCTTAGTGTTGGGTGGAAGAAGCTTACAAGACCATGTAACTAAGAGCTAGACCTGAAAGGTGCTTATAGGAATAATTAAGAAGGTCATGGCTAGTTTCCATTCAAGTAGGAATTACAGGAAGAACCAGGTAGCCTGAAAAATTACTAAGTACAGTGGCTGTATGCTGTGGGACTGTAATAAGTGTAACAACCTTTTACTCAGTTGGGCACCTAATTGATAAATCTATATTGCTTCACAGAGGACTTGGAGGAAACAGATTGTTTCTATAATTTCATCTACAAACTGTATTCTGGATCTGTGCATGGCTGAGCTTGCAGGAAACAGAGAGCATTATGAATCATAAAGGTGAGTCTGGGGCATAGAGTAGAGGCATTAACACTGTATGAAGCAATACCATTTCTTGTGTAAAAAAGCAATGGTTTTGTTCAGCCTGGAAAGGAATTTAAAATAATTGGCTTTCCCAATATAACCCACTTTCATCTTATTCAGAGTTAAGTATTTCCAACTCAGAAGTCAAGTAAAATCCTATAAATATGTCAATTCTCACACTTATCACAATAGGAGTACAGAGATTACAATATGATGTTAAGAGGAGGTTATGAGATCAGAAGTCAGACTTCCTGGATTTGAATCCCAACTCTTTGCTACTTGCTCTCCCTGTAATTTTCCACATTTTTTTTTCAACCTCTGCAAGTCTCATTTTCCTCTACCACATTCTTGAGATCAGAATACTAACTATTTATTCGAAATACTTTGAGAACTGAATAAGTTTTTACGTACAAACGAATTAGTAGAATATGTATCACGTAGTAAACATTTAATACAACTTACCTTTATTGTTATATGTGTCTCTCCCCAAGCAGATTATATACCTACCTTGAGATATGAATCTATACTAATAAAAGGATAATATGTTAATTAGACCAAATAGACCGGACATCTTCCAGACAAAGCTGCAGTGGCTGCGAGGGCTGAGAAGGGCCAGCAGCCATGGTGGCCAACAGTGGCAGCAGCAGAGGGATGATGTGGGTGGCCCATTCCCTGATCTGCCTGGTTGCCTCCTGCAGAGGGAGGCCAGACTGTGGCTTAGGGCTGCTCCTCAGGACATCCCCTGAGGGCTGCAACACTGTGAGAGTGGGCATGCCTGATTGAGGGGTTCCCACCCACAAGTGCACAAATTTTCATGCACCTGGCCTCTAGTATACTTATAGGATGGATACTACCATAGTATTATTGATTACCAAGTCTATTATACGGTAAATACTAAACATTTGCTTAATAACTAAACAAGGTTAACTTGCCTAAAAATATGAATCCCAAAGACAAAAGTAAAGCATATATATTGTCTTTTATTTCAGTTGTCACTTGGATTTGCTTATTATCACTAGAGAAGCGATGTTAATAGTTTACTGCACTTTGAATTTCTGTGTGTTTTTTCCCCAATATTAACACATCAATGCAAATGCATATCTATACCCTCGGGTACATATAGCAGCACTTTCACATTTAAATTTTGATCTTGTTTGTTCATAGTTTAATTATTTGCCAAAAAGTGAAAATCATATTAAAACAACAACCAATAATAAGTTATAGCCTTCAATAAGGGAGGTGGTAAACTACACATTTATATTCTTTTATAAAGAATATCACAGAATTTATTTTATACCATGAAATTTGTACTAACCAATGTACAAAGGGCAGCCAATGCTGTTAAAAACTCCGATAAATATCCAATTAGCATCAACATATAAAAAAGACAGTTTGCTTCTCCTGTTTATTAATTCTGCAATTGTTTTAGTCTATAAGGAATACTTTTCCACATATCATTAAAAAACAAGGAGGGTTTCCTGAAGGAAAAAAAGTTAAGAACTATGGACTGTTAGGTTTCAAATTGTACCCTAAAGTAGCACAAGGCCAACCTCATTGAAATAACCAGGGAGAGCACATGCCTTCATGCTTTACGGCATTTACACAAGTGCCTATTTGAGAATTTTACTGTTGAAGAATAATTCTGTTACTACCTTATTTTATGGTTATTCTGGGAGAAAATAATTCATAAATTAATATTATTTATTATTTATTGGTTTTTCTAACAGTTAAATGGAATTACAGTACAGGTTTCATAAGTATAACCCATTTAATATTCACAGAATCACTGGATAAGAGTTAAAAGACAAAATAATATTTATTTCATTCATTAGTTTACCCAGTAATTAGCACTGAGCTTGAATACAGTTGATAATCAATACATACTTATTAAACCATTGGAAGGCCTTTCCTTTGAAGTAGGTCCTTACTGGAAAAGTGTTGACTTAGTCTATTGCTAAAGTTTAAGTATTACTGAATGCACAACTTTGATCAAATCAACCTTCAGCACAATTACCTACATTTCTGCCTACTATAAGGTTTCAGTGAGAGAATGCCTGAGGGACACTGTCTCTTTATCATGTGTAAGAAACTGTAGAAGGAGGGAATTCAAGCCTAGCATGTTTATGAACGTTGCTGACAAAAAATAGTGCAATTAAAAGAAGAGCCTGCAAAAATCCAATTCTGATCCACATAAATTGAAGGCTAGAAAACATAACCATTGAAATATTTTAGAAAGAGCAGAGCCAGTATTTGCTGCAGCTCTTTTAAGATTCTGACATCAGTTAATAAATCACAAAGAAACGAAGAATTAATTAACCTCTAGAAACCAAAACCACAAGGTGCAGGTCAGACTTACCAGCACGGTCACCACACGGAGGACCACTCCGCGCATGTTATTCTCCAGTTTCTTGTCAGTCAGTGACCCATTCAGCCCTGTGACAGGATTCCAGCACCCAAGCTGAAAGATCAAATAGCTTGGTCACTTTTCTGCCTGAAGAACAATCACATCTCCTATGTATAGACTCTCCAGAGAACTTGGTAATAGATCTTAGAATAACTGATACAGGAAGGGTCCTTTGCAGGTTTTCTTTTTTACTAGCAAATGAGCAATCAAAAATTTCCTGTGTTTAAATATCATCACATGGCATATGACCAGACCAGACATGCTACAGGAGGCTTGTTGAAGATATCTGGCTTCATGAGAAGTTATAAACACACCAAGAACAATCTTAGCAATATACTAATTGGAAAAATAATAGTGCATACAATTCTAGCATGTCAGTTCTAATAGATCAATTATAGCACATTAGATTTTTAAAAAAAGTAATTTCAGTGGTTTCAATTACATCTTACACTGCTTTTATTGGGGGGAAAACAAGAATATTTTTTAATGTGGCTAAAATTATTACTGCTTTTATTTGAGGAAAAGTCATGTATATTGTTTTGTCGATTTCAAATACTCACAGTGCATAAAACAATGTAATTTGCCTTTTTTGTCAGTGCTATCAATTTACTTGGGCAATTTTGGCAGCAGCCTTTCCCTTAGTCTTGTCATGATTCACTGCTCTTTACTCTTCAAAATACTAGTTTAATTTTACATCTTCATGTAGTTTTTATCTCTTATAATATCAAAATCTGAGGACTACCAGCTTTAAAATTACTACCTATAAATCACAACAGGATAAAAATGGATGACTCTCAATTCAGAAATAAGAAGAAAAGAGAGATGTGGTGACATGAATGAGCAGATAACTGCTCAAGAAGCAAAGCTGCAAAGAGAACTTTGTAATGTATATCTTGGGAAGAAATGTCATGCCATTAATCCTGATGCCAGCTCCATGAGCTTTCACATTTGGATGCTTTAAAAATGTGACCAACCTTTAGTCATATGCAGAGACTGTTTGGATTAACTGAATGGTTTATAGGGGCATGTAGTGATTTGTGCTGCTTCCTTGTAAAGACTGTGATTTATTTCCTTGTATTGCATTTTGTTTGTGGTTTTCAAAGTCAGCAATACACTGGCAACTATTCCTCACAAATAAATGCTTTAGGTGCTTTCTATTAAAAATCTAGTTTCTCTTTGAGCTAATTAAAAAGAGTTTAATTAAGAAAACTAAAGTGTATATATAATACAGGGTGGGGCAAAATTGGATTTACAGTTGTTTGTGTGAGAAATAATACAATCATATATCTATATAAAAGCCTAAGCTGCCAAACAATGAGTTGGCAGGTTATGATGTGCACTGACCACGAGGGGACAGACATTCAATGCACAGGATTGGGCTCCCTCCTGTCTGAATCAGGCCTGCAGGGATTGGGCTTAAACCAGCTATCCGACATCCCCAAGGAGTTCAAGATTGCAAAACGGTGCAGGCCAGGCTGAGGGACCCCACTGGTGCATGAATCTGTGCACCAGACTTCTAGTTAATATTATAAATAATAATGCAAGAATAAACTCTGTGTTTTACATATTCACAACTATAAACCTACTTTTACCAAACCTGTATATCTTAAGAGAAGGGGATCTCACAATATAAAAAAAAGTAAGCATTTTTCTTATTAAAATAATTTGGAAAATGCTGCTGATTTGTTGATTTCAACTGTAAAAGCACATTAAACTCATACAATGCTATATCATTCTTTGTTACACAAAATGTCTAATTATAACAGATACAATTAGCAAATCCAAATGTGTTGAAAATCTAATTATCAGAGATATTGTAGTCATCTTGCCAATGTTAAAAACTTACAAAATTTCTTTTGAGCTTTTGTTCTCTCCTGAGGTCAACCAAATTCTATCCTCAATTATATTCCTTGTATGAACTTTTTCTAATTACATTTTTAAGATTTTATTTTCCTAGACCAAATAGTATTCATAAAAAATGTGATCTACAATTTTGAGAGGAGCTAAATTTTTAATGTGCTATCCACTTGATCATTATAGTACTTATTTCTAAGCTGAATGAATAGTTTTTACTACATCATCTTGTTCAGAGATAAATATGTCTACTAGTAAGTTGCCAAAGTAAACAGAGAAATCCATTTTTTTTATCCCTTTGAGGTTTTTTTTCTTTAAAGTTCTGTAAATTTATTGTCAGTTTGCCCAAATAAATGACACATATTAGAGCCAAACTTGACCACAGTATTCTGGTGTACTATCAGAATATTTACCACTGGAATAAATAAAACTTGCTGAGCAGTTTTAGCAATGCTCTGGACAAACATCTTAAAATGTATAATTTTAAGCTTATTAATTCTATCCTCCCTTCAACATAACTAAATATAGCCAATGGTTTAAAAATTCTAAAATACTCTAGAATTGGGGGGTTTGAACCAACAATAATAAAAACATGATTGAAGTAGGTAAAGTAGGTGGATATATCTTGTCTTCAGGTCTAACCAATGACTTTAAACATTATTTGTACCATAGGTGATGTTTCTTCCCTCTCTTTTTTATTTTATTCCCATTGATTCTTCCAGCGGTCATGTCTTGACCAACCACACCCATCTCTTTGGACCTTTGGAGAACTGTTTTCTCTGTTTAATCCTAGAAAAGTGTTCCAAATGATCCAACATTTTCACGACTCTTTCTGGTTGAGCAATTGCTAATGATAACTCTAATACTTAATGTTAGCAGAATGTTAGCTGTGGACAGCAAAAACTAGGATTTTCAGAGACTAAATTTTGAGGAATAGAAAGTTTAAGATACAAATTCTCTGGAAAACTAGAAATAAAATATATCTACTCATCAGATATCAACAATGGGTAAAACAAAAAGGAAGTAAATACTTATTTTCTATATAGAACAATTATTTTTACAGTTTTTGTAATATTCAATACTTTCTATATGCCAGCCATGGTGCTAAACTCTTCATACAAGACTTAATTTAAGCCTCAAAAAAGTTTATGAGAAGGTACCGTTATCATTATCCTACCTAATAAGAAAAACATGTAAATTGACCTCACTTTCGCTGTGCCACAAGCTCCGCCCACCAGCCAATCAGGGCGAGTATGCAAATTAATCCAACCAAGATGGTGGTTGATTTGCATGTCCAGGCCAGAGTGAAGACTGAAGAGGTGTAGAAAGAAGCCCAGTGCTGCGGAGAAGCAAGCAAGCAGGTTGGGGGAGAAGGAAGGGAAACAGGCAGGGCAGTGACCCAGCAGGAAGCCCTATTGCAGGAATCTTCTTGCAAGGGGCATCTAGTTATATTATAAGCATTGAAACTAAGTACTCAACTAATGTCACATATCTGCTAAGAGAGAAAAATGGATTTAAACTAGTGCTTCTTAAAGTTCAGACTCAGTGGTTTTAATTGTGGTGCTGTTGTATATCGTAATAATTTAAAAATTATTTTTGTCAACATGATCTATTTAAGGTAGGCAAAGAAGGTATTATTCTTATTTTATTGTCAAGAAAACAAACTCAGAACTGTTAAATGGCTGGCTCAATATAATAGCTAATGAATTCAAACTTTGGTAATACAATTTAAAAAGCAAAATCATTATCATCATTATTTTTATAAAATTTATTGTGACATATACACAGTGCCTAGAGCTTTGCTGATACTAATTTACTTCTCAGAACCACCCTATGAGAAAGGTATCATTACTATTTCACAGAAGGGGCAGCTAGGTATCAAGAGGTTCTGTCTGCTCTTTCTACTGGGATATATTTTATGAAGAGGCATTTAATAAAATAAGGAGAGTAGTAGAAAATGAAGTGGACAAGATATTCTGAAAAATATTTCTGGAAATCTCTACTTTGTGTGATCAAATTCGTAAATATAAACATGGCACATTCTTTATTTACTCGAAGGCCTGACAGTGTTTCTCAAAATGTATACCAATGGCCAAAGATGAAGTAAACATCAGTGACACATGAGGAAACATTAATTATCCACACCTTTTTGAAAGATTTCTCAAGTTTTAAGATTCTTTAATTTCTGTTCATATCCATTTACCTCCCAGAGGTTCACTTCAAGCTGTTCTGATTGTAATAACTCTTCCTCCAATGATAGGCAATAAAAATGAGTTCACATAGATCCAAATAGAGTTTGTATCTACAATGGGTCGTATTCCTTGCAGCATAGCAAGATTGACAGGCTTGGCGTTTGATAAAAACTAGAATTTCACTTAGGTTCAAGTGTGAGGCTTATCTAACAACTTTCCTGGTTCCACTGTTTGAAATTTCATTAACTTGGCTTCCCTGGCTATGTGAAGAAGGTTATTTTTGTCTGGTTGTGTTTTTGTTTTTCTTTCTGTCTTTTACTGTTTTAAACAAAGAAGCCAAAGACTAATAAAGAAAATGCACACAAAGTCTCCCAATATTATTATTCAGTTGAGTTCTTTCTAAGGAAATAATAATAGACTGGCACCTGCAGCACAGGATATTTCCAGAAAGTCATACTGCTGATGGCAAAAGTAGATTCACTGTCTTCCAGGGTCTGACAATCCAGAGAAAATTTAGAAGGGATACAACGACTTTAAAAAAATTAAATTTCCATTCAATTAAAGTATATTGATTTCCTATAGTATGTTCTGGTTATTGCTTAAAGTCATCTTCAGAGCTTAAAAATGCTTAATGCTTTAATTATCCCCTTCATTGGAGCTTGAGCAATAATAATCTTGTAGCTTTCTGTTAAAATCAATGTAATATCTTGTGTTCAACAAACTGGTTGATGTATTTGCAAGAGAATAGTAGTATGCTCTTAACATTACATGTTATGTCATTAGTAAATGCTCACATTTTAGATGTTTACTCTTTTTTCCCCTCCAATGTTTTCACTTTCCATTTGTCCAGGGGCTTTAAAGGATGATGTTTGACTTACATCCCTATTTTTCAGCCAGTGTTACAATGTCAAAAAAGAGCTGAACTGTTCCACTTTAATTTTACGCTCAATAGCTTGTTGGCTTTAATAACAGGAGACAAGAGAGCTCTTAATTGGACACCAAATGGAATTCCCTACATTTATTAGCTTGGATTCATATAATAGAGTGGCTTCATATGGAACAAACGAAGCCTAGCCATAGCACCAAATCTCCAGCCTCAGGACACAAGTATCCACTGCTTGAGGGCTGTGTGCTCCCAGCAACTACATTTCCTTTATTTGCTTTCTCCGCCTTCAAAGGAAAAGGAGGAACAACAAAGGCATAGGCAATGGAGCTCAGAGCCAACTATTTAGAAATACACAGCTGTTATTTGGTAGATATTGCTTCTGTAATGGATTTTAAGTATAAAAAAATACATATGGCGGGTTGACTCCAAAACACAATTTATAGAGTTAAATTGGAATGGTGTCCTCTTGGATATGTATAAGACTGTAGGGTGCCAGGAAACCCTCTAATAATAATTTTCTGTATGGAATTTCCACCTGCAAAATCAATTCACTTTGTCAGACTTGCTCCCTAAGGGGTGATTATTCCTACAGTTTGGTCATTACCATGAAGTAGTGGCTGTTCTTTAGATTATGTGCAATAGCATTAGCACTAGAGTTTTCTTCAGGATAAAATGTCTTTGAAAGTCAGGGGAAAAAAAATCTCCTGCTTCAACCATTTATATTTTCCTGTACTACTGCTAAAAACAAACAACCCTTCTGTTGATGTAATAATATACAAGATGCACTTAAGTGATTTCCACAAATAAAGAATATAAACAAGAGAAGCGCAAAGGTGTTGCTTCCTATATATGGAAACTACTCAAAATTCTTATGCGGTCATAGTAGCCACTTTCAGTTATCAACTGGTATTTAACTGATTTAATGATATTTTTTATTCTTATGTTTTCTCTTCTTTTATAATTATTCTTGGTGCAAAATTACTATCCTGTATAATAAAAGCCCAGCAACCAAATGGCAGAATGACCACAATGACTAGTCGCTATGATGCACACTGACCACCAGGAGGCAGATGCTCAATGCAGGAGCTGCCACCTTGTGGTCAGTGCACTACCACAGGGGGAGTGCTGCTGGAATGACTGGGATGAGCTGCTGCTCCAGCTGTGAACTGCAGGCTGACGAGCAGGAACCCAGGCTGCGGTCATCACCTCTTCACCCCATATTCCTCCTCCTCGCTCCTTGCCACCTCCTTCAGATGCCGGCAGGCCATGCAGTGCTGCTGTTGGGCTTTCAGGGCTGACCCCAGAGGTTGGGAGGTGGGTTTGTGGCTGCCACGGGACTGAGGCCTACCCTACCACCCTCTCAGTGCTGTTGTCCCTGGGCCTGGCCCTGACCAGGTCCCTGGAGGGGTGAGTGCTCCTGCTCCATGGAAGATGCTGGACCAGAGAGCAGCCATTCAGAGGGCGGGTCCACAGCAGCTTGGCTGATTGGAATGAGCAGTGCTCTCACAGCAGGCTGATCCCCACAGGCCATGCCCCCACTAGTGCACGAATCCTGTGCACTGGGCCTCTAGTTACCCTATATTTAGAGGTAATATATTGTAGTGTTTAAGATCAGGAACTACAAAACCAGACTACTTAGTCTGATGCTGCTGGGCAGGCATGTGATGTTGGGCCTCAGTTTCCTCACCTCTCAAGTGGGAATACAAAAAGTGACTTCCTCACAGGGCTGGTGGGAGTGTTAACTGGCTTAATATATGTTTAGACATGTTCTTGGTACATAAAAACTAAAGAGGTGATCATTATTATTCCTACACAATCAGTATTTTGCTCCTTACTCAGCCTTACCACCTGGGAGCCACTAGTTTCAGTGATGGAGTATGCTCAAAGCTATGGGTCTCAACTTTGGCTTTATATTAGAATCACCTGAGAGCTTAAAAGAAAAACCACATACACATACACACACACACAAAAACAAAAAACCACCAAAAACAAAAACAAAAAAACAAAACAAAAAAGAAAGCCTCAGCCCAATCCCAGGACAATTAAATTAGACTCTTCAGGAGTGTTCCAAGGCTTCAGTGCTTGTTAAGTCTTTCCAGATGATTTCAATCTGTAGGCAAGATTGAGAAGCACTGCTCTAAAATTCCCTAACACCCAGGGATTGCCATCTTCTGGGAGGATTACTTAACCTTACAGACTGTAGAGATCGATTTTACTGACTTCCTTTGAAAACTCTAACTAGGGACACTTTCTTAAATAAACAAGCTATTTTTTAAAAAAATCTATATGTATAAGAACCTAAGTGACCAAAGGACTGGTCACCATGATGCACACTGACCACCAGGGGGCAGATGCTCAACACAGGAGCTGCCCCCTGGTGTTCAGTGCATTCCCACAGTGAGAGCGTCGCTCAGCGGACTGACAGGTGCCAGACACAGTGCTCATTGCTGGTGAGCGCCACTTAGGCAGTGTGAGCCTCTCCAGATTGGCACTGATGGGGCACAAGCCTGCAGCAGGCACAGCAGGGCGGGGATGAGTGGGAGTGGCAAGCAGGGTTGAACTGCCAGTTTCAGTCCATCCCCACAGGCCATGCCTAGGAACCCCATTGGTGCATGAATCCGTGCACCAGGCCTCTAGTCTTACATCTTATATGAAACTATAAATTCTGTGAAGCCTGAATGATGGCTACCTTGTCTACTTTTGTACTCCTACCCCTTCTCATAGCATTAGTATATTGGTACATAGTAGTTCCTGATAGATTTCTAATCAACAAATGAATGAATTAAAATCCCTACTATCCTCTTTACTCTCCTATTTTTTGACTCTCTAGTTCTAGCTAAAGGAAAACAAAATATCACCAATCTGAGGCTACTATCATATTATAATCCTGACAATTTTTGGGACTCTTCAGGGTGATTCACCAGACTAAACTTCTACTAGCTTTTGTATTTTTTCTCATTAGAATATTATATTTTTTAGTAATGTATGAACATTTAAGGATAACAACCTGATCAAAGTTGTTGGATTTTCTTCCTTTCATTTGGTTCTACCTTGAAATGCTTTAAAGGCAATCTCTATTTTAAAATCACATTATAATTCTCCATCTTTTCTCCTATATTTTCCATTAAATAATTAATCACTTAAGGTCAGGGACACCATCTTAATCATCTTTGTGTGTCTCATACCTATTACAGTGTTTTGTACAAATGTAATAATTATTTTTATGAAATTTACAAGGCTAATATAAAAATACAGTATTTAATATAAAGCATGTCTATTACACTTTAGGTCTTTGTTCACAATCTAAAAATCTCAAGACAAAAAATTTTCTTATATTCTACTATCTCTTCAACATCTCTGCTTAGATATCTCAAAGATATCTCAAATATCTAAAAGACGAAGCTCATAAACTACTCCTTACCATCCATCTAGTTCCATTACTCAGAAACCAGGAAGTTAGGCTTACCACCTCTCACATTTAATGAATTGAAATCTACCAATTTCACCTCCTTAAGAAAATATTTTGAATTCATTTAACTCCATCCAAGATGATTCCAAAGTATAACCAAATTTAAAAGACCAATAGTTTTAGAAACACAGTTTCCTTGATTAGAAGAAACTTAGACATCACCATTATTCAATGATTTATGTATTTTACTCATCCTTTAGATTTCAATATGAACATCCATAACTTAGGGTAAACTTCCCTGACCACCTTCCCCTACCCCTAGGCTTACACATGTCACTCCAATAAGGCATTACATTTTCCCCTTTTATACTAACAATTCAGTTAAGTATTTTAACTTATATTTTATATGATTAATGTTTATTGCACCAATTATCTGTAATTTTCTTAGGGGATCAGGAAAAATACTGTTTTTTCTTCCCCTTTAATAAATACAAAATTCCTGGCACAAAGTGGGGCTCCAGTTTGTATTGAATACTAAACAAATGTAAGTGATGTTTAAAGAAGACATTGAATATATCTTGCAGTGATTGCTGATTATTTTTTAAACAATGCCTTAAAGAGTGTATATATATATATATATATATATATATATATATATATATATATATATATAGCCAAGACACTGTTCTGCCAGCTAATAGCTGAGCTTTTTAACTTTTTCCTAATTTGGAATGTGGATTAGCAACTCTCATTCTTCCTGGGTGCAGAAGGGGTGTAATAATAATCTTCCTGTGACCTTTTCTCACAGGTTTATGTAATAAAGATCAAGAAATGCTTTATAATAGTCTTCAAGTATAAGGAATGATGTTACCTAACTCTGTAGAGAATAAGTTGTCATATTAGAGCTTTAATTTGAGCAATTATATAACAACAATAGCAATACTGAACATAAGAGTAATAAACAACTTACGCTAGGTGCTTCTTATATTCTAGGCCTCATTTTAAGATGTGCACACCTATACTACTTCACTAGAAAGAGAGTCAAAAATACCCTTAAAATAGCAATTTTTATGGATGGAACATTACTCATCTAGGAGAAAACCCTCTCAAGAATTCTCATTTTCTTTCTTTTTAATATGTATTTTTTTTATTGATTTCAGAGAGGAAGGGAGAGGGAGAGGCGGAAGCATCCATGATGAGAGAGAATGATTGATTGCCTGCCTCCTACACACCTCCCACTGAGGATTGAGTCCTGCAACCTGGGCATGTGCCCAGACTGGGAATTGAACTGTGACCTCCTGGTTCATAGATTGATGCTCAACCACTGAGCCATGCTGGTGAGGCCAGAATCCTCTTTGAGGAGTCCAGCTCCTGGTCTGAAACCAATGAGTGTTTTTTTTGTTTTTGTTTTTGTTTTTTTTAGGCCTGACATAGTCGATTACAAAGGCTTTACCTGACAAGCCTGTGAAACAAGTTGCAGTCAGGCCCCTTTGGCTGACCATGCTTTTATGAGATATCTGCATGCGGAGCCCAGGAGCCTCCATTCAGAGCTACTGGGGCTTTGGGCTGAAGCCTCCCCCAAGAGTTTAGAAGAGGGAGTAACCTTGAGGACACTATTCTTTATTTTAATCCTCAGTAATTTCCCATTCCTATCCCTTCTCTTCTCCCTCCCCACCCTGACTCCTGGTCCATAAAATGGAGAAAACCTTTAGATGAGGGCTCCTTTCAGCAGTGAGACAATTCTCCTCATCTGTCCTCATATAACGGACCCTTGCCTGGTGCCATTCTGCATGTGGGGAGGAGGGGCGGGGGGAACGGAGCAGGGGGAGAGCCTGGACTTTTTCTCTAGGCTTGCTTCTCCTCTGGCAGTAAGTGAATAACAGCTTCATTGTTCTTTTCATTTTGACTGGTCTTAATCAACTACTTCCACACCTGGCAGCTCAGTCCTCCCCGGCTCAACTCTTGACATCTCTCACTTTATAATGGTGGTTCACCTTTATTGAAGACTTCCGAGGAGGCAGGCATTGTGCCAAGCTCTGGCTATCACTGACACTTTTTTGCTATAATTCTATCAGAGAGTTACTATAATTATGGTGATTTTAATAGATGAGGAAATAGAGGATTAAAGAGCTTAACCGACCTGTTCTAGGTCATTCAGTTGGCAAGTGAAATAGCCAGGATTTGAAATGAGGCAGTTTAGCCCAGAAACCAGTAGGTCATTTTGACCTCAATTAATGGCATACTTTTTCAGAGGAGACAAGAGGAAGAGGCATAGAGATAGCGCCCTAATTGGCTTTGAGTTCTTGTTTCTCTAGTTTAGCTCTATTTGTGTTTTGGGGCACTTTAGAGGTTGAACTTTTCTTATTAAAAAAAAACAAACAAAAAAACTCCCTTGACAGACCAAGATAGCAGCGTAGGCAAAGGCCTGGACTAGCCACCTCTCACAACCACATCAAAATTACAGAAAAACCATCATTCAGAACTGCGGAAAGCTGGCTGAATGGAAGTCCTACACCTAGAGAGGTAAAGAAGAAAGCACACTGGGGCAGGTAGGAGGTGCGGAGACACAGAATGGGCTGGTCCAGCACCCACATGTGCCGATTTTTTAATTGGGAGAGAGATCGTCTCTGTGGAGGCCACCAAAAAGAGTGGAGGGTCCCAGTCTTATATCAGACCCCAGCCCAGGGTTTCAGAGCTGGGAAAAGAGGTCCCCAAAACTACTGAGTTGTAAAAACTAGAGCAGATTGAGGCTTAGTGGCACAGTCTGCTGGAGACCCACCTGAGAAGTTAACAGGATTGTCTGGCATTCGGCAGGAACTTGGGGAGACTTTTTCTTGGGGGAAGTGCTTGCAGGATTCATTGTTCTTATGCTGGGACCTCTTCAATCGCAGGGCTGACTGGCAGCCATTTCTATTTGCTCCACCCTGGTGATTCTCTGAGACCCTGCCCCTCCCAATTTACAACCCCATCCAAACTGTGTGCAATGGCTTTTGCATATGAATGGCCTGTCCTTGCTCAGGCTAAAATCTGTCAAATAAGCTGCATCTGTGTCAGGGAGCCCCAAACCTATCAATAAAAGGCCCAAGACATGGCACCAGCAGCAGCCTGCCTTGCTTTACAGCTGGTCCTCATCTGGACACTGCCAAATGTAACACAAAGAAGAGGAATCTTAGTTCTCTCTGTAGTTCCTGCTGGGTAGCCCCAGGCAGTGGCTGACTTTATACCTCCCTAGAGCCCAAGAGCCAGTGTGAGGCCTAGTGGTCAATGTCAGATAACAACTCTACACATCCATTATCAACACACTCAAGGGGAAAACTCTGAGCACCAAAGCCCCACTGAAGCAATTACTTCTCCAGATGGGTGTTTCCTAGTTGCAGTGCTTCCACTGTATTTGCAGCTGGTCCTCACAGCCAATTGGCCTGGAGGTTAATTCCTCCCAGTGACACCAACAGCAATCAAGTCTCAACTATAAGACTATGCTCACAACCCACAAAGCGGTGCACCTAGAGTATCCACCTCAGGTGATTGGGGAGGCTGACCTTCTGGCCCTAAAGGACACCTACTATACAAGGCAAATCAATCAACTCAAGGAGACTTAGCAACTACCCAATATATAGAAACAAACACAGGGAAATAGCCAAATGCAGAGAAAAAGAAACATGTTACAAATGAAAAAAAATGAAAGAAAGCAAACTACTGGATATAGAGTTTAAAATCACAATTATAAGGTTACTCAAGAATCTTTAAGAAACCTCCAAGGGACTTAATAAGACTGTCATGGATCTTAGTGAGAATGCTAAACACATGGAAAAGGACCAGTCAGAAATTAAGCATACACTGACTGAAATAAAGAACAATATTCAGGGATTCAATAGTAGAGTAGAGTATCCTGAGAATCAAATCAACAATTTGAAATATGAGGAAACAAAAAACATCCAACCAGAAGAGCAAAAAGAAAAACAAATCCAAAAATATGAAAATAGTGTAAGGAGCCTCTGGGACAACTTCAAGCATACCAACATCCGCATTATGGGGTGCTAGAAGAGGAGAGAGAGCAAGATATTAAAAACCCATTTAAAGAAATAATGAAAGAAAACTTCCCCTACCTGGTGAAAGAAATATTTTTACAAGTACAGGCAGCACAGAACAACAACAACAACAACAACAAACCAAAAAGAACCACACCAAGACACATCATAATTAAAATGGCTAGGGCAAAAGACAAGAGAAAATCTTAAAAGCAGCAAGTGTTAAGCAGTTTGTTACCTACAAGTGAGTGCCCATATAATTGTCAACTGATATCTCAACAGAAACTATGCAGGCCAGAAGGGAGTGGCAAGAAATATTCAAAGTAATGAATAGCAAGGGCCTATAACCAAGATTACTCTATCCAGCAAAGCTATCATTTAGAATTGAATGTCAGATAAAGAGCTTCATAGACAAGAACAAGCTAAAGAAGTTCATCATCATCAAACCAGTATCATTTGAAATGCTGAAGAGTATTCTTTAAGAAGAGGAAGAAGAAGAAGGAAAAAAAAGATAAAAATATGAATAACAAAATGGCAACAAAAACATATCTATCAACGATTGAATTTAAAAATAAAAATAAATGAATAAGAAATCTAATGAACAGAATAAACTGGTGAATAAAACAGAATCAGAGGCATTGAAATGGAATAGACTGATGATTCTCAGGGGGAAGAGGGGTCAGGGAGTGGTAAGAAATTAAACAAAGATCATATATATATATATATATATATATATATATATATATATGTATATACACACACACATTACCTATGGACACAGAAAATAGGGTGGCAAAGTCCTGGGATGGGGTGGGACTCAGGTGGAGAGGGACTATGGGGGGCAGGGGGAAGAGGGCCATTTGTAATAATCTCAACAATAAAGATTTAAACAAACAAATAAACAAACACACACACACCCTCTTTCTCCCCTCAACTATTCAAATTAAGTTTCTGTTATGTTTAACCAAAGATTTCTAATTAATATACATGGACATTGCTAGATCTTGTGAATATATTCTATAATGAAGTCAATGTAGGAGAGGAAGATGTTTTTGAAAGAGTGGGCAAATAGTAAAGAATCTTGGGCTGGTTGTTTGAATACCTAAGAGTTTTCATTGTTGTTGTTGTTGTTGTTTTTCCAAGTAAGAATCCACCTTTTTTAATCTTAGTATTTTCATCTGAAAATGAAATGGTTTTTTAATGTAAATAAATTCTAAACAGCTTATTAGTGATTGGGTCTAATTTGTGAATAGCTTCCTATAAAATAGGCAAACCAATTAAAAACTATATAAGTTCAATACAGATTATTAATAATGATAAAGGGGAAACTATTAGAATCACTAAATGGCAAGTTCCACAAAGGCAAGATCTTTGCCCGTTTTATTTACTGATGTAAAACAAGCACTTACAGTTTACATACAGTAAACATTAGTTGAATAAACAAATGGGTCTTATTTTTCCCAAATAATAAGTTAAATCTTAGTGCACA